>NC_055701.1:6608953-9008953 GCF_017639745.1 Melanotaenia boesemani
CCCCCAGTTTCAGCACTGTATTATTTTACATTGGGTGTTATACTCTTACTTAAACTGACTGAACCAGGAGGAGTTTTGTTATAATTTTACATGTTGGAGCAAGCGTTTAAGATGGCGGCGCGTGTAGACGCAGCGACCTCAAGCTCTCCCGACAATGCGATGTTTTGTTCGTCTAGTAAGTGTTTACCTGTAAGAGTCTCCCGTCAGTGTACGTCGGAATACATGTACAATCGACAGGCTTTGTTAAACATCCAAAGAAACAAGATCTGCAAAGTTTTAAACTCGGACGTAACAAAGACGCTAAAGGAACTAGGATTGCTACGCCGGCCTGCTACCTCACCGATCTCGCCTGCTACCCCTCCCCCGGAAAAGAGGTGTCGGAAGCGGTGCGCAAGGACAAGAAAGAGGGGCAAACGGGGAGGCATCCGAGCTAGGCTAGAGGCTAATCCAACACGCCCAGCCATACCATCTATCCTCTTGGCGAACGTACGTTCACTGGATAACAAAATGGATCACATACGACTTCTGAGATCAGCGAATCGAAAAGTGAGTGACTGTTGTGTGCTTGTTTTCACTGAAACATGGCTAAAGGATAACACTCCAGACTCTGCCATACAACTGGAGCAGCTAACCTGCTACAGAGCGGACAGGGCTATCACAGACAGAGGGAAGACCCGGGGTGGCGGGGTCTGTGTTTACATCCGCGATGCGTGGTGCCGGGATGCTACTGTGGTAGGCAAACATTGCTCACCACTGGCAGAATTTATGATTGTGAAGTGCAGGCCTTTCCATCTACCCAGGGAAACAAACGCAATTCTTATATTTGCGATTTACATCCCACCGACAAACAACAACAGTGATAGAAACGCAGCGCTTAACGAACTGTATCAGGCTATCAGTGAACAACAGACGGCACATCCAGACGGTTTCACCATCCTCGCTGGAGATTTCAACCATGCTGACCTCAAAGCCGTTCTTCCAAAGTTTCACCAGCATGTGCACTTCCCAACAAGGGGAGACAACATCTTGGACTTAGTGTACACATCACATAAAGGAGCTTACAAAGCCATCCCCCTCCCTCACATCGGGCTCTCCGATCACCTCACTGTTATGCTAATGCCAGCATACAGACCGAGAGTGAAACTCATCAAGCCCAGCATCAAACAAAAGAGAGTGTGGCCACAGGGGGCCACATCTGCACTACAGGACTGCTTTGAAACAACAGACTGGGACATGTTCAAGCAAGCAGCCACCTACAATGACACTACAGACATTGAGGAGTACACAGACACGGTGACCTCCTACATCACCAAATGCATTGATGATGTGACACACATTAAAACCATCACCACTCGGGCTAACCAGAAGCCATGGCTGACAGGGGATGTCCACAGGCTGCTGAGGGCCAGAGACAACGCCTTCAGAGCAGGGGATGAATCCGGCCTGAGAACAGCAAGAGCCAACCTGTCCCGGGGCATCAGGAAAGCAAAGAAGGACTACACACACAAGATAACCTCACACTTCAGAGACAGCAAGGATGCACAGAGTCTCTGGCAGGGCATTCAGGCCATCACAGACTACAGGCCCGCGCCACGGAGCTGTGAGAGCGACACCACTCTGCTCAACAACCTGAATAGCTTCTTTGCACGCTTTGAAGCAGAGAACAACACCACCCCACAGAAAACCCCACCATCTCCTCACGACCAGACCCTGTGTCTGTCTGCCGCCAGCGTGAAGAGGACACTCTCCACCATCAACACACGGAAAGCAGCAGGACCAGATAACATCCCCGGTAATGTGCTGAAAGAATGCGCAGAGGAGCTGAAGGATGTATTCACAGACATCTTCAACACCTCCCTTAAACAAGCAATTGTCCCGTCATGCTTTAAAGCCACTACAATCATACCTGTGCCAAAGAAATCATCACCATCCTGCTTCAATGACTACCGTCCTGTGGCACTGACACCCATCATCATGAAGTGCTTTGAACGGCTAGTCATGTCTCATGTCAAATCCACCCTCCCCCCCACCCTGGATCCCTTCCAGTTTGCATACAGAGTCAGACGATCCACAGAGGATGCAATTTGCTCTGCCCTCCACCCAGCTCTCACTCACCTGGACAAGAAGGACTCATATGTGAGAATGCTGTTCATAGACTTTAGTTCAGCATTCAACACCATCATACCACAACAACTCATCTGCAAACTGGACAAACTAGGCCTCAGCACCTCCCTCTGCAACTGGCTGCTTGACTTCCTAAGTCAGAGGCCACAAGTGGTGCGTGTAGGCAACAACACCTCTGGCAGCATCACCCTGAGCACGGGGGCTCCTCAAGGCTGTGTGCTCAGTCCCCTGCTCTTCACTCTGCTCACACACGACTGCACACCAACCTACAGCTCCAACCATCTTGTGAAGTTTGCGGATGACACAACTCTGGTGGGGCTCATCACCAAAGGAGATGAATCCCACTACAGGAAAGAGGTCGACCTCCTAACCAGCTGGTGCAAGGACAACAACCTTCTGCTGAATGTCAGCAAGACAAAGGAGATAGTTGTCAACTTTCAGAGAGGCCACACACAACACCTGCCACTAACCATTAACGGCACTGCAGTGGAGAGGGTGAGCAGCACCAAATTCCTGGGGGTGCACATCAGTGAGGACCTCTCATGGACCACTAACACCACATCACTGGCAAAGAAGGCACAACAACGCCTCTACTTCCTGCGTAAGCTCACGCGCGCCAGCGCTCCACCACCCATTCTGACCACATTTTACAGAGGGACCATTGAAAGCATCCTTACCAGCTGCATCACCGTGTGGGGTGGGAGCTGCACTGACTACAACAGGAAAGCCCTGCAGCGCATTGTGAATACAGCTGGCAAGATCATTGGAGCAACACTCCCCTCCCTACAAGACATCTACAGCACACGCCTCACCCGAAAAGCCATCACCATTGTGAGCGATGCAAGCCACCCCGCACACAACCTGTTCAGCCTCCTGCCCTCTGGACGGAGGTACAGGAGCCTCCACTCCCGCACCACCAGACTCACCAACAGCTTCATCCATCAGGCTGTGAGACTGCTAAACTCTCGCCCCACCCCCCTGCCCCTACCCCCTCCCCCCCCAACCCCAGCCCCAACTAAACTCTCGCCCCCACCCCCCAGCCCCAGCCAGCAGAACCAAAGACTGTTAACATTACTGCTACTAAGTATGCTGCTAAGTGCGATTACTGCCTTGCACTACAAACCCTGCGAACACTTGTATTACTTGACTGCCTTGCACTATAAACCCTGTAAATACTTGTAACTTTAAACTGCACTACAAACCCTGAGAATACTTGAAACTTTAACTGGAGCTGCTTCCTCACAGTATATCTCTTCATATTGTAAAACTACTGGAAGACTCAAATGCACATATGCTGATCTTGTTTGTGATACCTCTTAGCCTTGTTTTGATACCTTTTATTTATTTAAGGACCAGACTTGTCTGTGCACTTTATTGTTTGTCTTGTCCTACTTGTCTTGATACCTGTATACGCATGGGACAGTGAGAAACGTAATTTCGATTCCTTTGTATGTTATGGGCATGTGAAGAAATTGACAAATAAACCTGACTTTAAGACTTTAAGACTTTAAGCTTGCTAAGTTATTTAGGATTGCCGTACTGGTGCACAGTTAAATACATAATTCAGTACGTTTATATTGGTTTTTAAAAATTAGTAAAGTCAAGTCTAATGTTGCCTTGAAAAAAAGAAAGATTTCAGTCTTCCACACAATGAGACAGTAATTCAGCAACGTTTTTCTGTATCGGTGGCCAATCAATATCGGCCGATATTAAATCTCAGATATTGGTAACAGTATCAGAATTGAAAAAAGTGTATCAGTGCATCCATAAGAATCAGTGATCAGGGAAGCTTTGGTTTTGTTTGAATTCTTTAAAAACGCCTAGTGCTGGTTGAGCTTATGCTTGTGTTAAATGCTTTTGTTTTCTTTCACAGGTCAGAGCATAAAAAGAAAATCTCCTATTTTTTTCTTTATGTTGTTTTTTTTTTTTTTATATATATATAATTTTTTTGTAAAACCACCACAAACTTAATACTTTAAGTTAGGGCTGGGCGATATGGCCTAAAAATAAAATCTCAGATTTTTTATAACCAAATCCGATTTCCGATTTTAATCAATTTTTTTCTTTTCTTTTACAAAACATAAATAAACCTATTAAAAACATTTATTTGTTTATATAAATGAATGCCGGCAAAAATAAAGCATATAATGTCATAGCTTTTTCACCATATAAACGACTTCATATCTTACATAGAAATATGCGACACAATGCATCCGTGATCTCTTTTCATCTGGATCCTTATCATACAGGATCCACTACAGGAATAATAATAATAATGGATTAGATTTGATATAGCGCTTTTTGTTTTGTTTTGTTTTTAAATTAAAAGCACACTAAAGATACTTCCTGTTTATCATATCAAAAGTGTACAGTTATCTTAAGACAATGATGCACCAAATAACCACACCACCGCATCCTTCAGCTTTTACCAGAACTGCATGAAAACCTTAAGAACCAAACCACAAACGGAACCAAAAGTTGTGACAAACTGAGAAACATGTACAGCAAACAGAGTATTACAATGAAAATCCCAATTCCAAATTAGTTGGGACACTGTAAGATGTAAGTCTGATAAACCCATATAAACATTTGAAATGATGTACACCAGTGAACTAAAAAGAGGAGAGGGACCATCTAGCAGACTGGTCAAAAGCTTGCATATCTGATGGTGTGGATTGCATTAATGTATATGGCGTCGCAGCTTACAAATCTGTGGAGGCTACATTATTTCTGAAAAGTACATGGAAGTTTTAGAGCAACATCTGCTCCCATCTGGACAACGCATCTTTCAGCGAAGGCCTTGCAGATTTCAGCAAGACAATGCTAAACTACATAATGACTGAAGATATTTTTCACTAACTGGTATGTTGGGACGACTTCTTAAGAAAGACATTTGCACGACACCATAACGTAGTACGGTAGCCGCCTGAAGCCCTCGTGTTCAACAATCGAATACATGTGCATAGACTTGCAAATGAAGCAATTGTCTCAGTTATTGTGGACCCCGGCTAATGAGCCACTAAGCTGGTGAGCAACATGTTGAATCACATATGATTTGGACGTTTACAGAATGAAAATGCTTTGGTCAATAACAACAGGTTTCATTTCCCATTTGCAATTTTCCTCTGGGATTAAAGTTTTTTTTTGTTATCCCCACAATTTCATTTCATTGTCTGCAGCTTCGGTGAAACTTTAGTGCAGTCAATAGTGCCGATAAAATCGGGGAAACTGGACATTGCTGCAAAAAGCATTGTTTGCTTGCCTGTTTACCGTCATCGTAGGAAAGTTAATGATGCCGTCTATCACGTCTGGCATAATACGGCTGAAGGTGGGCAGTGATTTCTCCGACCTGACAGCCAGTTCCTCTGGAAGGTGCCAGTTAACAGAAAGCCCAGTGCTGTCAGCACGGCGTGGTTCCCCCTGGTGTGTCTCTGTAACGCCGAGCCCAAAGCATCACAGAGGTCCAACAGCACAGCACATGGTAGTCGGAACCGTTCATGAGCCATGCAGTAAGTCTTCCTGGTCTCAGAAAATCTGGAGTCCATATTGTACGTTTTCACAGCAACCATGTCATTTTAACTGCAGTTATTATTAATTTGTCTGACGCATGTTGGCAGCTGACTGTTGCCTTATTTAGCGTAAATGTATTTTTTAACATGTAGTTTTGTTTCACAATGACAGAACATATTTTAGTAGTAGAGGCCCTTATTAATAACATCTCCCTTTTCTCTTGTAAATCCTAATATTGTTTTCTTTGTTGTGTGTGTGAACGTGCATTCTTAGAAGTAATAATATTAAATGTGGCTCTTTATTAATTTCTGCAAATAGTTTAATATATAACATGTGGTGTGAAAGGTAATATTTGATTGTGCACAAATGTTGCACATTTCACATCATTTCCTTGATTTTATTCTGTACTCTTGGTGTCGCAGTTTCCCGTTTCTCCAGGTTTTGTACGTACGCCAGGGTTAGAGTTGCTGTGGAAGTAGGAGCATCCTCCCACCAAGTCTTCTTTTTAGAATTCCCAAAAGTTAACTTTAATTGGTGTATGATGTTTTTTGTACGTACTCCAGCTTTATAAATGAGGCCCCAGACCTTTCACCAATAAAAAAACATTTAGAGCCAAAACCAAACCAAAAATCCAGCAAAGGTGGTCCAGGATCATATAAAGCTAGAATCCTGCATCAGACCAGAATGGGACAACAAAACCTAAAACTCAACAGCTGTTAAAAGAAGTGATGATGCTACACAACGGTAAACATCACCATGTTCCACCTTTGAGCTAGTATTTTCCATGAAATGGAAAATGTCCCAGTTTTAAGATCTTACATCATTTATATTAAATTGGGAATCAAATATGAGTTTGAGATTTGCAAATTATTGCAATCAGTTTTTATTTACACTTTATACAGCATCCCAACTTGTTTGGAATAAGGGTACTAAAGTTTTTTAGGTACAACAATGTGTGAACCTAATTTTTATGACAGTTACACTGAGCCAGTTTCAGTCTAAGCAGCAAACTTCATTCGTTCTACTACAAGAAGTGGAAGAGATGTGGGATGACAAACATAACTTCTTACACAAGGAATGTTTTTACCAAAAAGGATCAACTGAACCTGACTGCTAGCTTTGTATTAAAAGTTAAGCATTTTAGTCCACAGAACTGCAAGACAAGAATTTTTTCGTCAAAAATCATATTCTATGTAGATAAATTATGCGTAAAACCAAACTAAGTCAAGGTTAACTGCTGTTAATCAGACATGACATCGCACAGCTGATTAGGATGATTAAGATATGGCTGGTTTTCCTCTGCTGCACACTCATTTTGTCTGGCAAATTTAGGCTCTTATTTGTTTTGCATACATGAATACAAAATACAGTACACAGTTAAGTCTAATAAGGAGCCATCATTTCACAAAGTACGTTCTTCCTGCTGCCTCCATCTCTCCTTCAGATGTCGAGATGACATTTGAGTTGTTTGGCTCCTGATATAGCTAAAGTTTCCAAACACTGATAACCTTGAAAAGCATCACAACTGTCAAGTGACACATACACACCCAACCTCAAATTGTTTGTGCAGAACCACTTTTTTTTGTTTTGTTTTGTCAAGATCAAATTATATAAAAGAATCTTTATCTCTACATACAGTGCAAGACTTTTTACAATTTACAGCCTCCCAATCCAATCAAACCTTAGCTCCATCACATCAGTTTAACAAATCATTCATCACTCCCAATTTTTCTGTGTTCATCAAGGACTGGAGGTTGTCAATGACAACGAAGTAATGACTTGGATTTAAAAAAGAAAAAAAGAAGTAACCAAATTTTTTTTTCCACATAAAATAACTAGCATACCTGATAGTACAGCTGGATTAGTAGCAGGGCAAAATAGCACATTTAATTGAAACATCATGCAACAGCTACACTCAGCTGTAAAGTCACATCATATTTTCATACCTCATCACAGAGTAATTTTCTAAGAAAGACTGAAACACTGGAAAAAAAAAAAAAAAAAAAACAACCTGAAGACAGACTGTCTAACTTCAGAAATGTGCTTGTACTGAGTGGAGTTGCGCTCTCGGATCTCGGATAATGTGTTGACGTTAGTGAAGCCTACAAATATTGGATCAATTTAAGCTGTAATACAACTAAAAAATGAACACATTCCACTTGTTTAACTGGATCTACGCCATGGACATGTATGGCGAGTGGAACATATCTTCTATGTTCACCTAGCACAGGAGTGGGCGCAGGAGACGCTAATGTCTACCATATTAGCATTGCCATCTTCACCTCCCTGGGAGAGTTTCAAAAGAATTTAAAAGCGCCTTTGTTGCTGTGTTTATCTGTGTGCACATACGTGTGTGTGTGGCATTGGGCTGGAACTAGGCATGTGGAGTACAGCAAGCATGAAGAAAAAATTAAGCGCTGCAGTGTATATGTAATAAATAATAGACTGTTTTGTTTTTACTAACAGGACAAAGTACTAACCTGTTCCACAGGAAATCTAACCTTCAGGTTTTAGTGTTTTAGCCACTGGTCGCATCTTGCAGTTGGTGACTGAAGCCATTCATATCTCAGCTCTGCCTTTGACTATATAGCAGTTCATATTTTGATGTAATCTAATGATGAGATATATATACACACACAAACACTAAATGGAAGCTAAAAATTAAATTCAAAAACCAAATTGCAATCAGTAAAATAAATATTTAGGCTAAATTTTGTGTGACAGTACTGCAGACCTCACAGTTAATTCTTGGCCAGCATCTCTCGTCCATTGTTATTGAAAAGCAAACATTTAAAAAAAAAAAAAAAAAAACCCTGAAAAGAAAATTCTAAAAATAAAAGTGAAAAATTGGTGGATGAATATGTATCCACACATTTTTCTGTGTAAAGGAGGTTGAAATATACCACACAGACTCCATTTTAAAATTATTAGGCTACAAAAAGAAATATCCAAGGGAAGACGTTTGCAAGCAGATTTCATTTTACCTTGGGATGCACATCAATGCCATCTTCTCTGTATGTGAAAGACAAGGTTGCAGTATGACTGGCAATGCTGTAGTGAAAATTGTAATTTCATTTTCCTATGCATTTTACTCAAGCTCTCTGACTAATAAAACAGGTCATGAAAAGTCAAGGACAGTTTGACAACCTCCACTGTCTGCTTGATTCCTCTGTAAAACAGACAAAATCAAGTTCTAACTGCTAATATGTGCATCACTGTTAATGGTCAAAGCTATGAATAAATGTTAGAGTCTGAGAAAGATTGCCACTCAAAACTGTTCAAGGAAAAGCACTAGAGGTGCAACCAATAGGAAGAAGTGCATGTTTGCAAAGAGCTTTAGTTATCATTTCGCATATAAGTTTTATTTTTATTGCCATTTTCTAAACATAATCCATCTGTCCAAGCAGTTCAGTCCCCATACTGGCTTATTCGGTATGCAACTGTTAGACAATGAAGGCGTAGGAGACCAAGACCCCAGTTACCACAGAGGGAAGTTCTGTTTTTTTCCCTCAGCCATGTATCTACAAGTTTTACAACCAAGGGAAAAACTCCTCTGCCTTTAACCTGATGGCAAAATGTTTATCTAAGCTGGGTTCCCAGCATACACCAACTATTCAAGGAGGAAGGAACTTTGACTTGTTGGCAATAAATGGATAACTATCTTCAAAAGGAGGAATCTCACGCTGATTAAATCCAGAACCGAGATGTCAGTCTACATGTGGATATCCAAACATCGTTGTGGACTGATGTTTCAGTGGTTATTGTGGAATAAGTCATGGTCCCTTCAGAGAAGTAACTTCAGACTTTAGATATGAGACATCTTTATTAAAATATCCACTCACGGTTTTCCCTTCTGGGCTGTGAATTAATCTGAATCTTACAGAAGGGTGGTGCCAATCAAAATTACATTAATAAAGTCTTATAAATTTAATATTAATTTCAAACATTAATTTTTCATATTAATATCAAGGTATATCACAACAAAGGGGTTTCTAAGTTTACAAAAGAAACATATTCTAAAACATGCTTAAAGTCAATGTAAGGAGAAAAAAATTGGCATGTACAGTTCTGAACTAATTAATGGATTTTTGAGACAATCGAAAGCCTGTCTGAGGATATTTAAGAGTATACTGTGATCTGTGGCCATGCATCCATGCACTGAACTTAATTGTAATGAACAGGTAGAGCCTCTGATTCTGATATAATGTGCATCCTCAGCCAGCAAGACAATGAAAAGCTTTGCCCCTCCCCAGGCCTCTCTCCTCCCCCGCCACCCCACATCATACACACCACACATAGGGCTCTGTGGGGCGGGTGGAGTCGGTGGGTTTGGCTGGGGGGTCCCCATTGCGGGATCCCCCAGTGGAACCCTGCGATTACCGGCCCCACTAGATTTTAAGTCACAACCTAGACACCAATAAACATTTAGGGCCTCGGGGGGACGGGCACATGGGCTCCATCCCCTCCCTTTGTGACCTCTCTCCCCCGATTTTATTTACACGTTAGACACTACCACATTTAACAGAATTGCACTATACACATAACACACACACTCACACACACTGAGGAAGACCTGAGAGGGTCCTGCTGCCTGACAGCAGTGGGACCCACCACCATCTCATGGCTCCTTCCAGCTTTTAATTGCAGTATAAACAGCCAACACTCATGGATACTCATGGAGGTGGGGGTGGGGGGTATGAGAAAGTGAATGAATGAGTAAGGGTTGGGGTAAAGAGGTTTTTTTTTGTTTTTGTCCCCCCCTCCTCCTCTACCTCCCTGTCAGGTTCAGCACTGACATATAAAGACTAAAGAAAATAAGATTACAATAAAAATAATAAAAATATCAAGAGCAGCCATGTAAATAACATGTCTCCGGTGGTAGAGCAAATCTGTCAAGCAAAATATGGCACACAGACCACTGTTCTGTGTGTTAGGATGCTGGACAGGACAGGGTTTAAAAAAGAAAAAAAAAAGGCAGCCCTTTATGCTTTACATTTGTAAAAGTCAGAAAGCATGTCTTACTTTTGCTGTCTTGCATAAATTAAAGCCACATTTATTTAAAAAATAAATAAGTTTCTCATTGTCTTTTGGGAGCAGTTTCCCATCCAAAAATCACGATGTTCTGCCATATGCATGGGTTTTGACAAAGAGAAACGTCGGTTCTTCTTCTTTCTTAAGTTCCAGACAGAAAACGTCTCTTCATTTTAATAAACCCGCTCTCTCCTGATTACATCAGACGCACCGCTGCAACCGGGAACGGACACACGGACGCCATGTTTCTGTGATCAAAAAAAGAATTAACTGCGTTAATTAATCATTGCGATAATGTGCCCAGCCCTATTCATTCATATATATATATATATATATATGTATACACACATAAAGAAAGAGAGTGAGAGATGAAGTCTATAAAAAAAAAGCATATATCACTTAATTATTATGTCCCATCTTGTTTGAATTCATGCTTGTGTTCTTACTCTCAAATGTAAGCCGCTTTGGATAAAAGCGTCTGCTAAATTACTGTAGAATAGAATAGTAGGATAGAATATATACAAAATTAATTTACATTATTGCACAAGTATTGTGTGTTATTTCCGTTGTGGTTGTGTGGCTACTGGGATCAGTGCAGATTGTAGAGTCTGACAGCAGCAGGAAGGAATGACCTGTGGTATCTCTCCTTTACACGCAGGTGAAGTAGTCTGTCACTGAAGGAGCTGCTCAATGTTGTTAAAAAGTCCTGCATGGGGTAGGACGTTTTCTCCATCAGAGACGAAAGCTTAGCCATTATTTCTCCTCTCCATCACCACCTCCACCAGACAGATGGCAGGACAGTTTGTTCAGTCTCTTCCTGTCAGCAGTCGAGATGCTGCTGCCCCAGAAGACCACACTATTATAGATGGCTGAAGCCACCACAGAGTCAAAAAAGGATCTCAGCAGTGTCCCCTGCACTCTAAAATACCCGAGTCTCCTTAGGAGATACAGCCTACTGTGTCCTTTCTTGTACAGTGCGTTAGAGTTGTCTGTCCAGTCCAGTTGGTGTTCAGGTGAACACCCAGGTACTTGTAAGATGTCACCCTCTCAATGTCCATTCTCTGGATGTTCACTGGTGCCGGAGGAGAGTGTTTACATCTGTGGAAATCCACCACCAGCTCTTTGGTTTTCGCCTGATCTGGAGGCGGTTCCACTGACACCAGCCCACAAAACCCTGGATCAGTTCTCTGTACTCTGTTACCTCCGTCTGTGATGAGGTTGACGACAGCAGAGTCATCTGAGAACTTTTGTAGGTGTCAGTTTGCTGAATTGAGTGTGAAGTCTGTAGTGTAGTGGGTGAAAAGGAAGGGAGCCAGAACTGTTCCCTGTGGGGCCCCTGTACTACAGACAACCCTGTCGGACTCAAAGTCTCATGTCCTCACATACTGGTCGGTTGGGGAGGTAGTCTAGAATCCATGTTGTGAGATGGAGGTCTAGCCCTGTGATTTCCAAATTGTCTCTGAGAAGCATGGGCTGTATGGTGTTAAGATGCATTTGAGGAGTAGCGATGTGAACACAGAGAGGAGTGGAAAAGTTAAAATGATTAACATTACTCTGTCTTCAGCAACTGTCATGATACCCTTTCACTTTTATTTTTGTCAGAAAACACCACAACGTGACTCAGGCTCTAACAGCAACTCATTGTGTGTGTTGTTGTGGAGTAACATTAAGTGCCAGACTATTTGTGACCATTATATGTTTAAAATACAACTCTGTCGACATGTTTTGAAATCTGAGAAAGGTTTTCATTTTGGTTCATATGAGTCATGACTTCATGGCCAAGAAAATAATGGAATAGAGATAATGTAATTTAACGTTAAAAAGCTGCATAAATAATGTTTTGCCAGTAACTTCATTATATTGTTTATATATGGCAAACACATATTGTCTAAATCAAAGATAAATTCATCAGTACATCTGGTTAATATATGCTCCATGGAAAGAAAAATTCACAATGCAAATTTAAAATAAAGGTTTTTATTTTTTATTTATTTATTTATTTTTTAAATCGGCTGATTAATTGGTTAATCAGAATGTTTTTCTGA
Source organism: Melanotaenia boesemani (assembly GCF_017639745.1). NCBI lineage: Eukaryota > Metazoa > Chordata > Actinopteri > Atheriniformes > Melanotaeniidae > Melanotaenia > Melanotaenia boesemani. Next base: position 6,621,664 of record NC_055701.1, read on the forward strand.
CAAATCTTGGAATCTGTCTCAAAACATCCATATCTGTCCGGCTCTAGTCGGTATATTTTTGCCCATGTTGTGTTCAGATTGTCAGAAAACTTGACATAAACTTTTATTCATATTTAGACATGTGTTCTTACTAAGGCTCCTTACAAAAAATATCAGCAGCTGATCACAAGAGAAAGCCCCGAAGAGAAATTTGACTTAAGATATTTATGGTCACATTATTGCTGACAAATGAATAGAGATGTAGACACAAGGATACACACATCATAGTCATCTGCCAATTTGTAGTTTTGGACAAGAAATGGCTTTATGTGTGACAAAAAACAGGATTATGGTGGCAGGTGTCACAATTACTACTTTTGTCAAGCTGAGCACTTTCATCTCTGGCGCCTTTAAAGATCTTTTCATTTTAATATCTGGCTGAGATTTAAAACAAGAGGATGAAAGGCAAAACCATTTGCTCTTTCCAGCTTGTCCTGTTTTTTTTGGGTCAATTAAAACCACCCTGGGGTTGTGTCAGCTGACATATACACGGATGACTCAGAAAAATCCAAGCAGAGAGCTACATGTTGATGTTCTTTATACCAGCTAGGAGGATCATATGTTTATTTGCTTTGGTTAATATGCAAACAAGCCTGATTTTTACAGCAAAATTGCAAGTACATATATTTTAAATGTGAGCTTGCATTTTTTTTTTTTTTTTTTTTTTTAAACCAGCTTGCAGATTGTAAATTAGAGTGAACCTTGCAAACAACATGCAGTGTGGTCTAGTAGCTTTACTAAGAAATTTAAAAAAGAATCTATATTGATGATTGAAAGAAAATCTGTTAAAAATAAACTACCCAGGGATGCAGCTGCATAAATTAGCATAATCCATCATTTTAAATAAGACAACTTTGGTCATTCCTACTCACACGGCTTTGCCATGCTGCTAATTACCAAATTGTGTGGAGCTACTTTCACTTCTTACAATGAAGGCATATTCTTCTATTGTGTCAACAAAGAGATGAAACTCAGTTTAAAATATCATTTTCTCATTGTGTTCCTGTAGAACAGACTCTTTAAAAACCATGAAATGCATAAAGTTTTATGCAAAGAAACCATTTAATTTATACTGATGGATTATAGTCAACATTTCAGCAGCATGTCTTTAAAAGCCATTTTCTTAAACAGAAGCTGAAGCAGCTTCATACAGTTGCACAGTATAAATGTGCATTGTCTGACTCTTCTCTGGTTTGAATTGGTTACACTGGAGTTCAAAAGTTGACAAATATCTGCCAGACATGATTGTGGAATCACTGGTAAACGTTTGGATGTTTTTAATGTTTTAAGTGAAAGATGTGTTTGCACAATGGTGCACAAATTAAAAACAGCATTACATTGTATACAGAACTGTCCATTTACTTTTAGGAGATGGGCCACTCGTTCTGCCAAGTTTGTATTAAAAGTTTGACTGCAATTACATGTATTGTGTTTAAACATTTTTATTTTTATGAAATAAAATGATAAAATTCTTAGTAGAAGGTTGGCATGGCACATAAAATGAAAACCACTGGAAACTGCTATTCTGGCAAAGTCTGGAAATATATCAGCTCGAGTGCATCTCCAAAGTATGCTTGCTCCATTTTTATGTTAAACTGCATTAAATAATCTTGAAACTGTAACAATAAAATATCAAGTTATAGTTTTTGCAAAGATTGTGTGGTAAATATCTTGGGTGGGTGCAGAAAATCTCCATAAATCCTAAACATAAAATTTTACAGCTTAGGTTACCTCTTTGCGGTAACCTGAGCAAAGAGCAAGCTAGATGCTAACTCCATTTTTAAAATGCTTAGATCGGGATTTAAGGGAAAGTACTGAAATAGAAAAGACAAGTAACAGTAATCAAAAGTAGTTACCTTCAGCACTGCCATTCAAATCAAAATCAAATTTTATAAAACACATAATACACAAAACACAAAGTGCTTTACATAAAAACAAATCATGCTTATTAAACAAAATTTAAAAAGCCATCACACCAGAGTGTATAACAGCAATTTAAAAACACACCTCCCTGAAGTCTATTTAACACACACAAAGCGGATGTACACGCATGTATAGTCACAGCATCACAAAACACATGGCATACATAAGAGGCTATACTACAGGTACAATGATTACTTGCAGCCTTTGTCACATGTTAACAATAAATGTCAGTCATATTTGTACATGTAGCCAAAGTTTCCATCTGTCTTATGTTTGCATTCAAGTTCGTTCCTAGAGTTGATTAACTGAATGTATTAATCCAAAATTACATCAGGCAAACTGATTCACTTAATCTCTCAGCTCACAAGTAATTTATTACAGTATACACTGGGAAGTCACAATTAATCGTCGTATTAAATGCCATGATTAATCAATCAAAGATTCCTCACCATCATCACTTTCCACAAAAGATTGTGTCCGAACCAAAACAGCGGGTCAGTGCAACTTGTGCACAAAACTAAACTTATGATAGATCAAATGTATGGCTTGAAAAATGTCAGAATTTCCATAAATAAGGTGGATAATGTGTTTTTTGGTGGATTTGGCTTACCATTATGACAAGGCATCTACATGCCCAAAATCAGCTTTGACGAGGTAAGGCCTCATAACTTCATACAGTAGTAGGACAAAGTGCTTTTTGGTGGATTCCGTTCATGTAGATGCCTTGCCACAGCGGTGATCAAAAAGGTTTCTCTTGCAGAAATAATGTCAAATTCAGCCTTTTAATATCGATAAATTTTGACGCGCCCAATTAAAACTTAAAAACTGATGAGTGTTCATGTGATTTTACATGTTTATGCTGTTGGGAAATTTATAAACACAACTGTAAAATCCCGAATATTTCTTTGACAATAAATCTCACCAAGAAAATATGGCAAATCATTGCAGCACAACTTGGAATTTGAAAAGTTTGGTAAGCTACTGATAAAAAGACTTAAGATGTCAGCATAGAAGCTTAGACAACAGTAAGTTAGGTGATGTATAACATCAGTTAAAACCAAGAGGAAAATGTGAAAAGCAAGTGACTTAAAGTTTTAAGCATTAAATTAAATATGGTAAATAAGGTTGAGGCGTGGTTAGTCAAAGTGAACCAGTTAACTTTATATCATTTGCAAAGGCCTCGAGTGTCATTAGCTACGGTTACATGGACAAATATTTCATCTATCCGATTGAAATCAATCGGATTGGAGATTCCTCCTGTGGTATTTACGCTAGACAACATGATCAGTTTTATTTACATGATGGACAGATTTAATACGATCGTAACACTTTTGACATGCGCAATGCCTACTAGTTTAGGAAGTAGTAGTTTCGGTTTTTATTTTTTTTTATTTTGAAACTTTTTAAAAACACCGAAATGCACAATGATCCTTAACCCATTAAATTTCTAACAAGAACACCGTGTCCGCCAGTGCTGTTTTTCTGCTGCCATGTTTTAATCTTTCCTGAAACTTATAACGTCACGTAACCCCTACATGGTTCAAGCATGCGTAGAAACAACATACACCACAAAACAATTTGAATGAGTGTATATACATGGTTATTTTTTCCTGCTGATCCACTCGTGAAAAGGTTTTAAACCATCCCTCTAGATTGGTTTGAAAACTCTTTCTGGTCAAGACCAATCGAATCAGCTGACGTGTTGACATGAGGCATTTTAATTCTGATTGGACGTTCAATCGGGTTAAAAGTGCTCCATGTAAATGTACCTAAAGAGTAAGCAGCCTTGGTTTGCTTCTACCCATCATCTTACTAATTACAGGCTGATGTGGATGATTTTATTCTTACAGAAATGGTAGCCGATAGGGGTGTTGAATTTGTTTCTACAATGCATCGTGATGCGGATGTAGATGATTCTGCATCAATATAGCAAATAGACATAATAGACTATAAGTAATGTAATGTATATATACACTGCTATATACAATACACGTCAAATGTATAAAAACAGATAAGTTAGCTAAGGCTAACGCCTAAGGAAAATGCTATTGGCTAGCTGTTAGGATTCAAAAATAGACTAAAAGGATTAAAACAACTTTGTCTGGCAACAAATATTTACCTCAAAAATATTGTGTTCAATTACAAATTTATTAGAATACTTACAGGAAAATGTTTTCTGGTCTTAACGGAAAACATTGAAAACATTTTTTAACTTCTATAGTCTACCTGAACTACAGAAAGGCTGAAGGGACAAAACGCACCACTTTACTGCAAGAAATCTTGCTACAAGAGGGTTGCTTACCTATTTTTGATAACAGAACGTCACAATATAGTAATGATGTTTTATGATTTTCCAGCATTAGAAAAATAAGGTTCAACAATGAAGTTGAAAATAACACAACTGTTTATGATGTTTGTCGATATGAGAAAATTCAGATCGTTTCTAATTATTTCAGAAATCAAACGGAGCTCATTAATGAAGTAGCAATACGCAGTGATAAAGAAAATTGAGCAATCAGGGAAATAAACTGAATTGGGATTTTATTATTATTGCATCATCATCTTAAAAGAAATGTGTTTGAGATTTTAAAAAGATGCAGGTTAGTGTATCCCATTTCCTCTGGGCTGAAAAAACAAAACAAAACGTAATTTCCTCCCGTTTTCAATTTTGCGCATCACCAATTTAAACTGCTGCTAGCTACACGTCTGTGGGACCTCTACTCAAGCTCTCAGGAAGATGACACAATATTTTCCTCAAATTCAAATTATTTCTCTGAAATGGATTGGATGCAAATGATATTAAAGAAGAACAAGAATTTTAGAAGCATTTGTTTACCCCCGTACAAGAATGCAGCCACTAAGAATCACCAATTCATATTTATTTAAAACAGAAAATCAGTGGCTTGATGTCTAATAGTGTGCAATTTTGTTTTTTCCAAGTCAAAAAACTACTTTAAAAAAAATTTAAATGGAATTAAACTGCATCGTGAACTTTGTGTTTAAGATCTGTGTGCACAATTTAAGTCAATAAACAGTAAACATGGAGCTTTTCTCATATGCAAAAACCTCACAAGATTGGGGTTCTGCAGTCATCCTTGTTCAATTCTCCCCTCAGAGTGGCTCCATGGGGAATCAGATCCACTTGATGCATTTCCTCTCTATTGTATACTCATTGTTTGCACAGGCTCATCTTGCAGAGCTTTACTGCTCAAACAGCAGGGCGGCTGACTGTGTTAGACACGCTTTCAGTCCAGTGTTTGGGATTATTGCATCCATGCTTCTCAAGAGACCAACGATGGCATGAGGCACATTTACAAAATGAACTTTGCCGTTTGAGAAATGAAAACTGTAATTTTGACTCTTTCCTTCACACAATGCAGAGACAGAAACTCAAATGTATTCAAAACAATCCACTTAAACTGTTGCAGCAATTTTGGGTGAATGTATTTTCAGGAGGTAATGTTGAACTCTACATTTTCCCATTTTCAAGGACAAATTTCAGATGTCAAACTACAATTTTAGCTTTTCTTTCAGTAGATGTTCTCTGCAAGTGGTGAGTTAAGTGCCCACAACAATCCTCCCATTAGCTGTTGAGGGGACAAGGTAGATTTTGTCATCTCTCACTTGGAAATGAGTGGGACATTAAAATGCATAAGTTTCCTGCCTTGAATCTAAATAAAAATGCTAATGAAACACTGTGGGTAATAATGTAGATTATGTGTTTCCTTTTTTTGCCAAGAAAACATTTTTAGAGAGGTTCTATACTTTACTGGCACGGTCCATTTTCATGCATCAGGATTTGTGACGCTTGACATCCTCTGGATAGTTTTAAAAATTTAGACTTTACCCAATGACAACTTTAATTACTGCCTGGTTTTGTAAACTTAATGAAATATGAATTGTGAATATACTGTATTATATATATGTGTTCTTCCTACAGGGACTAATTATAAGCCTTAAAAAAAGGAAAAGAAAAAGTCTAATTTATGATGCAACACTGAAGTCTGCCCTTTGGACCATTTCACAACTCTCATGGGCTCTGCATGCTGTCATTAGCTCACATGCCATAAGGAGAATAACAAAATTGTAATAACATCTGACAGGAAATTATATCTATATATAATGATTTTGTACAGAATTACTAAACATTTAATACAGCCTGAGAAGGAAATGCTTTAGGGAGTCAAACAGCATGAGCCACATGTTTGTACCCTCTCCCTAGTTTCATTAAATTACACCATTCATTTTAAAGAGCCTGACAGCAGTTGCAGGAATAAGATTGTGCATACAATCAAAAATGCTCTAACATTATATATATATATATATATATATATATATATATATATATATATATATATATATATAAAAATTAGAGTCAATGTTAATGCTCCAACAGCAGTGATTTAGTTAAAATGAGATAGACTTGCTGAATGTAAAAGCATCAGCTTTCACATTCCATTGGGGTATAATTATACTTCTACAGCGCCTGCCAAAAGAAATCAAGGCATGTGACCACAGGGGGTTGGGATTTTTATGACGTGTGCCACTTTTTTTTTAGGCCATTAGAAAGGGACAAGCCGACAAGTCTGTTTTATTGTCTTTTAATCATAAAGCCCCGCATCCCATTTGAATCAGTCTACTTTGAGGTCATTCTTGGTATCATTTAGTAAGGCTACGTTGAGTCGCACGCCAATATATATTTAATATTCAATGCAATCATGTCAGGCTGTGTGTAATAATTCATTCAATTATTGACTATTTTTGTCAATATTTCATTGCATATTTGACTGCGTTATGTTGATGGATGGCACCTTCATGCATTCTTCTCTGCAGGATGATCAACGATATTCCACTTGAAAAACAGTGACAAAGCAGATGACTCATTTAAGTTTGTGCCCAAGTTCAGTTACAGTCAGTTAGTTGCACCACTAAAAATCCAGTAACGCAAGAAGAACCAATATTTTACCGTAGAGCCCAATTAGACTTAAGGTTCCTTCTAAATAAACTTTGACCCCTTTTAGTTCCTCATGGTTTGATTATTACTACAAAGCCTAAACGCTAAAAATATGATAGTATTTAATTTGTGTTAAACCCCAAGGTATTGTGCAGACTTCATTTGAACACACACATCTCATTTCCACAAGTCTGGTGAATTTTTTTACACCAATTTCAGCTTTTTCTGCACCTGTTAGGGTGGAAACATGTTTGTGATGAGAAAAACAAAATTCAGATGTCAGGTGGCAAATCAAAAGATAATGGAACATAATGGTGTGAGGCTCTCTGGGTTTCAGGACTGATTTAAATTCTTTATGTTGTGCATATCAACCTTTCTTATTCAATATCCCTGCTGAGTCAACAAATGTCTTCTCCTTTTTCTGTGAGGGAATATTCTCTTTAAAAGTGAATGTGGCATCTGTTCGCAATGATAAATAATTGCCAGGACTTTAGAAAGTCGTGTTTCAGCAAGATTTTTCTGCACATTTAAAAACATACCAGACATGTTTATTTGGGAGGATTTTTGGAATGTTTATGTTATATATAAAAACAATAAAAAAATAGTTTTAATGCATCAGGACAAAAAGATCTGATCTTTAAATTCAAGAACATGAGATGGGGTCACTACATCTACGACAGGGCAGTCCTTGGACACAAGAGACTAAAATGGAGACATTTGGTCATAATGCACAGCGTTATGTTTGGAGAAAGCAAAATATCAGCACAAACAGTTTGTACCAAACATCAAACAACCTAAGGCAAAGCAGGTTTATTTGTATAGCACCTTTCATGCATAAAATATTTCAAAGTTCTTTACAAACATTAAAAACGCATTACAGTTGGGTGCAGAAAAAGCAATAAATACTACATTAGTACTGTACAGAGTATAGTACTTTCAAAAATATACATTTATTGTAGTGTCAACAAACAAAATATAACACATTACAACTATGCCACAAAACAAGGCAACTTAAAAATGCACCGGTCTTCTGTTTAAATTTTAAATTGTAACTGTAGGTCTATAAATCAAATTTAACCGTCTACATTATGCCATCTTATCTGTCTGAAAACCTAAAGTTGGCTCTCTGTGCTCAGCTGACGACTTTGCCTAATGAAACCATTATGAAACATTTTCATAAGCATTTATTTCTTTCTTATGGACATCTTCGTCACAATGCCTTGATTTTACTGGTGTCCACTTACTTGGCATTTTGGAGCACTAAAAAGAAAAGAAAAAAAAAAAAAAGATATTTGTCATTTTTCTTTCTTCTGCCATTTCAACTGACCTGGTTGGCCGACAATCTGACACACACAGATGTGGTCATTAGCACACACCCACTAAACTAAAATAAAAAAGGTACCAATATGTGTAATTGTCCAAGATTTATTTTCCTCATAGAAGAACAATATTTAACAAGTTTTTTTTTTCTTTTTTTCTTTTTTAAACAATTAAAACTGAACAATCTTTGACTAAAGGAAATGAGATATCTGTCAATCTGAACATCTAGTCGCTAGTATTCGGCCAGTTAACCAGAGTCTTGATTAAAAAACAAAAAGAAGCTTATTTTGGACAAAACAGGAGAAATTTTACTTTTCATGTTACAACCTTATGTTCATTGTGTGATAAATGAGTTAAACAAAGACCTTTTAAATGTATTCCACTCCCTACCAGAGGCTTCGCTGCATCAAATATTACTGAAGGAGAAGGCAAGACGCAACAAGAAGAAAATTCGTCCATCTATTGGTTAATGCAGGACAACTTCTGTTTCTACCACAAATCAAAACCTGGAGCTGCATCTGATCCTAATCTTGCGTTTTCCAAGTTGTTATCAGAACTTTTACAGTGTTTACCCATGATGCAATGCCCCGAACCTGCAACTTCTTTGATCCGAATCAGAGTTCATTTGCACATTCACAATTCCTAAAAAACAAAGCAGACTTTCTGATCAGACAGACTAGGAATGAATGTGAATGTGCCCTTAAGGCAGATTTATGCTCGTGCAGCATCTGTGTGCGGTGAGTTTGCTTTCACACTCGAGCGTAGGAGGTGCGTGTCATTTTGGTATCTTGTTGTAATTTCTCCTCCTAAACCAAAGGTGGTAATCAGGGGTGGTATCGGCCGGTAAACTCACCAGTTCTTTTGATGGTTCACTTTAGTTCGGTAGATATTTTCTGTTTTAAAACAATGGCGTCCTGTATGGTTCAGTGTCTTCATTAGCTTGTGGAAGAAAACGAAAAAATAATCTGATCCGCCTCTCATTAACCTGATCCACTGGTTATTGTTTTAAAAACAGTGGTTACCACACAAATTCAGCGAGAAGATACAGATATCCGGCAACACGTGATTCCAAACTGACCAATCACAAGGGAGTACCTCCGCGTAACCGTCTGCGTGGCAGGGGTGCACGTCGAGCCTCTGCTGAGCTACGCCGAGCATAAATCCGCCTTTAGCGAGGACTCAAGCAGCAGCGTTCTGGACTAACTGCAGCTGCCCAATGGACTTTTTAGGGAGACCTGTAGGGACAGTGTTAAAGTAGTCTAGTCTACTAAAGTTTAATGCTGAGACATGAATCCTTTAATCCTCAGTGTGTTTTTTAAGTGATAATAGGTTGACTTTACAACCATTTAACATCGCTATTACCCAAAACAAAATGATCTGGCAGGACCCTAAGAGAACTGTAAAAACAAACCATTACCTGAAGTGATGATGTAAAGAAGAGTGGGCCAGAAATCCTCCACAATAATGTGAAAGACCAAAATCATAAAAAGGAAACTACAAGCTACTGAATCATGCTGAGTCATTAATTCTTTCACAATCTGCTTGTACATTTTGGTGTTGATAAACAATAGTACTGCAACATATCATATGATGATGCTAAACTGGGGTTGCCTTTTCCAACTGCAGGATCTTATAAAAAAAAAAAAAGACCACATCTTTTATTTCAAGTACACTTGAACTAAGAGAGAGAGAGAGAGAGAGAGAGAGAGAGTTACCCCACTGTCAGTGTCTGTGTGCTCCTGTGATGAGTAGAATTACTTTTACTGTTAAAGAGTCCGTGTTTGTTTGAGCTCACAATTCAGATATCTTGGGAGTAAATAAAGAAAGTTGAGCAAAAGAAAAAATATCCAGCTAATTAAAAAAAGATTAATAGTAATGGAAACCCAACCTTCTTAGTAGAAAAAAAGAAAAAAAAAATATTGCCGTCCAGAAAAATCTTTTCCTAAATAAATCTATGTGATGGTACCATCCTTTTTTAGCTCCTTTTAATTAGATGGCGTCAGAATAATTATCTTCACAGACTGAACATGGAACTATGTAGTGTACAAGTTCATTCCTATATTAACAAGACGTTTCTGGATAATGGCATAGAAAATATAAAAATGTATGTATATGTTGTGTATAAGTAAATATGTATGTAGAACAAAACAGTGGAAGCCTATATGTACTTAAAAAGGGGTAGAATAAATTAAAACTGTTTCCTTCTCCTTTTTGAGCATGTTGAATTGAAATGATTTTTGTTGCGGCTGGTGTGCATTTTGCTGTTACTTTCTCCTTTAACATGTTGAAAATAAAACATTCATTTATTCAAAAAGCAACACTACATAATTTTTCAACCTTAGAGCAGCTTCTGAGTTGTTTTGATGGTTCACTGACATTTATTATACATACTCCTGCAGCAGTTATTGCCCTGAACGTGCACTGTGACCATTTCAGCAAAGAAACATGAGGATATTATTGGAAGAAGTGAGGAAAAGGGAGGCACAGGGACAGAGCAAGAGATAAGACAAGCACCAATATTGAACTTATATTGGATAGAGGGAGCTCAGAGAAGAAAAAGGACGCAAGATGGGTTCTGAATAAGCTTTTGTTAGGGGGTGTCCAATTGTAAAAATCTGCCACAGTTTAGCAGTGGGGCTTTATGCACCTGTCTGTGAACCAAAACCAAGAAACACTAGTAACTGCAGTGAGACAACAACCCCACATATTAAACAGTAAAACAGTAACCACATGAATTAAGATCCACCACATCTTTTCAACAGCATCTTAGCAACCCCCTGTGGATCAGCTGGTTTCAGGGGGATTCATCAGTTCCACTCCCCCTTCTGGGTTAAGTAAATAGAAGGGGATCTTAGGAGTGTTAAGCTCCCAATCAGAAAAAAAAAACACCAACCCCAGCTTAATTTCCCAGTCAGGAGCATAAGGTTTGTCAGCCGCAACCTCAACATGGGCTTATTCTGACATTCCCTCAGTAATAACCAAACACAAGTCAAATTTTAAAATTGTTCACCTTTCCAAAGTACTGCTAAAGCAATATTAGCTTAATTCATTTGAGAATTAGCTGCTAAAAAGTACTTCAGCCAAAAGGAACTTAACTGCGGTCTGCAGCTCACACACATTGCACCCATTCCCCTTCAAAGAAAAATAATAGTACAAAAATAAACACAAACACAGCAACTACAAAGGTAAAATAAGACTAAAATAATATATAACTCAAATAAAGATAGATAAAGTAAAATAGAACTAAACCCACCACCCAGTAGTGGCATTGAACAGTCTGACGGCACGTGGTACAAAAAGTAGCTCCTAAACACAGAAACAGCCATGTTTCTTTTTCCATTTTGTTCATCAAGTTCCAACATTCAAGGTACAAGAAAGGCTGAACGTCACGTTGTGGTGGAGATGTAGACGGGGAGGCCAGAGCATTTAAATCTGAGCTCCAGGTGTTCAATCTGAGGTAGCGGGAAATTTTAACCGCTCAAAGAAAGAAACTTTTTTAGACTTTGGTGGTCCCAGAGACATCCAGTGGTAGAGAATTTAGGCACAACTTTGTATTGGTGCAAACGAGCCCGGAAATCCATAGCCACTGCAACAGCAGAGAATTATACCTCAAAATGGCAAAGTACATTTTTCAATTCTCAAACAAATGCACTGCTTGAGTGAAGTCAGGGATGGAGTGTCTCCCAGCGTGCAGTGGCAGGAAAACACCCTGCCTGTCCATCACAGCGCTAATACACCCTGACACACAATTCAAACACAGTCAAACTAAAGCACACATGTACTGTAGCCAGTGAGCTGCTGGTGTGTGGACAGGAGGAAACAGTCTCATGCATCTACTGTGACTGCTGAACACTCTCAGAGCTCATTTACTCCTTGTTCCCCTGCTACTCTACATGACAACACTGGCCACTTCTTAAAAGTTTGATCATAAGAACCCATCTAATATTTGTTGGAATGCACTAATTGTGCTCCAGGGACCGTTATAACAGAAGGTGTGCCTTTCCAGTCCTTTAATCCAATCTATCTGATTGACTCAGATTCCACACCACGGTGGATTTCAAAAACCGAGCACAAGATTTTTGTATGACGCTTGCTTAAATTTGACCAAGGACGACCACAGTGGCCCTGGAACAAATCATGTTGATCAAGGTTGACACAAGTAATGCAAGATCCCAAGAAAAATACATGTTGTAGATGCCATTAGCGTACAAAACACTGGCACATCTTTAGCCTTTAGTCACCATCTGAGTTTATAGTGTACATCATACAAAAACAGCATTGCAATATCAATAATACTTGCAATATATAAAACAATCACTTCAAGATTTGGTACTAATCTCGGGGGTATTATTAAGGGCTTCATTCCCCTTTTCTGTGCTTACTGGTTAGATGTAGAACAGAGCTCCATGAGTGGACTGCAGACCTTATGAATATACATAGCATGTCTTATTGTCAAATGTCAAAATGTCTTGTTTTTTTTTTTTTGTTTTTTTTTTGTTTTTTTTAATTGCTTTATTCTTTGCATATATATATATATATATATATATATATATATATATATATATATATATATATATATATATATATATATATATATATATATGCAGTAATGATGCACACAGTTTATATATTCTGCAGCCTCAGACACCCTGAAACTTCCCGCCAGGGGGAGAATCTATTCCAACAGCATGACTTACTGTATAATTGGACCCATTAGGAAATAGTAAGAGTGGAAAATGTGGAAATGCTCACACACTAAGCAAATGAAGCCACCAACTTGTGAGCTCCTTGAGGCTTAGATATCCAGATTCCGAATCCAACATTTTATGATCTCAAATTGCCTGCTATGCAGGACTCCGGGGGCTCATGAAATTAGAGGTGCTGCGTACCTGGTGGAGAGGAGGTGATAGCAAACCAAATGCAGGAGAAGATGGGTCAGAGGGTAGAATTTAAAGTAAAGTGCTACATTTTAAATGAAACCATACAGACTGACGGGTATGGAAAGGTATCTATGGAAACCTGAGCAGCAGAAACAAATCCAGTTAAATGAGTTTGAAATTGGAAATGTGGCATTTCCCCACTGTTCTGTTAGACCAGCCTTGATTCAGTGTTAACAAATGGCATGTCATAGTTTATGTTCTTTTTTGTTTTTCAAAGCAGCTAATACATTAATATGGGAGCCTTTAAAAGGTTAGATCATTTGTTGTCTTGTTCAGAGCCAAACTACATCAAATTACACATTAAGAAAGCAGTGAGCAAATGTCTAACACCAGTAAATAATGGTAGCAATGGCCACGAGACAAATGCCTGCATTCTGTAGCCACATAAGTTCAAGGCAATGCATTCAATCTGGCACCTACTGAAGCTGACATATTGCTGACAGACACAAAGAAACAGGCTGCATTATGTTAAACACATGTCATATAGTAATACTCAGCAATGTAACACACCTTTCAAAAGGTAATTTACCAAAATGTTACAGTAAAATACCAAGAATAAACAAAATCAACGCTAATCTGAGGGAAGATAAGTCTTTTGTTGGACATGGCACATATTTAAAAGGCTAAACGTCATTTTTTGACTAACTTTAAGTCCCAAACTACTGCTCACGCCTTTTGGAACATTAGTGATAGACGCCCTTTAGAAAAGTTGGGAGTTATAGTTGGCTCCATGCATGGCGAAATGTGCAAAGCTAGATATTTATTCTTAATTGTTATGTGTGAAAACGCACAATTTTAAATAAATAAGAGTAGTCTGGGGGTATGCTGTAAGCTGAAACTGCGTAAACGCTCTTTGAATCTACCAGTGCGTAAAACGCACTTTCAGCCACAACGACTTCTGATTTAAGTTTATTTATGCAATGAAAGGAAAATAAAAAAGGAAAGAAAGACAATGAAAAGAGAGCGTTTACTTGCCGAAGTTGGAACCGGCAGGCTGGCGGGTCGCTCGATCAGCTTAGGTTGCTGCTTCCTGGTCACATTCATCTCCCGTGCAGCCGTTTCCTCTGTCCGCTGACTTCCACGAGAGTTTCTCAAGTCATTTATCCAGTAATTGATGCGAGTGTTATTCACCGGCGCCCCGTTTAACGGCGGAGACTGCAGACTGAGGCTGCATGCCTAGCGGCTCTGAGAGGACTGCTGGGAGTTGTTCGCATCCTGAAACGACAACAGTTTAATCTGCTGCAGGAACAAACCCGGAGCGTTGCTGTCTCCTCGGCGGCTCAGCCTCGACTGTCAGCGGATCCTCTGCTGCTGCTGCTGCTGATGCTGCTGCTCATCAGCCTGCATGCCTCCCCACCTGCGGCCTGTCCTCCTGTTAACCATTTATGCGTCACACGAACCAATCCGCGAGTATTTAATTCCTGGATGTAATGACATTTCATCTGTTTCCATGGATGGAACAGTTAAAGGTGGGAATTTCGGAGAAGCAGTTTACCTTTCACACATGCAAATCGTCCATTTCTACTAGAAATATCCGATAATAAACATGTCTGTTTAGCAATTTTAAGAAGAAACAAAAATGCACTATATTACTAATTTTAGACCCGCTTCTAATTATAGAAACTAGTTTTTTATTTTTTTTATTTTTAGGACAGTTTGCATATTATCATATAAAGACGACCTTTACTCACAGTTAAATAATGAATGGTGAAACATACATCTTATCTTATTTTATTATATTTATTTATTGTGTCAAGGTTTTATGGTGTGTCAAAGCAGCTGGTGTTACAAATTTCTTTTATGAAATAATAAAGTCGATCTTATCTAATCTAATCTTATACTAACTTAATATATCGTGTTTTATTTTATCTTATTTTATGTTAAAAGAAATCATGCATGGATGCTAGACATATACTTGGTCCCTCTGTAGCCTATGTACGGCCATTGATTACAGATTTTATGGTTACCTTGTTAGTATTTCGAGTGGAAACTGTTAGCATGGCTCCTGGATAGAGTGCATCAATAAAGTTTTTCATTTTTCAAGGCACATTTTACACTTCAAGTTCATTGGTTTGTTTTCCATTGTGCTCATAAAATTTATGATCAAGATATCCATTTTCAAAACTCGTCCTGCTTATTTCTGCCTTCCCACGCCATATTGCCCTATATATCACAAATAGTAATTACTATAGTAACTATAACAACACCACTTAAACACCTTTTTCTACTTTGAGTTTTATAATAGTTTTTATCAACCATGGCAAACTGTAATTTTGTGCAAACTGTTCCACATCCACATACCAATGCATCTTAGAACTGAATTGTTATTATTTGTGCTTTTTTATTTATTTATTTTTTACAAGCAAAATTAAGTAAAGTAGTTGGCCACCGTGCATGCAACGAGTAATAGTTATCCACACCAAAGACAGATCAGGATCAAGCTAATGTTTGTTAGCTGTGTGTTCGGGTGAAGGTTCCCCCTTGAGCAAATCTGTATGGATACTAGCAGAAATTGATTCCTACAGACATGTGCTAACCCTTGAAGGCAGAGCTGGAGGGTAGCTGGCTTTATTCATTTTCTTGGTGAAGATGTTATGAATATAGGACTCACCTTGGATTGTCATTTTATAAGTTGGCTTATACACGACATTATATTTCCTCTCATAACCTGAACTCTGTAAGGACCAAAAAGGTTATAAATAGACTCTCAACCACCTATGTGCACGCAGCACGAGAGTGATGGTTCAGTTTGTCTGGTTTCAGGCTTATAATCAGTGACAGAGAGCTCTTTGTACTTTTTATGTTCAGGATTAGAGCTTTATATGTATCAGGGAGGGTAACAATAATGAAGCGCAGCTGCACAGTGTATTACAGCAGAGCTCTGTCATCAGAGCGTATGAAAAGGTATCATCAAGGGATTGGAAGAGGTGTGATTGTTAGGAAGCTACTTCAGTGTTATTCTTCAGTGACAAGAATCCCCAAGCATCTCACAAAATCTGATGAGAAGACGTTTAAGGTCTGCTTTGAATTTAAGCATTAAAGAAAAGAAAGAAGCATGAATAATACAGGCTTCGACTTGCTGTTCGCTAAGGCACACAGCACGCCGTGTGGAATTCAACGTGCAGCCTTGACTTTTAGTTAAAAATTTCTTGAGGCAGAGCCGAGCAGCAAAGAAACAAAAAAAAGAAGATAAAAAATAACTCAAATGTTTGAAAGAAGTCTCAAAACTCTGACCAGAAAGTTCTGCTTAGATTCACTTCTCAATTTCTGAATGAAATTTCCTACATTTTTCTTCAGTATTTTAACAGATCTAACTTTAACAAAACCGATTCGCTGCATATTGAAATTTCTTGCAAAATAATTTAAGACCAACATCTCAACACAATGCATCCATAACTTTACTTTGCAGACCAGAGTTCTCTTTTGTACAAGACTTAACACCAGTTTTTATCATAAGTATAACTACAAAACGAAGTATTTATTATTAAACCAATGACATGAAAATGACCTTATCTTTAAGTAAGGTTTGCATGTGATATACTATAAATGATCTTCCTGTTTTTAAAGAGAGATTGTAATTTGTTGCCTAAACTACATGCAAGCCTGAAGTAAAGATAAGGAAAGATAATCAATAAAAAGTATGATGAATTCATAACCAGACGGTGTTTTGTGTGTTCACCCCTCACAATCTAGATTAAGGTCAGGCTATTTCTTTTTCATTTCAGTCACCATTCTGTTTTTCTCCTACACATTGTTCGCTGCAAAAATTGACACAGTCCCTCAGTGCCTGTTTGGTTTTGTCAACCCATTATTTGGTCGACAGAATGAGATATGTTGTGTACTTTCGCTCTCTTCCACCACGGCTGTAAAATCTGACATAAAATAGGCTCTTTTTCTTTTGTTTCGTGATTGTTTTGTGCCTAAAACCCTTGTTTGCGCTGCAGTTCTAAAAGAGAAAAGTGACAAGATGAGAGCCTGTCATATGAGAGTTTTTATGCTCACATATGCTCTGGCACATCGGAAAATGTTAAGACCCGGTTCATTTTGAAAAATGAAAGGTCAGCTCTCTTGAAAAAATTATTTCCAAAATCACTGCCACATTGGAGAGAAACATGTTAAATTCTAATCAGCGTTTAGAAATGGTGCTTAAATGATGTTTCCCTAAGAAGGTCAAATTATTTTTCATTTCCTCTGACCTTTGATATGCATTTGACACAATAAACCAAAATATCCTGATTGAGAACTTATGTGACTAGGGCACTTTTAAACCAATATACAAAATACACCTTATTGTATATGCTGTGGTGTCCCACATGGTTCATATTTAAGACTCCGGTTATTTACTTTCTAGTTGCTGCCATTTGGATAAAGACCTCAATATTAAATAAAATTGTTTACTAGTCTCTTGGAAGACCTAAACACTGGATTTCAGGGATTTGTCTTGCAAGTTTTATATTTCTTGCAGGTATTCTGAGATGACACTTTTAACGCTGGACAATGTTATTTTGAGTGACTCATTTCTTCCTCTTTTAGTTGCTGTTGTGAAGTTTAGCAAAGTATGTACATTTTGTGTATATTTATTGATGTTCAGATGTTTTACTGTACCTGGAATGATACCCAAAGTGCTTCACATCATACATCATATTCACCTATTCACACACATACACACACACACCCACACACACACTGATGGCGGAAGCTGCCATACAAGGCACTAACCTTGACCCATCAGGAGCAATTTGGGGTTTGGTGTCTTGCTTTAGAAACACCTCGACATGAGCTCGACAGGCCGAGGATCGAACCGGGAACCCTCAGGCTACAAGATGAACACATGCTTGAAATGTGAGCTGGTGATTTAACAGCTTTTCAATCTCAGCTTGGCAATCATTCTGAATGAAAGTTGCGATGATGTGGTGGGTGACACCATGTTTTTTTCTTCACATCTAAAATGTGAATTACTCTGAGAGGCAGCTTTTGGGGGTCTGGAGCCACCCTAAAATGTTCTGAAGCTTCACTAAAAGACATTTATTGATTTCAATATTAGCTTTAATGAAATATAATCTGGAATATACTTCATTTCCCATCTGAACCGCTCCACATTTTCATTCCCACCTTTCACTCCACCGGCATCTGCAGCTGTATCTACCACTGTGAGTCTGTGACCAAAACCGTTGCACAGGGAGTTTTATTGAAAGATGAAAGTAATAAAATACAAACAAAAGACAGGACAGAGGAGAGGACAGAGACATTTACTGAGGACAAGTCTGAAGGATTTAACAGGAAGTCTGACCCTGAAAAATATGAGGTTATGTTACTATATTCAAGTAATATAAACAGCTAAAAATATGTTAACCTATCCATTAGAGAGGGCATGGAGATTCAAAGATATGAAAAGGTGTAACAAAAAAGAAAGAGACCAAACAGATCCGGAGGCAGAAGAAGCAACTCTTTCCACTAGTGGGTCTGATTTAGGTAACAAAGCCACAGGGTCCTGATTCTCCTGTATTCTACTTTAAAGTAAAACTACAGAGTAAATCATATCCTGGTTGAATAAACCTACAGAGCAAAAATGGTGACCTGTGTCCTCCCTGTGCATTAATGACTTCCTCCTACCTCCAAATAAAAAAATATGTTAATATGTTATTATTTTATATTGCAGGTAAAGAACATGGATAGGTGAACAGACCTCCACATTATGTAATAGGAAGTAGAATTAGGTGGTATGAGGCCGTTGTATTCAAACATTGAGCACAAGGTCATGTTAACCTCCCTCATGCCCCATACAGCTTTGTGCATAAAACAACATTACAGGAACATTACAGGGGGGAAAAATGTAAGTATCTAAAGGAGCCTTTTATTTGGGCAAAGCAAATTCGTTTGGCACAACAAGCAGCCTGACGGTCATTCTGCTTGCTATGATGCTGGACAGTTAAGTTAGAAAAAGAAAAAGATGAGTTGCACTAACCATGAAATTAGCTTAAACTTCACTCATGTTAAGTTACCAGAAACTGTTTTTTTTTTTTTTTTCCTCAAGCACTTATTTAGTTTTCAGACTCTGAGCTTTACATTGTTGTTTCCTAACATGTGCTCCTGCGTCTGATTTCAGTGTTGTGTTTAAACTTTCAAGAAACTAAGATGTCTGTGTGTCACTCCCACATTTTTGCTGGAGAAATGAAGCCCACAGATCTCCTCTGTCATTCTGGTGTGATGTAGTTGTAGCACCATGGGTGTCATTCTGCAGAGGGAAATAGATCTCTACATGTCTGACTATCAATCAGATATTCTTCAAGCTTTGCTGATGCCTCCCTCTGCATCACTATAGATCTTTCCTTTGCATTTTTCAGCTTCTGGTTAAAAGGCTTTGAAAACTCATGTTAAAGCTTCAAAGGGACTTTCTTTCCCTTAAATCTAAAAGCTCACAATTTCTTTTGGGGTTTTGCACAGCAGCTCAGCAGTGGCAGGTATCCCTTTTTTTTTTTTTTTTTAGCAAACTGGGCAGCCTTAACTAGACTTGAGCCGTAACACACAGTTGAACAAGCACAACAATGAAAAAAGGAAGACCTGATGTACATACTGACAGAAATGATGACTAAAGCGGTGCAACTGTGGGAAGTACAGACTAGGACCAGATGTATGAGGAGAGCGGAAAGCAAGATAAACAGAAAAACAAGTAACAGACTTTTGAAAACCGAAAGAACATGAGAGCAAATGCGAAGAACCATAAAATCAAATTACACTTAATAGAAGCAAAACATGTAAATAGGTAAAGGATAACATGAAACCTGCAGACCATGGTCCTCATTTATCAAACACTCTCACACACAGATTTGTGCATGTTTAATGACAAATTCCATGCAGAGTGGGGTATTTGCCAACTTTCTGATGCAACATAGTTCTTTATTTTATTAAAATAATTAAAGTAGTGATTGTGTTTAGTTTAAATTGATGCTGTAAATTGATTACCTGTCGAGGTTGACCTGCAAGCTTTGAGCGACCCAGAGAGACATGAAAAGTTTAGTGGCAGCACAAAGGAGATGAACGGATACCGCTTCCCTTCCTGTTAGATTTATGCCTTGATTTGGGACTAGTGTTGAAGACTGGATGAAAACTATACCAGTCTCTACCCAAGTAGGCTTTTGGTCACTGGTATGAGCTAGGAGACAAACTGTACGTTTCTCATCCATTTCTGAGCTGGATTATACCATCTGTGTCAAATGCTATAATTTCTCTGGGCTCGATATAAATAAATTTCCTCAGGCAAATCAGCACCAAGTTGAAATCAAATAGAAAAGAGCTGAATCTGCAGTGATGCTGGGGCTGTGTTTCCAAAGATGGAGGTTTTGTCCTGCTCTATTCTTCAGTTGCAAATGTTCCATCAGTGTGCCATGACCAATCATTTCTTTTCTTTATTTCTGACAGACATTATCTTTTGATCCTTAATCATTAACTGCACTAATTTATCTAACATATTATTTATTATTTTCATTTTCTTAGTTTTTTATAATCTTCTTTTAAATCTGAATATATCTATTCCATGAGTGTATTATTAAAATGTGCCTTCTGCCCTTGTATTTTATAAGTGTGAGATTTATAAAAGTGGTGTTTTTGTAAAGTATGCTGACAATTCAATTCAATTCAGTTAAGCTTTATTTGTATACAATTCACAAGTCACATAGCTTAACAGACGTAATCAATTCAAGACAAATCCACAATTAAAACAAATCTACACTAGTCCATTCATATAAAATCAAGCCTGTCTAAGGAAAACATATAGAAGACTGAAAATAACATGACTTTAAAAAAGTTAACCTAGAGGAAGTTGCATGTGTTCTTTTGGCGTTGGCCACGTTCAGAGTCACTCATTGGCTTGTCTCTGCCACTCTAACCTGTCTTTGTTTCCTTGGTTTTGCTCTTGTTGCTACAAAATTGTGTCTCTGTTAACTTTTCTTTCAGAGGAATCAAGGTGAGATGAATGCAGAGGCACTTCTGGAACTTTTAAATCTGCTTTTTAACAATAAGCAGAACCAAGGTCTGTTCTGATTAAAGTGTCCAATCTTATATTGTCAGTGAATTTAGGTGAAACTCATGTTTTAATCCCTCCATATCTTAAGAGACCTTTTGTGTGGCTGAATTCTTTACTTAGGCGTTAAGGAGTCTCCCGTAAATTGGTTCAGCCTCTGTCTTCCTCGTTCTGAACAAGCTTTGCTGTTTGAATAAGAAACTCATCAGACAGTAATCCTCTGCAGACAATGACTATAGACAGGTTCCTCAAAGTTTGGCCTAAGGTGCTATACTTTCTTGCAATCAGAGAGTTTCACCTTGCTTCATTTTTACACTATTAAATTTAAAGCGTCACATATTCTAATCTTCACATTCTGCTTAGTAACACTGGGATCGCTCAACATGATGAATGAAAGCCTGTCATTAAATATCTTGTTTTGGAAAAGAAATAAATAGTCTCTCTTATAGCATGCACATTTACAGTCTGATCTTTTTATTTGAGTGTCTGAATTGTGCATGACTGAATTTATTCCTGGAAAGGCGCACTAAAGAATTCACTATGAAGTGAAAAAGGTAGTCCATTGTGTTGAAATGCCCTTCCTTTTACAGATGCCAGAATGCCTCATCACTCAGCAGCTGAAGGTGATGCGGCCAAAGGACCATGATTCAAAAATGACCTGCACATTGTTGAGTTGGTGTGGTGAATGGTGTGACTCTCAGCATAGCTTAGGAGTTTGCAGCTGCTTTTTTGAGGTTGTGGGAAACCCTCAAAAACAGCAGTAGGCTGTGCAGAAATTTTGTGTAGCAGCTACGCTTCATTACTCTGTGCATTTATATTCATACTGCAAGCATAAAGAAGCCTGCAAGACAAGTCTTCTTTGTTCCTTTCATGAATGCAGAAATAAAACATCAAGTTATACTCTTGCATACTTTGAGGTATCCAAAAAGTTTCCTGACCCGAAGCCCAAATCAGGCAGCAACTCTCCTGGCTCCCAGGTGAGACAAGGTTCTCATCCTATACCTTAGAGTGAGGCCATCCACCCCTCTAGGAAAGCTCATGTCTGACACTTATATTTACAACATTATTGTTTGGGTAACTGTCCACAGCTTGTAACTAAAGAGAAGGATGAAACGCAGGTTGACTGATTGATAAAAACTGACTCTTTTGGGTTATGTGTGGAGGCAGATCTCAACCTCTCACTCTGTTCTGTCTCCACAATTGTGAACAACCCCCTGTGTGTGTGTGTGTGTGTGTGTGTGTGTTATACTGTTTTATTAAACATTAAATATTAAAAGGCTGAAATAAAACAAAAGATCCAAAAATAAAGGTATAAAGTGTATTTTTATTATGGGATTTAATTGTACACTTTATTTTGTTCCGCAGTACTCTTTTGGTGCCCCGGCTGCTGGAATTTTACCTTATGTTCATTTCTCATTTATATTGTCCATAGTCAGTAGCACTATTTGTTGCAGGTACACAGCTTGTAATCCTCTGTACACCCACACAGATTAAACGTCTCCCCACCTACTGACAGCAGGCAGAAAACCATATCCTTGCTTTTCACAATACTTTCATTATTGATGGGTATCTCTCCTGCTGAGGCTGCTGGCTGAAATGCAACTGTGAACTCTTGTTGCACTAAATTCAAAATGTTCCTCTGGGATCTTTGTGGCATCACCCGTTCACTCTATGATGTCTTTTATGAAGTGTCCAATTACTCAAAAATAACCTTTAACAGCACATATCTCTAGTTATTAACCTTCCCAACTGAAGCCTTCCAGAGCAGGAGCTTCTGACAGCTGTAAGCTGAACTTTTATATATTTATTTATTTAGCTAATAATCAGGAAGCACTCCAAAAAAAGCTCTTTCTCTGTGGGTTTTATGTAATGAATGACCTTTTTAAGGTGCTCCTGTTAGTTTACATTTTGCCATGTTTCTTTCGTGCCCTGTTTCTGTCTATTTTAATATAAAACCTCAGGGATGCACCAACAATAAAGGTCAATAAAAGTATAATGTATGGGGTGTTGGTGGATAAAGCTGGAATAAAAATGTCTGAAGAGAGTTTGTGTGAATCATAACATGGGCTACACAAAATCATTACTATCAGCAAATAAATGTGGTGGTGGTATGAATTTTACATATTACATTAACATGCATCAACATATGGCCGAAGGCATCACTAACCTCAATTCCAAAAGCCTAGAGATGCTCATCCATGATGTTTTCAGGACTTGGGTAAGTAAGTGGGAAGTGCTCCACCCACTTTTGCCAAACCTTTCAGATTGATGTTAACTTGGCAAACTGGCACCAAAGCTGACTTGCATCTCTGTCGTCAGTGTATAAAATATCTGGAAAGACATTGTGACACAAAAAGCCCATTCTGGTTTCTGCATCCTGTCAACTGGTGGCAGATTCTTCTCTGGATAATAATATCTAAAATAAAATAATTAAAAAAAAACCTTTGTACACTTAAATGTCAGTGTGGTTTAACATCTTCTAGTTGTATCTGTGAATCTGTCTGCCCTTTGAGTTGCTCATTATAGTTTGCATTGCATTTAGTCTCCAGTCTTCATATGTAAAAAAAATACATTATACAGTTATACAGTAATTGTTCTGTGAGCCATTAATTTTGAATGACTGATCAGTTTTAACTTGAGAACACCTATAATGAGCAGAAGTTTAACACAACACCCATATGTAATGACAATTTTAGAAACGTAGCATGTTTAGATGCCATCTTATAACAAAGTCCAGTCACTTTATTGGGCTCATCTTGTTAGCTGGACCTACTTTTACCTTCAGACAGCCTTAATTTTTTATGGAAGCGATTCTACAAGATGTTGGAAACATTCCTCAGAGATTTTGCTCCGTACCAACATGACAGCATCACACAGTGGCTGCACATCCATGATGAGAATCTCCCGTTCCACCACATCCCAAAGCTGCTCTATTGGATTGAGATCTGTTGACTGTGGAGGCCATTAAAGTATAGTGAACTCATTGTCATGTTCAAGAAACCAGTTGAAGATGATTTATGACATGGTGGATTATCCTGCTGGAAGTAGTCATCAGATAATGGTACACTGTGGTCATAAAGTGTGTGTGTGTGTGTGTGTGTGTGTGTGTGTGTGTGTCGGGGGGGGGCATGATCAGCAACAATACTCAGGTAGGCTATGGTGTTTAGACCACGCTCAGTTGGTATGAAGGGGGCAAAGTGTGCCAAGAAAATATCACCCACACCATTACACCACCAGCAGGCTGAACCGTTGATAAAAGGCAGGATGGATCCATGTTCTGACCCTACCATCTGAACGTCCAATATCCAGTAACATGTTAACTGGTATTTCCTGCTTGTTAGTGGAGAAATCTTCAGTTATGAAGCAAACTCTCCAAAAATTGATCATCTATCAGAGAAATGGGATCAGAGACTCTTCACTGAACCACCATGGTGCTTAAGTGAGTTCATTAAAGTTTCATGGTTAAATCTCAAAAGGTGAACCGAGGTCTATGAGAATTATAAGACCGAGCAACCTCTCAGCTGCAGCCAGTTTGTCTCTGAGTGCTGAGGTTGTCAGAAATCTAAAACGATTTCTCAAAAGTATTATTTTTTTTAGTTTTTGTTGACCTATGTTGTGCAATCTCACCATTATATGTAATCTCAGAAGAGAAGAGATGTTGCTCCACTTTAATAATTATCCCTGCAGGTTTAATACACAATAAAAGTGCAGAAAGGTGAATGTAATCATCTTCAGTCTTAATCACTTGTTTGTTTGGATTTTTATCTCCATTTCAGAAGTGATTACGCCATCAGACTTTGTATGCAAATAGATCCTTGGACTGAAATGCCTCTCATCCTTGTTTACATAAATCTGAATAATCACCAGTCACCCAGCAGGCCTTGGAGACGGCAGGCAAATCCTGAGGTCTTGTCATGCTGTGAAAAAAGTTTCACAGGCTGGATGAATTCAGCAGAATCCACTCAAACGGACACAACATTTTGCAAATTTTTTTTGCACCCCAGTTACCTTGGCTGAAATTGGCTTTTGCACACAGTGCAAACCTGTGTGTGTGTTTTGTGTGATGATGAAGCAGTGTCAGTGCTGGCTATGGGTGTTTGGATGAAGCTGCAAACTTTATCTCTTGCTGCCAGAGATAAGTCTGACAAGTGCCACAGGAGAGAGCGTTCGGTGGCGTGACATGCCTTCTGGTCTTGAAGGAGTAATTTCCTGAAAGAATTGACCATTTTTTAAACTCATTTTTGCCAATACTGAGCAGTCACTGAGAATCAGCAATGCTGCCACAGGTTTTCATATACTGTCACCTAATAAATGTGGTTCAGTGTGCATGGACAGCATCTGCCTAGAGGAAGTCACATGACAGCAACTGAGACGATGAGTTTCTCCATTTACAGCTTCTTCATTTTGATAAGACTGAGTGAAAGCAAAAACATGAAGCTGGCAGACATTGCAAAGCTGAGGGGAGTTGGGTGATAATGGGATACTTCTATGTTTTAGCCCCTTAGGGAGCAGCAGATCACATTTATTTACAAGCCTGACTCAAACATTCTCCTACAGTTTATATTCCACAAGAAAAGAATAATAATAACACAAGCAATCCCTATAAAAATAAATAAAGATAAAAATCATTTCTATAAAAAATATATACTTTAGGCTCATCTTGTTTGAAGCGAGACAAAAAGGGCAGGAAATTTCAAAAACAGCTGGAAGAACATGTTGAGACTAATGACATTTATATGCATCAAAGCAGTAACATGACTTAAAAAGAGCACCTGAGAGAAGCAGAGTCTCTCAGAAAAATGGGCAAAAGTTCAGCAATCTGTACAAATTAAGGACAAAAAGAAGAAAATCTAGAGTAATGTTCCTCAAATTAAAATTGCGAAGACGTTGAATCCATCATCTGCATTACAAAATTAGAAGAATCTGGAGACATATCTGAGAACAAGGAACATGAAATCAACAGCTGTGATTTCTCAGCCACTTTAGATTTAGATTAGATTAGATTTAATTTAGATTTGGGTTAAATTTAGTTTTATTCATGTTAAAGTAAGACAACATTTCATTGGTGGACCAGTCAGAAAGCCAAAAGCAGCTACTAAAAGATGACAAACTGCAAGCTAAGTGACATTTTCTCCATATGGAAGAAAACAAACAGCCACATCCTGAAAATCAAGCCAACCTCCAGCTTCCTCTCTCAGCTCTTTTAAGCCATATTGTTAGAATAAATTATTAATTTGAGGTAAGGCTGGCAGAGTGGAACAAGCAATTAGAAACTCAATCAAAAAGCAGTTCAAATCTCAAGCCGCTCATTTGTATGAAGAGTTCAGTTGCTGTACGTCATAGCAGCGCTCTGCTGTATTCAATTTAATGCTCTACAGTCTTTATTGGTCCACACGGCACATTCGTTCTGTGGGACAAGTTTCATCCATCAGCTTTGAAGGGGTTTCAAAGATTCTTAAAGGTATCACGTCTTTCCTCTTTGTATCCATCATTAGGCTAATGAGGGCTTTTATATGTTGGAGATGATTTTAAAAAGATGTGAAGAATTTTCTTCCCTCAGCAAGTCATTTTCTGGAAAGGCTGTGATGACTGAACTCATTAAGCTTTTTAACTTAATGATTTGTAAAGAAACACTATCAGTGGTTGTGGATGTGCTGTGAGCTGATGGAGGAGAGTCTGACAATTATTATCCTGCAGGAAAAAGATCAGATGTTTATGTTTAGTAAAAAGGCAGTAATTTCTGTAAACACCACAAATATTCACACATTAGTCAGTTAATTCTTCATGTAATGAAAAGACAACATTATTCATTTATTTGCCTTTTTGCTCAAAGTGAAATGGGATCACAGTTGGGTTTACTGTCAGTTTCAGGCTCAACATTAAGCCTTAAACAAAGGAAAACATTGAACTCAGCTCTATCAAAAGTAACAACAAAAGTCACCATCAAATTGCTCAGTATGATTTGTTTCTGCATATTTAAAGATTTTCAGGGATATTTCCCAAAAAAAGCCCACTCAGCTCTGATTACTCAGATCCAGCAAGCATCTCCCTTCATTCTGCATCAGCAACAGTGATATAATAAACTTTAAAATAGGGATCTCTGACCTGAAAGGTCGCCCACTTGTATCTACGATAAAACTAGATCCACCAGCCCCCCTACCAGCTGCCACACCTGCGAGAGCATGAGTTGTGTGCACACTCAACGAATCATCTCAAAAATTTTATTTCCTTCCATAAAAAGAACAAAAAACCACCTTCCAGGATTGAGATCAGGACTGAGATGAGTGAAAGACACTAGTATGGTTGCAAAACTCTCATTTGATCATTCAAAACCATCTGTATACACTTTTGTAAATACAGTATCAGCTTGTATATGAGCTGATATACACCACATGCTGGCCAAAAATGTGAAGAATTTTAATTACTTTTGGTTTCTTCAATACCATAAAACACATCATTCCATATCAAAATCAACATCTCAACTGCAGCGTTTGATGGGCTTCATCCTCATACAGACGTTCAGATATCCAGTCTGGTATATATTACATTACAGTCATTTAGCAGATGCTTTTCTTCAAAGACTAGGCAGTAGCGTTAAGGGTCTTGCCCTGTGGGATTCGAACTAAAGTCTTGCACATGGGAGACGGATGCCCTGCCAACTGAGCTTTCCAGCCACCATAGTCTGATATTTTATAACCTAAAGTGGGATGAAAACCTGACAACATGCCAATGATCTTTGCCAACATCCTTCTTTAAAATGCAATTAAAATGACCTAAAAACTACTAATTCTGTCACTATTGAGTCAGATAATGTTTCTACATAGCGAGGCAGATCATTTCTGATGAAAGCGAAAGAATTAATGAGTACTTTAAGCTTAGCAACACTTCTCTTATTTAATTTCAATAGGTATCCTCATCAGGTCAACATGAATGAGACACCCGTTTTGATCCGATGTCAGCAAATGATTTTCAAACACTTTAAAAGCTACCCAATCAGAAACAAAAGCAGCTAAACTTTTACCCCCCGAAAAGGACTGCTGTCATTATATATTGGACATATTAGTCGAGTGGGCAGCTGAGACCTCAGTGAAGGCATGGAGCAGCACAGATTGATCCAAGACCTAAAGGAAGCACAACATCTTCAGCCACCTCATGGCTTTTTAATGTTTTATATTCAATTTCTTTTTTATAATTCAGGAGCTCACTATAGGGAGGTGTCATTTAGAAGGAGTTCAGCTTGTAGGATGGCTGGCTTTTGACTCCATCTGCTGGTCATTCGCTCCGCTTTCATGTTAATGTGTGTGGCATGTGGCTCCAAGAAGTGAAAGAATTAAAAGTAATATTCTGCAGTGGTATGCAAATGAGAAAAGACTTCAAAGGAGAGTGTGTGCAGCTGGCAGAATAAAAATCAAACATAATGTCCGGCCCAGGCGGGCAAGAGCAAAGACTTGAGTGCTGCTCTCCCTCGCACTGAGGCGTCTGGGTTTCCTCAGGTGATGCTCCTGTAATCTCACAGCAGACATCACAGAAGAAACCCAGCAGTGCTCCTCACCTCCACTGTGCCACCACGCACCGCTTCGCCCACCAACGCACCATCAAAAAACACAAAACCACAGCATGGAACATGGCTCATGATGAGGAGGTACCGATGAAGGAGGGGAGAGTCGGTATTAAAAAACCCAGCAGTGTGAAAAACAGGCCTTTTATGGATGAAGAGGGACTTATTAACTGACCCAAAACAGAAGCAAATTGCATGCAGATTAAAAAATTATTTACTAATACTGTTTTAATTTCTAGTTAGTTCAAAGTTTTTCAAAGACTCCTGCAAAATGACTTTGACAGACGGATATCTGATCTAATCTAACAAGCTTGTTTGGGAAATGAAGTGCCTTAGAGAAGACTTCTTAGTTGGAAATGAGGAAAAGGAAACCACCTGACATGCTAGGTTAGATAAGGTTTTTCAGCCTAATTAGCTCCAGAACTCCAACTTTTTAATTGCAATATCTCTTTATTCAGCTTATAATGACTGTTGTTTCATGTTATACTCATGTTATCATTTACAAAATCCTCCATTCGCCTTATGCCCAATATATACAGTTATGAGACGTTTAAAATCAAGCAGCATCACCTCATTGCTAAAGCATGTTTAGGATGTTTATTGAGCCTAACTTAATTATTCTGTTTCAACCTGATCTGACTTTTTTTTTCTTTTGATAAGAGGTTGCTTTTGTTAACTGTTAATTTACATAAACATATATACATATTTGTTCTTTGATATTTTCTGTTTAGGTTTATTGCATGTTGTCTGATCTCTTTGTATCCACTTATAATTCATGTTAAGAGGAAAGTTCTATTAGGAGTTATGTTTAATTTGTTACATGAGCTTGCTTTGAATTTGCACAAGAAAAAGTTAGTACACGTAAAATTGAATAAGTAAAATTATTAACCTCTAAACATCTAATCTATTATATTCCTCACATACTGTTTGAGACCTATTGCATCACTTCCGGGTAAAAACTTTGCTTAAAAAACCGTTGTAACAACATTTCTAATTAGGAGGGTTTAAACCAAAGCAGAACCATTCAGTGGTTTTGAGGATCTGAGTCTAAAGAGGCTGTTGCTCTTGGAGACATTAGGACAAAGAGAAAGTTCAACAAGCTGTTGAAAGATGCCCCTGATCTCCAGCTCCAGAAAAAAGAGGGGAGGGAAACAAAATGAGGAAAAATGGATCCAACATTTCCCAAAATGCATCTTTAGAGAGAAAATAGATACATTAATGGTTATATGTAAACCATTTTGCGAGTCGCTCTGGGAAATTGCACATCTGTTTAAATCTACACAAATAAATAATCTAAATGTGCAGAATAACTTAACATGAACAGATAAGAATCAGCAGGAACAACATTTTACACACAGATGTTCACCATCAACCACAGATGTGAGGCTCATGTACATACAAATCAATGCATGCATCACCTGAAATGCATGGATCAGCCCGCATGTGCACACAGGTTAGTGTGAAAAAAGTCTCAATACTTGTCACGGTTTCAACAATATATGGTGCATTCTTAAAAAGGGTAAGGATCCGCTTAGGTGCGAATCCTACCGACCAGTGAGTTTGCTTTGCTGTGACTATAAGATATTAACTAGGCTACTGGCCGATAGATTAGAGCGAGTGCTTGATAAGATCATTCACCAAGATCAAACTGGGTTTATGAAGGGAAGGCAGTTGTACAGTAACCTTTGCCGTGTCTTTAATGTAATTTATCTGCCAAATGGTGATATTGAGCCAGAGGTAATTATAGCATTAGATGCTCACAAAGCATTTGACAGAATCGAGCATAAATATCTGCTTAGGCCCTCAAGGGTTTTGGTTTTGGGTCATCTTTCTGTTCGTGGGTTGACATTCTCTATAACAGTCCACAGGCTGCTATTCGTACTAATAACATAGTGTCTGAATATTTCCCCCTCTTTAGAGGGACAAGACAGGGATGCCCTTTGTCGCCTTTGCTTTTTAATGTTGCTATAGAACCCTTGGCCGTAGCACTCAGAGATGATCCAGATGTGAGGGGGATTAACAGAGCAGGACAAACTCACACTGTCTCATTGTATGCTGATGATCTCCTCCTCTTTCTCTCAGACCCATGCAGATCTATTCCACTAGCATTACAATGCATCAGGGAGTTTGGCAGGGTATCAGGATACATGATAAATATGTCAAAGAGCCTTATTTTCCCAATTAATGACAAAGCGAATGGAATGTCCCTCGGCTCTTTTCCGTTTACAGTTACCAAAGAAAAATTTACCTATCTGGGAGTGACAGCGGCCAAGGAGTATAAGGACCTGTTCAAGTACAATTTTAAAACCCTTCTCTCCCAGGCTAGACAGGATATGGAGCGATGGTCATCTCTTCCCCTCTCCCTAGCAGGGAGAATAAATTCTGTTAGGATGGTTATACTGCCAAAATTTCTGTTCCTTTTTCAGACGATACCAATATTTATTCCCAAATCATTCTTTAAAGAATTAGAAAAGATTACGTCTATGTACGTTTGGAATAAGAAAATACCTCGGATCAGAAAGGAGTTTTTGGAGGGGCAGAGAGAAGAGGGTGGTTTAGCTATGCCTAACTATATGTATTTCTACTGGGCAGCTAATATTTATAAACTCGCCTTCTGGCTCATGACTGGGGGGGATGACAAGTTGCCCATTTGGGCAAATATGGAACGGAGCTCCTGCATGTCTGGCTCATTGGCTTCAGTTGTCTGCTCACCTTTGTCGCTTGACAAAAGATTAATTACTAATAACCCTGTTTCACTAGGAACAATTAGGATCTGGGAACAATTCAGAATCCATTTTAAACACAAATGTGGTCTCCTGGCGGCCCCTATATTAGCAAATATACTATTCCCCCCTTCCTTAATTGACTCTGCATTCCAGGCCTGGGTGAATAAGGGTATTAGTACGGTGAATGATCTTTTCAGGGGAGGTCATTTTATGTCCTTTCAGCAGCTGCAGGCAGAATTTGGGTTGCCCCACTCAAACTTCTTTAGATACTTGCAGCTGCGAAGTTTTGTTTAAAAAGTACTTCTCTCCAACACTTCAGACCCCCGCTGCTAGCTGGATAGATGATTGCCTGACCGTAGATCCTTCACAGAGAGGAGTTATATCTTCCTTGTATAACTTAATCCACAAAGCAGCAGCGCCCTCTTCGGACAGCATCAGGGAACGGTGGCAACTGGAACTGGGATTACAAATAACAGAGACGCTATGGCGGCGGACAATGAGGCTTATACATACATCATCAATATGTATTAGACATGGGTTGATACAATTCAAGGTTGTCCACAGACTCCACTTATCAAACAGTAAACTGGCAAGAATGTTCCCAGGAACGGATGAGACTTGCCCTAGATGCAAGTCTGAGATAGGCACCCTTGGTCATATGTTCTGGGGATGTCATGGATTGCAGGCCTTTTGGGGGGCAGTTTTTGACGTCCTGACAAAGGCATGGAATATAAAGATTTCACCGAACCCTCTTACAGCTGTATTCGGAGTGGTTCCTTTGAACTGTAGAATCTTTGCCTGGCAGACTTCGGCTCTGGATTTCTCTACACTCTTGGCCCGACGACCATCCTCCTATCTTGGAAAAAAACACTGCCCCCTTCACATAAACGATGGACGGAGGATTTGCACTCGCACCTCAAAGTTGAACACTTGAGACATACTACACAAGGTTCTGCGAAGAAATTTTACAAAATATGGAAACCATTCTTGGAATATTTTAAAAGACTTCCGACCGGATCCAGCTAAAGCCGGAATTGCAATGCATTCATTGTTTTTATTTTGTCTATCTGTTCCTATTATTTGTATCTGTGTCTGTACATATAGGTAACATGACATGTCATGAGGCTACATATTTCAGCTATCTTTGTTTTTTTGTTTTTTTTGTCCCGTCATGGATGTGTGGAAGTGTTGTTAGGGTTGTGGGTGTTTTTGTTTCACCTATGAAAACTCAATAAAAATATCTAACTAAACAATATATGGTGCATTCAGGAGCTGATGGAAAGCTGGGTCATCTAGATTTCAACTGTTCACTCAAGTTTCGTTTGTTAAATCAACGTTTGCTTAAAATTTGTGTGGATTTGAACATTTGTTTGTACCCAAAGTTACTCCCAAAATGGTTAACACATTTAGTCTATTATTGTCTCCATACAGCCAGAAGATGTAAGACAGACAGATGTTTATACAGGTGTTGCAACACGACACACACACAAGATTCATGTCGAAACCGGGAGGACCTTGTTGTTTTCAGGAATAGGGTAGCTGCTCTAAAAGAGTACTGACACTTAAAGAAACTATTCCAACACGTTTAGATCCCTAAAGGCCTTTACACACACAGGAAAATTTTCTGAGTTTTATTATTTTTGTTGTTTTTATCATCTGGTCATATTTATTTTTAAGCCCTTTTCCTTTCTGGGTGCTAAAAATGCTTATTTTTAGTTTTTTTGCCATGAGCTTCCACTTTTTTTTCTAAGAGGAAATCCTGCGATGCTGTAAGCTGTTAAAATGTCCCACATGCAGAGATGGCTGTCACACATTCAGTTATTTAAAACTCTGAACTGTGCGGCAAATAAAAACTATGAATATACGAAGACCAAGTGTCGAACAAAACAGGAGAAGAGCTGGGAAGTTGAAATGTTTGACGTACAATCCATCCCGAGTATAACATGCTGGTCTAGAGAGGAAAGATGATTTCCTCTGTAGCCGTTTGCAGTGGATATTAATCTCATTTTGTGGACATAATTACGAATTTGCATAATTTATTCCTGCAAGAAAACCACAAAAAACCTTCTCATTTAAAACTGAATGGCAACAGTTTTATTAAGTTAAGAAATCAACACATTTAAGAAATTTAACTATGTACACTGGTTCTACTGTGTGGATTAAAAAAAGGACAAAAACAAGCTTGACACACCAAGCTGAGACATATCGACTCTGCCTTCCCCATAGCCATAAATAATCATCTTGGTTCAAATTATAATTACAATCATTGTTGAGAAAGAGCAGATGACGTGGTGAAACCCAGTATTTCCTTGTTCATGTCAAAAATCAAGAACACGTCACTGAACTGGTCTTAAATATCATAAAGCTACACTATAAAATACATAAAGCATACCTACCATGTGTTCCATGGGAAACAAAGAAAAGGCAATGGTTTAAGAAGTCATTTCTCATGAACTACTGATAGGCTTTAAATTAAAATTTTAAGCGGTTTCAGTGAGCTCATTTACAACAGGTAGAACGGAGCAGGGTCTTAAAGCAGTCAAGAAATACTAACATTAGCTAAGTTGTTCAAAATGTACAGAAAAGAAGATCGGTGCAAAACGCTTTAGTCCGAGCTGCAAAAGCGAGCCCGGTGGTAAACAACTACGCAGAAACTCACAGGGTTTAGTGTGTGAATTAATGTACAGTTATTTTAATACAGTAATCCAGTGTTTGTTTGCTCAGCTTTGATTCCAGTGTTGAGTGTTTGGTTTCCTCAGTGTTCCTCTTTGTCTCTGCCTTTTTTCTCCTTCTCGTCCTGCAGGGCGGTGCCCAGTTTCTTGATGAGCACTGATAGGACTTTGTCCAGCGGGTCCATCACGCCCCTCTGCAGCCACTTGGGAATGGTAGTCCTTGCGTGGTGGAAACCCAGTTTCTGCAAGATGTAGTCCACGCCGACAGGGTCGATCTTCCGCCCGGTCCAGGAGATGAGTCTGAAAGTAGATGAGAAGGCATTAGAAGTCCCTGTGAGCTACAACACAGATTTAAAGAGTTGTTTTAATGCCATTTTTTCTGGTACGGCCCAGAATCCTGTAACATCATTTACTTTTGATGCATACTTACTTATTTCTTTGGAAAGATTCTACTAATGGATTAAAAACTCACCTCCATTATTCATGAGAGGATTGGTGTGTCTGCAAAGAATCTAACATCAAAACCTGTGTGTTGAATCGATGCTGACCTGAGAGTTGGCTCCAGGTGCCAGGTGTTGCACATGAACTCCCGCCAGTCCACTGTGGTGTAGTTGATGGTGTCGTCCTTGTCCTTGTCCTTGTCCTTGTCCTTGTCGGTGGAGCTTTCGTCGTGCAGGGCCGTGGGGCTCTTCTGGCCCGGCCGAGCTGCAAACATCCGCGGGGCGAAAAGAGCTGAAGTTGGAGGGGAGAGGAAGGCAATCAGGTTGTTGCTTTAAACGCTCCACTGCCCCCGTGTTTTCTTTTTAACATGGCAGACACACTCTTCAACAACAACATCCAGAGCACAACACAAACTCATTAAAAAAAAAAAAAAAAAAAATCACGAACAACTCAGTCGGCACCTTCATGGTATAGATCTACTCACATTCAAATACCCCCTGCTTTATCTCAATTAATTAGGATTAATCAAACATGGATGAAAGGCCTCAGCCTCCCTTTTCTTTCCACTCAGATGCAGAGTCAACAAAAGAGTCTCGGCTGGGTTTTAATTGTTGTGAAGAATGTGAGCTTGCCAGCAGAAAGGCTGCTCATTTGTTCCTTTGTGACAATGCGAAACCCATTAAAATGCTGCCTGCACCGGCCTCCCTGACCTCCCTGCTGCGTGTGAAAATAACACTCAGCTCCCTGCCTTTCAAGCCGCTCTCCAGAACATGTCTGACGGCATACAAACAGCAGACACGTGCGCTCGTCGTGCCATTTCTTATCGGACTCTGAGATGAGTCATTTTCTTTTCGTGATGCAGAGCCACCTGCTGCAAGCTCTGAAGGGCGTTTCTTGTGTACAGATGAGTCATGAATTTGTAGACAAAGAAGAAAGAAAGTTTGTTGGTTTAGTGAATGAATGAACGACTAAATGAGTGACAGGGATGAAGACGGACCTTTCTCTTTCTCTTTCAGGTAGGCCGACACCAGGTCGTGAAGGAACATGATCAGCTCTGCATCCATGGTGACGCAGATGTGGTCGGTGAATTCGGTCACCACGCTGCACTCCACTTTGGGTTTGCTGTTTGAGTCTGAAAAAAAAGAAAGAAAAGAAAACCAAAGAAATGAGAGTCTGGGAGAGAAACCAGTCAGACTTGCAGAAATTAATATAAATGTAAACAGACTAAACAGTAAAAAGAAAAACAAAACATCAGCGAGGTTGTTTTGTGACATTAGATACCAGAGATGTTGTAGTTTGATTCCATTAATGTTTATATGGAGAGTAAAGCTGAAATAGTCTGGTTTGAAACTTGGTTGTATAGCCCCGTTTCCACCAACGGGTCTGGTTCGGGTTGGTTCTCATTTGTTGTGTTTTTACAGGAAAAAACTGGGAAGTGTTTTCGGAACATCTCACCCAAATGTCCTTTTACTTCTATTGGGGTCCCATTCTTACCGATCCAGTCGCGGAGCTTGACACTCTGTATGTCCGACACTCTCCTCTTTCATTTCTGTGTTGCGTTGTTCTTCATTATAGTTCAAGGAGGCGTTGCGCCACTATGACGTCACACTATTACGTAACTGAGGAACGGCAGCAAAGCTAACGGCCATGCTTGAGGAACAACTGATCTGTGATCATGATGAGCATTATTTTCCAAATGATTGTTTAAGTTTTGCTGTTTCCATTTAGGCTTCATAGTCGCCTCACAGCCAGAAGGTTCAAAGTTCTGAACTTGGCTGGGGCCTGTCTGTGTGGCGTTCGCACATTATCAATGCATGTTAGGTCAGCTGATGTTTCTAAACTCTGCCTAGGAGAGAGCGTGATTGGTTATTTGCCTCTATGTGCTGGCCCTGTGATGGACATGCTGAGGATGTACCCCACCTCTAACCTAACACAAGCTGTGATAGGCTCCAGCTGTCCTGTGATCTTGAATTGGAATAAGAGGAATGAAAAGTGAATGGATGTTTCTATCAAGCTTTTCTTATGTGTAACTTTAAGGCATGCATCCAAAAATACTGAGAAACAATCACTGACTCATGAAGTGAAATCAGTTGAGAATCAGCTTCTTTGGCAGTCACAAAACACCTCATACTGTGCAACAGAACAGTTCTTTCACGCAGACCTAACAGTACTCTGATGTGTAAAATCAGAGCAGCTTCTTTGTCCCAGCCTATTACATCTAAGGGCAAAAAAACAAAGCATGTTTACTAAAAGATCTCCATTTGTGCTGCTGCGATGCACAAAGGAAATGGAGGAGATTGTGAAACCGCTTAAGAGCAGCAGGAATCAACAAACAAGTACTTCCTCCTGTGTAATGTGCCGTTTAATAACTACATCAGAGTAAAGCAGTTTGAACACGAACAGAAAACAACATAAAGAGATAAGAGGAGATTTAAACCTTTAAAAAATTCTATTTGAACAAATGAAACATCTACCACAAGCTCATTGTTGGGTCAGCAGAGATAACATGTTATCTGATGACGTGCTGCAGAAACCAATCCCACCTGTTAGCGATGGCTCATCTGGATCTTGTACGTGAATGGACTTAAAGTCCAGCTGCATCCTGGGAAGTGCAAAGATGGTCTCGGTTTCATGGTTGTAGCTGGAGGAGCTGCGGAAGCTGCTCAGCAGACTGGAGCTTTTGGCTGCCGCGCCGCTCTCTTGGTTGTTGGCCTCCACGTTTCTGAGCAAGTTAAGCTCTGAAACAGGAGATAAAACATGTCAAAACTCTTAAGTTTAAGGTCAAGTTCACACTTCTCTGCTTTGCTGCTGCGTTAAATAAATGGTACTCTTTGTGTTAGAGATAACAGGCAGCAGATGCAAGGCTGAGTGAAGGCAGAAAAACTGATGTCTGACTCCTGTTTTTGAGACGTTTACAGCTAGGAGTTAATTTCCAGTTCACACCAAGTACACCTCGATCATAATGAATCAGTGTAGTTAATCAGCTCTGTGATACATTTTACTAATGAAAGCAAAGGCACTGCTGCTTCTAGTGCATATGAAACAATATGTGTAGTATTATTAAAGATATATAGATCTTATAAACAGGATTGACTTCTGCTTTGTTACTGTTCTTCCTATGTAGAGGTATGAGCCAGTATGTCATACATATGGTAAAAGCTTCCGATCCTCACATTTAAAAAGCATTTTTTCCTGTTAAATTGACCCATTTGATGCTTCCCTGGAGAGTCTATTGTGCCAAAACAGCAGTAAATGTCGGCAATAATCGTTTGATCTGTCAAATAGCAACTGTAGATTACGGATCAGAAGCTGTAGAGAGCGACTCTTCAAGGCTTATCTGGACTGAACAACCAAAAACTGTGTTGCTGTACACAATGTAAACGTTTCCTCCTTTGGACTGTTTGAAATAGATGGGTGTAGTCGTACTATGAAAACCTCCATTGGTTTGGGGACTTGTGGTTTGACTTAAGTATTTTTGGTTTTGCCATCTTATTGTTTGGAAACTAGAAATTATGAGTCAGCAGCACATCTGACTGACAGCTGTAGAAATTAAACAGCAACAATGTAGTCCCATGCTGAAGGATATATCACCGCATCACCTATTTTCCTCTAAAATAGACCATAATGGGAATGACATCCTAACTCTTTAAAGCCAGGGATCTCAAACTCTGATCCTCAAGGGCCACTGTCTTACAGATTTTAGATGTTTCCTTGCTTCGACATTATTATTATAATGTATTAATGCTGTCAAAGCAGCTAATGTACTAGCACTGGAGTCCAAGACAAATTTACCTAAGTGCACAAGAAAGTGTATCTATCGTATAGTATTGTATCGCATCGTATCGCATCGTATCCACACACCTGAACCAAATTAAAGAGACATTATGCAGAATTTGACAACAAGCAGTTGAATCCATTAAATTTTAATCAGGTGTGTTGGAGCAGGGAAACTTCTAAAACCTGCAGGACAGAGGTCATTGTTTGAGATGCCTGTCTGAAGTCCTAAGCCTTTTATTTATTTATTTATTTTTAGAAAAAATAGTCTAAAAGAAATTAAATGTAAAGCTAAAAAGTAAATAAAATACACAGAAGTAAATAAAAATAAGTCAAAATATCATATAGTGTTGAAAGTCAAGGAATAAAGATGAGTTTTTAAACGTGATCTAAAAACAGCCAAAGACAGAGCCAGTCTGGCATGTGAAGGCAGATCATTCCCCAGAGCTGCAGCTGAGAATGATCGATCAGCCCTCCACTTGTATTTTGAGTTTGGGACTGTGAGAAGCGTGTGATCAGCCGACCTGAGACCCACTTTATTTATCTGAGTTAGTTCATGTAGGGGTGAACCATCTCGGATCAATAAAGTGTGGCCAGGCCATTTAGAGACTTAAAAATGATAAATTGGAAAAAAACAGAGAAGAAATGTGAACTTTCTACCTTTGCCTGCATTATTTCCTGGTTTACCAGAGGATAACTCCACGCTAATGATGATTCCATGTACGCATATGCCAATGATTACTATAAGCAACAAAATCACTTCTAAACATTAGTGTTTGCACTAATATATACTTTGTCTTGCTGTAATGAAAATTAGGGCTTAAACTTTGGGCAACAGTTGAAAATAAACATTATTGTCTGATTGTGTTATTTATATTTAAAGCATGGGACTATGTCAGTCATGGTCCAGCCTGATCAGACTACAAGGGTTAAATTACTTGTTAGGTTTGACAACATTTAGAAACAAAATAACCCGCTGACATGGATGCAGCAAGGCTGAGCTCATTTCCAGCTCAGTTTCTTGATTCAAGGTTTATACTGACACATATTTGCATGATTCACAAGTCACTAATGTAACCCACAGCTCAGACTTTAATCTTTTTAAGGCTCCTTTTTGGTTATAAGAATCAGATCTAACTTTTTTTCTTTTAAATAAAATGTTAATAAATGTCAGAATATTAGAAATAGACAAAAACAAGAGGACATGGCATAGTCTTACAAATGGGATGTGCAGAGTTACCTTCGTTCCTCATGGCAGTGACGTAGTTGAACCATTCTTTGACTGTGGCGACTCCATGTGGAGGGTTTTCATGGCGCCTGCGAGTGATTTTAGTTATGGTGGCCATTGGGCTTTCAAGGGCGCCGCATGGTTTTGTCACCATGGTGTTGTGACCGAGGTGAAAGTCCAGCGTCTGCACGATGTAGGTGGAGTCGTCTTTGGAGCCTAAATGTAACAATAGTAGTTAAAATGAGGTTAATCAACATATTTTTACATTTTACAACACAGCAGCCAATTTTTTCCAACTCTTTTTCAAATCCTTGAAATGAACATTCTGTCTCACCATCCTCCCAGATCTTCTGTGCCTCCGTCCAGAAGGCGATGTTGGGCTCTTCCAGGTGAAACAAAGCCCAGGACTTGGAGCGGAAGTTGGGCCCGTGGAAGCAGGCCAGTGTCATGTGATTCCCGTGGAGGCTCATCGAGCCGCCCAGCTGTACGGCATCTTCAGGCAGAGGCATCGGGAAGAGGGAGATGTGGCAGCCGGCGATTACCTTCAGCACCCCGGGCCAATGGCGGTGATGGGCCGCGTCCATGTCTAAGTGACAAGGATGATTTGAAAACAGAGCGAAAAGGCAGACAAATGAATTAAGACTGGAAATCGAGGTGTGCTGCTGGTGTTAACAGGATCACATTTTGTGCATCATGTTGTGTTTATCCTTGTGCAACCTTTAATCTTTTAAATCTATTCTGCTTATGGTGTTATTTCTGATTACCTAATAAGCATGTCTGATTACATTCAGCTGCTTGAACAAACACAACAACCATTCAAAACACCGGTATACAAATCAAGCTTATTAGAATTACAAATCATTTCACTTCCTGTAACTACAATGATTGCCAAAGACGCTTGCTGTGCCTGTCTCATTATACCGCCGTCTGCTTTAAATATAAGTCACCCTGAAGCATATAACAAAGGCGCGCTTACAAAGTTCTGCAGCTCCTTTCTCGCTGTTGATGATGGGGGTTTTCGGGGGCAGGTAGGGACCAGGGCCCCATGTGGAGAGGGCGCGTTTGCTGGTGTCGAATTGCTGAGTGAAAAACTCCTGTAGCTTCATGCCAATCTTGATGAGGTCTGGAGTGGTGGAGCGTGAAATGATCACTTGGAAAATGTCCCATTGCAAGTCCCCGTGGACAAAGATCTCACTGGGAGGAGAGAGGGTGGAGGAGGGAAATGGTGTCCAGAGGGAGCGAAGTGAGGAACAGGGGAAATAAAAGATTGAAAAAGGTTACAGGAATCAGAGGAATGACAGCACCTTAGAAATGAAAGAAAACTTTAAACTTGATGCGTCATTTGTTTCTTTTTATATTCTCTGTTTTTCTTCATTTAACCAAACACTCCAAAAAAAAAACAAATAGTCTTTGTTAAAGGGGAAACATTAAGTGTTACTGATGCAAAATGACACTAATATGAAAACTTTAGATTAGGGGGTGACACAAAAACATCACAGCACACCTTTTCTCTGAAATGCTGGTGTCAACGGTGCAGAGGTTGACCTTCCATTCGTCCTGCAGCTGCAGGTCGGCATTACTAAACACTCCCATCAGGATACTGGAGCCCATGTAGTCCACTCGCGCCTCTGTGGAGCCCATTGTGATCTGGATCTTGTGACTGGGCTGCTGGTTCGGGTGTTCGGAGATGTGTGCTACAACAGAGATGGTAAAAGGTTAGCTTAACCAGTGAGTAGCTAATGATACACATGACCAATATGAAGCAAATAGATTTACAACATTTAAACTGCCCTTCAAGCAAACAAAAGTATGACCATTTAAAATGAGATGGTGTATCTGCAGCTCATCTCAGCATCAAGAGGTGCATTTACATGTGTGCTGTCTAGTTTTTGGCTAAATAATTTTTGGGAAAACCACCTTGTTGATGTAAAATAATTATTTTCTGCCTGTCAAAATGTGTTATCTTTTGCACCTTTAGTAAATGAAACTAAAAAGAAATGACATGTAATGTCTGCTACTAAACAAAATGACTAAAGATCAAGTTTAAAATTGGTTCTTTGCTAAATTGTCTGTTACAGTGTCAAAAACATTGGTTCACCCTTTGAATTAGCTAACTTTTTAATGCTATAATGATTCAAAGCACAATTTTAAGTGGCTTAACAACAACAAAAACCTTAAAATTCAAACTGTCAAGCACAGGAGTGAACATAAACAAAAAGCCAGCCAATTTTAAAGAAAACTTTGAAGGACTTTCAGTAGTCTTGCTCAAAACCATTTACCAGAAAATGCAGCTATTTTGTAGCAAAACAAAGAAATGCAGGGCGCTTTACCAGCAAGAAGTCAAACAAAACATTTTGCTTTAAAAACTGTAAAACACCAAGGACAGTAAACAAAGTTCAGTTCAGGGCTCAGGCTTATATAAGATTGTCTTTTTAAATAGTAAATAAGAGTTAATTGCATTATAAAGGTGTTATTCCTGCAAAGCTTCTGTGTTTTCTGAGGAATGAACTTTGGCTCAGCTCCACATCCACAATTTACTCTGATAGGAAAAAAGCTGCTAACAAGTAGCAGAAAGAGAGAGTAAAAAAAACAAAAAAAAATACCAAATGTCAGGAAAGTTGGTGCTTTGTTTACTTACAGACCATCTCCAGGGTGTTCACGTCTATGTTGCCACCCACCACTCCTCCCTTGGAGTCAAGCTTGGAGCGTCCGAGGCCGACAGACATGCTGATTTCTCGGTCGCGGTTGCTGCCGACAGACAGTCGGCCCTGACTCTTCAGCCCGCTGGTCGTCCAGCTGCAGGGACAAACACAAATGTACAAGGACTCAACACAAATGACTCACAGCAACAAGCTGCCCAGGAATCAACACGATTAACTTAAAATGGAAATGTTGAACAGCAGGTATGTTTCTTGAATCACATAGAGTGTGACATATACCTCATTTTTGCTTATATAAAGTAGAAGAGGAGTTTGTTGTTAGATGTTTGTGTCGGCCACACCGTTGCATAAATGTGACAAAATAACATCCTGAAGTCATTACCTATTAAGCAGAACTCGAGAAGACTACTGTACTCCAACTCTTAGAAAAGGAAGACATGTTGTTAAGGAATAGAAGAAGAGGAAGTTTTTAACATCGCTTGAAGCTCATGAAACCGTATTGAGGACACAGAGTTTGTCACAGATTTAGCAGGATTTCATTCAGTTCTGTTTGTTGCTGTAGAAAAGGCCCTGAAGAAGCAGTGTAGCAGAAATTCACTCAACACTCAGGGGGGTGAACCTACACCAGAGTGGGCTGAAACTGGATGTCTGTATTTAGGGTTTTTTTTTTTCTTTTTCATTTTTGTGCTTTATGCTTGCAGATGGGATACTAAGTGTTTGTCTCCATTAGGGATGCAGCGAAGCAGAAATAAAATTAAATTAAGACAGTAGTGATGGGATACAAATATCCTGAGGGCTCATTTATTTTGTCTTGATTAAGCTTGCTTATTTTCAGACAACACTGTTGTGTGGCGATCAGCAAGAGTTGATTTGAGAAGAACAAAAACACTCAAAATGAAGATTCAAGACATCTTTCATCTTTCTTTTTGTATTTTTAACTTAACTTGCTTATTAATTTTTAACCAAAGTCTTCACTTTTCAGCTTGAGCTGTCAAATGAGACAAATAAGAGCCAAAAAAAAAATCCGATCATCTTGTTTATTTAAGCCGCCTCGGGCAGAAATTACTCAGCTTGTGTGATCTTTGGTGTTTGACTGCTTACGTGTTGTTTCCCATGACGTTGCTCATGTTCATTTGGACGGTGAGCTGTTTCAAGTTGATGGCGAACACCACTAACGTCTCCCAGGGAGACCCCTGCTGACCAGCTGACTTCCCGTTTTTCCCAAATGAAGGCGTGGAAGTTTTTGACACAGAATCTGGATGAAAATTAGTTAAGAAGAGGGAGAAAGGTTATGGCTGCGCTTTTTTAAATCTAAGACTGACAAATGCGAGGATCATAGTTACCTCTCCGGGGAGCAGAGGAGTCTGACACGCTCCGGGTGCGGCCGGGTGCCGGAGATTTGAGGTGGCCCAGGCCGCCTGGGGACATGTTGCTCCCGGCAGAGTGCTCTGAAAAGACACTGGGGGATTGGGGCATGTGCTGAGTGCCGGTGCTACCATCCCAGGTCCTCCAGTAAGCTTTCCGGCTGGACTCAGGGGAGAGATGCTGGGTGATGTTTTCAACTGAGTCGGGGGTGGCAGGGCCAGAGGCTGCAGAAAGGTAAAGGTTTGGACGTGTGGGTAAAGGACAGACTTGTAAATGTCAGCATAAAGAAATGAAAGGGCATGTTGGCTAAAGGATGGTTAATAACTGCATGATGAAGTCAGTTAATTTTCTTTTTATGAATTATTCTCTAAATCTCATTGTTCTCTTCTTTGATCTGGGCACAAATTTGGTGATAAAAACAACACGCAACAAGCCATCACTAAACACGAAGTGGTGTCAC
Source organism: Melanotaenia boesemani (assembly GCF_017639745.1). Lineage (NCBI taxonomy): Eukaryota > Metazoa > Chordata > Actinopteri > Atheriniformes > Melanotaeniidae > Melanotaenia > Melanotaenia boesemani. Next base: position 6,665,744 of record NC_055701.1, read on the forward strand.
CTGGCAGGTTGATGGTCTGGTCCCCCAGGAAGAGGCGCCTGGCGATACTGCGCCGGTACCAGGCTCTCGGAAAAGCCAGGATCTCGCTCAGTCGTCTCATGTCATACTTGAAAGAAGCTGATCCAATGTCACACACGGCTGAGGAAAAAAAGATTATATTTAGATGTGAAATGATCCTTTAAAATGTTCTACAGCACAAACAGATCGTCATTAAATCATGTCTAGAGGAAAAATAGCAGTTTATGCTTCAGATGATGGATGTATAGTCATTATGTCTGCTTCCTGGTGAGTGATTTTTACATGACGGGATGTTGTGAAGGGTGTTCTTTTACCAGTTTCTTATAAACAGTTTGATGTTTCTTAGCATGTACCAAACTGTTGAATTCATCACTACTAAAGTTTGTGTTGAGACAGTTGCAGCAACAGCTTCCAAATACAATCCCACTCATGAACTCTGAGCCTTCGACTTAATTAACTGATAAAGGAATAACCACATCTGTCGATCACACAGATGGGGAAATTGTTGTATTTTATCTAAAACCCTGAAAGAGAGAGTTTTATTATTAATAATGTTATTTGTAAAGCTTTCACTCAGTGTGGGTGTGAAAACTGAAACTAAAACTAAACTTCAGGCCTGTATTTATTTTTATTTTTCTATAAACAACAAAAATGAAAGAAATTGAGTCAATATCCAAATATTTCAAGGCCCAGCTGTGCATTAGTAAAATAAAAGATATTAAACTGCAAATCTCTGTAATCATCTTAACAAAATAATCTTTTCACTTTCTATTATTTTTTTTTCTTAATTCAAATTAATCAAAATGGAAAACATACCCGAGATGTTGATGAGGGTGGTGTCCATTTTGCCTCCTTTAGGAACGAAGCTTTCAATAAAGGTGGGACCTCCGGTGCGCCTCATCCTGGATAAGCTGACCTTCACAAACTCCAGGTTGATACTCAGAGAGTCTTTCCTTCCCGTCACTGAAGACGGCTCCTCATCTACTGTACCTTCAGGTTAAACATGCAATGATGGTAACCCTTAAATTTTGATCTGATGATTGTACATACGTTTAGGTTATGCCTTTCCAGGTGAAGCATTAATGGACTAAGTTTTCCATACCTAATGGACCCGGGCCCGGAGGCAGGCCTGTAACAGCTGATTTCTGCTTTCCGGCGCCGTAAGGATGGAAGACGTAGAGGGAGAAGTCCGACATGCAGGCAGTGAAGCTGAGGCCTGAGGAGTTACTGGGGGGGGTGGTGAGATCGGACTGGCTGCTGCTGTGTCGGCTCCTGCCAAGAGGGCTCCCAAGCAACGGAGATGCTGGAGGGCGGCAGAGGACAATGTAAATTACTCTGAAGATGTACGGTGAATAGATGCACACATTAATCATCCACCTAGTAAAACACTAGAAAAAAAAAACACATTTTTGGAATACAAAAGTAATTTAGTAATAAGATATTAAAAATACAGGACTAACAGAGCAAACAACAAAAATAGAGCAAACTTTGCATCATCTGGCAAAAAGAAAGGAGGGTACTGCAGCAAAAGAAGCTGTGAGCAACACAAAATCCCACAGAGCACAGATCTGCCATGAAATAACATCTCATTTGACATAATTACAGACTTTAAATGACTGACAGTAAACACATCGTCATCACATGTCCCTGCAAACTATGCAGCATCCGTGTTCATCTATAACAAAGTGTTTCGGGCTCTACAGACCTTTGCTGGGAGGTATTTTGGGGATATGTTGCCCAGGTGGAGTGGAAGAGGGTTGGTGTGCTCCTTCTGTTGAGTGGGCCCCTGTTGGGGTCTCCAGTTCTCCACGGTTGGAGGAGAAGACCAGGTCTAAAGAGGGCAGCTTGAGCATACACTCCACCCGAGACATGGGCAGGCAGCTGAAGCGGATCTGAGAGGGCTGCAAACACACAAGGTTAAGCTCTTACTTTGGAGAAAAGTGTTCAACTTTACATCTAAATGTGATTTTACTGGCTAATAGGAGATGGAGTCTGAAAATATTTTATAAATTTGATCAAAACAAAACAAATAAAAGCTATCGTTCAAGTACATTCATATCAAATATAACAGCAAGGATTTGAAAGTCCTCTATAAAATTAAGGAGATTCCTTTAAAAGGTAAAAATGTCAGAAAATACTTGTTTCAGAAGATTATGTGTAAAAACAATGCAACAAACACAAAGAATGGCAGAACAAGAGAATAATACAGTATTTTAACTGCATGATTTCTCTGAGGATTGTGTGACAGGAAGCAATTTATTTGGTTGCAACTCAAATAAAAGCATATATCAAATCTCCTAAAATTAAACTGGTGATTCAGTTACAAATGGGAAGAATGGATTAATTCAGAAAATCACGGCCAGACCCCGACACAGGCTGAGTATGGGGAGGGATCCAAAATTGTTATTATATGCATGTCGGAGATAAAAAAAAAAAAAAAGTGCTGCTTTTATCTAACCACTTCTATAAAATACTGTTTTTAATATTCTTCAGCACTAGGTTATTTAAATCAATTATTTTCACAATTAATTGCAGTATTAAACCCCACGATTTATTAATTGCAAAGCTCCTGAATATCGTAACTTTCAATAAAAGATTATGTCTGGACCATAACAGTAACACAACCTCTGCACAGACAAAAACAAAGTTACATGTTGCTGCTTGTCTTGCTTTGTTTTTGTACCATAGGAGTTGCAGAGGAGATATGTTAGCGTGGGACATGATGTTACTCCCTCCAAACAAGTGCATTAAGTCATCCTTGTCAGACTTTTTAGGTTACAGAAAAATGACTAAGGCACCATTGTGCAGGACGGCCCATGAGTCTGTGAAGCGCAACATAAAAAAGTTCTAAAGAAGGAAATGCATCAAATACTTTTATCACCTGCAGGATAACCACTAGCGTTTTATGCTAAAGGTAATGTAATGTTTATCTAACAACACTGAAATTAAATATTTTTGAATAATTTGCAGTTGTGTAATTGTGGGCAACTGATGAGGTTTACAGCACAACGTGACGTAACAAAGCTAGATGTTCTGTTCTGTGTTCCAAAATTTTCTAATCAGTTTCAAAAGAAATGTTTAAATCACTTCTATCATTTTATTTTTTTTTTTTTTTTATAAAGCGACCTTTCCTTGTCCAGGAAGAGGTCCTATAAGCCTTTTCCATTTGTTTTTAAATCCTAAGTTAATAAGCAGTATTGTTTGCAGAGAGGAGGGGATTTAGTTAGAATGGCACTTTTTAGTTACTTTACCTTAGCATCCGAAGCTAATAAAACCTAAAGACCTATAAGGAGCGTTCATGTAATTTTACACATTATAGTGTGTGCAATGAACACATAACTGTAATAATCGTAAAACTGTGGTCATTTCTTTCATTTCTATCCTTAGTTAAGCATTATTTAGAATGATGCAGCGTTAACCAACAATGGTGCTGTTTGTTTAACTCATTCTGAAGCACTCCGGATGTCTAAAGAGTGTGGCAAGTGTTAACTATGAGTACTATCAGCTTAAATACCCATTGCTGCATATTTCTGTAATTCCATTCAGTATATGGATTATGCCCCCTTGTGTTCAATGCATGGAAATCCATTTCTTCTTCTTTGGAAGATGACATGACTGCAGCATTTCAGCAGCTTTCCTGTCCAGGTTTATGCAGTTTAATAATACAAGTTAGATGGATGGTGTATAATCAATTCTGTGAAAAATGAAAAGCTTGACATCAAGTGTTGGCAGAATATGTAAAGTTTTTACTTGAATATGTCCAGAATGTGGTGATTGGTTTGACTGTTCAACTAGTTATTTGTTAACCTGTTAGCTCTGTCATCTCTGTGAAATCCAGTGAAATGCACTCAAGCCTACTTCCGCAAGGGGTAAATAAAAACACTTTTGCACACCTTTTGGAGATTATGGGAAGATTTTTGCTTCCTTTAAGGAATTATGATAGATATGATAATGTACAAATAACGGGAGGTGACGTCGCTCCTTCTACATTAATTTTCTATGGAACTTGTGTGATGAGGCGAAAATCGCTGCCCTCCTCCAGCCAAGGCAACATTCGTGCATGTGAAATGTGCTCGTTCATGTAGACGTGCACACGGGGCTTGTGACGCGACAGAAGATATTGAAAAATGTTCAATTTTTTTTTGCATGGCACTACAACCAATCAGCGAGGGGCTTCATTTATCGATCAATGACAGCAGGCTATACAACGCAGTCTGCAAACACTTTCAATGTGGAAGAACGGATGATTTTAGCTGTGCCTGACTCCCATACTTTACAATACGCCACACAAAGATTATAGATATGTAGGCTAAATAAAAAGGCAGCCGTGTGGCGCTAGGGTAAATTTGTGCCACGTAGGTTCTGGATTTATCTGGATCAGGCATGAGGTCGACCATCAAATGATGACATTTACGATGCTGTTAAACTATTAAACTGTTAAACTATTTTGTAAACTCGGATAACCCTGAAATCTTCTGACTCTTCATCCTTCATACTTTGTCTGTCACGGACTGGTTTGAAAATGTCAAAATTCCCTCCAATATCATAACCAATCAAATTTCTTGGGGAAAAGCGACACTGCTGCCGTCGCTGTTGTTTGTTGCATCCTGTGTGATCAGTTTCATGAGGGTGGAGATGAGTTTCGCCTGTCACCGTCGTTGGTTACGTCCTGTGTGTTTTGCCCATAAGTCATTTGACCTGCCTGAATAAAGAACAAACACAACATACGTGCTTCATGAGGTGCTGTGTTGTCAGTACCTGGACTCTGACGTAGACGACCACATCCACAGGGAAGGAGGAGTAGGCTGATGTGGAGGAGGAAACCAAGGAGGTGGCTGATTCCTCTAGCGGTTCCACCGTATCAAACTGACCCATGTCCTCTTCCTGCGATGCCACGGCTAATGACATGTACACAAATGAATAAAAGTTTATGACAAACACAACACACTGAGTGAAGACCATTAAGCTTAGATTAAAACTAAACAAACCAGCATAGTTTCTATCCACAGGAGTGATAGGAATGGTCTCCAGAGCCTTTTCTAGGAAATCCAGCAGACAGGGACTAATGACCATTTCCTCTGGCAGAGTCTGGAGGGCGACCCAGGCGTACAGCTTAGCTGTCTTTACACCTCCACTGCTTTTACCTTTGGCTGCAAAAACACAGGACAGTTACACTCATCTTTGTATAGGTCTACATAATTTCTCAAAGTTCAGTTTTTAAACATAAAATACGCCGGAATATATATATAGTTGTTGTTTTGGTGTCTTTCCCTTTGTGGTGTAAGATAAAATGCATGCTCCTGTTTGATCAGAGGTGTCTTATATATTCATGCATTTAAATAAGAGATGAAACTGCATGCATTTTAATTTGCAGAGTCCACATGTAGATCTTTGTATTGAAGAGGCGTAGGACTCTGGTGTCGGTGAATACGGATGGCGGTAGAGCATGCATTTAAGAACAAGGGAATGCTCTGTACCTGATGGAATAGGTGGGGGCAGGGGAGGTAGGAGCGAGTTAGTCTTGCTTTGGACAGCATTGGGGGGGGTTGTAGGGCTGCTATCTTTCATACCATACAGCTTTGACTCTTTGGAGAGAGTGCGAGGGAGAGAGGATCCGCGTGATGCGTTGGGCGACTCCGTCTTCAGGGTTTTGGAGTTGTAGTGCAACTATAGGATAAGATGTATATATTTTAAAATAGAATTTAAAGCCCCCCCCCAAAAAACAGATTAATAGAAGCCTGGATGCTGAGTGAGATGCTGACCTTAACGTCCACTCCTGGAATGTAGAAAACTGTGGTCTCCATGTCATTGGATTTGGTCTGCAAAGAGGAGGGACATTTCTTTCCAGCCAGGAGATGAGTGGTGGAGGTGTAGGTGGGCTGCAGCTTCTTCTTCTTGGGGGGAGACTCCTGGTCCAGACTCCTGAGGCTTCGTTCACAGCTCCTATAAACCCACACATAAAGGAACATCAACATACAAAAGGTTTGATTAATTCTGTTCACTTAAGCTTCTTTATTTATTCAGGACAAACTATCACAGTTGTTTAGGTACAGGAAGATAATTTGCATATTTCAAAAATGTCTCCAGGCAAACAAAAAAGAAAAGAAAAGAAAAAGTAAGTCAGACAGTTTGAGCCTTTCACTGCACCTCCTGAGAGCAACATCCTCATGCTCTGGCTGCTGAGTAGTTGGGTGAAGGACACACTTCCCGCTATCAATCTCCACCCGGATATCAAGCTCAAAGTCGATGTTTCTTTCGGTTGCTGGGCCACTGAAGCTGCGGTTGGCTGGCGTGCTCGGCCAGCGCTCGCTGAACAGCTGACTAACAGCAGAAAAGCCTGAGGACTTCTTGTGAGATGCTTGGCTGAGAAGAACAAAAAAAGGAAAGTTTCGTAAGGGTTGTGCATTTCTCTACATTGTAATCATGTACGACTGATTAGATTTACAGCACAACGTGACACATTGCATAGCGTAAAAAAGCTAGATGCTGTTTTTTCTGTTTCAAAATTCTCCACTCAGTTTCAAAAGATGTGCTTACAACCATCTTGAAAGTCAGAAAAGCACAGCTTTCACATACTTCAGTTTGAGATTAACTGTGCTTCTTTTGATCTAAGATTCATCATAAGAATGCTTGAGCAGTGAAAAACAAAACAACTCACAAAGGCCTGCGGTAGCTTGGCAGCCTCTCGCGCTCAAACTCGTCCTCCTTCTCGGAGTCTTCGGAGGAGGAAGAGGACAGGTCGTCGCGCCTCATGTCATCGTGCTGGAAGGGAATTGTGGGTGAGAAGACAGCAGGGGTTGCAGGTGCACTGAGAGCTGACTGCTGGCCCTCAACAGCAGATGAAGAATGGAGGTGAAGATGATGATGAGGATGGAATGTTTCATCAATGGTGATTGACAAGAGGTCCCCCTCTGACTCCTCAGGAAACTTCAGAGAAGGACAGAGAGTCAAACTCACAAAGGGGATAGTTTTTAGACCAAACTTAATGTTGTTCCGACAAGAAGACGTCAAGCCCAGCATTCTCAGATGTAAACAATGTCTCCAGTAGGAAGTCCAGCCAAGATATCTAAACTTTGGAGGAGGTAGTGTTCTGTTAACTGAATCATGTTAATTTTTTAGTCACAAAATCTCTTTAATGACAGAACACTACAGCCTGCAACAGTTCACCAAGAAGCTGACAGGAGGAATGACTGAGAAAAGGATGAAGACAGGACACCCCCACAGGAAGAAGTCAAACACACCGTCAAGAAGGTGACCATGAAAAAAAAAAACAGCCAACAGCTGGAGAAAATCCTATTATTAAGGACACATCCACTAACCAGGAAGTGACAAAAACAACCAGCATCTGACACCAGAAATAACCCAAAAACAGTCCCCACAAGCTCAAATCAACAATATTGTCGCCTTCAACTGGTTATTTTCTTGTTATTTGCAGCGTAGAATAGATTCTGTTTAATGAGCCAGTGTTTGTCTGCTATTAAAAATAATTATTGGAGGCATTTCTGAGTGCAAACAATCACAAATATATCAACATTCAGTCAGAGCAGTGGGCAAAAAACCACCCCTAGAAAAAACAAACAAAAAACCAGCAAAGTCTTAAAAGTTTGAGTATTCATTATAATTTTGAAGTTTTCTGTTATTCCTTAATCCATGAGTGAATTTTGATCAGAAACCGTTAAAGAAGAGTTTAAGCCTCCTGGAGTCTCTGCAGGTTGCCTGGCAACTGCATGACGAGGACAAGAAGTCATTGTTGTCGTCGGTGACAACAGCGCGGAAGATAATCTCCCTTGAGATCACAAGCTGTTGTGTTTACTCTTCAGTGCGTTTACAAGCTAAACAAAAAGGAGATTTTTTTTCCGAATCAGTGATGTCTTGAGGCATTACCCGACAGATTCAGACACATTTTGCCGGAGAGCCACTTGCTGTTAACCCTTTATTCCAATTTTTGATTAAACAAATGTCAACATCTGAGAGAAATGTCATCTCATCCAACTCTTGAAAGGAAAGCAAATTATAATTCCCAAGATGTCCAATGAGCTTACCTTAAAAATAGCTTAAATATGTCATTTAAAAGGTTTTAAATATGATGACCTTAGTTTAGAAAACTACTAAGGATATGGTGACATGATGGATATAATGGCGCTGAAAGAACTTAGTTTTATTTAGTCAGTTTTATTGAATGTGCAAGTAGATGCAGGCCCTTCTCTATCAAAATAAATTCATTTCATGTGCAGTTTTGGTGATGTTAGGTGCAACAAAGGTCTTACTGTTTTGACAAACAACCGGAGACAAACTTTGGTTCTGATGCAATACATGCAGCATTTGTTAGAAATCATTAAACATGTTAAAGAAAGTTTTTTAATGCACTTTCAAGACAGGATGAGGGAGCCACAACTTATTAAGCAGCATTCCATCTATGAGATTCCTTATTGTGCATGCAAATAAATGTCTAGAAACCATGCTTTTGTAGAGGAACAAAAGTATAATTACTTTAAATCCAGGTAATTACAATGCACTAGCAGTAATTAACTATATGACACAAAGAGCTGGACTTTAGTTTGTTATTTTGCAAATGAACAAACTGAAGTTCTATCTCATCCTGTTTTGATTTGCATGTTTAAAATCTGATCGGAGCTGAGCGGGTAATCACAGAGGAGATAAAACAGAGGAATTCTGCTGGAGCCAATTAGGAATTTTAAGTTGTTAGTTAAAATTTTCTTGAACCATATACCTTGAACACCTCTTCTGGACTGACAGGTTCATTTGCAGGGTCCGAAGCCTGATTATTGATTTTCAATTAAACAAAAGTGTCATTAAAAAAGCTTTTCTAAAAAAATAAATAAAAAAATACATAAACATTAAAAACATCTCTTCCATGTAGTGGTTTCTGTAAAATAAATGTCAACTAATACAGAAAATGTTAAAAAACACACAGAAATGGAGGGTGAGATGACGATGATCCACATAAAAATAGCAATATTTATAAAAAAAACAAGACTGCCTCAGTTACAAACTTGCAATGAAATCTATCAACACACAATTTAAGATATAATTACATTAATCAATAAAAACTAAAATACTAAGTTAATGTGCTTTAGCTGACCCTGCTGGATGAACATCTGACACAGAAAAACATTTTTTAAGGACAATTTTACCGAGTCCTGGATGTTGAAGGTGACCCGTGGTCCAGGAGAGGATGCATCCACACGGATATCTGGTAAATCGTCCATATCTCCGATTCTGGAGCTAAAGACACCGGAGCAAGGCATAAAGATTTAAATATGCAAGTCAGAGTGGTGTAATTTGTTCCGACTCCAACAGAAGAGTCATTGTCTTTCATTTATTTTGGTTAATTTGTTCTCGCTCACTGAATATTTTTCCATTATAGATTTAACAACATGTGAAATGTTTCAGTATCATAACTACATTTATTCAGAGATCTGTATAATTAGTATAAACATATGCCCTGATGTATTGCTTGTATTTAAATAAAATTGTCATTTTTTTGTGAGTCTCTTTGTAAAAAGGGTTAATGGGTTATGTGTTTAAAAACTAAAACAGCATCAGTGGGGGTGTGACACGTGGTTGTTTTCAGTAAATGTTGGATGAAGCTCCATTAATGGTGTAATTTTCATGATAATATTATATGAGGCAAAGTGGCTCCATGCCCTTGCTGGTTACCTTTGTCGATCCATCCGTTTTAGAGGCGGCCGTCCTGCTGCTGCAGAGATGCTTTTGGAGCGGTTGTAGCTTGGCTTGTAACCAAGACCCCACTTATCCTTCAGGGATGCTGCCTGGATAAGAACAAACAGTCGGGAAAAGGTCCATGAAGGCGTAAATATGATCAACATTTTGGCACAATTCCATATTATTAGAAATGGACAGCGCACAAACTACTGTGGTGCACTTAGATGAAGGTTTACCCTCATGCTGGAGCGACGCAGTTTCTTTCTGACGTCTCTCCTGATGTCATTGACGGCCACCGACTCCAGCTGCTGGTAGCGCTGAATCTCCTGGTTGATGGTGCCCTCACTGGCTCCCAATTTCCTGGGATCAGGAGAAGAGGGGGTGGATGGTTTAAAAATCCTTGCAAGAGAAAAAAACTCAGAAAACTCAGAATGAACAGCAGAAATCCTACTTGAGGTCATCAATGACTTTGGCCTGCTCGTTCAGCTCACGAATGTCCACCACCCTCTTGGTGAACTTCCTCCCCCGAGCGTCAATCACCTGGTTTCCCATCGCCATCTGTCTCCGGAAATCGATGGTCTCCTGTCAAATCAATGACAAGCGTTAAACAGGAAACCTATAACACTTTTGACAAACTTGATGATCAAATGAAGAATTTGAAGTATTTGTCCCTCCCCAAATCTGTCCAGTTAAACCATTCTTATGATTTAATAAGAATAGGTCTTGATTAATCCACACACCAAGGAACTGGTCACAAATCAAGAGACAGCACCACCACCATCACCACTCCACGCAAAGTGAAAGAAGAAAAAATTGATCTCTTATGCCACAGTGATTTATGTCACTATTCACCCGCAACTGAAACTTAATGAGATGACAGCAAATGCTGAGCAACACTATCCTGCATTTTCAGGGTAGTTAACCACAGCATTGCTCAGCATTTTGTCATCCACAACTTTCATCTGTGAACCACAGTGATAGAGATTTGATCTTGCAGGTGATTCTGTCAGCCCAGAGGAGAGTCATCACTGTGGGTGGCTACATACACAGGACCAGGAGAGGGGTCTTTGGGGCCTGGCACTGCCCGCTTGAAGGCTAGGCGATGGACAGTTTAAGTAGTCAGCAGGGACAGATACACTCTGAGGCCTGGGGCTGAGGCCCAGGATGCGGTTTACCAGACGCTTCCTTAAGGTCAGCCGAGGGCTGAACTGGCTCTCTTGACTCTGCAAACAGCAGCAGGGACAGTGGATGGAGAGGTAGAAGAATGGACGACTCGGGTCAGAATTTATCCTCTGAAGATTTCTTTAAAATGTAAACCAGGCTGGATTTGGTCAAATTTACTGATAAAATGTTAAAGGAATAGGTTAAAAGTTTTAGAAATACACTCATTAGCTTTTCTGCTGATAGTAGATGAGAAGACAGATGACAGTTTTGGGTCTGTTTGTTAAAAATAAAGCTACATAAAAGGCTATTAGAGTTCTAACAATTTTCAGCTCTATAGGGTGTTTGCATGCTAGACTGTTTCTAAGCTGGGAGGTGTGCAAAAAAACAAAAAAAACAAAAACAAGTTATTCCTGATTCCCCACAAATACCAAACCAGTTTGTAGCTTCAACTAATATCTGTCTTTTAGTCCAACAACAAAGACATTTTGAATCAAACTTCCGTATTAAAGCAGGAATTATTTTCAGCTGGGGATGGTGTGTTTATTTTTCCATTCCAGTGATTTTTAGTCACATTTTTTTGTAGAGTCAACCCTGTGGTTTCCCTACCACTGTTTTAGAGGGCTCCCTGACCTCAGATGGTGGGAAATTAAATATTATCTTCTATATAACGCCAACATTGGAGTTTCACCCGAATGCAAGCACACACACACAGTCGAGCACACTCCCACCAGCATATATGTTGTGTTAATCACAAGCAGACAAAATATTTACACTTTTCAAAAGGAGGAACATCCACAGCTACACAAGTAGAATCTACTCATTTATATGGTACTTTCTGATTATGGCTTTAAATAGAGGAAAAATCAAATATTCTTTGTAGGTTTCATTAATGTCAACATGCTATCTTAGATCCATAAATTAAGACTCATTTACTTTATCAACACTTATAAAAAGTTTTTGTCTGTCTACCAACTTTTTGGTACAGCGTTTTAGTCATTTATGGGGAATTAGTCCGTGATGAGGAAATGCAAAATGAATTCACATATGAATGAATTTAATGGGGAAAATATGTGTAAAAGTTTGGCTGCTGCTGTATGTATATTACATGTATGAAACTAACTGGTGAGTCAGAACAGACTTATTGTGATAAAGGATGTACAAAAACCATTTTTAAGAAAAAAAAAAAACAAAAACACAAAAACACCTAAAAAATGGAGTTAGCCTTTTCTCTTAAAATTATGTCTCAAAAGACATTGATGGAAGACAAACTGTTAGCCTAACTGTGCTAAATTAAAAGTAGTTGCTCACTGCAGCCTTTACATTAAACAGATGTAAATAGTACTGATCAAATCATACAAGCTCCAAAAAAACATCAGGACAAAATGTTAAAATATTCCTTTAACTTGTGATAATCATAACCTGTAATTGGAAATCTTGAGTTAATATCTTTCCGTTTTTCTTCTATAACGTTAATTTCTAAGCAGTTCCTATGATGATATAGATGTACGTATATGTACATATGTACGTACGTACATATATATATATATATATATACGTACATACATACACACACACACACATATATACACATATATATATATGAAAACTCACTAACTGGAGGTGCAAAGCCTTTAATTTAACTGAACATAAGACATGAGACATACTGTCATGAAAAACACGGCAGTAAGTCTCATCTAATCTGAAAGTTAAGTTTAAATCATGACACTTGTCTGTGATGGAAAACGTCTGCTACTCCAGAGAATCCTCTCTAATCCAAACTAAGCTTTAAATGGGCTGGGTAGCGCCTGACCATGTGGAGGGTTGGCGACATGGTGTCAGCTTCATCCTCATCTGACAGATCTGCCATATTCATGGAGTTCAGGTCAGTGATGTCGTCGACGTCCTCCTCGCCTGTCAGTGACGTTAATGTGTTGCCCAGAGCGTTGAGGCGCTTGCCGATGTTGGGGTCCATGTGAACGTCAATCCCGCACATTTTCCAAAGCACATTAAGAGTCCAGGTACCAGCGCTGCTGCTCTCTGGTGGACGATGGAGATGAAACAAATGCAGCGAGTTATAAAATTTTCAGACACTTGCATCATGGATATTGTGCAGCTGTAGGATGTGATCTATATTTTATGGATTGCTGAATAGTTAAAAGAGCTTGCCTGCAGAAGGCTGCCCTGTGGTCCTGGAACACACTTCATATGTGCCATCTGGAACAACGCCTGTGTACAGAACACAAAGATGCAACAGCTGGTCAATATTTCACGAGTTACATGAAGATAAATAAGAAAATCTCCTGCCAACAGAAGTAATGAAGGTAATCTGCAACTCATTAACATATTTTCCATTTTCAACTCACAAGCATTCATGACAAGGTCTCCCCGGATTTCAGGTTTCCAGTCATCCCAGGAGGTCTCGAAGCCCTCCGCAAAGCGAATGCAGAAATTCTTAAAGTGCCCTTTGCTCACCAGGGACTCGGAGGAGCAGGCGGTGATCAGCGTGCTCTCAATGGTCAGAACCAGAGCTGAGCCAGTGTCAAAGTCTATGCTGTGATTGGCCTGGTGGGAGAGAGAAGACAGACAGAGGGGTTAGCCAGGCCTCAAGGGAGGAGGGAGGAAAACAGGGAGAAGAATCCGCTTCCATGTGCTTTGAAAAGGCAGAAACAGATGCTAACATTTCACTCTACTCTGCTGCACAGTGAAGCTTCATTATCAGTCCAATCCAACGTGAAGTGGTTGGAAATAGATTGCTTAAAAAAGTTTTTGCACAGGATGAATTGTGGGTAAATACTGGCTCAGTTAGCAGCACCTCTGAGTGAAACATTAACAACCTTTTCAGCTTGTTAGAGTAAGTTTAACTGCAGAAGTAGAAGAAAAAAAAAAAGCCCAAAAAAACCCCAAAGTGCGTCAATGTCTAGTTCTGAAGCAGTAATCTGATAACTAGATCACTAGAACGTCTACCTCCACACAATTTGATTAACAAACTTTTATTGATTGGATTAAATCAGACCACAAAGAGGAAGAGGGGTAATTACTGCAGGCATTCAAGTAATTTCAGCATGCTGTCATGTTTCTTCTTCAGAGACAAAACCCACCACGTGTACCTTTGATTTGATGTAATATATATAAATGTATACAATTTTATCAATTTATAAGAAATAGTCAGCACACATAACCTCTTTTTCTCATTAAACACACACCTCAGACACCAGTTAAAGCTTCATTGGTTGTTATGCCAGTTTTGTGGAAGACATTTTTACTGTCACAAAATGGTTGTAGTGCCTTCGCAGGATCACAGTAAGCCTTTACCCCACAACAAGCCATCACAAGAGATGTAATAAACTGTCAGTTACTTTTCGTGCATTGTTTTGCTGGCCCGCTGATGAGCTGGCTCCAGCTTCAGAGTTGTTGCCCTCCTGCCCAACAGGTGCTTGTCCTTTCTATGGAAATAAGTGTGAAATAACAGCTGGTATATCCAAAAAACTATGGGCATACTGCAAATATAACAGTTAATATCAGGTGTTAGAATTATTATGCCCCCTTTTATGTATGGCAGGTCTTATATGTCACATCTTGACAAACACACAAGAGCCTCAATGTAAAAATGTGATATGGTTCCCCCACATTTCTACAGGACTGACAAAAAATGCATCTGGGGGGAAAGGGTTCAGAATGTTCAGAAACCAAAAGAAATATTCATTCTGGGATTTACTTAATCTCTCTGTGCTTCTTTTGTTTCATCTTTGCATTAGAATCTGTGTTTTTCTTATCATTTTATGATTACATTTGTTTCTGTTTTACCTCCATTGTGTGTGATGGAGGGGAGAGCAGCAGATGGGAGGCAGGGGACGTACAGATCATGTTACTCTAAATGAAAATTTGTTATTATACTGTAGGTGCAATAAACCTTAAAAATCAAAACCAGAAAACAGACAATACCAGACTTCTGAAAGGTAGAAATTTCTGCTTCTAATAGCAAGAATTTCTATGACATTTGTGTTTAGCCAATTGTTTCTTTGCTGTAACAATGCTTTTTGCCAATAAATCTCAGCTAGTTAAAAAAACAATCAAACAAAAAAAAAAGTTTACTCCTCTTGAAAGACAATTCCATGTTTGTGAGAAAAAAGCATTTGTGGGATGAGCAGCAGAGTATGTGAAAAAAAGTGAAATCTTCTCTGTAAATGCCAAACAGCTTATTCTGCTATTGACTGCAATGACTTGGCAAGCTTTTCATAGATGCAACACACTCTATATTGCCAAAAAAATTCACTCACCCATCCAAAAAACTGAAATTTGGAGTTCCACAAGCATCGAGGCATGCAGACTGGTTTTTACAAACAGTTGAGAAGGAACGGGTCGCTCTCAGGAGCTCAGTGAATTATAATGTGGTACTGCGACAGGATGCCACCTGTGCAACAAGGGCAGTCGTGAAGTTCCCTCACTACTAAATATTCCACAGTCAACTGTCAGTGGTATCATAACAAAGTGGAAGAGATTGGGAACGACAGCAGCTCAGCCACGAAGTGGTGGGTCCCGTGAAATGAGCGGTGTCGGCCGATGCTGAGGCGCATAGCACGCTAAGGTCAGCAACTTTCTGCAGAGTCAATTGCTACAGACCTCCAAACTTTATGTGTCTTTCAGCTCAGATCAACAGTGCAAAGAGAGCTTCATGGATTGGGTTTCCACGTCGGATGCAGCGGTGTAGAGAACACCGGCACTGGACTCTGGATCAGTGGAGATGTGTTCTCTGGAGTGATGAATAACCATCTGGCGACCTCATGGAAGAGTCTGGGTATGGTGGTTGCCAGGAAAATGGTACTTGTCTGACTGCATTGTGCAAAGTGTAGAGTTTGGTGGCGGGAGGATTATGGTTTGGGGTTGCTTTTTAGGAGATGGGCTTGGCTCCTTAGCTCCAGTGAAAGGAACTCCGAATGCTTCAGCATACCAAGAAATTTTGGACAATTCCATGCTTCAGACTTTGTGGGAACAGTTTGGGAAAGGCCCTTTCCTGTTCCAACATGACTGTGGACCAGCACACAAAGCAAGGTCCATAACGACACGGATGAGCAAGTTTGGCGTGGGTGAACTTGATTGGCCTGACCTCAATCTGATTGAACAGCTTTGGGATGAATTAGAGTGGAGGCTGAGAGCCTGGCCTTCTCATCCAACATCAGAGTCTGACCTCACAGATGCATTTCTGGAGAAATTGTCAAAAATTCCTATAAACACACTCCTAAACTTGGTGGAAAGCCTTACCAGTAGAGGTGAAGCTGTTGTAGCTGCAAAGGGTGGGCCAATGTCATATTGAACTCATTTGATTAAGAATGGGATGTCTGTTAAGTTCGTACGAGAGTCAAAGCAGGTGAGCCAGTACTTTTGGCAATATAGTGTACATACTCTGCTCTGCTGCTCACCTCACAAATATATTTTCCTTAAACTTCAAACAGGCTTCCCAACTGTCTAACGTTTATTGCCAAAAAGCATTATTACAACAATAAAATCCAACAAACAATCATTTCTATCCTTATTGTTCCAGATGTATATCCTCCAGAACACTAGCAGATCTCATGCTGGACATCACAACTCCACCATCAAACAAGACAAAAAGTATAAAAAAGGTAAAAGCCATCATCTTTAGATTATTTACATACATCTGTCTCTGTTAATTAGGATTACCAAACACACATAAATTTACAAATTTTTAACTTTAAGAGAAATTGTGAGGTGGGACTAACGTTTACTGGATGGTAGAAATATTAAAACTAATAAGAAACATCCTCTATGCATAATCAATAAATGCTTCATTTACTTACGGCAAACACAGAATATGGTGCCAAGAGTGAGTTTAGATGCTGATATATCTATATTCATATCAAATGCAGCAATTAAATAATTTGCCAAAAGAAGTCAGCAGTTAATTTAGTTGAGTAAATAAACATCAACAACATTAGAGAGAATTTTATTCAAGTTTTTAAACAAATATAAATATCTTAAGTTTATGAACTAACTAATTTAAATAGATGTTTATTAAAATTAGGACTAAAAGAACATGAAGCCACTAACCTGTTCTTTCCAAACATTAAGAAAAGTTAAATATATCAACTTTGACATCAACACCTCAAAGTGAACCTGTAAAAACTCTGCATTGCTCTGGAGGACTGACTACCGGAACTCAAAACCAAGTTCTGCAGATTACCTGGGATGTGTTGGTAATTGGGAGGCATATACCCAGGTCGTTGACAGTCAGCTGCAGGAAGAGGGTGCTGAACGCCTGGGCTGAGGTTTGCTGAATGCCTGGCAGCTTGTCCACCACCTCTTTGGTGGCCATGTGAATGTCCTTGTTCAGGGCCAGGCGCTGCTCATTCCAGTTGTCATATGCTGCCTTGTAATTCAACCAAAAGAGCACAGCTGCAGGAGGGCACAGAGGTGGGGAAGAAAGAGCACAAATTTAGATCCTGAATGTCATACAAACAAGTTACATGAGGTAAAGGGGTTGAAAATTCAATGTAGGCTTCTGCCTGCAAAAGTTTCACGAGCAAAAACTGTGAAATACAAGTTTAGTGTGAAGATTATATAAGAGTCTCATCTGGAAAGCAGTGTAAAAAAAGCAATGCAATGCAGTATTAGTGCAAAATGTTAATTTCCTTTTATGTAATTTTACTGCCACTAAACCAGATTAACCCCTTAATGCCTATTTTTGCAAATTTGCAACAAACAACTTTCTTTTTTTTCTTGTAAGTGATTTACTTAATTTATTAATTTTTATTCATATACAATCTTCTTTTATATTATTGTTTCTTATTCTATTTTCCACTCACCAGTCTTCATTAAATACTATTTAATTTATTTACAGTAATTTTTTACTTTTTGTATTTTTTTTTTTTTGTAATTAAATTCAGA
The DNA here is from genome assembly GCF_017639745.1 of Melanotaenia boesemani. Taxonomy (NCBI): domain Eukaryota; kingdom Metazoa; phylum Chordata; class Actinopteri; order Atheriniformes; family Melanotaeniidae; genus Melanotaenia; species Melanotaenia boesemani. The sequence goes on from NC_055701.1 coordinate 6,683,516, forward strand.
CATTAAGAGAATAAGACACTGACTTTACGTCAAATCCTCATGCAGCTGTAGGACATGTGACAGCCTTTAATCCAAAACAAATATAAACGAGTTTATACTTATTAAAATCATGCTGATGCTTTTTTAAATATTTAAAATGTAGAATAAAAGATAAGTGAACCTCGGTCAAACGCCACAGGCTGTGCAAAAACAATTGGCCTGTTAAGTGTTATGAGTACAGCCTCCTTGTCCGAGGAGCCGCTAATTTCCTCCTGCAGTGCGTTCCGGAGACCGATCCGAGTTCGGAAGTACGCCACCTGGTGGAAGTCAGAGCCGGCTTCTTCATACACCTTTGAGGTGAAAAATAGAGGAAAAATGTGCATCAAAAATATGGTGAAGGAAGATTTCCTGGTGGTAAGTGAAGTTATCGGGAGATAAGTGAAGACAGTATGAAACAGCAAGAAGCTAATCTGCACCTGATGTTTGACTATCTGTCCGAGCGCCAGGTTCAGGTCCACCTGACATTTGCCGAAGAGTTTGAGGTAACTGCTGCTGCCTCCTGGCTGAGTCTTGCACTGGATCCTGTTGGACAGCTCCAGTTCAATCAGGCCCGTCTCAAAGCGCACAGCCCGCATTGAGGGAGTGGTCGCCGTCATCTGGATCCCCTGTTGACACAAAGATGTCGCTCTGAAAATTCCTATGATCTCTAATTACTTTAAACAAGTTAAAAAAAACCTGAACGTTAGATACCTTGAACATGAGACTGAGAGAATAAAGCAGGATTTTCGGCTTGTCTGCATCTGTTGAAGTGTCATGCTCATTCCACAGTGGGATGGGTTGCTCTCCTCCTGTGATAAAAAAAAAACAGATAAAAGGAAAAGAGCAAAGTTCAAACAGTAGCTAGTTAAAATGTGATATAGTGGATAAAGATGTTAAAGGTGTCCTATTGCAGCTGCATTTTAAAGTCTAGTACCTAGTTTAGTATGTTCAATACACAACTGAAGGCTTCACCATCATTCTTCACCCTAAAATGGCATCAAACTCCCAGCCTTCTCTCTGTTGGGCCATTACATTGATCAAGCATAGTGAGTTAAACAAATTACCATCAATACCACTGTGGGAATAAACATGACTGGATCTGTGGCAGTGCTTTAGTCTGTGTTTTGTGCTGGAAAAAAATATTTTCTTTTTGTGTTTTAGTGACTGAAGCAGCAACAGTAGACTGAAGAGAGCTTTGGGGAACATTCAGATGTTTAAAATTAGATTAACATTATAGATTTGAGAGGAAAACTGGATCTTTGCAGCAGAAAAAAAAAGTAACAAAAAAAGTTTAGATATACAAGTGAAAACCCACAAAGCAAAATCTCAGAAAATTAGAAGTGTGAAAAGGTTTGATGTTGTAGCCTCTAATTGCCACACTGCAGTCAGCTAATTAATCCAAAACACTTACAAAGGACTCCTGAGTATTTAAATGTTCTCCCAGTCTATTTTAGCAGAATTCACAATCATGGAGAAGGTTGCTGACCTGACAGTTGTGCAGAAAACAATCATTGAAGCCTCAAAAGGTAATTGCAAAAAGTTGGATGCTATCAGTAATACTACAATAAATAAAGAATATCAACAAAAAGTTGAGTGGAAGGGACAAGTGTGAAAGGGAAAAGGTGGAACAACCAGCAGGGATGACCGCAGCCTGAAGAGGATCGTCAGGAGAAGGCCATTCAAAAACGTGGGGGAGCTTTACAAGGAGTGGACTGAGGCTGGGGTTAAAGCTTCAAGAGCCACCACACAGACAGATCATGGACATGGACTTTAAATGTTGTATTCCTCTTGTCAAGCTTCTCCTGAACAAAACTTGTCAGAAGTGTTTTATGCGGCCTAAAGGAAAATGAACTAGTCAGTTGAGAAGTGGTCCAAAGTGGTCTTTTCTGATGAGGCAAATTTTGCATCTCATTTGGAAATCTGGGTCCCAGAGTCTGGAGGAAGAATGGAGAGGCAATAATCCAAGACATTTAAAAGCCCAGTGTGAAGTTTCCAGCGTCTGTGTTGATTTGGAGAGCCATGTCATCTGCTGGTGTTGGTCCACTGGGATTTAATAAGTCCAGAATCAACGCAGCCATCTACCAGGAGATTTGAGAGCACTTCATGCTTCCTTCAACAGAAAAGATTTTTGGAGATGCGGCATTATTTTCCGGCAGGACTTGGCACCGGTCCACACTGCCAAAAGAACCAAAACTTGGTTCAGTGACCAAGGGATTACTGTGCTTGATTGTGACCTGAACCCCACAGAAAATCTCTGGGGCCAAGAGAAAGAAGAGACACATGAGGCCGAGCAATGCAGAAGAGTTAAAGGTCTTCCTGGTCTTCCACTACACCCCAGCAGGGCCACAGGATGATAACTTCCATGTCATGCTGCAATGAAGAAGTAATTCATGCGAAAGGGGCTTAAACCCGCTCAAAGGGAGTTTAAAGGGGCTTCAGATGATCAACACTTCTGTATTCTTTTTTTTTTATTTTTGGGTTTTCATAGGCTCTAAGCTGTAATCATCAAAATTAAAATGAAAACATGCTTGAAATATTTAACTTTACATGTAATGAGTCTATATAATATATCAGTTTCCCCTTTTAAATTGAATTACTGAAATAAATTAAGTTTTGCATGATTTTGCATCATTTTTTGAGTTTTACCTGTGAGTTTTTTAAAGGTTTTAGAACACATAGTAAATTCATATAAAACGTTAAGTAAAAATGCTGAACATAAACGTTATATAGTTGAAGTTACAGTACCTGAAACCTTCTGAATGACTTCATTGACTTCCTTCATGAAAACCTTCTGAAGAAAAACTAGGTGGTTGAGCAGGTCTGTGGTCAGGTTGTGCTCAAATGAACCGATCTGTGCATCAGAGAGAAGAAACAAACAAAGAACAAGCCTGAAAAAATAAAACCAAACTTCAACCATGTTTATGCCATTTATGAGGTTGTGATGTGAAGCAACACCGTATCTTAACCTCCATGCAGTCTGGATTTAGAACTGGACACAGTTGCAACACTTAAGAGTCTTAAACAGCATCATATGTGCGATGACAAATAAAGAATACCATGAAGCTGTTTTTGGTGACCTGGCATAGGTCTTTGACTCTGTGGACCATAATATCTTGCTTGGCAGGCTTAGACCCATTGGACTTTCAGAGTTGCTTGGTAGTTTTTAAGAGTTACTGCTCCAATATTGAGAATGGACCTGTCTTCTGTCTGATCAGCTGCCTTTGTCCAAGGGTATTCCTCAAGGATCCATACTTGGTCCAACTCTTTTTAAAATTACGTTAATAATATTGCTTATACTGCAGGTAAATATTGCTCATACTCATCTCACATATGCAGATGATACCATTTTGTACACGTCTGGTCAATCGTTGAACCCTGCCCTGACTTCCCTACAACACAGTTTCAACAGCTTAAAGTTGGCTTTCACAAACCTTTGCCTTCACTTAAACACAAGTTAAACAAAAAGTATATTTTTTTTTACTTAAATTTACCACAGATCAAGTGTCCTCGCAAAAAATAATGTTCTTTCTGGATATTTCAGAAATTCAGTTTGTTGACACAAATAAATGGGTATCTGGTTTGACAGTTCCATTTCTTTTTATGTGAACATCAACACCTTGCTTTCAGACTTAAATCGAGGATTAATTTCTTGTGCCATAATTAATCATCTTTGCAAAGCACTTGCTCATTAAAATGTCAATCCCTCTAATATTTGATTATGATGATATAATCTTTAGAAGTGCTCTTAAGCAGCTCCTTAATAAACAGGATGTCGTCTACCATGCTGCTATCCACTTTGTCTTCTTTCAGTACTCATCACTGCGATCTGTATTCTCTTTTCAAATGGGCATCACTTCATTCCTGTAGACAGATCTATGGGTATATGTTTATTTATAAAAACCTTAAATGCAAAACTCCTGCTGACCTCAACTCCTTACTCATTATAAATAACAATCACCACGGCACAGGTTCATCATTGTAAATGATAACTGGTTCTTAATTAACTTACCAGGTTAAATAAAGATTAAATAAAAAAGTATATAAATTAAAAAGTTCTTACTTCAGCCACACAGCGCAGGTAGTTGCCTTGCAGGTAGTTTCCTTGCTTTGTTGGAAAGTCATCTGGTGCCCAGCCCTGATCCGAGTGGCTTTCATGGTCCTCCATGATATACTCTCCTGACATTGTGACTGGAGGCAGAGTGAGGCTGGCTGATGGCGACATGGTTGACATGTCCACAGGAGACACTTTCGACTGGAAGCAAAGTCTGTGGTTTGGCAGCTCAAAGGTAAAACTAGTTTGTGCTCCTAAACACAAGAGGATGAGAAAAAAAATGTAATTTAGTCAGAACTGATTATGGACAAAACTTGTATTCAGACTAGATTTATCCAGAAGATGTCACAGAAGGGTAATTGATGCATGATCCACGTGGAAGCAATGCTGCAGGAAAAACAGGCCATTCTCTAAACTGCCTTTCACTGGCACTTAAACAGCTAATTTTCACACCTGTCATGCCATGGCTCTTCATGCGGCCCATTTTGTACTCTGCTTTCAGTGAGGGCAACAATGCAGCCCCGATGGTGATGCCGTCCATCATGGCGCTGAACTTGAGGACTATAGGCTTTTTCTCCAAGCCTTCAGGAAGCTGTGGGAACTCATTGGCCTCAACGGGGGTCTGATTGATGCTAGATGCTTTGTCAGATGGTTGTGGAGTGGGGGTATCCTCTCTATTTGGAGGTTGGCTAAAAAAAAACAAATAAATGAAAAAAAAAAATTTATTCACGCAATATAAGCTGTCTGATTAGCAGCTTCTGAACATGATATACGATCTAGTGCCTCATCAGTCTCAAAGCTTGCAAGAAACATGAAAAATTGTTGCTACTGCTCTGATTTAGTTATGTGTTATTATGTAGAGTTTTGCAGATACTGGCTCACATTGCAAGAAATAACAAATTACAGGCAAGTTCTTTAATATCCCTAGAACACCTATGGCGCTACAAATACATTAACATAATTCAAAATATCACCATGGAAACATGCTTTGAAAGCAGGCGACAGAGTGGTATGCTGCATTAACTCGTCACTAGTGCAGATGTGAAACTGGTGAGTAAGGTTATTTTTTGATTTTGATGAAAAACAAAAAGACAAATGTGGGAGACGTACACGTTTGAGGGCTGGCGGATGAGGTCAGAGATCTGTTTGGAGAGCTGGTGGGAGCTGCGCACCATCATGCTGTGCAGAGTCGCTGGATGCTGAGGGATGTTGATCATAATAGCCCCCACTTTGAAGACGGCAGCATTGTTGGTCTTAAGTCCCCGCTGGGCGCTATACATGGCCTGGGATTTGGCGATGTTACATTTGACGACCGTTCTGAAACACAGGGTGAACTGGAATGAGTGACAGGGTGGAAATTTTATTACTGAGACAACGTGGGCTTATGAATGAATGTGGAGTTACTGAGAGGACACCAGACACTGACAGATCATGCAGATTTAGGATGGCATTCCTTTGGTAGGAAGGCAAAATGAAAAGAATAAGCAATCATGACAATGACAGAATGATTAATGATGATTATTTAAGAGACCACGAATGCCTGGTCTCCTAGGTGGTGATTCTTAGCCAAACAAGTGCTGAAATAAACTAATAAATCCAGAGATTGCTAAACATTTCAGTATTTTGTCAGATTAATAACAAGGTCAAAAAGAGTTTACAGCAAAGCCACAGGATTTAGTTAGACAATTACTTAAGGATTTACTAAGAATTTAATTATTTTGATATTTGAATATTCCCTTCAAAGATTTTTCTTTCATAGCAGAAATTACAAACATTTGAAGGTCCCACCCTCTCAAATATGAAAATCTTCTGCTACTGTTTTTCTAAAAGACACCAAGGTAACCAACCACATTAAGATAGGAGAAATTTTAACCTAAAGTTTAACTATATTTTTTACTTTTTGAAAATATCTTAAAGACCAAATTTAATAAAAATCAAACACCTTTGCAATAATAATTCACTAAGAAGATTAACTAATAGATAAACCACATAACAGGCTGTTTTTTTCTGTTTATCTAAAAAAGATCTGATTATAATCTGCAGCTCTGTAACGGATTAAAGTGGCTTCATTTATGTTTCACAAACATAACTGAGAACGTCTTCAGAAACTGCACACTAAAAGTACGAGTGGTAGACAAGTGATTGAGACAAATGGAGGATTTGGTTTACTGACGCATGAGGGCCCTAAATGGAAGCATTAACATACAGAAACTCTTGTTTAGCAGTGCTGGTGGGAGATGTTGGGAAATCCTCCAGTCTATGCAAGTAGTTGGAAGAGAAATTTAGAAAAGACACAGAAAAAAGGAGAAAGAAGAGCAGAAATAAGTGTGAAACAGCTCTAAGACACTAAGTAAAAAAAGCTCTCCACAGTCACAATGATTCTGTTAAAGTAAATAAGGTAATTAGGCAGCTCAAAGAGAACAGAGAAGAAGAGTTAAAATCATGTTAGAATAAAACAACAAAGAAAAAATCATCACAGTATGTGGTAAACAACACAGATTAAAGCAAATAACCAAATAATAATCTTATAGTCTAAATCAATTAGTCTAGCCATGCTTTGGATTAAATCATACTTACATACAAATAGATTTAAGTATATATCTGTCGGCGGTCTCAAATCTCCCTCAGTTGTAGCCTCAAGGCTCCATATTTGAACTAATTTGGTTTTCTTTATAAATGAATGACTGTTCAAATGTTTATCAAAACATAACCACCCAGGTGGCGGTTTCCAGCAAAAAATAAAAAGATAATAACAAAAATGTAAATAAATCAATTAATAAATTAAAATCACTTAAATACACGCACAAAAAACATAATATCTTGAGACCGGAAGTGGCGGTTTCCGTGAGTGAATCGCAGCGAGGTGCTGAGGTGGGATGGGCTTACAGGAGTGGGTCATAGTATAGCCCAGTTTCCACCAAGGGCCGGCTCAGGACGGGATGGGGCGGAACGGTTCGCTTTTTCCTGTGTTTCTACAGTCAGAAACTTTGAAGGGTTGAAAAATAACTGATCTCACCCTAAAGGGTGGGGCTTGACAGTCCACAATCCAATGGCCAAACATACACAGACCATACAAAGAATTAGTACAACTTCTGTTTTTTTTATATCATATAAGCTAAAATATTTCATGAACTGGCTGAATTGAAGCAGACGGTACGTACTGAATGTCAGGTGTTATGCCCTCCAGCAGAACGATGTTTACTCCTCCTATGTGAGCCGATGCACACGTCTCTGTCATTTTCTGATGAAGAATATCTGCAGAAACAGAAACATCACACCAAATAAAAAAACATGCTACTTATGTTGCACATGAAACTTCATCATCGGGAAAATTACACTCCCAGTGGAGATTTTACCTTTCATCTTCTCCTTCAGGGTGAAGCTCCCGTGGATTTTCTTGAGTTCTGCCTCCATGGTCAGCCCGCCGATATCCGCCTCCAGGTGTGTGCGGTTCACCATGCCGATGCCAAACACTATGAGCGTGACGTGTTGCGGCTCGGAGCTTACCAGGCTGCGACGCCTTCCGCCCCCCCCCATTGGCTTGTTGGGTGTGGTGGGTTCCTGCTGCTCGTTCTCGAAGATCACTTTACAGAGCGACTCGGAGGGACGACGCCCACCTTCTGCAGAAATGATGAGAGGAAAGAACACATTTCTTTTTTTCTTATTATTCAAACTTCTGTAAAGACTAAACAGTGAATAAGTGTACTGTGATTTTTACTTTACATAAAGTTGAATTATGATGGCAAGGTTAGGCCACTACCATTATAATCTCCTTTTATTTATGGGTTAGATAGATGGGTTTAAGGGAAAGAGAGAAGGAGGTAATCTTAAAATGAAGCCATATCTCACTGATGTAGACCAGTAAAAGTGACAGGAAAGCAGCATGAATGTGCACAGTTAAGATAAAGGTCTGAAACTCAGATCTGTCTGAGTGCTAGAAGCTGATTTCCACCTGAAAGGCAGTTCTCCGGGGAGCTCTTCTCCAGGATGCCAGTGGGATCCGATATGAGGGAGTAGAAGTTGAGCAGCTTGTACATGTTCTGCCAACATTCTGCTGACGGCTCACTCTGCTCTGACACTGTGATGGAGTCAGAGTCGTCCATCTGGATCGCCATGTGGTCAGCTACGTCACGGGAGCCCTTCCTTGACACCTGAAGATGTGACGCAAGTTACGAAACAAACAAAAGAACCACAATATGCATCATACGGCTGAAGGGTCAATAAACAGCCTTGCTGTTTAATTCTCTCTCTGTCTGGCTGACAGCTGTCACACTACAGTTATAATGATGTGAGCTGTCGCAGCAGTCACAGTTTATGAAAAGCTGATGAGACGCTTGTGCAGATATTTTAGTAAAAATAATTTAGAGATATTACAGCAGATAGCTGGTGCAGTTTGTACTGGGAGACTGTTATTCCTTCCAAAATCATAAGTATTTTAGTTAATGCTGGCTGAAAAGTTTTTATTATCTGTTGGCTCCATCTAGGGTTTCTGGTGGAAATGTCTGCCTCTGAAGGAATTTTGTCATTCTACCCATTATATTGAAGACAGTTTGACAGCTGTTACAAGGTAACTGGACTACTAGCCTTAATGAAGGCCTGAACTGGCTTTATAATTGGCAACAGCTTTAACCAATGTATCAGTGTTTTTTTACAGCTTAGGTTGAGTCTTCATTTCCTGTTTTTGTTTATTGCTGATATATCTGATACTGCATTTTAATCCGTCTCATATTCATTATGTAAATCAGCAGCTTTGAAATCTATCTATGCACACACACACGCATAAACTGCCTCAATGATCCGTTTAGAAAACTAAGCTTTAGTTCAGAGCTTTGTAAATCAACAATTGAAGAAGAGCTCTCCATTTATATGCGAGGCAGGAAGTCGCAACGGTGCCAAACTTTTACAAAATCTTAGATCCGACTTGTGCAACTTCTAAAGTATGCAGACAAACGCAAAGAACACAACGGCTGCATTAACGTGGCAACCCCACGTTGTTCTGCCAGGCATTCAGTCAAAACATGAAGGACTCGTTTCAGAATGTAAATACCATCAAATTAGTAAAGTTTGTTTTTTTAATACCTTTTTTTGTTCTGGTAATAAACAAACTTAAAAAAAAGATGTATTTAATGAAGGATTTAATCCTGCATATTTAGACATTTGTGTGTTCCTTATATAATGCCCTGAAAATATTTGTTTAACAGTAATTAACCCATAAAGGTGAACACATAATATATTTTATGTGAGAATGAAAAAATATCACAATAAAAACCTCACAAACATACAGATTTTCAGTTGGATGGAGTAGCTGCTGCCTGACAGTTTGTCTTGCAGGTCTTCATCCATTCGTTTGTAAAATGGCTGCATGAGCGTTTAATGTTTTGTAGTCTTTAAATTCTTAGCAGATGTACCAACTTACACCAAAATATCGTAACATCGTAATATCGATGTTGGAGACTGAAATGAGTGGCAATGCATCTAAATCTGATCTGCATGTTGTTGGGTAGCTTCTAAGATCATCAATTACTATTTCTTTGCATTGTTATGACATGTCCCCTGTGAGCTGATCATGGGAAGAATTTTTCTCTCTAGCAAGTTTTAACATAGTTTAGAGTGAGAAATTGGGACTTCCCAGGCATGGCGAACACAGCACGTTTAAAAAAGATTATTAAATTAATTAGTTTTTCCTATGTTGACAACTCCTGACAAAAATGCCTGACATTAAAAGGTGAATCAGACATATAACACACAATTTGACAGTTACCTTAGAAGTACGTCGCTCTGAACGTCCAAGGGAGCTGCGTCCTCTGGGCTCTCTTCTTCCCAGCGTGTCCATGCCTGATGGAGGCCCATTAGGAGGTAAACCGCTACCTCCTGCTCCTCCTCCACCTGCTCCTCCGCCTACCCCTCTTTTGCTCTTCAGGGTTTGCGTTCCGCTGCGACCCGCCCCGTTCAGGCTTCCCCGGGAGCTGCGGCTGAACTCTGAGGACCTGAAGTGGCGGTATGGCCGGGCCTTGAAGGTCGGCGTCGGGGAGGCGGAGCCGGCAGTGTAGCGGCTTAGCTTGATGTCAGTCTGCGTGGCCTTGATGTCGTCGATCATGGTGCTGAACTGGTGAATGAGACGTACCAGGGCCATATCAACACGCTGGCTGATGGCCTGGCAGGCGGTGGTGAAATCGCAGTGAAATGTGTTATAGTGGCGCCGGTTGAGGTCGTGGAAGGACAGTGGAGCTGCAGTCGGGCCCTGCGGTGCACTGGTCGACTTCTCGATCACCACGGCATTCACACTGAAGGTCTCGATCAGCAGTGCAGGCTTGAACTCAAGTGGAGGAAGGTTCACCATGCCTTGTCTGTGTGTACAGAGATACAGGCAGTATCAAACAGGCAGTTTATGCCTTTATTTAAATATGAGCCATGCAAAAACATAAGTAAAAATTTATTCCTTTAAGATTAGGATTGTTTTACCTCCTGGATCGCTTGTTTTTGCGCTCTTTAGATGTATCAGAGTCAACGATGTCTGCTCTGAGACAGTCTAGGTTGCCAGAAAAAGACAGATGCTCTCCAAAATACATCTTGTAACTGAGTGGAGTGGTATCTTGGGCCTGGATGCCTGTGTAGCTCAGTAAGGGTTTAAAAACAACCTGAAGGAGGACAAAAGTATAATAAGGAACAGATTTTATTAATGATTAACCTCTGAACCTATCAGACTAGAGTTAAAACGCATCTAATTGCTACATTCATCATGTTATTTATTCTTCACAAAATGATTCACTTGTTTAATATCAGCTGAAGAGGATGACTCATAAAGATGCAACACAGTTTCTCTCCATACATTTGTATGCTTATCAGTCAGCGTACAGCTTGTTGTATTTCTCTGCCTGCTTCTTTACCATCAACACAAATACAAAACCCTTATTAAAACAAAACAATTTAAAATCACATCTAAACACACATTTCAGGGAGCAGCAGATATGTGAATTGCTTGCCAAATGAAAAACACAACAACGGAACAAAGTTAATAAATCCAATTAGATATTTTGACAGCACCTGAGCATCAGCCAGCTGAACAGCAGCTGGACACTGGTTGCCCTCCTCAATGTCCACCATATCGTCCTGGCTTGTGCTGTGCTGGGAATGCTGGGAATGGTCCCCATCCAGGGTGTTCTGGTCGCTGGACAGCACTGTATTAAAGTCTGATGCCGAGGGGATAGTGGGAAGGTTACACATTCCACCTGAGGGGACACATTGTGGTGTTAAGGTGTGATATATTCTATAATGTGCATGCTTTTACAGTTACAGTGCTGGGTCACAGGTTTAATTACCTGTATTTATAGATATGTTTTCATATACTAGTTGATGGTGTTCACATTTCTTTTAGTACGTCTACTTATAGGTGCTCGCCATGATTGTCTGCTTTGTTTTAGGTTTCTTTACAAGTGTAACAGTTGGGTGTCGGGTTTCTCTGTTTTGCTTGTACAGATGTTGCTGTTGTTTTCTTTCTGTTGTATATTTGCCTCCTTTTTCTTTTCTTCACTCTTCTCTCTTTTCCTCATGCTGCCCTTTCCTTTGTTTAGCATTGTCAGGACCAGTATAAACACGTAACATAGCAATAAATAAAGTAAAATACAACACTCAAGCATCAAGGGAATCCACACATTCCCATTATATCCATAAAGCTCCCCTACCCTTCTTTTATGGTTTTGGACTGGAGTTTGTGAGCGCTGCAGAGACTTAACCACTCCAACTGCCCATAAAATATGTTAAAGGTAAATAACAGAGGTAGTTAAGGGAAAATTTACGCACATTTTATGCACATTTATTAACAAAAAAAGTAAATAGCCACTTCAGTTATTTGCGAGGAACTCAAACAGCTAATTTGCAGTGTTGTCACTGGCTAGCACCTTGGTGTGTATGACAGATAACTACTTTTATATTCAGAGGAAGGCAGTTTGTTACTTAGGAAGGACAAATGGGAAAAGATAGAGTAACAAAGGAATCGAAACAGCAGGACTAGGAGGAATTAGTGTTATTGCAGTACTGAGATGCTGTGATGCTCATAGTTTGATAGGTATTCATCAGAGGAAACATAACTTTGTTTCACCACTAAAACTGCAGGAGTGTAGCCTTCAGGGATCCCTGTGAGTCTTTAAAGCTTTCATCTCATTCCTGTAACACAACAAGCTACTGTATTACAAGACCACAAATCTATGGAGGGTCCTACATTGATTTTACAACTAAAAATTAAGATCCCTGGTGCTGGATTAGCAATCTATAACATCTGCATTAAAACTGGAAAAAAGTACGTTTATGTTTGTGATGTTTTTTCAGGACACTTCATGTACAGAGAGACTTAACTGGATTTGTAAGAGACAAATTGTCTCTTACAAATCAGTGATTGTGGACAAAGCCAGCCATTGTTAAATGGGACCTGGTCTCATCAAAACAATCATTTTAAGAATCTTTGCCAGCCCTAACAAGTGTTTCCCATTCAATACCAGATACTTAACACACACAATTACCTAAACCCACAAACTACAATATCATTTACAATTTTTACTACAAAAAAAAAAAAACATCTCATGCAGACGAAGGAAATTCTTACATACACATCTTGGGAACATCACACCTGTTCCCAAGTTTTCCCTGCAGCAGAGATGACTATCTCACTACTACAGCAACAAACTAACTAACAGCTAATTAGTTCAGCAACACCATCGCAACAACACTCAACAAAGCCTGACCTCCTTCTGGGCTGTTAACTGGTAGAGGTTGGTAGTGGTAGGTGTCGACAGCAAAATCCAGTGAGTCTATTAAAACAGCATAATGTGAAAATTTAACCTGAATTCTTCAGCTGTAAAAACCTAGTGTACTAGGAAGTGTAAAGTAGTTAGTAATGCCAACTGCATGAGGAAAAAAAAAAACATTTTAAACATACAGTATCTGTAATTCCCCACCCCCTTGCTGATACCAAATCCCTGGTGTCTCACCTGTCTGTAGGCTGTTGTGCTGGGAGCGGTTGACCGGGGACTCCTGGGCTGCACCTCCAGTCCGGCTGCCCACAGCGTTGGACATCCAGTTGTAAAAACTGACAGAAGAGGGCTCAGACAGGAGCGGGTGCTCGGTCAGCATGTCTGTCCCTATAACAGGTATAAGAATATTGCTTCGTGGTACAGACTATTAAAACTCAGCATCACACAGTGACCACACAGCCAGCCTTCATGATTAATAAAGCTGCAGATTTTTTCTGACCAATAAAGTTTTGTAACATAACTGACTTATTGGCTATTTTAACAACATTCTAAGACATGTATTAAACTAAGGAATGGGAAGGTCATGATTTGACAGGTGATAATTTATCATTAGGTAACATGGTATTTATGTCACTCAGCAGTCTGCTTTTGCTTAATGAGAACACCTTAGAGCTTAAAAAAAACATACATTTCTTATAATGCAAAATAAATAACCCTTAATCAAAATAATTAAAACAAAGCTAAATGAGCAAAAGTTAAAAAGAGATCATTCTGAAGCAATAAAAATTAAAGCATTTCCCTGTGGGATATGCATTTTCCCCCACTTTGTTTAGTTTAATTTTGTTCTTGTGTAGGCCTTGTGTAGAATTAGGGAAAAAAAACAAAACAAAACAAAACAACAAAAAAAAAACATAACATATACTAAAACAAAATGATTAAATAACAAATGAAGCTGAAGATGAATCATTTTGTATTATGATGGCACTGGACTAATTTTACTTGTTTTTAACTAGAACAGTTAAATTGATCATATTGTTAATCGGAGCTGAATATGAAGCTTCAATAGCTCAAAATAAGTCACACATAGGCATGCTTGACTTAAATCCAGCCCACAAAATAGACTGCAAAAAAAAAACAAAAACAAAATAAGGCTACTGCCTCTGAGGCACCTGCAGGCTATGAAAGAAATCGCTCTTTGTCTCATAATAATAATAATAGTAATAATATCAATAATAATAATAATAATAATATTTAAAATATATATATTTTTAAACATTTTATAACATTGTAGGGTACAGTGTGTAAGAATTTCTGTTATTTAGTAGTAAAGATTGGCAAAGAAATTACTTCATATACCAAGTACAGTTGTGATTGGATGGTAGCTGTCAGTGTCCAAAATTCTACCAGACAAACATGTTTTCATCTGTGAGTGGATGCAGTGGCCTCAGCTACAACTACTTCAAATTGTCTGTTATTTTTTTCTATGTGCCTTTTAACAACACAAAGAGTTGTTTGTCCATTCAGAGACACCGTAGTAAAAATGGTGGCACAAATATGTCAGCAGCCACGTATGTGGACCCAAAGCCCTACGCCCAAAGCAAATAAATCTAGCCTAATTTGTGAAATTTTTAATAATAATAATAATATATTTTATTTAAAGTGAAAGTAAAATAAAGCAGTCTAAGTGCAAAATAAAGGAGCAAAATAAAAAAACGCAGCATTTCATGTCAGTTAATGTGGCATCAAACCATAACTGTTGTTTTGGTTAGCCAAGCTGTTTTACACTGTGGCTGCTGAATGATGGGGAATACAACATGATGAATTACACACAGCGGGAATGTGGTTGAGGATTTAGCATTACTGAACAGTAGAGGTCACTGTTGGAGCAAAAATGTTTATGATGAGTTTCTTCCAGAAGCTTCCACATCCTGCACTTAGCAGCAGTCTGTGTGTCTACCTGTGCGGGTGAGGGAGCTGCTCTTGGCTGCGGTGGCGGCTGACGGCTCGTTCCTCTGAGGCGTGCCCTCCAGCAAGTTGTGAAGACTCCGAAAGCTGCCTGTCAGGTTGCTCAGGAGACTCTCCTTCCTGGGGCTGTCTTTGGCTGGCAGGCCTGCACGGCTCACATGTGCGGGTGAGTCAGCTGCCGTGTCACCGCTGGTGTAACTCAGTGACTGGTAGGGATGGGAACCCTGGGTATGAAAAATGTGCATGTTGCTTAGTTATCCTCACGCCGTCTCATTTCTCACAAGTACTAGGTGGCATTTCATTTAAACGACAGGTGGGATAAATCGTGTCTAGCAACATTATGAGAATGGCTGACCTCAAAGTTTAGGGAATACTTTTCAGACAAAAGAGCTGAGTCGGCTCAGTAAAACCAGAGATGGCATCAACACACAGCACTTTAATTTGGCAGAGAACGAAAAGCATCACCGTGCCACTAAGTGTACGCTCTAATCCTTCTGGTTTGCCAAAGCTGGAGTCACCTTCATACCTCAATCTAGACAGCACTGCCTTTCTGCTGTGGGGTGTCTAGTTTCTTTAAGGAGGGACATAACAGTCATTTTAGCAGATCGGTTATGAGAGCTCCAACCTTCCTCTTTAAAATGCCAGGAAAAAAAAAAAAAAAAATGCTCATTTATAACAACTACAAATAACAGGTTGAATTCTTCTTTTCCCTCAACAGCCAAAAGAAGAAAAGTGAGAAAAGCAGCAAATGTTTCCATAAAAAAAAGATGAAGTTGATGACCTTTCAGGAGCCGGGTTTAAAAAAACTTTTGCCTGACAGGACAATTTACACACTCCAGCAAAGATAAAAGAGAATCTGATATCTCACCATATACTGTAATTCTACTTCTTTGGGAAAAATGAAATAACTCTTGCTAATAAATCCTGGTAACCTGACAGTATGCGATTCCAAAAGCAAGATTTATGGCTGCCTTAGAGGCAACCTTCCACAGCTATCTGTGTATCACAGCATGAGCAGGATGGATCTACTAAACCTGCATACTGCTATCTGTAAGTTGGTTTCATAAGATTTAGTATATACACATATCAAATAATGTCAGTAATGTAAATTTTCATGTGTCAGGTGGATTTATTAGATAAAAAAATGAAAATCAAAGATGTGGATAGATGGAATTTTGAGCTTGTACCTTTATTCTAAGTGCAGACTCGCTGTGTGTGTGGGACTTGGAAAGTTTCCTCATAATCTCCACTCCGCTGACGGGACCAGAGTTTGCTTCTTTAGGTGGGGGACGGCTGCATGCTCCCTCCAGCAACATGGTGTGTTCACTCACTGTGGCTTCACAATAATTAGATAACATAAAACTCCCAGAAAAAAAGTTTTGAAAACCATAATCCATCTCCACATGCAACATTTTATTTCTATACACCCAGTAAAGATTAAAAATTGCTAACACAAGGATGGCTCTTATATGAGCAAAAAACTGTATGTTCGCACCTGCATCAAATTCAAACTCAGCTCCATCAGCGCTGGTGTCACTCTGCAGTGCAGCTCCATTGTCCAGGCCTAGGATTGTGTCGCCTTGGATCTGCTGAGGCTCCTTGGGTTTGGTTAGCTGGTTGGGTTTCATTAGACCAATGGCCTTAAAACCTTGAGTTACAACAATGAATTTCATCCACTGTCTGGCCAAAGCTACCAGGCCCTTCTTCAGAGTCACCAGGGCTGGGACCCCATCATTCTGGGATGAAAAACATAAAAGAAATCACTGATTGAGCTTAGCAAAGAAGGCAGAGAAGCACTTATCACCAATTGTGTTTTTGCAACCATGCATCTAACCATGGTGGCCTCTTCTATGACAGAGTAGTCAGCTTGTTGCAGGTAGCGGTGAAGGATGTTGCAAAGCATACAAGAGGGATTCTCATGCAGGTAGCGAGCACGTTTCGTCACGCGGTTGTACTTGCTGCGAATCGGGATGTGGATGCTCTTTTTCTGTTAGGAAACAACCGAATTTAGTTAAAAATGCAAAAAGCACAAAAATGCATTGGCTATAGAAAGTTTGAGCAGAAAATTCTTTATGTGTAATTATATGTTTATTTCTAACAATATAGGCACTGCTTACTTCGAGAGCTTCTGTCATGATGCAGCCCATAACAGCACACAAGCGCAGTGTGCCCTCCATGTCCTGTTTACGGAGCGAAGATTTAAGCTGGTCAATGGGAACCAGCCAAGCTCCAATGGCTGGTGTGGCTGTGCTGAGCAGATTCAACTGCCTAAACACACAATAAAAGAAAAGGATATTATTTTACTCTGCTTTTTTTTTACTCTTGATCAACACACTTATTTTGCAGCATTAGTCACTGCTGCACCAGAGTGAGAATAAAGCTTAAAATTCAACATTATATTTGGAAGCATGGGCTCATTTATATACTTTAAGAGTTAATCATAGACTTGCTGTAAAAGTATGAACATTTTCTCCAATAAAATTTTAGTAATCAGTGCTGTCATACCTGGATATGGCCTGTGAAGGTGAGCGCACATTAGTGGGAGCAGCGAAACTGAACCAGATCTCTCTGATGGTCAGCTTCATGCTGCTGGAATCAGGTGGAGGAGGCATGAGAGGGAGGTCTTTCTTCAGGTCGTCAGATTCGACTCCTTCATCCTGCAGAAGCAGAATCAAACAGGATTTAGCAGAAAAGAACTGTTTGATTTCATCTGACAAGCTAATAACACAACTATAAATGGGGGTACCACTGTCCCACTGGTTTCTGCCCAGTCTCATCTTTTCGAGTCAAATGGATGCAGCTTTTCTCTGCTTTACTTATACCAATCTTCTGACTGACATTTTGAGCTTATGACAACACATCTGGAAACACCTGTCAGCTTCATGTTTCTGCCTGGCTGCTGATGCAAGACGACCACCATCATCTTCATTACAAAAAAAGGATGAAAATGTTGCTTCTTTGGTAAACAGTTATGTATGGCTGTTCGTCTCCTAGCGTCACTTTCCTGCTCAGCATTCTGCTGTTCACTGGCACCAGTTTTACAACTATTTTACCATGCAACAGTCTACGTAGTCTGTAATTTTGTGGCTCATCTTTAAAGATAACATACATTATATATATATATATATATATATATATATATATATATATTTGAAATCTCAATAGCTTTGCACAGTACTATATGTAAGCTGGCCTTGCAAAACCTAAAAGTAGAGGACAGTGAGTTCAACTTTGAAGCACTCAAATACCCAGAAAAAAACACAAAATCTTCTGGTTTAAGCTCATTACATACAGAACAAGAGTTCAAGGAGGGTTGGATGTGTCAGCCACTGCACAGCAGCACAGATATTTTTCTGTCTCTTACCTGGTCGTCTGAATCCGAGTTCTCGTTGGCATCTGAAGCAGGACTGACGGCATCGTGTGGCAAGTTTTCATCAGACACGTCAGTGCTGTAACCACTTCCTGTCTGAGAGCCGGTTGAGCCATTAGACTTGGACATTCCAGTCTTCCCTCCAGTATCCGAGCGACCCATCACACCAAACGCATTGTAAAGAATAGCTCCTGACTGACGGCCCCCTGCAACACAGTGTGGTAAATATTCAACTTAACACCTCCAGGATCAAAAAATCCCTTATCCTAAATGCAAATGCATGACCGCTTTTCAAAATGTCTGGACTGGTTTACCCTTGACGGTGAGGTTCTCTATGCCACATTCGAACATGATCCAGCCCCATTTTTCAACAGATGTGGAAGAACGACTCAAATCACTTGCTGCAGCCTGAGCATCGGTTTCATCAACTAATGAAAACTCTTCCATTTCTTCCAGGCCAAACAGCACTTTGGACTTCTCAAAAGGGATAGCTGTGATAGCACATGTGCCAATGTCTGCAGAGGGAGGAGAAACACTGCTGTCAGACAGCACCACATAAAACTTGTAGTTTTATAATTTTAATAAGAAAAAGAAACATTTCTACTCTATGTGTTCACACATAAATGATAAAATTCAAGTTGTAAATGAGCTAAAAGCTTAGACTTTGACCTGTGGAGTCCAGGCCTCGCAGCTGGCTGTGAATTCTGTGGATATTGAGCCTTGCAGCAATCTCTTTGCCTTTCTCGATGCCGGCGTTGGAGCGCAATGAGCCAGAAGACTGAGGCTGCATCTTTGTGGCTGATGCATACTTCTCCAACATGACTGAGGGTCGGCCATGCTCTGTGGTGTTTGGAGTCTCTTCTACAATACCCCTGAATGGAAAAGGAGGAAACTGTGTGTCCATGTCTGTACATGCCTATTCTTACATTTTAATTCTTATTCATTATTAATGACGTCTCACTGATATTACACAATGTGCTTTTTTTTTTTTTTTTTTGGAAAATGATTATTAGTTTTAAGGTACAAAAGAAATTTTCTTTTTAAATTGTATCAAAGTTGACATCTCTCAGAAATTACTTTCCTACAATCCCAAAACTGGGATAATCATCTAACACAACCACAAACAATAAGCTGTGGAGGCCTTACCTGTTCATTCTGAACTGGGTGGCAATCCTGTCAAAGCACAGCGCCACCAGAGACACATGTGTGACACACTTATTGGAGCAAGACGGTGACCCTTCCTCTACAGAGGCCTGCAGGAGGCAGAGGTTCACCTGCAGTAAAGACAAAAAAAAACAGACAACGAATCATTACTGAACTCTGTTGGAAGAACATGTTTAAAATGATTAAATAAAATAGCTTTAGGATTAATTCAAATAGTAAAATTCTGTATTTGGGACCACCTGACTTTTGGAATGTTTAATGCAACACCTAAACATTAGGCAGCTTGGTCAGAGCTAAATCTGAGAGCACTGTTGGCCTCTCATTACTCTGGGTCACGGGTCTGACCTTGGGAACTGAGACGTTGGCTTGAAGGCCTTTGATTTTCACGTTATCCGGTTTGATGGACAGCTCTGTCTGCCCGTGGGAGATGTTGAGCGAGCCAGGGGTTGTGCCCTCTGTCTTAGACAGCTTGTGCTCCTGCTTGCCTGCTTGGCTCTGTGTGGATCCACATCCAAAACAATGAGACATATATTAGCCAATGGGCAATTAATTAATCTTTGGTTCACTTTAAAACTAAAGCTGATTTGACTGAATCTTAAAAGTTTTTAAATAAAAACATATAATCTCGTTGTATTGCTCTGTTCTGTGAGGTTTCATACGTACAGACTCAGTGACTGTGGACTTGCTGATCTGATAGGCTTCATTCATAACTTTGCCATGCAGATCATCCAGGATGGCTGCTGGATGTCGGATACTAGCAAAGTGGACCATAGACTCAATGTACCTGAAAGAGATGGAATGCATTACGTACAAACATTAAATATTTCATTTTAGATATGTAGATGATATTTTGTCAAAGATCTGATCGGCTCTGCAGCCTTAGAGAACCACAGCATGCCAGTCTTTCAGACTAAAAAATAACAACACCAAAAGTAAAACCTAACAAGCTGCTGGAAGAGATTACTTTCTCAGCTAAATTAGAGTAAAGTGAGTGTTGAACTCTCTCTCTTTGAAATTTTTTTAGCTGAATAACTTGGCTTGTTTAATAGAGAAAAACTGGGAAAGTTACTGCACAGCTCACATGAGCAGGAATTTTTGGGCACACATAAGAAAAGAGATTGTTCTCTTTATGAAGAAAATTAAATATCTACTTCATATACTAAATATGCTGCTAAATTGTGAATAAAAATATGGTATATATGCAACTGAGAATGATTCCAATTTTTCCAAAACATCAAATCATGCTCCTTTGAGCTTCCTTTACTGATGCCAACAGGTACCACCGATGTATTCTATTCTATTCTACAGTCATTTAGCAGACGCTTTTATCCAAAGCGACTTACATTTGAGAGTAAGAACAACACAAGCATGAATTCAAACAAGATGGGACGTCATAATTAAGTGATAGTCAGACTGATTTGAGTCCAGTTGGACACAGGTGCTGTCATGTAGTGCTAGAGGCAGTGCATATAATTTTTTTTTTTTTTTTTAAAGTCATTTTGTTTAAATACAAGATCACGATTTCATCACACAATATCATCTTGGGCATAAGTGCACACAGCTTCTTCAGTATTTGGTTGAGCCAAAGAGCTGCACAAATCTTTCTAACTTATTTAGTTAAGCTAAATGTGGAAATGCTCCTTAAACAACTGAGTCTTTAGCTTGCTCTTAAAAGTGGATAAGGACTCTGAGGATCGGACAGAGTTTGGTAGATCATTCCACCACCTGGGAACAACAGAGGAGAAGAGTCTAGCTACTCATTTTGCGCTACGTTGTGGTGGGAGCACTGGGCGTCTTTCGCTGGCAGAGCGACTGAGTAGACTGATAGGCAAGGTCATGCGTGCAGAGCTCCCCCAAAATGTAATTCACACAAATTCAAAACTTGTCACACTGCAGTGCAAAAAAGGACTGACACCACCAGTATGGCAAACTTTCTGTTTTTCTTTCCCAACAGAGTCAGATCTATTCCCTGCAGCATGACCTAGGAGCCCCTCTGCCTCCAACTTGCTGCTCTGCCAAGATGTAGCAGCAGTGAGTAGTAGTAAGGTGAGCTGCTCTCTCTCTAGTGGCTGTTAATGTGCACCATTGTGCTCTAAACCCTGTTTAATTATTGGTTTTTGTCTTACAGACCTGATTGGCCAACCCAGACTCTATAAGGCCTGTGGGAGGTGTCCTGGGGGGGGGGGGGACCACCCATTCCTATGTTGCAGCTGCGTTATTTGGTTTCTTCTGCCTTTTGAGCAGTGAGTCTCTGGTTGTCCAATTTTCGGTTTTCTTCACATTTAATTTGGACTTTTGGTTTGGGGAGCAGCCCATATCCTACAGTCAGCTGCTTGGCTGGTTTGCAGTCTGCTTAACCTCTTTGTTTCTTTTGGCTGGCACTCCTTTCTCCTTTGTTTTTGTTTGGTTAAAATTAAACGTCTTTTGAAACGTTGGTGCTTGGTGGTGGCCTCGTATGTTATTGTCTCTTTTGTGTCGCACCATGTTTTCATTCAAGGACCGTAACAGTGGCCACAAGTTGATATGTAAATACATGGGCCGCTTTTAAGTTTCAATTTCAGACCTGTGTTATGATGATAAAAAACAAAGATATTTGAATGAGAGCAGCTTTATTGTGTTACTGCAGGGTAAGGGAGAAGCAAATGCAAAGCAGAATGCAAGCGCTGTTTATCTGACTCTGCATACGGGCAGCACTGCCACTCTGTACCCACCAGAGAGATCATCTATAAACTATATTGTGCTATAACAGCATCATCACCTGTAATTGCAAGTGTAATTTTTCAGCCTCAAGATGCTGTTGGGCAATAAATGTCTCCATGAATGTGCATAATAAACATTACTGTGCCTTCAAAATGTAAAAGTTAAGGATGGTATGTAGTGCTACTTTAAAAAGGTCAATTTAAAGGTGATATTCAGTTATTTTCATTTTAGTAATTTATTCATATTATGCATATACAGATGACAAGACACTAAATTCAAAGTTTAAATTAGATGTGATTTTTAGGCAGTGATCATGTTTTTCAGAAAACTGAGTCAAGACTCGATAAGGGGAGTTCATAAAGATACTGGCAGTGATCTCAAAATCTTTTCATTTCCCATCTCTTATTAAACATAAAATGACTCAGACATAAAAATTTCATTCGACTTCTTGTACTGGGTCATTACTTGGATACTGGCCAATTCAGCCTTTTAGCTTGTAAATTCCAGATAGCACAAGCCAAAAAAATTTAATAACATTTACAACCAAATGCTGACGTTCAATGCCAAATTTCAGATTCGCCCCACTAGACCATCAACAATGAGATCAGACCCTGAAACTCTGTCAGCAGAATTTGACATCCAAGATGCCGTGTGCTTAGGGATTAAACTGGCTTAAGTTCAAATCTTAGCCTTGGGCTAAAAATACCCTGAAACAATAAAAGTGCAGTGTGAGAAACGCTAAGGGAGATGTGGCCAAAACAAGTCAGGACACATAAAACACTCAAAAAAGACTGGTTGCTACCTGTCCAGGGATTCAGCCACAAGGGGTGTGAGAACCACATTGATGGCCCCTTTAACCTCCACAATGGCAGTGGTTCTGGTCTGGGTCAAAGGCTGCTCCAGTGTCCAATCATCTGTCATCGTGTCCTCATCCGTGTTCTCCATGGCCCTCTTATCCAAGGGAGTATAAGGTGTGCTGTAGTGGAAAAATCAGACGATTACATCAAAAACCCGGGAGAGGCTGCTTATCTGAAGAGGATGTAAGGCCCACTGTTGTAAAATCACTTTGAGCTGTCCCAAAATCAAACTTGAACAATGTTTTTATTTTTAAAGGAACACATTTACATAGAAGCTCCTGTTCTTAAGTCTTGCACTGCCACTGGATGGTAAATGTGTAAATAGGTTTGGCAATCAGGCCATGAACTCAACACACACTTTGCGTACTTTCCTGAATGCACATCTTGTTTGCACTGGACATCATATGTCAACCCTGAACTAAGTAAAAGCCATTAAATATTTTTGGGAATATTAGAATATCTAGAACAAGCAAACAGTAAATTCTTGTGGAATTCATGCTCAAAATTAGATTTTTAGCTTGTTAAGACTTTGTCGTAATTTTACAGCGTTGGGTGAAAAATGGTAGTCAAAACAGCATGTGCACCTTGCCAATTACTTTTTTTCTATTTTTAGGTTTTACAGCGTTATGGTAATGACTTTTTTTTTTACTACTGAATCTGTTTGATGACTTAAATTACATTTTTTGTGTTGCTTTAATACCTGTTGTTTTCTCCCATTAGTTGCAATCCTCTATCTAGAAGAGAGCTGGCTGAGAGGCCCTTCTTTATCACCTGCAATGTAGAAGCAAATGTGGTTGGTATGAATGATGAGTGCATATAATTTAACCTCTAACATTCTTACAGTGTGTATTAATTGAAGATTTACACAATGAGTGAGCTATAAATCTAGTTAAATGCATAACAAGTACTATAAAGTTGAAGTAAAACACCTTGAAGCTGGGGACTGACAGCTGGTCAAAAGAGGCGGAGCTCTCCTCACTGGTAGGCGTGTCCAGATCAAGAGGACGATGTAAAGAAGACTTAGAGGTCCGTTTATTGGTCGGCTGCTTGACAGACCAATTTGACACCTGGCAGAGGTCATGTAGAAAGATGACAAAATGAAAATATACCAGAAAAATTGTGCAAAATCTTCAGGCTTCATAAGTTACCAGTACAAAACTGGTCCAAGATTAGAGAAGGTACCTGATAGTGGGCTAGGTAGTTCTGGTAGCATGCCATGACGTGGGGCTGTCGAGTTACAGGACCTGGTTCGGCTGTCTTTTCAGCCTCCACTGAGCTCTCCTCCTCCATAGCTAGAGCTGAGACGAAGGATGCCTGAGATGTGTGGCTGGGTAATGGATGGGGCGGCAGTGGGGGAAGTGTTGGGGGTGGCGGCAGAGGACGGGGCTCAGTGATCAGCTCCCCATTAAGAACATAGGTAAGAGGACCTTCAACGCTGTGGTAGATGGAACTCCGGCTATTTAAAAAAAAATATATAGATATATATATATATAGTAAATCAATGCATTTTGAGCAGAGGGAACGGACCTTATGTGTAATTATAGCACCAATTCTCATAACAATCCCTTATTTTTTCTTATTTTGCTGTTTTTTGATTTAACAGTGATACACAAGATGCCATTTGTAGAATAAAATATGTTACCATAATTATGAAGATGACTCCCCATTTGTACATAACCATCTCATCAGAAGATTATAGTCCAATTTAAAGACTGAATGTACCAGAATTTTCTTCAGTTAAATGAAGACAAAACTAAAATAATAGTTTTGGGAGACAAGAAGAAAGATTAAAAGTCAGCACTGGGCTTCAAACTGTGATATTAAAAACAAACTACCAAGCCAGAAATGTGGGAGTATTCTCCTACTTTTATTTTTTAATTTGCACCTTGCTGTAATTCTTTAAATGTTTTATGGAAAGCACTTTGAGTTGTCTTGTACATAAAGCAAACAACAGAAATAAATCTGCGTGCCTGTAGTTTTATCCGCCTCATGTTTGCCATATGAAACTTCTTAATCAGACTAAATTGATTTCTTTGTTTTGGTTCAGGCTGTATCAGTCAAAGAGCATGCTGAAATAAATGCAAAAACAATTTATGATGAGGGGAAAAATGTAGCTGTACATCTAGAGTGAAATCCAATTTGCCAAACATTCCAGAAGTAAGTGGCAACCCGCAGAACAAACATCTCATTTGCTTCAACACGTCTACATCACGTCTGTGCATGCATGTACGATCCAATCAAAGAAATAAATTAAAGCTGTAATGTGTTCAGCCTCAGAGAAACTTATTTTGACAATGAAATTCGTGATTTGTCGAGCACGGTGTTCCATCAAGACATTTTACAACCACTTGTGCAGCTAATCAGTTCCTATTATTTCCTTTCCTTCTGTGCTGAAGTCCTTTTTAAAAGGTTTCTGCTGTATTTGCTTCAACCTCAGGCAACCTATTTAATCTGAAGTCAAAACAAACTTTACTTCTCTATTTGTCGTTTAACTGTAATAATGCAGTTTAGTCAATTGTAAAAGATTAATTTTAAAATTTGATTATACCAATTTCTGTGCTCGTCACAATCTTAACACATAAATAATTAATTCTTCAGAATGGCTCCTTAATAATTTTTCTAAGGGGTAACACTTTGGGAAATCTGGAAAGGTCAGAATTTGACAGATCATTAATTCATCTGCAGTTACAGATGAAAAATAACGAGACTCTTTTGATGTTGCTGTGGGATGTCTTGAATCTACTATCACTTCAATCCCATCTCAGTCTTGTACTTTACCATCCGCTGACTCTTCTCTCAGAACTTCCAACTCTTTAAAAACTTTTCTAAGCTTCACCGAAGCGAAATATCCCAGATTTATTTTCTCAAATATCTGACCTGTAGTTCTCCATGTGATACGGAGGCTGCTGCGGCTGCTGCATCTGCTGCCTCCTCTTCTTCTTGCGGCCTGGGTACGTCCCCGGACCCTCGTCCGCACTGCTGATCGGCTCAAAGTCTTCCGCGGCAGAGAAGTAGGCCTCGCTGTCGGCCACTGACATGCTGGAGTCTGCTGAGCGGTACTGATGGAAAGTGTTTGAGTCCGCCGAAGGGGTGAAGGGAAAGGAGCCGTAGCTTCTCCGCTGACGAGGAGAATCCAGGACGTTCTCGTCGCTGCGGGAAACCTCGCTGCTGAACTGCACGCCTCCAGAGAGCACTGGAGGAGGTTTTTCAGTGAATACTGCAGCTGATAGGCTCTTGGTGCTGCCCAGCCGACTGGAGTGAACGGATGACTGCCGTTTAAGAGGGGAGCAGAGGGGTGAGCGCACTGTGGAGCGATCCTGGGAGCTGTTGGGTGAGACTGGAGAGACCTCAGGGACTTCCCCCAGGGTTCTACAAGGTAAGAAGAGAAATATTTAACACTTAGAAGTTACTGCAGATTATCTGGACATTTAAATGATGAAATTTCAATAAAAGAGTAACTACAACCAGGCTGAGAATCCTAATTGTATTCTTATTATTTATTATGATGGAGGTCTTGCTCATTACTCACTCAACAGGGATTTTTCCATTCACGGGGAACAAGCGTTCCTCATGGCTTGGTGAGGGGGAATCTCTCTCTCCAGCCAGCAGGGGTAAGGCTGCACTGGAGGAGCTGTTTTCTTCTGAGGAAGAGGCAGAGCTGTGGGAGCGCTGGGGCACCTGGAGGCTGAGGTGTTGCTGTCCACGCCTCTCAGGCACCTCAGGCGGCAAACAGGGAGAATGTGTCCCTGTCTTCAGACCTACGACCCTCCCTGAGGTGACACGGATACAACAGACAAGCCTCATTTAGGTGTTTTGTAAACGTTATCAACTCTTGCTTGAGATGAATTTAATGAAACTGGCAGATGAAACTTTGATA
This sequence comes from Melanotaenia boesemani, assembly GCF_017639745.1. Lineage (NCBI taxonomy): Eukaryota > Metazoa > Chordata > Actinopteri > Atheriniformes > Melanotaeniidae > Melanotaenia > Melanotaenia boesemani. The sequence continues at coordinate 6,710,265 of NC_055701.1, forward strand.
AAATACTCAAGATCCTTAATATCTAGAACATGTGAATATGATTCGCTCCTACAAAGATGGCACATCTAAATGTTCCTTACAAGTATCTGTTGTTTTATAGGATTCTGAGTGTAAACCTGTCCTGTTACTGCACTGAACAAAATTTACCAAAAACCTCTTTAATGATGTTTATGATGGTTTTCAAGCATTACCTTTGGAATTATTGTGAGCAGGAAAAAAACACTCTCAATAATCCCATATTATTGATTCATTTTTAAGATTGCTGATTCTTAATTTGGTCCATGATCCATAAAAAACAAGAAAAAAAAGCCTTCAGGGGAGAATTGTTCCTACTGATTATAGGGAGAATCTGTTCAAATCCATACCATCCACTTTTGGAGTTTCCTTTGTGATGATCCACTCCCCAGGCTGCAGCAATGATTGGCCATAGCACATGTCTGACTCAGTGCTGGAAGAGGAGAATGCAGATGAGGAGGAGGGTGTCAGCTCCTCTAACTTGAAGAAGTCCAGGCCCATGTTGGTACCTCCAAAGAACCTGCATCCTCCCAGGCAGCCGCACCGGTTCCTGCTTCGCTTATTGCGAATGCTGGCGTCTTCCGGCCACAGGAACCAAAGTCTGCAAAGGGGAGGGAACGCAGAAGGAATGAATGTGAGTTTGAGAGTTAGGGTTGCTGCAAAAGGAGACTAACTTCAGGAACAAGTTGTGTTACGGACTAAAAGCCTGGCAAATATCCTTTAGAATCATCTGAGAACCATTCACTTAGTTCTGCTCAATTTCCAGACTGATTTCAGCACTGTGCTAGACACTAGTCATAAATATAAACACTTCATCTCTAGATCTCACATCAAACTAGCAATATGAAGCAACCTTTCCATTTGCAATCCGTGGTAATTATTATGTACCAAAAGCAAGATGACTGCAAATGCCAGAAAAAGAATCACCTCAATTAGCTTTAAATGTCTGCAGTAGATTATGAGCTGAACACACTGCTGACTGCATCAGTGACTCACCCTGAAGATGTGTGCGTGATTCAAACGGTGAGTCAGCTCCTCTCTGAACGCAACTTTCTGCATTTACATTTCTCTGAAATGTGTTTTGACCCTCACCAGTCTCCCTTATTTTACCTCAATAAAACTACAATTTATTCAGATTCAGAGATAAAATTGAACATCATAGCGATCAGTGGCGTCAACAAGAAACATAACAATGCTAAAAAGCTGTTCTTTCAATAAAAGATGTCTGTGTTTTCTACCTTTTGGTCTGAGCATCATGCAGTTCCAGAAAATGCCTCTGGACTTCACATTTGGCTGGGTGGTCAGCAGCCAGGGCAATATCTGCTGTGATGAGGTTCAGGTTGACTGAACCTGCCTCCAGCCAGACAGAACGCCGCAGCAAAGGGGGCTGACCGAGACCCAACGGCTGACCTGGACCTTGACCTTGCCCGGCCAGCAGCAGCCTGGCAGCCTCGCTGTGTTGCTGCTGCTGCTGTTCAATGTACTGACGGATGTTTAAGTCCTGCACCACAGCGCTGATACCCTCCCCCACTGCCTGGTTGTGCAGGTTACAGTTGGCTATACGGACAACACCCGTCTGCAGAAGGTAAAAAAAATAAATAAAATAAAATATCTGCACAAATAAGCCAAACTTTGATAAAGAAAATATCCTTTCTTCACATTCTACAGGTGCTTAAATACCTTGATATTAGCAGCACAGCCATGTTCCACGATGAAGAGGTCGACTCCATCCATGGCCAGCCGTGTCATGGTGTACTTCAGCTCCTCTGATGTGCGACAGTGACCTGGCAGGCAGCTCAGCTGAAAGACAACCACTGTTAAGAAACTTTTCAGCGATGCTCTGAGGGCAAGCTCTTGTTTAGTCTCAGCCTTCGCTTCATGTTTTGCTACAGCGCCCGTGGCCACAGCTGCTCAGCTGTCAGACACTAATGAGGGCTCACAGGTAGAGCGTTTAAAAATATCCTTGTTAGTGCTCGCCAACGAGGCAGACGTCCTGAGAAAAAGACTTGTTTGTCTAAAGATCAATGAATATTTCATTGCGTATGTCTGCTGTGTATGGCTGCTGTATGTGTAGAAATACACGTGTTCGAGACGATTCTGTTTCTCAAACTGTGGAAAAAAAATGTCTTTTCTGAGTCATACTTCATTAGAACAGAGATTTCAGTGGTTTCTGTTTAGTATCTGATATCAGCTCAACATTTCATTTCACACAGGACAGATCTGACCAACATTCAAATTTGACTAAAATACACTCCGGCCATAATGATCTAATTTAGCAGCATCCAGAGTGACATGCAGCTACATAGCTGCCAACTAGTTCAAACCAAAGCCTGACAGCTACATCAGAGAAAGTCAAAGTGAGTGAAGAAATGCAGCATTTCTTGGTTTATTTGCCAGTTTGTACCTTGGCATCACAGATGCGACGATCGACTCCATGCTGGCAGATGACAGAAGGTTTGGGTTGTTCGAGCTGGAACTCTCGAGACACAACGTGGAAAAGGAAGCTCTCACCCCATTCGATCATGCTGGCCACCTTGTAGATACAAGACAGTTTAATTTACAATTTTAGTAAAATAATGTACAGAGTAACTGACAAGACAAAGCAAAAGGAAATACAAAACATCACAAATTGGCAATTTCACCAGGTCTATTCAGCTTATTTATAGTGTGACCTCAAGATCTGTGATGTAATCATGATCTTAACCAGCTCAGATTTTTCTCCTGCATGCTCTTAACTTCAGCAAATAAAGAAATAAAAAGACATCCACAAACCTGAGGTACAGTGACCCTGCCGGTGAGCCCACCAGCTTGCATGTCAATGAGCCAGGCGTACTCCAGTGTGTCGCTACCCAGAGGGAGGCCCTGAGCGGAGAACATGGCGTGCGCCCTCATCTGAAGGCCAGACAGGCTCAGGTGTCCGTCCCGCAACACTCCATCCGCCGTAGGACGCTGAAAGGGAAAGAAGGATTACTGTGTTATTATTTTTAGATCGCTAGACCCACATATGACAAACAAAATGTGATCCTCAGAAAAAATAAATAAATTCCTCAAGCACAAGCTCTGATCTTTCCACTATGTTATTATCAAGCTGGAGGAGGGGATGGAGAATGTGCACATTCTCTGACAGGGATTAAGGAAAGTTATTCACTCAGCAGCAAATGAAATTCATCCCATCACTGAAAATGCGCCTGCTGCAAGCATTTCTCTCATTATGGAAAACTGGCTGCAGTTATTCAGGACTGAATCATCATTCCAGCGCTCAGATTAAAGAGCAGTTGTTTATTCATTGTCAAGAATGTTGATACAGTCCACACAGCATTTATTATTCATGGTTTTACACAGTGTTGCTGATGCTTTACAAGCGTCGTGTACAACAGACACCAACATGTCTTTCTTCATCAAAAAGGTTGTCATTGTTTTCACAAATATAAGAAACAAAAATTGACACTTTTTATATAAAAACGGGACAAAACTGAACTACAAATCTAAGTAATGATTGAATAGTTTGCCGCTAAAGTCAGCCCCATCAGGCAGCTGTGTAGCTGTGTATACTACCTGGTAGTTGTCACTAATGAAGATGTGAACTGGAGACAAGAGCATCTGAAGCTTGGTTTCCTTGTAACCCTTTTTCATCTCAAAGCACAGCCGCTCCAGGAAGCCAGATGGACCCTCAGGACCTTCACTGCTGCAGTGCTGGAGGCCACAGAGAAAGTGACTTTAACTTTATTTAGTTATTTATTTTTAAACCTTGTCCTGTCTGGCATCATGACAGCAGATTGATGGTCTGGCTGCCGTGTTGTGCTGAACAAATTAGCTTTGCCAAGAGAAGCTTTATGGATACAAGGCTCCTCTTGAAACTTAATTATTATTTTTTAATTTAAGCTTTATTTACTGCTGAATGTACATATTAATGGTAGACCTGACAGGAGAAAAGAAGGACAAAAGAAGGGAGAGAATGAACAGAAAAAAAAGAGAGATTCAGAAGATAGAGAACAACCACTATGACTGCACAATCAAACACATTTACCAATATCTTCTTACAAATCTTCTCAAGTTGCACTTAAAACAGAAAAGTTGTTTGTAGACTGACAAATTGCTCCAATTTCTCTGTAAAAACGTGCCAGCTGGCTCTGCTTTAGATAAAACACCAAAAATGTCCAGAAAAAGGTCATGAGGCTAACATGCTGTGTGGTGTGCAAACAGACAGCAGTGACACAGAAGCGAGGAAAAATAAACATAATGCCAAAAGGATTAAAGAAAACAAATATTAATAAAAAAGGGAACTGAAACCTATTTTTCCTCATTTCCTTAAGTGAGACACGTGGTTATAAACAATCCCACGGTGAGATTCAAATCATATAAAAGCAGCTTTATGTATAAACCGGCAATAACTTACTCCTGAATCTGGACAGAAAAGCCTGCAGACACATTTCTTCCACACGTGTTGATCATAAAGTTGATGTATATCAGGTAACGTGGAGGTGTGATGTGATTTGTTAAAGTTGCATTAAAGTTTTGGCGATTAGAAAAAACTGCAAAATGTGCAGAATTCACACATCTTGGCTTTGATGTGCGAGTTTTGGCTGAATTTGTGTTAAACTTGTGATTTACAACATTGCAAATTCCTGGAGAGAGTGAACAACGGCCATCTTGTTAAAATCTAGTTATCTCCTTTTAGCATTTTCCCCCCTTTTTCACAACACCGATGCTTCTATTTTTCTTTCTTTTCAAACCAAATAATTAAACTAATTTACAGGAAATATGTCTTACTATCGGCAGCCGGCCGTGGACTTTGTAGAGGTTTATGAGCACTGTGATGTCCCAGGGTCGCAGGTCTAGGGGATGGATGTTTGAACTTTCTTTCTGTTCACTGTCTTCCATCCCCAGAGGAGACCAGCCAAGGCCTGAGGAGGTTGATGTAGACAACACTGGGCTGGACAATGCCTCCTCAAAGTCTGTGTACATGTCATCCTCACCAAAGTAATTTTCCTGTTGGAACAAAGGGGGTTAAGAAAAAAATCTTTGGTAAACTGGAAACTTTTGAATATTAAAGGGATTTCTGCACCTTGATGGAGATCAGGGCTCGAAGCAAAGGCCCGTAGAGAAGGATTTGAGAATCTGGGGACATTTCCATCTCCACATGAAGTCTGTCAGGAGGCAGCTCGGAGGGGTCAGTGGGAGCCCGGCTGCTGGCGGCCGAAGCAGACGCGGAGGTGTAGCGTGGCGGGGCGTTGTGGGGCGCTGAGGTGTGCTCTGGGGGTCGCAAAGCTGAAAGCATGGACTCCTCCATCTCAGACACTGCTGAGTTAAAAAAAAAAAAAATGGGTAAGATGAAGCAATGAGTTTCATTTATATTATATTTAGTTTGCAAAAAAAATGAAACGATGAGCTTACATGACTGCTTGAGTTGCTCATCAGCCTTCTGGGGATAAATGGGATGCCAGGTGTAGTCGATGATAAGCAAGAAGTTTGGCACGCTCCAGCAGTCCACCCAGCCAGCTCTGATGTACGGATGAGAAAGACGCACACTCAGCACACAGTCATAATGGTGTATCATAATTTCATGTGGGTTTTCCACCTCATCATTTGCTTTATGGTCCGTTCAAATGGAGGACATTCAGCAGAGCCAACAGACAGCAAATAGGTCACACCTAATTTCTCTGCAGCACAGAGCGCGCTGGCCCATGAGGTATTCGATCCTAAACTCCCAGGAGGTTAGAGGGTTTCTCACAATAACACATCAGGATTCTCTGGTTCATGCCTTTATAATTAATAAATAATGCACTGCATTTACAATGAATTCCGTTCAGTTTTAACTGATCATCACAGGAGTAATAAGATTATCATAAGATGATGAATAGATGGTTAGATAAGACCAACAAATATTTAAGTTCTTTCCACCTTTTTCTGCCTCCTCTTCTAATATGATTTTACAGCACAAACTACTTCTCTCAAGGTCTTTAACTGCAAATATCCAACTACATTTTGACAAGCATATATTGTTATTAATCAAACATCAAATAATCACTGTGAGAACATTGAACAATGAAGAGGAAAAGCTTCATAAAAGGGAGAGTTATTTGTCATTTTTCTGGAGAAAAGTGGCAAAGGCGCCAATACCGCTCATCTAAAATTAATAGTGACATTAAATCAAAACAAAAGTAAAATGCTAATTGTAATTATCAGTGTGGCAATTCATCATCAAGGATTTCTTGATTGAAGCAGCTTTATTCAAAGTCATTAAGATGCGGTGAGATCTTATGAGCCTGATTTCATGGGAAAAAATGTTTTTACAATCTGCTGGGTTGTTAAGTGAAAGGAAAGAAATGCAGCCCCTGCTGTTAGAAATTGTGTCTTTCTTCAAATACTGATGAAATGGGAGTTATTATTTCTTCTTACACTTGAAAAGAGAAAAAAAAACACTCAGAAAATCTTTCTGAGAAAAACTGATAAGGTTGTACATCTTCCTATGTAACTGCTAGCTGATGATAATTGAAAACATTAATAAATTCTCTCTGAGGACAATAAAACTTTGCTTTTATGGTAAAAATAATATATGAGTGGAAGGGTGCTGCAGACTGGCTCCCAATGCACACATAGTGACTACATGAAGGATCATCAAGAATTAACCTGGAGTGCAGCTTAATAATGTTACGTGTATATAGAATTTTTTTTACCAAGCTCAAGTCAAATCTTACTTATATTTAGTGTTAGTTAAAAACTACCTTCAAGTTTTTTTTTTTTTTTTTTTTTTTTTTTTTTTTAGGAAGAAAAAATTATTTCTCTTGAATTATATCCACCATATTATTTAAAATGCATTCTTCTTGATCTCAATTTCAAGATTTTACGTGCAACATTAAAGCCTCACTTCTGAACTTTTTCAGTACGCATTTTTAAAACAGCCAGTGTGTTGATATCCAGTCGCTGGTGTGTAGCGTGGTGCATTAAAACAAAATGCAGCTGCAACGTGATGCCTGGAGCTAGAAAAAGTGCAGTTTCTCCACATCCAGATGCTCCTGGTCAACAGCGACTCCAGGAATGTACATAACGAATGTCAGTGTGCCATCAAAACAAGTCAGAAACATAGACTTTTAAGGTCAAAAAGTTACGTAGTGGTGCTTTAACAGCTAAACAAGCAGAGATGTGCATCAAAATTATGCATGTATAAATATGAGCCCCAAATTTAACTGGGCACCTATTACTGTGAGCTCTTGTTATAAATATCTTAACTCATCCCAGAAGAAGCATTTGATGAAAACAAAACTTTTACAGGCAGCGTACTATACGGGGAATTTTATATACAAGGGGAAAAAAAGGTGTTAAATCTCTGAAATGTTGGCTTTTGATGACATATCGTTGCTTCTGCAGCAGCCCTCAAAATATAATATTAAAAGGAAAAGCGACAACCTGCATTTATGGAGCAGCTCTCATCAGTGTAAAATCTGTGTATACATCTTAAACATGTGGGTGAAACACATCCTAAAATATCTCCAAACATGAAGTGATTGAGTTTCAATAGTGAATGATAATGTCAAACAAAAGAAAGAAAAACTACATAAAGTATTTGGAAGAAATGCTATAAACACTGTAGACAAATAATTAAACATTAAAAAATACTTGGATAATTTAATAGAACCCATTTATGAATTAAACACACTTAAAGCTAGTATATCATATCTCACTTAAAGCCAACACAGGCAGCAAACTGAAGGTTCGTTTGGTCGAAACAACCACACACTCCCTTGGCGACGATTCTTTTCTACTTCAGCTGTGATGTGTGTGTTATAACGATGAGTCATCCTGCTCTTTCCTAACACACTCACATTTTGCCCACAAGAAGAGGGAAAAAGCTTGAAGGTTTGTCTCACTCTGCGTGGGTGATGTTCCTCCAGCGGGACTTGGGTTTTGGAGGGGGAGCTCCGTGACTCTCCCCTGACATGAACATATCAGGGGGCAGTTTGACGTTCTGGTAGTCTTTGGCCAGGGTGAGGAGGGGGTAGCGGCTCGGGTGGCACTCTGGCAGTGACAGTCGCATGTCTGTATCTTCCGCCTGAGAAGGAAAAATCATAAATACCAGTGAGCCCACACATATTCATAGATTGTGTAAATTTTAAAAAAGGTGTTAAAGCAGTATGAAAAATTCAGGGAAAGCAGTCACACCTCTGCAGCTGTATTTCCCAAACAGGAAAAACTCTAATTAAAAATCAACACTCTTTCTATTTTTGGAAGAAAACAAATCCACTTAAAACTGGTCTTACCCCCAGGCTGAAGCGGGTATGGCAGGTGGTTGGAACAAACTCATTGAAAGGCAGAGTGAAGTCAATATTGAGCGTCTCGCCACAGGCTGCCAGGTACACTATAGGCAATCAATAATGCAATTGATTAGTCTGCCTGTTTGAGGATAAAGTAGTGTACATATACTGTGCAATATATCACTTCATAGAATTAAAGTATCCTGTCACAGACACTAGCTTCCAGAGTTAAAGAAGCATTAAAGCATTGATTGATTTCATGGCAACATTTGGATTTTCCTTTTTCCTTCATCTGAGCTAAAGCTCAACACATACAGAACAAGAGGTTTAACAGAAACAAAGCAAATAAAAAATGATAGAAAAAACTCATTTTAAATAATGGTTCTAACATTTAAAAATAGTTGTTGGTAGGCCTGTCACGATAACCAATTTAGCTGTACGATAAATTTTCTCAGAAATTATCGCGATAAACGATAATATTGCGCAAAGCGCTAATGTGTCATTTTGAGACCATTCTCAACTAATATAATAATAATAATGCAAGTACACATTTTCAAAGATCAATAAACTAAATAAATAAAAGCGCCTTTTTCACATAAGCCGGGACGCCGGCCCAAAAGTAATGCAGCCCACTGGGAATCCTCCCAAACCTCTCGATTAGCCGGCATTGCTCTTAATGTGTATTTTGTCAAATACGCTAGTGTTAACCATTCCCGCTTCTTATCCGCCGATAGTAGTCGGAGGACACGGGGGAGATCCGTCCTCTCCAGGGCCGAAGTGGAGTTGGCTTCGGGGTTAACTCCCAATTACTCTCTTCTCTCGCCGCTCACGGCGTGGAGCACCATAAAAAAAAGGAAACAGCGGTTGTGCTGAGAAACGGCTTTATTATAACGCACCGTTATTGTTTTTCCTGACTGTTCTGCCTAACCGCTCCGTCTCTTCTCTTCACACCTTTTCTTCTTCTGCTACTCTCGTTCCTCATAAGCTCTTCTTCTCCTCCCTCTGCGCTCACGCTCACTCTCACGCGCACTGAGCTGCTGGATCGCACACACAAAGTTAGACACATCGCACAACACTAGTATATAGGCTGACTCTATTTGCGTAATGTGCCTGCGGATTACAGGGGTTATTACGGTAGACCAGGAAGTGGGGGCTTTGTACTGACGTCGTAAGCTAGATGTGTGTGTTCTGCTTACATGTGGGGAGCAGCGAAATGATAAAAGAGGAGGTGCTTGCATCTATTATTTCTCCATTCGACTTATTTACATATTTCAGCATGAGAATCGGAGGTTTAGCGCGAGAGCGTGAGAAGCCACTTAAATGCGCAAGTCTCACGGCCATTGCGTGTTGGCAGCCCTGCAAAACAAATGCGGCTTACCGGCTCGTGCTGCAACATGCTGCAGTCAAGTATGACACCAGAGAGATCACTCCGCAACAAACCAGAGCGTTGAGTCGAAATACGCCATAGTGAAACCTATTGTCATACACAGTTTATGGTAAAGGGAGGACTAATAAAAATTATCGCGGCCGGCAAACTTATCGTGCTCTTATTTTCTTATCGTTCAATTAATTGACTTATTGCTTATCGCGACAGGCCTAGTTGTTGGTATTTTTATATTTTTATACATTTTTAAAAAATTTAAAAGGACCAGTTTCAGGTACTGACAGCTACAATATCAGCTAAATGAGCAAAGACAAAGGTGAAGAGTAGGAAATTAAATTTAAAATATCCAATTTAAATCAAAATAATTACAAATTTAAATATAAATAAAATGTTAAAATTAAGAGCTACAACATAAAAATTTAAATTAAAAAATATAAAATAAAAATAGCTAAGGAGAGTTATACAACCCTTGAAAGTTATAACGGTAAAAACACGGGGAAAACTACTTTGTTGCTAAGCCTACAGATTTATTATTAAGTACTGGAAAATATGGGTCATGTTTATATGCATAACTTCAAAATTCTGTACAACCACCTCAGCATCAAGCACAAAACTCAAGTGTGTAATCAATCAGGCCAGTAAAAAAGTCAACTCATACCAAACACCTCTGTCTGAACTGTACAGCCGCTCTGTGACCAGGAAAGCCACCCTGATCACTGAGGACCCCTCCACCCACTTTACACCTCCTTTCAGTTGCTACCTCAGTCAGACGTTGCAAAGTCCCACTGGCCCGAAAAAAATGTACAAAAAGTCTTTCATTCCCTCTGTCATAACTATTCTGAACAATATTAAAAAGGCACAACTCATCTGTTGCTCTTTCTTCCTTTTTCTTTGTACATTTGAACACTTTGTTAGCTTTAAATGTTTTAAACGTGAACCCTTGAGCCATCTCTGTTACCACTTGGGACAGACAAAGTTCGTACGTTTGATCTACCTATTTTTTGTGTGGATATTTTGGTGCAACAGTCTCACCATTCTCTTGCTGCTTGGTGGAACAGTCAATCCAGTTGTGTTGGTTTGCCGCCCAGATCATCTCAAACTGGTGGAAGAGGATCTTGAACTTCCATGAATAGGGCACAAAGGAGTAGATATCAGGGGCGCTGTCACTCGCCCAGTCCTTAATCAAATCTACAGAGAAGGAACAAACAGTGCTTCTTTCAGTTCCACACATTTCATTCTTAAAATGCTACATACTAATAATTAGAGCTTATATCATAAAGACATAATGAATACAGAATACATAATCTCTTATTTTTATTTTTTATTTGCTTCACTCACCGGTGAAGAAGTTTTTCTGGGCATAAATGAAGTGATAGGTGGCTTTGTACACCTCAATCTCACACTGCCATGACTGCGGCATGTTCCACACCCGGGGATAGCTTGCTATCACATGGAACTAAAAATAAGAAAAACAAAGGCAGGACAGATATTTTTACATTCAGGAGCATGCTGCAGTTGCTCAAAGAGAAAATACAATCTCTCTTCAAAATGGAGGCCGATAGGCTTTCTCTACATGTGGCTGCTACTCACAGCCAACATCTCAGCCTCCAGAAGAGTCCTATACTGCATGCTGCTGGTGGTGTCCACATGAAGCAGCTGACCTTTGATGGTGGGAGAGTAGCCTGAGGGCACAAGCAGGAAAAGTAAAAATAAATAAATTCTCTAAACTAAAACGTAAAACTGATCTCTGGAAATGATGTAATTTAGCAGCAAAATGTAAAAATCTGCATATATAAACAGCATATGTGGGGACAGAGGAGAGCACTGACTGATGACTGACATGGTTTTATCTATTTAAAAGTGATAAATCATTACACATGTGTGTTGACATGACCAAGTAAAATGTTTTTATTCTGGTTGTGGCATTAAATTTTAATTTGGGATGATCCGAAATGGGCTCTGTGCTGTTTACGCTCTGTGGAGTCCTGTGGGATGAAGCTTACTCACAGCTTGCAGTGTCCACTAGTTCTGTTTGGTTGTGTTTTAAGAGCCAATAAAAAAAAAGAAAAATACACTTCTGATCTACAGAGATGCAGTGCCAGAACTCTGGTCTCCAACTTGTTTCACTGTAGCCAATTCAGACTTTTTAATGTCTTGCCAAAGCATAAATGAAAACTATGAGCAGGGATCTTCAGCAAGTAAGGGTTCTTGCATTAGATATTTCAATCAGGCATAGTGCCGGAGACAACAAAAGAAGCTGCCAAGTAGGTTTAGGGGGAGGGGGCTAAAGGCTTATTGCCTTGCAGCATGTAGTGACTGTGTCCTGAGGCCCAGAGTGGCTGGATCAGAGACTGGCGTAAAAGTGTGGAGATATGGGCACACTATTAAGTCGGCAGCTTGAGAGAAAAGCTCAGTAAAGGGGATAAAGAGCTAAACTGTGAACGAAACTTGTCAGTGTTTTTAAAATCCAGAGGAGAACTAACTGTACTTAGATTCAAGACTCATAATGCTACTGCATGGACAGTGTCAGCTGTAGTACTTTGAGTAATGTCATAAATAAATTACCTGCCCTTTAGTCATCTTCCATAGTACAAAAAATGTTATTTACAGATAAATGTTACACTAACAAAATGCTCCATTAATGTAGAATGAGTGAAATGTGTCCAATAAAAGAAAAAGTAAACCTAACTGAGCCAGTTTGAAGAGTCAGTCAGTGCACTTTAATGAGAACTTTCTAACATCTGAAAACGCATGTTCATCGTGACATTTGTTTAAGCCACTGATGATGGAGTCAGCGTAAAAGATTAATGCCAGATGATGAGATGCTTCTACACACACACAAGATTTGAACTTGAGCCAGAGAGACATTTGCAGATCTGAGAGCTGACATTTCGGTCCACTTATCTTACTTCAGTGAAACACACTCTTACCGTTCTCTCCAACCGTCATGGGGATGTTGACTTCCAGGTAAGAGCCTGCACCTACATTCACATGGATGGCATTGGTTTCCTAGTGATGGGGAGCGCAGGAGGGGAGACGCAAACAGAAATATCACTCAAGTGATGTATTATGAGAGACTGCTGTACAACCTAACATAAAAGAGTCACCTAATCTGAGCAAAAATATGTTCAAAAGAGGAAAAAAACTGAGAATTCTATCTGACTCGAGCCATTTTATGCTTTTACTCAACATGCACACATGTTGTTATTTAGTATGCCCCTCACATACTTAGCTTGAAATCCCTGCACTGCTCCAGGAAGAAAATTTGAAAAAGCATAAAACATGAACAGAGATCAGTAACTGAAACATGGAGAGGCATTAAGACAAAGATGAGGGGCACTGCAGGGATATGAAGAAAGATCAAAAAGGATTGAAAGAAAAAGTACAATGACGAGAGAGAAGGACTCACCCTGTTTTTGGTGAAAAGCAGATCGATGGTGGCGTCAGCGATGATGTTCATGCGGAGCTCGAAAGCCTGGATCTGCCTGGGTTTTCCCGGCTGGGCGACCTCAGTCACTTTCATGGCCTGGTAGTCAGCTGGCAGGAAGAACTTCCAAAGACAGTCCCTGAGAAAGAAAAGAATATTTACATTTCTGTATTGCAGAGTTTTGTGCATCTCCAGCCTTTTAAACACATGAGATAGGCAACAATTGTCAGTTTGTTAAAGTGACTGCTTTCATTCATTACCATTTCATTAATCTTTCTTTCTACTTTTCATTCATTACAAGCCTGTAAAAAGAGCCACAGTGCACAGTTTGAACAAGACTTGACAGCAAATTAAATGAGGTATAATTTAATCATTTCATTATCTTATATTACCATAAACATTTCATATTAACTTCCCAATTGTGCAGACTGTGTGGATGGAGCCCGATGAAAATGTTTAAAAAAAAATAATTAAGCTTATTGAATATTTATTGTAACACTACTACACTATAGTAGACATAGAGCTGTTTTCAACAAGGGAAATCCTTCTAGAGTTAAGGTTTTTGTTTTCCTATAAATATTTAAAATAGTATGGGTTTTAAACAGCATGTTCCACAGTCTACTGGTGTGTCCTCTGTTGTCGACCTGGCTTTGTCAGACCACTACTGTGTGTGTTTTTTTAAAATCACTGTTTTAGCCAACAGGAGGCCCCGGTGAGAAGTGTGAGGAAACAATATATTCTTATTTATTGACCTTTATTTAACCAGGGAAAAGTCCCACTGAGATTTGCATCTCTTTTGCAGGTGGCCAAGAAAAGCAGCAACTAGTTACAGCCAGATAAAACAAATATCACAAAATAAAAAAAGATGAGACATATCATAAAATAGAAAAAAATTAAAGTTTTAAAATAAATCAAAGAACTTTCACCTTCAAACACAGAGTAACATGCCAACTAGAAACAAGTACATGAAGATGACAACTCTGAAATCTGGGTTTTAAAAGAGCTAGCCGGTATGAACTGAGTCAGCTTTTTGCATTCCAAGAAAAACAAGAAGCCTTTTTACCAAATTCTGTCTTCATGTGTGGAATGTCACATAGAACAGAACTTTGTGACCGCAGGCTGTAATGGCTGAGTCTTTAAGGTTAACAAGGTGCCAAGGTAAGATGAACCTAATATTGCTTCATACAGAAAGATATGAAAGTGAATGAGTCTCCTTGCTGAAAGCGATGTCCAGCCTACCAACTGGTACAGAGCACAATGATGTGTGAGCAGTCTTGAGTCAGTAATGAACCTCAGAGCTCCGCCGTTCAGTGTGTCTGATGTATGCAGCCAGGATTTTGGGGCATACATGTAAAGAATAGCGCTGTAATCTAGCAGTGATAAAAACAAGGCTGAAACCAGGTTTCCCTCAGCTTGGAATGAAAAGCAGGCCTTGTTTTTTGAAAAAAATAGCACATTTTTTTTATTTATTTAATATCATGACCCATCAGATTCCTCTAAACAGATCATAACTGATCATATATCCATGTCACTGCTTCAGATTCATATATGTTACCAGATGTGATGATACATAAAAGCGCCAGAAGGGTAATTCACACATGACACCAACATGTTCAACTGCCAACAGATCAATGGAAAGCTGAGAAAGTGTGACTTGGGGCTTATTTTTATTCCGTCTCAGCTGGATAATAGTTAAGAAAATCCTGACTTTTGTCTCCTTTTCAGTGTCAGTGTTCCCCTCCACATGAACCCACACAGTTTTGCTTGGTGAGCAACTAAGATCTGCCTCTCAGCAGACTTCTGGCAGCACCAAAGGCTACAAAACCAAAGCCTGCTTTCATATTTTTTTCTCCCTCTTAATCAACATGACATATCATCAAACTCATGTGGAGCCCAAGTTTCAAGCAGAATATCCAAGAAGACACAAAACAACAACAGCAAAAACACTCAACGAGAGAACGTTAACATTTCAGATGAGGCGTGTAGAAATGGACACAACATGACCACTCAACCCCATGACCAAGGCTCTAAATAAACACCCATCAAACACCAAATGCCAATTAATTTATTTTGGTAGGTATAAATGAATATGCATTGGCCAGATTGGCAGGTAATGAATAAATCAAATATTTGTCCTGGACATGTTATTACTACATGTCCCATGAACACTATTCCATGATGCGTTTTTCGTTCATTGGCTGCATGCACTTTAACATGTGTAGTGTCATTTACCGACCTAAAAAAAGTGGAGATGAAAGAGAATGAAAAATAAAGCAATTGTAATGTACAACAAACAAAAATGAAAAACACCAATAAAAACCCTTTTAAAGAAAAATAATTAAATGCATCATGCTGCACTTATGATCTGGATGAGTTTTTTTCCTTAAAAAGAATCAAAATTAATGTAATAATTAAATAAATAAAAAGAAATGACTAGTGGAAAAATCTGACTGGCTGGTAACTGGTACAAGTTTACCAGGAACATTGACTTGTGATCAGATACGCTAGTTTAAAGCCCTGCCTATGACAAATCCCCCCTAGTGGTCACTCAAGGTATTGCACTTCAAATTTCTTTTCAAAGACCACTTTTAAAAACTACTTTTATATATTGACAATTTAGCTGGTTTTTTATCACATATTCATCATTCATTAATTTTCTTTACCGCTTAGTTCATTGTAGATTTTTAAAATTACACCATTTGTCTTTTTTCCAGTTGTATCATGTGCCATCATTTATTTTTCACCAGTAACAAATATCCTGATATTTACACATCTTAATAAATCGCACAACTATTCTGTTTACTATGACTCTAAAAGTATTTAAATAGACCTTGTGGTTGCTGAGATATACACATTTTATTATGTGCATGCAATTTTCAAGTAGAGGCTTGAAAACAATAGGTACAGGGCTCAAAGGATTATTTTTGATCATCATCATCATCAATTTATCTATAAATAACTTTAACACCAGCCACAGCTGAACAAAGTGAGAAAACATCAAAGCTAAGTAAAATAAAAGCATACAATAACATAAATATTAACATAAAACAATTAAAATGAATAAAACAAAAGTAATAAAACAAAAAAATCCCAGACCATCACAAGTCTGTTATGTTCATGTCCGGCAGGTTTTAGATGTTTCTCTACTGCAACACAACAAATTCAAGTTAAATGGTTCGCCCCAACAGCTTGACAGTTTCTTCTGCACAAACCTGTTAATGACCCATTCATTTGAATCAGGTGTGTTCTGCAGGGAAACATCTAAAACCTGCAGGACAGAGGCCATCTAGGACCAGAGTTGGTGATCCTTGGCCACGAAGGATAAGTATGTCACATCAGCATTTTCAAGAAAAGCAAACAATTGCAATTTCCTAAATAAAAAAAATTAAATTAAATTAAATTAAATTAAATTAAATTAAATTAAATTAATTCGTACACTCAATACTAACCTCTGGCGATCTGCCCAGGGTCCATAGTTGAAATCAGTTCCTTTTCCACAGACAATATCCAGACCCCAGCACGGAGGAAGGTCCTGCAGCTTATCATCCTCACTGCTAGTCTCTGCCTCCTCCGCACCCTCTTGCTCCACAGGAACCAGACCTGCACACAGGATTTCAAATCCAGCTAATAGTCCCAATACTAATCAAAAACATGCAAACAGAAAAAAAAGAACCATAAATCATATACACTGTTGAAAAAAAGTGCTTGCATGCATGAACATACCTGGTTCATCCTGGTAATAGTAGATATCAACATCGTTTGACTGCATCACCACAAAGCCTTCACCCATCAGTCTGGGCGGTCTAGATGGAAAGTTCACAAAACCTCAATTTAGAGCCAAAGCACAGATTTTTTTGCAGACATCAGGAACTCTGCTGCCTGTTCAAGGTCACTACAAGTGACAGTATGAAAATGGGGCTCCAACTAGTCTGACAGGACCAAATAAAAAGAAGACATCAGAGCTTATTCTCCTGCTGCACATGAAGCGAGACAATGCTCAGATAAAATATTAAGTGTGACCTTAAGCCTTCAGAAAGGCTGCAGTTTAGACTTAACTTAAACAGCCAGTCATTCAAAGACCAGGGAATAAATGTCCAATTCAAGCTGAATAATTTTCAATAATTCTGTTTTTAATTTAGTAAAAACAGAAACACAGTGAGTCTTCTGTTTTTCTCGTTAAGATTTACTCAATAAATATACATATTTAGTGTAAATAGAAAGAAAGTGTTGCATAATAATCCCATTTTCTGCTGTCATTATAATAATATAATAACTGTCCCAAAGTCATTTGAAGATTTGATTCCTTAAGGAAGAATTTAATAAATATTCTGTCTCTGTTACACTACTTCATTTCTTTGCTAAGCTTTTTTAACAGACGTTCATACTGTATCTGAACAAGTTATGGAGAATTTCTATTTAAGAAATTAAAATATTGTCCAGTAATTGCCATAATGATAGTTATCTTTAAAACAAAAATGCCACACCAAGTGACTTGAACTTACTCATCATTCTGCATGCCCAGGTAGCGGGGACTGGGAACCAGCATGACACGGACATTCTCCAGTGATCCTTTGACAATGTGCATGTACTGGTCCAGGTGGCTGGATGGAGGTTTGGTGGCGTACGTCAAGAAGGCATCTTCGAAGCTCAAACACAGAGTCTGGGGGAGGCAGTGGTTTCCAAATGCCAGGCGCCCCTAGGTGAAGGCAAACACATATGAAACAAAAAAAGACAAAATTCCTCAAGACAATCAAAGCTTTTCCTGAATTAAACTCTATTTTTTTTATTTCTGAAATACTTACAGTGCTGATGTTGACTTTGATGACAGGAATGAGAGAGCGCCAGGATGACGTGGGGTCTGAACTTTCTGCTTTGATGTTCACGCTATGAGATTAGACAGTAAAAAATATATTATTTATGGGGCAGTGGCCTTTAACCCTCAACTGCTCCCTGGGCGCTGGAATCTGGCAGCCCATTTCTAACAACTAGGATGGGTTAAATCCAAAGAAAAGAATTTCCCAGCTGGGAATAATAAAGTAAATTAAATTAAAATTAAAATTAATAACCTGAAAAAAATACACACCCATCAGCAATTATCTTAAAAAACTTTTAATCAAACCTAAATCAAAGTTTGATTTTCTCTATTTAGCTTTAACAATGAAATAAAATATAAAGCCATTTAACGAGGTAACTAGTTGCACCTTTCCAGGGTCTGGCTCCTGTCTTCACGTCCCCTCTCCTCGTCCTTCTTGGGTGTTAACAGTGTAGGTTCCAGCCCAAATGTCTCCTGAAGCCGTGTGTAAAGGTCTGTCCGGTTGTAGACGTGAAACTCAAAGCCATTGACTGTTACGTAAAGCCTGGTCTCTGCTTTGGGGTCTGTTAGAGAGAGAGAATTCAAAGCTCATGCTAAGGTTGTAGGCGTCTAAAGATAATCAGAGTTCTTTTAGTTTTAAAAAGTGAATAATTAAAGGATGTAGATCATATGGTTGCAGCTGGATGTAGCTCAGTCCAGCCTGCTGTGGCAAATGAAACATGAGCTCTCACATTTTTCTGCCACTACTACAACCACTACTTTACCCCTTAATGCCTGTTAATTTAAATATTTAATGTATTTCTTTTTATTTATTTACTATTGTTTATTTATTTACTTATACTATCTATTTATTTTTAATTAATTTTTATTGATTAATTTAATATTCATTACATTTTATTCTTTATTATTTTGTTCCTTATCTTTATTTTTTCATTTTCATATAAAATTAATAATGTAAATGAATTCAGGCGTTAAAGTGTTAATAGCCAAATAGTAAATATTTGAAGGTATATATCTGCCTTACTTGTGATGGTATGATGTTTATTAGATACAAAAAGTTGACCCAAAACCGCATTAATCTTTAATATTTAATAATTAAAATAATCTGATCTCACCGTGCTGCTTCTGTTTCGGGTTGTACATTTTCCACCAACGAAAGATGAGAAAGCCATCCTGTATCCTATGACAAAAGAAAATAGAGAAAAAATCAATAAGGAAAAAAGCTACAAGACAACAAAAGAGAAGCAAACAATGAAGAAGTGATTAGATTACCTGATAGACATGTCTTGGTTGATGTAGTAAACGTCTCTGAACATGACTTTGCCTGACAGCACAGAGAAGGAAAAAGAGCCTGCGAACAAAAGACGAGACAGACTGTCACACGTTTATCGTTTATCTCACAAACTAAAAAGGCAACATTATCTCACAGATTCAGTTTGGAATTAATCACTTTCTATTCGAGTCAAGCTACTTCATCAAAATGTTCAACAAGAGAATTAATTTATGTGGTTTATCACAATAAAAAGAAATGATATCTTCATTAGGATCTCATTCAACAAGTAGGTCAGACGCTGTCAGAGCATGATGGATAAATATGGTAACCAAAGTGATTTTTAATTATTAATCTCTTTGGCTTGAAACACAGCTCCCTCAGTTTAAATCATCCCATAACAATGAAATGACGGTTTGCCATGTTTCTATGTTTTCTGCACAGAAGACAGGATGTGCCACTCAATCCAAAGAACTAGGAAGCCTGTTTTGGCTGATGCTTTCCTGTAGCAGGATCTTTTATCTCAGCTCAGGCTGGACAATGACATGGAAGCCCTTCAGGCATGTTTCTGCCCAGATAACGCAGCACAGAGATGTGTCAGGAAAGGAGAATTAAAATCATGCTGTTCGTAGTTAAAGTTTTGCTTGTGTAACTTTTCTGAATATACTCTCGTAATAATACTGCTAAAAATAATCATGATAAAAAAGGCGATACATGTTGGAAAAGTGAGGCAAAACAGCCAGCTCTGCTCTGGGGTAAGTGGACAGTACTATGGAGTAATGGACAGCTCATTTACCATAGTTGTGTCCCACTTTCACTTTATGCCATCAGCCTCAGTTTTCTGTCAACATACACACTATGGACATCTTTATTTTTGAGCAAAAGTACAAAGAACTAACTTTTTTAGAGTTAGAACTAGAGCTCTCCTTTATAAAGAATCAGAGTTAGAAATTAGTAAAATGCTTAAAAAACAGCAAAGTTAAAGTTTGAATTAAGATCTTAAAATGCTTTATAATTAATTAATTGACATTCCTGTAGAGAAATTCAGTCTGGTCTTGGTTGCACTTTGCTGTTCATACTTAACACTGAGAGAACCTGGCACATTATAAAATATTCAGCATGCTTAGTCAACGCCTTCAACCCAAAGTGTCGGCATCACTCCCCCCTCCCTGTTCATCGCGCCGTAGCAGAGTTGGTGACAAACACACCGATGTGAATGTAGCCATCCTTGTAGAGTCGGTTGATGATGAGGGTGAGGATGAGGCCGATGTTGCGCGAGTTGTAATAAGTTAAATAGATGATCCATCCACAGGACAGAATGGTGGCTGAAAGGAGGGAAAAACATAACATTACTTCAGTTAATAAAAGGAGCCTTTTTTTGTTTGTTTTTTATGAACTATTAAATCATGTCAGAGGTTGTATCTAATCAGTCTTTTATGTCAAATCTAAATTGATAAGGCCACAACAACTTTTGTCTAGCTGCCTTTTATCCATTCATTTTAAGATTTATCCTCAAGCTTTAGTAGGTTCTAGTCTCTGAATTTATCTTACTGTCCTTTTAGTCTAAATTATAACTAAACTTAGAACAATTAAGTAAGGAAATCTGTATTTGGTCAATTATTTCTTTGTTGTAACAATACTTGAAAAGAATATTTATTTCTCTTTTAAATGGAGCCACGTTTGCAAGGAAAATTTGTGGGACCAGCAACAGAGTTGATAATGAGGCTCTCAGCCAGTTTATTCTGTTATCGACTTTTTTCAGAGCTTCTGGTACCTCAGATGCTAACAATCAAATTCCAGATTAGCAGCTGATAAGCAGCACTTGTAAGCAGGGATATGGTAACAGCTGGAGGCAGTGTGATGGTGTGAGGCGACGTCTCCCTCGCTGGAAAAACAAGACATGACATGACTGCAGGGGAATTTCAGTGCAGACGGATATCAAAATGAGAATCTGCAGCCAGTGGCGATACCATTTCTCCACAGTTTGGGACCAAACTCTATCCTCCTAAAATAACAACGATCAAACTTTTAATTTGCTAATATGGCTACTTTCTTCAGAGTTTAATCACTCAATTCAATAAACACTAAGCAAGAGTCAATAGCAGAATTAGCTGTTTGGCATTAGGTGAGAAGATTGGGCAAGTTTATCATGGGTGCAACCCACATACTCAACTCTGCTGCTCATCCCACCGATGCATTTTACTCCCAACTTTGGTAACATTTAAATAGGGAAACAATCAGTCTTTCCAACCATATAAGATTTATTACAAAGAAGCAACAGAAAACATAAAAGACCAAAGATTAACATGTTCTTACTTTTTGTCCAAAGTTTAAATTTCACTTATTTTCAATCTATTGTTTTATTAAATGGTGTGTTTATTTAATCTTTACAATATCAGTACATGAAATTTATTAATGTTTTAGGATTTCAATTTAAAGATTGATTAACTTAACTACCAGAGAGACTGAGAACATCTACACAGAAATGTTTCTTCAGATCTTTATTTTATTGACTTGGATTTTGTAAGTAAGGTACAAATAAATACTGACTGATTGATGAAGTAACTGCTTATTATTCTGTATCTAGGGTGACAGCTTGGTTTTACTTTTACTGCACTAAAAAGATTTTTTATTATAAATTCGAACAAAGAAAACAACAGCTTCATTCACTAAGATATGTTTGTCCCACTGAGAGCTGCAGCTAAGCAATAACTGAAAAATCATCATTTTTAACCTACTTTTTAACTGAATTAAATCACAATAATGCAAATATATCTCCAGCGTTACTAAACGACTTGACGAAATTACCTTCCATCTTTGTTATACCTCCCGGCTCAGTGTGAAAAATTCAGTTTAGTTCATGTTAGATTTAAAATAATTTATTCTAAACCAGTTTTTTTTTTACATTTGTGTATTCACCACTGGGCAACTAATGATGAACTATTTCTTATATTTTGAGCAAGTGTGAGAACCCCAAAGCATCATTCAGAACAAGTGAAGAGTTTCGATCTTATTCACATAAAGTCAGATGGACTGAAATAATATTGCTATCTACAAAGTCAATGTTTGCTAAATGATGTTCATGTTGGGTGCAAAGTACTTACAGGAGTAGTATATAACCTTTTATAAACAGAAGGTACCAAAAAGTATCTATACTGCAAGCACTCAAATGTTATTTGAACCAATGTCCACTTCGTATATGATTAAGAAAATAAAAATATGTATATATTTTTCCCCCAATGAGGATTTATATCTCTTACCAACAAGGAGCCAGATGAAGTTTGAGTTGTGCTTGTTCAGAAAGTGGTCCAAGTCCTCAAAGGTGGGAAAGGTGCTTTCATTGTTCTTGGAAGAAAGCCCATCCATGGCTACAGGCTCTGAGTTTGATGTCTAAAACTGGGAAAAAATAAAATGTCAATTACTTTCCATGGCACAGGAGTAAATTCACAAGGTACAAAAAATTCAAATAAATGAGGAGTAAGAAAAGAGGAGTAAGAAAAGAGAGACAAAAATTTGTAGAGGCTAAGATGGGGCTTTTTCCCAAAAAGAAAAAAAATCCTTAATCAGAATGAGGGCAGATGAAACCACAAAGTATCAAACTAATTTACATGAAAAAGGGGTTAAAAAGAATAATAAAAAAATAGTTTGATTGTTGATTAATGGTTTAGGGCCAAAATACATTTAGGATCTTTTGGTTTGTTAAGAAACCAACCAGATTTCTCAAGTCATTAGGGCCAAGTCTACTTCCTGTTCCCAGGAACAGATCTAAAAATGCAGCAGCAGGGTTCAGTTTTTATGCTCCTCACATGTGGAACAAACTCCCAAAAAACTGCAGATCTGCTTAAACTCTCCACTGTTTAAAATCAACTTTCCAAATTCCTGCTATCAAAGCACTTTGAATTGTCTTGTATATAAAATATGCTGTAAAAATAAGACTACCTTGCCGTGATACACTGTAGAAGGAACAAGACTTCAAACATGTAATACAAGGTGCTGGAAAAATATGTTGAGCTTATTCATTTAAACTAAAATAGAAAAAAAGAAAGCCTACCAAACTTTAGTAAGTCCAGTACTGCAATGTGTTTTTATCATTATAGTTGCAAACTTGCATCCAGCTGCATGATAAACAAATATTTGTGCAAACAGCTCAGTAAACATAAAACATAAAACTGAAATAAACAGGTTTCTGAAAGACATTCATTCAAAGTCAATAGATTATGACAAAGGACAAGAATGCAGGAAAGCAAACAGTTACATGTGTTTAGGAGTAATTCCCTCTTTTTGAGACGTGTTTGACACCTTCAGGAAGACTGATTGGACTACTGAGCAGTGGAGTACCGGTTTATTATCTAACCATACCTGCACAAGTACGACACTCATGAAAGACTGGAAGAATGGAATCCGCCATAAAAATTCATTATCACATGTTTACTAATTAACATCTAAATATGCCTGATCCAGCTTAAAAACACTCCCAATGACTATCACCCTAAAAGAAAAGGCATTTTGCAAAAATAAGGGTGCAGAACCTTGTGAAACAAACATCTCTACAATTGTTCAGCACATGACTAGATCAATCATATACATCACAACACTGACCCTGGCTACACAAACGGTTCCAAGGCAGTTTTCTAGCTTCATTGTTTCCCCTATATACACACGACACATGAATGTAAATAACTATGCATACACTACATTTGGCAGGGTCACTGGCTACACTGGCTGAAGTGAACTTTGCCTCTACATAGGATTATTGTTGTTTGCTTATGGCAGGGGAGCTGTTTAATGGCTGGTGTGTGAGGTTGCAAGTGTATGGCCTTTTAGTCAGTCCATGCTTAGGAGTGAAAAGCCTCAATACTTTACACACACACAAACACAAATCCTCACCTAATCCAACTCAAATGACATTAGCTGTAAAACCACTGAGATGTAACCAAATCCTGTGATTCTTCTTACAGAAACCACAGTTTCTAAACTACAGTCAAGGCACAAAATTACTCTCTCTGTTAGATCCAAACTTTTAGTTGTCACAAAAAACTTTACTAATATGTCTGGTTGTATCTTTTGAATTTGATTACCATCACAAATCAGGAAGGTTTTTAGTTTTATTTCAATGTGAACTATTGAACTTGTCACTTATTTGTAACTATCACTGATTACGTGCATTTTAGTCACAATTCAGATGGCCCTGTAATGCAAGTTCAGCAGGTTCCTGCACCTTTAGGGTTTCAGTTTTGTTTCAGATGAAGTTACAAAACTACAGCATTATATGAACTTTTTCTTAGCTGAATCAAATACCAGACCATTTCAGTTTATCAGCTTTGTTGTGTAGAGCTCTACACCTCGCAACAAATTTGAAGAGCAAACTTTGGGATGTTTTCATTAACAACATCCTCACAAGCATAATTGTCACTATCACCACGGGATACTGATGTTCCTGTAAATAACGCTTCAATGTTTAATCCAAACCTATACATTGGTGTTTGGATGTTGTACGCAAGTTAACACGCAATATGTTAAGATAAAGTTGAATACGACGAGTTGTATCTAGATTAAACACTGCACTTGATTTAAGATACGATCTGGAATGCAGAGCCAAACCTGAAAACATACACTTAGGTAATCCCAGGTCTTGAGTAATTTCCCTGCATTTTCCTCGGGATTGACAGCAGAGACGCACTGTTGTTTAATTAATGAGTTCCCTTTGGTTTCCAGCTGTTACTACGAAATGCTACTGACCGTGCGCTACACCAAGCTTGCGTCTATGCAAATATCTTTTCAGCTTGTGGTAACAAAATTATTAAACTGACCGCTACAATAACGTTAGCACTAAGGTTAGCTAGCGAGCTAATGACAGAAGGCCGCACCCTAAGATTTCTTTTTCATTATAAAGTGAAAACAAGTAGATTAATGCGTGTAAAATACCTTAATATCTCCGATACAGCAGGTGGTTTCATCTTATCTCCGGTTTTTTAGGAGTTGCTGTCGTTTTATCGTTTCGGACACAGATATAGTTAGCATCCTCTGTCCAAATATTTACATGGCAGATCGCCAGTTAACATCTCTTCCTGTTCCGTCAAGAGAGATCACTAAATTGACCAATAAGGAGAAAAGCTAGTCAGAAACCGACCAATTACATAGAAGCCTGCGTCAAGCTACGCCCACAGCTTACTGACAGTTTATTTCACCTATCAGGATGAATGGTTTCAAAGCGGTTGGTGTTAAGTACTAAAATGTAATAAACAATATTGACATAACAATTAATTGTGCTGTTAAATACATTTTATGGTTTCCTAGAGCTTATCAAAAGCATAATAAAATCACTTTAAAAGAGGTACCTTTTATTTACCCCATATTCTGTTCTGTAATGTGCTGGCATAGACACAAAATTTAAATCTTAATTTTAAATTTCTCCATAAAGAAGTTTGATCATTTTGACAGCACACTCTCTCTATAATGATCTTGTTTTTGCAGAAAGGTAAAAGAAAATCCTGTTGTTTCAATCTGCTTCTGAAATGCCTCAAGATTTTTTCCATCTAGATTTGCATGAACATCCCATGAACATTTCCATGAACATTTAGCTGACCCCATTCTTTGGGGCCATAATGTTGCTGAACCTAGACCTGACCAAATGCAGCAACCCCATATCATGGCACTGCTCCCACAGGCTTGTACAGTAGGCACTAGACATAATGGGAGCTTTATTTAATCTCTACCTGATATGTCAATGACTCTTGAACAGGATAAATCTGGACTCATCATACCACACAACCTTCCATTGCTCCATAGTCCAATCTTTATGCTCCCTTAGCAAACTGAATCCTTCTCTCTGGTTAGCTGCACAGATTAGTGGTTTTCTCTATGGCTACACAGCTGTTTAGTCCCAGTCCTATTAGTTCCATTTGCATCGTTCATGTGAAAATGCTCTCACTTTTACTATTAAACATAACCCTGAGTTTTACTGGTGTTTTCCTTCGGTTTGATTTCAGCAAACGTTAAAGTGCTCGCTGATGATGATTATTTATTTATTTATTTTACTTTTTCAGACCACATTTCTTCCTGGAAGATGATGGTTCCCCACTATCCTTCCAGTTTTTAATAATGCATTGAACAGTTCTTAACCCAATTTTAGTAGTTTCTGCATCTCCTTAGATATTTTCTCTGCTTGATGCCAATGATCTGATCTTTCTCAAACAGACCAACATCTTTTCCGCGACCACGAGATGTGTCTTTCCACATGGTTGTTCAAAAAATGAGAAGCTATTTATTGCATCAATTGGGATTAAATAAGTTGTTGCCAGCTGAAAGACAATCACCCATGCAGTAATTATCCAATAGGAGGTTCATACTTATTTGCTTGGTTAAATCCAGGTGGCCAGGCAGTGTATGTTAACTTTGGATATTGTGTGTTTTCTGCATTTGTACACATTCAAAGTCCTTTTAACCTGTTTCTATTCCCACAAAACCTCTAGGAGGTT
This sequence comes from Melanotaenia boesemani, assembly GCF_017639745.1. Lineage (NCBI taxonomy): Eukaryota > Metazoa > Chordata > Actinopteri > Atheriniformes > Melanotaeniidae > Melanotaenia > Melanotaenia boesemani. The sequence continues at coordinate 6,736,904 of NC_055701.1, forward strand.
GTTGTTTGGCTGAATATAAATGACAAAGCTACATGCTGTCAAGTTGGACCTTTCTTTTTACCCAGTAGGCAAGGAACATTTTGAATAATTCTTGATTAAAGCCTAACAAGGAATATCTTAATATTAATACCTAGCCAGCTCAGCGTCACAATTAATTAAAATAGACCTACATACTGAAGTTGGTCATGATTCATTATTTTTTTTTTAAAAAGAAATCACCACACTGTTACATCAGGTTTTCTACCAGGGGCAAGAGGGCCACACTCTGATATCTCTGATTTTTGTTCCTGGGATCTATTGGAAACAATCTTCCATTCTGCTCCAATGACCACTCGTCCACTGTTGCCTTTACTGTCCACATCTTTTCTCCTTCTGTTTGTTTGTTTGTTGTTAAGAACTTGGTATTTTCTGAGCTTTTTGATTGTCTGTTTTTTTATAATGTTCTTTGGGATCATCTGGCAAGTCCCTCAGGATCTTAGTTTTGTCACTCTCCGCTATCTTTGGAGGATTTTTACACTTTTGACTTTGGGATTTCCTACCCATACTCACCACTGTTTCAAGCCACTTGGTTAAGGTGTTCCATGTATGCCATGCCTGCTTGCACCTTACACCCTGCCCTTACAGTAAGCAGTGGACCAGGAATGTCAAAGCCCAGTCCTCAAAAGCCATGGTCCAGCAGGTTTTAGATATCTGTCTGCTTTAAAATACCTGACTCAAATGGGTCATCATGTGGATTTTGACAACAATCTGTTGGATTATTTAATTTTATTTGAATCTGGTGTGTTGAAGCACCAAAGGAGGCCTCTTTGCACAGTCTGCACCAGAGTCTTCCTGGTATGGTAGACCCCTGTGTTTACTGTTCTTGTGCAGCCATGATTAGTACCTATGTGCTGTCTTTCAGACCAGCCTTTTCAAGCCACTGATCAATATAGGTTATTTCTTAAATCACATAGTGGTATGGTGCATGCTGTGCAGGGGCTTATGCTAACATGGTTACTCTTCCTGCTGGGTTTTAACTGCCTAAGCCATTCACTCCGTATCACTTGCTTCTTGTGTTTTCTGTGTTTCAGCATTTTTTATTATTGTTTTCTTTAGTGTATCTTTTGAATTTTGGGACTCTTGCCTGCCTCTTTGCCTGTTTCAGTTTGCCACACTAACTGCCTCCCCATATTCAACCTTAATCCATTTATTAGACATTGAAATTTCATAACAGTATGCATCCTCTTTTATGTTCACCCCCCTTAGAGACCATCACTGTAAAAAAAACAACAAAAAAAAAAACAATAAAACAATTCAGTGCCAAAGTACAGAAAACCCTGCACCCTGTACAGGTCTAGTATATGTTGTCTCCTATAATTAACAAAGCTCTGGGGTACTGTTCAGTATGAGGTTTCAATGCGGTCGTCCAGTCACAACAACAAAGCCTCCCCAAAGAACACACAGAGCTCCAAATATCAGTCTCAAAGCTTGCCAGTCAAGCTTTCCCCTTAAGACCAACCTATTTTGGCTCTGACCTTAAAAGGCTCTTCATCTAACTTACATTCTTTTTTTTTTTGTCTTGTGAATATTCTTTTAACTAAATTCCTGAAGGGCGTCCTTGTAGTTATTATTCTGTTAGTAATTAAAAGCTCCTTCACTTTTGCTTCATTCTCTTCTTGTTTTGAATATGCAGCACTTCAAGGTTCTCCAGAGGACATATAATTATATTCTTGCTTGAGGCAGTTATAGACAGGCTAAGATCCGGAAGCCCCTACCCCATGCAGATCTTTCGGGAAATGTAATTTTTTTTTTTAGATATCTAGAGTAAAAGAAACTGCAGGTTGTTCAGGCCTTAATGATGAATTTACTGTTTTAATTTAATAATCTTTAAATTGCATGCAGAACACACAGATACAACTCCCAAACGGACCTGATGATTAATGGTGTATTACAGATCAGATATACATTTGTTTCATGCTAGTTATACAAACCTAAAGCTGCTTTTGTCGGATGTTGGCCATCCATGTTGCAAATGTTGAGAAAAAAAAAAAAAAAATCAAATGATTGTGTTAGTTTGACCAAAACTGGACTTTAAATGTGTATGTAAACATCATAGTCTGACTAAAATAACACTACGTTTCTATGAGTAGGCTAATAAATACAGATAATATATTGGGGATTTAAAAGCCCTGTTTCCACCAAGCGGTGTGGCTCAGAAGAGGACAGATTTGTGTGGTTTGGTACAGTAAACCCTGTTCTCTGTTTCCACAGCAACCATATTACCCAGTAAGAATCTCAAAGTCTTTATTACACAGGACTTGAAAAGGTTGTATGAAATAAATGACAGTAAAATCAACAGTAATAAAAAGCGGGACCCGTCAAAATGTCAACAATAACTTTATTTTTTAGCTCAACATATGAAGCAAAAAAAAAAAACAACCGCTGTATCTATTTCTCTCTTCCACTTCACATCCCAGACTCCCAGTTTATAGCATGCAATTAGCAAAAATCTCTGTTTGTATGAGCTGGAAAAAGTCCCAGAAAAAAATTCAAAGCACTTAAACTGGATGAAAGCACGGGTGGCCTTGCCTTGCCCAATCTAAGAGATTATTTTTATGCTGCTCAGCTGAAACACATAATATTATTGGTGCTCTTGAGAATATTATGCCAAATGGAAACAGACAGAGCTCACTCAGAGCAGATAAGACCAACACCAGATACCAGGAAGATGACAAGTTTACTGTAACTGAAACACTGAAAACATGGACAGACATAGTAAGGAAATATAAAGGAGACAGTATGTTGCTGCTGTGGCCTTCACGCACACTTCAAACCAGGTCAAAACCATTAGCACACTGACAGAGGGGAATGTTTTATATAAAGACTTGTTTTTATGATACACAGGTAAAAACAAATACATGAATAGAATGTGCTTGTGACTATGAGCAGTTACCCATCTAACCTGTATGCATGCCCACAGAACTGTAATGGTAACACTTTATTATATATTAAGCTTATATGGGACAACAAACTAACGACTGAATTATCAATGATTGGCATTTATTGTGCAAAATACAAAAAAATTCCACAAGCTCCAGACAACGGAGAGAATTAGGCTGGAAAATCTAATACAGTCTTTTTATTTATAACACCTTAAATTAATAGTAAACAGACTGCAACACTACAACAATTCTGGAGACAGTGTGGACAAATTAATGCCAAACACAGTCATATTTTCTGGTTTTGTGTCAAACTTCAACCTTTCTGGGACAGTATTATCAGACTTCTGTACTGATACGAAACTTAGTTTTGTTGTTTACTTGTCCACTATTATAAATTACTAAATAAACAATATTTAAAATAAATCTAAATAGCAAAACAAATTTATGGTCACTGTAAAATGGAATAATCCAAAAATAAATAAATGTGTTGCTGCTGTGTGATGGAAAAAAAAATCTATTGTTTGCATATAATGTATTTAATGATAACACTTAAATACACACATCTGCTCTGCTAGGAAGGATCATTATAACATTTCACTAACAGTGTGTTTGTCTTTATCTTCTGTTAAATACACTTCAACTTTTTATTGGCACCAGCAAGCTGCAACATTAACATTCTGGTCACGATAATTAATTAAAAAGAATAGAAAATAAAAAAAGGCCATCCAAAAGTTTAAGAGGTTAAAAGGCCAGCTGAAGTTGTTGTATAATACAGGTAATATAGAAACTAATACCTCATCTTTTAATACATATTTTAAATTAAACTGAAAATGCCTGAGTGGGCACCTCAGCCAATTTTAAACACCATAAATTAAGCCAGAGCCACAATTAACAGAAGGCATAGAGTACATGAATAATTCATCAAGCTCAGAATAAGCCTTCTAAAAGTGTTACACTCATTATGCTTACTCTTGTTAAAGAAAATATTTATATGACTCTAATGGCTCATAACAGGAATAACAAACAGCTGTATTGGCTGAAACACAAAACCGAAGGCAGAAAAAAATAAAAATAAAACTTTTGTTCACAACAGCCTCAACCTAACACACAGGCTTTTGTGTAACGATAAAACAAATCCGACATAAAACAACAAAATGTCTAAAACACGAAAGTGCAGATGAGAGACAGAAGTCAAAAGCTCATGAGGACGTCTCGCTCCTGCATGCTGGTGTAGAACGGCTTCCCAAACACGAACGAGTGAAGTCCGGCTCGCAGCTTCTCAGCGAATGCCATTATGATGTTCAGGTCTCCTTCCACCGTCAGATCCAGATCCGTCTTTAAGTTACGTAACGATCGAAACGGCTTCTTCCCTTTTTGCCTGTAGAGAAAAGTATGATATTGTACTTTTGTATGATAACCTATAAAATTCAGGGTCAGACAACTTGCATCAGCATTTAGCTGCAGGTTGCAGCTGTGCATGGGAATGCCAAGCCATGATGAATTATGTATGCTGCTGCTGCATGGTAAGTGAGCATAAACAATCCTGTCAAGGCACCTGTAAAATAGTTTGCCCTAAGACCTCAAGTTGCTGGCAAAACAATAAATAACACAGCTTTAATGCTTTCACACGTGCACAGGAATAATGGTTTTGCTGGTCTCGGGAGTGAGGTATGCTCAGGAATCCATTTATGCATGGCAAAATAATTAATTTGAAATAATTTTAACCATGTTTGACAGGATGAAAAGAAAATCCACAGCAAGGATTTGTTGAGGCAATAATGGTAAGAAGGTCAGTGAACTGTTGTGGAGCACAGAGGGTGATGAGTCAGGTCCAGATGGACCGATGACCAAGTCACCCCAGGAAGGGAGGGGTTGTAAAAACATTCAGGGAAGACATGGTGGACAGAAGATTTTCAGATAAACTAAAGGAGCCTAAGAAAGTGCTTCTGGAGGTAAGACAGAGATTAATGCATCAGAACGAATACTTTTTAGTTTTATTCTGTGAAGGAGAGTTTTTCAATGAAGATGCTGGAGCGTGAAGCTGCAGAACGAGTTTCCAGCATGTGCTGCTCAAATTAAAAACACATTAATATAAAGTGGTGCATCATATGCCTCGAGATCACCTTTCAACCTGGAGAACAGTCTAATTTCTGTAGGAGTTCACAGAGAAATGAGAATTTCCTGTCAGTGTTAAAATAATGATCATAAAAACACAATTTAGTATGATGATGACGGTGATGAGCCAGCCCCGAGAAGCTGAGCTGGTGAAGGCTGTGACACATGCTGTACATCATTTTCATGCTCAACACATCATTCTTGTGCTATAAAGAGGGGCAAGCTGTCATTGTGGGGTGATATGGAAAATTAATCTCCCAGTGCAGCTACACAACTGGGCCTCTCTTCCCAGTTCTCTCCCACATCCAAAATTAGAAGTTAAAATGCTTTCCTTCTTTATCAATTAATGATCTTTTAAACACCCTGAGCTGAAAGAGAGAAAATATCCAGTGAACAGCTGCGTTCTGGACTAAAATGCCTTGTTGATGTCAGAGATTAGAGGAGAATAGGCAGACTGGTCGGAGATGATAAAAAAGGCAACCATAACTAAAATAACAACTGGTTACAACCAAGGTAGAAGATAGAAAAGTATTATCTGGTCTGATGAGTTTCCATTTCAGCTGCAGGATTCAGATGGTCGGGTCAGAATTAGATGGAAAAAAACCCCGTGAACGAATAGATCCATCCTGCCTTGTTTCAACAATTCAGGCTGGTGATGGTGGCATAATGTTGGGAATAATGTTTTCTTGTCATACTTTGTGTCCCTAACTATCAACTGAGCACCACCACAGACTACCAGAGTATTGTTGTGGACCATGTCCACCACTTTATCACCACAGTTTACCATCTTCTGTTGGCTACCTCCTGCAGGATAATGCATGTCACAAAGCACAAATCATCTCAAAATGATTCCTTAAACAATGACGAGAACCTTTGGGATGTTGTGGAACGGGAGATTCTCATCATGGATGTGCAGCAAATCTGCAGCAACTGTGTGATGACATCATGTCAAAATGTCATTGACATCAGATAATCTCTGGTATTTTACATACAGCTTCTGCCATCACATAAAGTTATTGTTTTCTAAGTGACACCATGACATGGCACATTACAGGAGGTCTGATTGTGGGAACAGATTACTGGTGTTATAAATATGTAACATTTATGTTATGCAGAGAACAGATAGCAGCTGCTAATTCAGCACCAATGTACACAGCAAGTGTTTAGAAGCTGAGATCTAAACCTCCATCATAAATAAGACTCATTCCATGTGGCAGGAGATGTATACATGTATGCAGATGACGAGGCGTTGTAATTTGCAAAGTCAGTACAAGTAATGTTTATATTTTCAGCTCAAAAAAAGTACTGCGAATGCTACTTTTAGTAGAAAAGCTTTGCTGCCCTCCAAAACAAACCTTTGGAAAATAAGTTCTCAGATGGACAGTATAGATTTCTTCCTCCACAGTCAGACTTGTCTGCTTGTTCAGGGCAGTGTGAAGGACAACTCCTCAGATCGGGAGTTTTTCTATACTTCAGCAGAACGTTGGCAGTGCTCTTTGCACTAATCTCCTGCAAAAAGCTATCCCTCACAGCCTCCTTACAGGGTTCCACTCGGTGTGTTTCCTGACATACCGCTCTTCATCTTGATTTAAACGTCTGCTTACATCTGCAGTCAGCTGGATCTCAGTCGTCTATATTTTTTGTGCATCTCAATCCAGCATGATTGGGAAGAGATGGTCGATTCAAAAAGCACCTCTGTCCATCTACCTAGTGGGATCTGATAATGAAGTCTCAATCAAAAAAACTCATCTAAGCAATAACAAATGCAGAAATCAGAAGCTCTGATGGACTTTGTGGTGCAGGGTGTGTGTGTGTTTGATTGCCACATGTTAAACCCCTTGCTGTTTGGATTTAAGCCTTGTTGTTGACATCTCTTACGTTTCGTCCTCGATGTACTTGAGCAGAGTGAGGGCCTTCCTGTGGAGCAGCAGCAGGAATTGGGCCAGATAGGTGCTCCGCAGGGACAGGCCTGGTTTCAGCATGAACACCTGGGTACGACACATGATGTCAATTAGTAGTCCAGGCTGCAGCTCAGCTGGGAAAAAAGTGGACAAAAACATTCCCCCTCTCTCTTTTGTGATAACCTTGAGAAAAACTACATGTTGCTGCCATTGTGAAGAATGGTGGGCTGTGACCCTCGGGGATAAATTAAACTATTTTGCATCAAGGAATAACATAATTTATATGGCACATACGAGAAAATAAGTATTCGTTAAATAAGATTGATTCAAATCCAAGCCTGTGCTTCAATGTCACCTAATTCACATATTTTTGTGGGTAAATGAAAAAGTAAATGTTCCACACTGGGTGTGTAATTTCCAGGCATGCACAGAAAACACTGACATCCTTCAACATCTTCATCATGACTCAAATCCACTTTAAATTTACAGCAGAAATCTAGTTTATTTCTATTTACCAAGACTTTTAAAAGGACATTGTGTAACTTTTTCTGTTGTTTACTGGCCAAATCGATATCTGCATGTATATATGTGTTATCATTAGTGCAATATGACCTCTGCTAATGATCTGACACATTCTTCTAAGCAAAGAGTTTTAGATTTATTAATAAAGATGACGGGTAAGCTGGTAGGGCAGCGCCATGACAGTCTGCCATCTTGAAACTACAGCCGTCGGCAAGGGACAAATAGCACCAACTACACGTTTTTCCTGTAAGCCAGCGCACAGCGAGACACGGGAGGAGAAGATAAACGAGAGAAGCTTACTAACCCGGCAAGTTGGAAAATATGCAGGAATGCATATGCAGCAAAGAGCCATTTTCACCATCGCCAAGAAAGCAAAACAGGGGACTTAAAGGGCAGCAGGATCAGACGATACAAAAAGGCTAAATACAAAAAGGATAAAACATTGGTCTACCCTTCGCCAAGTAGAAGGTGCTCAAGAAGGAGAAAGATTTTAAAAGGTTTGCTGAAGCTGCCAGCTTCCTCCATGACAAGTAAGTTAAATTGTCTAAATTAGCCAAAAGCTAACTTTTTTCATTCGGTTTTGTTAGACTGTGTCACTCGTTACCATGAGCAGCATAACAGTAGTTTATGATAAAACACACCAGCTTTGTTGGTATAGAATTTTATGTTGATGTGGTTTCAGTTTCTTTTACAGTCACGGTAAACGCCGGCTTTCAGCTGCGGATAAGCCGGACTAAAAGCCGGTGGGAAGGCTTTAGAAGCTGGTTTTTACTGGGACAAAAAGCCGGTGCTTTGTCAAGGCCAGTTTCCCCGTCGAGCTCCGTTCCCCCTGTGAGAAACATTCTTCTTTCTAAACACAGGAACAATATCTGACAGTGAATCTCTCTCCACCAGATGTTTCCCCCTGACCAGTTATGATCCAAAGGGAACTTTTCCACCTGAGTGTGTTAAGTTTGAAATACAGTAACTGTGTTACTGGTTAATACACACCTCTGTATTTGTTTCATGGTTTCATTAAACTTATTTTTCTCTATTTGACAGTTTTAAGTTTAAAAAAAAAAAAAAAAAAAAAAAAGAAAATTATTATGACAAACATGATGATGATGATGATGAATGAATGTTTATTTTGAACTTGTTAAAATATTTCATGGAATTATTACATATTTCATGGAACACTGCTAACTAACACATTCAAAAAGTAGTAGAAAGAAGCATAAGCTTATCGAATCCTACCCTTTATTCCATTTTACATCAAAAGTCTGCCATCAAATATAAAAAAACAATAGAAATAAACAATCCTATACAAATAAATATTCATACATAAACTCAAATTAAAAAAGAAACTGGTTTCTAAAATAATATCTTGTTGGCATATTTATAACCTAGGAGCATTGTTTAATTGATTATTTGTGCTCTTTATGGTTTAAAAGATAAATATCCTATCATCATGTTTATTACTACTGTTATTATACACACACAAAAACACACACACAAACACACACACACACATATATATATATATATATATAATTTCCCTTTACATTTAACAATTAATCATTTTTATAAAAAACAAATTAAATGAGTGTTGCTATATTCTTACCTCATCTATGAAACACTTGACCAAAGTGTCATTATGCAAGACATCTTGGAATATATTCCTGAGGAAAAGTGAGAAAAAGTATTAGAACTATGACATCAGCAGTCTTAGATGATTCACTGTTAGTAAGTGGAAAAAAAAAAAAACTTTCACATGGCAGAACAACAACAGTTCATGTGTTTACAGGTCAGGAGTGAAAGTCTCATCGGTGTGGATAACTGTGTCTGGCAGGATCTCGTCCTCGCTGTCCGTCTTCCACAGTGCGCTCAGCTCACACCGCATGTAGCGCCGCTGGTTGTACGTGTGCTCGTGACACGGTGGCATCTGTTTGACCATGTTGATGTCGACGTCGATGTGCGTGGTTGGGTAAGGCGAGTAGAGCACCTGGCGGAACGGCAGGACGAAGCTGCCTGTGGAGTCCTGAAGATAGTGAAAGCAGGACAAAAGTGGTAAAACAGACATGATATAAGACAAAAGACATTCCCACTTTGTTAAATTAAACTCAGGGCTGGCAGAATTTCTAGTGGTGGGTCATGTTTCCCCTCTATCACATTCTAAACCAACACTTGGTTTTAAAAGAGCATGCAGTAATATTTACAAGAACTTCTTATGTACAAAATAATTAAATACAACACACTGACTAACTTTACCTTATGGGGCTTTTACCAAAATATTAGATCGTTTGTACAAAGAAGAGTTTCCTGTTTTCGCTTCTCATGTTTCTCCCTGGACCAGTTCCACATGTTCAGCGGCTCATTTGATGGAGAAATCTTTAAGTAGATCTTGCATGAGCTCAACAGGGAGGCAACAGAGCTTTTAAAAACTAAACAAACTGGAAATACTTGTACATTCTGATCAACTCTTATTGAAATAAGAAGCATTTTTTTAAGTTACATAAGTATTTAAGCTTCTGCATCATTTTTAGGTCACTATTTAATTGTAATAAAATTTGTGGCATTGGTTAGAAACTCCACTTGTTGAAAAAGTCATATATACCTGAACTGGATCCATTCTACAAATGGCACTAAGGTGGATTTGATCGACTCATCAGTGGCCTGTTTAAAGGACCATGCAGACCAAAAGTGGCCGCAGCACCATTGAATAAAAAAAAGGTATATAAAAGATTGCTTCTTGTCTTCAGAGAGCAGAAGAGGAAAAGGTTGGTGTTGACACCAGAACCCATCCAACCCACAGAGAAGCACTTCATATAGACATGCTCCACCCCTGGTTTGCATGTTTGTAGGGATTCATTTTGCATCAGAATAATGAGCACAAACACACCTGAAGGCTGCCGGCTGTCTTAAACTCCTCCATAGTCACCTGACCACAAACCCAATTAACATTAATACATCACTGTCAGATCATGCTGGGATTGCATCATATTTAAGTTTTAGACAAGCTGATTTAACCAACACTGCATGCACTGGAGGGAGGGACGACATGTGAGAACACACGTCTTCAATATTTACTCTGTACTTTTTTTAATAATATTTTTGGAAGATCTTGACTTCCACAGCATGTTCCTACAAATGATTATGCATGCTCAAAGAAGCCCCCATCCAATGTTTTCATGCTGTTGGTAACAAAAATATTTCCATAGCATTATTTGCATCATGTCTTGCATCCTTTGCGCTATAAACATAGTCCCTTCTTTGCATTTCCAGCTGTGAGAAGGCATCTTCAGCACATAATAACCTGCTGTGAAATGCATGCGTGAACAGCAAATTGCAGACTGAATAGTCCGCATGCTCTCTAGAAAAATCCCCAATGTTCATGGGTGAGAACAACAGCAGACTCGTGCTGCTGTGATCTAACAAACAAGTGGAGCAAACAAATATATTCCAGTTTTTTATTATTATTTTACAGATTTAGTTTTCCACCAAAGTTTTCAAGAAAAAATAGGAAAGCAAAAAAGAAAGTTCCCAGAATTCTGGTTACAATTCAGTCAGTGGCTGCTAACATCTTGTAGCTCTATTACAGGAAATCCACTAGAGTGGAGGCTAATTAGCTAATAGAGGCTGGTCAGGTTTTAGAAGGGGCCTGCTGTCTGCCCCGGAGCAGACAGAGAGATATGGGAACAAAAATTTGATACTTGAAATTGAATAACAGATATTAAGTCTAGAGAACTGATTAGATTTCTTTAGAGGTCCAAATTATTCCAGTTGTTGTGTAAATCATTTTTCTTTCAACATTCATAAATGGTCTGACCCTTAGCTTTTCATGCTGGTTTATTTGTGAACCTGATGCTGTCATCCTATCAAAATCTGTACAGCTGCTGTCTTTAATCAACTTGAGCCATATATATAATTATGAGCTCAATGTGATAAATGGATCAGAATTCTTTGGAGTTCAACAATTAAAGCACCTGATCAGAAGTGTACACAAGGCAATATTAAACATGGAGAGAAAACTAATTCCAGCTGCTATAGTTACCTTTAACAGACCCTGAACGAACAGGCCAGTGTCGTATTTGAAGGAAGAGTTGGCCCTGCAGAGGCGAGAGCACTTCCTCTCAGCCTGGGTGAGGAAGAGGCAGAGAGTCCGCACAATCTGCAAAAAGATGAGAGTCTCAGAACGATTGTTTTAATGATTTATGATGGGTTTTGCTTCAAAAACATTTCATATTCACACCCATTTGCCACATGCAGTGACTGCATGTGCAAATTTGGGCTCCCCCAGCTAACTGGCCCTTTTGTCCTCAACTTGATTTTGCTGGATCAGCAGATACACAACACAAAATTAATTTCAACTGGTGATCAGGTTCAGCTTTAATTAAAAAAAGCAACTTGGTGCATGCAGAATTAAGTCATCCCCAACTGTGCTTCCAAGACGAGACTAACATTAAATTCCTTGAATGTCTGAAATAATGACAATGCATAACAAATGTGTCTGCATGTAGCAACTGATACAGTAAATTTACCTTATTTACTTTGTCTGGGTTGCTTCCAACTACTATTGAGCAGCCGCACGTCTGCAGATGAGAGCTAATGGCTCTGAAACACAGACAAATACAATTAGAGCCAGTAAAGTTTCATAAGCATTCTATAAATATCAAAGGCAGCTTTTAGATAATATTGCTGAGACAGAGAAAACTATTCACATAACAAACAGGATGAACACAGAAAAGGAAGGTAACTAACTTAAAGTCATAGAAAAACCTATAATACATTAACAAAGAGATCCTAAAACATATTAATCACTATAGTTTGGTTCATAAATATACTTGTCTAAAAGTAATGTTTTGAATCCAAATATTTATAAATTCCAGTCCAAGATTCACTTTTCAAATCAAAAGTTGCTAACAAATCCTGTTTAACCGATTAAAGCTTTAAAACCTAAATAGACTTTCCAGACTCTCCACACTGAACAGCAATTTAACCTTCATCTTTTCTCTAGAGATGACTTCAGCAAAGTGGAGAAGCCATCACTCATCATCGGATGGCTGACAGGTGTTAAATGGCCATTGTTCATCATCCGTCTCCATTTGACTCGACTGGATTGCTTACTTGTGGAGGAAATCCTCGTGGCAGCTGTCCCCGATGTCATCGTCATTTAGCACAGTGTCTTTTATCTGCACAACGGGGGCGAAACCAATGAGTCATCGTTAAAATTGGTCTGCAAATAATAAAAAAAAGTGCTGGTAGGCATGTTTAAAAGCAATGTGATGACAATAAGATGCATTAAAAAAAAGATTAAGGGGAACTTTTGTGCTTGTGCATTTGCATATTTAGAGGGAACAAGCGTAGTGAATCACAGTAGCTGGATATCTAAGCAGATAAACCTCTTAGAAGAAAACAAGCAAAAAAATGAAGACACAGAACCTTTCTAAAGATTTTGTCCATAAATCTTACATGCAGCGGTAGGTACATGATGCATACATACCGTACCATTCATTCAGCCTATACTTTGACTTTTTGGTTGACTACATCACTGCAGTTCATGTGATTTAAAATGAAAATGTTAAAGTCTGACAGTAATTTTACTCAACAGGTTTCCAAGCAGTTTTAATAAATGTAAAACATAAACAAATCTGTTTTTGCTGAAGTGTTTTGTCTGTGCTCCTTACATCTATGTCTTCAGGCACACTGTGTGATTTCATTGAGGCCAACAGCTCCATGATAGGGACAATCTCCAAGCTCAGCACTGAGATGATATTATAGCCCTGAAGTTAGAAGACAAAAGAAATTACAGACAGGAGACAAAGGTGAGGAGAGCACTGAAGATTGTTCCCATGATTTCAAAACCCATTTATGCCGCTGTGTTTCATTAGTCACAATACAGACTGTCAAAGAAACGAGGTACAGAATTTTGTGAGATACACATGAAAAGAGAGGGCAAAATGAAAGAAAAGGACATTGCATCTGCATTTAAATGGTCTTCTTTATTTGAATGAAAGTGTTATGTGAAACAGAGCCCATTAGAGAAGGCCTTTACCTTTACAGTAGAAAAATATCTGAGACCTTTTCTCTGTTATCTGACTCACTTCATCTCTCAATGACTAAATCTGATGTCCTAATTAGAAAAAGGGTTAAAGTAGTTATGAATTATTAAACCAAAAGAGCAATATTATACTCTTCATAATTAGAGCATATTAAAGATCATTAACACCACTTCAACGTGGATTTTACTTTTAAAGTTTTCTTAATAGATGGCAAAAAAAAGACAGCGCCATTGTCTATTTACTTTTTAATAATCCATTTGAGAAGCTGGTTGGTGGTTTACTGAGCAGGGACAGTTAGCCTCCACACATTTACTGCAGCCCAACAAATAAGCTTCTTTTTCTGTTTTATGTTCTGTAACAAAACGCTGCATTGTGCATAAGTTTCAGTTACCCACTCATTTCTTTATATTTTGCAAGGAAAAAACATGAAAAAGGTGCTACAACTTAGTGAAAGACACACAAGCATAAAGAGAAATTTAGTAAATAAAGTTTTAAAAAAAAGTCAACAATTTGCATGAGCACCTGTATTATTCAAAGTATTCTTGTAATTGATTTCAATAGTCTTCAGGAATATTTCTGGCTCGACTTTCCAAAGCTCATCTTTGGATGTTTGCTGCCTTTTGTTCTATTCTCAGTCAAGTTGATCCCACACTGCTTCAGTAATGTCAGCCTAATCTAGAATGATTCACAGGTCAGTGTTAAGTAGTTTAACAAACAAACAGACAAGCAGACACATTCCTCTGAAAAGTGCAATGACTGGAATATTCTTAGAGAGCCTGGATAACTATTGCTCAAGACCTTTTTGAAAGAATACAAGAAAGTCTGGATCCTTGGAAATTAAATATCAAGAAATGAGAAATCTATTCCAGTTTATTCCTGTTATATACAAAATACTTTACATAGAAAATAAATGCCAGTAGCCACCTAAAAAACACATGTTCAATATCCAATATGTATAAAAGGATACCTATATTCTGGATACCTCACCAGCCAAAAAGGTGGTTAAGCAAGCTTAATGAAAACATGCCAACGCAATGAATTATTTAATACCCCATAAATACAAAATAATGTGTTATAGTTCATCTAATCACATGTAAATCCCTGGAAGGCGAGTAAATGCCAGAGAATAAGCAGTAATGGCATACCTTCTGCATCCAAATGCGTCCTTTGCGAATAACATGCTTTAGCCTCTCCACGCAGACGGTATGCAGAGGCAGGTAGAAAGCCATCTCTGTCTGAGGCAGAATAATAGACAAGGCACATGTGTTCTTATCCCCCTTCAGCTCACCATCAAAGATGAGAGACACAATGATCACGCCCTTTTCCGCCAGGACAAAGAACTTCACATCCACAGCGCCACATTCTGCACTTCGTAGGATCTCCCCATTGAGTGTGTGATTAGCCAAAAACGTGACCTCTCCATCACTGAGGAACATCAGCTGGTCACCCTTTGGTGCCCAGATGTGGCGCACACGAGGACCAAGGATGTTATCCCAGTAGGCGAAGGTAGCAGCCAGAAGCGGGCATTCTCCCTCAACCACGACCTCAGACTTCGCCACAGCTGGTGATTGGGGTGGACAGCCCGAAGACATTGGACAAATCCACAGAAGACTTCCAAACAGGAAATTATAACCGACCTACATTATAAACACAGAAAAGAAAAGAGGAAACTAAGTTCTCTCTTGATTACCAATTTTTCTCAAAATGGTTTTAAATTTGCATATTTATATAGTGGATTCATAATGATTCACAGCAACAAGAAATCTAATGAAAAATCTAACTGTAAAGAGTTCTCAGAAGGAAATGAAAGTGATCTCTTTTAAGTATTTTCAACTCAGCTGACACTTCTAAGTTTTGCCAGAAAAGAACTTCTCTTTTCTCAGAAAATGTCTAGAGATACAAAAGAAATCTTTCTGTCTTGAGTTAAAAACAAAATACAATCTTGTCTTCACTTGAGTTTACCTATATAACGAGTCTTAAGACGTTTATTCGAAAAATATATTATTTGGTGAATTTGGCATATGAATAAATTTAATTGAGCTTTATGTAATGAATCAGGTCCTTAGCTGTGGGCAACGATTGTGGCAGCTTGTTCAGTAGAATGGCATAACATTGTTACAAGACAAAACTACAATAAAAATAAGAAATAAGCATTTCAAGAATAAGGTAGATTTGCATAGATACTAAATATATATATGCAGCCAAATAGCGGAAAGGAGTGTAAACACCGGCCACTGATGGGCTAACTCATGCTAGCCCGCTACATAGCTGTCGAAGCATAGGAATTACACCGTTACAACTTACTTATTCAGTATTTTTATCCAAAATCCCCACACTACAGTGCTCCTAAGAGATGTTCAAACCTTACAGGTAAGTGACCCTTGCATTGGTCCTACTTTCAGACTTAGAATCTGACTTAGTTATGATATTCCAGCTGCAGTTTTGTCAATGTTATGATATGGACCTTCACACTTCCTTGTACGTCACACTTACGTCAACCGTAGATACTGGCGAGTAGCGACCTCTAGCGGTTGAGATTTGTCAGTGGGCAGCGAGTCAATGATGTCATTTTTATTCCAGAAGACCACCGGCAGAAAATTAGCCATTTAAATTTCATTTATTTATGAAGCCTGGTCATACGAATGGATGTTTTTATACCCTAATAGTGGTGTGAATAAATTAATAGTATTTCAGCCCAGAAAGCTACTTTTCTTTTGTTTTTCCTCCTATTAAATTATTCTGCTGTCCATTGCACCAAATCTCCCAAGAGGGCCTATGCGGAGACCTCCACAAGGAGCACTTAAACTTTGCCGACATGTGTTTATATTTTCATGGTATTGTTTTTCCATGTGGGCATATTTGACATTTTCAAATTTTAAACGTGATTGTTTTTCCTAAATATTAATGACAGGCTCATCCACTGCAGGAGGAAAAAAGAATTATCCCTCCCTTGCGCATCCAGACAGCAGTCACCAAGGTAGTGGATAAAAAGTGTTTTCCAGGCAGTCTCACAACTATGCTTTTCACTGTGTTTTTTATACACCAACTATATACATATGACAATATTATGCTTAATGGTCTCTAAAGAGATGGTCAGTGATATTTGCTTTAAATGGATCATTAGCAATTCAGAGACTGACCTGCTCATGCAAACAATATAGTCAGCTCAAATTGTGAATTGCAAAAATTACATCTCTCTAAATGATATGCCTGGGTGTACTGCCACCCTAACACATATTTGGTCCATTCAGCCTCCCTGTAATAGCCCACCTGTGATCCATACATTAGATCACAGGTGGTGTCTCGTCCTTATTCAATCTTTGGCTGCCATCTTCAATTTCTTCAGAGTTCTTTTGTGGCCTGCTGCAATCCAAGACTGCAAATCTCACTGACACAAGTAATGGACAGCCTACAAATATCAAGCAGCTACCATCTTTGGGCTTTCGAGGTATCTGAGCCCAATCCCCCACTCTATATATCATCCTATTGCATGACCTGCTCCCTGAAGTAAACAGTTTTGATGAACCACAATAGATTGATCAGAAGTTCTGTGCTGGGTTGTGTTTCTACAAAATCATTAGCTACCCTTATTACTCTAATTTGACTATTGGGTTATTCTGCACGTATCTTCTCAATTAAAGCTGAACAACTGTCTCTCCTGGGTGTTAAATGAATGGTTTGACATTTTGAAATACACTGCCTGTTAAAAAAAACTAAACAAATAGGTAAGAGCCTCCCATTGAATAATTACTGCATAGATGTTTATGTTGCAGCTGGCAACAAGCAATTTAAGCTTAACTGATGCAGTTAGTAGCTTCTCATTTCTTAAACAGACCACGTCTGAAGACATATTCTGTGGTCATGAAGAAAAGATCTTAATTTTTCTCAGAAGGGTCAAATTATTGGCATGCATCAATGCATTATTTAAAACTGAAATGACAGCGGGAAACCAGCATCTTTTAGATAGAAATGTGGTCTAAAAAAAGTTGAATGATTGCGATCAGCAATCCCTTAAACACTTGTTGAAATAAAATCATTTAAAAACAGAACTATGTTTAATAGTAAAAGTATTTCCAAATGCCTAATGGAAATGGAACTCAAGGGATTGGGACTAAAGAGCTTAAGAAAACCACTTGTCAGTGAGGCTAATCCAGGAAGAAAAGGCAATTTGCTAGGGGGCAAAAATATTGGACTATGGAGCACTGGAAGGTCATGTGATCTGATGAGTTCAGACTTACTCTGTTCCACAGTGATGGGAGCATCAGGGTAAGAAGAGAAGCAGATGATCTTAGTCAGGTCTAGGTTCAACAACATTATGCATCCAAAGAATGAGGTCAGCTGATACCTGAATATACTGAATGACCAGGTTATTACATCAAAGGATTTTAATTTCCTGATGGCACGACCATATTCCAAGATGACAATGCCAGGATTCACTGGGTTCAAATTGTGAAAGACTGGTTCAGGAAGCATGAGACATCATTTTAACATATGGATTGGCCACCACAGAGTCCAGATCTGAGCTTCATGGAGAACCTTTGGTATGAGCCGGAAAAAACTTTGCACAGCAGTTTAAATTTCCCATCATCACTACAAGGCAAAAAAATCAATGCAAATCTGTCCGGAAATAAATGTTGTGACATTCCAGAAGCTTATTGAAACAATGGCACAGTGAATGCATGCCATAATCAAAGCTAAAGGTGGTCAAATGAAATTTTAGAGTGCGTGTCTTTTTTCTTTGATGGGCAGTGCAGGGTGCCAGTGATTACAGGAAGATTTTGGAAAATGCTGTTTAAATAAAATCAATGATTTGCTAAAAATCTCAAATGAAAACCTTTACTACTTTTTCTATTTAAAGCAAAAGGTTTAACATGGTGTAAAGGTTTAACATGTTATTAAAAGACTTTTTAGGGACCTTTTTTACATTTTTAATGCTTTAGTCACTTGGGCTCATTCAGAGATTTTTCCAAACCAAACTCTAAAAGACAGGTGTCAAACTCTGGTTGTTGATTGCTGCTATTCTGCAAGTTTTTGTTTTTTTCCCTGCTCCAACACACCTGACTGAAAATAATGGGTCATTGCGAAGAAGTTGACAAAAGCTGTTGGATCCATTTGATTGGAATCAAGTGTGTTGGAGGAGAAAACAGCAAAAACCTGCAGGTTAGCGGCCGTCAAGGACCAAAGTTTGACACCCCAGGCTTCGCTGGATGAAGTTTGCAAAGTGCGGTTAATCTGAAGCAAACGTTTGCATTCTGTCATGCATGGCCAATCCTCTCATCTTACCAGCAAATCCTTGTTATCAAGTTTAGGAAAACACTGATGTCCAGGTTTAGAGTAACAAAACCCAAACATCTAAATAAAAATATTAAGAAAAGGAAGAGGAGCAAAAAGTTTGTTCCTTGTTGTCAAGTGAACTCAAATTTTACTAAAAAATGTGAAAGAGGGATGCTTCCATCAAATGGTTTAAAGCATGAACTTGTTTGTGCATGGCTGCAGTAAACCGAGTAGAAGACAGTTTCCGGCTTAAAAAAAAAAAGGAACAAAACAAGTCACAAGAGAAAAATAGAAAAGTCTCAGTTTGTTTTATGTTGTGAACGTTGCAATAATGTTTTCAGTTGATCCAACACTGAGAATGCTTCAAAGTGGTGGGGACCCGTGGCCACTGTCCTACATGTTTTCCATGTGTCCCTGCTCTAACACACCTGATTCAAATCATTTGGATCCAACAGCCTATCAAGTTCTGGACAGTGACTTATTAATTTGAATCAGGTGTGTTGGAGCAGGGACACATGGAAAACTTGCAGAACAAGGGCCAAGGGTCCCCACCACTGCTTCAAAGCTTAATATCACACTCACTGTCTCTTTTTTGAATGTGTTTATTTAGTACGAATAAAACCACACTAAGTTTAAAGGCTTAAGTTGTTTAGCTCCCCCGTATTTGTCAGAGTTGCTACACCAGCTTGCTCCAGTAAGGACTCTGAGGTCCTCTTCACGGCTCTTTCTGAAGGTCCCATCTGCTAGACTCAAATCAAGCGGTGACAGAGCTTTCTCTGTTGCTGCTCCAAAGCTGTGGAACAGCCATCCCCTTCACATCAGAGCTGCTTTATCTCTGGTTAAAGTTTCTACTCAAGACCCACTTCTTTCCACTGGCATTTGAACAAAATTGAGCCTGACATTTGTGTGTTTTACTTTTTATTCTAGTTTTATTTATTTTATTTTTAATTGATTTTTATTATTTTATTGTGTAGTGTTTTATTTTCAGCCGTGGAGTGTTTGTTGTTCTATTGTTCAGCACTTTGGGTAACTGCTGATGCAGAAAATGTGCTATACTTGAACTTGAAATTAATTAAATTTCACAAACTCAGATTTACACACCCATGAATTATGGTTGGAAATGAATTTCCTGGATGTATACTAAGAGTTTTATTGGATTCAGATTGCAGCGTGCATATGCTCAACAGTTACAGTCATTGTCTTTGACCTAAAGAGAGGCAATAAACAACATAGCACATTAACCACAACGAATGGCATGCAGCTCATTAACAAAAGCAGGCAGAATGTGTGCGATGTAAAAACCTTAAAGATTGTCCAATTTAGCGCTCGGCATAGAACCAATTTGCTGCCAGCAAAATTTCAAGTCCCTATTCTAGTAATAGACTGGAGGTTCCACGTTTAATGAAGAATTTATCCTTTTTTTTAAAACTTAATCTCTTATAAGACATTAATATAATTTACCATCCTGCAGAAAGCTATGCTAAAGGGACACCTGGTGTGTTAGAATTTAAAGGGGCTCCAAGCCGGGCCCGATAATGTTTAATTTGTATTCATTAAACCTTTATTTAACCAGATTAAAATCCTATTGAGATCAGGTTCTCCTTGGCAAGGGTGACCTGGCAGGACAGCAGCACACATAAAAAATAAAAGTTACAGCTATGAAGTACATGATGACAATGAATTAAAATAACCAATGATTTAGCAACTTCATATAAATCAACAGGTTTTAAAGTGAAATAGTTAAAATCAGTAATTTTAGGTTTTGCTGTCTGGAAAAATGGTTATTAGTCCTTTGAAGAAGACAAGACAGATAGGTTGGAACCAATCGGCTTTTAAATATCAGAAACAAACGGTGGATATATCAAAAGAAACAGAAAGAAGGCTGCTTTGCACACAAATCACAACAGTGAGTGAGACAACTACAGCATTAAGATCGACAGTGTTTAGCGATTTCAGGCATTTGTTTATGGCACTCAAGTATAAAACATCTCCATAGCCAAGCAATTGCATAAATGTATCCATAACAAGATGCTTGCAAGCTCTGAGGGAGAAGCAGGATTTGCTGCGATCAAGGCATAAGTAAAATAAGCTGCCCCCAACAGGGGTCCCCCAAGAGAACTTGAAATGTCAAGGTACTGTATCTTGATTAAAAAATAAAATACAAAAAATGTAACCATATAATGTAAATAAAACACAAATCTGATACTGGTTTAATCAATTCCTGCTAGGGGCTGTGACCTCTGTCATACACGACATGCACAAATACAAGTTCAGTATGCCACACTCATACATCACTCAAAAAACATTAATACTTGACCATTTTTCTGAATTTGCAACCCCAGTAACGTTAAAAGCCACAGCCAGAATGAAGCAGGTATGATGTAAGCCAATTACAGTTAATGCAAAGGAATGGATATGTTACACTTATATTGTATGAAATGATTACTGGTAGTGCTGAGGTTGTGGTGGTGGCTTACTCAGTTGTTGACAATATTCTTATCTGACTCCTGTCAGCATTGGTTTTACTGCCTGTTCTTACGTGGACAATGTGTGGATGGCAGCCAAATGGGGGTGGGGGGGAATAAAGCATCGTGCTGACATTTTCAAGGTCACCGAGCATGACCACTTCAAATTGTGTACCCTTCGACCGCTGTACTGATACCATTGCACTCTGTGATCATCACTGCAGCATTACACTGCAACAGAGGGTAATTCAAACAAAAGCTGCTTGCTTTCTTTTTTAAATTTAGCAGACAATTCTAAATAATACCTTTTTCTCATTTTAATATTAATGCAACTGTTGCTTTGTTGGGCTCAGATCAGGTGTTTTAATTTGTCCTCTGAGAGGTTAAAAGTTCAATATTGACCATAATCATGCCCAATTAAAATAATTTTTATAGACCCTACATCAGGATCTAGCTTTACATAAAAGTGCCTCAGGATCATTTCCCTTCATGCTTTAAATCTTTTCATCTTCTAAAGTGCTTTAAGCTTCCTGGGCCTCAGTTAAAAAAAAAAAAAAAAAATCCTACATTATCATCTCTTGCTGGCTACTAAATGAGCTTTGCTATAACATTGGTTAAAAATACTTCACAGGTGACCTTTTTTTTTTTGTTTTTTTAGCACTAAATGACTTCAGACCACATGGTGATGCTATGACGATGTCTAACTACCCTTCTGACCATTAACCGGTTTTCTGGAGAATGTTAGCACTCTGTAATGGAATTACTTTGTTCCCTGCACGTTTTTTACAACAGAACCAAGGCTTTGACAATTATGTTTGTCACCCATAATGTTTGTGTTCCTGCAATGAAAGGCTTATCTACCAGCTGCTCCAACAGCAGCCACAAAGCACTATTTGAGCAGATGTGCATCAAAAACTCAGTTTTCACCATATTTTTTCTGGAAATGAGCTAAATAGGATTGCAACAATTGCTCCACAAGGTGCTGGTGATTTTTTTTTTTCATTATCTTCATCAGGAATGACCAGCTGATCAGGTTTAGAGTAATCTGATTATAATATTTTTAATCAGCTGCCACTCACCATTTATAATGTTTTGTTGTTTGCTGTAATGGTGGATGTAGGATTTGGAAAGCATTCAAGAGCAGTGTGGGATGGACAGAGTGTGCAGTAGGCTTAAATGACCTTTAATTATGATAAACAGAACAGTTGTTGATGTTTCCTTGTACAGCCATGAGTACTGTGCTGTACTTGTGACTTAGACTATTACTCCTGACTCTTAACTAACTAACTAAACCCTGACTTTACATTTCTGACCCTGCTCCGTTGGCAGGGCATCCATCTCCCATGCAGGCTCAAATCTCACAGGGGCCAATATTAATACCTTCCAATTGCGTCCTTAGGCAAGACCCTTAATGCTACTGCCTAAACACCTTCAAATGTAAGTTACTGGAAACTTCCTTTGTGGTCCTAAACTGTAAATATATTTGATGCTTTTCAAAGCAATCTCTTGTCTGAACATTTTTTTGGGGGCATTTCATCCAACTTTAACATAATTGGAATAAGGCAGGTGTGACATCTTTATTAGTGCTTGCAGGTTACTTTAGGGCCATGGACTGTTCACACTGATCTGATGGCATCACATTTAAATTATAATGTGAACAACCAAGCAGAAAAAAATCTGATTTTAGAAAAGATATTGGAATTGAGCATTAATATATGTAGTGTGAACACAAGTAATCCAACAATCAGAAGGTAGCCCTGCCCTTAAACTCCTCTTTTGTGTATTATACTTAGAAGAACACCACGATTTTCTAATAGATGATTTATTTTTATATGGTATGATACAATATGTCACTATAACAGGCAGAGGACCCAAGAGCAGGACAACAAGATGGGAGGTAGGCCTGTTAACTTAAATGGGATTTTATTTTAAAAACAAGATGAAAGCACAGCTCAGGGTGGACTGAACTGAACCAGGACAAACCAAATAGAACTAAGTCCCACAGCTCATGGCATAACTCAGTTTTTTATGGTTTTCCGTCAAAGCTAGTGTCATATAAGTGATACCTTTTTTTTTTTTTTTGGTAATACCTTAGTTAAGATTCAAAAGAAGTCAAGCAGATACTTTATGGTGGTGTGGAGATACAACAGTAGTGGAGGAGCTCTGATTGGTCAGACCAAATTCTTCAAAGCTGATTAAAAGTCTAAAATATAACTGATGGATAACTCACTGTGTGTATGTAATAAAGCTAACAACTTTTAGTGCACTTCTTTCTACTGTCATACTAGCTGGATTTACTCTATTTGTCAACAAGAATGTCACTTAACCACCTTTCTGTAATTTTTTTCCCTTCAAAACTTCTTGCATATCTCCATTTTCATCCCAGCCAATAATTCAGCTTACATTTAGCACATTAGCACTTTTGTCTTCACAAGCCCTTTTCTCCATATGTGCTGCAACGGGTAGGAGGCAAAAAATGTGGCTTTGTTGCTTTTTTTACATTCACAGTCCAATCTGATGAGTGACGAGAGAAAATCTCCAGTCAATGAAATAAACATGTCATGCATGAAATCCATAATTCACAGCTTCACACATTATTAGTAGAAAAAATGTGGATTCAAAGATTCAAATTGCTCTGAAAAAGCCAGTGATGTACTTGTTTAGTCTGCAGTAGGCTGCATGCAGCACTGACTGCAGATGACCTCAAACATCCACATATAGAGTGAGTGGATTTTTGTTTATTTAAAGACAAAGCAAACATGTACTGTAAACAGTAAATTGGTGCCTAACAGTTGTTTATCAGTTAGCTGGCCCAGATCAAACATTCAACACTTAGTGGCTGGATCATTCATGATGTCCTAAATCTACAGATTTTTCTGATTCCAGGATTTTTCATCAAACAAGATGTTGTTTCCCATTTGTGAAATTGGTGCACTACAGAAGCTTTTTCATACTTTTCATAATCGCTAGTGAAAGTCCCCCTTCTCTTTGTGCCTAAAGAACTCAGACAATTCTCATACACAAATTTCTGTGTGCACCATCACCCAACTGTTTTCACATTAAATGAAACAAATCACAGAGGAATATACTGAAGGTGAAGTAAGGTCCGTATTATATTTGGCATTGTAAACATCTCATGAATTGCTAATACAGTTAATGTGATTTTGATGTGCCTACCAACCACCAGCTGGCAGTTATATAAATTCACTGTCCCTGCATACAGTCCAAACACAACCAGAGAAAAACCTCAAAGGTATGTAATCCTTTGGGGAGCTCACCAGTCCCCATTAGCCTGAGTGGGCTCATAGAACTGCTAAGTCTGAAAGAACATATT
The DNA here is from genome assembly GCF_017639745.1 of Melanotaenia boesemani. Taxonomy (NCBI): domain Eukaryota; kingdom Metazoa; phylum Chordata; class Actinopteri; order Atheriniformes; family Melanotaeniidae; genus Melanotaenia; species Melanotaenia boesemani. The sequence goes on from NC_055701.1 coordinate 6,761,474, forward strand.
AAATTCCCATTAACTTAACTAATTGAATTAAAAAAGCTAATGGTTTAATGACATGTATCAGCCACCACCACATTTGCTTTTGAGGTTCTCATGGAATCAAATTCAGTATTTGTCTTTTATAAGATCTGTTCTGCACATGTAAGTCATCTAAACTTTGCCAAAAAATCTTATAGGGCCTTGTACTTACTTGGAAAAAGACTTTAAAAGAAGTGAGGACACAGCAGGTGTGGGATCGCCCATGCCCCAATGAACAACATTTTTAAAGGCTCTAGTATTTGGCGGTCATTGTGTTAGTGTTTCTTTTAGCCATAACTGACCAGATTTACACTTTACAGATTTACACAGCTAGAGAGTGATACTCAGGACATTATTAGATAATATATATAAATCTTTGATTTAGTTACATTATGCACCTTTAAGGTGCATGTTTTAGTGCATTTGAACACAAAGAGACCTTCAATGACACTCAGATGCTTCCAATTCATGAAAACTTAATTCACAACTATTAAATGCTAGCATGCTAACATGCTAAGTTTGATTTTTTTTAACAATGTCACCCTAATAACCAGAAGTATATTAATACTGTCAGAGTAAAGGAATATGATGCTAACGTTAACATTAAGCTAATAACACCAGGAAGCCTTTTCAGAATACTCTCATGAGCCAGTTTTCTTCAAATGAATGAGATATTTTTCAACAAACAAACCAATGTACTCTGCTTAACAGAAGCTTTGCGATACTACTTTCTGATTTATTTTCATCATAATTTCTCATGTCAGTTAAGGTAAGAATGTTCATTTTGTATCCCTGGTGAAGACAGACAGTCTCACTTAATAAAGTCTTAATAAGTCATTTCAAATGGATCCTGAATGTATTTGGCACTGCAAACACCTCATGAATTGCTAATGGATTTAATTGAGGATTTTAAGTACAAAGAGCTAAATTGGATGACTGAGCAGTGATGTGCGAGGTTATGGATTTTGTGTCTGTATTTGTGCTTCACTTCATTAGTCTTACTGTTTTTGCTCAGGGAGATGTGATCGAGAGAAGCGACAGCACAGCATCTCTTTTCATCTGACATTAGACAGACATACAGGCTCCTGTTGCCGGCAGCCAGACGCCCTTTGCCAGCATCCATCAGGATTGGTTTAACATTAATCCTTTCCCCTCTAACCAACATGGCCACAACAAAATGAGGCAAAACTGCCCTGAGAGCAGCTCTTGAGGTCTCCATGAATCTAAGCTTCTTTCATTTTACCACCCGACTGTGCTCACTTAAATGGTAAAGCATTTCATACTGAGTACATGGGTACAATCAAGTATAAGATTAACCAACATAAAACAATGTTATGAATAGAGATTGCAATACTGTGGGACAAAGAATAAAAATGATGCGGATGAATCATATAAATATGATCACAAAGACCCAAACCATCATGCATAGGGAAGGCTGGTGATGCCTGCTCTAGTGATTTCTTCATTGTTCAGAAGGGGGAAGTATGGACAGGCTGCTGGCCTATAATAAGAATGGTCTCTTTGTATGGTTTCAAAGCAGGCTCCAGGTTGGAAACCATGCAGAACAACACTGATCTGTGTTGCCATTCTAAGAAGGGAACTTCAAAGAACCTTGTTTTCTCCTGCCCAGCTGCACTGTAGTTCTCTGCCTAGGGCCAGTCATTATAATTAGCTAATGAAAAACAGGACTTGGGAATAGACAGCTAAACAGACTCACAGTATAAGTTACTGTACACAGTTACGTCTCAGACTGCTTATGATGATATAATGATGAAAACCAGGAGCATTAATAGCAGTTTTTGTTCTGTTTTTTTTTTTTTTTAATAATCCTTGTAGTTTTTCTTGGGTGCATGGGTGATATAAAGTCTTTTTGTTTTCTTCAGGTAGTCAAAAATTCTTTATGGAAGTAGACTTTTCATGTTACAATTAATTGTTATATTGCCTTTGAAAACATTGTTAACATAACCACCTTAAATTTAGGCAGTTTTAATAATTGACTGTACATTCACTAGCCCTTTTATTAGGTACACCTTTCAAGTACCTGGTTAGATCATCTTTAGGCTTGAGAACTGCAATAATTCTTTGTGGCATCAATTAAACAAGATGTTGGAAACATTCCTGCGATTTTGCTCCATATTGACATGATACCATCACACAGTCGCTGCAGATTTGTCGGCTGCACATCCATGATGAGAATCTTCTGTTCCACCTCATCCCAAAGCTGCTCTATTGGATTGATATCTGGTGACTGTGCAGGCTGTTGGAGTCCAGTGAACTCATTATTATGTTCAAGAAACCAGTTTGAGATGATTTGACTGTTGTGACAAGGTGCATTATCCTGCTAGAAGTAGCCATCAGAAGATGGTACACTGTGGTCATAAAGTAATGAGAAGCATGTGGCATATTGCAACTTTTTCTAAAGAATTGAGAAGTTTTGAGGTATCTGGTAAAGTTGTTAAAGAGAAAAAGATAAGAATGCATGGGGAAAAGAAAAAACTGAATTTATTTGTGAGAGCAATAAATGAATGTTCATACAGTGGCTGTTCCATAATGAGCATAAAAACAAAACTGAAAGGAGTCAAATGGGAGTCAAACAGAGAGAAAAAGAACAAAAACAAAACAAAACAATGATTTTAATAAAACAGAAGGGGATGCACAGGCAGCTTTGTTTCCCCCAAACAGAAAAAGAAGCAAAGTGATAAAAGGAAGACTTAAAAACATACAAAGATTAATATAAAAAACATGATCTCAAAATTCCAAGGGAAAGAATTTAACAGGAAACACAGAGCACAAAAAGTAACCAAAAAATGACTGTTTTTAACGAAGTGCTGCCTGACACACCTGACTCAAATGAATAAGTTACTGTGCAGAACTTCATGGGCTGTTGGATCCATTTAATTTTAATCAGGTGTTAGAGCAGGGAAACGTTGAAAACCTGCAGGACTGCAGACCTCATAGGACCGAACTGAGTAGCCCTGATCTATGGACTACAGCTGTCTTTTGCAATAGAAAGTTAACTCCTTTTGTGCAGGCATAGTTTGTAAGTTATAGCTGGCAGAAAAGTGTTCAATAGCTGTATTTTTTGCTAGTGAGGAGACACAGCAGAGGCCCTTTACTGCAGCAGGTTCTTCATGTCAGTTTGACATGAGGAGTCCAGAGAGAAAGATAGACGCTACAGGAATATGAGATGGCATATTAGTGGTGAGAGCTGTTAGCTGAGGTGCAAAGTATATGATCAGTTGAACTGAAAAAGGTAGTTTTGAAGTGTTAGTGCTGAAAACAAGTTACAGGTCTATACTGCAGTCCTAATGGAAACACTGGGCCAAAAAGCGCCTTTGTAGCTAACGTTGCATTATACAAACACCACAAATGAGGAACTGATTTCCCTAAAGTCCCTAAATCTGCCAAAACTTCCAAAACTTTGGATTGGATCAGGAAAAACTGGTTGATGTATCAGGAATTATCACAACAGATGTCCAAGAAGAAAAGACACAAAAGCTGCTCCTTTAATTGGAAACGCTCAATGAAATTGAAGCCCAAGACTTTCCCAAAGAATTTTCAAAAGCAAGAATTGAAATCTTTATTATGCACTGATTATCCAGTCGTGTGTTCCAGTTGTCTGTTTTGTTTTTTTCAATAAATGACGAAGTGACCTTGTTTTTTCGAACAGAGAACTCATAAGTTGCAGAAGATCCTGAGATTCCAGATTTAAAGATGTCTGCGCCCACTACCACCTGTAGTCCATTGTCTTTTTTAGATTTTTTTTAAATAGCACATAAACTGTCATAGATAATTATGTTGTTATAGTGGAGTAGCTTGTGAAATGTTGCATGTGTGGTTTATCACCTAAATTGGCTGGTTTTCTCATTGAGAACATTTTTATATTTGGTTTAGTCATTTTCTAGTTTTATATGGCATACCTGAAAATCTTGGGCACTCATAATTACAAGTCAACTGGGTCAAGAAGGACGGATTTTAATGCAATTCAGACGAACTTGCATGGAAGGAATGCAAGGGACGAATATAACAGAAGAACAGACCACCTCAAGTAAAAGTTAATAAAGTTATAGTTCCACTGAACAGAGCAGAGTTGGTAGGCAGATGAGAACTCTGTGAGAGGATGGTGTATAGGACATCAGGTCTGAACATCCAGAGATGGAGATTCCAGGAACATTGTAAGTGTGGGCATGGCTCAATGTTAGACAATGCAGAAATGACAACAGCAGTTAGCTGGGAAAAGACTTCCGCAAACATAACTAGGCAGGGCACAAGAAAAAGAATAAGTCCAGATGTTCCACTTCTTAATGCACTTAGATGTGGCACTGAGTGAAGAAAAGACCAGAGTAGATATGCTGCAGGGCTGATGAACTGATGAGGAACAGCTGTGCCCGAGGAACCCTGCCAGAGCAAAGAGACAGCCACACCAAAAGTGGTCTAAAATGGCCACACCCACACTGCCATTCACAAAAGACAAAAAGAAAACTGAGTCCAGAGACTCATGACTCAGATCGGGAATACAATGAGCTACAGGTAAAAGATTTCAGGGCAGGACAGGTGCTGATTAAAGGAGGGCAGGACATGACGATGCCTGAAATCAGATAAAACATTTGTGTGCAAAATCAAATCTAATTTATTTTTATAGCACATTTAAAAAACATTATAAGAAATTATTATAAGAAACAAAGGATAAACAACAATAAAGCATTCATAATAAGAATGCAAGAATTGGAAGGAAGGGTGTGCACTGGTTCAAAACCAACCTTTTTCTGTTTATCTTACGATTTGACATTTATTTTTAATTCCATGAGCTCTTCCATTATATCCTGATCACACTATCGATTAACATTTAATCAAGTCATTCTCATTCAAAAGTCTGCATTTATGTTCAGCTGATAATCTTTTTTTACAGGCTGTGATAAAAACATAAAATAGAGATATATACAACATTTTCAGCTGTTTTTGTAGATTCTTTCTGTTGGTACAAAATCCAAACTGAGTAACAGCTAAAAATGGAACTTGGAATGAACAAAGCCTCAAAATCCTTAATCAAAACAAAACAAAACAAAAAAACTACAACTTCATGGAGCCATTCTTACAGGAATTATCTAGAATGCCTTCCAGCAACAGTAGCTCTCCACACTGCATCTTGCATCACCTCTTTTTGTCATTTAGTATCTGTGAACATGGCTCCCTCAGCTATACATTTTCCAAGACGAGCATGTTTCTGCATGGAAATCTATTAGTTACACTTTGCTGCACCCTTCTAGAAACAGCCTGCTGTTTTCTTACTTTTCTACCTTGTACCCTGCAGGTTTTCATGGGTCAAGACCAAAGCTTCCCAGATTCCTTTGAACTTGTTTAACAATTTCCTTCACCTAGGGATCATCGGTATTGGGTGGGCCTACTTAACTCAAGAGATCAAACCTGAGTAGTTATAAAAAATTTGACCTCAACTTTCTGTGGCTGAATATGAGAAGTTTTTAACATCCGAGTCAATCATCCTTCTGACAGACAAAGGTTTGAAAAACATTCTCAGTATGATTGTGCAGTTGGATAATATTAATACACTGAAAGTAAGTGCAAGTAGCTAATCACTGCTTTTTGACATAAATTACAACAATATGAAAATAGCCAAAATCCTCCTTTAACTAAATATCTGTGTAAGCTCCAATGGCTTTTCCTTTTTGGGACTAATATAGCAACATAACATTCTCATCTCAGGGTGTTGAATGCCACCGTTTTGTCAGGACTTCTTGCTGTCTCTACCTCTCTGGCCCACACACCTGCTGCTACAATATCAGACAGTGTAAATACAGCAGTATAACTGGGAGGTGTCCACATAAGAAAGTGTGAAGTTTTTCTACTTGTTGTCCATTTCCTTCTCTTGTTTTTAACATTTTCCTACCAACGTGGTTAGATTTAGGAACCAAACGCAATTAGTTCATTCATTATATGTGGATTTGTGAATATATATTTCTATAGATTTGCTACCCTGTGTCTCCACCCCTCACAAATGAGCTCTTCTGAATCTTTGACTTAACCACATCAAGGACTTACTAGTGATGGATTAACTTCACCCTCTCTGACACAAGAAGTTGATGTGATGAAATCTTCAGGTTTGTCACAAATGACAAAGAAGAGAACCCATATGACCATGCGGGGTGCATCAAGTTCAAAAGTCAAAGTTTATTCTTTGATGTAGAGGTTAGACACATGTAGGTGGTCAACAAAGCAGATAGATAAAACAGGAATGTCAAAAAGTGCATTTGGATCAAGCAGTTTTAGGAACTCAGTGTTTTAATGAAACTCAGAAACAAGGTGTCCACATGAAAACAGGTATTTTGATAAATGTAGATTTATTTTTATTATTATTATTATTATTATTATTATTATTATTATTATTATTATGTGTTTGTGGCTTTCCTTCACATAAGAACACAGTTTTGGGGCACTGAACTTTAAGGAAAATGCCTTCCAGAGTGAAGAATTTTGAACAATCTAGCTGTACATTTCATGTGTGGATACAAGTGTTTTTTTTTTTCTTTTTTGTTGTGCATCACCAATGGTGTGGCTTACGCCACAATATGCAATGTTATTGCCTTTGTTTACATGGCAATGACAGACGTATCAATATTGTATCGGCACTAAAGACTTTTACATGTTTGCATAAAAAAATGTAGTTTGTTGCTAACTGGTCATCTCCATGCATTGAGGACTGCTACATAAAATGACAGAAATTGCGGGGTTTTGCTGAAAGGAAGCTCATTTCTGGTGTGTAATTAAATGGATCAGCAACAAGTTTGTTCCTGTGGAAAACTGATAAAAAGTTGTTCAACCATTGTGGCTGCTACTGACTCAGGGTAGGCTAATAAACAGGACTGTATTTAGTCCTATTAACACTGGTGTATATTATGACTTATGATGACGTGAATGTGTTTCTGAACTATGAAGCTGATCATCTGTTCTGTTTCAATGAGACTGAGTCACTACAGGAGCTGCTGTTTGCTTGAAAAGCAGCACCGTGTCCAAGCAGTGACCATTTAATTTGTCTGCTCTTTGTGGTTCTTAAAAGAACTTTCTGACCCTTATTCAATGATGATTTCATTGGAGGGGGATTTTAATAATGTTATCGTCCCTATGAGATGTTTCTGATTGTATCAGCTGGATACACAACAGTAGTGGCAGTAACCCTGTTTTTGACTGCACCGTGCACCAATATATATGTGCATGCACATGACTTGGAAAGTCGTGGTGTATGGTTGAAAAGGCTTTCCCAAAAGCCCCATGTAATTCAAACGTTCGTGATCTTCGTGTTCTTGTAAACATGGCCTCAGAATGACAACATGTCTTCAAGGTCTTTTTCTCTTGTATGCATTTACAGTGCAGATAGGAGCTGAAATGATATAACAGCAGGTGGGTTATACAAAAGTAAAAATCAAGTTCCTTCTCCATAGTTGTTTGATAAACACCTAGTTTGGCAGTAGCTCATTTCCTATGTGTTTGTTTTAAGTTTTTAAAAGCTAACTTTCAGAGTTTTTACACCTATGACTAACATCTTTACCAATGCTTAAAAGTTTATTTGGTCTACTTCCTTTTTTTTAGTATGAGTGTTTGTTGTGCTTGTACTGCAACTTTGCCATTTGTAGAATATCTCATCTAACAGTGAAATAATTGGCTGTGTGCGGAAGCTTGTTTGAAGACTTTGTGAGAGGGAAAACATCATATTGTTTTTGAGTTGCAGGGCTGCATCTTTGCAGTTTGAAATTTGGCATACCTGAATAAAAAGACTGTCTGTTTTGTTTCTGCTTTGTTTCTCATTTTCCTTTGGTTGTATAGGCTCTGTTAGATTTAATTTATTTTTATCTGATTATTTCACTTTATGTTAACTTTATTCTATTTATGCTTGTTGGACTAAACTTACTGCATGCTGAGTATCATTATGCTGCTACTAGATGCTTGAATTTCCCTCAGGATCAGTAATGTATCTGTCAGGACCAATCAGAGTATGGGTGCATCACAGATTCCTCTAAGCTTCTACTTGGAACTGGGAGTTGGAAGAGAAAGCACCTCAAGTGCAGATAAAATGGCAAAAAATGTGAAAGGACCCAGTAAATGAGGAAAAATGAAAGATGCAAAACTAACAAAGCTGTGCAAAGACTAACTTTCCCCTTAAAAACTAAAAATGACAGTGGTGTTGACTGTATAATTAGCTTAAGAATCAAAACGTGATTTTTTATCTAAGCAGGTTTTTACCATAATTTTTTTTTATCATCTCGATGATAAAGGAGTCATTGTATGCATTTTATGTAACTAACTCTTTAACCTGACGTATTTCCATTACTGCAACAAAAACAAAAACATCACTGAATTCAAAATATTGAGATTTTATCTCAATGGGTGCAAATAGGCATCCGTGCAAATATGATTTATGTGTTGAGATTTTACTTCTGTTTATGTCCTGTTGTTCTTATTACTACCATGCCTACAGACACCCTTAAGCATCAATCCTCATCTTCACAGATTTAAATTCCTCCAGACATCCTTCAAATGCAAAGCTAAGACATTAAGGGACTCCCAGTCTCTTCCAGAGACTCCCATCATTGGAAACAAGCCAAGCAGAGACAGCCGTCTGGGTTTCCCGTGCGTCTTTTATCCAGGATCGAGCAATCAAACAGACAACATAAAACATGCTGCAGCAGCACCTCGTCTGCTCATTTCTTCCTTTTTGGGAAAAGAGCTGAACAGGCTATAATGATTATTCTGGCTGCTTCTCTCTGTAGACAAGCTTGAACTGACAGTCAAAGTCATCTCACAGCACCTGCTGAGATGGGGATGCATAAATTTAGGTGCAGCTGATCTTTTTAACTCTAATACACTGCAGCTTTTTAACTCACCTTCTCATGTGGCAAGAATTTTTTTTTTAAATTTATTTTTATAATATATGTAACCATTGTTTTTTCTATAAATTCTCTGGTAAAAATGAGAGTTTTTTTTTCATCCTTTTACCTACTATGATGCACTAACTGTTGTCAGAGCAGCATGGTAATGAGCCTAAAACTGTTTGTGCAGCTGGTGCCCTGCAAACCCAAAGCTTTAATCCCCTACGGTAAAAGAAGTGCATATTAGATTTTATATGCTGATTTGAACTAAAACAAAAACATTCAATATTTTTAGTGGATATTTAGTCCTGTGTAGTTGTGAGCTGTCTTATTTCTTCTTTTACTTCCAAGGATCCAGAAATTCTTGTAATCATTTTAAAGCAGAAGTTCTCCAGGTTTTTGTTGGTTATTGGGACATTGGCTGCTTTTATATTCATTTTTATGAAAATGTGTTCTTTGTAAAGCCACTTACCTCTGTCCTGTGGTCCATTCATGCATGAAGAAGGCATCTAACTCAAAGGATGAACTGTGGTATGTCGACACATAACAGAAAACTTATCAAATAACTTTAAATTGGATCTTTAGGCTCTTTGTTTTCAGCAGCCTGAAAGTGATGTCCTTAAGAACAGTTAAATCTAAAAAAAAGCAATAACTTATTCTGTAAAATCTAACAAGTTGGCTTCACAAAAAAAAAAAAAACAAAAAAAAAAAACTTCTTGCTTCAAAAAATTAAGTTTTACATTCTTGGGGTAAATTGAACAATTTGTGTTTTTAGAACTTAAATTAACTCAGTAAATCTGAACATATTGTAAATAAAGCTTGTGGAAGAAACTTGATGTAATCAAATTTATGTAAATTAGAAGTGATGAATCACAAAAACCACATTTTCGTTTTTAACACACATGATTATTCCAAGCCCACCTTCCTCAGAGTAACTGATAAACTTAACCGTTTAAGGCCCGGCCCATGAAAAAATGGTGAGAAAAGTCAATTTTTTAAATATGAGATCATTATTTAGCCCTTTAACAAAATGTAAAAAAATTTATATGTCTATATATATAAATATTTTTTTTTTTTTTTATTTGTTTTGCAACAAAATTAGCTAAACCTTTTGGGGGATATTTGACATGTATTACCATGTGATGTGTCTAAATAATTATAGTATGATTTTCTGCTTCCTGGTATCTATTAGGGGGCAGAAGACAAGCATCAGATTGTGTTCAACATGACTTTTAGCATTTTTTATCATAAAGTGATGCCAAATGTCTCAGAAACTATCAAATATGTCACAATATGTCGTGTTTTTCATTGTGAGCATGAAAAACAAGATAAAATAAAACTTAAGAGGAGATACTTATTTTATTAGAACTTTATATTATTTAGTTCTTGCTAAAAATCTTATCATCTTTGATGTATCATGTGAATTACTGATTAACCAAATAAAAAAACAAAAGGAAAACATGGAGCTTCTGTGTAATTTCAACTTTTATGAAGCTAACGAACTAAAAGTAAAAAGTTTCATACAATGAATGAATTTTTGTCCTTTAATAGACGTCAACAGCTTTATGCATGACCACCACCACCACCGCCTTTGCACACTCATTTACAACTGATTCAACATACGTGCATTAATTCATTCAGCTATTTGTTCTCAAGACGAATGTAAATAAGAACTAGATTAAAATGAGGTTTTATCCACTAAATCTATTCTATTAGGCAATGTTAGAATTTACAGTGTGACACAGAATGCACCTTGATCCTCAGTTGGGTCCATCTTGGCAAAAACTTCATCAGAAATGATCTCCATGGAAGGGTACGCCATAAGACAACTGGTCTTTGAAGATCCTTCTAGAAAACCATTTCTAAAGACTACCTAAAGAAATTATAATGTTACCTTTTCAAATTAATTTCAACATGACAGACTATTTTTTTATCTTAGATTCTGTATTTCCATTTATCTTTGTACATTTTAATAAATCACTACATCTACTTTCCATTTTCCTGCCAACACATAAATAATTTGAGGGTGGCTCAAGACTTCTGCACAGTGCTGGATTTATCTTTATGACTTTCATCCTGTTAGTAATTGCATTTACCCCCTCCAGCCTCCCATCATTCATTCGGTCTAATTAGCTCTCCTGACCTGCTAAGCATGGCCGTGACCTCTTCATCCAGCGAGGCGCTGACTTCTGCCTCATCATTTTGACTGCTGGCTGACATGCAACCAGCAATAACCGCAGAGCGGATCCTTCTTGTCATTAGAGGAAGGTCTTTGCTGCCCTCAGACTGCTGTAGTTGGAATTAAAAGGCATGAAGTTATCACATTTGTTGTTTATACTCCATGAAATCTCCATGAAGCCAATATGTGGGTCACATCTCTGCATTTAAACAGACTTGCTATACAAGTGATTGGTATAAAACTAATTGCCATTGGCCAACCCTCCAGAAGACGCTAAATTAATTGGTGACTCGATGACAAACACACTGCTACGAAAAGACAATTGTGTCTTGAGAGAAAGGATTTCAGTTGAACAATGGGCCTATTTAAAGCTGACCGGGAGGCTTGTTCTACGGAGAAATAATGTTTGAATTAATCAGCACCTAGCTTTGCTTTTCTTCTTCTGTGATTTAGTATCTGTAGGAAAAAAATAGGACACAGAGTCATAACTCTCCAATTAATCATTTATAATCATTAATCTCACTTGCTGCAAAACGACGGCACAACAGTGAAAAAACGAATTAACATGCACTGATAAGATTCGCTGATATGTACATGACACGTTGCTCTCAGTCCTTTATCATTCAAATAAAGTTACAGCTCTGGGTTTTAACTGCACTGATGCTGAGAATAAGCCTGCTCAAACACTTAGCTGCCTGTAGGGCCAGTGTTCACATGGGTTACAAGTGAAAACCAGAGGAATTCTCACATGTAACAGTAATTCACCACGGCCTCTGGACAAGCATAGCTCTGGGCATCGAGCTCTAATCTTCTACATAAATGTAAAGTTCTGCAGGGAAAATGTCTTCACAAGCTTCCAGGCTTACACAACCCCAGGAACAAAGACTGTAAAATGACTTTAGGTTGAAGCTGCTTTTTCAACCCCCCCAGAGCTTTTCGACGACGTATCACTTCGGTCCACACCCCTGAGGGTTGACTACTGATGCAATGTGATGTGCTTCTTCTCTGTTATTGCGCTCATCTTTCACACTGGGCCCCTTGCTGACACTCGCCACAAGCTGCGTTTTAATGGGGCAGTTCCACGGAGATGAGAGGAGTGGCGACCAGAGCGGGGTTAAACAGAAAGCTTCACCATCCCTGCCAATCAGCGAAAAACACTCTGCTCTCCAGCATTAAGCATAATATATGTATTTACTTTTTTTTTTGCAGAAATTAGATGGGGTAGCAATTGTTTTATATCTGAACCTTAGTTTGCACAAATGTTGGAAATGTAACAGTCAAAACTGCAAACTCAGCTGAGATGCAATTGTTAAGTAATTAAAACAACACTGCTCAGCAAAAGTTATTATTTATGCATGAAACATGAAAAAAAAGCTGTAGTTATAGCTTTTCATGATATGACTTTGTTAGACTCAATTGGAAAAATATAACCATCCCCAATAAATTTTTATCATCACTGGCAGAAAAGCTAATTAACTGAGGTTTTATTTTAATGATTTCCTGGATATTATCATTATAAGAAATGAGTCTGGATCTACTCTGACATTGCATAATGATGATGAAGATGCTGAAAACATCTGGCAGGAGGTGCTAAGGATGAATATGAATTGTTAGCATGTTAGAACAACAAAGACTCCTGTGGATGTGAATGTACACTGCAACATAACCTTGACAAATCTTTACAGCAGGTTGAATTTTCCAAATTTATAAAGAAAGGAGTGTTAGATTTAGCCTGAAGACGGGCCAGACCCCAAAAGAGCAGACAGCAGATAAGTAAAGAGAAAATGATGTGTATTTGGTGAACTGAGAATCTGAAGTAACAAAGTTAAAAACAAAAAGAAAACCTGAGACAGAGGTGGTGGTGGTGCAGCCTGGAAAACTCAGGAGTCTTATTTCAGTCTGGACATGGAATCCTTTTGGAAAAAAAAAGAGATTCACAAAAACAAGAATGTAACAATTCAAAAGTGATACTTTAGAACAAAATGTGTGTAGGGATGTTGTTGTACCACTTGGTACGGCAACAATCTGCTAATGAGGGGGCTGCAGACGGAGGCTTAAGAAGGCTGACTGAGTTGATCTACAGCAGGTGAGACGAATCTCCAATTAGCACCAGCACCATGCCAGGCAGGAAGTCTCTGAGCCACAAAGGAAGCAAAAGAAAAAGACATGACAAAATAAAACAGAAACAAAAACATGATTCTCCTTGCTACCTTTACCACCATTTAATGAATCACAGGCAAACTTCACTGTGCTATGTCAGTACATTTTTTACATGAATTATTAGACATAAAATCATGACATATGATTTTTTGTCTACAGAACTGAGCTTAATTCTTCATGGCATAGATTCAACAAGATGTTGGGAGCATGCCTCAGAGATTTTCCTCCAGATTTGACAGGATAGCATTATACAGTTGCTGCACATCCATGGATGATTTGAGCTTTGTGACATGGTGCATCATCCTGCTGGAAGTAGCCATCAGTAGATGCTACACTGTGGTCAGCAACAATACTCAAGTAAATATGCCAGGAAAATATCTCCCACCAAATTGAACCAATTCTAAAATCCAGGATGGATCAATGCTTTCATGTTGTTTACACCAAATTCTGACCCTAACATCTCAATTTTGTCCCGGAAATGGACACTCATCAGACCAGGCAACACTTTACTTCCATTGTCCAGTTTTATTGAGTCTGTGTGAATTTTTCCATCAGTTTCCTGTTCTTAGCTGGAGTGGCACCTGGTGGGGTTCTCATGTTGTAGTCCATCTCCTTCAAGGTTCAATGTGTTGTGCATTCAGAGATGGTATTATTGTTTACCTTGGTTGGAATCAGCGGTTATTTGAGTTCCCGTTGCCTTTCTATCATCTCCAGCCAGTTTGCTCATTCTACTCTGACCTCTAATATCAACAAGACAGTTTGGTCCAGACAACTGCTGCACACTTGATATTTTATCTTTATTGGACCATTCTCTGTAAACCCTAGAGATGGTTTTGTGTGAAAATCCCAGTAGATCAGAAGTTTTTGAAATACTCAGACTAACAACCATGCCACGTTCAAAGTCACTTAAATCCCCTTTCTTCATCATTCTGCTGCTCAGTTTGAACTTCAGCAAGTCATCTTGATCATGTCTACATGCCTAAATGCATTTGAGTGATGTCTTGTGTAATATGTTGTTCTGTGTAAACCCCTTTAATTTGTGTTCACACTGTCATGTGGCCAGGCCGTGCTCTTGAATGAGATAATTTGATCTCAAGCATGGCAAAACAAAGTTTAAAAACAAAAATAAACTGAGCTGCTGCCATTTGACAAGCAGTTGAACAGGTGTACCTACAGAGTGGCGTGTGAGTGTACATAGGCAGTGTCACTGCCAATGGAAAGTATAAAACACTCTTTTCTTCTAGAATTATTTGTAAAGCTATCGTTTTACTGGTGCAAACAAACGTCTCAGCTTATGTAAGTGTTAAAAGATCATCTTTACAGTGCAGCTGTCTTTTCCCTAAATCCTTAGAAATCCCCTCTACCATCTTATCTTAACCTCATGATATTTTTCATTGTGGTAAACAGACAGAAAGGACAGAGGAGACCTATTATACCCTGACAAGATCAGTAGTTGAACCTGCTTCAAGCAGGAGGCAGAGGGGTAGTTGAGAGTTTTGACACACCAACTCATTTGAGCTGAGTAGGTAGTGGTGTCCAAACTTTTGTCTGATACACTATGTAAAAAATAAAGCTATTATATTGGAGTCAAACCATTATCTTCATAGATTATGGTCCGTCACCTTATCTACCACCATCAGATTCAGCCTCATTTTACTTGTTCACTCACTAATGTCTCCATGGCCAGTATAACACAGCAGCAAATTGGACACTATGCTGGTATTTGATACCCCCCGGTAATGATAGATTCCTTTTTTTATGAGATTAAATAGTCTCAATAAGTCTGGATGCTCCTACTAAAATGAACTAAAATCTGTTCCCTCTTCTGAACAAAGTTGTGGATGCTTCAGATAAAAACATGTCTGATTGCAAATAATGCCAAGCTGCAACTTTAGGAGCCATAAACACAGCTATTCATCTGGGACTCCATCTGTTTTATTTGTCCAGGTTTACACCATTAACTGTATGAAATCTTGTGAATATGTGCCATCTGAAAACTATTTAGGATAGTTTAATCACGTTTTTCCTGCTTTTTTATAAGCATGCTGTAAATGGAAAGGCCAATAACTGGAGTATTTAATCCCTCATGTATCTCAAAAGTGGTTAGATGAGTGATTAATGTACCCATTATGTCTGCAATTATGAACTGGAAGTGCAAAGAAGGCTTTTCAGATAATAGGGGAGAATTAGTTCAGCTACGTGGCCACAGAGCAGCAGCTTCTGTTGCTTGAGTACACCACCAGCATCAGAACCACCCAGTTATAATGTTACACTTTTACAGATGCTGTCAGAGGGTCCTCTGGGGTCCAGCGTTCCACGAACCCGGCATCTCTGCTGGCCTCGATTAGTGACTGACCTTTCATTTTAGTCTGTACATCATCAGTGAACCCCGGAGCACAGAGAGGAGCCACTACAGCAAATTCCAATATGTCATATCGATTCCTGTTACCGTGAGGCATCAAAACAGAATCTGGAGGAGTGAAATTTAGACATATTAAAGTTCAGTTACATGACTAAGAACAGTAAAAATCATCTAAATAAAAAATAAAGATGTTCTTATTTTCTGCATCAGCTGCTGCCATTTCTGTTTTTTTGAGTGAGAAGATAATCTCATTAAAAAGGGACAAATTGTTTCATTACAGTTACTGGCCAACAGTTCAAAAGGCCGATTCTAAGATGACTCATTCACCCCAATATCTGGATTTCAAGAGTGTCAAAGCTCCTTTAACAAGCAGTCTAAACTCACCCTGATGCAGCAGCAGGGTTCTTAGACTTGGATTCACTTTGATACATGCTCTTTGATGCAGCTGCAGGGTGGTGACAGATTCTCCATGAAGATCCTTTATAATGTGTGACATTATTCATTTACGAAGGGGGTGCATTACCCTGAGTGTGAGTCCTTTAATGCCAAACACACTTAGGTGTTTTCATTTGCATTAAGTGCTTTGATTTCGTATTTCTGGCAGTAAACAATGGACCTAGTTTTAATAAGCGTCATAAAATGACACTAATAAGATCTGACAGCCCACTGAGCAGGCGAATCACTCACATTTTAATATAAACTACACACTCTTAAACACTTCTGTAAGCGCAGAGCATCAAAGGCTGATTCAGAAATCATCCAATAAAAAGAAAAACAAGAAGACTTGTGATACATTGCATTTTCTCTACAGTGTTTACAGTACTCTTTTAGTTAAAAGGAAAGTGCAACTAAAAAAAAAAAAAAAAAATCCCATCGGGGCGACTTTGATCTCACCCTCATAACGACACAGCAGCAGGCTGAACATTCCCTGTGAGCTTTCACACAGAGGCAGATTTTCACCATTAGCATGATGCATTAAGTGTTTTCTGCAAAAAGAGGCTCTCTGACAAATTAGCATTCACTTTTATCTGACAGTCAGGTGAGGCAGGGTAGTAGGTCATGATTAAGAACTGATTTTTAGTGAACATATGGCCCAGATGGTTGTACTCTGATATGACCTTTTAGATGAGCTGTGTAGGTTTTAGATCAGGTGTGAGGTCAAATATTGTTACACTCAACTTCCTCACCAGCTATTTAGGCTACAAACATGCAGCAGTTCAAAGTGTCCCAGTTCTGATAATTTCTCCCCTCGTGTGGCCCAGTTTTGATGTTTTCTGACCACTTGGAACAGAAAAATGGAGTAGCATTTTTCCAATTCCCATCTGAACCACATGGAGCATTCTGCACAATCAGATCAGAAGGTTGCAACCTCCAGCATCTTTCATAATGAAAGTACAAGCAAATGTTATGTCTCCATGGGGAAAGTCCAAATAATAAAACATGGTTTTTAGAGGAACTGTGGGGGAAAAATTAGAGGGATATATGCAGCGGTGGTCTCATAAAAGAAGCCGCTACTTCGATCAAAAAATTTTATTTTGTTTTAATGTGATGCTGATGATGCTGCAGTGTTCATTCCCATTAGCTCTTGTAGATATTAAGAAAATCAAAGATGAGCAGATAATGATATAAATATAGTAAGTCTATGTTCTCCATCCTTAAGCAGGATCAGTGAAATTCACTTGCACCTTACAAACAAGCTGCAGCTGGATACAAAAAAGCTTAATCTCAATCAAAAACAACAGGAAAATCCTGATTTTATAAACAACTTTTGGTCACTGTTCAAAAATAGTCCTTCAAGCATTTCAAATTCGTAGGAAGAGACAGAAAACCTGGTTATTTTCAGCAGCACACTCACACATAAGCTATGCAAAATATGAAATGCTTGGCAAAAATAGCATATTCCCACAAAAATGTACAAATCATGTTATAAGAGACTCCAGTCTTATAAAGCAGAGCCAAGTTTCCTCTAGTACACATGGTGACTTTGAGGTGAGAGGCCCGTCTGTTGTGAATTTATGCTCACAAACTAACTCAGTGAATTAACTACAGTGTGAGAAAGCGATCAAAATTAGCCCACTTAATAGTCAAACATTGGCAAGAGATTGCATCTGATTTACACACAGTGTCAATGGCTTAGTATTTTACTACAGTGAACCCTGTCAGTCTGCATTGACTTCAGTTTTTCTGCTTTAAATTGAAGCTGTCCTATAGTCAATAGCTCTTTTTATTTCAGATTTTTAACTAAATAAATTCATAAACACAAGCACCCACGAGGGTAAAAATCAGGAAGAAAAAAAGGCTTGTTGAAGGAGCTATAGAGTATCAGCGTGTTCTTTTAAGAATTTTTTTTGTTGTTGTTGTTATTTACACCTATTCTCCATGTATAAATATTAGGGCCTTCAAAAATAACGTGTTAATGGCGGTAACTAATTTATGTAATTAATTACATTAATATTTTTAATGCACTTAATGCATTCACGGCATTCCCAGTACATCCATCTTTTCTCCGTTATGATGGTGGGACATGGAGGCATCTAGAGGCAAGATGGAAAAGATGAGCCTGCTGATTCTATAGATGGATTTGAGAATAGAAAGAACATTGATGGAACAACACATGGGCCCCCGTGGAGGATGATGGTGTTTTAACACCTCCATTTTTTTTCCCCTCATTGTGCACAAATGTGGCTGGTCTTGTGGCTCTCTGGTTGTCTCTGTCTGCTCCTCCTCTCCATCTCCTGTTATTCCGTGAATCATGACGGCTGATGGTGATCAGCTGATCGGCTTTTCTGCCCCAAGTACCGTCTCTTTTGTAGTGTTTGTTTAGCATTCAGGTGAGGAGGAAACTAGTGGTTCATGGTTTCATACCAGCACACATTTACCCCAAAGTATTGCTTTTGGAAGGACGCTTCTCTAACACAGCAGCTGACAGATGGTAAAAAGGTAAAAGTGGGGACCAGGCAGGAGCACTGGCCAGGATAAAGGTGGCAGACCTTAGTGTTTTTAGCCAGATCATCAGTTTTATCAGAGTTTGTTCATCAATATCAGCTGTTTAACTAAATTTATCAACATCTGGTGGTTTTTTGACAGATATTATCACCATGTGATAATGTGTAGATGGTTGGTGAGATGATGCTGGATGAATTCTGCATTATGATCTAGAACATGGTAGAGATGATGCAGAACAACATATACAACATGCTGCATTTACTGACCCTTGGACATCTGATGTTTACCCAAGGGAAGTTCCTTTTACTGCATCAGCTTGCAGTAAAAATAAACAAATTTCAGGCATAGTCAGGAATGGTGATTAATCATGATTAATCAGTTTGTAAGTTTTGATTAATCAGATTAAAAATCTTAATCATTTGATGGCCCTAATAAATATAAGATGTTGTTGTCATTAATTTGTGTCCTGTGTCAGGTATTCTTCTCTTGGGGTTATGGTGCTTGTTGACTCTTGCTCATTTTTTATGAATTGACTTCTATGAACAGCTTTTATAAACTGAGCTAATGTGGCTCATATAGCGGGTTTGCTTTAAATAGATAACAATTGGACCACATAAATTTGGTTAAATTGGACTTCATCTTCAGTGTTTCTTTTTGACAACATACGAATAAAACTAAACTGAGTTTGTTTTCTTTAGCTCATTCTGCCTTGAACCTTTCACAAATCACATCAATTGGTCTCGGCTTAAAGGTGTGTGAAAAGGTCTTTTGGTAAAGGGATTGAGTTTGTGCAAAGTGGCAAATGGGACAAAGTGCTATCCCATTATACAATTTTCCTTTGGAGGCAAAACGGACCATATTTAGACATAAAGGTGAAAAATGATTTTTGAAAGCTGTTGGGGCAAAAGTATTTAAAAATACAAATTTCCTCTTCTTCATTCACAGCTGATAAAATGCAGTGGGTTATTTTCACTGTGAGCTGGAACAGACTTCTACACGGGAATGTGTGATGCCCTTGATATGAAAGTGTAATTAATCTAGTTTACAGCTTATATAACCTGAAATAATAGAAAAAAAACACAAGTATTAAACCACTTTCCCTCAGTAATCTTTAAAACAAATGAATGAGAAAGATAATGATAAAATCACTCTTTATAATCACATTTTTATAAATTGTAAAAGAGCTGGGTAATCATTATTTATTCAAATGACATAATGTAAAATGTAATACAGCATTTAATGAGTAATTTATCTTACAGTCTAGGCAGCGACTCATCCCACCTAACATGAACATCCTTAAATATTTTTTTATGTAAATGTTATCATTAAGGGCATTAAATGTGTTCATGAAAGCAAGTTATCCCAATTACTGTATTTCCAGTCTGGCATGCTCAGCTTTTATGGGGTCAACCAACCTCAGATTGCTTGGTTTATGTCAGATATACTTTTATTAATTTACTCCTAAATTATTAATGTCTCAGTTTCTGAAATAATTATAAACTCCAGAACCGCACTTATAGCTTGGTTTAACTAAACTCTATTTTTCTACTACTAAACTGGGTTTGGACCAAATGAACCCAATTTTGAACCAGCTAGTGCATTCAGACTTAAAGTTAGTTTCCAACCTAAAAAGTCCATTTCACCTGGAACAAAAACATCACGGCTCTTCTGTGTGAATCATGACATCATCAGTGGGCAAAAACTGGGTTCACCCAAATGTCAGATGTTTTAATAAAGTTAAGAAGAAGAAAACAAAAACAACCCCGAACGCCAGCTCAAAGAAATGAATGAAAGTGAAGAAAGAATACCTCAACTGTAAAAAAAGACTTGGGCTGGATGTGGTGATACATGTCCACTGAGTACCGCTTCCAAACCTCTGAATCTATCACAGATGAAGATGACAGGTTGACTACATATCATCTGTTGAAAATAAAGCTGAGATAAGTTAGGTCAATCACACTGTTAAATAAATCAATTTGCATAAAAACCTGAATGTTGCTGTAATGTTTTGTTGCCTGGCAACTACTTTAATGTATGTTTATATGAGTAGCCTTGAATTTTATGAGTTCATGTTGACATTTTAATGTCATACAAAATTTGTCCTGTCATCTGAATATATTTTGTTTTGTGGGAAACCCTAGGTTACAACTGAGCCTGAAAACTTAACCATCAACTTTCATGGCCAAATTTCTAAGTGATCTTCAAGTATTCTTCACCAGTAATAATAATAATAATAATAATAAAGAGAAATATTTAATTTTCAAGTGACATTTATGGAAAATAAAAGTTCATGCTATACTGATATTACTGATATTAATTCCCTCATCTCAAACAAAAGCTAACAAAAGTACCACATGTACAACATGTCAATGTCTTAATAACTTCTCATGTGTTAGGAGTCGTCTTGGTCTTGAGATGTCAAAATGTAAACAGGATGAAGAACAAAACTGTTTAAATACAAGTTGTCATTTAACCAAAATGTGGAAATGTTATAAATCAGACACTTCTTTTGTTTTTATGTGGTTAACCATCTTGTTAGAGAACATGTGCAATAAGTACTTGAGTACTGAACAGTTGTGTGTGAGCATTTAAAAATCAGAGAAGGCCACATTTAAGTTTACATGTAAAGATTATAATGCATTTTAGGTACATTTTGACATACAAAAAGCCAAAAATCCCTAACTTTTTGGCAAATCTCACAGGTTTTCCTTTTACTATGACTACAGAGTCCTGTAATATAGGCAAAGGGCTATTTCTAAGTGCTATCCGTTATTCTAATTCAGTGATTTTGCATCTTACCATAACTTTTTGTTTCTATAATGTGTGTCTCATTTTTTTTATTTATTTTTTTTATACAGGCTTACTTCAAATTAAATCAATATGAACATAATGAACTGCTGTAAAGTGAGTAAAAGACATCTGCACAACTCCAGTTTAGGGGTATAATTAAGATTTATTTCCTTTTGAAAATATACCCATAAATTTGTCATATGAAAACAACTATACAACCTCAAACATTTTATCACAACAGGATCACACAAATTAACACCCACTTCCCTGCGTTACAAAGAATTGCCCTTAATTGTTTTACAGGTTTTTTTTTCTTAACATTTAAAACATTTGTCAACAAAAAAAACAAAAAAAAAAAAAAAAAAAAAAAATCAAAACAACACAAGAATCAGCTACGACTTTCAAAATTTCCACCTATGAAATACCCAGAACCCCCCCCCCCCCCCCCCCCATCCCTGCCTTTTTTACTTTCTTTTTTTTTTTTTTTCCACTCCCTGGGAAGAATCCGCAACTTTAAATGGTGCAATCAAAGAAAAATGAGAGGGGAGGGGGTGTTCAACACATAAATCTGTGAAGCTCAACTTTGTCTGGTCCAAAGAGGGCGCCGGCCAGTAAATCTTTGCCGTTGTGTCTGGCCACCGACTCTTTTATATCATATCGAGGGATTTGTCTGGCAGGAAAATCTGCCCATGATTTATTATGGTATAAAATGGGTTTAACATGTCCTCTCTATGGCTGGAGGCTTTTTTCATAACAATAACACCATTGGCTACTGTTTTCTGTGAGGAAAAGCTTGTTGTTTAGCTGAAAAAGTGAGCTGTAAGGCAGAGACAAAGCTCTTGCCTCGCATTCTAACTACATCTCGAGTTTATAAAAAAAATCCCCATCTTATGTTAAAGTCATTCCAACTGCGGGGGGGCACTGATCGAGTTCAAAATTTCTGCAGCATTTCTTTAGAGTAGATTAATTGCAATTTTGCATACAAACATAGATAATTCTCTGTTTTAATCAACAGTGACATTACGGCTGTCACAATACCCAAACACAAACAAAAAAGCCTGGAAAAATGCTTTGGACCCTATTATTTACTTTGATTATTCCATCCCACAAGAAAGGCAATGCGTGCACATGCACAAAGAAACACACAAATGCGACACGTGCACACCGACGCACGCTCACATACGCACATAAACCCAGCTCACACCTTTCATACTGCAGCTAAGATGGGGTATTAGACAATTGAGTCCTGGTGTGTTGCAGTGATGACAGCTATAGTGCCAACACAAAGACGTCCCTGTCACTCCCAGTGGCTCCGTCCCTCACCTTGATGTCATGGTGAGTCGACAGTATCATTACTCATCACATCACCACTGAATCACTTGCCTAGTGCAACACTATCACTCCCATATTGATATGTTGGTTATAGTTTTATATTC
This sequence comes from Melanotaenia boesemani, assembly GCF_017639745.1. Classification (NCBI taxonomy): domain Eukaryota; kingdom Metazoa; phylum Chordata; class Actinopteri; order Atheriniformes; family Melanotaeniidae; genus Melanotaenia; species Melanotaenia boesemani. The sequence continues at coordinate 6,784,241 of NC_055701.1, forward strand.
AGTGTACTGTATGAGAACATTATGTCATATAAACACGTCCACAGTTTCATATATCACTTTTATATTCACATGTCCACTTTATCACTAGATCACCGTCATATCGACACCCACTATATTAGTACATCACTTTCGTTTGTCACAAATCCACTTTGTCATAGAAGGAGGAAAAAAAAAGTCAATTTTTTTTCATTTGATATGTGTGCACTATGTCGTCACTTCTGTCGTGTGCATCAGTCTGCATCATTTTCAAATCATTTTCATGTTGACCCGCCGTGGGCCGCTCGTCTCTGCCACATCTGCAGATGCACCGTTGGATTTACGGGGGACATACTCAATATCAAAGTTGCTCTTGTGGCGTCCTTTCCCTCGGCTCCAGGCAAACAGAAGCAGGAAGCAGAAGACGACCACACCTAAGAAGGACAAGCAGCCCATAGCTGTAGATATAATGATAGTCTTTATGTCAATAGGGACTGTCATGTTATACAGTACTGTTCCATTCCCCCATGTGCTGTTAGAGTCTGTCAAATAATTTGAGCTTCTGTTGCTATAGTGAGATCGGTCCCCAAGGCCTAGGCTCTTTACAGCTAAAGATGCCGACAAACTAGCATTTCCAGCAGGGTTACTGGCGATACACAAGTACACCCCGCTGTCATGCAGCTCTGCTGCCTTGATCTTCAGGGTGCCATCAGGCTGGACTTCCACTCTACCACTGCTTTTGGTTGTAATGTAGCGTCTGTGTGGTGTGATCCAGACAACAGAGGGTCTAGGGGCTCCCTCTGCCATGCAGCTCAGGCGGGCAGGCTGACCCTCATCAGCCATGAGCAGCTGTGTTGTGTTGGGTGCAATCCGTGGTTTGGTGCAGGTCATATATCTGGAGACCAGAGGCTCCTTAAGGTCATGGAGTGTTTTCCCTATGAGGTGGTCAGGTGCGCTGCATTCAGGCTGGATGTCCAGAATCTGCAGAGAGGGGGGCTTGTGGCTGTTGAGCAGCCATAATAACCTGCAGTCGCACACTAATGGGTTTCCACCGAGACAAAGCCTCTGCAGGTTGTCTGGTGAGCCAAACACCCCCTTCTCTAGAGAGTCCAGGCGATTTTGTGACACATCCAGTAGCTGCAGAGATTTAAGGCCCACAAAAGCAAAGGGTTCTATGGAAATCAACCGAGCCCCCTGGAGGTGGAGCTCCAGCAGGTGTAGGAGTTGGCCCAGATCACCTTGCTGGATATGTTGGATTTGGCAGTAGGACAGGTTAAGGTGTGTGAGGTAGGGAAGATTGCGCAGTGCTGCACCAGGGAAGGCAGATAGGTTAGTGTTGGTTATGAATAATGTTGTGAGGTTGAGGCCGTGTAGTGAGAGGGGAGGCAGAGTGTCAAGCCAGGGCCAGAAGTCAATCTCTAGATGGCGCAGACGAGATAACCTCTTAAAGGAAAAAGGCTTGAGAAAACTAATACTCAGGTAGCGCATGCGCAGTTCAACCAGACTATGTAAGTGTGCCAAAGCATCAGTTGGGACCACCGTGAGGTTGGAACGTTCCAGGGTGAGACTCTGAAGTCCAAGTAATCCAGTGAAGGCTCGCTGAGAGACAAAAACCAATTCATTATCTCCCACCTCCAGGGATGTCAACCTACGCAGATCTTGAAAGGCATGATCCAGGAGAACCACCAGTCGGTTGTGGCTCAGATCAAGGTGGGTAAGGTTGGTCAGGCCTGACAGCACACCAGCAGGAACCAGCTGAAGCAAGTTACTGCGGAAGTTAAGTGAGCGTAAAGCAAGTTGAAAGCGAAATGATCCAGGCTCGACCACACTGATGAGGTTATCACTGAGATCCAAGTCCTCCAGCTGTTGGAAGGAAGAGAAGTTGTCTGGCGTGATGGTGCGTAGCTTGTTCTTGCTAAGGTCCAAGACGCGCGTCTCAATGGGGATGCCTTCAGGGATGCTGGGCAGACGCTTACGGTGGCAACTGACTGACTTGCTTTGGGCAGAGCACTCACATCGGGCGGGGCAGCTCAGAGCTGAGCTGACCAGGAGAAGCAGCAAGGCCCCGCCCAGGAAGAGGTGGCAGTGGTGCAGGGCTGGGTATCGCATGTCTCTTTTACCCACGTTCTCTGTCACGGCACAGCTTCTTTCCCATACACAGCATCATCCCGAACAAACCCTGAAAGACACAATACACAAACAAGAAATTATTTAAAATGCTCTTAAATCAGCCTGCCTGGACCTCCCCCCTACACCCTCTTACATTTTCAACCTATTCTTTATGTGTACTTAAACTACCAGGTCTTTTTCTCCTTTTAATGATCTGTCTCATACCCTCACCAAGTGGATATAATGGAATTAAACTCACAGCAGGGTGAGACATGGCAAGAAATAGAAATATAAGCTGCAGAAAAATGTGAATGTTCGTCACTGTGTTAGAACAAAAGGTTGCAGGCTAAGTGGAGATGTTTTATGAGGATGGAAGATGTTTCAGCCTGATGTTGAGAAATGACCCTTGTTGGATGGCTGTGAGGCTAAATGCCCATGTGGATTTGATGGTGCAGTGTGTCTTTGTGAGTGTTGGTGGTGGTGACACTGTGGCAAGCGTTAGGCTAAAATAGACATAAATTAGAAATAAAATGACAGTTGGTGTTTCTATAATTGAACCCACAGAGTTTACAGTTTGTCAGCAAGCTAATAAAACCCCTCCAGGGTGAATGGAAATAAATATATACAACTCCATAACATGTAGTCAACATACTGAGTCATCTATTTTTGCTTACTGTTTCATTTTGCAGCAAATATTTAGTTTCTGTTTTTATTACCAAGAAATTATGTTTAAACATGTTTTTTTTGGAAATGAGCTCTGTCTGTACAAGTTATCTGTTTAGCTTTTGTTCCAGAAATGAATGAGGAACCAATCTTATGCAAAAGCCATTTGATGCAACTGCCAGTTACTTGGAGGCTAAATTGCTCTATGTGCAGCACAGCAGAGTAACACTGAAGTGTTACAGTGGAAGCATTTTCTGCTTTTCATGACAGTATGAATGCATTTTACATATGAATATGAGGTGATCAACAAGCAAATTGTGTAAAAAATATGCTACTTTTGCTGTTTTCCTTTTTTTCCATTTTTTCATTTTTTTTTCTTTTATTTTCTTTGTGCAGGATTTGTAAAGAAAGTTGCAATAATCACGGGGTAATGAGGAAACGAACGCAGAGTTCAACCATAAAACATTATGGTCACTGAGAGCAAAGTCTTTCTACAGCACAGAAAGACATAGACCGTAATATATAAACACCTTCCAGCAGCCACAGGTTGTTGAATTGACAGATGGCGGTGTAGACAGAGAGGCTGACCATAATTGCCTCATTACCGATAGATTCTGCATTCTGCTCACGGTTATCTTTTCCAATTAAGCGTGCACAACCTAAGACACATCTGTGAGCAGTGGAAATTTGAATGCACAATCATAAAGGAAAAGAAAAAGGTTTGAAATACAAAATAAATAAAGAAGGTGCCTTTGAAAGCTTTTTAACTGCTTGGAGAGCATGAAAAGCGAAGGTAAGCAGAAGATAAGCACACAGACAGACACATACCTTACTTTGATAGTGAAGTGAGTGACATTCAGAAAATAGCTGAGATGAAGCAGAAGGAGATGTGTGCGCTCACTGTTCCTCTTTTCCCATAGCACTCATCCCTCCGCCCGGCTCATCAGCCCCACGGCTCGCATCTCCACATCTCTCCCTGTCTTTTCTATTGCTCTGTTATCTCTCCGTCCTCCTGTTCGCACATCTTCTACCTCACTCCTTCTGCCTTCTCCTGCCTGGCCGGGCAAACGCCCCGGTCCGTTCATCAGTCCCTGCAGGCTGGGGTTTTTATCGATCGCAGCGCAGACACATCAGATGCCAGGAATGTAGCCTTTAACAAAGAGCAGGCCGTTGCCACAGCAACTACAAACCCTTACTCCCATCCGCTCTGCGTAGTGTGCCAATCAAATTAATGGAAAAAGAAGGAATAGAGTAAGTAGCATGGCATTTCCCATGTTTATTTAGTGCTGTTACATTGAGACAACTTATAAATTCAATATGCTGCAAGAAATGCAGTTTTATTGGTGTAGCAGAGTCTAGTTTAAGGTGTTTCCAAGCTGTCATTCTGACAGCCTTGCTATTTGTCGACCTGTCTTGTTGCCCATCCATCTGATTCCCTAGTAACTATCTGTGTCTCTCTACCTTATTATCCATCCACTAGCCTGCCTCTGTCTTTGTGTATTTATCAATCTGCCTTCACCCGTCAGCTCCTCTTCCTCCCTGCTTAATAATTACAGTCCAGTTGTCTGTAGCTGCCGTGTTGAACAGGTCTGTTGATGTGTCCAAAAGTTCTGTCTCGGGTTCAGAGAGTTGATTTGAATGTAAAGACACCGCCGCCTTGTAAGCTGTTTCAGCTCATATCAGAGGAACTGTGTATATTTGAAAATATTTGGCCATTTTTGCCTGAAACAAGCTCACAAGCTGTCAAACTCAGGTAAAATTTAACAATCAGTCATATCTCCAATCTGTCCAGAACTGAAATTTACAATACAGATGCTGATAAAATACAGAGATTCTCCAAAGAGTTTAAATCATGTCCTTGAGTTGAAATTCTATTTCAACACTTGTACGGTGCATAACCTTGAAAAAAGATGTGGCTTTGATTCTACTGAAGAGCAGTGGACTGTTTGATGTCCCAATCCATAACTGGCACTGAGTCTACTGTCCTCCTACTGGTGTCTTTCTCTCCATTTTCACTTACATTCCCTAAAGAGATGTTATCTCCAGAGAGTGGCTGAATGGATAACTGATAACAGCCTCTAAGATAGTAGTAATAGTATGTGATCCTTCCAATATATGTTTCTTGGAAAAGATTGTCACAAATTATTGTCAAAGAAAATTATAACAAATCCCTCAAAATTTGCAAACCACTTCCTCGTACTGTTCCACATTCAAATTTAAGCAGTCTTGTTGAAACATTGGCACCATCTGCAGTTTGTTCAGAGCTTAACCAGCTTGTTTTCTGTATTTTCCAAGCAAAGAGCCTGTCAGGCATTCTGGCAGTGACAGGTGGAAGAAGTGAAAGGGAGAGATGTGGGAGAACACAACAAAGTTCATTGGAACCTTTAAGTTCTCCAGTCTAAACAATTGTGTTTTTCTCTTCAATTTGAAATAGGACAAACATAACCATGTGCAAAAAGCACCAAGAAACCTGCAACCACTTCATGGTTGCTGCCAAAGTTCTACAAAAACGTTCTGCCAGTTAGGATATCCATTTTAATTTTACCAAGCCTTGATATGGTTCAACACTATAACTGCTCAGTTAGGTTGAGGAATCAAAACCACTTGGTTAAGGTTAGGGACTAAATGTCATGTCTGGGTTGGGTTGGAGTTACCTTTTGGTTTATTGGACTGACGTCATGTTTCATTATTATATATTTTTTTAGGATGATCATGTGCATGACTTTTTCATATTCCTGTTATACATGTTAGCGTTTGTTAGCATGTGTGTATCAATTTTGAAGTTGATGTGCAATTGGAGCCAACAAAATGATTGTTTTGTCCAATGTGTCCCACCTCCTCTGCTTCACAGCCCTGAAAAATTAAATGAGACGTCCGTCTCAAGTTGAATGAAACATTACCACTTAGACTGAGGTAGCTTTGAAAAACATTGGATATGACTTTGATTTAGTACCACACATGAAAGTGACCTGGGTTGGATTTATAAAAAAACAAAACAAAACGTCAGCAGTTTTCACAAACTATTCACATGACTGCTAGTTATATAATTAATATAGGTTGTATTCTGCTTGGAGAAATGATCAGCAATGTTATATTATGCTGAACGTCTTAGAAATTATATTTCTGAAACTTCCTATTTTCTAGATTTTAATAAAATAGAATTACATGTATTATCCTTTAAAGTTGCAAAAATCTTTTAAAATGCTTATTTTTAAATAATTCAATTGCAAGACAAAATCGAGCTGTGCTTAAAAACTGAAGAGTCACAAAAAGTTAAGAAATGCACCAAAAAAAAAAAAAAAAAAAAAAGACACAGGCAGGTAAACGTCAAGTAGAAACAACAATCTGAGGGACACAACCATCTCATATGAACTGACCACATAAAGAAGTAAAGTATAACCAAAACAAACAGCAGATCTGCTAAAACAGGTGGCAAAATTCAAAAGAAGCCCCTCAGTGGCCCTTTAGCCCCCAGTCATAGGATGAGTCCGTTAAGAAACACCATTAGGAAAATTAAAGAAAGCCTTGGGTATCACTGGTGGGCCAGATACTGATGTATAAATAGTGCATAATTCTTTTTACCTAAAATAACCAAACAGACAAAGATCCAGTGGTAAAAATGAACAAACTAAGCTTTTTTTTCATGTTTCTATTTAACAGTACAAATAGACAGGAAATATATAGAGAAAAAGAAGCAAAATAACAAGTCAAAAAGAGAGCTAAGCTCAATTTCTTACCAATGTGTTGCACATCCAAACCACTCAGCCTTACAGTCAGTAAACACTGATGTAACTGGGCCTTTTATTTAAAATCTCAGCTGCATTTCCATCAACTTTAATCCACAAGGCACAATGATTTTCCACACATTTCAATTATTATGTTAGCATCTTATCATCTCAAAGAGTATTTAAACAGCACTTTCTGACTTGATATAATCTGCCTGTCACTGACATTTGGGTAGCTTCTTCAGAGCTGTGGTCTGGCCTGCCTGACCTCAGACTGACTTCAGTAGTGCACATACAGAACTGTAGAGACCATCTCATCATTCTCTTTCAGCTTAACTATATTTTTAGAAACACAGAGAGCCAACGGTGTTGCTGGAAAGATTGAGAACATTCAAAATCTCACTGAATTCTAAGTAAAATGTGGAGGGGATCATTGAAAAGTATAGCCTACAAGGTTCAGCTTTTTATATTTGTTACTGAACTGGATTAAACTCACAATAAAACTGAAAAAAAGCTGGCAGCTGAAAAGCAGCTGTAGGGTGATGGATGAGTCACAGTGAGAGGAAAACGTAATAGAGTCAAAGATAAAGCAGAAATGCATGAAGAACTAATGAGAGCAACACTCTTGAGATAAGACAAAAACCCTTATTTTCTTGAGTGGACTGTAATTTCTAATGCGATCTTAACAGAGCAAAGCTTGAAAACCTGATTATAGCTCATCCACAAGATCTAAGTAATACTCAAGCAATGATTGGTGCATGTGTTGATTTTAATCCCAGAAGATGAACACAGAACCCTTGTTCATTATCACACCACAGAGCACATTTGTGGCCTCAATGCTGATTGATTTTTCAGCTGGATTTTGATGCGTCACTGACTTACATCACTGATGACCACAGAAGTACGTCAGACAACATGCACTCATGGACCACTTATCACATGCACCTTGCTGGTGCAGAGTTGGACCCCCTTTTGGCTTCAGAACTGCCTAAATTTCTCATGGCATTGATTCATCAAGGTGTTTGTTGATAGAAGTGGCACCCGGTGTGGTCTTCTGCTGTTTCAGCCCATCTGCTTCAATATTTGACATGTTGCGCGTTCATTCTGCATACATTGGTTGGAACCAGTGGTTATTTGAGTTACTATTAGCTTTCTATCATCTCTAACCAGTCTCCTCATTCTTCTCTAACCTCTGAGGAATTTTAGTCCAGATTACTGGGTGTTTTTATTTATTTATTTATTTTTGGGGGGGGGGGGACCATTCTCTGTAAATTTTAGAAATGGTTGTTACAGATCAGCTCAATGTCTGCAACAAAAAGGGAGGTTGTATTTTACAAAAGCATAATTTATTAAGGAAAAACAGATTAATACATGTAAAGATCTATATCAGTGATGCAAGCAGTGCATGGATTTAGAGGAATGTAAATCCAAGACAAGCAAACAAAACCAAACATGCCACTTGAACAAAACCCAGGTGATCTCCCAGCCCAAGCCTGGGAGACGCAATAGCTGCGTTTCCATTACAGTATTTCGCAAAATAAAAGTGATATTTCTAACATTTCGATAAAGTGCAGTTGCGATTTGCAGGTGTTTCCACTGAATGTTGTTTAGCGCATTAGCCGTTATTCTCGTAAAATCTCGTCCCGCGAGACTCCATTTTGAGGACAATAGAGATTTCTAAATCTTTGTGAAATGCTTGCTTGTTATTAAGGATGACGATTATATTTTTTTCTTTAATTATTTGTAAAAGATTTCCATCTCCTGCTGCGTCTACTCAGACTGCGCTATCTCTATTTGAAATGAACTGGTCACGTGACCCGCTACATCACGTCTGGTGAAGCGTAAATGCGAGAAAAGTGTTTCCATTACACTTTTGCGACATACTTCTATATCGACACATCTGAAAAACCCCCTCGTGAGAGCATAAAAACTTTTTAGCGATATTTGAGAGTTTTTTCAAAATGAGAGCTTTTTATTGTGATATTTAGCTTTTGCGCAATTCTTGGGGTAATGGAAACGCACCTATTGAGTTCAGGCTAGTGAACCTCTTAACTAGGTGGTAGAGCACACCAGGCCCAGGTGTGGCTTGTGCCACTGATCACCAAAGACAGCACCTGCAACACAAACTCAAAGTGCTGGTGGGGCCGTCACAACATGAACAGTCTAGTGAATCAGCAGTTTCTGAAATATCGGACCAGCCTGTCTAACACTAATAACAATGCCACAAACAAAGTCACTTAAATCCCCTTAATTCCTCATTCTGATGCTCACCTTGAACTTCAACAAGTCATCTTGACCATGTCTACATGTTTAAAAGCACTGAGTTGTTACCATGTGATTGGCTGATTAGGTATTTGTGTAAACAAGCAATTAAACCTGTGTACCTAATAAAGTGGCCAGTGTATGTCTGTCACTTCTGTTCCTTCCTCTAGGTGTGAAGTAAATTAATCCTTTGTGTTTCGCATGTCTGCAGGTTTGAGCTTGTGCAGTTATTGCGGTTTCCCTGTGCTGATGAAGGTAGGCATGCACCTTTAAAGCCACAGGCTGCACAATAATCTTCTCAATAAATCTTTCCTCCTCCTCTCACCAGCTTGCAAGTGTGAGGTTTTAAATACATTTACTTGTCTGCAAATAATTTGCATGTACCTTGTTGGAAAGAAGTTACTGCTTCCGCTCACAATAACCTCCACAATGGAGGTTAACACAGATTTAACACCTGTTTGCTAATTTAAAAAAAAAGCATGATCACTTGATACTTAAAGTATAGAGGTTGTTTATAGATCTTATTTTCTCACTTGATGTGCTTGTTTTCAGATACAAGGGCACTGATAATAGAATTACTTCATGCAAGAGAGTTCTTATGTTGGTAATTACAAACATACAACATACTTTGCATGATAATTGGCCTGAAACGACACGCCAATAACACATCAGCGGCTGGAGATGTGTGTTATAATGATTACAACATTTTCATGTTAATGCAAAGATGAATTTTAATGAGTTTTCTTTAAGATTTTTTTTAAAAAAAAAAAGCTTTTTTTGTGTTTACTCTCAAGCTTCACAATTAAGAAGAGACTGGAGAAAAAGAGAAGCTATGAAACCTTGAGCGTTTTCACATGTGATTGTGCAAAACCAACACAAAGACATTATTAATTCTTTCTGCTTTCAGCATAGCCAAGAATCTGTTGAATGATAATTCACTGTGTATTCACCACAAATCCTAACAAGCAAAATGCATTTTCTATTCTAGGAAGCGTGGCTCTTTGCACTGACCACCCTGCAGAGTGCAAAATGTCAGCAGGGTTTTTGGGATGCTGTTGGGATTCGGATGCTGAGCCGTGTTCTTCTGGGCTAATTAGAGCTGGTGCATTCAAACTCTGCCAATTAAACAGCTCCTTTCTGCTCCACTGGTCACGTTTCCTCTGAAAGAGTGGTTTGTTGAGCCATCACCAGTGTATCCAGTCCTCCACCATGTGGCTTGTTGTATGCCTGCTGGGCTGCAGATTCACAGGGCGTGTTGCTACACCCAGCAATCTCTGGATTTGAAAAAGTCCAGCTACTACTTAGTCAGTGTTTGCACAGGCTGATGGAAGAAGGGACAGGATTCTAGTCTTCAGCCTCAAAACTGACACAAAGAGCTGAAACAATGACATGATTTGGAACACAGCTTTCATGCTGTGGACATGAATATAATGAACATTGTGTTCCTCCACTGGATGTGCTACTGATGACAGATGTCTTGTTTCTCAGTCTGAAGATGGAAAATTAGAAATTAAACCTTCAGATGTGGACAGTATGGTCAAAAATTGGCATAAAGAATGGAACAGCATTTAAAGTAAATATATATTTCTTGTTCTCAATGCTCATCACGCTGCTTTTTAGTGTCCTTAACTAAAGAATATTGTTTAGTTAAATGCTTAATCAACATTTTAATGCTTAATTAACGTAGTTTATAATATTTGCCCTCATGGCAGCAGTCTTGCTTTAATGTTGGAATGTGTGTGTGTGTGTGTGTGTATGTGTGTGTGTGTGTGTGTGTGTGTGTGTGTGTGTGTGTGTGTGTGTGTGTGTGTGTGTGTGTGGATGCGAGCAGATTAAGTTAAAGGCTCCAGCAGCACAAGGTTAAGTACACACAGTCACAGAAAGTAAATAAATGTTTGCTTCATGAAAATCATTGCAAAGAAATCTTCCAGGTCTCACATGGATCACATGATAAATGCAAATCAAATAAGGCTAATTTTGATCTAATTATGGCAGCACAGAAAAAAAAGAGAATAGATTTTGAAAATGCATTAGCCATGTAGATAGACACATTTCTTCACTAAACACTGTTCAACGAAGGTTATGTGTGTTTGTTTCAGTTGGTAGCACTGCCTCCAGTAAAAGAAAAAAAGAAGACCATTTTTTTAAATTACATGCTGTGGCATTTACTACATGTTGAAATCCATGACTGAAAAGAAAAGGGGCCAAACAATGGCAATTAATTAAGGTTTCATCAGCAGAATATAATTAAAAATTCATCACTGTTATGGTCTTCTGGGGAAACAGCAGCCTCAACCTGAAGCCCCCTAAACCATCTGTGAGGCCACAAAAGTGTACGGAAAGCAACAGGTGCTGTCAAATATCGCTTGACAGGTCATCGAAAGGATCAGCTGTTCATCAATTATAGTCAGTCACACTGAAACGGAGTTAAACCAGTGAAAACATCTGAAGAGAAAAGAATTTATTGTCATTGTATAACATGACCATCACCTTCTTGGATGCCATTTTTCTGGTTTCCTTGGTTACTAGTACTCAAAAAGCTTTGTAATTTCCCTGGTGGATTCACTTGGTGAGGGTTGGAAATAAAAGCTACTTGGTTAGGGAAAAATAATAATAATAATAAAAAAAATATGATTAGGTCTGAAACATTTTAGTGCATTTAGGTAGACATTATCAAAATTACTTTGTTAAGTTCAAATGGAGCATCTGAATAAGGAAGAGGGATTTAAGAGACTTTGAATGTGGCATGGCTGCTAGACGGGCTCGTCTGAGTGTTTCAGAAACTGCTGATTTTCACACACAACCATCTGGGTTTACAGAGAATGGTCTGAAAGAGAGAAAATGTTCAGTGAGTAGCAGTTGTCTGGCCCAAAATGCCTTGTGGATGTCAGAGGTAAGAGAAGAATGGGCAGATGGAGATGGCAAAAAGGCAGCAGTAACTCAAATAACCACTGATTACAACCACTGCTATGCAGAACAGCATCTCTGAACACACAACACGTCCAGCAGCCTTGAAGCAGATGGGCTACAGCAGCAGAAGGCCACACCGGGTGTGACTCCAGTCAGCTAAGAACAGGACACTGAGGCTACAATTCACACAGACTCACCAAAACTGGACAGTAAAAGATTGGAAAAACATTGCCTGGTCTGATGAGTCTCAACATCAGCTGCTACATTGAGATGGTAGGGTCATGTATCCATCTTGCTGTTTATTTACAGTTCAGGATGATGATGATGATGATGATGATGATGATGATGATGATGGTGTAATGGCGTGGAAATATCCAGAATACTGGGCCTCTTCATACCAAGTGAGCATGGTCTAAACACCACCTACCTGTATATTGTTGCTAACCATGTCCATCCCTTTATGACCGCAGTGTACCATCTTCTGATGGCTATGTCCATCTGGATAATGCACCATGTCACGAGGTTCAACTCATTTTAAACTGGTTTCTTGCAAATGCCTCCACAGTCATCAGATCTCAGTCTAGTAGAGCAGCTTTGGATGCGGTAGAACGGGAGATTCTCATCATGGATGTGCAGCCAACAAATCTGTAGCATCTGTGTGATGCTATCCTGTCAATATGGAGCAAAATCTCTGATGGATGTTTCCAAACTCTTGATGAATCAATGCTACGAAGAATTAAGGCAGTTCTGAAAGCGAAGGGGGTCCAACCCAGTACTAGTATGGTGTCCTTAATAAAGTGACTGGTGAGTGCTGTTGCCTGTCAGAGCAGACAGCTAAAGGGCATTTCTTGCAGGGAGAAATATACATCTTCTGATAGGGAAGCACCAACATTGTGATGTGCATGTGAACAATATTCACATCAGATGATACGCAGTAATAGGACAAATTTATTCAAACATACCATGCTACAACTGTAATTTTGCATGACACAAAGAGGTAATTTAAAGAATCTGACTAGTCTAAAGGATAAATCCGTACAATCTAACACCATTTACCCAGTTTTTAGGACAATTAGATATTCTAAGACTTGGACTTTTAAAGTATTCATAAAATGGTTATTAAGTTATACAGATTCTGGATGCAGAGTGACATATGAGGAACATGAGAAGAACACTGAAAAGAAATATTTGTCTGTAAAAAGAAACAGACTGAAGAGGTGACTCAATTTATTCACACAAGCAATACTATAAGCTTCTATTGGATAAGACTCATTTCTGTCAAATCAGGACAAACAAAGCAAAAGCCTTTCTACACATGCAGGAGTAATCACATCCCTTCTGTTGGGCTAAAGCTTCCTTCCATGTGGAGAAAGGGTGCTGGCAGGTGGCTCAGACTCTGTCAATGTGCCAGCCTACCTGCATATTGTTTCTGTTTGTAATGAGTTTGTTATGTAGAGATTGTCTCCTACCTTTCTTAGAGGATAAAACAGCGTGAGCGTCATTTTGAACTAATGTCAGATATGACAAGTGACAGCTGCATCATAACGAATATTTTCTTTATTTTTGTCAGATGAGCATTAAATCTGTTTGTACCTGTTCATATTTTTGCTTCTAATTCAGTTTGAAATGTGGGATAAATGTGTTAAATCCCCTTCAGACTCTAAAGGTAAGCCTCCTCCTTCCTCCAGCTGCCTTTAAGGAATTGAAACATCCTTGAAAACATTTTCCTTAGATTGATTTCCAGGTCATAGGCAGAAGGAAAAGGAAGGCAAAAGGAGAGAGGAGATGAGGCTTCAGTAAGATGTGTAAAAATAAGTGGCACAGAGGGGCTTCATCTCCAGTGTTGGCCAGGTTACAATTAGTTTTAAAAAAATGAAATTTCGAATACAGTATTTTTTTTGCAATATATTTATTGTAATGGATGTGCACCCCCATAATCAGAAAATAATGCAATGTGAGACTTTCCAGTGTCATAAGTCATGACTGAACAAAACTACAGACATACTGGGTATCCATGCAACAGAAACTCTTGCTGACTGACAAACAGCTACGTCCTTTCCAGTCGTTTCCTTCAGGGGTGGCCACAGCAAACCATCTGCCTCCATCTAACACCACCCTTTGCATCCTCTTCTCCTACACCAGCTGACTTCATATCTTCTTTCAATGCATCCACAAAGCTGCTCTTTGGTCCTGGTAGTTCCAACCTCAGCATCCTTTTACCACCATCCGTCCTCTGTGCATGCCCAAACCATTTATGCTGTACCTTATATAAGGAAACTTTTGTCTGTCTTCCGTGTCATTTAGGTGTGTAATTTGGGCCATTTTCAGAAAGCTTATGGATGCGTACCCCGACATAGCAAATGAGAAAGTACATTATCATGATCTCCTCCACTGTTGTCATGCTTACCGTTGTCTGAAATGGATGTCTAAACTAGGAGGTGAACTCTGAACTCAGCATTTCCCCCTGGTGGATATATTGCCGAACAACCATGACAACATAAAAGACAGGAAAGTATGAGGACCTTGATGTTTGAAATAAACGTACCCATTTACTGTTTGTAAAGGGAGCATAAATGTGCCTTTAGTCCCATCCCTGACTTTGTCTCCTAAACACCCTACATGTGCTGTCTCTCTGATGTGCTCATTCCTGATCCTATCCTATCCTATCATGCAACCTCACTGGTCTCACCAGCATCTTTCATTCATGCCGATGTTTTTCTCACACTTTTCTCCACCCATTCCAACCTCCTTGTATGCATCTTTGCTCTTGTAATTTACAGTATTATGTCATTTATGTAAAGAGATTTAATATCTTAACATAAATCCCTCCTTCAAGCTAATTTCGGGATGTTTTTTGTTAGTAGTGCTCTTCATCCTTCTTTTGGAAAACACTAAAATACCAAAATGCCCATCATGGCGCTACCTCATTAATTAACCTACCAGTAATTCGTTCGCCGCTCCCCTAAAGAACTGACTTGAAATCACATTAAATAAAAATAAAATAAAATAAAACATTAATATTAAGATGCTCAAATCTGTGGCCATTGGAAAGTGTTCATCCATATTCCTACTGCACTGTGAATCAGTCTTAATACCACTTAATATTCTACCTTTGTCCTGTTGTCACTGAAGGACAGTCAAACCCTTAATCATACTGTAAGAAAAGACTGAAAAGATGCTGCTGCTTCATTTCAGTGACTACTTATAAAGAAATAACCTGATTTTCTACAGTGTGTTTACGAACATTATGTCCTCCAACCTGTTTCTATCCTACCAAGTGGCTGTTATAGTGGAACATTGTTCACACCTTCTTGTCCTGTCTGCTGTTGTTGCTTATAGATCAGTGTTACTTGAAGGACACTAACCATATTCGGTTTCTGTCTAATTTTAGTCACGGAAGGTAGATCTCATTCATTTTTCATGGCATATGTATACCACTGATTCATAGGCCCCTTCCTCATTCACCAAAATGAGATTTGTCTGAGGATGTTACACCAGTTTGTTTTTCCCTCTTTTTTAATAATCACATCTCCTGCAAATTAGTTCTGTGTAATATGTATTAAAACTGATTTATGATTTAGGTCCAACTTTCTGCAGTTTGTACGGTTGCCAGCCTAGGTTTACGACAGCTGGGGCAGGGGTTAGGATTATCCTCAGCTAAGCTTTTGTGAAAGCCTGACAACCATATTAAAATCATCCCTACAGCACACATACAGTGCAGGTTGTAGTCAACTGGAAAATATCTTTACACAATACCGCAGATGATCTCCAAAAAGAGAGGGAAGCACTGTGGCTACCTTCTAAACTTTCAGTTTCAGATAACAGCATGCCACGATAGCACAGAAATGTCACTTTTTTTTTTTAAATATGGCAAGTGTTAACTTACAGCTAATCCTTTTCTCTAAAAATAAAAAGGGAAAATAAGCCGGCAGATGTTATATCCCTTTTTGCTGTCAACATCTTTTTGTTTGCCACAAAACTCTGGGGAGGCATTTGTACTGTCCTAATAGGAGCCTGTTGCAATTATATGGTGCTCATATTGATCCTAAATATTGATTTAAGCCAAGCTTGATCTTAAGATTCAACAGATGCTTCTTAAGATTTCAGAGGAAATTAGAGCTATGGAAGGTACTCTAATTCAAAAAAGCCTAAAGTCTAAATGAGACATTTTTATTAAAAAATTGAAAGATAATTGATTGGCTATAGCTAGCCTATCTATCTGATTAAAAGGAACCTGATGAATCTCAGTAATGTCATACTCAATGGATTTTTGACTCTAAGTTCTTAAGTTCTTCTTCTTCTTTGAATCTACAGATTAATATTTTCTTTATTCGTGCAGTTATTGGTAAAATGTCAGTTTGTAAAATTATAGAAACAACTTTTTACTGTCTAAAGAACTACAGAGACTGTAATAAAATGATGAATGTGGTCAACTACTATCCACTGGGAAGCTGCTCCAATCCTTTTAGCCAGTTTGACCATCAATTGAACAGCATGTTTAGGAAGAGGCATGAGACCTGTGTAGGTTTCCATGCACAACCGGCAACAATTATTTACAATTCTGACACCATCACATCACTGTGAGCAACGAAAGCAAGGCTATTCACTTATTCCCACAAGGTTGTTGGATCTATGAGTCAGATGTTGGAGCAGGGAAACAATGCAAACTTGCATGACTGCAGCCCTTGTGGGACCGAATTGAATAGCCCTGAACTACGGGCTCATTTATAGCGAAATATGCATATGAATGGAGCCTTATGTCCTTCCCCTTCACTCATTTCCTGCATATTTCAGTCCGTTTTCACACAGCTTGCGGATGTGTATTCAAACATGGAAAATGGAAAGTACCACAGGAAATAGTGGGAGCAGTGATGAGCAGTATAGCAGTATAGGTCTCACACAACCAGCAAACAGAACATAGAAGAAGAAGCTGCAAAAGCCTGTACAGCGAGACATACTTCTCTATGAGTCTTTTGGTGCTGCAGGTAGGTTTTATCCAGGTGCAGAGGGAGAGCTATAGCCTCTGTTTATTCTGAGCTTTGACTGACTCTACAATGCTAGCTAAACACCAACACTGAAATATCCCACCTTTAATTTAGATTGCACACATGCATTAAGTTTTTGTACAAGGTATTGGTATCATCAATACCAGTCTGAATTCTACTTGGTATTGGAAAGGAAATGATATTAGAAAGAAAATCAGTGGTATCACACATTTTTCTAGCAAATTACTTTAGAAAAATGAAACAGGAATTAAGGGTAAGCAGAACATTGCCAATATTATACAGGGACTCAATGCAAAGCAAATATAGAAGAACCAAAAAGAGTTAATAAAAAACAACAACAACAACCAAAAAAACAAAAAAAAAAACAAAACAAAACAAAAGAAAAAACATTTTTACATATATAGATAAACATACATTTAAAATCTTTATTTAGATGAATAGATAAACTAATAAATATACAAATAATATATCACAAATAAACTGATAAAGCAGAGTATTTGTTTTTCCTGCTTATTAAGTTGGGAGGATGGAGGATAACCACCCAGTTTAATCAGATCACTTGGGTTTACTTGATAATGTCAAACAATTATTTGGACTTTGTCAATTTCTACCCACATGCTGTTCAATTTGACATATTTTAATACTTTTAAATGTCAGATCTCTCAGGGCCTTTCACTTCCAGATTCAGACTTGCCATCAGAAAAGATGGGTTAATTTGCGTGGAAAAGAGGCTTATAGATTACAATGCTGTGGTTGCATCAGAGATGTAATAGCTTGGTGATTAACAGTTTCCAACTGACTCGTGCTGCAAAGGAAATGTCTCCTTTGTGTTACTAAGTACACTGGCTTGGGGTGCAAAGCCAGTATATTTTTTTTAGAAAGAAACTATTTTAACTGGTATAAATCATTATGAGTTTTGCATTAGATTATCTTTCTGTCTGCATAATTGATATTAGCTCTAATTTTACAGCTAATTTTCAATTATCTGCTAAAGGATTTGCCATAATAAAACCACCTCTTTTGCATTTCTTTTCTGACAGCTTGTGCTCATCCCATTCTCTGGAAAAGTCTCCCCCACTTACAAATTAAATCAGTGTGGACCTTAAATTTTCTGTCCATTCGTCTCCACATATAGAGGGAGTCATTGTGCCTGCTAGTAAATATTAGTAATAATAATTTGATGAAAGCCAGAATGCTGGGTGGATCTCCGGAGCAGCTACTTTGTCAGACAGATGTTTGAACTCATGCAGACGGTTAGTGCTAATGCTGCAACATGTTCTCCCTGGCTTCAGATCAGTTTGTGTTTAAGGTGTGAGTGAGAGAAATGAACTACAGCATTATCACTTCCATTCACAGCATTCTGCAGCCACGCTTCAAATAAGAAACAATTAACAACAAGCTTGTGAATACAGATAGATCTGAAGTCTATTCATGTGTAGTATTTTAATCAAATCTGAGCTAATCACATATTTGTAATCTCTGAATCTTAGGCTTACTTATATTTTTTATTAAATCTGACGACTAAATGAGTTTCTCTGGTCAGAAATTAAGTTTCAATTACAGGTATGTGGCTATGGCTTTGATGAAAAAAACTCCCAAAAGGTTTTAGATACCTGATTTGTATTTCTAGCAGCCTGAGGAGAACTATATATTTTCTGTCTGCTGTCAATCAGCACATGAATGAGAGCCTTTCTAAAGATATTTAGAACAAAATACACAGAAACGGTAAATATTAGCTGTCTTAATATTAGTGGGCATTTACTGGAAGCATGGACTTGCTCCTAGTCCTTCTGATAATTTTCCTGGAGAGACATTTAGTTAGCGTCATTTCTTTTTATATTGGTGCTTCAGCGAGGGATTAAGCAGTCCTCACTGGCACTGAATAACGTGGGAGGATTAGCACTTTCGCCTGTCACCAAATCAGTCTGACGGATTAGCAATCTCCACTGACACTCTCAACAATTCCCTCCAGCTCCAAAGGAATTCAAGCCAGTGTGTCGACCAAGGTGACATTGGACCAAAAGGGAAAGAGTCATTTTCTTCCAGCCCTTCTGGCAGAGTCTGGCATCAAGCTGTGCATGAACAATGTTTGCATGACTGGGTCATGAGTATCAGCCATCAGGTGGGCTTACATGCTGTGGAAGAGTAAATCTGTCAGATGCTTTAAAGTTTTCCATATTTTGAAAAGGTCCAGATGAATATAAAAATGCAGTGCATTATCATTATTTTTTTCCTTTCCAGGTTCCAGGCTTTATTTTTCTGTGTCCATCTTTCCTCCACAGAGGGATGCTGCAGCGTGTTTGCAAAGTTGGAGCTGGATAAAATGATGCTTAGTGTCTGGTTTTCTCAATGCAGTTTGAGAGTCATTTAGATCAGTGCTAGGTGTTATGTCCAGAATTATATATTATGGTATTCTTCAAAGTTATAATATTTTCAAGGTATTTGCAGTTATTTTAACCACATTTCCCACTGATTCATAGAAGAACTACAGCAGCACAGTGGCCAAGAATTATACATAGTACCAAAAAACAAACATTTTAATGTCCACAGTGTCTTGATAATAATCCTGAATCTATTTTACTTCATAGAGAAACAATGTCTTTGGCAGTACCTCTAGCAAACATGTCTATAAGAAGATCTGGCTAAAAGTGTCCTCTAGCTTTATCAGCTTTACCTGAGGATGTGGAGGGTACCGATCTTAGTTGGATACATTACTGAAACTTTAAAGCATGTTTGTGAAAAAGGTGGTGCACATGGTTCAATTTACAGTGAATACAGTGGATGAGCTGACAAAGTATCAACCACTGCATTTGCTATTTTATGCTGTTTTTAAAAGTACTTTCCTTCCCTGTATGGGATGTTTCTGATAGTATATGTAGCTGTGTACAGTAACCATGTTTTTACTTTGCTGGCATACACTAATATATATGTATGTGCACGTGATTCAGGAAGTCACAGTGCATGATCAAGAATACGGTTCCCCCAAAAGTCCCTGAGTAACTCCAGCCCCAGCAGGGTTGGAACTGCTCATGTTGCTGCTTTTAACGAAAGCTTTAGCACATTAGCATTTTAAGTAAATCTGTTTGATTTTAAAAAGGTTGAACATGGATCAAAGTATCTCCAGACAACACCCAGCTCCTTTCTTCCTGTCTCATTATGTTCAACTTCAACATCTCATGCAGCTTCACTTTCTGAACTTTCTCCATCTATTTTCACCACCAAACACCTTTAATAACAGCTGCTCTGCTGCATGCATGTTTACCGGTGGAGCAGTGAAAAAAGTTACCCCACTCGAACCGTTTTACTGCCCAGCTCATGTCTGCTTATAGTGAAGAATAATCTCTGTTTAATCATGACACCATGAAGACGTGATTGAAGGAGAATCTCATAGTGACCATTTGGTTGTTAGTCATCTGTCTTGGAGGCAGTTCTGCACTTTTTCTATCTTATAGATAGACTCAGATAGACTCAAGTCACAGAAGCATTTGAGAACCACTGACAGAAACTGGAAGCACAAGAGCTCAGCTGCTAGTATTATAAAAAGGGGTTTGAAAGCATATTTAAATGGGATATTTCAGCTACTTCTTAAAATCACACGACCAGAATTAAATGATCAAATTTTAAAATTTAAAGCAAAGCAGAAGGTCCCTTTCTGAGGATTTAGTATTATCCAACTCCCACAGATTTTTCTATATTTGTCTGTATTTTCACACACGGTCTACATGATCACTATAGTCAGTGTGAAACTACCCTGCAGCACAAGGCTTCCAAACACCTCACATCACCATGTTTCTGTTCTTTCTAGAAACTATAATAGCTGCAACTTTGCCATTGATCTTCAGTGCTTACTGAGATATTATGCAAGGTTCAAACAGTAGCTGCTGAAATGGCTTTTTTGTGTGAGCATGAGAATGAAACTTAAGATTTTCCATTTGCAAACTGTCTTGTCCTAACATATATTGTAGGAAATACTTTATTTGAGGTATTTCTCAGACCTTAAAGGTCATAGTCTTTTCTCTACCACATTATAAAATTGAGGACATTATATTGTTATTAGACTTTTTAAGGATTACTTATGAGATCAAATTTCACAGAATTACTGCAGATAATACTGGCCAGCAGTAATAATCTAAATCTGTTTAATTTCTTTTATTTATAATTTAAAAAAAAAAAAAATAATACTTGAGGTAAAAGCACTGACTGCTGTACAGTGTTTGAGGATTTTTGAACTCAATAGTGACAAAAGCTTATGGCTATTTGTGACCGAGACAGAAGGGCCTCTCTTGTGATTTATTTGTGCTGGAATCCACACATATAGCATAAAATGTGTGTGCGTGTGTGAGCTTAGTGAATACTTTCACGGGATATTACTTGCTTTGTGCACCTGCCACATAATTGGCTGCCTACAAAGACAGCCAAAGAACAGCACATGTTAGTCCTTTTGGGAATGAAGCATTTTGGTCCGCTTAATGTACTTAAATCCCACGATAACACAAATTCACATGAATATACAGAAACACTAAGCCCAACCACAGACTGAAATCCACATGAAATCCTCATGGCTAAGTAAGAGTAGAAATGTTTTACGTCTGCACAATGGCCAGACTACATACCAACATGAAGCGTACATTACTCCATCCAAACCATTTAGCTTGGCTCCTTTATGAAAAACAGGAAGCCTTTCTATCCCTCTGCTGAATATATGCAGGAGCAAAGCTGTTGCAGCATTATGAAGCTTACAAACTGTATCGTTCCCCAAAAAAAGAAAGAAAGCGCAAGCCAGAAAATCGATACAAAGGCAGACTGGACAAAGAGGTCTCTGTAGCAAAGGCCATGTCTTTGACAGGACTGAGGACTACGGGTGGCACACATTCATTAGCACCTCATCTATTTTCCATCAGTGAAACACTGAGGAAAAGAATAAATAGTGGCAGCTGCTCCAACTAGCAGAGATTATATTTCCAATAAGGCCCAAATGCGACACTGTTCAGGGGATCTTAGGTAGAAGAATGTAATCATTTCTTATTTCTCAAGATAAATAAGATGCATGACTTATAAGAACATATTATACTTGACAGTTCTTTAATATTTGTAGATATTAGCTGATTTTAATTACCTTAATTAGGTTCATAAGTAACTGAAAATATTCTGTAGTTTACTTCAAAGCTGAGAGAAAAGAAAATTACCACCCAAGAACAGCAACGCTCAGAGACACATCCATGCAGAGAGGCTGAGTGCCTTTTAGCACGTCTTGGCAAACAGAGTACACCCTGCCAGTTCCACCCGCATTAACCATCCATTAAGACTGACAACTGGCCGGAAACATTTAAACCTCTTGGCAGTTCACAGAAGTGGCGTCCTTACTTTTCAGAGCGCTATTGGTAGCAAATTGCCTATTAAAATTTCTGCAACTTTTTTTGTTGCTCAACAAGCCATGTTTTACATGATGGGTTTGCTGCTGGTCGCTATGCAGATTAATTAAGTTAAGACATTAAGGTCATTAAGGTCTGATTTTGCTTGCTTATTATTCAACATGACTGTCCAAAAGTCACACAACAGGACTGCAGTGCACCAAAAAACTATTTCAAGAACAAGAAAAAGACAAGATGCTAACTATCTGTGTAAAAAAATGTAATTCTCTTTGATTTGCTATTATGGATGTAACTGCTCTGTCTCTTGGAAACACCAGAAATAAACTCAAGACTTTCTTACAGTATAAAGATGGACAACAAACAAAGCAATAGGAGTTTGATAAACTGTTAACAATTTTACTAAAGATGTCCCCGTCTATGCTCAGCAACAGATTAATAAGATACTGCAAAACAGCCAACGTCTCTGGGAGGAAGCTTACTGTTCTCTTGTGAAAACATCAAACTTGTGAGAATGGAAGCAGAATTCTACATAAAGTAAATAAACCCCATGGTGAGTTACTGAACAAACTGAGTTTCCTAAGAAAGAAAAACACATTGTAAACCAGAAACTAACTCTTAAGTTCATGTAGTTGATCATAATATACTAGGTAAAATAATGACAGGAGAGACATAAATGCACTGTAAAATGTAACATTGGTTTTATTAGAATATATCTAGTGAATATAACTTAATTTTAATCTAGTTAAAAAAATTAGATGAACTTTGGTGGACACAATGTTGAAAAAGCCAATGCACTTTCAGTGTAATTAGGATAAGTACATGATGTATGGTGATGGTGGGAGAACAGGCTTTCCCACAATGCAAGGAGGAGGAATCAGGCCAGTGAGAACCAGAACCAGTATGTAAAGTTCATACATGAACATAAAAAAACCAAAACCAAAACAAAAACAAAACAAAACAAAGAAAAAAAAAAGATAACCTTCCTAGTGAAGTCACAAGTATTCCAGGTGTGATGAGTGTCTTCCAGGGGCCCACCACCATATCCTGTTTAAGAACAACTATACAAAGTGGAACTGCACTTGTCAAAACTGTCAAGATGTCTGCAGAGATTAATAAGCAATGCTGCCACAGAGACAAGAATACTGCATTAGCAGGTCAATATGGGACACTACTGACTGCAAGAGGGCATTCTTTAACAGGCGAGGCAACTCGGATGCAGTTGGGCTACGATGACCTGCAAGACCCTTGGCAAAGCATCAAAGAACACAGACATGCAGCATATGGACAGTGTGTTTTCTGGCAGCCACTGACAACTTGTCACCAGGTTGTCACTCCATGTTGTAGCACACAGTTCTAAGGGATACCTTTCCAGGTTCTAATGGGCACTATACTGGGATTACCCTGTCCTGCTGTGACACAGTTTTAGTTGTAGCTGTAGAATGTTTCTACACTAGAGACTCTGACTTTATTCCTGTACTGTAATTGCTTTTAGCACAATGGGAACTTTTGTTGCTTTGGATGTTTTATATCAAGTATATGAAGTGTGTTGCTGATGTTTTATTATACAGAACTGTGATTCAGTTGCTTTTATGTGGTACAGGTACCATATTACTTTTTACATTTATAAATTAAATGCTTCTTTCAAATTGCAATCACTACTGCATGGTGTCCTTGTAAACGAGATTTAAAACCTCATTATTATTTCTGTTAGAAGTAGTCATCTTTATTAGTGAGGCTGTTTGAAGTACCTATGGTGCAGTCAGAAGTTTGAGTTGATTTGGATGGTGAAAATTCACTCCTGTGGTGGCCCTGGTCTCATCATCAGCTAGCTTCAATTACCCATCAGGATTTGTTTCTGATTCTCCAACGTAGGTTGAGTAAAGTCAACTGGACTGAAATTCATTTCTTGAAGACATTTTTCTCTATTACAGCAGTTCTGATAGAGATAGGAGAGTTCACAACTGTTATTGAGAGTCTAGTGACTCAATTGAGGTCTCTCATGAGGACCATTGTCCATTTAACTTGAGGCTAAGTGTGAATAGGTATTGTCAGTCTTGCTGGCAAAACTGAGAGGATGTTGACTAGACTGTGGGAGGGGGAGAGGTGGTGTCCCAGTCCTCCCCCTCTGTTAAGTAAAGGTTTCCAACAAAAAAGACCTATTTAACTCACTGCTCAAACCACTTGTTTTCTCACTCCAAGATTTTAATATTGTGATCCTCAAAAGTGTGTCACTAGGGTGAATGATCACTCTAATGAGACCTTGGCCAAGGTGTAGCTGGACATGGCATTACGCGTCCATATTCTGAGTTGCCAGAGGGCTAACAAAGCAGCAGCTACAAGAAGCAGCCAACCGAGTTGTTGTCTGGGTGAAAGTGCTATGTGAGACCTTTTATTATACTATTTAATGACCTAAAACTTTAAATTCTGACTTCATCTACCACAAAAGACTTAATATTAAAAATTTATAATACTAAAACGGAAATCTGTCGAGGTAATTTTATTTTTGCCATGTTTTAAGGCTTCATTGAAGAGTAATGACTGGGTTGAGTGTTAACACCTAGAATTTGTAACTGATGTTAGATAATGTGCCATTCAACATACCTCTTAAAGATGCAACTTTATGTAACTTTATATTTGTAACTTTTATTTCATTCACCAATTTAAATAAGTGAAAAGTAGGTCCCCAGTAGTATTTACGAAAAATGTGTAAGTCATGTTTTCCTGTTTGCACCTTGTCTGAGTGGCACAAACTTTTACTAGTATGTGAGATACAAATCAGACAAAAACTAACAATGTGTGAAAGGAAAGACAGTCCTCTCCTTTTCTTCAGTGGATCCGTTTCCAACTCTGCAATGCTAATTAATCCATAAAGCTGCTGACAAACACGGCAAGAAGGAGTGCTCGCACGGTTTGCAAGATTAGGAAAGTGCAACAAATTTGGGATGCTTTCTTCAAATTTTCACTGTCCCAACAGCAGCTCTGTGTTCGCTCAGCCGCTCCGAAGTGTGACATGCGGATAGCTCCGGAATATTTGTTCTGCAGAAACATATCTTTCACCAAACACTCTTCCAAAATTACACACTGAAATGCTTAGATTTATTCAAGTGTGTTTGCCAGGCAGATTGCAAGAGTCTTACAGCATAACAGTACATGCCCTCATTTTGCCGAAAATATAAACAGCATTTTACTCAAAATGTGCAGAGCTTGCAATAAAGCCCTATGCGCCTATATGTCTGTGTGTGAATTCAGCCAGTTGTATATTTTTTCAATCAAAAAATGCAAAAATCCTATATTTGGTATAGTACTCTTTTATTCATAAAACACTTATTTGAAGTTTTCCTGTCAGATCTGTTGTGGGATAGCGAGCAGTACCAAACTCCGGCCGGTCCAGTGGAACCGACCACTGCAATTTTTGGGGAGGGGTTTTCATCTTTTGCCTACAAGTTTTGCAAATATGTAGGCAGAAAAGGTTCAACCAGACACTTCATAAAATCTTTACAGACTACCTTCATACCCTTGGAAATTGTACATTACTGGAGTGATGTTTAATCCCTCCAGGGTGTGACATCACTGCCAGGCAGGTATATAAGAGCAAAACTTCAGATGTCATTCAGATGTGAATTGCTCAGTCTCTAGTTGTCATTGGCCACAATTTCACTTTTATTTGCTGAAGCTTGAAGACGTGTGCTGCTGAGATTTCTGCCTCCAGAGGAATACAAAGGGAGGTGAAAGGAATCTGAATGAAATTACTTCTGCTGCTCTTTTGTCATTCTCCACACTGCCTGTCTTGCACTGTAAATATGTTTTCTGCTCAGTCAGAAAAAGCAAAATTATTGATGAAAACTCATGTGGAACTGTGTCTGGCTCCTTAGATCTACTCAGGCGCAAAATCTACATCAGTAGCACTGACTTTTTCTGCAACACAAGATCCAAAGTAAGGTTTTTCCTTGGGAATAAAATATGCAAATATTGCAAATACTGATAAGAGGAGGGAGCAGCCCTCCTGAGCAGCCATTATAGCTCAAAATAATTGTAAACAGAGGCATAATCTCAATTTATACAAACCTTACGTCATCACCAGAGGTGGTAAAGTTGATTCATTGCAGAATGGACTGTCATGAAGTCTGTTGTGCAAATCAGCTCCATTTCAGAAGCACAGAAGGACACAGCTATTGCAAGGCATGTGGCGCTGATGTTGTCATTCTAAAAAGCCAGTGAAGCTGCAGCTTTGGCCATCAACCAACCACATGTCCCCCACGGCAAGGAGTGTGCTCTCAGACAGAGGATCAGCCAGAGCGCTGGCATCCACACGACAGGACAGTCGAGAGGCCAAGGGCTCTATGACTGGAAACCATGTGGGCCTGGCACGAGGCTGCGGTTTAATGTTCTTTGAACTGCTTTGTAATGATGAGGAGTTCAGCATACTTGGACTGCAACATTTTAAGATAATCGCACCGACTGGGTCGTTACAACAGTGTAGCAGGGAGCATTGCTCCGGTCGTTATGCCTGAACAAACAACCTGTTTGTATCTGCAATGACTTTATTTGTGCTGTTACTGTGCACTCCAGCAAAGCCCTCATGCATCCTGTTACAGAGGTGAATAAAATCATATTGACCATCTCAGATTGGAACAATATTTGTTCTGAAATGTGCTACAGCAGGCGGTTTCGCTCCCTCTATTATAGATGACAGGCAATAAGCGGTTGTTTTTATTACTCTGCATATGGTGTCAGGAAATAAGTTTGATTTGTGCTCGTTTATCACCTGGTGTCATTTACAACCTCTCGGCAGGTCCAGCAAGCCTGATGGTGTGTATTTGTACCACTTTTTTTTTGTTGTTGTTGTTGTTGTTTTTTGTAAGATATAATATATTTTATACTGTGTGATCATCTTTGTTTAGATATCCCACTGATGTTTAATTTATCTTTGTAGCTGGGGCAAACATCAGAAAACACATGCAAGAAAACATTTAATACTCCACATGCAGTAGCTGCTCACTCAATTAGTTGTAATAAATTGTAAAACTCACGATTCAAGAGAGCTGAAGATGCAGCTTGTCTTAACTTTATGCATTTAAGTCAGAAGATCAGATTTGGATCACGCTCCCACTCACCTGCCACAGCTAAAGCTTTCATTTTCAGTGCCAAGTTAATTTAGTTTTACACGGAGCCTTTCGAGGACCTGAAAAGACATTACAAAATGCCTCCCTCTTGACTTTTGGCATCGTTTTTGTTCTGTCATTCAATTCATCAAAGTCTTGTTCACTCTTGTCTGCTTTTCCTTTATTTTCAAACACCCCTTCTGGGCTTTATTTTTTACTGTCTGCACGACGTGTGATCTGTTTTACTCACATCTGCTGCTATCAGTTTCACTGTAAATGTGACCGAAAAGTAAATCAGCAGTAGCATTGAGATGGAAGGAGGCAGCGGGGGAGAGGTTGGAGGAGCTAATGATAGAATATGGGCCAGATGCAGGCAGAACTCCTGGAGATGGAGGGTTGCGAACCTCACTGTTGAAATAAGTATGAGAATTGAAAGGGATGAGGGTGAGGGCGGGAAGGGCAGCGGGTGAAATTCACATATCAAATCTGGCTCTTGGCTTGTGTCGCATTTAATTCACGATTTCTTCTGTCTGTCTGCTGCAAAACCCGGAGAGGGAATGTAACCAATTTCCTTTTTTTGGAAAGACGTTTATAAAAGAAACATGTAATAATAGAATGTCTGAAGCTTTTCACCAATCAAAATCTATTTTCTGATAATGACAGAAGTAAAAGCTCAAGATGTCGATTACTATACATCAATTGTATTTTTTTGATGAGTTATTTTGGAGATTACACAGACAATTACCTTTATAAAAAAATAACATTTTAAACATGATTTTATTCAAGTTGTTGATATTGACAGATTGTTTACATATGCTACTTGATTTAAGTTTGAATATATGTACATTTCTTAAAACAAAAAGAACACATATCAACACTGGGGGAAATAATAAAAATGCTAAATTTACTATTAAATTGAATTAATTACTAATAATCAATAATTAGAATTTTCTAATGAACATGTTTATATTCCTACACAGACTATTTATAACTAATGTGGCTGCATCAGTTTATTAGTATTAATCATAGACTGTATATAAAAGATGGAGGGATCCTCTGTGACATCACTCGTAGGTTTTTGAAGAGCTAAATTGAAGCTAATTGGGCGGTTCACATCGTCGCCATCTTGGCAGTGTCAAGTGTGTCGTCGTTCCCAGAAAATCCAAAAATGGGCAAAGAGGTGGAGCTGAAAGGGGGACTGTGAAGGAGGGGGTGGATGATTGACACCCATCAAAAGCCGAGCTTCCTGTAGCTAAGAGCTAATTGAGCTAACCCAAAGCTAACGGTAGCTAACAGCTAACAAATGTAGGTGCGCTAAAGCTAAGGCGCGCTGTTAGCGGCTAAAAACCGCGGTTGTGCTGCACTCTCCCTTCTTGCCATGGATATTTGGATATCTGTCAATCAAAAGCACAAACTTGCCAAATTTCAAGATTAAATAACATCCAAACAGATGAGTTAAAAAAAATAAACCCCCCCTCACAGTTGTCATGAAGGTAAACTTGGCCTTTTAATCCTAAAATGTTTTTTTGTACCAGGCTTTAAACATGTTTATTTCTGCTGTTAAGTTGGTCTTTTTAACATGGGAGTCTATGGGGATTTGCTCTGTTTTGGAACCAGCCCCTAGCAAATGAGGGGTGAACTGCAATTTTTTGCACTTCCGCATAGGCTTCACATTTCACTGATGGAGGCTGCCGCTTGGTATTAATCTATAATGTACTTTAGGTACTTTTCAGCTCTCCTTCCTGACTTTTTTCTCCCATAAAAGCAACTAGCCACAAATTTGTCAACTCTTAGGACAAAATTTAACTTTGTCACAGAGAAAAGTGTTGTCAGTGTTGCTCATTGAGAATGGGACCTAGTTGCCTGGTGAGTGTGAGCTGTATGATCTCGGTGAAGCAGCATCCGCCACATGGCTGCAGAAGGATGCCTTTAACTTCCAGACACTCTGCCATGTTTAACTCTCCTTGAGTGATCGTTATACATGTAAATATAGAAGTTACAGCATAGACATTGTCTTTAATTTAAATGGTTGTTACACTTAAGACTTATAAAATGAGGAGAGTAAAACATTTTATAAGAGCAGAACAGAAGCCTTGGAAGGCATTCATATGGATCATGTAGTCTTAACTGGCTGCTTTTCAGTTACAAATGCAAACAGTTTAATGTCTCAACATTTCTTAAAACACAGTAGGCGTGAGTTCATAGAGTAGAGAATAAGAAAACAAAGCAGAATGCAAATGCTAGGTGATAAGATCAAGACTTTGCTAATTAGCATCTAATCACAATGTTACACAACCACAAAATTCCCATCCCAGAAATAAGCATGAGAAGTTTTCAGTCATTAACAGAGTTAAGTTGTTTTTCCCCAAGCAAACTCCTGCCCACCAGTTGGGAGTAATGCCACTCGAAAGCCTCATTTATTGCTCCCTTTTAAATTTTTTTTAATTTAGTTTTTTTTAATTAGGTACATCTGTTTCAATTAAATGAATGGCTCATTAACAGGCTTGCAACAAACTTGATGAGGAAGTTCATTAATCTGAATCAGGTGTGTTGGAGGAGGAACACGTCTAAAAGATGCAGGGAAGTGAGTCCCGAGGACCTGGATTGATAGACTGCACTAGAGTTCTGAGTTCAGATATCAGTTTCAAACAGTAGCAAATGTGAAACACACTCAAAAAGAGGCATAATTCTTCCTTTCGCTCATCACATGCAAGCTATGTTGCACAACAACTGCTCTCTGCTTTCAGGTGGTATTGCTCTGTTTGCTACGTCTGAATAAACTATTATCAGGCTCTCTGAAAACAAACTGCATGTGCATGTTAAGGACGCAGAAGATGGACAAAAAGCTGCATTTGAATGCATATTTAGTAGAGCATAAATGAAGCTTAAGTGGCTGCTAACTGCCAAAAAAAAACCCAAAATGGGGAAGAGGTAAAAATAACAACAATGACTTGAGAGGAAGGAAACTGAGCAGAAACGTAGGAGAGAATGAGTGCAGCCAAAGCAAGCCATGAAAGCAGGGATGAGACTGGAAATAAAATGTCAAGTTATCTTCCCTAATTCTTGAAAAAGTTCATAAAAAGGGCCCAGTATGCCAGTAAAACAGAAGTAGTAAAAATTATGAACAATGATTCATACAATGTTCAAATGTGGTCGTCAATTCAGTTCAGGTTTATTTGTATGTTGCTCAATCACAACAAAGTCATCTCAAGGCACTTTAGAGTGGGGGTGATGAGCGTATCGATACTGTGGTTACGATACTTCGATATTAGCCACTCAAAATATCGAACTTGATACTTTTTTGAATATCAAATGACCACTCTGCTAAAAATAAACATGCCATTTGTTTTCACTTCTGAGTTTTAGGCAAATAATTGTGTGCAAAGCCCATAATAAATGTAAATAATCTTATATTAGTCTGGATATTCATTATTTTATCATTTTAAAAAGATTTATTTTTTTCTTATTTCTGTTTAAAATACTTATTAATGTAATTTATTATAGTTTTAAAAACATTTCTTTCAAATATTGATGTTCTTGAATTTTATTTATATTTCATACTTGCAATAAAGATAGTAATGCACACTATACAATTGTAATTTTCCTTTTAGGGGCAAAATCCTTATGGGTTTTGATGCAAAAGTACCAGAAACTAATGGTATTGTATCAACAGGAAAAATCTCGGTATCGTCCATCCCTACTTTACAGACATAATCAATTCAAATTAATTCATTGTGATCCAGTGAAAACAAATCCACACTAGTCCAATTTAACAGTGTCCATACAAGCTAGTTTTTTAAAAAATTTTGCCTAGACAAAGAAAACCAACGGACTGCATTAAATTTTGTCTTCAGACGTGGTGTGCCTTTAGTCATTATTAGTAAAGTTTTGAAACTGACATTATTAACAAAATCTTTCATAATTTGAGCATTAATTTTAAAATATGGCCCAAGCCTAAATTACATTTAGCTTGCTGAGCAGGCTTTAGCTACATTACATCAGAAATGGTTGGCATCATTGTTAAGAAGACGGGTTAATATGTTTTTTTTTTTTAATGTTAAGCTAAATCATTTCAATATTTAATAAAGATTTGATCTACTTAGGGCAAACACTAAATACAAATAACCCTCATGGCTAATTTTATTGAAAAGCAAGATAAATCAAATTTGACTTATCACTGTTTAATTAATACACAAAACACATAATTTACTTGCAAATTTTGAGTTTACTTCCACTTGAGTGTACTTTCTGATTAATTTTAGAATAAATTTCAACAAATTGAGATATCAGATAGTCAGAATTAGAGTGTATTAGCTAAGTTAATGCTCTTCCTAATCCTGTCAAATAAAATGAATTATCTTTATTTTAACCACTCAGTAGAAGCAACAAATTGGTTTGGTAGCAATTTCTAGGTTAAGTTTCATTAAATTCTGTGTCAACAAAAGTACTGATTTTAAAACAAGAGCCACAAGTTCCTAAAAAAAAGCTATTTTTAAAAACTTTTCTCTAGGTTTTTGCTAATACCACAGGCAGCCTACTCTGATCTGAAAACTCCATTGTGTTGAAAGCCTTTTTCCTCATTTTACTGGTGTTTCTCACAGGAGTGTATCCTCCAGAGACCTGCCTGTTGCTATGTTTCCTCGTCTCTCAATTGGAGGGATGTGTGCCATTATGTGCTCTTGACATTGCTGAGAGCTGAGCACATTTATATATAGCAGTGTGACTGACAGACACTTAAAAACATTTTGACTTTCCCACCTCAAAGGTTTTTTTTTTTTTTGTCTGTCATCAGAGCAACCAGGAACAGTTTCAACTAGATTCTAGCAGAAAAAGGTGCAGAGAGTTTAAGATTAAGGTTAAGATTTGAAATCAGTTTTTATTCATCAAATGCTCTGAAAAGAATTTGTGATTTTTCAATACAATGCCCTTCATTACTCTTCATTCATATATGACTAATGGTGCAAAAAAGAACTGATTGAGTTAAAGGCTAAACAAGTAAAATTTTTTCTGTAAAAATAATTTAAAATGTTCTCATTTGTTGCAAGGGATAAAAGGAAGCTTCCCTATAAACATCCTGTCTCTCTACATCAACAATGTCTTTGTCAAGCTTTTCTCCTTTCAAAATAAGAGTTATGTGACGGAATAACTTCGGTGCACTGTGTAGCTCTTTACTACTTCCTGGTTCCTTAACCAATCATATGCGGCTCCACAAGGTTGCCAAACAAGTAAAAGAAGCCAACCAGGAATATTTTCAGAAAAACCTAAAAAGTCTTGGCATCCTGCTAAAAAAGCAAAGGACCAAAAATGGAATAAAATGAGGATCAATATTGGAGAATCTTTTGAAAGGTGGAGAAGTCTGAGAGACCAAAAATAATTTCAAGACGGATGCAGAGCAGGCAAAGTTTCTACTCGACAGGCGAACACTGGAATTTTGCTTATATTAAAACAGCCGCTGCATGGCGTTTGTTGATTAATGTAACTTTTGTTTACACTCTATGTTATGCTAACGTAAATTAGCACATGAAATTAGCGCTAGCATTGCAAAGCATAGCAACTTACTGTGTGTAAATCATCTTTGCTCGTCATCATGATGCTTGCTGGTGCTATGTTCTAAGTCCTGCATAGACTGTATATTAAAAAGCTGTCCTCTCACAAACCAGCACCTGGCGTGAAACTTATTTCGCCTTTTATACATATGGATTCGTTCTTGACCCCAGAGGCCCTAATATAAGGAAATTGGGAATACATTGTGAGGGTTACAAAACTAAACTGGTTTCATGGATCACCTATCTCAATCCACCACTGATTTGATGTTGTTGGTAGAACCTCTAGTAAACATGTCTCCCTGTGGTAGACAAAAAAGTCTTATCTTGATTCTTACTCTGTCCCTTTATCTTTTTATTTTCCTTCCTTCCTCTGATAATGTTGTCTTGCGACTGTGTTTATACTGTTCCACTGCTTAACACCTCCAACACAGCTGTTCTGCTGCATAGATGTTTAGTGGTGCAGAAGTGAAACAGATCCCTCCTCAAACAGTTTCCCACTGTGCTATGTTCCAAATGTTGTTAGGCTATTCATACTGGTGTTTGAGGTGTATGACAAATTAATATCATAAACCAATATTCTGCCCAGCAGTAACACCAGGGGAAGTAAAGCAGTCACAGTTTTCCTGAATATAAAGAAGTTATAATAGCTTTATTAAACCCTGCAGCTGTCCTTTTTCTACATCTATCCTGATTTATTTTGCAATTTTGTCATCTAACGGAGGGGTGCCCAAGTCCAGTCCTCGAGATCTACTCTTCTGAAAATTTTAGATGCATCACTTCTCCAAAACACCTGAATCAAAAGAATGGCTTGTTACCAGGCCTTTGTAGAGCTGAATGACATGTAGATGAGGGAATACAGCCATTTGATCAAATGTGTTGGAGAAGGGATGCATCTAAAAGTTGCAGGATAGTAGATCTTGAGGACTGGACTTTGGCACCCCTGATCTGACGCTTATGGCAAAGAGTTTAATATGGCATAAAATTATCATAATATTATCTATTATAATATAATCTATTACCATCACTTCAATGAGAATCCATGTGATATGTCATAACTCTGCTAGCTAGCTAAACCCCTATTCATCAACACTGATTCACAAAACCTTCAGCTGTAGTTAATCATTGTTTGTTCAATTTAAAACTGTCAAAACTAAATCACAGGTACATTGCAAATTAACAATTTGGACTTGCCTCTTACATTCCCACGAGTCTTTGCTTGAAACTAGACTGAAACCGTCCTCAATACTGCCTCGATCGGCTTACCGCCATGTTAACTTTCAATAGCTGATGATAAACTGTGGAGATCCTCCTCTAGCATTGAAATGAAGCTGTAGCGCAGGCTTTGCTCTACTTTTGCCTTCCCACCTCCTTTGATCTTCTCTATCTTGGTGAACAATTATTGTTCCAGACATTTTACATCACTACTACCCATGGTGCATTGCAGAGTAATTAACCATAGTGGACTGCAAGTGAAAGGATTTTCAAAAGGCTAAACAAAGACTTCTTGAGTCAGCCAGGAAATTCCAATGCAACAGCATTGAGTCAGAAAGGATAAGAAGTAAAGCCACACACAAACACACACACACACACACACACACATCAAAGCCAATGTTTTTCAAAAAACTAAGTCAGATTAGTTGGAGAGAAACATTTGAAGCTATAACATTATGCAAACAGGGAAGCCCCAAAAACTCCTGGTGACTGAAAGACCATTTAACGGTTTGCTCCTTAAGTGAGTTAAATCCAAAGGAGCTCCTTGTATTTAACAGCATTTTTAACCATCTGTCGGCCATTTGTCGGCTCCCTGCCCTTTGCTGTTTTGGGTCCAACCACTTAGATCAGAAGTTGAAGGTGTGAGTGATGTGATGGGAC
The DNA here is from genome assembly GCF_017639745.1 of Melanotaenia boesemani. NCBI lineage: Eukaryota > Metazoa > Chordata > Actinopteri > Atheriniformes > Melanotaeniidae > Melanotaenia > Melanotaenia boesemani. Next base: position 6,818,784 of record NC_055701.1, read on the forward strand.
AATATATTGCTTCTTAGATCTTTCTAAAGCTGGAAAACCTTTGAACAGGTCCTTACACCATCAATAACACTTGGTTCAAATTGTGTGTTAATAGATCCCAGTTTTAAAATGCCCAAATTTAAAATCAGATACAAAGTGTACACCTACCTCTTTCAGTGGGCTTAATGATATGCGCAACATGCACGACTGTTCTGAGTAAGAGGTGGGTGCCTTGACCACTACCCAGCAGGCATGCATAATGTCCTCCTGTTCTGAGACAGATCCATATCTTACACGTCACTTCAAGCAATAAAAAAGTGGGTATTTCTTAGATATTTAAATAGGGATTTTACCAACCAAAAGGTAAAATCATGAGTTAATCGACATGCAGGCCATGGCATTTCTATATAGCATAGCATTCATGACATTTAATAAGACAAAGTTAACAAAAGTGACTGAAGTAGAATAAATTTACAAATTTAAGTTTATATCATTAAAGAAAAAGCAATCTTTTAAAAAGTTACATGCATTTATGGAAAGAGGTGCTGTAGTCTCATCCAGCAGTAAAGCAGCTAATATGGATATGAACAAGTTATTGCTTGCTGGAGTTTGATCAGTGTGTGTGATTGATTAAGTCAAAAACTGAAAGGTATAACCTACATCTTTAAAGGAGGAAACCTGGTTTTATGGTTGTGGAACGAAAATGATTGAAAGGGGGGGGGGATTAGGGAATGCAATATGTCAGTGGTGGAACATCATGAGACAGAAAGAGTGGTGTGTTTGTGTGAACACAGTAAGTTGACACCAGTAAACTATTTAGATTTTATGATAGATGGCTCTAATAAAGGCTTTTATTAAGGTTTAACTTCTTACTGTTGTCAAGAGCACCTAACTTGACGTCTGATTGATCAGATATTGAAACAATACATCGATACTTGTAGTCTTTGGGAGGGCTGTAAGCTGAATGATTCCAAATTACAGCATGTTGATCACGATTATGGAAATTTTCATGATTTGTACTTAAATCTCAGGATAAGTTAAAATATTCAGCGGATTATCCTGGTTTGTGATTTTTTTTTTTTGTACTCTGATAAAACCCATTCATCTTTTTCTTTGTTTCTCTGGGAAAGTCATGAGTCTCATTTCTAGCAATGTCCTCCTTCACATTCACACATTAATTTTTGATGGCAAAATCCTGCCGAAGATAATAGCTGTTGGCAGCTTCGAGACCATTTGAGCTCCTCTTCTGAAAAACCCATGTGGGTCGAGCCCATGAGTGTATTTATGTGCAGGAGAAAGAGCAAGAGAGCACGTGCAGGAGGCGGTGCAACATACCTGAGCAAAAAATAGGCTCTTTGAATGTTGGAGCATAATTCTGCTCTTGTGAATTTCCCACGCACCACTGTTACATTTTAATCATGCACTGGAGACAGGGCAATGTTGAGTTTGTTAAAACTGACGCCTACAGAAACCAGCATCTGCAATTCTAATCACACTTCAGCAAGAGACCCCGTAGACTAGTCTTGTCTTCCCTGTCAAGCTAAAAATCCGTCTCATAACAGGCGAGTGCCTCGTAGCTCAGTGCATCACTAATGTGTTGCTGGGTTACATCTGGAGAGAGCCTCTTGTCCTCTTACTCTGGAAAAATCTGTATTCAGAAGAAGATAATGGAGTTAAAGCCAGCTACCATTCTGATTGCCATGCAGACTGTCTGGGATCATTTTGATCCCATTCTCTGTGTTGCTTCATATTCTCCTTTGCAATTATATTCATCATTCTTCCCTTGTCTGCAAATCTTTTCATCTGCCAATGACTTTCCATAAGAGTTTAGTTAAAAAGGTAAATCTCTTCCCCAGACATTGGGCCAGTAATCTTTAATGTAGAGCTTTTTTCCCCACTTTTTCTGTTTTAGCAAAGTAAATATTATCGAACCTGAGATGCACCCTGTTGTTGCATCTATTTTAAAGACAGTGTCATCTCTGATGCATTTTTGTACCGCAACAATTGAATGTTTGAAGAACCATACTCCACATTGTTTGTTTGCACTTGTTGCAGCTCAACTGTTCTGCAATTTTACATCAATGCATTCCAAGTGGCTTCAATTTGTTGAAGCCACTATTTACACTTTTGTAAGAATCTAACCAGTCATACTTCTTTTTTTTCCCTTTCTTTTCAAATAGACAAAGAAGGTGGATTATAAGTATCATAATCTTATGTTCTTGCTTTGGAGACTGTTTGTGTTGCATTTCTTCTGGAGGTCCTTTGCCCTATGAAGACCAGATTTAAAGGCCAATTACGGCAGCCTAAACACAAAGCTGCTGGAAAAAATCTTAATTAAATGATCTTACTCTAAAGAAAAGTTCATAATATGAATATAATAGAGTGCATACTGCAGTTGAATAAAACATTTCTGAAGAAACTAATATTTTTTGCATGTTCCAGCCATACAAATCAAATATTCTCTGCACTGATGCAGAATTGCTAAGAAACCACAAGGCGTGTTGATGTATCAACACTGAAAAACAGCTCTGGATGCTGTTATAATTGCATGGAAAATAACGGTAATTGCACGTTGAACAGTAGTTTGCACTGTAGTTTGTGCATTTGCATGTTGGTTTGAGCTTCCAACAAACAGAATATGTGATCGCGATCTGAGGAGCACTTTATTTATAATTTATGTTGTAGAAAAATTAAACTCACATGGTAATTATTAAGCAATTAAAGTTTCTCTGTTTTAATTTGCCAAGTCTTTGCATTAATAAAGGAGCCATCTGCTGTTTTAATGTTATTAATAATTATAGGACAGTGAGTCAAATGAGTGTGATCATTTTTTACACCTATGTGATTTAGTGTACTTTAGTGTGTGTGTGCGTTTAATTACCCAAATACTACAGGTACGACCTGTGATTAGTATGATTAATGACACATTTAATTTTAAATTCATCACTTCATGGTCAGAGGGAATATTGTAGACTGAACATATCTATGCATTTAGTGTATTGCAGATTATTTCTTTGATTATTTTTTTACCCTTCTGATTTTTATATCATAAATTTAAGTTAACTGCGTATGCTTACATACCATGAAATAGTTAGAGACTTAATAAAATAAGAGTTTACATCCGAGCCTTTAAAGGAACTCTTGCCTCTATTTTAACATCTGATAGCAATGTGCTCTTCTGTCTCGGTGCTCTAGATGGAAAAGTGTTTGAGAAAGACAGTAAATTTGTAATTTTACCTTTTGAATATTAAATCACTTCATCCTTATATCCTCTTTCAAGACATTTCTTTGGTCTTGAGATAAGACAGATTAACAACCTGATAATATCAAGCCTCTGGCCACAAATTACACCTTCACAGGAGCATACAAGCAGGTCAAAATTAGGAATGGATTCCATTTTTGTGAATAAAATTTTACTTTCTAACAGGCAGCTCTTACTCTATATATAGGGACAATAAAAGCTATACAGCTAAAATTTAATTGAACTTCACTGCAGAGAAAATATACTTTACATTGGCAGTGTGAAAAATTCTCAGTTCTAAAAATACATCATAATGCAGATGTGGTAGCTTCTGCATCAATAACAGTTTGCATCCAGCCCAGAGTTATAATATACCATCAGGTATTGTCCAGTAATATTATTATTCACCATTATTTTTGCCATCCATTAGATAGCAACAACACTGGAGGATGTTTAGTGTAGCAGCATTAATGTGACATGACAGGAACAAAAAGTTGATGAATAGTAAAACATGTATCCCCTGCCCATATCAGTTCATTGTAACACTAATTACTGTGTGGCTAACTATAACCATTCACAAGTGAGGGAAAATGTCGTGCATTTATGGCTAAATAAACAGCATCATATGTAGAGATACGATATGTATTGATATGTCAAACACTGACGTTTTAATAGAAATTGTGATGCATGGTTTGTCAATGTGATCAAGTAGTGAAGAAGATCAAGATACTAAAATAATTTTTGATCCACCACTATTCTTGAAGTGGCACCTGGGGGCCCAGTCAGATTTTAAACAACTGAAATCTATCAAATATTTAGTGTAAACTGACATTTACCTTTGATTCAATGCAAGTGAACGCAGCATGTAATTTACTTCTGTTGTTCTACATCAACACAACCATGTTCTTGGTCGTAATGTAGCATCAACTCTCTGCATGTGTGATAATATTTGTCTGTCCAAACTCATGTGACGACTGTGCAAAGTTAAACGGACACACCCTTGTTAGTATCATCAAATCAATGACAACTGAATCTACCAGCTTATTTAGTTATAAGAAGCTCCAGGTTTTACCAGCTGTTAAACACAATTGAGATGCAGTATAAGTTCCCATCATTAACCTCACTTCCCCAAACACAGCTGTACCTGTATTTGCAGCCAAACTTAGATGAATAAATCTGGCCAAGTAGCTGCTACTGTACATAGGACTTGTGGACCAGTGAGGCAACTGACTTGAATGCAACATATAGATAGACAATGATACTATAAAAATGACACTTGTTATATTAAAAAATGCTATGTTATCTGTAAAGTGCTAAAAAGCTCATTTAAACTGATATGCTCATATGTGTCAGTAAAAAAAGTATACTGAGTACATACATCTTTAAGATGTCTCCAGCTGCATGGTTAGTTGTTAACAGGTGAAGTGTGAGAACAGAAAGACTCATGTTACTACAAAACTTTAAAGTCTGAGAAAAGTGGAAAAAAACTGTTCTGGGTTTGTCACATCACAGACAAATGGGTTGTTTACCACTCAAGTTAGCGCAAAAGATCAAAACAATTAACAAGTCAGAGCCCCCAGAAAAATGTGTGGTTGCAATCACAACTATTAAGAGAAATTAAGCCAGTCCTTGTGAATTCTACATATCCTTGCAATTTTGCCCAATTGCGAAATTTTACTTGGATAATATTGAAGATAAAAGTGAAGCATTTTTCCATCCTAATTCAACTGCTGATTTCTCAAATTCCAAACGCAGACCACATACAAAAGATATTTTGCTAACTGTCCAGCCATGGACTTAATTGGTAATAATTACTTGTATGTCCTCAAAGGTTTAGTTGATATACAGTACCAGTCAAAGGATTGGACACACTTGTTTATTCAAAACGAATGTGTAGACCTATCCAAACTTTTACTGTTCATTGGCATGAGTACAGAGGGGAGTGAATTAATTCATTGACTTTTTCTTGTAGAAAGTTGTTCCTCAACAAATTAAGTAGACAGCCTAAGATCTGCACATTCTGGAAGTCACATTTCTACAGTGGAGTGCAACAGTTAGCTAGCTAGTTGTTTGTCTGTGGCTAACGTTTTAGCGGTAGTGGTAGGGTTGCTTTCATTTACTTGATGCCTGATGTGATTTTACGGGCTCGACAAACGGGAGGCTAAGTTGCTTCTTCTCCATTCATTTCTTATGGAACTTGCGTGATAAGGCGAAAACAGCTGCCCTCCTCCAGCCTTACGGCGCCATTCGTGCATGTGATATGTTGTGCTCGTGCACATGGGGGCTTGCACCGCGACACAAGATAATAGAAAGATTTTTTAGCGGTCGTATGGCACTACAACCAACCAGTGAAAGGCTTCATTGACTGACCAATGAGCTTAGAGCAGGCTAGACAGCGCAGTCTGCAAACACTTTCAACATGGAAGAACAGATCATTTTAGATGTGTCTGATTTCCCAGACTTTACTATACTTCACGCAAAGATTATAGAGATTTATATAAAAAGGTAGCCGAGTGGCGCCAGGGTGAATTTGTCCAAACATAGGTCCTGGATTTATCTGGATCAGTCTTGAGGTCCGCCATCAAATGATGATATTCACCATGCTGTTTCCTAAAAGGATGAACCCAGGTTTGTTTGTTTTATCTTTTGTTCAGTAAACAGCAAGATTTCTGTCAATTCCAGCAAAATCTTCTGACTCTTCATCCTTCCTTGTCTGTCATGGCCTTCTTTGAAAATGTCAAAATTCCCTCCAATATCATAACCAATCAAATTTCTTGAAGAAAAGCGATCGGCGAACGGGATGCGCAACGTTGCTGCTGTTTGTCGCGTCCAGTGTGTCGAGCCCATTGCGCAACTCCACAATTCAGTAAAATGTAGCTCATTTTAAACATGTTTCAGCAACTCCTGCCAAAGTAACTTGATTCGATTAAACTCTGAAGCCACGTCCACACAGATATTTGGACATTGCATCGACATGGAAAGGGCATTTTTTGAGCCTGAAATGCATTTTTTAAACCCAGGTTGCAAAGTGAATAAATATAATTATAGTGTTGCGTTTGTGCTGCAGAAACATTTACAGTAAAGTCTGTTTATACGTCATAGTGGCGCGACAAGCACCGTCCCATTTGGAAGGCACTTTTGAATTCACCCTACAAACCTGCACTGTGTTTGCTTGTAGTAAAGGTTATTGGTGGTGGATCCTTCACGGCCTATTTTCTCCCACAATTCATTGAGCACAAGATGGCAAATGAACAACAAAGCTCAGAAGAGTATGTATTTTTTTTATCTTACCTCACTTTAGTAAAAGTGAGGCTTGTTCTGTTTTTGGAAGTGTTATAGCTCCACTAACAGGCCTGGCATATACAGTGTTTTCAGTGGTTTTATATGGACACAAACGTCCTGAGATGATTTTTTCTTTATGGAAAACTTTTTAAAAAACTATACTGGTTCCATTTCCATGTGGATGTAGACTGTATTATCTTTATATCTCTGTCTTCTTAATATCTGCTGACTCACTTTATTTTCACCGAAGCACTCTCACTACACCAGTGGTTTGAGCCTATTTGGAGACCTTTGATGCTCATTGCTTTTCTCTATCTTTATTAATGTAGAAAATGGAAAATTTAAATTGTTTTGTTTTCACTTGTTGCAACATGTGGCATTTATGCCTTTCACAAGCTTTTGTGTTTGTGTCCATATTCTTCCTGTGAATTAAGTTGGATTTTTAATCTAATTCACCAATTGCCAGTAAACAAAATGAACAGAAGTAACGCAGAGCTTAACATTCAGCACATGAAACCAAATAACTGGCACTGCTTGTCTACTTCATTGGCACCATCTGAGTTACATATAAGTGCCAAGAAGCACCCAGCTGGTTTGTGTGCAGCTACATAAGCAGCATGTTAACTCATCAGTTTACTCAGCAAAAAAGTATGAAGTTTGGGCTTGATTAACAAGGCTAGGGAGGTCATGAATTTAGCCATAATTAGTATATGAACAAAAACTATGCCAAGGGAACTCAAAGGTCAATTTAGACTAAGAAAAAGTAAGCAGAGAGTGATTAAGATTCCACAATGTCCTCCTGAGCTCCTAAGTTCCTTTTGGCAGTGAAAAGCTCCCGCCAACACACGCATGACGAGCTTTGTGAGCAAATGGAAGAAATGGCATTAAAATGAGAAAGATGAGAAGCACTCAATGGTAGATTGGATCAGCTGGAGGAGCACCTCACTGAGAGCGGTGGTTGCGATTATGGCTGATCCAAGCTTGCGATAACCAACTGAAAATAATAATTAAAAAAATAAAAAAAGTCTTTCAGGGTTGGAGAAAACAAAGCTTACAAGGTTGAAAGGTGTGAGGTGATTGAGAGGGGGGAGGGGCAGAGGCAAGCCCACCTTTCGCTCTTCCATTATCTCCTTTCCACCACCTCCTCTACCCCCCCACCTTCCAATCCTCCTTGCAAACACACTCCTAATGAGGGATAGTTTTCTCCTCGCTTCTCATCTCCCCCTCTTTCCCTGCGTTCCTCAGCATCTCCAGGGACCAAACACACCCCTGACATGTTGCCATGGAAACGCCTCACACTCATTTTCTCTCTTGCAGACACACACTAACGCTGTCTCTCGATCTTGCAGCGGTAATGCCAGTATCCTCTCTCTCGCTCTTCTCCATTAGCATCCCTCTTGCTCAGAGGTAGGAAGTGGCGGGACTCACCCAAAGCCCAAAGGTGCAACCAAACTGCCCCCCCACACCTAAATCCATTTGCAACAAGAAAACATCCAGATGAAATGCTACTTTTATTATATTACCCAATTTATGGCTCTTAGATAGAAGAATTTGCTCAACATCCTTGCCATACTATTGTTCCTGAGCACTACCTCCTTTATTTTTAGAGTGGCTTACCCAAACATCTCTGGCTATTTCCCCTGAACTTTGCTCCCCATTATGAAGATAAGAGGGGCCCGATTAAATTTGCACACAATTACCACAACCATGCCAAACTCAATTAATGCCCACAGAAGTCAGAGGCAGAAGAGGCCAGAGCTGGAGAGTCCCTTAGCTAGACTATAACTCATTTATTATTCAGTCCTATTTCTCATACTTAAGGTCAGGATAGGAGTGTGTAAAGTTGGGTCTTTTTTGCAAGCACTCATCCACATGAAAGGGTATATCTACACTATACTTCACCCCTGCAGGCTTTTAGAGATTCTGATGTGGATGAGGCTCAATAAAAGAAAAGCATAGTGTTCCCCTGCTGCAGGGCCACTTTGACCCACAGCAGAGCTCCAGCCAGCACCTTCACACAGTGCATGTGTCATCCCCTGCTGTGCAGCTCAGGGAGGGCTTTATCTATCCATCCTGTGAAGTGTGTTGGTGTCATCATGTCAGCCAGATGCAATCTCTTTGCTGCAACATCCTTAAAGAGGAGAAAAGACACACACAGCCACTATCCAGGGCCTCTTTTTTAAATTTTTTTTAAAGGCAACAACACTTTTCTCTCACTCTTTTCAGCCTTAAAATGTATAAAGCAATGCCACTGCAATGCAAAAGCTTTTTCCTCCCTTCAACACTTACATCATTCCCAAATGGAGGCAGAGCTTTTATCTCCATTCATCACCACAGACCTCGTGGGGAACTCACCAGGTTTCATTGTTCTTATGTATTCATTCATTTATTTCAGTTTCTTGCGTCCTCTGCGCCCAAAATCCTCTCACTTCTCTCACCCCAAATAGAGACGACGCCTATAGTCTGCTGATGAAACCAAGTGTCAATACCTTGTCTTTCGAGTTAACAACCAGTTAATGAGTCAGTCGTGAATGAAAATGTTTCTATTCCTCTTAGCAACAGATTAAAACTGCAGAAGCGCAAGATCTTCAAATAAAAAAAAAAAAAACCAAACATCTTTGAGTGTTAGAAAGCGGCTCAGCGCGCGATGAATCTTACCTTTTTACCTGCTTCTCCACATGCCAAAAATCCACCTTCACGTTTTACATCGCAGAGTAGGAGTCCGATGCGCGCACTCTGACTAACGCACACTTACACAGACTGTGAATGCAATCCTCTCTCCGAGTTGGTCTCCCTCCACTCTCTCTGTCTTCCATGGACAAAATTACCTTAATAGATTTTTTGTTTCTGTTTGAGTTCCTCTCTTGTTTTCTTTATCTGATTCTCTTTGGGGTTTGCAGGACGCGCATCGCTCCTGACGGCGGCTCCGGGTTTAACGAGGTGTCGGCGCTGGATGACAGCGCGAGAGAAGGAAGAGGAGAGAGAGATGGAGACAGAGATGCGTCAAGCCAACAGAGGCGAGGATGACTCTGCTTTCAGCGTAAAGGTCGAAAATAAACTCCACAACGAAAAAGTCGGGGTTCAAAAATCTGAGATCACGTCGTATATCTGTCAAAGAAGAGCCCAGGAAGTTTTAGGATTTCAGTACATTTAAAAACGCAACCGGAAAATGAAGAACTTAAACTGAATCTAATTTGTGGCACTTCACTTAACTTTATAAAGCAAGTGTAAACCAAATTGGTTTGTAGTTGTAGCAATAAATACCTAATAATAATAGAAATGCACTCATTACCACTTTATTAGGAAACTTGTATAAAAGCTTGTTTTACACAATATCCAATTAGACATAATATGGCAAGAAGTCAGTGCATTAAGACATGGAGACATGGTCGAGACAGCGTGCTGAAGTTCACAGTGAGCATGAGAATGAGGAGGAAAAGGGATTTATGTGACTTTGAATGTGGCATGGTTGTTGTTCTGAGTATTTCAGAAATTGCTGATCTACTGGGATTACACACAACCATCTCCATGGTTTACAGAGAATGGTTTGAAAATAAGAACATATCCAGTCTGGATGAAATGTCATGTTGATATCAGAGGAGAATGGGCAGACTGGTTGGAGATTATTAGAAAGGCAACAGCAACTGCTCATTATAACCAATGTATGCAGAATAGCATCTCTGAATACAGCATGTCAAACTTGAAGCAAATGGGCTACAACAGCAGAAGACCACCCCAGATGATCCTCCTGTCAGCTAAGAACAGGACACTGAGGCTACAGTTCACACATGCTAACCCAAAACTTGACAACAAAAGATTGGAAAAATTTCAGCAGGTTGGTAGGAGATGATAAAAAGCCAACTTTTACCCAAATAACCACTGGTTCCAACCAAAGTATGCAGAATAGCATCTCTGAACAACAGCAGAAAACCAGACATGGTGCCACTCCTGTCAGCTAAAAACAGAAAACTGAGGCAATGATACACGCAGGCTCATCAAAATTGGACAAAATTAAATAAATAAATGTTTGAGTTTTCATTACAGCTAGATGGTAGGATCAGAATTTGGGGTAAATAACAACAACAACAAATAATAAAAGCATGGATCCATTCTGCCTTCTACCAGTGGTTCAGGCTGCTGGTGCTGGTGGTGTAATGGTGTAGGGGATATTTTGGAGGCCCCTAAGTACTAACCAAGCATCATTTAAACACCACAGCCTACCTGAATACTGTTGCTGAGCACATCCATCCCTTTGTGACCACAGTGTAGCATCTTCTGGTGGCTACATCAAGCAGGATAATGCGCCATGTCACAAATTTCAGATCATCTTCAACTGGTTTCTTGAACGTGACAAGTTTATTGTACTCCAGTGGCCATCAGATCTCAGTCCAACAGAGCACCTTTGGGATGTGGTGGAATGGGAGATTCTTATCATGGATGTGCAGGAAATGTGCAGCAACTGTGTGGTGCTATCATGTTAATATGCAGCAAAATATCTGAGGAATGTTTCTAAGACCTTGCTGAATCTATGCCATGAAGAATTGAAGCAGTTCTGATGGTAAAATTGGGGCCACCCCGCTAGTAGGAAGTTCTTTCTAATTAAGCAGCCTGTGAAAGTAGTTTACTTAAAACCATGCAAGGTTCAGATATGACCTATCCAATAGACCTCAGATCACCAGGTCTATGGATTGGCTGTTTTCAAGCCTGGTAGATGTGGCAGCTGGTGGTGACCTGATTGCATATAACCTTCACCTGTGGCTTATATGTGGCTTCTTTGGTTTCATATTTTTCCACATTTAAATGGCACTTTGTTGTTATACATCAATAGTAATGTTCCTCAGAAATATAGATCATGTTATTTAAGGAGATCCCTGAGTCTCTTGTTTTCTTTCAGAAAAGACTGTGTCTGGATCACCTGTGTTGTCAAGCAGTGATTCTTTTAGTTCTATTTTTTCATAACTGTCTTGCATATTTTGTATTTGTTTGAAGCATGGTTTACGCATGTCCTCAGAAGTAAGAGCAATGTAGGCACCAGCTGACTTGAAGCAAGGTCACACGGTTCACAGCTGTAAAAATGATGGAAAGATTTAAAGACAAGACTGAGCATGTTTGGATTAGGAGCCTTACTGTACCACTGCTGTGGTTTGCCCTTCTGTGATCTCAAGAGTAACCAAATGCTCCTCTATTGTCACCTTGTTTAAAGTTTTGTTTACATTCTACAAATTCAGCAGCTCTACCAAGTCTGAGTTCTCCAACGTGCCCCCTAATTGAATCCTGTGGAAACAGGCATAACAAGTAAGGATGTTAACAAGTGCGCTTGTGACAGAGTAAACATGAGGCTGAAAAACAACTATATTCTCAGCCACACGGAAAAAACAAAACATATTGGCCATTTTTATAATTTATTAATTCAACACTGTCATTGACCTCAGTAATGTATGGAAGATCCATATGTGTCCACAACATTTTTGTATGCCCTCCTCATGCTGGTCACCGGCCTGGTCACATAATGGTGTAGGATGGCATCATATTCCTCACCCAGGAGTTGTTAAAGTTCAACCAACGTGGTTGTGTTGGACAAGCATCTACAGCTCACCCAAGTTAAGTGTTCAGCTGGGTGGAGGTCTGGACTCATGGCAGGTCATTCCATCTTATTCATTTCCAAAGTCTGGAAGTACTCTGTGATGATCCTGGCTCTAACCATCCGCATAGCAGGGTGCACGTCAGGTCTGGAAGAGGTCAGCGTCGGGCTTCCATGGAGCTATGCGGCGCCTACGGCGGTGACGCAGATGCCGTGCAAGTATAAATCCACCTTAACCAGTTATACCATGTTGTAAAGGTGATTGATTACACTTTCCAACCATATATAATACAACATTTTGTGTTGTTAAATTGGAGAAATAATTAAACAAACACAAATTTCCTTACTTTTTAAAAATACATATATTACTATGGAAGTTATTCTGTGCAGCACAAACATTATGAAAATTTAAATTATATACAAATTTTATGTACAAAGTTCCCTTAAAGTTTTCATGTTCATATCAGTTTATAAAGATGTAGGTGTCTTGAGGCAAAAATGACCATTTAAAAATTCACTTTTTAGAATTCCCTGGAAGTTTGGTACAATGTTCATCATTCAACAGCTGGATTTCAAACTTTTTCAACTTCTTTTTTAACTGAGTAAAAGCAGATAATGAGAGCTTGGCCATTTGTGGTGCTCTGGATCGCAAAAAGAAGATAACCTGGATTAACACTGGCCTTGTATTTTCAAAGAGGAAAGCACTGCGAGAGCTAAAGAAGCTACAATTTGACTTAAAGCTAGCTCTTCTCCTGGGCAGTGATTAACAACATAAATGTTATAAGTTACTTCGACATGTTCCACAAAATGATGATATGAAGGTGAGTGGTGGGAGGGGTTACACTTTGTTTTGGTTTACAGGCAGCACACAACAGCAAACCTTGCAGTAAGACAATTTAGCTCATTACCCATTTAACGAAATTGGCAATAGTCCACACACAGGAGTAAAACAATGCCATGTTAGATTTGTAGAAACCAAAAATCATGACAACCATGTTTTTACCCACAGATATGTATGATCTTAAAGTTGCTCTGTAATCAAGAGCCAAGTATCACTTCTGCCTCATCAGGTGATGCTTTGTGAGGACAATGCAGGGTTTTAAGAGGCTCTGTTGTACACTAAACTATAATCTTTTCCACTTTAAGTTGCTTAATAGTGATTCACATCCATGCTGAACATTTTTATTTTGTTCAATCTCTATAGTATAAACACTCAGACACTGTTGAAGTTGAGCTGCAGAGCACTCTGTATCAGTGATTCCCTGAAATGTGAAATAGCAACTGCATAGGCAGTGGTGTGTAAAAGTTGGGCAGATACAAGATTTTGTAAATAAAGCAAAATTTCTGTTAGTCGAGCCAAATGAAGTCTAGAAGTTGTCCTGAAAAATGAAATGTGTCTCTTAATCTCTTCTCAGGAGAGGAAACGAGGTCCAACTTGTGAGGAATATCAGCATTTCAGTGAATGATAAAACTAGAAATAGTTAGAGATTTATAGCCCTAGCAGAAAAGTAAAGGCGAACAGGACAAACAAAAATTATAGTGTGTCCAAAACCCAGTGAGACACAACAATAGGAATGTTACTGGACAGGATTGTAACTCAAGGATTTAAGGTGTCATTTAAGGACAAGAAGCCCTCCATTCTCCAGGAACATCTTTCATTTTCTGGTTGGCATTTTGGTGGAGAAGGATTCACACTGCGGAACGAACATCCCAAGCACTCCTCAAAACGACTTTTTTTAAAAATTCAACTTAAAAACAGATGGAGAATAAAACATTTTTACTAACGATCACTTACACAACACTTATTATGAACGTGACCAAGTGCTATTTATCCAGGAAAACACCAGAATGAACTGCAACAAGAGACCACTACATTTAAAAGAACAATTTATTTATAAAAGCAATAAAATCCTTTAAAAACTTTAATGGTCTGGATGTTGGACATATAAAGAGGGTGGGCAGTATTTCTGCACTGATAGACTTCAGACCGAAGAAATGGACCAAACAAGAGAAAAAATAGGACAATACTATATTTGGGGAGCCTCAGTTGTTACAAACCACACTACCATGTATGGAATTAAAAACAAACAACCAAATGATAACACATGCAAAGACCATTCTCCCTTTGGAACCCCTCCCTTTAATGTAGTCCAATGTCTAAATGAAAACATATGCAGCCTATCCAATGGATCAATTGAACAAATACAGAAAATAGAGTGGGAAAACCTGAAGAAAGACTGAAAACGGGGAGTAATAGATGGTGCTCTGGTTCTCAGGCTGTGTGGTTGGAACATTGGGGTGGGTGCTGGCCTGCACTAGGTGGTTGTCTAGGGGGGCCTGGTCCTCCTGGGTGTGGTGCTGGACCTCTGCCATGGGGGAGGGGGAGGGGCAGTCTGCAGGTTTTTGATCAAACTTGATCAAATATTATTCGACATTATTACACAATGCATGCAAAATTATGATAATATTAAATGTTCATTACACAACCGATCATATCACTTTACCCAGCAACCATGTAAACATGTCAGCTGGAATCTCCGATTAGCCTGATTTCAGTGGGATAGACGAAATATTTGTCCAAGTAAACATAGCTACTGCTGAGTTTGACTGGGCTGCTTTGTCTGCGTGTTGAAGGGCAGAAAGCTGTTGAGATCATCCATCTGTCTCGTTAAAAAAATTAATACTTTGTTGTCATGTGGTCAAAGATTTTTTAATGTAAAGGATGATGCTGTCACATGATTTCTTTTGTGAACAGAGGAGGGGGAATATACCTGTGTTCATGTATACTCAGTACCACAAACAGTACCTATTGGAGATTATGGTGAATTGACAGACTTCACAGACTACAGGCTCGTTTTGCTCTGACACTTCTAACTTCTTTATTTACAAGCTCTGCTTTTCAGCATCCTTATCCATCTCCTCATCAGTCTTGTTATCTCCGCCTCTCACCTTCATCTCCTGCTCCCTCTGTATTCAGTCAGCCTCCATGTCGAGCCTGCTGAAGCCCCTCTGGACCGACTCTCAGCTCCTCTTCTGTAAAGCTCAGCCTTCCAGTTCAGGATCTGCATGCATCAGTTAAACCTGCTCACCTGTTAATTAAATAAATTACCCAATAATCTCTATCTGTCTCTTTGAGTCCAAGACTCTGCTTAGACTCAGAAAGTTGATTATGACATTACATAATCAAATGTTTTGTGGACAGATATGTCCATTTATACATGCTAAACCACAACGAGGAGGGAAACGAGACATTCAGACACAATGGCGATTCATCCTTCAGTGTTTGGAATCACATCAAAATGTCACATTAGCATCAACTCAAAGGCTTCATAGACAACTGCAAATAATCAATTCTGTAATCAGTTTCTCTTAAAACAAACTAAATCATTATATGAGAGGTAGATAAAGCTGAAACTCTCACATAAGCTTATGAAGGTCTTAAAATGAGATTGATATGTGGCTTGTATGTCACCCCGATCCTATCCCACGAAGAGGAGGGTTTGATTTCACGCCTCTAATAATAAAACAATAACCCTGTCACTTAGACGATGCTCACTCCCAGGGTGGATAATAACAAATACACATCTTGATGTATGTTTAATAAGATTAAATTTTTGTATGTCTGCTGTCTTGAAGCTGGGATGATGGGAATCCAGTCTTTCAAGTTAATCACTTTGGCCAGACAACAGCAGTGCACAGTATGAGGCAAATAGAGAGGAGCAAGACATTGATCTGCCATCTCTTCCCCTTCACCCTCTTCTTTCTTGCTGCTCTGTTTGACTTCAAATCTGTATTCATCTTTTATCCATTTGTAGCCTTTGACCTTGTTACTTATAGACATCCCACTTTCTCCTATTCTAATCCTCTGTAAAATATTCTCGCCTGTAACTAAGTCACAGGGGACTTCCCGACTCGCCTGTGGCATAATGAAGATCTGAGATGTGTAACAGTGTTTTCTTACAATTCTATCTTATGGTGGACAAAATGTTCTGACAGAGACACAAAGGTAACAGGGAAAACACCAGGGGAGAGCAGGCGCCGCCTCTGACATTTACACACAGTTATCGTGGACCGACATGTAGACTTATGTCCATATTTCTTCTGGGACTGAGTAAAGTTGATTAACATAAAGTTAATTTTGACCATTAAAAATAAATCATCAGCTGCAGCTGATGGATTTTTGTCACATGTGGCTCTAAAGCAGTGTAATGGTGTTGCGCTGCAGAAACATGATTAGATATTCATGAATCAGGTGTGTTGAAGCAGAAAACATCTGAAATAGAACAATGGATAAAGCTGCACACCCTCTGCACAATACAGTCATTAAATAACAGAGTATCTTCAGCTGTAGGCTTCTTCAGCTAGGCTGCAATAAAGACTGATACAGAAGGTCATCTCTGCACATCGCTATGACCTTTTACAATGACTCTCTGTTCCAGGAGAGGGGAATCCTTAAAGATAAAATACAATATCTAAATTAAAATAGTTGGCCTCTTGGATCAGAGTTACGAAACACTGATGTAATCCTTGATTTGCTAACTAGTTCAATGCAAAAACTTTTTAAAAACTAATTTGTGTGGTTGCATTTGGGAGCCTTTTTGAAATGAATGCTGCTGCACCATTATCTACAGAGCTGAGCTCCATTTGTTACTGCTGCAGCACTACAATCAGTAATGAAAAAAAATCATCATCCATCCATATACAAATCAATAAATTTAATTTCATGTCTGCTTGACAAACTGCAATGAGATGAGTTTGGAATTAGAGCATAGTGTGGCCATTAACCGCTTACTTTTGAAAGGGCTGATTGACGCAGCAGGTGTGCAACAAGTGGTTAAACAGTCGTCAATGATATTAATCTCAGAATTTCATTGAGAAGCAGTTTATGTTCTTACAATGACATGTTTTCTGTAATATTACATGTGCACTTCAATGCTCTTAACTGTTGCACCCAGCTACTCTGCACCTGAAAGTCCGTGGACTCCACCATATTTTCTTATTCTCTCATCTTGGTGCGAGCTACCTTTTCCAGATTTTTCCAGATTTTCACAGTTTGACTCATGTTTGTCCCTGGGTTATCAGTTCCTCAGCCAAGAGGAGTATGACGTCCAGGTATTGGGAGGTGTTCTTTGCAGCTTGTTACAAGACCTTATCAGTACTGATGCCATAAGTTGGTGATGGCCAAAATCAATGAAGTGAAATATGGTGTGAACAGTCCTCGGTGGAATTAACACATTAGATCTTTTCTCAGAGATCTGGGATATTTCTCTTACAACACTTTTGCACTATACTAAGAAGCAGAAATTAAATAATTTTACCTGAACTCTTTTCTGGATGTCTTGGGTCAGGCTTTAAAGACGCACAGGAAAGTTGCATAATTTCTCAGTGAGACGTGCCCCTATCAATGGCTATTTTTGCATCCATCTTGAATCCTACATGTACTGTGAGCTCTATCCAGACTGTAAAAGACAGTGGCTCTTGTCTCATCTCTTGCTCTGTCCCTCGCTCTCTTTCTTTTCCTCTCTTCCTTTGATAATGTCTTCCTGAGTTACTTTACTAAATCTGCCACCATGCACGTTCAAAACTGCTGGTGTGCTTATATCCGCTTGCTAGCTTGCGGTGCAGTGCGTAAAGTAAAACTAAGCTGCAACGTGATGCAGCGTCCTGGAAGAAGAAGTTGTATTGAGTAGTTTCTCAGCCTCAGGAAATGTAAATGTAAATGTAAATGTAACTGTCCCATCAAATGAGTCAGGAACTCAGAGTTTTATGGACTAAAAGTTACGAAATGCATCTTTAAAGGACTAAATGTGCACTACATTGTTACGAATGGCGGTGGAGGTGAGGACCCAATAGCAGGCAGAATCAGGCAGGAGGCAGAATCGGTGCAGGTAAAGGGTTTATTCACCAAAACTCAGGACAGGGAACCACACACAACAGGGAGTAAACCACATATAAGGATCTGACAAAGCAAACTGATAACCATGGGGTATTTGTAGACAGGGGGAGTAATTAGGATCAGGTGAAGAGAATGAGAAATCAAACCAGGTGAAATAACGAGGAACAAAAAACTGAGCACATGAGGGAAAACAGGAAGACTGAACTAAATATGACAAAACCAGAAACCAAACCATGTTCTAAACAGAAACTAAACATGACAAAAACCCAGAACTTTAAACTAAGACCAAGGCATAACAAACCAAAACAGACAAAAACCAAACATAAGAATCAGAAACCACACCATGAGCCATGACACTACATGGTACAAAAATAAATTACTGGGTCTAAGGAGGGTGTTATCCAATGTTGTAGGGTTACACACAATTCAAGACTAACATGTCAACCAATCCTTTGAAAGTTGTTGGTGTCTTGAGTTCAGTGCTGATACATAAATAAATGAAAATCTGTGCAGCTGTGGCGGTTGACAAATGGTATTATCGTAATTACAAAGTGTTAATAACACGACATCAAACAAAACTCAGTAACTTAGTTTGAACTTGATCACTGTATTGTAATAAACATGATAATTGAGGTTGTATCTCATGGAAACTAAAGTGAAATCTATGAGGAAACAATGATACAGATGTGCGTGTGTGTGTGTTTGTGTGTGTGAGTCACTGTGGGGAGGATGGTAGGAATATTGATTCCCCTGTCTTCATTAGCATGTACCTGTGGGGCTAACGTCTCTGTGGGATTCCAGCTAGACAAGCCAACCCTCCGTTTCCCTGCCTGTGGTGAAAGACTGGACTGCCAGTCCCCTCCTGTGCAGCCTGACATGTTGGACTGAGAGGGAGACCAAAATAGAATCAGTGAAGATAGCACCAGAGACCAAAAAGGATCAGACAGTGTCCTGGCATCTATGACAACCATGCTGAGGAAGACATAAAGTGTAACCTGAAATGTCTACAGCCATTGCGGCTTCTTACTCCTCCATAATTCATAAACCTCAATTACTTATAATGAAGACTGGACATGTTTCCCTTCACAGGTTCATGCTCTGATTCTTAAAGCCTCTGACACAGATTCTGAGTCAAAGCCATTTATGCAGAAGTATAAATGTTTATTTTACTTATTTTACTGTTTTACAGAAATACTCTGTTGACTTTAACTTGGCCTGAATAATAATTAATACATTTACAGTTATTATTAATTCAAATGATTAATTTGTTAGGCTATAAAGTCTCTCATTTCTTCCTCTTATCTCTTTAATTCCATATTTTGAGGAGAAAACTCATTGTTGATGAAGCCTTTGGATGTTATTTACTTCCCATTTACCTTGTGGAACTAGTGAAATCCCACTTTCACTTTATCATCATGAATCTTTGCACTTATTGACAAAACAAAGGAAAACAAGAGAAATAAAACCCACAAATAACCAGAGAGAATTTCCAGAAATTTAAAAACTAGGATAACACACTGAGCTAAGTTTGTTTTCAGACAAAGACATAATTAGAGCTTTCCAGTGACTAAAATTCCCAATGCACTTGATTTTATTATTGATCATATTTTATTGATGATATTGATTTGAAGCTGCATGTCCCAGATGAAATTCTGACTGTTAGAGACTGATTAGTCCGGCTGTTTGTTAATTCATTTTAATCAACACTCCAGCAGTTATTACTCTAAAAAACTCGTAATCCTCAAAATTATAATTTCTTTCCCATGAAAAAAACCGATGGCTTGCGTATGCCATCTTTTTCCTTGTCACAGTCATCACATCTGGAGGTTTTATGACTTTTCATCCTTTTCATAAAATGTAAACAGTTAGAAAGACAAATATTATCACTCAGCTGGTGAGACGATGACGTAAAAATGCTGCACTATGATCAAAAACGTGGTGCTGATGTAGAACAATGTTTAGTATATTAGATGCTGCGTTCACTTTCACTTGGATATATGAGTTTTACCCAGGTAAAGGTCAGTTTAGATAAAGATTTGTCTATTTTTGGTGAACTTTTTAGGGATGGCCCCACTCTTGTTATTTAGATTGCAACTTTCAAACAAAAGTGTATTACAAAATCATTTATAGTAAAAAAAAAAAAAAGTTAAATAATTTACTAATACAGTGGAAATAAAGTATAAATAATAAAAACATTTTAGAATAAACTTAAAACAAGATAATCAATTAAATTTAGATAACATTTTTAGATTTGTCTTATAAACAAAGAGGGAATCATCATTTCAGGAGAGCAGCCTAAAAACTAAAACATCTGCCTTCTGTTCTGGACCTAAAGATCCTTCGGACCACTAATAGGCCAGAATTCAGGGAGCAAAGGGCTCTAATGGGGTGACATGGAACAATAAGCTCTTTCAGGTAAGATGGTGCTGGGCCAAAAGGGTTTTATAAGTCATTAAAAGAATTGAATTATACTCTAAGCTTATCAGGAAGCCAGTGAAGGGAGGCTGAAAGGAGAAATGTGGTGTCTGTAAGTAGCACCTGTCAGTACTAAGGCAGCAGTGTTTAGATTAATGGATGATTTAAAATGTGTTGTTTGGGCATCCATCATGGATGTCATGAATGCTTGATCAGTCTTTCAGCATCACTTTGGGAAACAATGCTTCAAAGAAATAATGTGCAGCAGAATAATGTGCAGATTTTACAAAAAAAAAAAAAAAAACAGCATTTAATGGAAACCTGTTGAAATTGATTGTAAAAAGAAGCCTTTATATCTCATTCTGATTTGTCTTAGTTGGCAAACAGATCTTGCCCTTACCAATATGGCTGCCATTCAGATGCATGTCTGTAACAAACATAACATCCATCTCTTGTTAGCTAAGATATGTTTGTGGCCTTGTCTTCCTTAATCGGTTTGCTGTAAAAAGAATAGAAATACTAGAATTTCAAAGCTGATGCCCAGAAACAATATGATACTCAATGCTGTTTTTAATATCACCACATGAAGCTAAGAGGTATAATATAAGAATCTGGCAGCAGCTATTCCTTTTAAAAAAACGTATATGTACTGATTTTTTTTTCATTCTGTCTCTTCAGCAGACTGATTAGCCGATTCTTCTCTTTAAAATGCTGCACTTGTTCAGTGTGTTCGTCTCTGCATACTTTATGAGTCATGCTGCTGTTGCGCGTCAGAAGTGTTTCATGTTTAAAGTTTGTGGTCAAGTCAGCAAACTAGTTTTCCTTACAAATATTGGACCACAGCGATGGTGGTTTATGAAATGCAGAGCCTTCCTTTCTTTTCAACATTTTTATTCATAAATTGTTGGATGTTTCATGACAGAAGAAGCTGCCTGATTCCACCCACAGATTCCACATCTTATTCTCATTATCTATTCAGGGCTGTCTAGTTAAAGGTCTGAATGCTTGCTTCTTTTAACAAAAAAAACGTACTTGCATCACAGTTTCAAAGACCAAACAAGGCAACAGTGACAGAGGGTAAATGATGACCCATGCAGCTTTAAGTATCCCCACCTGTTTTAATGGCTATAACTTGTACTCTCCAACCTCTCAGTTACATAAGACAACACACACAATAGCTTGCTGCACATATTCTCAATCCCTCCTGCTATTTAACAAGATTTATAACAAATATGGTGACAGCTTTAAAAATAAATGATGAGCTGAAAAACAACTTTGTATTTCTTTCCAAGTTGCAGTGTTGCAGCTGTTGTAGAATACTGTTGCCAAAAATACCTGCAAAATGCAGCTAAGTGGTCGCAGTCTGAAGCCTGCAAAAAAAAAACAACATTAAGTTAATTTTATTTAATAAAAATAGGGGGACTGATGGTTCAGTATGAAACAGAAAACTGTATGCATTTGTTTTCAGTAGGCTTGATGATTGTAATGGAGTTTTTAGACAACTGCAGCTAAAACTGCAAATGATGTTTATTTATTTTATTCTATTTTATATAATTTTTTTATTTTAAATACTTATGCATGCTCCTTTATATGTAATTTTTTTATGCTCCTTCTTATCACCATATTTTTAAATAGTTTTTATATGATCTGTGAATTTACGGCACTATTTTATGTGTTGGTATGATGTTGTGTCGATGGTAAATACGTGGACGTGATTGTTGCTGCATTTCATGGCTGCAGCTGGGGTGAATTTCTTCTAGTTAAAGTTAATCTTGATCTTGAACTAATCCAGAATTATGCTTGACTGTGTGTGTTATTATATTTTAAAGCAATTTGTGTTTTTTATCTGTGAAAGCTGCCAAAGAATTTATTTTTAAATGCTGATGCAGTTGTACAAAGGTCTAAATGGCTCTGGAACAAAATATATATTTGATCTGTTGATACCAAATGAGCCACTAAAACTTTTAAGATCATGTTTTCCATCTGAAGAGTCTTAATTTCTTTTTTTTTTTAAATTTTCCTACATGTTTCAATAAAGATAGGGAGTTTTTATTGACAACAATAACATTGCTTGGTTCTCTCACTCCCCCACAGAGCCCTTATTACTGAGAAGTTTGACCCAATGAAACAGAAAAAAACAAACAAAAACAAAATAAAGATTAACTTTACTGACATGACAATGTTACTTGTACTTAAAACGTTTCCATTTTTCGTCTTTACCAATTCTGATGCATTGAAAATATACAAAATATAACAGGCAATTGTGTTATTCAACCTAATATTATATAACTTTATTACATTACCACAACTGATGTAGCTTCAATAGTTAAATAATTAACAAGTCCTCTTTAATTCTGCTGCTTGAAGTGTGTAATGTGTGTCTCAGTTGATTAAAGTCAGCATAAATATCTGAGTTTAAATATTTGGTTCACAAACAGTAATAAATATTCCTGTGGTCTGAGTTAAGAGATGACTGGGACAAAAAGAGAAGTAAGAATAAGTCACCAATTTAATATGACCTGCAGAATCAAATATCTCCACAGGCACCTCACTTAGCACCTTGGTTTCTGTGCAGGAGAGGAAGAAGGTCGAGGAGAGAAAATGTTCCTGTAGTCAAAATACCACTTAGGCGTATTTCAATGGAAAAATGCTTTTTCACCTTTGGCACCAATAACTTTTAATGCAGCAGACAGACAGTAAAACTGGGAAGAGATTTGTATCAAAGTCCCACAGGCTTCAACTTCCATCCATGTTCATATATTTTCTAAACCGCTTAATCCAGTTCAGGGTTCCGGGAAAGCTGGAGCCCATCCCAGCAGTTAGCAGGCGAGAGGCAGGTACACCCTGGACAGGTCTAACACAGGGACAACAACCACTTACACTCACTGCTAGGGTTAATTCAGAGTAACCTCTTAACCTAATATACACGTCTTTGGACGTTGGGAGGAAGCCGGAGTACCCAGAGAGAACGCATGCATACACGGGGAGAACATGCAAACTCCACACAGAGAGGCTACTGTTCGAACCTCTCCCTGGCCGAGGCTTGAACCAGTAACCTTCTCGGTTTATAATATTTATAGATGTCATTATTTAGTAGCTTTTGTATCCTTTCATTATTCTTTTCTGTAGAGCTTTGGGGTTGCATTAGTCTTTGAAGTTGAGCTGAGTTGAGTGGTAGTATTGCAGATGACATGTAGGGCCTTAAAGCAACACTACATAACTTTCTGACCTAAAACTCCATGCTTCTGACTTGCTGTGATGGCACACCGACATTCATTGTGCACACTCCAGGAGCCGTCATACCCCTGTAGCATCCTCAGGCTTCATAACTGAACTTCAGCCCAGAGCATCATGTAGCAGCTCCGTTTGGCTTTATGGCACCGTGCTGTCATAGTCGTAATAAGAGTTCTTAAAGGGCCATTCTACTAGTGGATGCTTAAGTCCACTAGTAGTGATGTCATCAGATGGCAGCCAGCAGATTGGGATGCGCCCTCATGTGTAAAATGCAAAGAATGTTATAAATCTGTAAATTATTTGGGGGAAACTGCAGGCTTGTTGCAGGTTGGGTTGGCCCATCCTCTACAACACTGTTTCACTACCCGATGGCGTTGGAGCCTTTAGGGCCACCAGCATCTGGCTTATATCATAAATGTCACCTGTACTCACTGAGAGGGTTGTGCAGAAAGGCATAAACAACAGGGACAGAAGGCACAACATTTGGTCTCAGCTCTGAGGCTTTAAGAAAAAAAAAAAAAAAAAAAAAAAAAAGAAGCAATTGTGCTGTTTTAACTTCAAACCAAAGGGGCCTTATAGTGACTGAACTAGCTCTGGGAACAAAAGCTGGTAACAGAACATGAAAAAACAGCTTAAGAACACTGCTGCTTTGGATGACGATACACACATATGGTGAGAAAAAATGTTGAGAAATTAAATCCCTCTCTTGTGGACCTTGTGAATCTGTCAACATGCATTACCAACTATATGCATCTAGGCATAAATTTGAGCAGTTATATAAAACTTTACACTTTCCAGAGATCCATTTTACCTTTGCTGAGATAGCTGATGCTTGCTCAGTTTCCTGGTGATCTCAGAAAATACAGTGAGGTTGCATAAGGCCTAGGATGCCATATTGTGTGACACAGGTCAGCTTTAAACAGAAAGCATCCCCTCCAGCTGATGTGCTCTGTCACCACTACTGCTGCTTTCCACGGGTTGAGTCAGCTTGTGTATTGCCACATCTTAAAGGTCGTGATCCAAAGTAAACACGCAACATAGAGACAATTTGAGTCTTCTTATAACTCTTAAAAAGCCAAATGTTCCGAAAGTTATTGACATTTAAGTTACAGCTGAATAATCGACTTAAATGAAATGGCTTTAATGGGTCTGGAAGAGACCAAAGGTCATGGTCTTTGTGTTTGACATTTTATGAGGAACATTTTTTCTTCCTATTATGTGTCTTTTTAAGGATGAGAGCACTGATATCATTTTTATGCCCAGGAAAGAAATAGTACCATTAGGATGAGTTCTCTTTTTTTTTATATTTTTTTCAGACTTACACACAAATGCTATAAAAGCATAACTCAGTGAGTTTTAGCATTGCTAGCACGTTGATACTAAACTATCTTCTTGATTTAGCCCCTATTTATCTCCAAGATAAGGGAAAAAATTTTTTTTACCTGTTTTACATGTCTTCCATTCCCCCCGCCCCCCAGTGGAGACATTGATGTTTTGCAGCTAAAAAAAAAAGATAACATCAAGGAAATAAGCAGGTTTAGATGCTCATCATTTTATTATTCCCCCAAAACTACAAATCCCACTAAAGAGGGCAACTGTCTGCCAACTTTGTGGTAACCCTGGGAGGAACATGCGTCCAAAAACCTGATAATTTTAAAGAACAAATATGGCCTGTTACAATGATTTTTTTCATAATAATAATCATTAACAAGAGAAACTTAATTTGGGTGCCTGAGACGCACGTTTGAAATGAGCTGAATATGCGGACATTGGCCGAGTTGTTCATGCTTCAGTAATGTGTTACCATGACTTAATAATCACTTTTCCATGCATAAGTAATCCATTGCCACATAATAACATATATTTTCTTCCGTTGTCATTATCTGGAATATCAAGTCTTTTCTTTCTTTATTTCTTTTTTTTTTTTTTTTTTTAAGCAACTGGTGAGTTAAAAATTAGCTCATTTTAAATCCATCATCTGCAAATGTCCATCTGCATGAATGAAATTAATCTTGTTTTGTGTCAGTTTATCAGCTACGTTCTACAAAAAAGTTCCAAAAAACGTTGATGGTTCTCAGAGAGCGAGAACTCCTTTTAAAAGTTATAGGAACTAAAAGAAAATGCTTTTGGTCTGGCTTCAATGCATTACTTTCCCAACATCTCTGTTCTGCTGCTACAGCCAGTGGTTATACAATTACAAAAATATCTCAGCCAAGACTTCCTGGTTGGAACAAGAATCACTCTTTGAATGTGGATTTGATTTTAAGCCACTGAAAAATATCTAAACTGTCACAAGATCACAGCCAACATGATTATAATTTATCCAGTCTATTCTGTTTGTGGAACCAAAGCCAGCTTATTAAAAACTTGGATCACAAGTATCCAACAAACAGAACACAGACAGCGTCTTAAACAAAATCTCTTTCTTACAGGAAAATATCCAGTAGCATTTAAATATATTGGGTATAATTATTGTTTTATCCCATTTTAAATCATTGCAACCTTCCAAAAAGAATGCACAAAAACTACAAGCTGTAGTTTAATTTTAAAACTGTTTTTGAGAAAGGGGGATTTGCTAAATTAGATGTGAAATGTAGTCTGCAGTTAGTGTTAACATAGCAGGCAGAGGATATTAAACACTTTATCACTGGTCAAATGATTGTGACTCAACAGCTGCACCTGAAAGGAAAAAACTGTAGCCTCCTTTCCTTTTTTTCTGGGTTGTGGGAGGCAAATTGGTCAGGAGGGAGTAGTGAAAACCCAGCAGCCTCCTGCAATAACAAGACAACGATGTGTTCAACATGTGTAACGAAATCATTTTCCTGTCAATGCACAGTGTATAAGAACACAGAGCCAGTTAGTTCAGGATGAGGATTCAAACCATGTAGCAATAAACTAGTCATTAATGTAATGTTAATGGTGGAAACATATTCAGCTTTAATAAGATAATTCTGTTAAATGGCAAATGTTTTGTCTGATCAGTACAGGCGGATACTGAAATACAAACTTTATTATGCCCTCCATCCTTATTGCAACACTGTGTAAATGTTTGTAATTACTGATACTGTTCATTATCACGAGTTATGCTCAAATTACTCTGTAATTTTAGCTGTAGTTGTGCTTCTCAGAAATAATCCCGTACTATTACGCCCAAAAGGAGCAATTAAACACAAAACAAAAGCATTCTTTATTGTTCATGTTCAATTCACACAGCCCGATCTATTATCCAGTCTTGCAGAAATGCTCAGCTTTGGGAATTACAGAGAGATAACAACCATGAAAAAGTGACAAGTGGCTCAGAGGTGGGCGTCGAATAGTTTGAGGCGGCATCAGTGGGTGAGCGCAAAACAAGTACACCAAGACGGCGAGTGACTGCAAGGACCTGAAGCATTAGATGCACGGAATAAAACCAAACACATCATGCTCTTGCTTTATTTATTTTTGCTTCTTTATTTGCCATTTTGTTAACCATTACCCATAACGAAAAGAGAATGTCTTTGCAACCACAAGGTCTATTTCTATACTTCTGGAGTCAAAATAAAGGGAACGCTGTGAGATTTAAGATGTTTAATTATCAGTATACATATGTGTTTCTGGTGAAGAATAAATTATGGCACATAGCACAAATAAAAAATAATTTAGGGTCACCTAAAAAGGAAACAGAAAAACCACTTTCAGGATGAAAATATTGGAATGATGCAGCTGTAACTGTATATGAATTTTATAAGTTATCTCAGGTTTGGGAGCAGGACCTCATCCACACCTCTAATCACCTGAGGAACCTTTTTATACTCGCTTCACTTCCTCAACTCTGTTTGTCTTGTTTTATCGACCCCACCCTTTCCCGTCCCCATTCTAGATGTTTTCCATTTTTGCCTCCAGCCTTCTTTTCTCCCACTTGTCTCTCTTTTTATCTATCCCTATCCGTTACCCCCTTTTCTCTTTTTTCTCCTTCCAAATACCTTTGTCCTTCTTTCTTGTTATTTTTCTTCCTTTCCTTGGCTGCCTCTCTACCTCTCTTGTCCGTCTTTACCTCACTCATTCCTTTTTTTCCTCCTGGTTTATACATTTCTTTTTCAGATACCATCTGGGGTGGGGTTCCATAGGACTGGTCTCCCTCACTAGATGTCTACTCCACATCCTCCTTTCCTCAACCTCAATACATCACTTAAAGCTCATATCGTTGTGGCGTCATGCTTGTTCGCGAAACCTCTGTTATATCATAGCACAATATGTAAACATTACTCTGCAAAGACCAAGTCTGATAAAGTGAATCAGGAGAAAATGAGAGATGTTCAGTGCAGACAGTTCAGGTGAGGGCTTCAAAATGGCCATTTCAGCACAGTTTGGTACCATCTGTTCTCACAGTTCCCAAACTGGGCACCCTCAGGTTTTAAAAGGGTAAACCAATATTATATCTTTCTCCCCAGACTGAGGGTAATCAATATTACAAATAAAATGTCTGTTTAAATGAATAATTTATTGAATTTGTTTCCAATAAAGGTGAAAAAAAATACAGTTAGGTCTTTCTTACAGAGATGCATCATAAATATGTTGTATGTGTGCTCATGCACTGGCAGAGGCGCTTAAAGAATAACTCATATCTAAAAATAAAGAGCTCTGCATGTACATGGATCAGCAACAACACTGAAACAACCTGCCTGATATTCTTTATAACCTCTGTGTGCTGATAAAGCAGCTCAGATTGTTTGCGACATGAACTCACAAAACCTCAGAAAGTGTTATGTGGTGTCAAGACTCAGTCAGCAGATCCCCTAAGTCCCTTAAGTTGCAAATTTAGGTCTCTGTGGTTTGCACTTGATACTCCTGCACACCATACAGATTACAGATGCCATTTGTTGCAGTTTTTGAGGACACAGATACAGCTCTGATATATATATATATATATATATATATATATATATATATATATATATATATATATATATATATATATATATAAGCTGTGACACAGTATAAATAAAAAACTATGTAATGATCTCATCTCTTCTTTTACCAACTGTCTGCAAATGTCTAGGAAGTGAGGAATGTTGGTCCATTCTGGTCAGATGCAGGATTCTAGCTTCTCGAAAATCCTGGATCTTTTTTGGGGGATTTTTGGTTTCATGGTGTTTTCTATTGGTGAAAGGTCTGGACTGCAGTCAGGCCAGTTCAGCAGCACCTGGACTCTCCCACACAGCCATGATGGATGCAGTATGTCATTTATGATTTTATTGTGATCCTTGCTATTTGTTGCTGCCTTTTACAATTTCTTAATATCTGTAATGCTTTTGTTTTATGTAAAGCACTTTGAATTGTCCTGTACATGAAATGAGTTATACAAATAAATTACCTTGCCTACAAAATCTCTATGTGCATGTTCTTTAACTGTCCACTGATAACAAGGTGGATGATCCCTCTCTTCGTTAGTCGGCAGGACATGGCGTCCATGTTGTCCAAAAGGAATTTAAAATTTTAATGAATCTGACCACAGAAATGTTTCCCACTTAGCCTCAAACCATTTTAAATAATCTTTGGTCCCCAGGAAGATGGCAGTGTTTCTGGATTATGTTTGGATGGACTCGTCTTTGCTTGATAGTGTCAAGGTATGCAGAAAATGAGGACCCAAATGCAGGGTAAATAGGCAGGAGGCAGACAAATGTAGGAAAAAATGCTTTAATGGAAACTGAAGGCACTGCACAGGCAAGATGTGTAAAAGTAACAGGGCTGGAAAACTAAAACTAAGCAGCAGACAAACAAAAACCATAAAGATGACACTGGAAACAATGATGACGCTCTAGCAGAGGACAAATGAAACAAAGGGATTTATATATATACACTGAGGTGAAGCAGGTGAAGCAAATTAGCAAATGAAACTAGGTGTATATTTTCCAAAATATGGGTGTTTGAGAAAGATTTGCAAGTCAGTGCATTCCGTTTTTATTTACATTTTACACAGCATCCCAACTTTTTTTTTAAACTTTGGTCTTAAAAAAGATATTCTGCACTGATCTACAGTTAATAAGTAGGCAGACAGGAGGCTCTTGTCAGTGTGACTTCCACTTAAATTTCAAATTCAAAATTCACCAAAGTTTAGTTTGACTTGAAAAGTGTTTTTGTCAATATGTCTTAAATCTGGTTGTGTCACAATCACAAATTCTGAGATGGCAGTGAATCCACTAAGCTGCTGTATATGTACACCCCTAATCATGTAGATTTTTTGTCATTTTAACCATTTATTTAGTAAAATAGAGCCCTAACAAGTATTTCTAACCCTTTTAACTCCTAACCCATTAGGAAAGAGGAAGGTGTCTTGTACAGGACAAATCTTGGACTTTTATATTTTGTATGAAAGTCCAAATTGGCACCACCAACCATTTTATCTGAGGTAAAATCAATGCTACTGGTCAAAGAAATTGGACATTTTAAAGGGATTTTGATCATTGACGTGCAGTTGAATCAAAACCAAAGCTGCATGACTGCAGTGACCAGAGTAAGGCAAACACGGTGCAGTTTGAACCTTTGTTATAAAACTACAATGTTTTGCACTATACATCAAACTATTTCACATTCTGTCAAAAGATCGGGCTGTACAGAATAAGACGGTCCAGAGAATTACACCTCCTCTGCTGGCTTGTCTTTCCATGGTGAATCCAGCAGCTGTCTTTTCAACTGCTGCATTCGATAAAAGACAGCGTGATTCATCAGAGTGGGTCACCTTCCTCCACTATCTGATGTTGAGGTACACATTGTGAACTCTCTCAGCATTGGATAAGGGTCAGTGTGGGTGCTCTGAATGGTCCATTACCCAGCCTTCTTCTATCA
Source organism: Melanotaenia boesemani (assembly GCF_017639745.1). Classification (NCBI taxonomy): domain Eukaryota; kingdom Metazoa; phylum Chordata; class Actinopteri; order Atheriniformes; family Melanotaeniidae; genus Melanotaenia; species Melanotaenia boesemani. Next base: position 6,849,237 of record NC_055701.1, read on the forward strand.
TAACCTGCATAAAGGTTTCTCCTCTGTGGGATCTTGCTGTTGGTTCTTGAATTATTTTAGGTTGTCACCCTCTTGTACATTTTTCCTGCTTCCAACACATCAGCTTCTATGACAGACTGTTTCCTTGCTACCTAATATTTCCCACCAGTTGACAGGTGCCTCTGCTATAACGTATTGTTAATTTCACTTGTCAGTGGTTTAAAAGCTGGGGCTGACTGGTGTGTACTTTGAGTGGTTTCCTTGCTTCTCTATGAGTGCAGCAATAACATTGTTTAAGTCTTTGTAAGGGGAGTTGTCGCCTGTAGGTTAAACAATTTCCAAAGCCACTGCAGACAACATAATATACTTGCCTCTGTTTTATTGCATGCAGTCTCAGTGCCTTAAAGAATTCATACAACTCTGTTTATTTACTGCAAATATCTTGTGTACCAGCTGTGCAAGGAAAGAATTATTTAAAATGCATATCAGAAGGTTGCCTTTAATTTTAAACCTGCAAAGACATCTGCTGCGCCCCAATTCCATATTACATATGCTGTGAGAAATATATATGAAATGCTAATTGCCAACATTTTTTTCTTTTTTAGTAACTATACAAAAGCCAATCCTTTTTATAAATGTTTTAAGAATAACAAAGAGGTTATTGCTTCTTTGAGTTTGTGACTTTACATCTTGTTTTCTATCTGTAGCCATAAAAGCACAAGCCATTTTCTGTGACTGGCCCCTAATTTTCAAGGTGCATTATACTGTGACACAATAGCGTACATGAGCAACACACTAAAAACGGCACTGTGTTTACACAGGCCTGAATCTACATACATGGATTACTCAGCCTGTATGGTAGGACAGAGTAAATAGGATAAAGCTCTAGCACAATCGCTGATATCTACAAGATTTTACTCTTTGGTGTATTTGAATCTACAGCCACACAATAATTTTATTTCTTTACCCATATGGTGATTCATTGATTGACTGATGCAAATCTTTGTTTTCAAACCAAACAAAGGAACGTGAACTATGCCTGATTATCAAGGTTGCATGGGTTTTTCAGCCCACAGAGAATTATTTAGCAAATTTAAGCTCGTTGTTTTGGTTCAATCCAGAACTTTTTTCTTTTTTAAACCCATCTTGTGTTACTTATAGAAATTGTGAAGTTAGATTAGGGTTACAAATGTGTGGGATTGTTCAGATGCCATATTGTATTCTCATCCCCCCATAACTCCCCTTAGGTCCATCTCATTTCTCCCTTTTTCCTTCTCCAGTGCTTTCCTTCTTTACAAGATTTGACTAGTTTTAGCCAAAAACAAATAAATACAACTACAAAATGAGGGTCTTAAACAAAAGTAAATAAAAAATGTCACAGGTGTGAACATGTCAACAAATCTAGGAGAATGCCATCTTAATGATGAGTAAATAGCATAGTGTTTACCGTCACCTTCATTGTTTCCAGGTTTAAAAGATATTTTAATGGCAGCTTTGTGTTTATCAGTGAATACAGCTTTACTTCATGGGTTGGAAGAAAAAGGAAAGAAGAAACACAAAGCAGAGGCAGACTTGCCTCTGGCACAGTTCTAGCAACATACAAACCCATAACTTATATGTCCTCGACAGTGGGAAGCACATGCTGCAGTTATGCCAGCAGACTGTGGGTGGAGCATAACAAAGCAGCTGTTATAAAATTAAAGCTTTAAAGGGAAAATCGTCACATCAGTGAACTGAGATGACGACTGAAATATGACTGCTGAATCTCTCAAGCTCATTTGTGTCAGATGAATGATGCAGAGAGTGCACAATGGGTTAGGTTTCCAGCCAATTTAATCCATAACTGCTGGTGCAAACACCATGAAACTTCACAAAAGGCTAATTATCTCCAGTTTGTGTGAACCCTGCCATTTGTGACCTCGCCTTTGAAAGTCAGATGAACATAAGGTATAAATTAATGAGAAATTCTATTGATTAGTTATGTTAAAACTCTTTAGAAAGTCTTAAAACTTATTGACTTGAGTCACTTGTTCCAGGGAAACAACCTTTTCAGTTTGTTAGTCTTTTCCTAGCAGTGGCTTTGGATTATGTGCTTTCATGGCCCTGCCCGGTTTTTTATTCCATCCGTCTCATACGGCACTAATTGACACCTGCTATGCCAGGTGAATTAAATTAACTGGAATTAAGCACCTGGGAAGATAGATGACCAGCATCATGTAGGTCCCGAGGACGGGACTGAGAACCGCTGTTGGAAAGAAACCATCAATGTGCTAATTAACACGTTTTAAACTAAATGTCCATTTTTCAATTAGCTATGGAAAGAGGAAAAGCTTTAAGTGGTTTGTGGCAATGATTAAAATGATCGTTCACTAAAAATAAAGTATTGCTTTTCTAATTTTTTGTATAAATTAGACAAAATCAAATTTATTGTGCTATTTCTTGAAAATTATAGAAGTATTTATTTACTTATTTTTTACTTTGGCCAAACACTTAGCCTGCTACCTTTCATTATGTGCTAATATGCTAATGTACTGTAGCTTCGGGCCTGTATTTCATTAAACTTTCAAGTATTCCACCTCAGGGCAGTAAATGATCATAATATTATTCCTTTTTATCTTATTCCAATGTGCTCTAAATTAGTCTCCATTTGCTGTTTTTGTTTATATCTCCTAAATAATCACTGTGAGTGAGTGAATGTGATCTTTTAATTCCCAAAAATGACATTAGGTTCCATAATAATCTGGATTTTATTGACAAACAAAAAAGCTGCCATTGATGAAAACAGCACTATGCTTCGTTTACCGGCATGCCTGCAAATCCCACAATGCTTTGCGTTGTGGCATTACATTCCCGAGCTCTACTGACCTTTAATTTAGTTACACACTGCACATTTACAATATGCTGTTCCAAATTATTCGGCATAACCATTTCAAAGCACTGAATAGGTTGCAAAGGGCTGATAACATGCCCCATTTGTATTTTTTTGCATTACATAGTGTTTTGTAAAACCAGTGAAAAAAAACATAAAATAATAATAATAATAATAATAATAAACACTTCCTCAGATCAGGTTCCATGTTAAGTCCAAGCAAAGTTTTTGCCTAGATCTTTTTTGAGGATACCAGAAGTGCCTCCCACACTGGACGGGCACCAACAAGGTTTCAGTTTCTGAATCTAATTTTGAACCGGCACTTGGGGAGTCCAGTCAGATTTCAGACCTCCCCTTTTTAGCTTAGCTTAGACTTCTTTGTTTGTCATGTCTCTCTAATGTGACCACTGTTATCACCTAAATGTCTATGAGTGTACTGAGAAAAACACAATAATTTCCTTTCTTAGTATGTCGACCCTCTGATAAAGCTTAGCCCTGCCACTGATTGTGTTGTTTGAGGCTATACATTTGCATAAAGCTCCTTCTGTTTTTTCCCATGCTGCATGAAAAGTGTGGCTTGGTTAAGAATGTGGAATAACCTCCTTAAGTAGTTTGCCTTTAATTAAGCTCACCTGGGAAACTCATTATCAAACCCATCTCAGATTGCCAGGCAGGAGGAGAAACCAAACAAACTAAATCTTCCTTGGAAAAACAAAAACCCAGATGTTTCATTTACAGAAATCCTACATGCAGAGTAAGTAGAACAATTTACAAGAAGAGCTTAAGTTGGCGGGACTAGAGCACCTCTGCATACAGTCAAGAGAAATAACTAGGTGCTTATCTGATATGTGTCTTCAAAAGGATCAATAAAAAAATGACCAACATATGTTAAAAATCAACGCTGAGCTGCATTGGAAGCTAACATGGGGATAATATGCTGCTTCTTCTGAGCTGACTGTCAAGAGACCGGCTCAAACAAGTGTTCAGGGAGTTTGGATCAATACAGAAAATGGGCAAAAGACTGCTCCACTGTGCTCTTTGTCTTTCTGGGATGGTGTCTCATTGGTGCTTATAGATATATATATATATATATATATACACCATCCACTGGAGCCTTTCCCAGCATTGAGAGTGAGAGGCAGGGTACACCCTTGACAGATCATCAGTCCGTCGCAGGAGTTTTTATATATATTTTTCAAATAATAATTTAAACGTGGGATTTTGATTTTTGGTGTAATCTGAGTGCAACACAAAGGGCTGCTTCTCTGATACGCCGTCTTTCATTTAATCCAGGTTAACAAATCCTGCCACCGATCTTTACACTACAAGGAGAAAAATGAGCATCTGAATGGACCCTGAGGAAACAGATACGCCATCTACAGAATGGTAATGCATTAAGTTTAACAAATAGCCACAGCTTAGATCCTAGTTGCAGGGATATAACAATTTGATAACCTAATTATAGCTTGTGGAAATGTAAGCCATATGTAGCAGTCCTCTGAAGCTGTGCCTTACACCTGCCACGCTTTTTTCTCTACACCCACTCCAGAGAATCAGGCTGCAAGAGCCTCCACAGTCATAGCAACACATGAAAAAAGTAGCTTTTTGATGTTTTATGCTTGTGTTGTTAGAAATTCTTTCTTCACCTCTGCACGAACAAAATATCAGCTTGTGTAGCTGCCCAACCTAATTTCTTCTTTCCTCTGAATTTTGAGCTGCAGCCATTAAAGTCCTAGATTGGAAATGACCCACACAGACAGCAGTGTGATACGTGTGATCCACATGACACTGAGCTCCTAAATCATCGCCTTTTAAGATTAAAGCCAGAAGGATGCAGACCTAAGGCTATGAATGAGTATATCCCTTTGTTGGCGTCTGGCTTTAAAAACACTAATGGATGTCCATGGACATTTGGCCTTTGGTGAGATAAATTTAAACAACATTTTTGGCTTTTGCTCCTAAATTATTGTAAAATGGAAGAAATGTGGAATTTCTAATCCTTATAGCTCTACATGCTTCAAAAGTTCTCATCAGAGACAGGGAAAGCTGCAGGAAAGATACCCATCTTGACAGCACACCCACCCCTACCAATCGCTCAGCTACAGCAAAGCCACTAAGATAGAATTCCCACAGATGTGATGCTTTAACACTTGACAGTGGGCAAGCCTGATGATTTGATTTGATTGTGCCTGAAATGTTGAAGTAATCTTATATTTTCAAGCTAGGTGAACCAAGATATTTCCTCTTCTTTCCTAAGTGAATTAGAGGCGAGACCAGTGAAGTCTGAAATGCTCCTGCTTTGCACTTAAAATTTGATTTCAAGCTGATTTGATCATTTCTTTGTTTTTGGCTGAAACTGTTTTGGTGCAGTGATTTAAAAAAAAAAAAAAATCAAACCTTGGAAATATTTTAGCTTTAACTGCAGATATCAGTATAAACCTTAAATAATTATGTGTAGCTATTTTTAAACATCTTAGTCCCTTGTCACAGCTCCTTCTTGGTGTATATTTTTATTTTAAAGTGATTTGTAAATTAGACAACACATTTTTTGGATGCCTTTCTTGTGAGGCATTCTGTGATATCTAGAATATGATTAGAACATATTTCACTTATTACTGTTTATCATGTACAGCAAGCTTCCAGAGGAACATGTATGACAGGTCTGCTGCCCTTTAAAGGTTATGAATGCAACTTTTTTCTTTCCCATAGCAGGTATGCCTAGCCTGTACTCACACCCCCCCAGCTGGTTAAAGCAGATGGCTGCTCTCTCCCCGAGTCTGGCTCTGGTGGAGAAGACTTCTGGTAAAAGTTCTTCCTCCCACTGTCACCAGCTGTGCATGCTCAAGACAGGGAACAGAACCTAAATGAAAATTCAGTGCAATCTATTGGTATCCTTAGCTAAATTTATTTTTAAAAACTGGAATTTTATGAATGCCGTTACATTAAATTTCACTTCATCTGTAGAGCAACTATATGCATTTTCTTTATTGGCGCTATTAGAAAAACTGAACTTTAGAAGGAAAATGATAAACCACCTACAGTCACCTAATGCTTCATCACATCAACAAATATTTGGTTGTGTTTTACCTGCTGGCCTGAAGAAGGTCAACCCTTGAGAATATGATATTTGTCATGCTGTAGACATTTTTAAAAGCTGTTCTGTTGCCAATGAACTGAGGTGGGATGTTACGTTGCCCAAAGTGACCTTTTCGTTAGAAAAGAAAAGAAAAAAAAAACTCTATACTGACATTTTAAGGGATCTCAGGCTGACGGGATGATGAACATGGGTTTAGATTTGGGATTTGTATTTCCTTCAGAATGTCTGGTTTAGTATTCTTCATGAAGTAGGAATTTAGAGCAGCTCTCATGCCTGCTGATGTCAGGCTTCCTGGATACTGCAAGTCAGTCTAACAGGTTGCAAAGAAAAGTATCCCATAATTCCAGTTCATAATTGCAAAACCAGTGTTTTTATTATATCAACACTCAAATGAATACTTTAAAAAGGTTGATTACTTGCAACAATTCAAGGCAAAAAGCATAAAACAAAGGCTTAACTGTAGAATATGCAAGCAAATTAATATAATAAATTAAAGTTCTTAATGTCATAAAGGTCTACAGCAAACCAACAATGCTGTAAAAAAGGGAGAAAATATACAGTTTTTGCATTTCAGGATTCCCTGCCATAAAAAAAAAAAAAAACCACAATAAAATCAACGGAATTTACTTGGTAGAGTATTAAACACTCTGAATATAATTCACTATCTATACCTCTTATTGTTAGTGTTGTGGGAGATTTGTTTATGTTTTTATACCGCTGTTGTGTAAGTCCTGGGCTGCTTATGGAAAATTTGGCTTGTGGTCTTGAATTTCTTTCCTCCTCCAGATGGCATTCAGCAGAGTCTTTGCAGCAAAATAAACTTATGCACCAACAACAAATAAGACAAGAAAAAGAGGCACAAAGGGCATTTCTCAAACAACAAATTTGTTCTTGGTGGTTGAGCCGCTTTTGGTAGCTGTGTCCGTGTGAGACTGGTAGCCGATAGTCATCTTCATGGGAAGTCCCAAACGCTCCTTGTAAACCCTCCTGTTGACAGAAGAATAACATAAAAGGGGGCAAAGACTCTTGTCGCCTGTTCAGTCTGAAGACTTGAAGGATGATTCTCACCCTATGTGTGTTACAGCCTCCCGGTTCTCGAAGTCTGATGTCCAAACGGCTATTTTATCTCCTTTGTTGCGGATGTTGACAACAGCTCCGCAGACATCATCGCTGTAGTCATCAAAAGCTTCTCCGACTAAGCACAGGAGCTGGTGAAAGGAGAGAACAGGAAAAAGAAAAAACTGTTGTTATGACATCATGAGTCATGCTCAGTTAACAGCGAAAGGAAGGCCTTCTTATTCTCATAAAAGGAAGAGGTAACTGACAAAGTTCTGTTCTCACAAATTAAGTTTTAAGGAGTGAGACTGAAGTGTTACTTCACATTAGACTTCCAGCAATTACATTTCAATAGCAGATGTTCAACCTTGGATATTGTGCATGTTAGTGTGCATTACCAGGTGGAAAGAGGAGATGAGGAAAAAAAAAGTAATGGAGTCCATATTAATGTAATTGTTCATAAATTTATTTTTGGGTTCTACCGTGTGTTTGTGCACCTCGACACCTTTTGGATAAATGTGTTCTTTAAGGTCATGATCACATCGAATAATATGCTAGATTTGGTACTAGGGGGCTCGGGTCAGCTGATTGTTTTAACATTTAGCTGGTCTGAGTTTCCTTTCACACTGTCCCTCTTAGCCAAGCTAACCAACTCATTTTTAATCTTGGTTAATGCAGTACAATTTCTGATTCTGCCATATACTGTATGTTGTAGTACGCTTCCTGCATTTGGTTCACTTGGAGTGAAATGAGACCTACGTTTGTAGGTGGACCAGAGTCCACTTCTTTGATGCACATCAGAGTTCAGGTGCACATTCACACCTTGCAGTGTGAAAGCAAATGGACCATCCAGTGAACCAAAGAGAGGACGTTGACGTACAGCGCATTGTAAAACAACACCAGGGCTCCAGACTGTGACCAAATGGCCGCATTTAGCAACTAAAATGGGAGAGTGTGTGAGTAATGGCGACCAGTACATTTGCAGGTCTTTTTCTTGTAGTAGTTATAATAGCATTGAATTTGTCACTAACTTCTGCTTCCCCCTTTCTGCCCAGTAGTTCACAGTAAGGCGCAAATTAGCTGCTGGTTTGCCGACTCAAACTAACTTCAATACGAGAAAAGGAGACGAACACCAACGAAGAAGACGACAGCCAATCTGCGTGTAAGCGGGGACGAACGACCACTGTGATTGGCTTACGTGTGGAAAGAGGCGGGTCTTGGGATTTGGAATTTATTTCCTACTTAGCGACTTTGTCGCTATATTTAACGCGTTTTCAGACCCCTCTAGCAACTTTTTTTTTTTTTTTAAAGCGACTAACAACAAATCTAGTTACTTTTCTGGTATCACTGGAGACTTTTGGAGACTGCATGAATGAATGTAGTTTACGCTTCCCAATGAGGAGCGGGTACTGCGCAGACCCCTCCCCCGTCCAAAAGCACTCATACGAGGCTTTTGTCTTCTTGCAGCAGCAGCAGCTGCATTCAGAGCAGATGACGTTCACCTCTGTTTCATGATCAGGCTGAAAATGAAACGTACAAAGCTGCTGCTGGAGGATCCTGCGCTAGCTTACCGTCTTATAGTAATGTCTATTAATGAAGAGTGTGGACAAAAGTATTTAAAAAGTTAAAAGTGTTGTGACATGTTCCAGAATCCTAATTAAAAACTAAATACACCCCAAAAAAACTGAACTAAAAAATAAAATATTGACAATTATTTTATTTTTTATTTATTTAGCTGTTCTAAACATTTTTTGGTTGTCTTATAAATTTTTGCCTTTCCCACTACCTCCCTCTTTATGGCAGCATCCATTACAACTATATGTACCAGGCTGATTATGCTAATTAGCAACTTCTAGCGACTTGTAGGACAGCCAATAGCTACTTTTCTTACTGAGGAGTGGGAACAGTGGCTGGAGAGGAGTATCAGTCTTACCAGGAACTACATGGACCAGTCACACCATGCCCTGTGGGGGATGATGGTGAAAAGTTGCCGTTCTGCTTCGACTACAAAGTGAAAATCAAATCAAATCATCAAATCTGATTTGACAAGTTCTATGTCTACTTGTTTTTTGTTTAGTGCGACCAGTAAGATTTTTTGTTTGTCAACTGCAAAAAAAAAAAAAGTGAATTGTAAACACTGTAATTTCTGAATTTATTTTGCAAGGCGACTTCAGTGTACACCCCTAAATTTTCTGCTTGCGCTCCTAAAAATTTAAGTTAGGGGCCACTGTGCTCCTCATAAAAAAGTTAGTCTGGAGCCCTGAACATGCTGGACCACTTGCTGCCTCTCCTGCTGCTCATATTGGACAAATCTTTGTGAAAACTGAGTTAGATCAGAACACCAAAGTAAAAATGCTGCTCCATTGTTTACATGTGGTGAATGCGCCAGCTTAATGGGAATGATTTCTGTTTGTGGTCCTGCCCAATCATTGAGCAGGGTTTTCTTCTTCCCGCTTTTTCTTTCTTCTTGGTGAGTGGCCTTTACTGGAAATTTTGCCCCTAGTGAGCAGTGGCGTGATGTTGTCCAGATGATTTGGTCCACTTGGGTAAAATGCAGTGTGAAAGCAACCCAAGTCAAATGAATGTGCACATTTTTTTTTAAATTCTCAGCCCAGTTGGACAACATCCCCCAGACTTTCCTGGTGATAAAACAATCTAAAGGCCCATTTATGCTCCTCGCTATAGATGGATACAGGCTTTCGACTGTGTTCTGTATCCTTTAAATGAATAATTTGGTCCATTTTCAGAGACTTTACAGATGTGCCTAATGTAGCCAACAGAGTAGTACCACTGAGAACCAAGGGGGCAGTGTTGCACAGCACAGCTGACGTGCAACCTGCAGAAGAAACGATGTCGATATGTATTTAATGGCTGCTGATTCATTTTCCATTAATGACTGAAATGATGTGACAAAAAACAAAGAGAAAAAATGTCCAACTTGTGAAATGTCCTGATGAGGTGAACAAAGACTAATTTATTAGTCTTTAATATTCTTAAAGTTCAGATCTCAGATAACATGTTGACGTTAATAAAACAAAAAATACTGGATCCATTTTAAGCCGTAATACAACTCAGAAACTACTACAATGATGGTAGACTGGGCTTGTTCAGCTGCGTCTCCGTGATGGACACAAAGTTCTCAGCACAAGTGTTGCCATCTTTACTTCTCATGGAGAACTTAAAAAGCTTATATTTTTGTGTTTTCTGTCTGCAGGTTGGAGTGTGCTCACGCATCGGGGTGGAAACTCTGCCACGTGCAATAAAGAAAACGTAGAGGGAGAAATGAGGTGCTGTGGTGTAAAAAGATAAATAACATCAGACTGTTTGGTCAAGGACAAAGTATAAACCTGGCTTCCGTGTTTTGGCCACAGGTTGCATCTTGCAGCTGGTAAGTGAAGCCGTTCATATCTCGACTGTGTCCTTGCGTTAGAACGTAGAGCAGTTCAGATTTTTATGTCATCTCACGTGTTAATTGTTCATCTCATGTAACAAAATACTTTTCTCTTAATGCCAAATGGAAGCTGGAATTTAAAAATAAATCGCTAACCAAATTACAATTTGTCAAAAAAGTCGCAATTTCATTTTTTTCTAGAATCATTCATACGCATGTTACAGACCACCACCTTAACTGCACTGCCTCCTTTTTTATCTCTGTACATTATTGTTACACTCTCTGAATGTCTTAAGAGGGCTTCCTGCCATTTATTGATGGGAGATGTTTTTATGATGATGATTATGATGAGATGTGTTGGATTAAAATCTCAGCACATCAATATTATTTGTCACACTAAATAAATCATGTCACTGTAAGAGAAAATAACTTCTTTCCACAACAGCTATAGTTCTGACTTTACAGTAAGACCCTTGTGCTTAGATGCAGGACACACAGAAGCTTGCTCAGTGCCTGTGCATCACTGTCAGTGACCTTAAGAACATCAAGGGAGCTCACCATAACACTGTGAGAGAGCAGCAAGTGAGCTGATTTTCACCTACTTTAATATGACAGGGTTGTGATCCCTTACCATCAGCTCAGAACACAGTCAAAGTAATGGCATGTCTGAGATTTCATAGATAAAACAGATGGCAGCAACAATAAAACCACCTTCTCTGTGGCTCAGGGGTGTAATAATCACCCAGTTCTGCAGGTAACAAGTGTGATGATAGAGTAGTAATTCTAATCATTACAGCCAGCAGGTAATAAATACTTCTTTGGGGAGAGGCTACAGAAATGATGAATAGTGTCTTTGGTTTGAGTTATAAAAGAGAAAGAACAGCAGCTACAGAGAAACCTACAGTTTCCAGCCAGAAACGGTCCAGGTCTATTCTCCTCTGCTGCTTGGTGAGTGTGATCAGCCAGCGTCCACCTCGCTTGTTCCTCTCATCCTCCCACATCGGCTCAATGCCATCCTGCAGCATTGGTTCAAATTGCCAACACAGTCAGAACAAGTGCACTAGTTTCAGCACGAATTCCAATGTACCAGCAATAAAGCTATATTTACAACTTAAGCTTTTTACCTAGCAGTGACTTAAATATAAACAATTGATTACTGTTGATACATGTCAAAACAGCACAATTAGTAGTTATTAAATTTCTAGCACATCCTGCACACATGATTTAGCAGCACCTATTATGTAAATGTAGCAACCAATGATGTAATAACATCCAATAACATAATACGTTGCTAATATTGTAATACGTTTTTGAGCCAATAATGTAATAAATGTATTAAAATAACTTTTGAAAATGTAATAACTGCAGCTGATAATGTAATATTTCATTAAAAAAAGACTACATTTCCCAGAAATATAAGACATTTTCAGTTTTTGTGCAATTTGCTCTTATGAAGTAAGTATAATTATATTATTGGCAAGTTATCATGTTATTGTTTTTATTACATTATTGGTTGCAACATGCATGTCCCTCATTTCTCCATCCTTGCATGCATAAGTAGAACCTAAATCTGGGGAGGTGTTTGCTTTGCCTGTTCTGGACAGGACATTATCTATGTATATGTAGTTCAGTACACCATAGAGCAGGGATCTCCAACTCCGGACCTTGTGAGCTACTGTCCTGCAGGTTTTAGATTCTAACCTGATGCCACAAAACTGACTCAAGTCACTGGGTCATTAACAGGCTTGTGCAGACGTGTGTTGTAGTAGTAGACATCTAAAACCTGCAGGACAGTAGCTCACGAGGACCGGAGTTGGAGACCCCTGCCATAGAGCAATTGTTAGCACCCTGAAGGTAATGACAAGGAGAACTGAGAGAAAAAAATATTAAATTTAACATTTGGTTTGATTTTACTAAACTTCAGTGTGTGCACTCGACCTTCTCCCTCTCTCTGCAAATTTCCAAAACAGGTAAGCGAATCGAGCATACCTTAAAAAGGGAGTAGTCACAACCTGACATGAGGTTGCTTGACAACTGAATATGGTTGTAGAGGCTGAAACAGAGAGTGTGATGTTAACAAAACATGCCTGCCAGCAGACTTGACAGTATTAAAAAAAATACTAGAGTCATGACAGCTATTCTTTTTGTCTGTTAATGAAAGTGCTGGAAATCAGACTTTTATTACTCCTTACGCCCAGAAATCTTCAACAGTGTCAAACTTGGAGATGAGTCTCAGGTTGGCCTGCCATGTTTTGCTCTTGTCATTCTTAAAGAACCACAACGACCATCTGTTGGAAACAAACAAAAAAAAAAATCTTGCATGAAATACAAACATTTGACAAATAAAAGCAATCAAAGTAGCTCAGTTTGAGGCAGAAGGGCCACATATGAATCCCACCAGATGCTTTTGATGTGCAGTAAACCATACAATCACTGTTTTGGTCCAATTAACTCTGATGCTGTGTCATACAAATCCAACTCTAAATCCTTCTATTGCTATCCAGTAGCCTGAAACTCTTTCAGCTGAAGAATAATAAAGCAAAGTGTGACTGTTATAAAGTAATTAAAGCAGCCACTGTGTCACAGTGGGTGCCTTCAAACGAGAGCACAGTCCACATAAATGCCAAAGAAGGACAGAATAAGTCATTTAATGCAAATTAAATTCCTTCAGTTGAACTGAATATGCATAGCAGACTGTCACACAAGCATATGTGTGATACAGCCTGTCAGCTTTTCAGTTTGTGGCAGTGTGTATGTGTGTGAGTGTTTTCGTTTTTAACTTGTCAGTCATAGGAGAATATCTGATTAAAGCCATAATCTTAAATAGAGCATTATAAAGTACCTCTGATGGACAGCAACAGTTCCTTTGCCTCCTGGTTACATCCTAAGATATGCATCAGTACGCCATGTCGCTTAAAAAAACTTATTAAATTAGTTAAACTGAGTAAGAAGTTGGCTTATAATAAAATAGAATTTCTGATAAAAAAAATGCCACCAAAAAGATTATTACATAATTTTTGAGCATCAAAACGTTTCAGTAGCCTCTTACAACAGAGCTGAGAAACTTTTACTTACGTTTTTAGTTTTTTATGCTGACTGTCTTTCTGTTGAGTTTAGCTTCTTTATTTGACCTTGTTGGACATTAATATCCTTGTGGAATTTAAATATACATAAAATATTCAGCCATTGCTTATCTGTATTCAGCAAAGGGGAGATGGAAGCTATGTGAGTGTGGATTGAGAGAAAAAACACTCAACAGTTCTGGACAGGAGATCCAGGAGACCCTCACAGACAATCACAGACCCACTATGGGGGAAATATAAACTCTCCAGTCCTGCAGAAGGCATGCATTTCAACTGGTACAATTTAATATCACTCTAATACTGTGTATATATTTCAACATATTAAATTTGTTGTGCAGATCAAAACAAATCATTCAAATGTAATCAGGTAATCGTGCATACTCATTTCATTTACCTTCAATATATTTTTATAGCAAAAGCTGAAAACACGATAAACTAAAGCAGCTATTCATAATCTGTTTTAAAGTTTACATGTTTTATATTTGGTGAGAAAAGAAATAAATTCTGCATTTTTATTTACTTTTCTAACATTTTTTACCCGTAATCTTGAAGGCAGTTCTGACAGTGGATCAGCTTCCTCTTGTGAACACAGCAGCCATTATTTTCAGTCAACAGTCGATTCATTTCTCTGTTTCACTTCTGCGTGAGCACTTCCATTCAGCTGCTTAACCAAGGGTCAAAGACTGTGACACATAGGTCTTCAATCTGATGCATGGGTTGATCTTGACATCTATACACTTCTACACACACATCTGGGAGCGGTCTCTCTTACTGAGGTGGCTTCTTTTATTGTAAACACATAACACAGCTAGAAGTGATGATGAGTGGCAAGGGAGGAGTAGATCTCTTAAATAGGAAGAAGATGGCAAAGGACTGAGAGAAGGCAAAAACCATAAAAAAAAGCTATGATCACGGACACTCACTGGCCACTTTATTAGGTCTAACTTGCTTGTATCATGCTGGACCCCTTTTTGATTTCAGAACTGCCTTAATTCTTCATGGCATAGATTCAACAAGGTGTTGGGAACATGCCTCTGAGATTTTGGTCCATATTGACATGACAGCATCACACAGTTGCTGCATTCGCTGCACATCCATGATGAGAATCTCCCATTCCACCACATCCCAAAGCTGCTCTTTTGGACTGAGAACTGGTACCTGTGGAGGCCACTGGAGTCCAGTGAACTCATTGTCATGTTCAAGAAACCAGTTGTACATGATCTGAGCTTTGTGACATGGCGCATTATCCTGCTGGAAGTAGCCACGAGAAGATGGCACACTGTGGTCACAAAGGGATGGACATGGTCAGCAACAATGCTCGAGTAGGCTGTGGTGTTTAAAAATATCCCCCATATCATTACACCACCAGTATAAATCATTAATACGAGGCAGGATGGATTCATGCTTTTGAGTTGTTTACTCCAAATAATGACCCTACCATATGATTGTGGCAGCTAAAATCAAGGCTTATCAGACCAGGCGACATTTCTCCAATCTTCTGTTGTCTAATTTTGGGTGAGCCAGTGTGAACTGTAGCCTCGGTTTCTTGTTCATAGCTGACAAGACTGGTACCTGGTGTCTGCTGCTTTAGCACATCTGTTTCAAGGTTGTACATGTTGAGCATTCAAAGATGGTATTTTGCATTCCTTGGTTGTAGGGATGTAGCGGTACATGTATCCGTATTTGGATTTTTCATTACGGAAAATAACTACCTTGTACTATGCCAGCGGGTGTTATGGCTAGCAACAGTTTAAAAGAGAAACCAGAGCTTAAAGACCCTCTTCTGTCATTAAAATCTTGTGTTGGGGAGCACTTTGGCTTCCCAGTAAAGTATATAAATGGACAAACAAAACCAGTCTCCTGGTCTTGTGTCGAGCTGTGATGGAGATCCGTTCTCCCTGTAGCTCTGCCCCCTCCACCTGTGGATGGAAGTGCGCTCTCACTGAAAACTCGTTCTGGATGAACTCTGCTCAAACCACAAAATCATTATGGAAATCATGAAGGCCTTTTGTCTTATGGAGTTTAATTTAATAAAGGACTTTCTTATATTTAAATTTCCCGACAACGTTTGTGCTAAACAATAACAAACACTGTGAACTTAATAAAAGATGTAAAATGGTTGAAGGTTTTTATTTTGAATACAGATTTATATGAAAATGTGTGCTCATTCAAACTCATCTGTAGGGGGGAGACATCTTTATTTATGCCATATTTTTATTTATTTAAGAATCTTTTATTGGAGAATTTACTGCAAGCAGGTTTCTTTTTTGTTTTATTTTAAATTTCATTAAACACGTTCCTGTTTACACCACAGTTAAACCTTTTTATGCTTTGCACTTGTTCCCGTATTGTTCCGAAAAGATCTGAACCGTGATCTTAAAACCAGGGTATGTACCAAGACGTGATTTTGGTGAATCATTACATCCCTACTTGGTTGTAATTAACGTTTTTTTTAGTTACTGTTGCCTTCTATCATCTCCACCCTCTGACATCAACAAAGTATTTTGCTTCAGATTCAGTGGATATTTTCTCTTTTTCGGACCATTCTCAGGAAATCCTAGAGGTGTTTATGTGCAAAAATCCCTGTAGATTAACTGTTTGTGAAATACTAAGACCAGGCTGTCTGGTATCGGCAACCATGCCACGCTCAAACTCAATTAAACCTTCTTTCTCCTGCAGTCTAATGTACAGTTTGTAATTCAGCAACACGTTTTGACCATGTCTGTGACTAAATGCACTGCGCTGCGCTGCGCTGCTGCCGTCTGATTAGATATTTGTGTTAACAAGCAGTTGAACAGGTGGACCTAATTAATAGGACAGTGAGTGTGGATTTAATTTCTCCAAAAACTGCTGAAAAGGCAAATTTGCCAAAAACAAAACAATACAAGCAAACTCTTGCTGTTTAACGTCCAGCCTGGAATGAAACATATTCAACAGCATCAATGACTATAAAGAAAGTTAAGCCCAATTTGTAGCTTGCATTTTAACATTCCTGTTGTGTTTGTACCAACAACACAATTAAACTGACTGGCTTATATGTTAATTAAATTGTGCACAGGCTTTACTAATTGCAGTGTGTCTACATGGAAATTATGCAGGCACACTTTTATTTTTTTTATAGCAGTATAAAACAATTTCCAGTTGAGAGTAGCTTTATCCTTTTACTTCCTAATAACAACTTTCAACAGATTCTTAGACATCAAATTCTTATCTAAATTACACTATGATGCACTAAAAAGAAGAAGAAGAAAAAAAAAAGCAACACATGTTCACTGGCTGCGATTAATGATATGAAAGCTTCCCTACACAAGACTGTAACTTACTTAAAAAAATAAAAACATGATAACCAACAAGCTTTTTATCCCAAATATAAAATATGTTTATCAGCATCAAAAAAGCAGCACTAGCGTTAGTCCATTGTGTTATCTTTGAAGTTAATTGAATTTGTGTGTGTTTTATGCTTGCCTTAATCAAACTTGTTTGAAAATTAATTTTTATTTACAGGCACTGACCTGTTCTGAAGCGGATGCTTGATGTAAGCCTCTGGACTCACAATCTCCTGTCCAGTCTCCTCAGCTCCATCTTCTTCAGGGTGGGGTGGACTCGGGTTGGTTTCCTAAACAAGTTCAGTGGAAGAATATATGCTGGATGAGGAAGTAATGCAGGGGATTTTTCTGTCATCAGGGAAAATGTAATTCTTTCCAGGGTCCATTCATGGCTTTACTGACACTTGTTGAACTATTTAGCCAAGGATGCTAAATATGATGCTGGGACAAGTAAATACCAAAGCTTACAAAACAACTGTTCAAATCTTAAACAATGTAGAATCTAGCTGAACAAACTGCAATAATTACTGCAAAAATAAATTCCAGGCTGTAAGTGCTCAGAAATGAAACCTAACATGAACATCTGGAACACATTTCGGTGGGATGTGAAGCCACAGTTTGGCTAGCTGACTCAAGCTAACGTTAGCCCTTAGCCTTGTTGTGACATTTAACTACAGATTCATTTTGCAACATCATGTCATCGGAGCTACTAAAAAAAAAGCATAAATAACGTTGAGCTCTCCCGTATGTTGCACAGTTACACATTCACCATGACATGACTTTAAAAATAAATAAATTTAAAAAAGCATTTGGAGAAATTTTACATTTTTTTAAAGTCATGTGTTTTCAATATACAGCAAATTGTTTTGGGGGGACGTATTAAATAAATTAAATAGTCTAACTTTAACCGTTGTCAGCAGCGAAACTAGCTACCGCTGCATCATAGAGGTCAACACGGGCCAGTGCCGACCAGTTTTAACTATCGAAATTTATCTACAAAACCACAACCATTGAAATATGATTGATTATTCTGAAAATGTTTAGGCAATCAACAAAGGTCTATTGATAATCAATCTCTCAGGTATATCCCCTTACCATAATATGAGCAACATCGAAGTTGTCCATTTTTAAATAATGTCATTTTTCTAACAGCTCGTCGTTTAGTTACAACGTCAGCCTGAAAGTTGGGAGATCTCCATACACTAGCATTCCTTCTTTCACGCCAGGGGTCGTGGCACAGAACACACATTTTAAACTACTAAAATCAGCACGTGCAGTTATCAAGAAAGTCAACAGCCTTTTGAGGATAAATTTTTATACTTCTACATAGACTTTTAATTAGATTTTACCCTGTAATTAAACCGTGAAGCCCACCCATATGTTTTGAAATGTTCTGTACTGTGAGTACTCACCGGTTCGGCAGTCGCCATCTTACAAATCTCTGTTAGGAAAGTTTCTGTTGATTGGACCGAGCTGTGCAACGTGACGTCGCTACTGTGCACATGCGCGTTGTGCCGCTGCTGGCTGGCTGCTCGTCTGCGACTCCACCCCTCCGACAGACGAAGGCATGGCGAGCACCGAGGCCAGAAGGGA
The DNA here is from genome assembly GCF_017639745.1 of Melanotaenia boesemani. NCBI lineage: Eukaryota > Metazoa > Chordata > Actinopteri > Atheriniformes > Melanotaeniidae > Melanotaenia > Melanotaenia boesemani. The sequence continues at coordinate 6,867,631 of NC_055701.1, forward strand.
GTGTGAGACAGAGGGCTGCAACAAGGACGCCAAACTTCAATGTCCCACATGTATCAAGCTTGGTATTCAAGGCTCCTATTTCTGTTCACAGGTACTGCTGCTTTTTCGGTTTAAGCGGTTAAAATGTCAGCTTTAGCTGCACACCGGGGCCCTCTGTCACATCACGAGGCTGCTAACTGTCAAGCTAGAAATGTGTGCTCCAGGTGCTTGTAAACCGATAACATTTTGATAAACGTTAACGAATACATTTGGACTATATCATGTTATACATACTTATTTGGATAAAATATAGCATTAAGAGATAATAACAGATAACACTGTTACTACTGAAGGCCAAAGGATAATATCTAGCTAGCTAACTGTTGGCTGGTTAGCTACAGTATAACTATCTGATATAACTTATCTGATCAAATTAAAAATCTGTAGTCCAATGGTCTTTGCCCGACAGAAGAAAGACTACGTATTTAGTTAAGTGCATAATGTTTATAAACTTTTTGTTTTCATAGTTAGACTAGTGTTGGTAATTCTTGAGGTTAAAGCTGCTAAGAGTTGCATGTCAGATCACTTAATGCCACGATGTTTGACCTGGTACTCTGCACACTCTGAGACCCATAAACATCGCTAGCTTTAAATATCTTTAGCCGCATATTTTGTGTTTGGCTGAATATTACAAAACCTATCATCCACATAGTGCACGGATAAATGGAAGGGACTTGTCTTACTCAGCTGTTAATAAGATCATGCTTGTCACATTCATGTGCTTTTAAGTTTTTCCTTTTTTTTCTTTTTAGCTGCAGCAGACACTAAATTTGGAAAGGTCACTGATGAAGGGGAAATTCTGATTAAGCCTAATCTAATCAAAATTACAATGTCATTTTAAGTCAAAACTCTAGAAATAGTTAGGTTGAGTAGGTATCAGACACTAGTTATCTTTACTGTGATTGCAACATTACCTGTGCAACCTAATCACCTTTTTACTTTTTGTACTTCCAGACCCTTTCTGCTGTTCATGGTCTTCTCCGTCTTCAGCTCAAATAAAATAAATACAGAAAATAAAACGATAAACAAAAACTTGAAAGTGTCTACCAGAACGGACTCATTATTTAATTTTGATAAAATAATCACTTGCATTAGATAAATCAAAACTGTTAAAGATGAGGATGAAGACAGATTCGGTGACCGTGCATATTAATGTTACACTTTAGAGAGGGATCAGTTTGCACTCTGATAACAGTACAAATAATTTTTTTCCTCCAGGAATGTTTCAAAGGGAGCTGGGTGTCTCACAAATTGCTGCACAAAAAAGCAAGTAAGTATAACCGATCACTGAGAGGTATGTTCTGTGTCATGCGCTTTCATTTTATACAGTCAAAATATAGTTGTAAGTTAAAAGCACAGATTTAGAAGTCACAATGAAAGTGTATCCTCTGTGAAGTGACACAGCTGTGTTAGATCCTTCAAAGTTCATGTGTTTTTATTTTTTTTTTAATATTTTATTTAAAATATATTTTAAGAGGAAGACCAGCACCAGAACGAAGCTAAGAACTGTGTGGAGAAGAACATCAACACAGACCCATGGCCAGGCTATCGCTATACAGGAAAGCTCCGCCCCCACTATCCACTGGTAAGTTTTTTTTTTTTTAAATTAAACATGGAAATTATAGCTACATATCACAGTATAGTTTACAGCAAAACCAAGTCATGTATCCACACCTGTTATTTGTGTAAACTTGTCAGATACCTAACAAAACTAATTTTAATGGGAAATATTGAAGATTTTGACTTGTTTAACTCTGTGTTGTAACTTCCCTGCTTGATCCACTATTTAGACCCCACTGAGGCCTGTACCAGGAGACATCCAAAGACCTGACTATGCAGATCATCCCAGAGGTAACCAAATCTACTTCTCATTTTTCATCATACATTTAAAAGGCATTGCTTCCTTTTAGCATAATTTTGTGGTGGAGCCAAATGTACTCAAATTTTCCTTTTTTTTCTCCATGCGGAAATGTCAGTGCTAACGTGTTATTAGTTTGCACAGTTGTTTAAAAGCTATAAAATCATTATAAGAGGTACTTAGTCCCTCTGAACTCACTGATTATATTAGCAAGACATCAGTTGATTTATTCATCTGGTGCTGCTTTGTACGACGGATCCCTAAAATCTCAATGACCACAACTAAAAGAGGAGTCTTAATGAAATCCTTTTTTATTTTTACAGCAAAATTTCTGTTTACTTCCTGTAAGAGTTGGAATCCATTGTAGTCCATGTACATCAGTATTATGGGATATAATAAAGTAAGGCTGTGGTTGGGCTTTTTATTTATATATATAAGAGGTCTGATGTGTGACAGTGATGGAAAGCTAGAAAGTCACTGCTGAACTGCACATTTGAAGTGATATAAACTGTGTTAACAACAGAGTTGTTGAACAAGTGAATTTGCCAAAGTTTGTTGACAAGCAGAAAACAGATCCCAAACCACTTTAACATACCAGTAAGCAATGGCATGGAGAGCTTTAACCTGTTCATCGCCTGTCTTGGTGCGTTACCGAGGACAATGCATTCAATCATGCATGTGTTTTCTATCAGTTTTGCGTGAATACACTGATGAGCTGATGTGTTCTCCTGTTGACTTAAGAACTATTCACAAACCGGGACGGTCTGTACAGCCGTGTAGGCAACGCTGCTGCAAAGCTGATCTAAGATCACAACCAGAATGCTGTGCTGTAGCTGTACTCTGTAACTTCATATTTAAGTTCACCTTAGTGAACAAATCAGTGATGGGGTGGAGCTGCAGCATACACACTCAACCAATTGCATTTGGTATTTGTGTATTTGAGCCATTATTGTATGCACTGAGCAAGCGTTGGAAAGATGTGTAAAAGTTACTAGTTTGAGTGGTTTGATTTAGAATTACTACAGACGTATTATTTAAAATCACAATTTGCTTTTTGTTTTTAACCTTTATATAAGTATATTGATATAGTTCTGTTTGCATGTGCAAATTCTGCAAAGTTGCACAGCTCTTGCAGACCCCAACATAAATTGGCCAACTTTTAAATGGAGCTAAGTGTATTTCTTCAGATGTCATTTCTTTCAAAGCTGATATTTCATACCTTAACCTGGAATTGATTTTGCTCTGTTCAACAGCCCAGTTACATCCCACTGTGATCACTCCCCACCGACTGTTTCAGATTTATTATAGGGAAAAGAAAACCTGCTGACAGGTCTGCTGTCACATGGGGTTTTTTATACTTCTTTTATATAAATTATCACACATTGTGATAATTCTAAGCTGTCACCTATTTCTCTGGGCAACTAATTCATTGTGCAACCATGGCAACGCCTGCATCCTTGTCATCTGACCACAAAGATCCATATTCAGGTAGTCATGGTTACAGTCTCCTCATTCTCTTGTGATTCCTATGCAGGGAGTGAAGCACAGATGTTGAGGGCTAATGTTTCCTAACATATCAGTGCTTTTAAGCTCAAACATTTTATTTTTTTTGTTTACATATACACGTATCATATAAAATATTAATTATTACTACAAATGAAGGAATCAGACCTGATCATTAAGACAACATGATGATGACAATCTCCCTTTTCTGAGCAGGTGTATCAAGGCGTAAGTAAATTGAATTGATTGTTGCTCTCATACTGTGGGCTCTTTGGGTCAGAAAGAAGCTATATTTGACTTGTACACAAATTTGTGTCACGTCCGTGTTGCTAGGCAACTGTTACGTTCATCTAGCAATCTTCATGTTGAGTTAATAAATTATAAATCAGTGAACTGTGATGATGCCAGACCTTTGACCAGTACTTATTACTAAACTGAAATTTATAAATAACTTTTCGCAGTATCTAGTGGAATAACAAGCTGCCTGCTTCATTTTGAAATGTGTCTGACTGCTCTGTGACCTGTGCTTCTCTTGTTCTCTATATAACAGTAACCGACATGCTCTGTTCTGACCAGTCAACAGTGTGAGTGTCATTAGAGTCTGTCTGCTCAGCCGCTGAAGCCGTAGTGTAGTCTGCAGGAGTGGCTAGTTATTCATAGCACCATGTATAGTACTACAAGATGCTTTCATGCTATGTTTTTTTATTTGAGCTGGAAAGTGTCAATACAGAAAAAGTACAGACTCCATGAGTCCTTTACCTGGAGCACCTGTGTCATGTAATGCAGCAGCTGTGGTGTGAGTTTTACTCTTTATTTATTTTCTGTTTTTAGGCATTTGACATTGTTAGAAATGGGACAAATCTGCTTTTAGTTATTGAGGTCGTAGTGGGAGTGTTGGGGTATTAAATTTCAAAGTAACTCCGTAAAAGAGGCCTTTTACCGGTCTGTCTGTGGTGCTAAACCAAAACGATATAACTCCCAACACTGTAGACTAAAAGCACACACACACAGACATAAGAAGCACAGACTATTCTCATTTTAACCAACTTGCTTTCCGTTCTTGCCAACTGAATGATATCAGTCACATAAGTATCCCTGCTAACAGTTCTAATTTAGATATTTCTAAATTCATATGGTAGTTAACGTGCAGTTAATGCAACAAAATGTGGAGAAGAACCAGTCAGTTTAATTTCCATTAATGTTAAAAAAGAAAATAATTTAAAATGCAAAAATAAGCAAAAAGTATAAAAAATATCAGAAAAAAAGACAAAAGGGATAAATAAGGGAAAATGTTTCTATATGCATGTGCAAGGTTCAGAGTGAAAAAGATTATAAACGCTTAAAGTGTCTGCGTGAATTTCTGTGACAGACACACATAAAAGGTTCATCGCAGGGTCTTGACCAGTTTATGTGGTAGATGTAGGTTATCTAATGAAGCAGATTTGTTATAAGACATCCAAAGACGTCTGTTAGGTTAGGTAAACAGGTCTCTTTTGTAAATATAAAGGTTAACTAATAAACATTTAAGTAAAAAATTCCTCACTTTTGTCATATTTTGCTATATTAATGGCTGCATTTTGTAAAACCCAGTATATGTTTTATTGTTACCTCTGGTCCAGGTTGTCAGTGTAAATGAGAATCAGTTAAAATAAAGGGTAATAATAATTATAAATAAACCAAGATTAGAGTTTACTGGTCAAGTCTATGCCCAAAGACTATCTTTAAGAGATTTTGAGGGGCATTGAGTCCTCGCAGCTAAAACGACGTCCAACTCTGCTGTCATTTTAAGCATAAAAATAAACTGAGTGTTTTATGTTTCAAACTTGTTTTTGAAATGCAAAAAACCTTGCAGCTCTAAAGAGGATTCTCATCTGTGACCCGACTACTCGGGTGGGGACGGAGAGCCATTGTCATCAATTAAAAGCGAAGCTGGATGATGCTATCCGAACCAAGCGGGGTAGCATTTCTGATGCAGCCCCTCAACATGACCAGCCTCTCACTGTCCCTGTGAAACATCAAAAATGATGTTTTTGTCACCCAAATAAAGAGAATATGTATGGAAAGGTTAAAAATTTATTGTGAGTTCACATCAAGTTTAGATTTTAGAAGCAGCTTTCTGGGAGTAGATTTGGCTTCTGCTGTAGAAAATATATATTTTTTTTATTTTTATTCTTATGTGCATTGTTTTTTCAAAAAGTTTTTTTTTTTCTTTTGCAAAATCTTTCTTTTTTTGGGGGAGTTGAATTAATCATGTACTATTTGGTCTGTTAAAGCTTCCAGGAGTCAGACCTCACAGAAGGTAAAAGTTGTGGAGCAGTCAGGAAAGACATGATCACTCATGCTGGTCTTGCTATAGATGCATAAATCTATCATGCTTAACTGCTAAACGATAGTAAGAATAGCAGCGCTTTGTGTCTTCTAAATAACACATTGATTCAGGCATCACATGTGATTGAAAACACAGTCAGGAGAATATAAATCCAGCTGCGTGAGACCGTCTGACAAGTGACAGACTGATAGCAGCTGACTTTGCTAGCTCTTGTTTGAAATAGCTCGCCATCTTCAGAGTATTGACGTGTGAGTGATGCCAGTTGTTTGTCCTTTTTTCCCTCCCATAGGGATGTCTGAGTCCGAGCAGTTCTTGAAGGGGACATCACAGATCAAGATCCTCTCTCCTGAAGACATTGAAGGCATGAGAGTGGTGTGCAAGGTGACAAAATTGACTTTCTCAGTCTCTGCGGTATGTGTGTTTTTAAGTTCTTATTGGAGTTTGGTTTTGACACGTATGCTATTTGCAGCTGGCACGAGAAGTTCTGGACATTGCAGCTGTTATGGTTAAACCGGGTGTTACAACAGAAGAAATCGACCATGCTGTGCATCTGGTATACATTCACACACAGACACACAAACAGGATAAAAGCCTGACAACTTGTGTCCTTTCTAGAAGCTAATGGATGCAGGCAGTTTGTAGAATTGTTCCCAAGTTGGATGAAAAAACATCACAAATGTTTTATGGGAGCAATGGGAATCTTGAACTGGTAATAATTTAAAGTACAAACACCAAGCAGCCACAACCTCAACAAAGTGCCAGGTGAGGCGAATAGTATTGATCACTTTGTGTATAAATATTGCTCCAAACCAAGCACACACTTTAGGTTTAGGTTTAGAGTCTCAAAGTATTAAAAAAAAAAAAGAAAGAATCAGCCATTTTAATTTCCATTCTAATGCAATAGAGGAATGACTGTTAAAAATCCCCATTACACCTTAAATAACCCCATATTGTTTCATTTATCCTCTTAATTTTGACAAACTGACAATAAAATATAAAATGTTTTGGTAAAATATCTCAACTATTTGATGGAATGCCTGAAATTAGATGCAAATATTTACACCCCCACCAGGTTAAACTACAATAACTTGTGATGAAAACTTCCATCAGGCTCAGTTATACTTTGCATATGGGTCTAATTTCTATATTTGAGCACACAAATGACAATGACTTATTTGTGTAGAACACCTGTTAGTGTCAGCATATTTTTTATGCCCACATCAGCTTTTTTTTCAAGGCATAGAACTGAGTTTTTCTGATAAATAATGTAAAATTGAGAGCTTTGTGATGTCCTAACTTCAGTGCAGGTAGTCAGTCAGTCTCTGAAGTTTATTAAACGCACATGTCCAGCTGTAGGGCTGCAGACAGAAGTGTGATCGAACCCTACACGGTGGCTCAGGTGTCCATCAGGCAGCTGCACGAGGACAGAAGGGATCACACATCTTTATTATAGAGCTGTCACCCACCTTTGTTTCACTTTGTTACCTTGGTTCTGTCTGTCTTTTAAGGCCTGCACAGCGAGGAACTGCTACCCCTCCCCTCTCAACTACTACAATTTCCCCAAATCCTGCTGCACGTCTGTCAACGAAGTCATCTGCCACGGCATCCCGGACAGAAGACCGCTGCAAGAAGGAGACATCCTCAACGGTGCGCTCATATCACTACGCCACTTCTCCCATCTGTGACAACAGTAAACGTTTTATTCTCAATGTCACATCAAGTCCAGGGAACAGTTGAGCTAAGTTTGGATGTGGAGAGATATTTTATGGATGAGAGCGGGAGAAAAAGATTTCTGCCTTGTGACGAATGGTTATAGCAGCATCTTGATGTGGTGTCAGCAGGAGTTTGGCCAATTTTAGCCTCTTTATGAATGCGTCTGGTAAGCCCACGTCTTCCATCCGCCACTCCCCTCAGAGCGTCTGATAGAGCACTTTCCAGAAACTCATCTCTCGCTGAGTGGTCCGACAAGACAAATTGTTTCATTAACCTTCTCCGGTGGGGCTTTGCCAGTCAGATCTCTGCTCTATATTTCTTCTTAAGTGGTACAAGTCCCAGTTTGCACACATGCACTTTCAATTTCAGGAAGGACATTTTGTTTGCAGCTGGACACCCTGCCACCCGCTATTGTTAATGCTGTACTAGATGTAATAGAATCTAGTTTTTAATTCAACACAAAGAGCCTGACATTGATTTTTTTTTTCCTTTGCATACACAGTGGATATCACCGTCTACCACAATGGTTTCCATGGTGACCTCAACGAAACCTTCTTTGTCGGCGAGGTGGATGATGGAGCAAAGAAGCTGGTTCAGACTACGTATGAATGCCTTATGCAAGCCATCGACTCTGGTAAGCACTCAACACATTTTCCTTGATTTCTCTGACTTTACACACTTTTGTCTGGTCACAGTGTGTGATGTGGGTTTCCTATTGAGCTGTTGTCAATGTTACACTAACAAAAGCAACAAAGGTGAAAAAGATGTGGTCAGTCTTTAGACAGGTGATTGATTAAAGCTACTGAAGACTGAAGCAGCCACATGAATTTTGAAGTGAGCAGGGATAAAGTTTGTGCTCGGACTCTGACTTATTTAGAACATTTTGGCTTTGAGTTACAGATCAACATCTCAAATTTTGGACTGCTGCATCCTTATAACTCCAGAGGTTTGCATCTTTGTCGACATATACACAATAGAAGAAAATAATACAACTAGTATTTTTCACAGCCTTAATGGATGCTAAAATATTTAAAGAATCACTTGATTTCAAATTAAATATCCATGGACAAAAGAAAAAAGTCTTCTCTGCATTGATCTGTAACATAACTTTCAACACGCTGAGCTTGTAACACATACAGAGACTTCCTCTCTCCTCAGATACAACACACTGCTTAGTACAGATGGACAGTGACCTAAATAACTCATACGTTGTTCTTGGCTTTAAAGGGTTAAAGCAAAGTCTGCAATCAACACCTGTTTTTATTACATAACCCCTACATTTTAAAGTACCTCAATATTTCTGGTCTAACTTTAAGGATATGTAATGTCATAACACAAATAAACTGCCCAGCAAATGACACATTGACAACCTGAGAAGCTGCATGCAGCTTTGCAGGATGTGTTTGAAAGCAGGGCTGCATCAGATGATTGGTCAACAAAACATATTGTTTTTTTTGTTTATATAACTTATTTGTATTATATAAACAGTAGGTTACTCCCTCCCACAGCCCTGTCTCAAACAGTTCAGATGAAGGAATGCATTACAACTGCAGATATGTGAGGACTGAATCAGTAAATGTTTGGCGCTTTGCATTAAAATGATGTGGGGAAACATGTATGTAAAAATAACATGAGGAACTAAATCATCCCCTCTGTCTGCTTCTCCTCAGTGAAGCCTGGCGTTCGCTACAGAGAGTTGGGTAACATCATCCAGAAGCATGCTCAGGCCAACGGCTTCTCTGTGGTGCGAAGCTATTGTGGCCACGGCATCCACAGACTTTTCCACACTGCTCCTAATGTGCCACACTATGCCAGTGAGTAGCACGACCTGCCTTAATCGCAGCCTCTGATCTGAAAACTACTGTTGAATCAGTTCATGTTTCCTCACAACTGCGTGATTTCTGACCTGTTCATTTTGCAGAAAACAAAGCAGTTGGAGTCATGAAGCCTGGCCATGTGTTCACCATCGAACCCATGATATGTGAAGGTGAGCGCATGCTCTGAATAATAATTATGGAGATCTTCAGCTTTGGATGTCAATAAAGTCTAACAGAAGCACTTAATACCTTACAGGTAACCTGCGAGTCAATGCCAGACTTGGAGGTGTTGTTTTCACAGCTCTGTTTAATTGATTGCAGGCTCACCCAAGTCAGAGATTGTGTGTGTTTGTGTGTGACGCCTCAGGTGGCTGGCAAGATGAGACGTGGCCTGACGGCTGGACGGCGGTGACCAGAGACGGGAAGCGTTCAGCTCAGTTCGAACACACCCTGCTGGTGACGGAGACCGGCTGCGAGATCCTCACCTGCCGTCCGGAGGACAACGGACGTGCTCACTTCCTGAGCCAAATGTAGGCTGAACCGGAACGTATCAAGGACTGGACTTTTCCAGACACCCAGCACCTCTGGGTCCCACACAAACAAACAAAACACACACACCTTTCAAACATGAGGCACCACTCCTGGAGCTCAGCGTGACTGCAGCTCTCATGGTTCTTTAAATTCGTTACTGGTTCCTCAAACTTAATGGAAGTACTTGAATGTGTCTTATATCAAATGTCGGTTGCTTTATTAGTGAGATCTGTATCCTCTGGAGGAAATAGAAGAGTATTTATGAGATTTGGTTTTTGCTAAGTGGTCAGGCTTGACATCAGGCCTGTTTTGATCTCTGGATCTCCTCATCCAGAGCATTTGTTGGCTGGCTAGTTGTTGTTTGTGCCGTGTGGACAAATTCAACTAGCACAGCACGCTTCACTTTTTTTCTGCCAGCCTCTGCTAACATAATGAAATTGTCAAATACTGTATTAATCCCCAAAGGGAAACTATAATAATAATTATGACAGTAAATATAGTCATATGCCATATAAATTTACCAGAGACGGAGGGATTAAGAATCAGCAATACTAAAGACACAGGAGGGTTCCAGGAAATGGGGCCTCCAAGATTTATTAACTATTTGTTCTAAATTTAGGCTTTAAAACAACTTGATTCAGGTTTGCATCTCAGGCAGCCATATTGGGTATCTTCAGGGCTGATGAAACAGAAGCAGAGATTAATGAATTTACAGTAGGTTTACATGTTAAAGCTAATTAACACATTACTCATTTGTTTAATTTGGACAAAAACAAATGTGATCAAACACAAACTTTATCTGAAATGTTTATTACCAAGTATTAGAGGTTGGCCAGCTGTTTTTCTACATTTTCAGGCTGTATTTTCGTGTTTATTATACAGATGTTGGAGAAAAGGAAAACCATCAGTGATAAGGTTGTTCCCCCAGCTGAGTTGATCATAACATGTCTCCGTCTAATTCACCTGTTGAGGTGTTCAGTACAGACACTGTAACACTTGTCACATCTCGACTCTGGTTATTATTAGTGCACAGCTGGTGGCAGAGAGCGGCAACGGTTGCTAAGAGAATGGATAGCGTTGCAGCGTCTGCATGAATAACCATAAAGTGCTGCTGCTGCTTTAAGGTGGCTCATGTGTTCAGAAGCCCTGGTGTAGCAAATTGAGCCTTAACATGTAAATCTAGGAACTAAAACTTTCTGGGTATCTACACCCCACCCTCCCCTTCCTCCCTTTCCTTCACCTTACTCTGTGATCACCATTGACCTTGATGTGGGGATTCTGATGCACACAGCATTAGATATTTCCTCACTTTCAGAGGAGTAATGTGATCAGTTTCTCTGCCATCTTTGTACTTCTGATGGAGTAATAAATGACTCTTCTGTACCTCTGTGTGGCTGACTTTGTCCTTAAATAGACAGAAAGTTGCTTCATTTACCAGTCTTTTAAACTCCGTGGAGGACCGTGCTGGTCAAGACATCAATAGAGATTTTATTTAAACCTCAATTTTACCAGCTTTCCCCTGTGAGATTACCTTCAGCTCAAAAATTTTAAATCAAGGTTTCAACTTTAAATCCACGAGTGTAGCTTCACAGGCAGTTTGTTTTTATTTTAGTGATGGAAAATGCATTGCTGTGATGCTGAGAATAAATACACTGTGTGATGAATTACCTAGTCTGACATGTTTTATTATGCTGTCATGTTTAAGACCAAAAGTGAAACATGTTGTGGTCAAAAGATTTGCAAATTAAGCCTTGAGCAATCCCTCAATTCTTTATGTTTTGCTTCCAAGCAGCCAGACTTTATTGTAATATTTAAAAATGGTTTGAGGCAATAGTTCTTTTTTTTTATTTATTTTTATTTTATTTTATTTTTTTTTTATCCTGCTTTCTTAATTTTCAGTGCAATCCTTGTACCATTTATACCATATACCTTATACCATATCAAAGAAATATGTATTTGTCAGGCTATTTATCACTGACCCATGAATGGTTCATGGAAAATACCAATTTTTAATATCTTTGTTACTAGCGCCCTGTCATCACAAAAGGTACGTCACCTGCTTACAAAAAGGAGCAAATATTACAGTTTTCCAGACATAAAACTGACAAATCTTTTGCATCAACAAAAGCTGGTCTTTTTTCCAAAAACATAACTCAGCACCGTATGCAATGTCCTTTGAAAAGTTTGAGGAAACTACACAAGAGGAGGATAACAGAAGAAATGGTGGGCCTGAAAACAACTACAAAGACATCCTTAAGATGACAATAAAATTCTAGGAGAAGCATCGGACCCTTTAGTTGATCATCTTCTATTGGCTGAAGGTTCATCCATGGAAGGGTGGCTTTTTAAGGAAGGGGATAAAAGGCTGATGTATGCTAAATGGACTTGTACTTATATAGCGCTTTTCCAGCCAGTTTGACCACTCAAAGCGCTTTACACTACTTAAACATTCACCCATTTACACACCCGTTCACACCCCGATAGGCACATCAGGAGGCAACATGGGGTTAAGTGTCTTGCCCACGGACGCTTCGGCATGTAGTCAGTGGAAGCCTGGAGTCGATCCGCCTACCTACCTTCCGGTCGAAAGACAACCGCTCTTCCTCCTGAGCTACAGCCGCCCGTCTAAATGACAAGACTGGACTAAAGAATCAGGGGCAAAAGGTCTTATGTGATAAATCCTCTTTAGAACCTGGACCTCAATATTATTGACACAGTATAGGATCATCTAGACCAGGGCTGCCCAAGTCCGGTCCTCGAGATCTACCATCCTGAAACTTTTAGATGCAACCCTTCTCCAACACACCTGAATCAAATGTCTGGCTCGTTACCAGGCCTCTGCAGAGCTGAATGACATGCAGATGACTTCTGATTCAAGCGTGTTGGAGAAGGGTTGCATCTAAAAGTTGCAGGATGGTAGATCTCGAGGACCGAACTTGGGCACCCCTGATAGAGACAGAGAACTAGTCCTAAAGAAATTACAAGAAGGCTTGTCTAAGAGGCTGTGTTGAAGAATATTGACTTTCAAGCTCATACTCATACTCTGTTTCCACTTATGTCTGCATGTTCCAGTATATAAATACTGTACTGTAAATATTAACAGTTAACTCCAAATTTAAACTATCATCTTTTTTCAGTGTCCTCCTTCTTGCACCAGAAACTTTTGTTTGCCACACAAACACATGTTGGATCCACTTTCATCACAACAAATATACGAAAAAAAGATTCATTTTTACTCTCGTGTTTCCACTGCAGTGGAAGTGTTGCATGAAATCTAACTTCAAAACAGTGTGGCTGTTTTCCTACACAAAATATTCTAACAATATGTGTGTTCAAAGCCTGCAGGGGGAGGAGGTAGAAGATGTTATGCAAGTATATATATATATACACACATTAAAAAAATAAAAAACTACTGCATTGTCTTCACACTTTTATTGAACTCCAGGCTTACATACTCGTGCTTCTCCCAAAAAAGAATCACTCAGCATTTGCGGTTGTATTACCTCATTATTCATTCAAACTAGATCAAAGAGTATTTCAGAATAATGCAGCTTTCATTCTTTTGTCTCTCCCTTCCACATTCTCTTTTTGTGTAACGGTGGAGAGGAGGTGTTTATCAAACAGCAAACTCACTGCATTGTTCAAACAAACACACACATGAACATGAAATTAAAGATTTATTAAAAAGAGAGACGGGTAAACAGGGTGGTCTGTGCTCTGAAGTCTAGACCTGAAGGACAACTTGAATGCTGGAAGAAAGAAAAAAAAAATGGGGTGAGAAAGGACATGACAAGAAGCTGAAAGGCATTATTGGTGCCATAAATGCCAAAATCTTGAGAAGGAGCCTCCGTTCTGTCTCCACCATTCATCTCATTTCAGCTTTGTCCTCAATAGAGGGCAGCAGCTACGCATGCGTTTCTTTAGCAGTTAAAACTCAAAGGAGAACTCGAGCCTTACAGAGTTTAACATTACAAACAACCCCAGAATCGATCTGCAAAGCTTACCGCTTCCCAGCATGCATGAGATCAAACCATCAGCAAGCTTCTCGAAGGGTGTGGAGTGTGAGTCACAAATTCATCCACCCAGCAGCTTCTTCATGTAGTCCTCCACCAGTTTGGGAATGCTGTCAAGACTCTTGTATCCTGAGTTAAGAGTAGTAGTATGAGTATCAATGTCATAAAAGCAAAGTTGTGAGTTTTTTCAAACATTGTTTTTTTTTAAATTTCATAAGAAATGTGCATATTTGAATGTGAGCTGAATTATATTTGTTAGAGTCAAACTCCTCCATGGCATTGCTTTGTTTTTGTTTAGCACAGTTACAGGAGGGCATACTCCCCCCAAGAAACTCGGCAGTTAAACAAGTTACCAAGATTTCCGGTCTTAATTGGCTTGTTAGGGATACAGCTTATTCAATTTTTGTTCAAAAGACTTGATTATTCCACTTCAAGGCTTTTTAATACTGACTCATTAAAAAATGCTCAAACGTTCAGCTGCACTCTGATACTGAAAGTTTCATTTTCAGGTAGCTGTTTACCTTTGCGTGTAGTGTAATTCATAAATACAAATGTATTTAACAGGTCAAACTGAGGTCTGAAGCACTATTACAATCCTTAGAAAAGTAAATTCAAATTTGTGTTTTACCCTTAGACAGTTTTCAGTGAGATTGTTCAGACTATGGTGCACAGTTTATAATGTGTCAGCATTTTTTAGAATGAACATCTAAATAAAGGTGGTGCTTTTAGAAACTTCTGGTGGACTGATGATGTTAAGATGGAAGATTTTGGCTAAAATTAGCAAAAGTTTTTTTTTTTAATTTTATGGAAATTCCTCTTCAGCTAATAAAGCATACGTTTTCAAGCTTTTAATTCTGTGTTTGACACGTCTCTGCAGCATCGCGTGGACATCGGGGACAGGCTATACCTGTCAAAAATCATGTTAGCCTTAAATCTGCTAGTTTTAGCATGTTTTCCACCTTTGTGTAGCCTGCTAGTATTCTAGCTAGTAAAGTGTGAATAAATAATTAAATATCAATAAATATTGGACTGAGGAAGGGTGGACATTTCAGAGTTTTTTTCTCCAGTCATTTATCAGTTTTTGAACATAAACAAAGCATTATTATTAAACAGATTAGAAATTTGACCTGCTGCTGGCACAGGGTGAAAACTAAAGCGTTAATGTACTGTTGTAGAGGAAAACTTGAAGGGAGCAGTGAATGCATCTGCTTTGGACAAAGCTGGTATACAAAGCTTTTGCCCTATCAAATCCAACCAAATCAGGAACCTTCTTGAATCAACACAAATAATCCTGGACAGTTGGCTCAGGTTACCTCTGAAGGGCATGCCTTTCCACATGCATCCTGTCACCAGCTGGAAGGGCCAGGTGGACATCTCTTGTCCAGCTGATGCCACCCTGATAATGACGCCTCCTTTATAGCAGGCCTCCAGGGCTGGCCGCTGCCACCATGAGAGGAAATGAGAACACCATGACTTAGCAGTCTGATCTTAACAGAATCTGACTACAGCATTGCTCAGTTGTGATAAACTGTGTAAAGTATCTGCATCAAAATGCTCTTTATTTCCAAAGAATACAGAAGTCAGTTGATGTTAAACCACATTTATGAGCCAATGTTTGTTTGGTTAATCTGCATGTTTAGGTAATTTACTTAAAATATGACTCACCATGTTGCCACATTGCCCACACATTAGTAGAAGTGGTTCATGCCTCCTTTTGTCATTTTAATCAGGACCTCTTGAATTAACTTGCTGTGGTCCTTTGGGTTCAGCGAGTCTGTGGCTCCAAATTCTCGGGCAGTTATAAACTTGTTAGGGTTGAGATCAATTCCAATGATCCTGCTTGCCACAACCCCTGCTTTACAGCCCATGATTGCTGCAAGTCCCAGTTGACCCTGCTTCTACCTGCAGGCTTGGATAAGGCAGGAACCCAGTATCAGTGAAAAATATTAAGACAGTAATGGGCACCATCAATTTCAAGGCAGCCCATTCAATTGCCAGTCAAACACTTTTGAGCAACTAACTGGCATCGGTCAAATTAATTCACCATTTTATTACTTAGAAATATGCTTCTGTGTAGTTTCCCCTTGAATTTTTTCATCAAACTATCACCTGATTTGGTAATTATAATAATAGCAAAGGTAATTTGTTTTTTCCCTGTGAAAACAGAATGTAAAAGAAAAACTAACCTTTGCAGTGTTTAGAGCAGCTTTATAATCAGTGGTAATGCCACAGCCCAGCAGACACACCTTGTTCAGATGTCGTGTACTGGGTAAAATGCATTTAAATGTTAGCAGCTACATGACAGAGCTTAACCACTGGACATCAACCTGATCATGTGACACAAGTTAGTTTTGGGGTTCTTGCAGAACTTGAACTCTCCACATTATGGAATATACAAGAGGATGACTGTATCCAGTAAAATACAAGCATCCATACTTCTATTTCAAGCTCTTAACCAATAAACAAGTCTTTATGGCAGGACCACAACTTATAAAATCCTGCAGATGCAGGTCAGTAGCTTCTGCTTCAGTGTTTTAAGACCATTGTGGTCCATGCGTTTCTGAAACTCTACGTTGACTACAAAATCATATTGGGATGTTTTGGAACAGGAGACAGTTTGAGTGCAGTGCTGCATAAATCATGTGAAGCAGTCATGCAAAGAAATGTATCCAGAATCTTTCTGAATTCATGATATTATGACATTTGAGAGCCACGAGAGACACTGCCCAGTATGAAGGAAGAGAACCTGGCTGCAACTTGGTGACTCCCTCACCAACACTTTCTAAGATGCCAGCTCCTGCATGGCCCAGCACCACCGGGAAGGCTCCCTCAGGATCAGATCCAGTCAGTGTGTAGAAGTCAGTGTGACAGAAACAAAATGAAGTTTGTGATCTGATGCTGAATCCATTAAAATGTCTAAAGACTTCTCTTGTTTAGGGTGATTAGTTGAAAAGCAATACTTTGATAGATTAACCATGATTCAATGGCATGAGACTAACCTCCCCAGCTTTAGGAGGTATCACTTCCATTTCCTCCATCACCAGAGGATTTCAATTCCTCCCAGTCTTTTGAGACTCAAAGAAGTCAATTTACATTTGTTTCTGATAAATTAAGAAGCATATAAAAGAAAGCCTGTTTATCTGTTGAATGAAAGTTTCAGAGCTCATAAGGACTTTGAACCCGCTGTTTATTACCTTTCTCTCCATGTAAACATGTTTTTCTATTCCATAAACAATTGACTGAGCAGATAAAATATTCTGGCAGTGTTTTTCTATGTTGGGCTGCACAAATCTGTTAAACATTAACAAAACTTTACAGAATATAGCATACTTACTTTCCCTGCAGTCAGCATACTTTTTAAAAACTGTACTTCGACTCATTGTTATGTTATGAAGGTATGAAGGAAGGGCTGATCAAGGTTTACACTAATTGTAATGAGGAGTGCAGCTTCCATGGCTGAACTTTTCCCTTTCTGCAGCACTCATTTTCTCCACAGGAGAATACAGAAGTCACGTAGGACTTAATTGCTGTTATCATGTGGTTAAGTATAAAACTAAGCTTTTTTAATAGTTTTCTTTAAGGGTGTTGTTAAGCAGTGATAAACGGACGGGGGAACAAGTCAAGAACAAGTACAAAACATACTTCAAAGCAGTCAACGACAAGACTTTTTTTCTTCATCAAAAGGATGCATCTACCCCTAAAAACTCTTCCTCTCACAATCTGTGTACCAACATCAAGGCGATCTTCTAAGAATGGGCGGCCATTTTCCAAGCGAACTGATCACCTGGATAAGAAAAAAATCCAGCTTCAGTCGTACAGGCCTCTGGTCTCTGTACACATCACAACTGGTAAAGAAAGCACAACAGAGGCCTTTCTTTCTCTGGAAGCTGAAGCCGGCTGGACTCTCATGTGCTTGCTAACCTCTATCGAGCCACAGAGAGCATCTTCTCCTCTGCCTAGGAATGACTGTGTGGTAGGGGAACTGCACAGCAGAGGACAGGGGACACTTGGCTTGGCTGGTGGGAACACCACAGGGCATTGTACAAAGACCTCTTCGACATCTGGACTCAGTTTATGTTAACCGAGTCCAGACGAAGGCCAGCTGTAGCTGATCCCACCCACCTGGAACTGTTTGTGCCTCTTCCTTCAAGGAAGTGATGCTACAAATACAGACTCACCCTAGCTGCATATTTTCTGATTGTCTAAAATGTAATTTGCACTGCTGTCTGGTCTCATGGACATTTCTGCTATTGCTCATATGCATTAGTTAATATTATTACTATTTTTTAATTTATTGTATTTTTACGTTTTTTTTTTTATTTATTTATTTATTTTTTTAATTTTGCGGTTTGACAATTGTGTGCTGATCCTCGATTCTTCTTTATTTCTGTCTTGTTTCCATGACAGTTTTCAGCATGGTGTCCCAGAGTTTGTGGTTACTCTATGCAAACTACATCAAATTCTCTGGTTTAATTAAGACTTTTGCTATGACTTTTTTTTAGCAATTTTTTAGTGTGTTGTTTATAAAATGTAAAAATTAAATTAGCAAGTATTTCTTCATAGAAAACATATAAGTTTGCAGAATTAAGTGATAAAAAAAATATCATACTTTAGGCATATATATCACAAAACCGTCCTTTGCTGAGTGGATCTGCATTTGGATGGGTTTATACACAATCATTACATGTCTTTATGTATTTCTTGTAGTTTGTGATTATTCCCCAGAATGTTGAAGATAAGGTACAATTATAACATATTTAGAAAATGTTTAATTTATAATATGATGACACCACCCCAGATATTGGCCTCATTAAGCTTATGATAGTTCTGTGTTAAGCCAAGTGATAATTAATTTAGAGAATCTTAAAACTTATATTTATCATTTATGCTGGAGAACACAAGACTTTGTTGTAAAGCAAGAAGTCCTCATCCTACCATTTGTACCCAATTTGATTAAAATCAGGTTATTTATTAGTTGAAATTGTATCTGACTTGCAAAATGTCTGAAAACATGAGGCTCTGGTTTAGGCTGGTATATGTAGATGAATAAGGGAACGAGCAGCAGGTGTGAAGGATCACAGGTGAGTGCAGCTGCAGTGGGGGTGTTGATTGCAACAAGTTGCACATTTGCTGTAAGATCATGAAAACTGTGTTTTTTCACTTCTTACACAAGAGCCTTTTTACAATTATATCCCCCAAAATGTTACCGATTGTGGGGCCAAAGAAGCGAGTAGCCTCTCACTGCGACTTGCAGAAAACTGGAGTTTCACCATCCAGCTCCACCACCGTCCACTGTCTTTAATGTTATATGGAAAATATGGAATGATGGCAGAAAACTTTGTTTTAGGGGATGCTTTTGTCTTCAAAATTTATAGCATTTTCTAACAAACATGATATTGATGAAATCAGTTGAAGTTAGCTGGAGTTGAGCCTTGCCTGCTCGAGTACCTTTCAGCCAACCCTGACTCAATCAACCTATGGCATCACCTCCATGGACTCTGCTTTTAACACAAACCAGTTGAATCGGAGGTGGGTAGAGTGAAACTGGATTTGGGCCAAGATGGATCATTAAACTTTAGGTCACAGCCATATTTAAAGTCTTCAGAATACACATTTTTCTGCCTTTGATCTCTCAGTGATTTCCACCTGCTCCAGGTTGCAAAGTGTAATTAGCCTTCTCCTTCCATATCTGTTTTTTCAACCTTTTATTTGTGTTGTTTGACTGTTTAAACAGCATGTGCAGCAGGTTCAAAAGTATCTGTATGAGCATCTTGGTCTTGTGTTTGTACCTTGGCCTTCCTTTAATTTCCTCTTGTTTTTTGCCTTTATGTTTTGCCATTTCTTACTTTAGTGTATTCTTTAGTTATTGCTTTTGTTGCAACTTTTATCAGCTTTAAAATAGAGCCCTGGCTGCCTTTGGGTCCTCTCCTGAACTCTAACCCTAATAGAAGCTTTTTTCCTCCAGACCAGCACTGATTGGGTCTTGCACAATCTAGTGTGTTAAAAGCTAAATGAAAAGAAAATACCACTCCTGGGATAAAGCAGATATAATATGTAGTTATATGGTCTCATATCATTTCATTGAGTGTCTAGAGTTCACTGTAATATCTTTTCTTTTATTACTGGACCTTGTGGGATAAAAGCAGCAGGTCTGCTGACAAAGAGATGTAGGAGTCTGACCTAGCAGACAAACTAAAAACACTATCTGCCAAGTTAAGCAACACAGATATAATTAGTCAAGTCTGTGTAAATCTAATTTAATAACATAATCAATGACAGCACAGAGGACACACAAAAACCATAAAATAAACAAGGAAGCTGCTAAATCACCTGTTTAGACCAGTGTTTCTCAATCCTGGTCCTAGGGGACCACTGCCCTGCATGTTTTAGAGGTGTCCATCTTTAACACGCCTGACTCAAATGAGTGGCTCATTAGCAGGCTTGCAAAGAACTTGACAAGTGGTTCAATTAATCAGAATCAGGTGTATTGGAGTTGGAAAGAACTAAAACATGCAGGGCAGTGGTCCCTGAGGACCAGGATTGAGAAACACTGGTTTAGGCTGTTAATTTGTTTAGTAAAGACTTTACTTTTTGCTCAAGAAACTTTTCAAGCTCTTAGAATCACCATTGGTACATATTTCACTGAGCAGAGGTGAATGGACTCATTTTACAACAGCTCTTAAGAGCAAATTTGTTCTTAAATTCAGCTTACACACTTTTTATGAAGATTGTGCCATTACTGATGTGTTTGAACAATATCTGTGACTGTCTTCTGCTGTGCAGTTCATTCAAATACAGTTTTAAAATTACACCAATTTTTTGTCAGATTTTTAAAATTCCTTTTTGTGACTTTATAAAATGTTCTTTATTAAGTAAACAGGGCTTTTCTTCCCAGTTCTGCTCAGAAATTTGAATTTTTACAGCTGTAGTGATGAGAAATCCAGGTAATTCCACTCTTTTGGCTCAGCTCCTTTAGAAGAGCCGACACTTTTGGTTCCGAAATAGCTCTTCAGTTAGTGAGTCAGAGCTTTGATATCTGCAGAATTAGCAACTATGAATGGTTTGTATGTTGGTAAGAAATCTTACATTTATTGTTTTATTAAAAACTTAACTTTTGTGCATTTTCCTTAAAAAAAAAAACTACAGTTACTATATAATATTTCAATCAAACCTGTAAATGGGTACACAAAATATTTCAATCAGGCTTCCTGTCTTACCTTTGGTATTTTCCACCTTGGACTTTTTGGCTATTTGAACATTTCAGGGGAGCTGGCAGGGTGGACCATTACAGAAAAAAACACATGAATTTCACATGTGGCCACATGTGACCACACTTTCCACATGTGAACCACATATTATTCACATTTGGTTCACACGTGTAAACCACATGTTCACATATGAATTACACTAGTAAACTACATGTAATTCACATGTGAACCACATTTGTAAAACACGTGATTTGTGTTATTTACATGGGAACCACATGTTCTTATCACATGTGAAACACAGGGTTCATGCGTGAGTCATCAAGTTAGATGACTCACATTTTTAGCGCATGCACAGCATCCGTCATTGATGACAGCGCGACATTGAGGTGTCTACAGACAAGATGGAAAAAGTGAGTTGACTGGCATGCATGGATATGAGGGCATCAAATCCGTGGGAGATGAGGATGCTTTAACGCTCACACTTTTCTGGTGAGAGCATTCAACACGTGCACTTTTTAAAATACACTTTTCACCTAGTTTGTACAAACATCACTGCTCTGGTCATCTGCACTCTGCACAACGTGGCAGCCTCCTACTCTCCTCCGTCTCCTGTTGTGAATCATGACATTAGACTGTAAAGATGGACGGAGCCTCCGTCACGCCCCCGGTAGGTTTCGGAAGAACTGAATTGAAGCTCATTGGGTGGTTCCCACCGTCACCATCTTGGCAACATCAAGTGTGTCATCATTTCTGGAAAATCCAAAAATGGGGAAAGAGGTGGAACTAAGAGGGGGACTGTGAAGGTGGGGGTGGATGACTGACACCCATCAAACTCCGAGCTGGTAGCTAAGAGCTAACTGAGCTAACAGTAGCTAACCAGCTAATGAAGGTAGGCGGGCTAAAGCTAAGGCGTGCTGTTAGCCGGCTTAAAACTACAGTTGTGCTGCACTCTCCCTTCTTGCCGCAGATATTGGATACCTGTCAATCAAAAGGACACGCCCCTAATTTTGATGAATTTCAAGATTAAATAACATCCAGACAGATGAGTTAGAAAAAGTCACCCCCTTACAGTTGTCATGAAGGTAAACTTGACCTTTTAATCCTAAAATGGTTTTTTGTACCAGGCTTTAAACATGTTTATTTCTGCTGTGAAGTTGGTCTTTTTAACATGGGAGTCTATGGGGATTGACTCTGTTTTGGAGCCAGCCCCTAGTGGATGAGGGGTGAACTGCAATTTCTTTGCACTTCCGCATAGGCTTCACAATTTACCGGGGGAAGTTGCCGCTTGATCATGACGGCTGTCGGGGATCAGCTGATCGGATTTTCTATTGTTAGTACCATCTCTCTGGTTGAGTTTGTTTATCATTCAGCTTAGAAGGGGGAAACTAGCAGTTCGTGGTTCTGTGGAAGAAATTTTACTTATTATGTTCAATATATAATATTATAATCGCAACTATAATTACTTCCTTTACTATATTAATTTATAAATTGTATTTACACTGATTGTTACTATATTACACTTTTTACATTGTACATTTTTATTCATCATGCTTTAATTCACTTTTAAGGTTTATTCTCTTCATGTACATGCTCTGTTAAAAAGTTCGCTACGAGGGTAAGGTGTCCTTTATCTGGTTCTTCCTCAGACCCTTAGTCAGACTGGTTCTGGTGGAGACACAACTATGTGAGGTTGTTTTGAACACTATGTGGAGGATTCTTTCTACAGAAATGTATAACTATTGTTTTTCCTCTTGCCTCCCCAGAGTCTCTCTTGACTTCACGCGAGTCGAGATGACCACTCTCATTACTTGCAAGTAATTCTGTATTCAATACTTCTCCTGTAAATAAACCTTATATACTTTTACTTGTTCCAGACTCTTGGTAATTTTTCTACAACAGTTCACACTGGCAAATATATACCCAGAAGTATTGTTCTTGGACTCACTAAAGTAGGTAACATTTATCAGTCTTATGTCAATCAGATCCATGTCACTTTCACAGACACAAGAGGACGTCTTTTCTAAATCACTGATGCTGTGCAGATGTTGGAGACACAGGTGTGATCATTTAGGGGCCATTGAGAGAAATTATAAACAGATTTTGAGATACAAATCAAGGAAGCTCTCCTCTTTAACAAAATAGTTGACAGGTTGTAGAAAGGATTTATACTTTAGATATGCAGGGGCGGATCTAGAAAAGTTTGAATGGGGGCCAGGCTGGAGCTCTGACCAGGAAAAGATTGGTACAAATGAGATATACTTTAAGGTCTTGATTTTATGTAATATTGAACTAATTTTCACAACTAAAGTGATCATCTAATGTAAAAAAGCGAAGAAAAACCCAAGTAAGCATTAGTTTGCTCTTTCTGCTGATACAATACAAAACAGGCAGATTTCAGTCATAGTTGTGAATGGTGATTAATCATGATTAATTATTCTGTAAGCTGTGATTAATCTGATTAAAAATTGTAATCACTCGGCAGCCCTAGTTTTTACTAGATCGAGGACATAGCCTGACCCCCTGGTTATTGAAACGACTGACCTATTATCTGTTTCTGTCTGTGCATGGCCCTTCAATTTCATACCTTTTAATGGTGATTTCTGGGTGTTTACCACATGCAAATTTGGCAAAACTTACAGTTTAGCAGTCTATGAACACATTCATGGATCTGACATAAATATTTATTTATTTATTTTTTTAATTCCGGAAGAAAATCTTTAAAAAGAAAGTATGCTTATCGTGTCATATGGCTGCTTTGCTGCTGTACATTGATTTATTATATTGCTGAAAGCAGCACTACTGTGTTATGGTGGAGAAACAGTCATGACTGCCCGGACACTGCGGAACAAAAAGAGTGAAAGGAAATGAGCATAAGTGCACATAATTAATAATGTATCTGAAACAAAAATGGCAAATAAATGGAAAGATACCATTTGCATTGCTTCATGAGGTCAATGGCATCATTGACTTGGTCCAAAGTCATGGTATGAGTGATGAACTCATCCAGCTTCACCTTCTTATCCAGGTAGGCTTTGACCATCTCTGAAACACCGTCCTTACTCTTAAACCCTGAGCAACAAAATGCAAACAGAAGAGTCTTATTTAAAAAGCATAACTCCATAAGTTGACAACTAGTCAGTGATGAAGGTTTTGTTTGTTTTACCTCCAAACAGGGAACCTTTCCATGTGCGTCCACAAATGAGTTGAACTGGTTTGATAGAAATGTTATCCAAGTCTGTCCAGCCGACAATCACACTGACACCCCATGCCTCCATGCAGGAGTTCAAGGCACTTTGCTGAATTGAAAGAAATTACAAAGTCAGAATTGTATACAGACGGCTTCTTCAACGGCTAACCCCAAAAAACAAACAAACAAAAAAAAAACAAACAAACAAACAAACAAAAAAAACAAACAAACAAACAAAAGAAAAAAAAACAAAAAAAAAAACAAAAAACAAAACATAACAAAACAACAACAACAACAACAAAAACACAAGTAAGCATATGTCCTGGTCAAGTTACCTTCTTTTTACTCTTTTAAGCCATATTAGAATAAATCTCCTCACCATGACTTCCACATTCCCGACACATTCTATGGCGTAGTCCACTCCTCCGTTAGTCATTTCTGCCAGCACCTGGTGGATGAGTTTACTGTGATCCTTGGGGTTCACAAAGTCAGTCGCGCCAAACACCTTGGCTTTCTCAGCTTTTTCTGGATTAATATCAACAGCTATAATCCTTTTGGCTCCTGCATTTTTGCAGCCCATGACAGCAGCCAACCCCACAGCTCCAAGACCAAACACAGCACATGTGGAGCCTGGCTCAACCTAGAGATAGAAAAATCTCTGTGTTACTCCAGACAAAAGGAATGAGATGTTAATTAAAACATGGTGTCAACTAAAACCAGAAAACATGTCAGTCCATAACCTCAGACCTGATGTGTATGAATTTTGCCAGATTTTAATGCATAACTGTGAATGTCTGGTGCATTAATATAAAACACTACTGAATATAAAACAATGCATCAACAGCTGGCTACCCTTTTGACTTTATATATGCTGTAGTTATCATATAAATTTAGCACAAACAGGACATTTTTGTTTGGTTGATTGTTTCTTTGTTGTAACAATGCTTCTTGGCAATAAATCTTTTGAAAGCCTGTTTATTTAACTTTTAAATGGTCACATTTGTGGGATGTGCAGCAAAGTTGAATATGATGTTTTTTACCCATAAAAAAACTTGCCAAATCATCTCTGCCAAAGCCAAACAGTTTATTCTACTACTGACTCCTGTTTTGAGCTCACAGTACCTCAGGTGCCCATGTGAGCATGGACCCTGTTCAGTTAGGACAGTAAGGTCAAGGGGTGGAGAAAATGCATCGAACATTGTGCTAATTGATGCAGTGATGGGGTAAGGATGACTGCTGTTGTATCCTCAACAGTGCAGTTTGTGCCATATTTTAGACCAGACATCCGTGGAGATATAATACTGGTCTTTATAAGGTGCAAACTGGACTGTTAAAGGTACAAAAGCAGTACCTTTGAGGGTACCACCCCAGTGATAATCTTTTGTGTTGTGTCCTTCAGTAAAGATAGACTTCTGTCTTGCAACTGTAATATAAAAGGCTTGATTAGTGAAGTGCTGCACCTCTAGTTGTTCATTGATTAGGATCTCTTATCTCCATCGTTAGGTCCATAAAGTTTGCTGGTATGTGCAAATTTCCTCCTTTTCATAATCATGGCAGATGCTGTTAAATATTCTTGTTTCGTACTATTTATGTGAACACTTTTCTCAACCTTCTGGTTGGGTTTTTACCATGAAATGCATAAATAACCATACATACATCTAAAATCTTTATGTTGGTTGACACAAAACGTCCTTGATTCTATTTTATCCCTTAGAGTCTCTACTTACAAACCTTCGCAGTGTTTACTGCTGCCCCATAGCCAGTGCAGATCCCACATCCGAGGAGGCAGACTTTGTCCAGAGGAGCAGCAGGGTCGATCTTAGCCACAGCAATCTGGTTAATCACAGTGTACTCAGAGAATGTACTGGTTCCCATAAACTGTAGGACCCTTTTTCCTTTGCAAGTAAACCTGGATTCCACTGCTGCCATTATTTCCTGACGTATCCTAGTCCTGAACAACACATTTGTTTTTTTAAGATGTGAACAATTGTTTATGGTTTATTTGAAGGTTTATTTAATTAAATACCTAAAACAGAAGGAAAAAATTATATGTTTAGGAGAAATAATAGTTCTTACCATGCTAATTCACATTGGTTGGTCTTGGGACTCTTACAGAAGCAACATTCTCTGCACTGGCACAGGAAAAGAGGAATCACCTTGTCTCCTGTAAGACAGCAAAAATGCATTTTACATAACTTCAGAGTGGTACCCAAAGACTTTTGCCAATCTCCAGCTGATTGTTTTGTTTTGCTGATTTGATCCCATTACATTCAAACTCACTACAAAATAGTTTTGAGCACAGCCCATTCAGTTTAAATAGTTTTAAGTCTCCTTTTTAGAATACCAGACAAGAATAAAACTTGTGAAATAGCTACATTGATCTACAGTTTTACCAAATCATCAAAGCAGTTTTCTACCGCTATATGTGTGTCAGATTTCAAACTGTGAACTAGTGAAGTCTTAAAATTTACATTACATGAACCCAACCAAATACCCTCAGGCAGAAACCAATATTCCCTGCAGTCTTAAATTTAAAATGGTGCAAATAATTACAATTATTCCAATGCAGGGAGCAGAGGATTTTCCAGCAGCTAATAGTCCATCACAGGCCAACATCTGTCAGACTCACACTCACACAATTTAGAAACCCAAATCATCCTAACATGTACGTCCCTGGACTGTGGGAGGAAAATGGGAAAGAACACCAACACATTCATGAAGAACCCCCCGGCCCCCACAGAAACCTTCTTGCTGTGTATACGAATATTTAAAAAAAAAAATTTATACACATTTATGTACAATAAAAAATGTTATTGGCTTTTATTGGTTGTGGTATACTGGGAGCAGTGCAGGTTTTCCAGCATAACTGCTGGAAAAATCTTGAGATGATAATTAAAAAAAATGCATGGCCTCTCTCAGCTTCTGTAAACATAAGTGTGTTTTGTATGTTAAACTATTTTAAACTGACCTGGCTGAAATTCTTTGACTCCAGGCCCAACACTCTCTATGATGCCAGCAGCCTCATGGCCGAGGACCGTTGGGAAGCCATCTTTGTGCATACTCTCCAACAGATGGTACAGGTCTGAGTGGCACACCGATGTTGCCACTATCTGCACCAAAGACAGAAACCGAATAATGAAAACACTGATGATCGAGAAGAAAAGTAGATGAGCAGCTGTATTGTATGACACAGTCATGTTCCACTATTGAATGTTCAAAGTCGATGTCTTTTACCTTGATGCGGACCTCGTTTTCCTGTGGCGGGGCTACTTCAATTTCCTCAATCACCACAGGCTTGTTGGGCTCCCAGGCCACTGCTGCCTTACATTTAATGACCTAAAAGGCAACGTGACAACATTTTTAATATGACAAGTATTACAGAGTGTTCCTACTACACTGGAATGGGTATCTATGAAAAGTGATGCAACCCCATTTTTAAAATGCTTTACTTAGCCAGTGAAAGAGCACATGGGTGTCGTTAGGCCGATTTTAGGGGATCTGGAGCCACCCTAAAATGTTCTTAAGTGCCCCTATAAAATCCTAATTTTATTTATTTCATTTATGACTTTATTGATTGTGCTCTTTGTGATTGTTTGAACTGTGTTCAGTAATGTCTGGAATAATAATTACTAAAAAAAAAACAAACAAAAAAAAAAAAACAAACAAATAAAAAAACAGTAAAGTTGATGTGCCGGGCAGCCAAATCCAGTCTGTTTATCACCGCTCCACATTTTCATTCCCTCAGATTGAGAGGGAATCTAATAGGAAGTGGAATTAGGTTTGCGGCTGTTCTATTCAAATATTTAGCATTTATATTGTATCCAGAAGAACTCAGCAGGAGCATGAGGTCATGGTAACTTCCCTCATCTCCCACCCATCTCTTGAGGGCTAAGCCCCCCTGTCTTTAAATCCTAAAGATGTCTCTGGAATAAGGACTGCAAAAAGCCTTTTATTAAGGCATATAAAAACAAGAAAAAGAATGAATATCAACTACTTTTGAACTTCTACATAAAAAAGCAACACACTGCACTAGCACCAACCACAACATAATGCTGTAATAATATAATTCAAGTCAGCAGTTAAAAGGGCTCCTCTTATTGTCAGACCAACTCAGATGCCACAAGAATGAATTGGTTTAATGCCATCCTTAACTGTTTTAGTCCTGATACAAATCATAAAAATGCTCCTGATAAAAGCCAGAATGTCATGAAGCACAAAGAAATATTTTAAACTCCACACATGCTAAAGTAAACCATTTTTTGGAAGTAAAACACCGAAGAAGTCAGCCGTCCCTAACATGATAAATCAACTGGTTTGGCTTGAATTTGAACATTTTCCACTGAGACTTTCCAGCCAGTGCGACCAGCAGTTTAGACAAAGCAGACAGGATACTTTGAAAATATTTGCCAAGTTAAAACACAAGATAAATCTGACAGAGGCACAGGGGAAGAGGGGGAGGAAGATAGAGAAATAAAAACAGCCTAAGCACAGGAAATGGTCTTTATGCTCATCTGGATCTTATGTTAACTCTGTACAAATATCAACAGCTGCACAACTCATGTGAGTTATATCATGTGACATAACACACATAGATGTATATTTTTGCTTACCTTCCCAGCTGTAGCCATTTTTGCTGAAACAAAAGAATGTTTGCAATCAGAAAAGGACTCTAGGAGACAACCACAGCTGCAAGACAGGAGAGTGGTGAGGAGAAAACAAGACCCAGGCCCTTTATGACACATTTATCTGGGCAAGGACTTTAACCTTTCCTGTTATCAGTTCCTCCAGTTCCCACTTACCCACACTGACAGCATGTGAGGACCCCGCGTGGAATAAATGTGGAGTAACCACAGATAAACTTAAATATCTTCAATGTTTATCCATGAAAAGGCAGTATTTCACCATGCTTACTTGATGTGTTGAAAACTGATGCTACAGGGTTCCCTCTGGGTTGACTTGGGAATGATGGGGTTTGACAAAACCACAAAAAATGTAGCTGAGCCGAAGAAGCACTTCTCAGATTTCAGATTTGAATAGAGAGTATAGATCATTGATCATGACCACTGTTTTAGAATCACTTAATGGATCTAAAGAACTGCAAAAATATTGGTAAAATATTGGTAAAATAAATGTGTTTATATTCTCCTAGAATGTGGCATTTATACCTACTTGCTGTGGGTCAACACACATGGCAGATGCCATATTTTTATCAACATTTTTACTGTGGTGTCCCTAAATGGACAAACAACTCTGTGTGTGAAGCGACTTTGTTTGACAGGCGCTAGTCAAGTAAGGGCAAGTAAGTAAGGGCTTAAAAGGCACATAGAAGAAGACAGTACACATGTACAAAATTTTGAAGTAGTTGTGCGTGAGATAACAGCATCCACTCACACATGAAAGTTTGTTTATGTCGGGAAGAATTTTGGCCACTGACGGCCAACGTCTATTCACAACTGTGCTTGGCATTTGAAGTCATCACCCACTCATCTTTACCTCAAGATTTCAGCAATAAAACCTCACTAGTAATTTAAAAGAGGAACTAAACCTCAGTTCAGAAAGCTTAAAATTTGAGCCTTAATTACATGTCATGATTCTTTATCACATTATTTTAAAATTTTACTTTTTTTAATCACATTTTCACAGAGGACTAGCCACTAGCTAGTTCACGGGCTTGCTGATTTTAAAGAACAAACTTTTATAACGTCACTGTGTTTGGCTGAGTGTTTAATAACACATTTGACAAACCTAAAACATTTATTTACTTATTTATAAATGTATTGTATTCTTTTTGTTAAAGAAAAAAAACAGAAACAAACAAGAAACCTAAATATCAGTAATTTTAATAAAAAGGAGCAAAAGAAGAAAAATAATGCTGTTTTTTAGGCAAGTCGAATTTATTCGTATAGCCCATTTCATGTGTAAGGCTATTCAAAGTGCTTTACATAAAACATTAAAAGCATTACAGCAGGGAACAATAACAAGTGCAATAAAAACAAAAACAACAGCAAAAACAAAACAAAACAAAACAAAACAAAACAAACAAAAAAACCAAAACATTAAAAGAAATAAGTGTTTTCAGTTATACACCATTTTGTGATCACCTTCACTGAGACATTTGTGTGAACAGGAATCATACTCTCAAAAAACAAACAAACAAACAAACAAACAAACAAAAAAACACAGTAATGACCAGACATGCCCACATCACACACAGTAACCTCGGAAAGTCCAAACCCTTCGACATCAGTAAGTCTAGTGTGTGTCCTTTAATGTGTGTGGGCTCTGTTATTTGCTGAGTCAGCCCAAAGTTGTCCAGACTGTTACCCAGGTCTTTAGTCCCTTTGTCCTGAGGGTTGTCTACATGGATGTTGAAATCACCAACAATAATTACACAGTCAGAATCTACACAGATTGTAGCAGCTGGTCACTAAACTAATCTTAAAATGTTGTGCAGTGTCTGGGTGGCCTATAGATATTTAAAAATATTATCAATCTGAAATTGGCTTTCAGCTGAGGAGCCACATATTCAAAAGAAGTAAAATTTCCAAAAGATAATTTCTTACACTGAAATGAAACCCCCCCTCTCCTGTTCAGTCTGACCTCACTGATAAAACTAAAGTTGGGAGGGGTTGATTAAATAAGAACAGCTGCACTGTTAGGTTTGTCTAGCCAAGTTTCAGTTAAAAACATAAAATCAAGGTTGTGCTCAGTTATAAAATCATTAATTAAAATGAGGGTGGGGGTGGGGTGGGGTGTGTTTGGTAGGGTGAAGGTCCACCGTCCTGGTTTTTGGTGTGATTGGGGGTAAATAAAGATCCTTTCTCTTGCCTCCGCCAAAATGTCTGTTTTTCAAGGCTGAGTGGGGGCAGGTGCAGCTTCTCCTCTGGGTTTCCACTGGGTTTGTTTGGTCTATCCTGTGAGATAACTCCTCCTGTATTTTCATCTTGGCACCCAATGCAGAGGGATGGCACAGGAAGTAAAACAGGTTGGCGGTGAACAGTTTCACCCTGACTTGTTAAAATTTAATCCACTTGCCTTAAAAAGATGCCTGCGCTCCCCACAAATGTAAAAATTGTTAATAAAATGCCGTTTGTTGTCAGCACATGCCGATATAAGCCAATTATTCAGTACCAGTTAGCTACTGAATCTTTCCTCTCCTCTTCTGATGGGGGGCACATGTCCACTGATGAAAACAGCTACTTTCAGAGAGCTCGCTGGGGTTAACAGTCCAGTAAAGTCCTGTTTCAGAACCCCAGATTGTTACTTGGACACATCATTTGACCCTGTATGTAGAACCATGTTTCTCACATTTGGGTGATCAGTTTTATTTTTCTAATGCGTGTCACTGCTGTTGGAATCCCATGATTCCTTCGGGTCCGTTGATGGAGAGAAACCACTTGAGATCAGTTCCAATTTCAATAATTTTATTTAAAAGCAAAAAGATTACATCAGCAATTCCCCACAAATATATTTAGAGAAGCAGAAACAGAAACAATTGCTACGAGATCTAAGCAGAGTCAAATCACTCAGGAAGTGCTATTTTATACTTCACCCTCTCACTTTTTCTGCACATGCACTTACACACTGATTTCATAACCACATTGTTTAGGTGATTCTTCCAGAAAAGTTAAAAACCATTTTGTTCAGAATCTGAAGGGTCTTGTTGCATCATCGATGGAGAGTTTAGACATCACTGAATGCAACACTGATTTTACTGTGGAGCAACGCTCATAACCACACGAATGCTGTGGAACAAAAACACAAATCAGACACTAATTAATAAATCTGCTGTTAGTTAGGAAACCATAAAATGTTGAGCAGATTTATTAATGTACCATTGGCCATGCTTCATCAGCTCAATGGCATCATTGATTTGGTCCAGGGTCATGTTGTGAGTGATGAACTCATCCAGCTTCACCTTCTTGTCCAGATAAGCTTTAACCAACTCAGGAACACCATCCTTACTCTTAAACCCTGAGTTTCAGAAAACAGTGTTAGAGGAAACAAGACAAAGCTCTGTAATGTGAACTGGATAACCTAGAGTGGACTACCTTAGCTCACTATCGTTCACTCCACAGCATGGCTGAGACAAATTGATCAGCAACTGAACTAGCCCGGCTACTGTTGATTGAACTATTGATCGGTTCAAAGGTAAACCTGATGATAAACCTTATTTATTTGAGCCAGAGTCAAATTTAGCACCTTTACCAGAGTTAAATAACTCAACAAACACATTAATCTAAAGATAACACAAGCTAACTGCACGTGCCAGTAAAACAAAAACCTGCTCGTCTTCTGGAGGCTTTCCCCAGAGAGTGTTTGATGGAATAATTAGCCTCTGATAAACATTGGTATATGATAGTCACATTGGGTAGTTTATAGTTTGTCTCACCCCCAAGCATGGAACCCTTCCATGTACGTCCAGCAATGAGCTGAATGGGTCTGGCAGCAAAGTCATGCAAATCTGTCCAGCCAACAATCACACTGACACCCCAACCTTTCACACAAGACTCCAAGGCACTGCGCTGGATGGAGAAAAAGGAAAAAGTGAGGGGACTTATTCTTAAATATTAACAACAAGCCATCAAATCTCACCATGACTGCCACATTCCCAACACATTCCAGGGAGTAGTCCACTCCTCCATTGGTCATCTCTGCCAGAACTTGGCTGATGGGTTTTTTGTGATCCTTGGGGTTCACAAAGTCAGTTGCACCAAACACTTTGGCTTTTTCAGACTTCTCTGGATTGATGTCCACAGCTATAATCCTCTTTGCTCCTGCAAACTTGCAGCCCATGACTGCAGCCAAACCCACCCCTCCCAGACCAAACACGGCGCATGTGGAACCTGGTTCAACCTAAGCAGAAGAGGATTTATGGCATTTTAGGTTGAACTTTGATTTTTCCTGTTGTAATTAACATCAATCTTCCCTGACTTTTGTGCAGCCAGACATAAACATAAACAGACAAATATAATTTTTTTTTATTACACACATACACACACACACACACACACACACCTTGGCGGTATTAACTGCTGCACCAAACCCTGTGCTGATCCCACAACCAAAGAGACAGACTTTGTCCAGCGGCGCAGCAGGGTCGATCTTAGCAACAGCATTTTCGTTCACCACTGTGTACTGACAGAAGGTACTGGTTCTTACAAACTGCAGCACCTTCTTTCCCTTACAGGTAATCCTGGAGTTTTCAAACGACATCTCCATTTGTTCACCAGGAGTCCTGAACAGAACATTATAATCCTGGCTTTAAATCTTATCATGAACAAGTGTTTATATTGTTAATGTATCATCAAAAGTGTTTATAAGCTTATGAGTTTCTCTAGAATGAAGGAAATCAGAAGATGAGAGAAAGAAGATTTAAAATAAATACCATTGTTCACACAGGTTGCTTTTAGGACTCTTGCAGAAGCGACATTCCCGACACTGGGGAAGGCACAAAGGGATAACCTTGTCCCCTAAGTTTGAAACACAATATGTCAACTGTATTTCACCTCTGCACTGATTAAATTACTTCAAAAAAAAAGAACATGAAACAGGTTTTAGTCTTGGTGTAGAGATGTAACGCCCAGAGACAAACACAGCATTTACACATTTGAAACTATTGGTTCATTAAGTTTGACTGACCTGGCTGAAATTCAGTAACACCAGAGCCGACACTTTCCACTATGCCAGCTCCCTCATGGCCGAAGATCACTGGGAAGCCATCTTTGTTCATACTCTCACACAGGTAGTACAAGTCGGAGTGGCACAGTCCTGTAGCCACAATCTGCAAGGCACACACTTTTCAGCACTTTGGTTTTGGGTTAGCTAACTGGGAGATACAAGTGACATGTTTGAAAAAGAAAAAAGAAAAAAAAACAAAAAACAAACAAAACAAACAAACAAAAAAAAACAAGGAAGAAACTTTGTAGTTTCGGGTTGTATCAGTTTACTGGTTTTTATAAGGAAAGCGGGCAAAGGATTTAATGAAAAGATGTTGAGAAAAGTGGCTTGACAAACCTTCAAAGATGAAAAGAAGCCGAGTCAAAGCAGTGTTAGCAGTGATTTTATTTCAGTTGGTCAGATTTTTTTCCTTTGTTAACTTGTGCTATGTTGTGGGTAAATTAAAGCTCATGAAGTAGATGCTTTCTTGTTTTACTCATGCAGTTGCTAAGCAAAACACTGACAGCAACACTAGGGTTGAGCTAATGTTTAATCTTCACTTTTATGCTAGCAATTTGAATATTTCCTCATATTAATTGGAATTTACAGCTCAACTAAATGTCCTTTCCTGTCAAATTTTTAGAAATAACAATTGCGTATCTACAGGTGAGTTTAGTTTCGTATCTGTTTGTAAAGTGCTAAAAAATCTTTTGGAATTTCTCATTACAACAAATTATATTAAAACTGTCTTAACAGTGAACATCTCTTACCTTTATGCGAACCTCATTGGCCTGAGGAGGGTCCACCTCAACCTCTTCGATGACCAGAGGCTGGTTGTATTCCCAGGCTACTGCTGCCTTGCACTTGATGACCTAAAAGGCAGCGACATGGAGTAAAACTATCATGTAGACCCTGTTGTTATTCTGCATTTCCAGTAGCTTTTCAGTAGTGCTGCAAGTCTTTTGTGGTTTATTTTAATCTACTTTTATGTTTAATGAGCTATGTCATAAAAAGAATGGGGACTTTTCTGGCAACCTTTAAACATGTTTTTTTTTTTAAATTTATTTATTTATTTTAGTTATTATTTTTTTTTTAACATGAATGTTTGATTCTTTTTTCCCCCCCTTTTAGGTAGTGAAGGTTAACTAGTTTCTGATGATTGACTCAGAGGGTCTCAGCTGGGTGTCAGTACCACTCTTATGCGAACAAATTTAAATTAGGCATGCAGTATGATTGTAGTTTACCGCCTTACATTTATACAAACTGCATGACAACCAGTAGTTATTAGCCTCCGGTGTAATCTTTCCTGTACTGATAAGTTTAAAGTCCAACCGGATTACGAGACAACATTGAGTTATGCTTCTGTATTATTTATTGAAATTAAACTGTTTGAGGTCTAATTGAGTTTTAGGTTTTCCTTTTCTGCCGTTTCTGCCAATAGCAACAATTTAGACAAAACTGGAAAGACACAAAAATATATGTACCATGATACTTGTTCAATTTTAGAAAAAGACAGCACCCTAGTGTCTTGAAATTTTGCTATGATAATTATGCACCTTGTTACCATAAAATGAAGAAATTTAATCAAACACACCTGCATGTGTGAAACTGTAATATTTGTTCTTCTTTTGTCATGATTAAATTTGCACCTGTGTCATTTTTCTTACCTTTCCAGCTGTTGACATTTTTCATGCAAATGGATTGACAGTCCAGAGAGAAATTTAAGGATGACTGCAGCTGCAAGACAGGAGAATGGAGAAGGAAACACAGGACCCAAGCAGTTTGTCATTAAACAAATAGGACTTTAACCTCGTGAGGCTGTTGGGAAATTAACCTAGTGGTGAAACCAGCGGTACACCACTTGAAAAACAGAGATGATATAATGCAGTCTTTTTTCATTTTTTTAAGGTTTTTATGTCTTTGCAGATACTTTTATGGATATTTATAGACTGTTTTGTTTTGTATGACAGCAGTCTTGTCTGTAACAATTGCTTATTTGGTACTGCAGTGTGTTGCGCCTGTATCAGACTCTGCCACAGACACACCCACTTCAGCCCCACATCCTCGCTTTGTCGGACCTCGTTTTAACATTGTTGGGCTAACCCTCTTTACCTCCCGGCTCCGACTCCCCTGGCTGATTCGGCGACTCCTCAAAATGTCTTTCTAGTAAGAAAAATGCTCCTGTTCCTCTGCTGTGAATAAATCCTGTAAACCCTGATCCGTCTCTGGAAGTCCTTCATAACAGTGCAATATCTTATTTTATCCCTTAACTATTTAAAGTAGCTTTTAAAAGCTTTAATAACTGCTTTATATTTATTATTTCCTTTCCTAACTTGAGACATCTTGAGACATCTTGAGATATCATATGTGAACTATATTAAACTTTTAAGATATCAAGAACATGAAAATGTCTTAGCTGATGGCTAAGTTATAAGACACTTTGTCCATTTGGCGTGATCAGTGATGAGTGGTGAGTGAGATCGTGCAAATGCGACCACGCCTCTATGGAGGTCAGAGGCAGAACAGGGCAGCTTAGAGACCTGGGCCCTCAGCAGCAGACCCGGAGCACTAACCCAAGCTATCCCACCACGAAGACGACTCCAGCCCCACCTGAAGTGCGGCAGAGGAGAGCCCCAGCAAGAGCCCCCCACGGTCTTGGGGCACAGGTCCCAGTGGGACAAGTTAGGCAGCCGCCTGCCCCGCCAGGGACTGGCCACGCAGGGCAGCCCGAGTGAACGGCCCAGGGCCCCAGGAGCCCAGAGGTGGCCACCCCACCCCCCAAAGGCAGAGGGCCCTTACAAAAGTAGAAACACACACACAGAAAAAAAAAAAAAAAAAAAAAAAAAAAACAACAAAAAAAAAAAAAAAAAAGAAAAACAGGGCTGCCAGTCATTAAGAGTTTTTAAATAATAACCAAATCAAATCAAAAAGACATAACAGCAACCAGATACTAACTCACAGGAAAAATACAAATTTTTTTTTTTTTTCTCCTCTTTTTCCTTTTTTAATAATTATCGCTTAATATTAAAAACCCACTAGACAACTCAGTGACTGTGTCAGCATGCAGAGCATGAGAAACAAGGAGTGATCAGTGATGAAGAGTGGTGAGTGAGATCATGCAAATGCGACCTCGCCTCCACGGAGGCCAGAGGCAGACCAGGGCCTGGGCCGGGCCCTCAGCAGCAGACCCGGAGCACCAACCCATGCCACCCCACCACAAAGACAACTCCAGCCCCACCCGAAGGGCAGCAGAGGAGAGCCCCAGCAAGAGCCCCCCACGGTCTTGGGGCACAGGCCCCAGTGGGCCAAGATCAGCAGCCGCCGGCCCCGCCAGGGACCGGCCCACCCAGGGCAGCCCAAGCGAAGGGCCCAGGACCCCGGGAGCCCAGAGGCGGCCGCCCCACCCCCCAAAGGCAGAGGGCCCGCAACATGCCTAGGAGGACCAGGCCCCCCCAGACAGCCACCCGGCGTAGGCCAGCACACACCCCGATGTTCCAGCCGCACACCCCGGGAACCAGGGTGCTATCGGCCCCCTCCCCCCACTCCCCATCTACTTCAACCTGCACCCCATATAACCCCACACTCACACCCTCCCCCGTGCCGCACCCACAATCGCTCACCACCACACAATCACGCCACACACAACCCTCCCACCATGCCCCGTGGGGGACACCCCAGGCGGACCAGCGGACAGCGGGATCCCCCGCCCGCTCCAGAATAGCCCGGCCACCCGGCTCAGGACCGACGCCCACCAACCCAGGCACCACCAGTGGCCTCACCCCCCCGCCACGAGGCGACTCCAACCGCTGGCCCCCACAGCCCCCAACGGGGCCAGACTCAGAGCCACCCCCACCGCAGAGCAGCCCGGTCCCGCATCACGGGCAACCACAAAGAACCCGCAACCGCCAGTCACTCTTGGCCCTTTCTCAAACCCCCATAGCAACGAGGTCACAGTCCTCCACCTACACTAAGTGATGGAACTAAGCACAGGGGACCAGAAGGAATGAGATTCAGCCGAATAGTTCTTTAAGGAGGCAGACATTGTCTCATTACTGATGTGGTCAACTAAGAGATTCCTAAACTGCTGAATACACAGATTATTTTTGTTTTTCCAGTTCACAAGGATAGTTTTCTTTGCGATGCATAATGCTGTGCGTATCATGTGTGCAGAGTTAATTGCCATATTAATGTCACCCAAGTCAACTAGTAGACATAGTGCGGGGATTGTAGGAATATTACATTTAAACCATGTTGACATGTCCACACATACCTGAAGCCAGAACCTGTGGACAGGTGTGCAGGACCACAAGGCATGGAGGTAGTTATCTGGTGTGTTTTCATTGCAGTGTGTGCAGATGTTTGATTGTAACAGACCCATCCTGAACATCCTTTGTCCTGTATAATGAGTTCTATGCAGAATTTTGAATTGTATTAGTTGCATATTTGAATTTTTAGTCATTTTAAAGGTGTTTAAACATATTTGTGACCATTTATCTTTATTAAAGTTACTGGATAAGTCACCCTCCCATTTTGAAGTTGGAAGACAGATTGAGTCTTCTAGTTTAGATAATAGTCTATATGTTTTTGATAATAGCTTTGGGGCATTGGGATTCATGAATTCTGCCACCCTAATAGGTAGCTGTAAGTTTAATTGATTAATGGTATATTTTTTTACATATAATAGATTTAAGCTGGTGATATTCTAAAAATGTTTTGCTACTGATTCCATATTGTGAAGTGAGAATATTAAATGATAAGAAGTTTCCATTTTCTATTATATGTTCTAACTGTTTTATTCCTTTATTTTTCCATTGAGTAAAATTGATAAGCTTTTTGTTTTGCAGGATGTCAGGGTTGTTCCAGAGGGGTGTAAACTTACATGGAAAAAGTGAGGATTTGGTTATTTTTAGAAAATCCCACCAAGCCACTAAGGAGGAACTGATATTGATGCTTTTAAAACACTTATGTGTTTTGATGGTTGAGCTGATGAATGGCAGATCAGAGATAAACACATCCTCACACAATGCTTGCTCTACATCTAACCATGTTTCATCCAGACTGCTAGGTTTAAGCCATTTGGAGATATACTGCAGCTTGTTAGCTAAGAAAACATGATTAAAATCGGGTAGCTCCAATCCGCCTCTATCTTTAGTCTGTTGTAAAGTTTTTAGACTGATACGTGATGGCTTATTTTTCCATAAAAATTTAGATATATGTGAGTCCAGTGACTTAAACCAACTGGAGGATGGTTTAGTGGGTATCATTGAAAACAGGTAGTTTACTTTAGATAGAACCATCATTTTAACTGTGGCAACCCTCCCCATGAGTGATATGGGTAAGCGCCTCCACCGTGAGAGATCATCCTCTATTGCTTTAAGTAGCTGGACATAATTTAGCTTTGTTAGTTCTGATAACCTGGGGGAAATGTTTATGCCTAGATATCTAATGTTTCCAGACTGTATTGTAGTATTGGGTATGTTTTGTAGGTCACAGTTGATGGGCATAATAATAGTCTTAGACCAGTTAATAGAGTATTCAGATATTGATGAGAATGTGTTAATAAGTGTGATTGTCTGGGGGAGAGACGTCGGTGAGTTCTGGAGAAAGAGTAATACGTCATCAGCATAAAGACTTATCTTGTGTTCTATATTTTTGGCATGGATTCCTTTAATCTCTTTATTTTGTCTTATGGCAGCAGCTAGGGGTTCAATAAAAATAGCAAAGAGTGATGGAGAAAGTGGGCAGCCCTGTCTGGTGCCTCTCTGCAAACAGAAGCTTGGAGAGGTTTGATCATTGGTCTTCACACATGCATTTGGGTTGTTATATAATATCTTTATCCAATCTATGTAAGATGACCCAAACCCAAATTTGTTTAACGTTGCAAATAAAAATTTCCAGTTTACTCGGTCAAACGCTTTTTCTGCGTCTAAAGAAATTACTGTGGATTACAGATTATGTAGAGTAGAATAATCTATGATGTTAATTAATCTACGCATGTTAGTAGAGGAATGTCTACCTTTAATAAAGCCTGTTTGGTCAGGATGTATTATTAGAGGGGTTATTTTTTCTATTCTTCTGGCCAAAGCTTTGCTAATTATTTTGAGATCTACATTTATTAATGAAATTGGACGGTAACTGGATGGAAGTGTCGGGTCTTTACCTGGTTTTATTAGTAGAGTAATATTGGCTAGGTTCATATTTGAAGGTATTTTTTGTTTTTCCTGTATTTCTAATATCATATTGTAGAAAGTGGGTGCCAACGTTGTCCAGAATTCTTTGTAGAATTCTGCTGGGTAACCATCTGGACCTGGGGCTTTATTGTTGGGCATATGCTGGAGAGCTTCATGGAGTTCGCCGACTGAAAGGGGGGAATCCAAGACCATTTTATCTTCATGTTTTAATTGTGGAAGATTAATGTTACTAAGAAATTTATCAATATTGTCATCTGTTGTAGTTAGTTGTGATGTATATAATGTTTTATAGAATTCTTTGAAAGTGTTATTTATCTTGTCAGGGTCGTGGCTGATGTTTCCTTCTGGATCTCTGACAGAGGAGATGGTTGTTTTCTCCTTATTTGTTTTTAACTGATTAGCCAGGAACCTTCCGGATTTGTTGCCATGCTCAAAATTCTCCAAGCGAAGTCTTTGCACCAAGAATTGTGTCTTTTTATCTATTATTTCATTAAGTTCAAGTTTAGCTTTCCTTATAGCATTTAGTGTGTGTTCTTCTGGGGAGACATGGTAAGCGTCCTCTAAGGATTTAATTCTGAGTTCTAACTCTGAAATTCTCAAAGTTTCCTTCTTTTTCTTATGAGAAGAGAAGGAAATTATTTTCCCTCTCATTACTGCTTTTCCTGCTTCCCAAAGAACACACGCTGAAGTTTCTGGCAAGTTGTTATTTTCTAGATATAAGGACCATTCTCTTTTGAAGTAGCTGATAAACTCAGGATCTTTAAGTAGTGACGTATTAAATCTCCAGTTTCTAGTTGCTGGTTTATTGCTCTTACTTCTCAGAGTGAATGATACTGGTGTGTGATCACTAATGCTAATAGGATGGATTTTGATTTCTGACATGTCATTCATCAGCGAGCTGCTAGTTAAGAAATAATCTAATCTAGAATAGGAATGGTGAACTGAAGAGAAGAAGGTGTATTCTCTTAGTGTGGGATGGTGAGAGCGCCAAGCATCACAGAGACCAAAATCCTTCATGTACTGTTTTACAGTTTCTGAGGATTTCCAGACTCGATGAGCTCCTGTGGTACTTTTTTTCTCCAATATAATGTTAAAATCACCTCCTACAATTAGTGTGTTATCTGAGTGACCATAGAGTGAGGCGAAGAGGGAGTGAAAGAAGGACGGATCATCAACATTTGGACCATATATATTTGCGATACATAACTTAACATTTGTAATAGATAATGTAATTATTATAAATCTGCCTTCTGGATCTATGATTGTATTATCTATATCAAAATTTAACCTTCTATTAATAAGAGTTGCTACTCCTCTCTGCCTAGAATTATAACAAGCTGAATACACGTGTGGAAACTGGGTTGTTGAGAGAAGATCTATTGTTGAGTTTGATAAATGAGTCTCTTGGAGTAATATTATATCTGCTTTCATTTCTTGCAAACGATTAAAAATTTTTAACCTCTTTTCCCTTGTGCCAGCTCCACGCACATTCCAAGTGACAAATGTGAGTTCGTTCATGAAGCAACCACAGAAATGAGGGCTATATGCATATTACTGAAGCGTGTGTGCGTGCATCCCACTGCTTCTCTGCGTGCACGTGTATGTGCCTGTTGGTTGTGACAGGGATGTATGTGCACTTGTGCTGTTCTGTGTGTGTTCCTGTGAATCATGAAAAGTGCTGATGTGTATATAATATAATGACAAGTGTTACCGTTAACCGTTAAAGGGTCGGAGAGAAGAAGTGTAAAGAGTGAAAAGAGCGACAATGCCAAAGAAAAAAAGTAATTTAAAAAACGCATCTGTGCTGAGAACAGTGTAGTGGAGACGGGCAGTGGATTTACCGTTAACTAAATTATCTTTTATGGCAGTTTTATGGATATAACATGATCTAGTGAGAAAACAGGAAAATTAAAGCACATACCAAGTCAGTAGAGCCACGGAGTGGTGTCCGGGTCGCGGTACAGCTGTCCATTAATAAATAATTTATCCACCGCGATGACAGAACGAGCGCCTTCCATGATGGATTTTTTCCTGATGGGAAACAGGACTCTCCGTCGGTGCAGAATCTCTCTCGGATATTGGTCGTTTACTCCGAAGTTCCTTCCCTTCAGTTCGCGGCCCTGGTTCTTCACCTGCTCCTTCTGTTTGAAGCTGACGAACTTCGCTACAATAGGTCTTGGTCTGCTGGACCCGGGTTTCCTCCCGCCGAGCCGATGGACTCTGTGAAAGGAGATGTTTTTCACCGTTTCCTCCGGGAGCTTCAGGTGGGTTTTGATGAAGTTTTTCACCATGGTCTCGGGGTCCTCCTCCGTCTGCTCTGGAATCCCTGCAAACACCAGGTTCTCTCTCATGCTTCTCGCCTGCAGATCGATCACCGTTTCCTTCGTCTTCTTATTTTCTTCTGAGAGACGGGTCAAGCCCTCGGTGAGGGATTTTACCGACTCTCTGAGAACGGCATTTTCTACAGCCAGATTTTCCACCTGCTTCTGGCTGAATTCTAATGATTCACGTAGCGCCTGGAACTCTTTGTGGAGAATTTCTACCAGGCTCAAACGTGCATCAAAACTACTGAGTTTTTTATCTATAGAGATCAGAACATCTGTTGAGTCGTTCCCCGGTGGTGAAACAGCTCCAGGTGAATCCTCATTTCGCTTTCTCTTGGACTTGGATGAGGTGGAGGGGGTAGACGTGTTGTTTGGTTTCCCCATGACGATTCTGTCGTAACAACGATCTATAAAATCTGTCAGGCTGGCCAAATCCTCCTCGCTGTGCTCCAGAGTTAACCTTTTAAAGACACTATTTTCCTACTTTAAAGAATATTTTGATTAGGCTGGCACAAAATACAATTGAATGAAAGTATAAATGTTTGGGCGCGCCTAGTTTGAATCTGCCGTCTCCCCGGAACTACGTCACCTACAGCATTAGCGTCACTTACCTGCCACAAAATTTTCTGGTGTGTTCATGTACAGGTGTAACAGTTTGTTGTCTGGTGATGGTGTGGATTGTAGGGTCGTTTTCCTTCTGTCTGTGATCTTTTTGTCTCCTTTCTTCTTTCCCTTTTGCTCTTTTTTTGCTATTTTCCATCTTTTTCTGTCCCCTCCGGTCAGGTCCAGCAAGATTACATAGATTCCATGATTCAAAGTAAATAAATAAATAAATTAATCACATTATCAAGAGGAGCCTTACCCATAGGCCTCCCCTTGGCAGAGCAAATTTGTTCAGCACGATACAGCAACCAGATTATCATTTTGGTTGCTATGATGCTGGACAGGACAAGTTAAAAAAAAAAAAAAAACAAAGGCAGAGGGCCCGCAACATGCCCAGGAGGACCAGCCCCCCCCAAACAGCCACCTGACGTAGTCACACCCCGGGATCAAATCAAATTTAACTTAACCCATAAGATCCCGATATGACATATTTGTCACATACAGTTTCTGAGACATTTTGCTTCAATTTATGGTATAAACTTTGCTTAAAGTCCTGTTGAACACAATCTGATACTTGTCTTCTGTCCCCTGATAGATAAACAGAAGCAGAAAACCACATTATAAAACTTTTAAACTATCACCCCCCCCCCAAAAAAAGTTATTTTTTTTGTTACATTTTGTTAAAGGGCCAAATAAAGATCTCCTATTTATAAATTCGACTTTTCTTACCATTTATTTATGGGTTAAAAACAACACACAACAGTGGCTTTAATAATTTTTCGGTTTCTTTATTCTGATTTTTCCATAGACTGAGTTTATACACAGAAACAAGTTCACTTTTGTTCTCAATCTCAGTTTTTAAAATCTTTCACATCTTTTTAGATTTTTTGGGATATTAATTGAAGCTTTATACATTACATGGAAAACGCTGTAATCGACTAGATGGCCAGATTTTAATAACTAACTTCGCAAATAGTGAACTTGATGGGTCTGCATATCTGTTTCTACTGAAGATTCTTTTAGCTCTTTGTTAAATGAAAACTGGATTAAAGTTATGTAACTCCCCATATTTCAACACAGTAAGTCAGATAGGGAACAATGAAATATTTATTATTAGTGATTTTCCAGTGAATTGTATACTTTATGAGGCATTGCAACTATTTTGGCTATTTTCACTTTGTTAACCCAACATTTATTTCTGCTTTACTAGAACTCAGGCTGGAGTCGCATTTAATAAAAGATCATACAGGATCAAACAGCAGCCACTTTGCTAAAATAAAAATAGTAAGATTTAGAAGGAAATGTCACACATCAAAGATGAAACTTGAGTAATGTGATTAATTTTAATCTCAATCTTACAGAATGTATTACGCGTGTCACACAAAACACTGCTGCAGAGAATTTAAACGCAGTCTTGCAAAAAAATTTCTTATAAAACAAAAATATTCTGACAATTTTATTTGGTTTGGTCTAAAATCTTCAGAACTTTTCTGCACATGCTCTTACACACTGATTTCATAACCACACGTTCAGAT
Source organism: Melanotaenia boesemani (assembly GCF_017639745.1). Classification (NCBI taxonomy): domain Eukaryota; kingdom Metazoa; phylum Chordata; class Actinopteri; order Atheriniformes; family Melanotaeniidae; genus Melanotaenia; species Melanotaenia boesemani. Next base: position 6,912,142 of record NC_055701.1, read on the forward strand.
GATTCTTCTAGAAAAGTTACAAACCATTTTGTTCAGAATCTGAAGGGTCTTGTCGATGGAGGGTTTAGACATCACTGAATGCAACACTGATTCTACTGTGGAGCAACGCTCAGAACCACACGGATGCTGTGGAATAAAAACACAAATCAGACACTAATTAATAAATCTGCTGTTAGTTAGGAAACCATAAAATGTTGAGCAGATTTATTAATGTACCATTGGCCATGCTTCATCAGCTCAATGGCATCATTGATTTGGTCCAGGGTCATGTTGTGAGTGATGAACTCATCCAGCTTCACCTTCTTGTCCAGATAAGCTTTAACCAACTCAGGAACACCATCCTTACCCTTAAACCCTGAGTTTCAGAAAACAGTGTTAGAGGAAACAAGACAAAGCTCTGTAATGTGAACTGGATAACCTGGAGTGGACTACCTTAGCTCACTATCGTTCACTCCACAGCATGGCTGAGACAAATTGATCAGCAACTGAGCTAGCCCGACTACTGTTGATTGAACTATTGATCGGTTCAAAGGTAAACCTGATGATAAACCTTATTTATTAGAGCCAGTCAAATTTAGCACCTTTACCAGAGTTAAATAACTCAACAAACACATTAATCTAAAGATAACACAAGCTAACTGCACGTGCCAGTAAAACAAAGACCTGCTCGTCTTCTGGAGGCTTTCCCCAGAGAGTGTTTGATGGAATATTTAGCCTCTGATAAACATTGGTATATGATAGTCACATTGGGTAGTTTATAGTTTGTCTCACCACCAAACATGGAGCCCTTCCATGTACGTCCAGCGATGAGCTGAATGGGTCTGGCAGCAAAGTCATGCAAATCTGTCCAGCCAACAATCACACTGACACCCCAACCTTTCACACAAGACTCCAAGGCACTGCGCTGGATGGAGAAAAAGGAAAAAGTGAGGGGACTTATTCTTAAATATTAACAACAAGCCATCAAATCTCACCATGACTGCCACATTCCCAACACATTCCAGGGAGTAGTCCACTCCTCCGTTAGTCATCTCTGCCAGGACTTGGCTGATGGGTTTTTTGTGATCCTTGGGGTTCACAAAGTCAGTTGCACCAAACACTTTGGCTTTTTCAGACTTCTCTGGATTGATGTCCACAGCTATAATCCTCTTTGCTCCTGCAAACTTGCAGCCCATGACTGCAGCCAAACCCACTGCTCCCAGACCAAACACGGCGCATGTGGAACCTGGTTCAACCTAAGCAGAAGAGGATTTATGGCATTTTAGGTTGAACTTTGATTTTTCCTGGTATAATTAACATCAATCTTCCCTGACTTTTGTGCAGCCAGACGCAGACAGTTACTTTGATTAATGACAAATATAATTTTTTTTTTTTTTTATTACTCACACACACACACACACACACACCTTGGCGGTATTAACTGCTGCACCAAACCCTGTGCTGATCCCACAACCAAAGAGACAGACTTTGTCCAGCGGCGCAGCAGGGTCGATCTTAGCAACAGCATTTTCGTTCATCACTGTGTACTCACAAAAGGTACTGGTTCTTACAAACTGCAGCACCTTCTTTCCCTTACAGGTAATCCTGGAGTTTTCAAATGACATCTCCATTTGTTCACCAGGAGTCCTGAACAGAACATTATAATCCTGGCTTTAAATCTTATCATGAACAAGTGTTTACAATGTTAATGTACCATCAAAAGTGTTTATAAGCTTATGAGTTTCTCCAGAATGAAGGAAATCAGAAGATGAGAGAAAGAAGATTTAAAATAAATACCATTTTTCACACAGGTTGCTTTTAGGACTCTTGCAGAAGCGACATTCCCGACACTGGGCAATGCACAAAGGGATAACCTTGTCCCCTAAGTTTCAAACACAATATGTCAAATGTATTTCACCTCTGCACTGATTAAATTACTTAAAAAAAACATTTACACATTTGAAACTATTGCTTCATTAAGTTTGACTGACCTGGCTGAAATTCAGTAACACCAGAGCCGACACTTTCCACTATGCCAGCTCCCTCATGGCCAAAGATCACTGGGAAGCCATCTTTGTTCATACTCTCACACAGGTAGTACAAGTCAGAGTGGCACAGTCCTGTAGCCACAATCTGCAAGGCACACACTTTTCAGCACTTTGGATTTGGGTTAGCTAACTGGGAGATACAAGTGACATGTTTGAGAAAAAAAAAAAAAAACAAACAAAAAAAAACAAACAAAACAAACAAAAAAAAAAACAAGGAAAAAACTTTGTAGTTTCGGGTTGTATCAGTTTACTGGTTTTTATAAGGAAAGCGGGCAAAGGATTTAATGAAAAGATGTTGAGAAAAGTGGCTTGACAAACCTTCAAAGATGAAAAGAAGCCGAGTCAAAGCAGTGTTAGCAGTGATTTTATTTCAGTTGGTCAGATTTTTTTACTTTGTTAACTTGTGCTATGTTGTGGGTAAATTAAAGCTCATGAAGTAGATGCTTTCTTGTTTTACTCATGCAGTTGCTAAGCAAAACACTGACAGCAACACTAGGATTGAGCTAATGTTTAATCTTCACTTTTATGCTAGCAATTTGAATATTTCCTCATATTAATTGGAATTTACAGCTCAACTAAATGTCCTTTCCTGTCAAATTTTTAGAAATAACAATTGCGTATCTACAGGTGAGGATTTTTAGCTCTCCTGGTTTAGTTTCGTATCTGTTTGTAAAGTGTTAAAAATCTTTTGGAATTTCTCATTACAACAAATTATATTAAAACTGTCTTAACAGTGAACATCTCTTACCTTTATGCGAACCTCATTGGCCTGAGGAGGGTCCACCTCAACCTCTTCGATGACCAGAGGCTGGTTGTGTTCCCAGGCTACTGCTGCCTTGCACTTGATGACCTAAAAGGCAGCAACATGGAGTAAAACTGTCATGTAGACCCTGTTGTTATTCTGCATTTCCAGTAGCTTTTCAGTAGTGCTGCAAGTCTTTTGTGGTTTATTTTAATCTACTTTTATGTTTAATGAGCTATGTCATAAAAAGAACGGGGACTTTTCTGGCAACCTTTAAACATGTTTTTTTTTTTAAATTTATTTATTTATTTTAGTTATTTTTTTTTTTTTAACATGAATGTTTGATTCTTTTTTCCCCCCCTTTTAGGTAGTGAAGGTTAACTAGTTTCTGATGATTGACTCAGAGGGTCTCAGCTGGGTGTCAGTACCACTCTTATGCGAACAAATTTAAATTAGGCATGCAGTATGATTGTAGTTTACCGCCTTACATTTATACAAACTGCATGACAACCAGTAGTTATTAGCCTCCGGTGTAATCTTTCCTGTACTGATAAGTTTAAAGTCCAACCGGATTACGAGACAACATTGAGTTATGCTTCTGTATTATTTATTGAAATTAAACTGTTTGAGGTCTAATTGAGTTTTAGGTTTTCCTTTTCTGCCGTTTCTGCCAATAGCAACAATTTAGACAAAACTGGAAAGACACAAAAATATATGTACCATGATACTTGTTCAATTTTAGAAAAAGACAGCACCCTAGTGTCTTGAAATTTTGCTGTGATAATTATGCATTTTGTTACCATAAAATGAAGAAATTTAATCAAACACACCTGCACGTGTGAAACTGTAATATTTGTTCTTCTTTTGTCATGATTAAATTTGCACCTGTGTCATTTTTCTTACCTTTCCAGCTGTTGACATTTTTCATGCAAATGGATTGACAGTCCAGAGAGAAATTTAAGGATGACTGCAGCTGCAAGACAGGAGAATGGAGAAGGAAACACAGGACCCAAGCAGTTTGTCATTAAACAAATAGGACTTTAACCTCGTGAGGCTGTTGGGAAATTAACCTAGTGGTGAAACCAGCGGTACACCACTTGAAAAACAGAGATGATATAATGCAGTCTTTTTTAATTTTTTTAAGGTGTTTATGTCTTTGCAGATACTTTTATGGATATTTATAGACTGTTTTGTTTTGTATGACAGCAGTCTTGTCTGTAACAATTGCTTATTTGGTACTGCAGTTTCACTTTTGCCACACATCGCCGCAGTCAATCTCAGGAGTACTAATCACTCACATAATCAATCCCATCAACCGGCTTTATATACTTCAGCCCCACATCCTCGATTTGTCGGACCACGTTTCAACATTGTTGGGTTAACCCTTTTTACCTTCCCGGCTCCGACTCCCCTGGCTGATTCGACGACTCCTTAAAATGTCTTTCTAGTAAGAAAAGTGTTCCTGTTCGTCTGCTGTGAATAAATCCTGTTAACCCTGATCCATCTCTGGAGGTCCTTCGTAACAGTGTAATATCTTATTTTATCCCTTAACTATTTAAAGTAGCTTTTAAAAGCTTTAATAACTGCTTTGTATTTATTTCCTTTCCTAACTTGAGACGTCATATGTGAACTATGTTAAACTTTTAAGATTTCAGGAACATTAAAATATCTTAGCTGATGGCTAAGTTATAAGAAAGTTGGTCAACAACACCTACATGAACATTTTGTCCATTTTGTCTTCTGAGGAAGACTGGAGCATTACTTGAGATATAAACAAAGCCACTGCATGAAGTGGAAAGGTGTACTGGATGGTTTGATATTTCCAACAAACATGGATACAATACAGATTTTTTAATTAAACTTTTTTTTTTTTTTTTTTTGTACAGCGGTGCATAATTTTTTCAATACTCACATTATTAGACTTAGTCCTGAAACACTTTCCTGGCACCAGTTGTACAATATGTACTTTATTTACCCCATCTGCCACTATCGGTCTATTTTATGTTTATGTTGCGAGCGGGTGTTTGGCTGAAACAATGGAAAAAGTTTTGAAAAATAATTTTCTGCAGCAAAAAAAAAAAAAAAATAATAACATGAACAGTTTCCAGTAAAAATAACAAAAGATAAAAAAAAGAAAGAAAACAACAAAAAACAACCCAAATGCAACAGGTTTTAGAAGCCAAGTCTGACAAGTCCAAAACTCCTGTTATATTTTCAGTGGAGTCCCCTGCCAGATGAACTCCAGGGCAAAGCAGACGAACGGTCAGCCTGCAAGATCATCAAACATGTAGGCAGAGGGATGCAAACATAAGGTAGCAGTCGCCTTGCGGGAGCCTGAGGCAAGGGCCCCGTTTCAGGTTCAACAAACTCTGAGTTTAATGCGCAACTCTGGGTTTACAAAGTCTGAGCTGCCAAACTCAAAGTTTTCAGTTTCAGAACAGGTGATAACTATTAGTTCAATCCACTCTGAGTTAACTTACCCCTGAGAACAGCACGTGCATGGGCAGATAAAAAGACCTCATCAATGGAACACAGATAACATGATTCACCATGATAACAGGAAAGTGAAAAAAAAGAGAGTTGCTCCTCCCATTTTGCACCAGTGGAGTTAGAAATATTAATGAATGCATATGCAGAATATAAGTTTAGAAAAAAAAAGCAATACAGTAGTGTCAGCAAAAGAACGTGAGCCGGCAGAAAATAGCTGACCGAGTCAATGCGAAAAAGTATAATTTATTTTCTCGAGTGTTCCACTTATTAAATATTTGCATGTCACTCATTTATTCACGTTTATGTGATGCGTCACCCATGTGTGTACATTTTTAATATGCAGGTTCAACACAACAGGCACCAAATGTACTTGGCAGCAAATGAAGATGAAATATAAAAATGTTGGTCGAACAGGTGAGGTATGATGTCATTTTCGTTTTGCCTATTCTTTTTTTTTTTTTTTAACTTGTCCTGTCCAGCATCATAGCAACCAAAATGATAATCTGGTTGCTGTATCGTGCTGAACAAATTTGCTCTGCCAAGGGGAGGCCTATGGGTAAGGCTCCTCTTGATAATCTGATTCATTTATTTATTTATTTACTTTGAATCACGGAATCTACGTAATCTTGCTGGACCTGTCCGGAGAGGACAGAAAAAGATGGATGGAAAAAGAGCAAAAGGGAAAGAAGAAAGGAGACAAAAACATTACAGACAGAAGGAAACGACCCTTCAATCCACACCATCACCAGACAACAATCTTTTACACCTGTACATGAACACACCAGAAAATCTCCTACAACTTTTACAAAAAACAAAAACAAAAACAAACAAAAAGCAAAAAACAGAGCTGCTAGTCATTAAGAGTTTTTAAATAAGAACCAAATCAAAAAGACATAACAGCGACCAGATACTAACTCACAGAAAAAATTTAAAAAAAGAAATATCTCTTAGTATAAAAACCCACTGGACAAATCAGTGACTGTGTCAGCATGCAGAGCATAAGGAATAAGGAGTGATCAGTGATGAGTGGTGAGTGAGATCGTGCAAATGCGACCACACCTCCACAGAGGCTAGAGGCAGACCAGGGCCAGAGATCCGGGCCCTCAGCATCAGCCCAAGCCACCCCACCACGAAGACGATTCCAGCCCCACTCGAAGGGTGGCAGAGTAAAGCCCCAGCAAGAGCCCCCCACGGTCTTGGGGCACAGGTCCCAGTGGGCCAAGATCGGCAGCCGCCGGCCCCGCCAGGGACCGGCCACCCAGGGCAGCCCAAGCGAAGGGCCCAGGGCCCCAGGAGCCCAGAGGCGGCCGCCTCACACCCCAAAGGCAGAGGGCCCACACCATGCCTAGGAGAACCAGGCCCCCCCAGACAACCACCCGGCATAGGCCAGCACACACCCCAATGTTCCAGCCGCACACCCCGGGAACCATGGCGCCATCGACCCCACCCCCCCCCCCCCTCCACCTACTCCAATCTGCATCCCATATAACCCCACACTCATACCCTCCCCTGTGCCGTACCCACAAGCACTCACTATCACACAGTCACACATAACCCACCCACCATGCCCCGTGGGGGACACCCTAGGCGGACCAGAGCTTCTACCCAATTAACAGCATTCGGTTGCTACAATCAACATGTGATCTAGTTAATTAAATTTCCTAATTAGAAAAAGTTTTTTTAGGGGTTTTGTTCAGCTATCTCAGTGCTGTTAACCAGTATTTAATGTTGTCCACTTTAAAATAAACCCACAAGTCTTCATACATAGCTTACTGGGTCTGTTTAAAAGGTTAGCTTCATTATAGCCAATAGAAAAAAAGGCTGAGGGATGAGAAACAGGGGTCTGCTGCCACTATCATTCACAGAGGCTGAGGAGATGGCCCCCAGTCAGCACAGTGGGCGTCCTACTGCAGAGGGAATATGTAGAGAAAGCTCATCCTACCCAACCAGCCCCCAGGACACAAGGGCTTATATGAGAGGTTAGTTCTTCAGATTAGTGATATATGTACATTCATCCTTTTTTTCAGTGTTAACTCAGTGATGCACACCCATCTGTCTTAGACACAATGTGGCTGATCTTCTTGTAGCAGTGAAGTTCTTTGTGACTGATGGTAGTTTCTTTTTTATTCTAAGTTGTCCTTCAGATGTAATCTATTTTACTCAGAGTTGTATATTTGATGAATTCTGATGTGTTGTTAAAATTATAGAATCTAACTAGGCTGGGGACTTTCCTAGATGAAACTATAATTGTAACTGGTTTAATTTTCATTCTCTACCAGTTGCAGATGTTGTAATCTGTCTGGTGGAGCCCTCTGCCATAACAGACCTCCAAGCAGTTGTAAGTACTTTTCATACTCCACAGATTTTCAATAATGGGTCAGAGTAGAAATGCGCTCATTTAATTTGCATTACAGGAGGATGAAGACACCTTGTCAGCTGCCACAGAGAGGGAGGGTTCGGAGAGGCCTACAGGCAAGGCAAATTTATTTGTATAGCACATTTCATGTACAAGACAATTCGAAGTGCTTTACATAAAACATTACAGTACAGTGTAGACAACAATAGTGCATTTAAACAAACAAACAAAAAAGACTAAATTAAATTAAATTAATTAATTAAAAACTGAAAGAAAAAGCTAAAATAAAATAGATAAAATGCAAGAACTAAAGTTCCAGTGTGGGGAAAGACAGTATTAAAACATGATCAGGTTTAAAGATTCCAGCTTAAAAGATTATAGACTATAGAGGTTTTACAACTTGAAAACATCTATCAGTTAATCATTGTGTGATACCATAATACAACTCGCACCTTTTTTTTTTCTTTAACAGATCAGTGTTGGAAGTGACACCGAGGAAGAGGATCCATCCACCTCCACAGCTTACTTCAGTAAGCTGTTGTTCGGCCTGTGGCTTGCAATGAAACAAGACCTGACACTGGAAAATTCAATGTCATTTTTTGTTCTTATAGCTTCCTTGAAACAGCAATAGAAGGTGTACCTCAAAAAACAAATAGAAAAAACAAATTTAGAAATGGACCACAGGAGGTTGCGGATGAAGAAACAAATCTAGAACTGCTGGAACATCAGTTAAAGGTGGGTGAAGTACCCACAGCTGGATCATTTAACGTGTTTTACCAATACAAGAATCACCTTTTAACTACTGTACTGCATTTGCACCTGCAGGAAATAAAGAAGACTTCATAAAACAAAAAAGCACATTTATTTTTAACTTTATTTGACACTAGGGAGATGATGGGTCACTCAAAATGATGGTGGTGTATTGTGTCTCTGACTGTTCTTCCATCTTGTGCATCAGCGGGGTGGTCAGGATGATACATACCCAATAATGTTGCATGCCCTTTCTGGGGCGACTCTGAGCCTATGAAGGCACTGGATGTGGGCCTTAAGCATCCCAATAGTCATCTTTACCCTGGTTGGAGTCCTGCAATGGGCCAAGTTATAATGATTCTGCAGGCTGGGTCAGGATCAGGGTAAGGGGTCAGCAAATAAGGCTGGCAGGGGTACCTACTGTCACCCAGCAGGTAACCATCAAACTCTCCTATAATACCGGATACAATATTGCATTTTGTTAGTTGTGATAGGTCAAATAAAAGGGTTAGGGTTAGGGGTTAGGGGTTAGGGTTAGGGTTCATTAATTGTAATGTACATAACTCACCACGGGAAAATCTAGCGCTCGGTGTACACTCACGAAAGACTCGAGAGTCGTGCACAGACCCAGGCCACTTTGCTTCCACATTATTGATGATGTGGGCTGCATCACATATGATCTTTAAAGTACAGAACAGTAATTAGATGCAGTAGCTGTAATGTGAAGTATCTGGGATTCTAAAGGCTACTTTATTTACCTGCACATTAATGCTGTCGAAAGACTTCCTAGTCACATAATTTCCTTCATCTGCTGAGGGAGCTATGATAGGAATCTGAGTCCCATCTATACAGCTAACCACACCTGGAAACCCTAAAATATATCAAATCAACTGATGTGTTCCACACTTAAAAATAAGTTCATTATTGCTTGGACAAATACCTTCAATTCTGTGGAATTCTTCTTTGATATATCTTGTGGGTCTGTGACTTGGGAAGTGTAGAGCAAACGTTTCAGTGCAAGTGCAGAGTGACAGTTCTCACAGCCCAACAGACTGTTGCTTTTGAAAAATGCTGTGTCACCGATGTTATAAAGAAAACAAAGTGCAACACAAAGAACTTGCTCAGAACTGAGAGCATGTCCACGATGTATCATATGAACAATATGAGGGCTGAGAATATTGTTCAGATACATGATCAATTGTGCAAAAAAAGGTAGTGCTCAAACAAATGATCTTGAGGGAATGATAAAACACCCAAGCAGGATCTGATCCTTCCCGACGTAGATATCTGTGGCGTAATTGTGCTTCGATGTCTGGCTCCTCAAGAAAAGGACACGGCATGTCTGACACTTCCTTCAGTCTGCAGGCTGCAGCTAAAGAGGAGAAGAAACTCAGGGTTAGTTGAAGAAAACCTGCCAGCGAGCAGGTTAGCTTCACAGAGTCTGTTGCCGCAGTAACTGACTCAAAGTTACACTGAACTCGGTTTGTGAAACCAAAAGCCCAGAGTTTCCCTTAACTCGGAGTCAACTAACTCAGTTTTCACTAATCCCGCTTTCTGAAATGGGGCCCAGGTGAATTGTTGCCACTATTGGAGCGGGTTGGAGCAGGTGTCTGCTTAGGTCCGTTGTGTCGATCCTCTCTGACTGGTCCACCTAGGAGGAAGACTCTTGGCCACAACCCACTGACTGTAGTTACCGGTTGAGCCAACTTTCCTAGATACCAGGGCAGGAGGAGATCTTTTTAAAGGATCACCTTTAGTTTCCAAGCAAGAAAATTAATACCAGGGCCTAAAGAAAATTACTACTGAGCTGGATATTGGATCAGAGGGAGTAGTACCCTGCTGTGTTGACCTTTCCAGTGACCTTGGAAGATGGTGGATATTACGATGCTGACCAGCAGTGTGCATAGTAGTTGTACGCATGGCCCTCATAGTGGTACCCATATGATCAATTATGGGACCATTTGTGGAATTAGGAGAGCTCACAAATGTAGAGGCTGGAGACAGATTTGGCACAGTGGAAACCAGAACACCAGGAGAAGAGACGGTTTGTTGGTGAGAGGAAAAAACTGGTTGTGTCCCTGCAACCTGTTGAAGAGGTGAGGCAGTGAAAGCTTGATCTTACTTGGGTCAGTAGAAACAACCAAGAGCATTTATAGAGTTTGGCTTTGAGGCCTTCTTGTTGGAGCCACATAGCATAACATCCAACCTCCTCAGGTGTTGCTCTATGATGGAAGAAAAGACCACAATGTCATCTAGTTAAAGGGGAAGAGTTTGACCTTGCTGATCACCAAAAATGCGTTGCAGCAACCTCTGGAAAGTGCTCGGGCATTGCAGAGCCCAAAAGGCATTCTATTCCATTCAAACAGGCCGAAGAGAGTGCAAAAGGCGGTCTTAGGCCAATCTCCCTCTATAACGGGGAGCTGATCATACCCACTGGCCAAATCCATAGTTGAAAACCAACGTGCCCCTGTGGGTGCATCCAGAGACTCCTCAATAAGGTATCTTTCAACACACATATGCAAAGTGCATGTGTGTTAATTACCAATGATTTCTTCACCAGCAGTGGTAAAGCGTATGGACTACTGCTCTCTCCAAGCATGTGTGTTTGCAAAAGTTGGTTGATATGCTCTTCTAACGAGGTTATAATACTTGGTTACATTCTGAACTGTTTCAGCTCTGCTATGAATGTTTAAAACTTGTGTTTTAATAGAATCATCTGGCTCAGTGTGTCCTTCAGCAAGTAAGAACCAGATGTAATTAAAAATCATCAGTTATCAGTCAGACCTGTTGCATTACATACATGCCTCAATTCAACATTCACACACATTGAACAGCACATCCCAATCTATTGTGTGAGCAGTGGGTGGCCTGCTCACGTCTATGATAACTGGCCAATTACAATCTGTTGCGTTTCCAGCGATCCCATTGTGCAAGGCAGTCTCCCTGCCTAAGAAGATAAAATGTGATCACATCCAGTGTTCGGGGCTCAGCGGGTGACCTGTCCTATGAGCCCAGCACTGCACTACATTACCTGTTACATCACATTAGCAGTTCTTATACTTGTACTCTGTGCCATTAAAATCTCACTAGTGATTAAAAAGAGGAAATAAATCTCACTTATTTATACATGTTTTATTCTTTTTGTAAAAGAAAAAGACAAAAACAAACAAGAAACATAAATATCAAACACTTTAATAAAAAGGAGCACAAAGAAGAAAAATAAATCCCCCCATACACAAATCATTAGTTAACCAAACAAATAATCAAATTTAACTTAACCCATAAGATCCCGACATGACATATTTGTCACATACAGTTTCTGAGACATTTTGCTTCAATTTATGGTATAAACTTTGCTTAAAGTCCTGTTAAAAACAACACAGTGGCTTTAATAATTTTTTTAACACAATTTTGATTCAGCTTTTTTGGTTTATTTATTCTGATTTTTCCATAGACAGAGTTTATACACAGAAACAAGTTCACTTTTGTTCTCAGTCTCAGTTTTTAAAATATTTCACATCCTTTTAGATTTTTTGGATATTAATTGAAGCTTTATACATTACATGGAAAACGCTGTAATCGACTAGATGGCCAGATTTTAATAACTAACTTCGCAAATAGTGAACTTGATGGGTCTGCATATCTGTTTCTACTGAAGATTCTTTTAGCTCTTTGTTAAATGAAAACTGGATTAAAGTGTTGATGGTTTACATGTAATTCCCCATATTTCAACACAGTAAGTCAGATATGGAACAATGAAATATTTATTATTAGTGATTTTCCAGTGAATTGTATACTTTATGAGGCATTGCAACTATTTTGGCTATTTTCACTTTGTTAACCCAACATTTATTTCTGCTTTACTAGAACTCAGGCTGGAGTCGCATTTAATAAAAGATCATACAGGATCAAACAGCAGCCACTTTGCTAAAATAAAAAATAGTAAGATTTAGACGGAAATTTGACACATCAAAGATGAAACTTGAGTAATGTGATTAATTTTAATCTCAATCTTACAGAATGTATTACGTGTGTCACACAAAACACTGCTGCAGAGAATTTAAACGCAGTCTTGCAAAAAAATTTCTTATAAAACAAAAATATTCTGACAATTTTATTTGGTTTGGTCTAAAATCTTCAGAACTTTTCTGCACATGCTCTTACACACTGATTTCATAACCACACGTTCAGATGATTCTTCTAGAAAAGTTACAAACCATTTTGTTCAGAATCTGAAGGGTCTTGTCGATGGAGGGTTTAGACATCACTGAATGCAACACTGATTTTACTGTGGAGCAACACTCAGAACCACATGAATGCTGTGGAACAAAAACACAAATCAGACACTAATTAATAAATCTGCTGTTAGTTAGGAAACCATAAAATGTTGAGCAGATCCCACAACCAAAGAGACAGATTTTGTCCAGCGGCGCAGCAGGGTCGATCTTAGCAACAGCAATCTCCTTCATCACTGTGTACTCACAAAAGGTACTGGTTCCCATGCAGGACCTTCTTTCCCTTACAGGTTATCCTGGAGGTTTCAAATGCCATCTTGTCTTGTTCACCAGGAGTCCTGAACAGAACATGTATAATCCTGGCTTTAAATCTTATAATGAACAAGTGTTTACAATGTTAATGTACCATCAAAAGTGTTTATAAGCTTATGAGTTTCTCTAGAATGAAGGAAATCAGAAGATGAGAGAAAGAAGATTTAAATAAATACCCTTTTTCACACAGGTTGGTTTTAGGACTCTTGCAGAAGCGACATTCCCGACACTGGGCAAGGTACAAAGGGATAACCTTGTCCCCTAAGTTTCAAACACAATATGTCAAATGTATTTCACCTCTGCACTGATTAAATTACTTTAAAAAAAGAACATGAAATAGGTTTTAGTCTTGGTGTAGAGATGTAACGCCCAGAGACAAACACAGCATTTACACATTTGAAACTATTGCTTCATTAAGTTTGACTGACCTGGCTGAAATTCAATGACACCAGGGCCGACACTTTCCACTATGCCAGCTCCCTCATGGCCGAGGACCACTGGGAAGGCATCTTTGTTCATACCCTTACACAGGTGGTACACGTCTGATTGGCATATCCCTGTAGACACAATCTGCAAAGGACACACTTGTTCTAGCACTTTGGTTTTGGATTAGTGTTACGACCCAATATAAGGAGTATGTTTGGGGGGGAACAAAAAAGGACGTTGAGGACAGATGGTTAATTAAAAATAAGCACATTTTATTAAAACCCGTGAACAGCGAGTGCAAACCTGTAACAAAAAGGAAAAGTGTGCTGGGGTTAGCGGACCTGCAGAAAGAAACAAACCAATACATATACCTAACACTCACCGAGTGCAAACAAAGACATAACTGCAACTGGGTGAGGAAACTATAACCAAACACAAAGCAGCAGGCCCATAAACTAAAGTGACCGTCGTCACAACACAATAAAACACTAACCTAGCCCAGCACTGAAAACAATCACACAGAAGTAAACTAACCACACAGAACTAAACCCCTGAAGCACCCACAGTGACAAACGAGGTTGTCGCGACACCCGCACACACTCGGTGCACAATGTGAGGGGAAAAGCGGCCTGAGCCTTTCTGGCTTCTCCCCTCCAGACCGGCCTCGGCTGCAGCCTTTCAGTCTGAGCTTCCACACGAGCTGCAGCCTTCAACTCACATCTCCGGCATTGGTCTGTCGTGTTGAAGAAGGAGCTGAGTCAAAAGGCAAAGCTCTCGTTTTCCGGTCAATCTACGTTCCTACACTCACCTATGGTGACGAGCTGTGGGTAGTGACCAAAAGAACAAGATCGTGAATACAGGCGGCCGAAATGAGTTTTCTCCACAAGGTGCCTGGGCTCTCCTTTAGAGATAGGGTGAGAAGCTTGGTGATCAGGAAGGGGCTCACAGTAGAGTCGCTGTTCCTCCACATCAAGAGGAACCAGATGAGGTGGCTTGGGCATCTGATCAGGATGCCTCCCTGGTGAGGTGTTCTGGGCACGTCCTACCTGAATGAGGCCCCAGAAAATACCCAGTACACACTGGACGGACTACAGCTTTCGGCTGGCCTGGGAACGCCTCGGGATCCCACCTGGATGAGTGGATAAATGTGGCCGGGGAGAGAGAAGTCTGGGTTTCCCTGCTTAGGTAGCTGCTCCCTCAACCCGACTCCCGATAAGCAGCAGACAATGGATGGATGGATGGATGGATGATGGATGGATGATGGATGGATGGATGGATGGATGGATGGATGGATTTCTCATTACAACAAATTATATTAAAACTGTCTTAACAGTGAACATCTCTTACCTTCATGCGGAGCTCATTGGCCTGAGGAGGGGCCACCTCAACCTCTTCGATGACCAGAGGCTGGTTGTATTCCCAGGCTACTGCTGCCTTGCACTTTATGACCTAAAAGGCAGCGACATGGAGTAAAACTATCATGTAAACTTTGCTGTTATTCTGTATCCCCAGTGGCTTTTCAGTAGTGCTGCATGTCATTTTGTGATTTATTTTTTATCAAACCATCATTTTTCTACTTTTATGTTTAATGAGCTATGCCATAAAATAAACAAGGACTTTTCTGGCATCCTTTTTACATGTTTTATTTTTTCTTTATTTTTTTTTTTTTTTTGTTTGTTTTCTTTTGTTCTTTGTTTTGTTTTTTTAACATAAAGACTTTATTCTTTTTTGTCCTTTTAGGATAGTGACAGTTAACTTGTTTCCAATGACTGACTGACAGGGTCTCAGCTGGGTGCCTCTTTCCATTTCCCAAAGAAACAGGTGACAAAATGTATTAAGTATAACAGCTGCTGCTACTTGTGGAAAAACACAGGTGGTATTTTATTAATAAAAAGAATGAAATGGGACAATGTCAGACATAAATGTCAACAATAAAATTACAAGCTGTGTTTACAGATGGGGTCGCCTCGTGGCGGTGGGGCCTGGCCACTGGTGAGGCCTGCGTTGGTGGACTTTGGCCCTTGGCCAGGTGCCAGACTGTTCTGGGGAGGGGTAGTTGGGGGTTCTGGTGCCCGGGGATGGCCCGTTCTCTTTGAGGGGAGGAGTCAGTTTGTGCCGGGGGTTCTGGGCCTGCCCTGGTGTCTGGTTGCCGTAGGGTATGGCACAGGAGCAGGAGGGGTGTAAGGGTATGAAGGGAGGCTGAGTGGGGCTTGGGGGATCATAGCGGGACACACTGGGATAAGGTTAAGAGTGTGACTGAGAGGTTGGTGAGTGCATGCATGTATGTCTGTGTGTGTATATGTGTCAGGATGAGTGGGACATAGGTGTGTATGTCTTCCCTGTTCTTTCTCACACACGTAGGGTCTTGAAAGGCATGCATGTCGTGCTGGGTGGAGCGGATGGGAGCCATCCAAGTGGCCTCCTTGGCTGCACCTGTGGCCACAGGGGGGCTCTGGCTGCAACCTTCCTCTGCCGCCCTCAGGGTGGGTCCGGGATAGTCTTTGTGCTGAGGTGGCTTGGGTTTGTGCTCCGGGATCTTGCCCGGGTCTCTGGGCTGCCCAAGTCTGCCTCTAGTCTCCGTAGAGGCGTAGTCATATTTGCACAATCACACTCATCTGTGCTCACTCCTCATTCCTCATACTCTGCATGCTGAGGCTATGTCTCTTATCAACAATTGCAGACACAAAATAAAAGGCTGCGTTTGCAAGAAATATTATAGTTATTTTTGTTCTAATTCAAGGCACTTATAGTACCACACGTGGGACAAATTTGAATTTAAATGCATTTATTAAGCATTGGGTTTCATAACCTCTTTATATTTGTACAAATTGCATAACAACAAGTGGCTATTAGCCTCTGGTGTAATCTTTCCTGTACTGATAACAGTTTAAAGTCCACACAGATTATGAGACAACATTGAGTTATGCTGCTGTATTATTTATTAAAATTTAACTGTTTGAGGTCTAATTGAGTTTTAAGTTGTCCTTCTCCGCCATCTCTGCCAGTAGCAACAATTTAGACAAAAATTTAGGCTGGAAAGATACAAAGATATGTCAACCAAGATATGTGTTCAATTTTAGAAAAAGACAGCACCTTAGTATTTTGAATTTTTGCTATCTTATAATAATTTACCATTTTTTATAAAATGAAGAAATTAAACTTAATCAAACACATCTTGCACCTGCACGTGTGAAACTAATATTTGTTCTACTTTTGTTCCGAATAAATTTGCACCTGTGTCATTTTTCTTACCTTTCCAGCTGTTGACATTTTTCATGCAAATAGATTGACAATCCAAAGAAAAGTTAAAGGATGACTGCAGCTGCAAGACAGGAGGATGGAGAAGGAAACACAGGACCCAAGCACTTTGTCATAAAACAAATAGGACTTTAAACTCGTGAGGATGTTAGGGAACGAACAACACAGTGAAGCCAGCAGTACACCACTTTAAAAACAGATAACATAGCCATTTTTTACATTTTTATTACGTCATTCTCCATTTTGTCCTCTGATGAAGACTGAAGGGCATTATTTGAGTTATAAACAAAGCCACTTCATAAACTGGAAAGGTTGACCAGATGGTTTGATATTTCCAACCAGTATGGAATACTGGTAATAAGGATTAGGATTATGGACAGTAAATTCAACTTTTCTTTTTTTTCTTTTGTACAGCGGCACATAATGTTTGCATGTGGAAATAAATATATATAAATATGTACCTTATTTGCCTCGTCTGCCACTGAATGTCAACTTTATTTTTAGATAAAGGAAAAAAGAATGTGAGGGATACTGTGACTCACACAGCTGAGTGAGAAAGCTTGATTTTTCATCAAAATGTTGTATGGCTTAAGTGTCTGATGTGATGTTTGTAGAATCTTGTCTTCATGAAGTCTTTTTAAAAAGTAGTTGTATATACAAGCAGTTGTGCAAAATAAACCTGCAGAATTACTGCAAGAACAAGCAGTATATGACCTCCAAGTGTTTAACAGTTTTACAGAAATGCAATGCATTAAAAGTTGAGTTTTGGCATTATCATTTATAAAAAAAACAAAAGTGATGTAATCTTTTTATAATCATTTATTTAGTTTCATAAACACCTCAGCTTTATCTTGCACAATATCTTATCCTCCATGACTTTGTGTACATGATTGCCAGAAAAGTGATGGTTGTACAAAACATTTTGGGGACAATTTCAACCCCTGCAAGATTTTAAAAGTCACTTCAAGCTGAGGACTTATTGTGGAGAAACAGACAGAACTGTGCGGATGCTGTGGAACAGAAACAAAAACAGAAATTAGAAGATTTGCAATTTTTTAAAATGGTCATGTTTACTTTTAGCTAACTTATGAGAAGTTAAGCGAGATGAGGAATGTACCATTGGCCATGCTTCATCAGCTCAATGGCATCATTGACTTGGTCCAAAGTCATGTGGTGAGTGATGAACTCATCCAGCTTCACCTTCTTGTTGAGATAGAATCTAACCATCTCAGGAACGCCATCCTTACTTTTAAACCCTAAGTCCAAAAAAGAGAGAAAAACATTAAGAAAAACATGAGACTGAATCTTCTTGATGATTTCAATGACTCGGACTGCACTAGATGAGAGGAGTCAGGGCTGAATGTGGAAACTGATTAATGTCTTCATTTATTTCAGTCAATAAACTGACTTCAGAAAAAAAAAGAAACTTGTGAGAATCGTATCAGTCTGAGGTTGTGCTCATATTAGTCTAACCTCCAAACAGAGAGCCCTTCCATGTGCGTCCAGCGATGAGCTGAATGGGTCTGGCAGCAAAGTCATGCAAATCCGTCCAGCCAACAATCACACTGACACCCCAACCTTTCACACAAGACTCCAAGGCACTGCGCTGGATGGAGAAGAAGCAAAACGTGAGGGACTTATTCAGTTCTTAAATATTAACCACAAGCCATCAAATCTCACCATGACTGCCACATTCCCAACACATTCCAGGGAGTAGTCCACTCCTCCGTTAGTCATCTCTGCCAGAACTTGGCTGATGGGTTTTTTGTGATCCTTGGGGTTCACAAAGTCAGTTGCACCAAACACTTTGGCCTTTTTAGACTTCTCTGGATTGATGTCCACAGCTATAATCCTCTTTGCTCCTGCAAACTTGCAGCCCATGACTGCAGCCAAACCCACAGCTCCCAGACCAAACACGGCGCATGTGGAACCTGGTTCAACCTAAGCAGAAAAGGATTTATGGCATTTTAGGTTGAACTTTGATTTTTCCTGTTGTAATTAACATCAATCTTCCCTGACTTTTGTGCAGCCAGACGTGAACATTTGCTTTGATTAACGACAAATATAATTTTTTTTTTTTATTACACACACACACACACACCTTGGCAGTATTAACTGCTGCACCAAACCCTGTGCTGATCCCACAACCAAAGAGACAGACTTTGTCCAGCGGCGCAGCAGAGTCGATCTTAGCAACAGCAATCTCCTTCATCACTGTGTACTCACAAAAGGTACTGGTTCCCATAAACTGCAGGACCGTCTTTCCCTTACAGGTAATGCTGAAGGTTTTGAATGCCATCTTGTCTTGTTCACCAGCAGCCCTGAACAGAACATTATAATCCTGGCTTTATATCTTATAATGCTCAAATGTTTACAATGTTAATGTACCATCAAAAGTGTTCATAAGCTTATGAGTTTCTCTAGAATGAAGGAAATCAGAAGATGAGAGAAAGAAGATTTAAATAAATACCATTTTTCACACAGGTTGGTTTTAGGACTCTTGCAGAAGCGACATTCCTGACACTGGGCAAGGCACAAAGGGATAACCTTGTCCCCTAAGTTTCAAACACAATATGTCAACTGTATTTCACCTCTGCACTGATTAAATTACTTAAAAAAAAGAACATGAAATAGGTTTTAGTCTTGGTGTAGAGATGTAACGCCCAGAGACAAACACAGCATTTACACATTTGAAACTATTGCTTCATTAAGTTTGACTGACCTGGCTGAAATTCAGTAACACCAGAGCCGACACTTTCCACTATGCCAGCTCCCTCATGGCCGAAGATCACTGGGAAGCCATCTTTGTTCATACTCTCACACAGGTAGTACAAGTCAGAGTGGCACAGTCCTGTAGCCACAATCTGCAAAGCACACACTTTATTCAGCACTTTATTTTGGCACTTTATTCTAGTTTCTGTTCATAACTGGGAGAGAGAGGGAGAGAGAGAGAGCGAGATAGATAGATAGATAGATAGATAGATAGATAGATAGATAGATAGATAGATAGATAGATAGATAGATAGATAGATAGAGAGAGAGAGAGAGAGATAGATAGATAGATAGATAGATAGATAGATAGATAGATAGATAGATAGATAGATAGATAGATAGAGAGAGAGAGAGAGAGAGAGAGAGCGAGATAGATAGATAGATAGATAGATAGATAGATAGAGAGAGAGAGAGAGAGAGAGAGAGAGATAGATAGATAGATAGATAGATAGATAGATAGATAGATAGATAGATAGATAGAGAGAGAGAGAGAGAGAGAGAGAGCGAGATAGATAGATAGATAGATAGATAGATAGAGAGAGAGAGAGAGAGAGAGAGAGATAGATAGATAGATAGATAGATAGATAGATAGATAGATAGATAGATAGATAGATAGATAGATAGATAGAGAGAGAGAGAGCGAGATAGATAGATAGATAGATAGATAGATAGATAGATAGATAGATAGATAGATAGATAGATAGATAGATAGATAGATAGATAGATAGATAGATAGATAGATAGATAGAGAGAGAGAGAGAGAGCGAGATAGATAGATAGATAGATAGATAGATAGATAGATAGATAGATAGATAGAGAGAGAGAGAGAGAGCGAGATAGATAGATAGATAGATAGATAGATAGATAGATAGATAGAGAGAGAGAGAGAGAGAGATAGGTAGATAGGAGCCGAGTCAAAGCAGTGTTAGCAGCCAATGGCTACTCTAGTCTCGGGAGGATGGATGGATGGATGGATGGATGTCTCATTACAACAAATTAGATTAAAACTGTCTTAACAGTGAACATCTCTTACCTTCATGCGAACCTCATTGGCCTGAGGAGGGGCCACCTCAACCTCTTCGATGACCAGAGGCTGGTTGTGTTCCCAGGCTACTGCTGCCTTGCACTTGATGACCTAAAAGGCAGCAACATGGAGTAAAACTATCATGTAGACCCTGTTGTTATTCTGCATCTCCAGTTTTTTTTTTTTGTAGTGCTGCAAGTCTTTTCGTGGTTTATTTTGTTCAGACCATCATTATTCTACTTTTATGTTTAATGAGCTATGCCATAAAATAAACGAAGACGTTATTGGCATCCTTTTTACATGTTTTATTTTTTTCTTGTTATTTTTTAACATGAAGACTTTATTCCTTTTTTTCCTTTTAGGATAGTGAAGGTTAACTAGTTTCCAATGATTGACTCATAGGGTCTCAGCTGGGTGCCTCTTTGCATTGTCCAATGAAACAGGTCACAAAATGTAATCAGTATAACAGCTGCTGCTACTTGTGGATAAAACTAATAAAAAGAATAAAGAGGGGAAATGTCTCTTATCAACAATTGCAGACAAAAAATAAAAAGCTGCTTTGCAAGAACCCCATATATTACAGTTATTTTTGTTCTGATTCAAGGTGAGTATTTATCTAGGCACTTACAGTACCACTCGTATGGGACAAATTTAAATTAAGCATGTAGTATGATTGGGATTACCTTCTTACATTTGTACAAACCGCATGGCAACCTCTGGTGTAATCTTTCCTGTACTGATAACAGTATACAGTCCAAACAGATTATGAGAAAACATTGAGTTATGCTTCTGTATTATTTATTGAAATTTAACTGTTTGAGGTCTAATTGAGTTTTAGGTTTTCCTCCTCTGTCATCTCTGCCAGTGGCAACAATTTAGACAAAACTGGAAAGACACAAAGATATATGTACCATGATACGTGTTCAATTTTAGAAAAAGACAGCACCCTAGTGTCTTAAATTTTTGCTATCATATAATAATTTTGCATTTTGTTATTATAAAATGAAGAAATTAAACTTAAACACATCTTGCACCTGCATGTGTGAAACTGTAATATTTGTTCTTCTTTTGTCATGATTAAATTTGCAGGTGTCATTTTTCTTACCTTTCCAGCCGTTGACATTTTTCATGCAAATAGATTGACAATCCAGAGAGAAGCTCAAGGATGACTGCAGCTGCAAGACAGGAGAATGGAGAAGGAAACACAGGACCCAAGCACTTCGTCATAAAACAAATAGGACTTCAACCTCGTGAGGATGTTAGGGAACGAACGACACAGTGAAGCCAGTGGTACACCCCTATAAAAACAGTGTTGATAACACTCTTTTTTAAATGGATTTTATATTTTTGCACACCCTTTTATGGATATTTATAGACTGTTCTGTTTTGTCTGTAATGATTGTTGATTCCGTCCTGCCGTGCAATTTACTGTGCAAACGGACAGTGAAGTATTATTTTATCTTTTAACTATTTAAATTTGCTTTTAAAAGCTTTAATCACTGCCTCAAATTTATTATTAACTTTGCTAACTTGAGACATCTTATCTGAACTGGGTTAAACTTTTAAGCAAACAGGAACATGAACATTTCTTAGCTGATGACGAAGTTATAAGAAAGTTGATCAACAACATCTACATGAACATTTTGTCCATTTTGTCCTCTGATGAAGTCTGAAGGGCATTATTTGAGATATAAACAAAACCACTACATGAACTGGTAAGGTTGACCGGATGGTTTGATGGGTTTAATAAGGATTATGGACAGTAAATTCAACTTTTTATTTTTTTTGTACAGCAGTAGATAATGTTTGCATGTGCAAATAAATATAAATGTTTATTATTTGCATAAATGTCCATTCATGACAAAAACAGTCAAAATATTTGTCAGTTTTCTTTCCAATAGCCTGAAAATTAACATCTCAAAATTATTTCTTATAAAATGTTTATATTCAATTATTCACTGTACTTTAAAAAAGTGTCTCAAGCTACAAAGACAGAGAACCTATAAAAATGTTAAGACATCTTCATATTTGGTAAGACACTTAATTTAAATCCACCACACTACATTGACTTAGCCCTGAAACACACTTTTCTGGCAGCAGTTGTCCAGTATATGTACCTTATATGCCTCAACTGCCACTGAAGGTAAACTTTATTTTTAGATAAAGGAAAAAAGAATGTGAGGGATACTATGACTCACACAGCTGAGTGAGAAAGCGTGATTGTTCATCAAAACATTGTATGGCTTAAGTGTCTGATGTGATGTTTGTAGAATCTTGTCTTCATGAAAAGAAAAAAAAAAAAAAAGTGATGTAATCTTTTTATAATCATTTATTTAGTTTCATAAACACCTCAGCTTTATCTTGCACAATATCCTATACTCCATGACTTTGTGTACATGATTGCCAGAAAAGTGATGGTTGTACAAAACATTTTAGGGACAATTTCAACCCCTGCAAGATTTTAAAAGTCACTTCAAGCTGAGGACTTATTGTGGAGAAACAGACAGAACTGTGCGGATGCTGTGGAACAGAAACAAAAACAGAAATTAGAAGATTTGCACTTTTTTAAAAATGGTCATGTTTACTTTTAGCTAACTTATGAGAAGTTAAGCGAGATGAGGAATGTACCATCGGCCATGCTTCATCAGCTCAATGGCATCATTGACTTGGTCCAAAGTCATGTGGTGAGTGATGAACTCATCCAGCTTCACCTTCTTGTTGAGATAGAATCTAACCATCTCAGGAACACCATCCTTACTTTTAAACCCTAAGTCCAAAAAAAAGAGAAAAACATTAAGAAAAACATGAGACTGAATCTTCTTGATGATTTGCATGACTCGGACTCCACTAGATGAGAGGAGTCAGGGCTGAATGTGGAAACTGATTAATCTCTTCATTTATTTCAGTCAATAAACTGACTTCAGAAAAAAAAGAAACTTGTGAGAATCGTATCAGTCTGGGGTTGTGCTTATATTAGTCTAACCTCCAAACATGGAGCCCTTCCATGTGCGTCCAGCGATGAGCTGAATGGGTCTGGCAGCAAAGTCGTGCAAATCCGTCCAGCCAACAATCACACTGACACCCCAACCTTTCACACAAGACTCCAAGGCACTGCGCTGGATGGAGAAGAAGCAAAAGGTGAGGGACTTATTCAGTTCTTAAATATTAACCACAAGCCATCAAATCTCACCATGACTGCCACACTCCCAACACATTCCAGGGAGTAGTCCACTCCTCCGTTAGTCATCTCTGCCAGAACTTGGCTGATGGGTTTTTTGTGATCCTTGGGGTTCACAAAGTCAGTTGCACCAAACACTTTGGCCTTTTTAGACTTCTCTGGATTGATGTCCACAGCTATAATCCTCTTTGCTCCTGCAAACTTGCAGCCCATGACTGCAGCCAAACCCACAGCTCCCAGACCAAACACGGCGCATGTGGAACCTGGTTCAACCTAAGCAGAAGAGGATTTATGGCATTTTAGGTTGAACTTTGATTTTTCCTGGTATAATTAACATCAATCTTCCCTGACTTTTGTGCAGCCAGACGCAGACAGTTACTTTGATCAACGTCAAATATAGAAACAACATTTTTTTTGTTATTACATACACACACCTTGGCGGTATTAACTGCTGCTCCAAACCCTGCGCAGATCCCACAACCAAAGAGACAGATTTTGTCCAGCGGCGCAGCAGGGTCAATCTTAGCAACAGCAATCTCCTTCATCACTGTGTACTCACAAAAGGTACTGGTTCCCATAAACTGCAGGACCTTCTTTCCCTTACAGGTAATCCTGGAGGTTTCAAATGCCATCTTGTCTTGTTCACCAGGAGTCCTGAACAGAACATGTATAATCCTGGCTTTAAATCTTATAATGAACAAGTGTTTACAATGTTAATGTACCATCAAAAGTGTTTATAAGCTTATGAGTTTCTCTAGAATGAAGGAAATCAGAAGATGAGAGAAAGAAGATTTAAATAAATACCCTTTTTCACACAGGTTGGTTTTAGGACTCTTGCAGAAGCGACATTCCCGACACTGGGCAAGGTACAAAGGGATAACCTTGTCCCCTAAGTTTCAAACACAATATGTCAAATGTATTTCACCTCTGCACTGATTTATTTACTTACAAAACAAAGAAAGTGAAACAGGTGTTAGTCTTGGTGTAGAACTACACTGTTGGTTCATTAAGTTTGACTGACCTGGCTGAAATTCAGTGACACCAGGGCCGACACTTTCCACTATGCCAGCTCCCTCATGGCCGAGGACCACTGGGAAGGCATCTTTGTTCATACCCTTACACAGGTGGTACACGTCTGATTGGCATATCCCTGTAGACACAATCTGCAAAGGACACACTTGTTCTAGCACTTTGGTTTTGGATTAGTGTTACGACCCAATATAAGGGGTATGTTTGGGGGGGAACAAAAAAGGACGTTGAGGACAGATGGTTAATTAAAAATAAGCACATTTTATTAAAACCCGTGAACAGCGAGTGCAAACCTGTAACAAAAAGGAAAAGTGTGCTGGGGTTAGCGGACCTGCAGAAAGAAACAAACCAATACATATACCTAACACTCACCGAGTGCAAACAAAGACATAACTGCAACTGGGTGAGGAAACTATAACCAAACACAAAGCAGCAGGCCCATAAACTAAAGTGACCGTCGTCACAACACAATAAAACACTAACCTTGCCCAGCACTGAAAACAATCACACAGAAGTAAACTAACCACACAGAACTAAACCCCTGAAGCACCCACAGTGACAAACGAGGTTGTCGAGACACCCGCACACACCCGGTGCACAATGTGAGGGGAAAAGCGGCCTGAGCCTTTCTGGCTTCTCCCCTCCAGACCGGCCTCGGCTGCAGCCTTTTCAGTCTGAGCTTCCACACGAGCTGCAGCCTTCAACTCACATCTCCGGCATTGGTCTGTCGTGTTGAAGAAGGAGCTGAGTCAAAAGGCAAAGCTCTCGTTTTCCGGTCAATCTACGTTCCTACACTCACCTATGGTGACGAGCTGTGGGTAGTGACCAAAAGAACAAGATCGTGAATACAGGCGGCCGAAATGAGTTTTCTCCACAGGGTGCCTGGGCTCTCCCTTAGAGATAGGGTGAGAAGCTTGGTGATCAGGAAGGGGCTCACAGTAGAGTCGCTGTTCCTCCACATCAAGAGGAACCAGATGAGGTGGCTTGGGCATCTGGTCAGGATGCCTCCCTGGTGAGGTGTTCTGGGCACGTCCTACCGGAATGAGGCCCCAGGAAATACCCAGTACACACTGGACGGACTACAGCTTTCGGCTGGCCTGGGAATGCCTCGGGATCCCACCTGGATGAGTGGATAAATGTGGCCGGGGAGAGAGAAGTCTGGGTTTCCCTGCTTTGGCAGCTGCTCCCTCAACCCGACTCCCGATAAGCAGCAGACAATGGATGGATGGATGGATGGATGGATGGATGGATGGATGTCTCATTACAACAAATTATATTAAAACTGTCTTAACAGTGAACATCTCTTACCTTCATGCGGAGCTCATTGGCCTGAGGAGGGGCCACCTCAACCTCTTCGATGACCAGAGGCTGGTTGTATTCCCAGGCTACTGCTGCCTTGCACTTTATGACCTAAAAGGCAGCGACATGGAGTAAAACTATCATGTAAACTTTGCTGTTATTCTGTATCCCCAGTGGCTTTTCAGTAGTGCTGCATGTCATTTTGTGATTTATTTTTTATCAAACCATCATTTTTCTACTTTTATGTTTAATGAGCTATGCCATAAAATAAACAAGGACTTTTCTGGCATCCTTTTTACATGTTTTATTTTATCTTTATTTTTATTTTTTTTGTTTGTTTTCTTTTGTTCTTTGTTTTGTTTTTTTTAACATAAAGACTTTATTCTTTTTTGTCCTTTTAGGATAGTGACAGTTAACTTGTTTCCAATGATTGACTGACAGGGTCTCAGCTGGGTGCCTCTTTGCATTTCCCAAAGAAACAGGTGACAAAATGTATTAAGTATAACAGCTGCTGCTACTTGTGGAAAAACACAGGTGGTATTTTATTAATAAAAAGAATGAAATGGGACAATGTCAGACATAAATGTCAACAATAAAATTACAAGCTGTGTTTACAGATGGGGTCGCCTCGTGGCGGTGGGGCCTGGCCACTGGTGAGGCCTGCGTTGGTGGACTTTGGCCCTTGGCCAGGTGCCAGACTATTCTGGGGTGGGGTAGGTGGGGGTTCTGGTGCCCGGGGATGGCCCGTTCTCTTTGAGGGGAGGAGTCAGTTTGTGCCGGGGGTTCTGGGCCTGCCCTGGTGTCTGGTTGCCGTAGGGTATGGCACAGGAGCAGGAGGGGTGTAAGGGTATGAAGGGAGGCTGAGTGGGGCTTGGGGGATCATAGCGGGACACACTGGGATAAGGTTAAGAGTGTGACTGAGAGGTTGGTGAGTGCATGCATGTATGTCTGTGTGTGTATATGTGTCAGGATGAGTGGGACATAGGTGTGTATGTCTTCCCTGTTCTTTCTCACACACGTAGGGTCTTGAAAGGCATGCATGTCGTGCTGGGTGGAGCGGATGGGAGCCATCCAAGTGGCCTCCTTGGCTGCACCTGTGGCCACAGGGGGGCTCTGGCTGCGACCTTCCTCTGCCGCCCTCAGGGTGGGTCCGGGATAGTCTTTGTGCTGAGGTGGCTTGGGTTTGTGCTCCGGGATCTTGCCCGGGTCTCTGGGCTGCCCAAGTCTGCCTCTAGTCTCCGTAGAGGCGTAGTCATATTTGCACAATCACACTCATCTGTGCTCACTCCTCATTCCTCGTACTCTGCATGCTGAGGCTATGTCTCTTATCAACAATTGCAGACACAAAATAAAAGGCTGCGTTTGCAAGAAATATTATAGTTATTTTTGTTCTAATTCAAGGCACTTATAGTACCACACGTGGGACAAATTTGAATTTAAATGCATTTATTAAGCATTGGGTTTCATAACCTCTTTATATTTGTACAAATTGCATAACAACAAGTGGCTATTAGCCTCTGGTGTAATCTTTCCTGTACTGATAACAGTTTAAAGTCCACACAGATTATGAGACAACATTGAGTTATGCTGCTGTATTATTTATTAAAATTTAACTGTTTGAGGTCTAATTGAGTTTTAAGTTGTCGTTCTCCGCCATCTCTGCCAGTAGCAACAATTTAGACAAAAATTTAGGCTGGAAAGATACAAAGATATGTCTACCAAGATATGTGTTCAATTTTAGAAAAAGACAGCACCTTAGTATTTTGAATTTTTGCTATCTTATAATAATTTACCATTTTTTATAAAATGAAGAAATTAAACTTAATCAAACACATCTTGCACCTGCACGTGTGAAACTAATATTTGTTCTACTTTTGTTCCGAATAAATTTGCACCTGTGTCATTTTTCTTACCTTTCCAGCTGTTGACATTTTTCATGCAAATAGATTGACAATCCAAAGAGAAGTTAAAGGATGACTGCAGCTGCAAGACAGGAGAATGGAGAGGGAAACACAGGACCCAAGCACTTTATGATAAAACAAATAGGACTTTAAACTCGTGAGGATGTTAGGGAACGAACGACACAGTGAAGCCAGCAGTACACCACTTTAAAAACAGATAACATAGCCATTTTTTACATTTTTATTACGTCATTCTCCATTTTGTCCTCTGATGAAGACTGAAGGGCATTATTTGAGTTATAAACAAAGCCACTTCATAAACTGGAAAGGTTGACCAGATGGTTTGATATTTCCAACCAGTATGGAATACTGGTAATAAGGATTAGGATTATGGACAGTAAATTCAACTTTTCTTTTTTTTCTTTTGTACAGCGGCACATAATGTTTGCATGTGGAAATAAATATATATAAATATGTACCTTATTTGCCTCATCTGCCACTGAAGGTCAACTTTATTTTTAGATAAAGGAAAAAAGAATGTGAGGGATACTATGACTCACACAGCTGAGTGAGAAAGCTTGATTTTTCATCAAAATGTTGTATGGCTTAAGTGTCTGATGTGATGTTTGTAGAATCTTGTCTTCATGAAGTCTTTTTAAAAAGTAGTTGTATATACAAGCAGTTGTGCAAAATAAACCTGCAGAATTACTGCAAGAACAAGCAGTAAATGACCTCCAAGTGTTTAACAGTTTTACAGAAATGCAATGCATTAAAAGTTGAGTTTTGGCATTATCATTTATAAAAAAAACAAAAGTGATGTAATCTTTTTATAATCATTTATTTAGTTTCATAAACACCTCAGCTTTATCTTGCACAATATCTTATCCTCCATGACTTTGTGTACATGATTGCCAGAAAAGTGATGGTTGTACAAAACATTTTGTGGACAATTTCAACCCCTGCAAGATTTTAAAAGTCACTTCAAGCTGAGGACTTATTGTGGAGAAACAGACAGAACTGTGCGGATGCTGTGGAACAGAAACAAAAACAGAAATTAGAAGATTTGCACTTTTTAAAAATGGTCATGTTTACTTTTAGCTAATTTATGAGAAGTTAAGCGAGATGAGGAATGTACCATCGGCCATGCTTCATCAGCTCAATGGCATCATTGACTTGGTCCAAAGTCATGTGGTGAGTGATGAACTCATCCAGCTTCACCTTCTTGTTGAGATAGAATCTAACCATCTCAGGAACACCATCCTTACTTTTAAACCCTAAGTCCAAAAAAAAGAGAAAAACATTAAGAAAAACATGAGACTGAATCTTCTTGATGATTTGCATGACTCGGACTGCACTAGATGAGAGGAGTCAGGGCTGAATGTGGAAACTGATTAATCTCTTCATTTATTTCAGTCAATAAACTGACTTCAGAAAACAAAGAAACTTGTGAGAATCGTATCAGTCTGAGGTTGTGCTCATATTAGTCTAACCTCCAAACAGAGAGCCCTTCCATGTGCGTCCAGCGATGAGCTGAATGGGTCTGGCAGCAAAGTCGTGCAAATCCGTCCAGCCAACAATCACACTGACACCCCAACCTTTCACACAAGACTCCAAGGCACTGCGCTGGATGGAGAAGAAGCAAAACGTGAGGGACTTATTCAGTTCTTAAATATTAACCACAAGCCATCAAATCTCACCATGACTGCCACACTCCCAACACATTCCAGGGAGTAGTCCACTCCTCCGTTAGTCATCTCTGCCAGAACTTGGCTGATGGGTTTTTTGTGATCCTTGGGGTTCACAAAGTCAGTTGCACCAAACACTTTGGCTTTTTCAGACTTCTCTGGATTGATGTCCACAGCTATAATCCTCTTTGCTCCTGCAAACTTGCAGCCCATGACTGCAGCCAAACCCACTGCTCCCAGACCAAACACGGCGCATGTGGAACCTGGTTCAACCTAAGCAGAAGAGGATTTATGGCATTTTAGGTTGAACTTTGATTTTTCCTGTTGTAATTAACATCAATCTTCCCTAACTTGTGCAGCCAGACGCAGACAGTTACTTTGATTAACGTCAAATATAGAAACAACTTTTTTTTTGTTATTACACACACACACACACCTTGGCGGTATTAACTGCTGCTCCAAACCCTGTGCAGATCCCACAACCAAAGAGACAGATTTTGTCCAGCGGCGCAGCAGGGTCAATCTTAGCAACAGCATATTCGTTCACCACTGTGTACTCACAGAAGGTACTGGTTCCCATAAACTGCAGGACCTTCTTTCCCTTACAGGTAATCCTGAAGGTTTCAAATGCCATCTTGCCTTGTTCACCAGGAGTCCTGAACAGAACATTATAATCCTGGCTTTAAATCTTATCATGAACAAGTGTTTATATTGTTAATGTATCATCAAAAGTGTTTATAAACTTATGAGTTTCTCTAGAATGAAGGAAATCAGAAGATGAGAGAAAGAAGATTTAAATAAATACCCTTTTTCACACAGGTTGGTTTTAGGACTCTTGCAGAAGCGACATTCCCGACACTGGGGAAGGTACAAAGGCATAACCTTGTCCCCTAAGTTTCAAACACAATATGTCAACTGTATTTCACCTCTGCACTGATTTATTTACTTACAAAACAAAGAACATGAAACAGGTGTTAGTCTTGGTGTAGAACTACACTGTTGGTTCATTAAGTTTGACTGACCTGGCTGAAATTCAGTGACACCAGGGCCGACACTTTCCACTATGCCAGCTCCCTCATGGCCGAGGACCACTGGGAAGGCATCTTTGTTCATACCCTTACACAGGTGGTACACGTCTGTTTGGCATATCCCTGTAGACACAATCTGCAAAGGACACACTTGTTCTAGCACTTTGGTTTGGGGTTAGCTAAATTCTATACTTAACTGGAAGATACAAATTAAATGTTTGGGGGGGAAAAAATACAAGTTTATAGTTTTGGGCTGTATCAGATTACTGGTCTTTATATCACATCACATCCAGCTGGTAAGCTATCCGTAACATAAAGTAGTGGTCATCTTGGCTTATTGTGGAGCAGAGTGTGCATGTTGAACATGTTCTTGATCGCTGGAAATTGCCAGATGTTTACATTGTTTTTTGCTGTTAACTGATCACCACCTGTTGGTGAGTTGGCTCAGATGGTGGGGGAGGATGCGAGTCAGGCTTGGTAGACCCACGCATGTTGTGAGGGTCTGCTGGGAACATGTGGCGGAGTCCCCTTTCATGAAAGAGTTTCAACTCACATCTCCGGCATTGGTCTGTCGTGTTGAAGA
This sequence comes from Melanotaenia boesemani, assembly GCF_017639745.1. Taxonomy (NCBI): domain Eukaryota; kingdom Metazoa; phylum Chordata; class Actinopteri; order Atheriniformes; family Melanotaeniidae; genus Melanotaenia; species Melanotaenia boesemani. The sequence continues at coordinate 6,943,237 of NC_055701.1, forward strand.
AGGAGCTGAGTCAAAAGGCAAAGCTCTCGTTTTCCGGTCAATCTACGTTCCTACACTCACCTATGGTGACGAGCTGTGGGTAGTGACCAAAAGAACAAGATCGTGAATACAAGCGGCCGAAATGAGTTTTCTCCGCAGGGTGCCTGGGCTCTCCCTTAGAGATAGGGTGAGAAGCTTGGTGATCCGGGAGGGGCTCACAGTAGAGTCGCTGTTCCTCCACATCAAGAGGAACCAGATGAGGTGGCTTGGGCATCTGGTCAGGATGCCTCCCTGGTGAGGTGTTCTGGGCACGTCCTACCTGAATGAGACCCCAGGAAATACCCAGTACACACTGGACGGACTACAGCTTTCGGTTGGCCTAGGAACGCCTCGGGATCCCCCCTGGATGAGTGGTTAAATGTGGCTGGGGAGGGGGAAGTCTGGGTTTCCCTGCTTAGGCAGCTGCTCCCTCAACCCGACTCCTGATAAGCAGCAGACAATGGATGGATGGATGGATGGATGGATGGATGGATGGATGTCTCATTACAAGAAATTATATTAAAACTGTCTTAACAGTGAACATCTCTTACCTTCATGCGGATCTCATTGGCCTGAGGAGGGGCCACCTCAACCTCTTCGATGACCAGAGGCTGGTTGTATTCCCAGGCTACTGCTGCCTTGCACTTGATGACCTAAAAGGCAGCGACATGGAGTAAAACTATCATGTGGACTCTGTTGTTATTCTGTATCCCCAGTGGCTTTTCAGTAGTGCTGCATGTGATTAATTTTTTTTTATCAAGCCATCATTTTTTTATTTCTATGTTTAATGAGCTATGCCATAAAATTCCAGTCAGGTCCAGCAAGATTACATAAATTCCATAATCTCAAATAAGTAAGATAAAACAAAATAAAAGGCTGCGTTTGCAAGAAATATTACAGTTGTTTTTGTTCTAATTCAAGGCACTTATAGTACCACACGTGGGACAAATTTGAATTTAAATGCATGTATTAAGCACTGGGTTTCATAACCTCTTTATATTTGTACAAATTGCATAACAACAAGTGGCTATTAGCCTCTGGTGTAATCTTTCCTGACCTGATAACAGTTTAAAGTCCACACAGATTATGAGACAACATTGAGTTATGCTGCTGTATTATTTATTAAAATTTAACTGTTTGAGGTCTAATTGAGTTTTAAGTTGTCCTTCTCCGCCATCTCTGCCAGTAGCAACAATTTAGACAAAAATTTAGGCTGGAAAGATACAAAGATATGTCTACCAAGATATGTGTTCAATTTTAGAAAAAGATAGCACCCTAGTGTCTTGAATTTTTGCTATCTTATAATAATTTAGCTTTTTTTTTTTATAAAATGAAGAAATTAAACTTAATCAAACACATCTTGCACCTGCATGTGTGAAACTAATATTTGTTCTACTTTTGTCCCGAATAAATTTGCACCTGTGTCATTTTTCTTACCTTTCCAGCTGTTGACATTTTTCATGCAAATAGATTGACAATCCAGAGAGAAGTTAAAGGATGACTGCAGCTGCAAGACAGGAGAATGGAGAAGGAAACACAGGACCCAAGCACTTTATGATAAAACAAATAGGACTTTAACCTTGTGAAGATGTTAGGTTAGGGAACGAACGACACAGTGAAGCCAGCAGTACACCACTTTAAAAACAGATAACATAGCCATTTTATACATTTTTATTATGTCACTCTCCATTTTGTCCTGTGATGAAGACTGAAGGGCATTATTTGAGATATAAATAAAGTCACTTCATAAACTGGAAAGGTTGACCAGATGGTTTGATATTTCCAACAAATATGAATCTAATGAGGATTATGGACAGTAAATTCAACTTTTTTTTTTGTACTGCAGCACATAATGTTTGCATGTGCAAATAAATATAATTAAATATTCATTATTTGTATAAATGTCCAGTCATAACAGTCAAAATTTTTGTCAATTTAAAAAAAAATTTACATCTCAAAGTTATTTATGTTTATATTCTATTATTCACTGTATTGAAAAAAACCCATAAAATGTAAAAAAGGATCTCAAGCTACAAAGACAGAGAACCTTTAAAAATGTTAAGACATCTTCATATTTATTGAGACACTTAATTTAAATCCAACACACTACATCGACTTAGCCCTGGAACACACTTTTCTGGCAGCAGTTGTCCAGTATATGTACCTTATATGCCTCAACTGCCACTGAAGGTAAACTTTATTTTTAGATAAAGAAAAAAAGAATGTGAGGGATACTATGACTCACACAGCTGAGTGAGAAAGCCTGATTTTTCATCAAAATGTTGTATGGCTTAAGTGTCTGATGTGATGTTTGTAGAATCTTGTCTTCATGAAGTCTTTTTAAAAAGTAGTTGTATATACAAACAGTTGTGCAAAATAAACCTGCAGAATTACTGCAAGAACACGCAGTATATGACCTCCAAGTGTTTAACAGTTTTCCAAAAATGCAATGCATTAAAAGTTGAGTTATGGCATTATCATTTATAAAAAACAAAAAAAACCAAAAGTGATGTAATCTTTTTATAATCATTTATTTAGTTTCATAAACACCTCAGCTTTATCTTGCACAATATCTTATCCTCCATGACTTTGTGTACATGATTGCCAGAAAAGTGATGGTTGTACAAAACATTTTGGGGACAATTTCAACCCCTGGAAGATTTTAAAAGTCACTTCAAGCTGAGGACTTATTGTGGAGAAACAGACAGAACTGTGCGGATGCTGTGGAACAGAAACATAAACAGAAATTAGAAGATTTGCACTTTTTAAAAATGGTCATGTTTACTTTTAGCTAACTTATGAGAAGTTAAGCGAGATGAGGAATGTACCATTGGCCATGCTTCATCAGCTCAATGGCATCATTGACTTGGTCCAAAGTCATGTGGTGAGTGATGAACTCATCCAGCTTCACCTTCTTGTTGAGATAGAATCTAACCATCTCAGGAACACCATCCTTACTTTTAAACCCTAAGTCCAAAAAAAAGAGAAAAACATTAAGAAAAACATGAGACTGAATCTTCTTGATGATTTGCATGACTCGGACTGCACTAGATGAGAGGAGTCAGGGCTGAATGTGGAAACTGATTAATCTCTTCATTTATTTCAGTCAATAAACTGAATACAGAAAAAAAAGAAACTTGTGAGAATCGTATCAGTCTGAGGTTGTGCTCATATTAGTCTAACCTCCAAACAGAGAGCCCTTCCATGTGCGTCCAGCGATGAGCTGAATGGGTCTGGCAGCAAAGTCATGCAAATCTGTCCAGCCAACAATCACACTGACACCCCAACCTTTCACACAAGACTCCAAGGCACTGCGCTGGATGGAGAAGAAGCAAAACGTGAGGGACTTATTCAGTTCTTAAATATTAACCACAAGCCATCAAATCTCACCATGACGGCCACATTCCCAACACATTCCAGGGAGTAGTCCACTCCTCCGTTAGTCATCTCTGCCAGGACTTGGCTGATGGGTTTTTTGTGATCCTTGGGGTTCACAAAGTCAGTTGCACCAAACACTTTGGCCTTTTCAGACTTCTCTGGATTGATGTCCACAGCTATAATCCTCTTTGCTCCTGCAAACTTGCAGCCCATGACTGCAGCCAAACCCACAGCTCCCAGACCAAACACGGCGCATGTGGAACCTGGTTCAACCTAAGTGGAAGAATGGTACAGCAGTCCTGACACTGTCTCAGTGTAGATGTCAGGTCTTTAATTTTAACATTATACTTTTCATATACACACCTTGGCGGTATTAACCGCTGCTCCAAACCCTGTGCAGATCCCACAACCAAGGAGACAGACTTTGTCCAGCGGAGCAGCAGGGTCGATTTTAGCCACAGCAATTTGGTTTATCACTGTGTACTGAGAAAAGGTACTGGTTCCCATAAACTGCAGCACCTTCTTTCCCTTACAAGTAATCCTGGAGTCCGCTAATGACATCACCTCATGACGTTCAGCAGCCCTAGGAAGAGAATACACTGCACTGAGTTTTTAAGTTAATATGTGATTAATGTGCTATGAAATGGGTATACAAATGTCAAAAATATTGAAGGGGATGCATAAAATTGAGGAGCTCACCATCCCTTCTCACACTGGTTGGTCTTAGTACTCTTACAGAAGCGACATTCTCCACACTGGGAGATGAACAAGGGGATAACTTTGTCTCCTGAATTACAAATAAGAAAGAAAGAAAAAAAAAAGGCAAGCTGAATGTAAATAAATATCTTAATTTGGTCAAATGGGAACATTTCTGTCCACACAAAGACAAATGCTGACCTGGCTGAAATTCAGTGACACCAGGGCCGACACTTTCCACTATGCCAGCTCCCTCATGGCCGAGAACCGCTGGGAAGCCATCTTTGTTCATACCCTCAAACAGGTGGTACAGGTCTGTGTGGCACACCCCTGTGGCCTCAATCTGCACAGAACACGCATGCTTTTCTTTCAAATACTTAAGTGGTTTCTCGATAGCTGGATTACCATTTGATGCTTAACTAATGCTAACAGTAGATAGATAGATAGATATACTTTATTGATCCCGAGGGAAATTCAAGCATCCAGTAGCATATACATACATTAAAGGTTAGTACTTGACATTAGGGGTTAGTACTTAAGCATAACTAGACTAATTTAAAATTAAATAGAGGCAACGGTAGATAAAGAAGACCATTATTATGGTCTATGTACATATATACTGTACAGGTGATCAAGTATGTACATATGTTGACGGTGGTAGCCAAACAAGGTGCATGAGTGAAAAAGTGCAGGATGTGCAAAAACTGCTGAGACAGTGTTAACAGAATGGGATAAGAGCAAATGTGCTTCCAAATGAGAAAAAGGCACATGTCCATAAAAACTATTCAGACTATGGTTGTGGTTGTGACCCCTGCGCCCTCAGCGAGATGTTGTACAGCCGGATGGCCCGGGGTACGAAAGAGTTTTTGAGTCTGTTGGTGGAGCAGGTCAGGGACAGTAGTCTGGGGCTGAACACACTCCTCTGCCTGCTCAGAGTTCTATGCAGAGGGTGAGAGGAGGAGTCCAGGATGGTCAGGATCTTGTCCAAGGTCCTTTTTTCTGCCACTGAGACCAAAGAGTCCAGCTCTGTGCCCACCACAGATCCTGCCCTTCGGATCACTCTATCCAGCCGTGCTGCGTCCCTTTTCTTTATGCTGCCTCCCCAACACACCACAGCATAGAAAAGGACACTGGCCACCACAGTCTGGTAGAACATCAGCAGCAGTTTCTTGCAGATGTTGAAGGACCTCAGCCTCCTTAGAAAGTACAGACGGCTCTGTCCTTTCTTGTGGATGGCGTTGATGGTCTCTGACCAGTCCAGTCTGTCATCAAGCTGCAGTCCCAGGTACTTATATGAACTGACCGACTCCACCTCCACACCCTCTATGGAGACGGGCCTCAGGTCTGATCTGTTCCTCCTGAAGTCCACCACCAGCTCCTTGGTTTTGGAAGTGTTCAGCTTCAGGTGGTTCGCCCTGCACCAGCCAACAAAGTCTTCCACCAAACTCCTGTACTCCTCCTCCTGTCCATCCTTAATACATCCAACTATGGCAGTGTCGTCTGAGTACTTCTGCATGTGGCAGAGCTCAGACTCATACTGGAAGTCTGATGTGTAGATTGTGAACAGGACAGGGGAGAGCACAGTGCCCTGTGGTGCTCCGGTGCTGCTGACCACAGTGTCAGATGTGCAGCCACCCAGCCTAACGTACTGTGGTCTCTCTGAGAGGTAGTCCACAATCCAGGAGACCAGATGTGAGTCCGCTCCCATGTTATGCAGCTTGTCTCTCAGAAGAGTGGGCTGGATGGTGTTGAAGGCGCTGGAGAAGTCGAAGAACATGACCCTCACAGCGCCGCTGCCACTGTCCAAGTGAGTGTGTGCCCGGTAGGCCTGTCGCGATAAGCAATAAGTCAATTAATTGAACGATAAGAAAATAAGAGCACGATAAGTTTGCCGGCCGCGATAATTTTTATTAGTCCCCCCTTTACCATAAACTGTGTATGACAATAGGTTTCACTATGGCGTATTTCGACTCAACGCTCTGGTTTCTTGCGGAGTGATCTCTCTGGTGTCATACTTGACTGCAGCATGTTGCAGCACGAGCCGGTAAGCCGCATTTGTTTTGCAGGGCTGCCAACACGCAATGGCCGTGAGACTTGCGCATTTAAGTGGCTTCTCACGCTCTCGCGCTAAACCTCCGATTCTCATGCTGAAATATGTAAATAAGTCGAATGGAGAAATAATAGATGCAAGCACCTCCTCTTTTATCATTTCGCTGCTCCCCACATGTAAGCAGAACACACACATCTAGCTTACGACGTCAGTACAAAGCCCCCACTTCCTGGTCTACCGTAATAACCCCTGTAATCCGCAGGCACATTACGCAAATAGAGTCAGCCTATATACTAGTGTTGTGCGATGTGTCTAACTTTGTGTGTGCGATCCAGCAGCTCAGTGCGCGTGAGAGTGAGCGTGAGCGCAGAGGGAGGAGAAGAAGAGCTTATGAGGAACGAGAGTAGCAGAAGAAGAAAAGGTGTGAAGAGAAGAGACGGAGCGGTTAGGCAGAACAGTCAGGAAAAACAATAACGGTGCGTTATAATAAAGCCGTTTCTCAGCACAACCGCTGTTTCCTTTTTTTTATGGTGCTCCACGCCGTGAGCGGCGAGAGAAGAGAGTAATTGGGAGTTAACCCCGAAGCCAACTCCACTTCGGCCCTGGAGAGGACGGATCTCCCCCGTGTCCTCCGACTACTATCGGCGGATAAGAAGCGGGAATGGTTAACACTAGCGTATTTGACAAAATACACATTAAGAGCAATGCCGGCTAATCGAGAGGTTTGGGAGGATTCCCAGTGGGCTGCATTACTTTTGGGCCGGCGTCCCGGCTTATGTGAAAAAGGCGCTTTTATTTATTTAGTTTATTGATCTTTGAAAATGTGTACTTGCATTATTATTATTATATTAGTTGAGAATGGTCTCAAAATGACACATTAGCGCTTTGCGCAATATTATCGTTTATCGCGATAATTTCTGAGAAAATTTATCGTACAGCTAAATTTGTTATCGTGACAGGCCTAGTGCCCGGTGAAGGAGGTACAGGATGGCGTCATCCACCCCCACCTTTGCCTGGTAGGCAAACTGCAGGGGGTCCTGGGCGTGTTGAACCTGGGGTCTGAGGTGGTGGAGCATCAGCCGTTCCAGGGTCTTCATCACATGTGATGTTAGAGCCACCGGCCTGAAGTCTTCTGGTTGACTCGCGTGTGGCTTCTTGGGGACTAGGACGAGACAGGATGTCTTCCACAGGGTTGGAACTTTCCCCAGACTGATGCTCATGTTGAAGACCCGCTGGAGGGGATCCCCCAGCTCAGCAGCACAGGCCTTGAGTAATCTCGGGCACACCTTGTCCGGACCTGCTGCCTTACCAGGGCGAAGCCGCTTCATCTCTCTGCTGACTTGCTGACCCGTGATGGTGATGGGTGCTGTGGCGCTGCCTGTGTCCTCCTGCTGGCTGATGATGATAGGTGGTGGGCGGGTTGGGAGAGAGGGGGCGTTGTTGAAGAACTGGTTGAACTGATTTGCTCTCTCTGTGTCCCCTTCTGCTGTGCTGCGGTTCTTCTTGCAGCCTGTGATAGTCTTCATCCCTTCCCAGACCTCCCTCATGTTGTTCTGCTGCAGCTTCTGCTCCACCTTCCTGCTGTAGGACTCCTTGGCCTCCCGCAGGCGAATCTTGAGCTCCCTCTGTACCTGCTTCATCTCCTCCCTGTTTCCATCTTTGAACGCCCTCTTCTTTCTGTTGAGGACCTCCTTGATGTCGCTGGTAATCCAGGGCTTGTTGTTGGGGAAACAGCGCACAGTCTTAATAGGGAGAACAGTATCCCTGCAGAAGTTCACATAGTCTGTGAAACAGTGAGTAACCCCCTCAATGTCCTCACTGTGTGGCTCAATGAGTACATTCCAATCTGTGGAGTTGAAACAGTCCCTCAGAGCCTCCTCTGCCTCAGGGGTCCACTTCCTGAAGGAGCGGGTGGTTGTAGGCTGCCTCTGTACTTTTGGCTTGTACTGAGACTGGAGATAGACCAAGTTGTGGTCGGACTTTCCCAGTGGGGGGAGGGGTATGGCGGTGTATGCATCCTTAGTGTTTGCATACAGGAGGTCTATTGTCCGGTTCTGCCTGGTGGGGCAGTTTACAAACTGATAAAAGTCCTGCAATGTATTGTCCAGTGTGACATGGTTAAAGTCCCCAGATATTAGGACGAACGCGTCTGGATGTTGTGTTTGCACCCTGGCAACGACGGATTGAATGACGTCACACGCGGTGTCAGCGTGTGCCCGTGGAGGAACGTAAACAACAATGGCGATGGTGTGGGAGAACTCCCGTGGCATGTAGTATGGTCGGAGACTCACCGCTAAAAGCTCCGTGTCCTGGTTGCAGACAGTCTCCTTCACCGTAACATGCCCAGGGTGGCACCATCTGTTGTTCACATACAGTGCGAGTCCCCCTCCTTTCCTCTTGCCACTGAGCTTACAGTCCCGGTCCGCTCTCACCAGGTAAAATCCAGGTAGTTCCACGGTGGTATCGGGCGTGCTGCTGCTCAGCCATGTTTCAGAGAAACACACTACACTGCACTCTCTGTAGGTCCTCTGGGTCTTAACGAGGGCGGCCAGCTCGTCGATCTTGTTTGACACAGAGTTTACGTTCCCCATAACTATCGAAGGAACTGCGGGCTTGTATTTCCACCGCTTTGCCTGTAGCTTGGCCTTTAGCTTCGCTCCAGCTCGGCAGCCGCGATACGGGCGGCGCAGCTCTGCAGGTATGGGGTGAACAATGCCGGCTCGCCCTATTGTCCATAGTTCGAGTAGCTTCTCCTTAGAATAAACAAGGATTCTACTACAACTTTGCCTCTCCAAATACTCCATATCCTTAGGATATAATATAAATACACAGCAGACGCGTGTAGAAAGAAAAGGAAAGGGTAGAAAAGTGCAAAAAACACTTAAATAAGGAGAAAGAAGACGGAGCTACTGGCGAGGCCGCCGACTTCCGTCAGCGCCATTTTAACATCCAGTTAAAATGTGCCAATGCTACTTTCTAAGCTAAAGAATTTTTTTTCCCCAGGTTAGATGGGGGATATGTTATTGATACGTTGGATGCTACCAACACTCCTGATAACACTCCCACCTTTCCCCCCCCCATCTTGTTTTCTGAAACCAGAAGTTGTGACTTAGTGGTGTGGTGGTGTAATCCAGATTTTATTAGTTTGTACATTTTATTAAATAAGAGAAAACTAAAGACTAACAGCATACACTTGTTAAGGTAAATTCTAAAAAAAAAAAAAAAAAAAAAAATCTGTCCCAGAAAATACACCAGAAAGTACAGTATCTCTACAACAGTATATTGTTATTTCAACAGATTGCATTGATTCTATAACCCCTTACTCACAAATGCACTCTTTTTATATCTTGATAGTCTCACCTTGATGCGTATCTCATTGGCCTGAGGTGGGGCCACCTCAATCTCCTCAATCACCAGAGGCTTGTTGGGCTCCCAGGCAACTGCTGCTTTGCATTTGATGACCTAAAGCAGCAGTGAAACTAGCATTAGAACAATTTAATGACACACTCCAAATGCCCACTCAAGTGAACTGAGCAGATTCAAGTGCATTTACAAGACATGCCAAACAGTTCTGTTGAGCTGTTACTATCCTGAAGCTATAATCAAGTCAAAATTAAACATCCTGCAAGCTGATGGTATAAAACATTGTCTGTTTCAGAGCTGCTTCTGGAAAAGAAAGCAAACATTATATGAAAAACAAAGGTCTGAAGTCCATGTGTTCAGTAAATATTTTATTCAGACAGAATTATTTAATGTAGAGACAATAAATTTAGCATTATATATTTATATATTTAAAACAAAAGGGTGGGGAGGGGGGGTAGAGCAAATTAGTTGTCTAGTGAATAAAGGATTTCAGTCTTTTTTTGTTTCCTACAGACGTATTGAGCTTCCAGAATATTTTTCTTTTTTGGCCTTACACCGCTTTGTGCTTGCCAACATACACAGTTGCGCAAAACTTATCAAGTTTCAAATAGTCTGCCAAGTCAAAGCACAACACACACAAATAGGCAAGTTTTCATTTTTATGCCAGCAGAAATAACTCCAAGCTAAGTAGAATAAACTTGCTTCTGCAAACCTAAACCACTTCATTTTAACATACTGTAATAAAAAAGAAAAGGCTAATACTGTGCCAAGAAGTAATCACTGAAGTTTTAAAACAATTTACACATGAAAAATGACTTTTTTAACATTTAAATGATGACAGCTGTACATTGAAGGGCTTTTCGTTTTGAATTGTGTACTTACCTTACCAGCTGTGGACATATCTGGTGTTAAAAAGGGCCAAATTAAACAAGCGAGGAGCTGACTGGTGGGAAAGCTGCAGGATGGCTGAACGAGGAGGAGGAGGAGGAAATCTGGACTTGAAGTTTAAATACTGCTGCTGGAAAAGCAGTTGCGCAACGACACATAAGGGCAGGGTCTTTGAAAGGTTTTTATTATAGTTTGATACTGGTTATCAGCCAGGGCAAATTTCCAAAAAAAAAAAAAAAAAAAAGACAGAAAATGTTACAGTTACTTGTTTAACACTTCACTTATCACCTGTTTCCACTCAGTTAATTAACCTCACAGTACTGCCACCTCCAGCTTTCCACTTCTTATCTCTGTGCCTGGCCCTCTGGGGTTTTGGCTCTCAGTTTCAGTGAAGTTGTTTTTGTATTTGGCCTCAGGCTGCTTTCTGTCACCTTGTAACTGTCCTTTCCTCAATATGAGGCCCTTTGCTGTTAGTATATTTGTGTTTAGTGATGCAATTTGATCTTCATGTCCATTACTGAGAGACAGATGGAAATAATAAAAACCAGCAAAGATGAAAACTATAAATCTTGTTTTTTTTTTTTCTTTTTTCATTTTGAAGTTAAAACTTAAACAAGACTTGGAAAGTCTAAAACCTGCAGGATTATGACCCTCCGAGACGTTTTAGATGTTTCCCTGCTCCAACCCACCTGATTCAAATCAAATGGATCCAACAGCCCATCAAGTCCTGCACAGTGACTCATTAACTTGAATCAGGTGTAATGGAGCAGGGAGACATCTAAAACTTGCAGGACTGCAGCTCTCAAGGACAGTCTTACATTACCAGTTTAAATTATTATTGAATTTAACTAAGTTACACCAGTTTTTATTTTCTTTTCAATCTTTTTGTTGATTGAGTGGGTGAAGCTAACTTTAGGGTGGAGCTGAATTGACCAGCTGAGCATCTAGCTAATCTACTCGACATGCTAGCGGTACTAATCCAAAACTACTTCCCATAGTTTTCATTTTGCATAAGTTGACACAATTTCTCAACAAAATATCTGTGACTTGCTTGTTTCAAAATAATAAAATGACAGCTCTCTTTTAGTTATAAATCTAAAGCTCTTTTCACACGGCTGTTTGGAGAGGCCAAATCAACTCCACACTACTGGTGCCTTCTTAATGGTTTTAATGGTTCAAATTATATTGAAGCAGTTAGATACCAAAACATTTATGTCAGAAAATATCTGTTGTATGAATACTGATTTAGCATTAACAGATGCTCTGAAGATGGCTTGTGTTAGTGGTAAAGACCAGGAACAGACAGGAGGTTGAGCTGATTTAACAAGCAAACAGGTCAGGGGGAATAAATAAAGAAAAAAGGCATCAAGCTTAATTTGAATGATATTGCAGACTGTAAAGCAAAATAAAATCATCCATGACTTTATTTAAAGTGTGAAAATGTTCAGACTTTGGCCTTTTTTATTTATTAGCTGTGGCTCTGTGTTGAGTTGCTCATTTAAAGGTTTGATTAAAATGATGAACAAGAGCAACTGTCATTTCTTTGTAACAACAAAGCTCAAAATGATGCTAAATGAAGAGCCATTTGGGAGCCATAAGAGCTGTCCCTCCCAATGCAGCCACATCTTTGAAAAAAGCCAGACCTCACATTACTATGGTGAATGAAGCTAATCACTGTTTCCATGATGCTGCTTGCTAACTTGTGCATGAAGTGGAATCTGGATGAAAAAGTGCATGAAAAAGTGTGCATGGCATCATTTACCAGCTCTCGCCTGAACAAAGTGCAGCTGAATGAGGAGATACATTTAAATGAAGAAAATGATGGGTACAAAAACCAAAAATGTTCTGTTGTAATTATCTATTTAGGTCCCTCCTCTTGAGAGGTCCAGCCTGCTCTGGGAGTTTTTTTTTTTTTTTTCTTTTTTTAAATATAAGACTACAGGTTCTGAATCTATCGATTGTAATGGCAGAAGAGAAGGTGACCACAGATTCAGAGCCATTATTTTGCCCCCTAGTATCCAAAAAAATGACTGCACCTGTTACACCCGAGCAACATATCTTCAAAAGAAACTGAAGTGGCATTTTTCAGCCAAATAAACCAGAAGAAAAATCTTTTTGTAAAAAACAATTCAATCAATGAGATGTTGCTGATATGTAACTCATAAGCAAAAAATGTAACCTTAAAATAATTCCCATTTGGTTTGGACTTTCAAACACACAGTGGAGCTAAACAAGGCCTCATTAACATGTTACTGGAAGGAAAATGAAGCAATACACAAGTCCAAATATATATATATTTTGATGATTTATTGATTTTAAACCAACATGGTGACACTTTACACACTGATATTTTGCTGATGTGCTGCAAATAGTGCATCTTCCCATGATCGAATGCATGATGATTAGTCAGACAACCCACCAAGTGCTAACTAGTACTGTTAAAGAGGTCAAATAAAAATAAACAAACCAAGTTCGACACTATCATCATCATCCATTTGCTTTAAAAGGCACTACTGTATGTCAGAAAATAGTTGTCATTTACAATCACTCACATATCCCAAGAATAAAATAATAATAAAAAAAAATAATAATAATAATTTAAACTACCTTCAATGGCAGAATTTCATATTGTGTTACTCCAACAAAGGCAAAAGGCTTATTCTGCTTTATGTTACTTTATTTTCTCAGGAACAGAGAAGATTTAATGGCAGATACTTTTCAACAGACAAAACTGTGCATGTGTTTATCAAGTATCAGTAAATCTTAAGGGTTTTTCTTTCGGTTAAACTGCACCATTCAGACATTAGGCCATGAGATTTAATAACTTAACAGTTACATCTATCCTATAAAATATGTTGTAAATGCTGCTTTCACAACAATTTGACCTTTTTGTTGTGCGCAAACATAACTATGCTTTGAGCTTAGACATGGACAATCATCTGATTTCAATATTATAATCTCTTATTTACATTAAAATTCAAAAAGCCAGCACAACAAAAGGTATCTGTGCAGAGCAGCTTTAGGAACAAATTCTCTCTGTGTGCATGCATCAGTATCGGCTACAGTGGTTGCTCAATACATGTCAGAGTGCAGACATGCAAGTGTTGATTGACGCATGTGGGATTTCTTTTTCCTTTCCTCTGCAGCTGCCTTCAGTGAGGAACGTTGTCTCAGAGTTCAGTGGCAAGCCGCAGAAATAGACCCGGAGTCCAAAAGACACGTGTACTTGGATGAAAAGCATGGCAACGGTGCAGCAGCACACACATTTTTTTTAAATCACAAAGCGTGCAGGTGAACACACATCCATCTTCAGTTGCACAATGACTAAAGCTGTAAATTACTTCTGAGCCACAGCACAAAGACGGCCCTCTGATTTACAAGGCATTAAAATAAACAGTTATCGGACACAAAAAACATTAATGCCCACAGTCTTCTGGCTTCTAAGTGATTAATCCATCAGTAACAGTGACAGCACAGTGACCACAAAAAATAAGGAAAAGTAGTGACAATGAGTAAGTTTAAACCTCATGTTTTAGATAATCTGTAAGGATAAAAAAAGATATTTTGATCAAATTAAAAAGAAACGCTGACCAGTGATGTAACATGACTGTGGGGAGAACATGGAGAATAAATCCATACAAATGTGACGCACAACAGAAATCTGAGAATAAAAAGTCCTCAGTTTTCAGTTTACATTTTACCTTTTTGTTAAACTTTTTCATAAAGATGCAAATTTCCCCCTCTTTCTTTATAGTAAACAGCAGGTCATTTGGATTAAGTGGAGTACTACTTACTTGTTCTGTGCTAATTCCATCACTGCTAATATGTCGCTGCTTATTTGTCTGCAACTACAAACATTTTCATTCTTCCAGCTAGAGTAGAGATACTTAAGCTGGAGGATTTCATGGATAATTTTACTTATGAAACATCCATTTCCACTTTGGCACAGCTGTACTGACTCAGAGCTGGAGCCAGCCGAGGAAAATAAAGTTCACAAGCATTACCTTTATGTTTTCATGGAAAACCAATAAGATAAGTCATTCGGTACACTGTAGGCGGGCTGTAGACATTTAAAGGAGAAATTAACTATGAAAGAATGAAATTACATTGGTTTGTTGGTGCCTCAAGCAGAAATAACTCAGAGCAGAAATCCCCATTAACAAAGTAAACACAAATCTTGTTTTGAATGGTCAGATCTATTGTCTTCATACCGAGCCAGTCAGACTAAAGGATCATGCACAGAAATAAGTATTCATCTACTTTATTCCCGCCCCTGAGAGCGTGATCTAATGTAAACGTGATGTCTTATGCAGATGGGAGCAGAGTCTTATCCTTATTAACAGAGTTATTGAACTGCAGGTGGCGGTCATCACGCTGCCTCCAGCAGGGATGCAGTGGTTAGTTTGGTAGAAAGAAAACACCTCAATGAAACTAGTCACAACAAAGTTTTTCCATTTAAAAAAAATGCCATGACTTTAACAGAGTTAAGAAGCAATGTCATTAATGTCATTTGATTGGATGTTGACTTCACAAGATAGCCGGTACCTCTTGTGTCTGTTCTAGATATGAAGAGGTAGCAGGCAGTTAGCTTAGCTTAAAGACTGGAACATGGAGCTGGTTTTAAACACCTTTAAACTCAGATAATTACCATCTAATTCAGGTTTAGTGATTCCATGGGAACAATTGAAATGTTAGAAATAATTTGTAGATTTAGAGGAGGCTGGGAGTGCTTTTCAGAGTTAGCTTTCAATTCACAGACATGAACAAACCTGATCTAATCTAGATTGGTAGAGGGGAACTATTAGCTTCCAAAATTCTTGCCATTTTTCTCTGAAACCCCCCCACAGAATGATATGATGATTCGATTTTTAAAAATCAGACAAAACCTCTGTAAATGACGCCTTAATATGAGAGATTTCTGGCAAACAGGCAACTTGTGTGGTCTGTCTATTGTGATAATCAATGATTTCAATGGTGCTAGATTAAAAAAAAAATGTGTCTTTAATAGCGTAATTTTATCCAATTAAGTTTACTTAAGATTCCTGTTTTGAAAAAAATCCCAGCGGTTACTTTTTACATTTGTAAAGCTGACGTTTGCCTCACATGTTGCAACAAGGCTTAACAAATACTTAACACAAAATGTGCAACAAAAGTAAAAAGGTTCAGACAGAATAAAAATAAATAAATAAAAAACACAGGACAAAGCAGTGGTGCTGTTTTCAGTGTGTTTAACAAGTAAATCAAAGCAGAATCCGATGGTGGTTTTCCATTTGTTGTGAGGTAATGTTATGGCAAGCTAATGATGGGGTGTGTACGCACAGCGATGTCCTCGTGGAAGACCTGTGATGCATCTTGACCTGTATTCTCTGTGGCTGTTCCGGTTCACACCACTTTAGCAGAGGAGTGGTTCATCAGTCATCAATGTCCTCAAACACGCCATCGTCAAAAGGCCGCGCCGAAGACGGCTGTATCCTGTGACGGGAGTACTTGAGTTGAAGAAGGTCTCCTACCTCGCTGATGGCACTCAGAGCCTGTGGAGACATTTTTACAATAAAAAAAGCTGTCAAAGTGAAGGGCGTTATGAATAACAGGCGGCGCGAGGGAATTTAAATCTGCAGAAGGTCAGGTTTTTATAACATTAAATCAGGGAAAAGGATGGTGAAGAAAATCACTTACACTGGAAAAAAAAAAAAAAGATTTTAAAGTCCTATTAGTTAGTGAGTGTTTACACCAGCAGGACATAAAGTCAGAGCAATAACTGTGATGAGTTTATATAGATGTGTCTTAACAGCAAAAAAAAAAAAAAAAAGCTCATTCTGGCTGAAAGGGAAGTTTCAGCCTCAGGAATGAAGGATTTCTGGGTTATGGAAGTCGATTGTTACACAATATAGTCAGCTACAACCACATGGCAAGCAGATGTGTGTACATATAGAGACATTACAGTAAATGCTGTGTCAGGCAGTTTTGCTTTGTTAATAGTCACTTATATCACTTTTTAACTTGGTGGCAGGGCAATAATCTGTTAACATATTACATATGAAAGTGAATTGATTGACACATTTTTTTATATAAATGAAATTAACAAGTAAGCTGGAACATTAAGTCCAAATCCACTTTTAATATTTAACCTTTCAGCTGCTAAAAGGTACATTCTGTTCACCAGCTCGCTGTCAACCCTCTTGTTCTAGCACTAAACAACATGCAATGATAGAATGATGCCTGCTGCATCAAAAAACAATCATTTTAGAGCAGTGAGACTGAACCAAAACAGTAATATTACAGACAGAAAAGAAGAAAAAAGAAGAGAAAAGCTTGTAATTTCCACAGAGCTGAGTTGGATAACCTCCTCTGTAGGTTAGCCACCTCTGATTTGTTGAACAGCTTTAAGATAGTTTACTTATTAATTTGTTATTTTTGTCAATCAACTGATCTTAAAAACATCTCTCAACTGCAGTATTTTCAGGATTCTGTTACAATACTCTACTGTTGTTTTTGATTTCCATAGCTGTAATATGAGGCTTTATCCATCACTTTGTCCAACTTTAGGTTCCCTTCATCGGCTCCCTTTAAAATCCAGAGTAGCATTTAAAATTCTTCTCCTCACTTTGCTCACAGACTGCAGATTTACTTGTGAGTTATAGTCTCTAAAAGCAGAACGGGAGGCAGAGGCTTTAGTTAACAGGGTCCTCTCTGTGGAACCAGCTTCCACTTTGAGTTCAGGAAGCAGACACTCTCCCAGCATGTATGCCTGGACTTGTTATGGTACTTGTTGACCCCTCTGTCCTATCCTCTCAACCCTCACATGGTCAAAGCAGAAGGTGGCCCTTCCTGAGTCTGGTTCTGCTGAAAGTTTTCCTTCCTGTTAAAGAGTTATTTATTTATTTGTTTTTCCTCTTTTTATCTGTCACCTGCTACAATGAACCAGATTGAATTGGACTGTATTTTTAAAAATGGCTTGAGGTACTTTGTTGTGAATTTGTGCTATAAAGTTGAATGAGTTGACTCCTTGCCATTGCAAAAAATATAGTATAGTTCACAAACAGCAGAATCAGAATTTATAGTAAACTGACTGATGCTGATGCCCTCTTATGATGCCACCACTCATCTCACCATGGTTACTATTCACACACATAACACCATGACAACAGCGTTCTTGGATGGCAGCAGGGACGATGCACCGAGATGACTTGATAATTGGCCCAAAGAACACAGCAAAGAAGTCGATTTGGCCTCTAAACCGCCCAAAGAGCAATCAATCAAATATCTGTGGATGATGCTGGAAACAGCTCATCTTGATCCACAAAGGCCCCAGAGTCAGCGTCCCTGACTCTTCTGAGTGGTCCTGTTTTCTTGTTGAACGGCACATTAATCTAACTCAGTTTTCCAATTTGATTTTTGTTTGAAAAATCAAATTCCTCCTACTCCTTCATAACAATATTCTTTAGAGCATCGACGATCAGTTAAGAATTGTTTAAGATTCTGATATTCATAAGGTCAGTGAAATGACACAAGCATGATAATGAAAGGATTTAGGATTATGTGCATGTTTAAGGGTGTGTGTGTGAATGAGGACAAATTGGTAAAAGCTCATCGGTGGATGAAAGAAACACTCAAATCAACATGGCACTTCAAAGAATCAGAGGATGATACAGAAAAGACGGCGAACAAAGAGAAGGGTTTCAGCATCCTGACAGATGAAAGCATGAAAAATTACAATAATCCAAACTTCCCTTTTTCAGCTCATTTTGATCTGTTTTTTTATTTAAGGGCAAAAAGAAGATTGGGGGTGGATAACAGCTTCAGGTGTAGCAGATTTAACCCACCCATATTAGATGCAGGTGATGATTAAACTTCCATGTGAGATGATTTACATCAGGGGAGGGCAACCTGACTAAATGAACCTGTAAATTTAGCATGTTCCGCTTTCAGGTCATAAAGAAAGAAATAATTTCATTGTCCTAACTCTGCAGCTCCACATAAACTCATTAAAGCTGTGATTAGTTGTGACGTTAACAGGATGATGCTCACTTGTTGCACTGTGCATCTAAATGGAAAACAACAGAGCAGCAGATAAAGAGGAGCGGTGAACTAATCAGCACTTCTGAAAGAAATGCAAATAAAGCAAACAGGAAAA
Source organism: Melanotaenia boesemani (assembly GCF_017639745.1). Taxonomy (NCBI): domain Eukaryota; kingdom Metazoa; phylum Chordata; class Actinopteri; order Atheriniformes; family Melanotaeniidae; genus Melanotaenia; species Melanotaenia boesemani. The sequence continues at coordinate 6,961,764 of NC_055701.1, forward strand.
ATCACAACACGCCTCAAGCTGAAGCTGATTTTTTGTCCAGATAATCATCTCCACAACTACAGCCGAAGTCTTTTACTCTTTTAGAAGGCAAGAGTGGACTGTGCAAGATTATTAATCATGTTTTTATTTCTTACTTGCCAAATCCTTAAATTAGTTATTTTACACCAGTGTCTCTCAGATTGGATACACGTACCCCTTGGGAGTACTTGGAGAGACTCCAGGCGGTACTTGAGGAGGAAAAAAAAAAGAAGAAGAAAAAAAAAAAAAGTTGGATAGTCAGAGGGTTCAGGTGGTCAGGGTTACTACACAGATGAGTAAATGTACAAGATTTTTTTATAGATGAAAAAATTAAAATAAAAAATGTAATGCATATATTTGATCTAAATTACGTAATTCAAATTTATTAAAATATGTAATTGATCAGTTTCATAATGTAATTTAACTAAAAACATTAATATAATACACATAAAAATATTTTTCTATATAAAAAATGTATTATAGAAATATAAAAGAAAATAAATAAAAATAGAATATGTAAATAAAATTATATAAATGTGTAGAATGTAAGTTGAAGGCCAACATTGGCAGTGGAGGAGCAGGCAGGTCTGCAGCTGGAACAGCAGAAGAACGGGCGGCTTGGTCATGTCCTGCCGAGATAAAACGCGTCCACAAAACGCTAACCTCGGCAAGTAGCTGGTTTATAAGCAAAAACTTGTATAATATACTGAACATTACCTGCAGAGTGAAGCTGCACTGCAACTTTGTTTTTAAATAGAATCCAACTTTTCCTGATACTCTGGATCTCTGACACAAAGTCGGTCTGAAGTGGCTTCTCAAGTCTCAAGAAGACATTTAGGCCACAAGAGATCGTGCAAGTCCTTCGACACAGACAGCCTCTTCCCACGTTATGCAGCCCTGCTTCCCTTTAATGTCCCTCTGATCTCTTGGCTTGGTTTCAAACCATTTGAAGGTTATTACAACATGTTTTAACAGGAAGGCCCAAAACTGTAAAGGGTATAACCAGCACCAGCCAGTACCACTTGGATAAGTCTTCTAGTGATGGAATATTGGCTTGAACTCCTTTCTCTTCCCTTCTGGACTCCTGCAGGTAAAGTTGAGCTAAAAAAAAAAAAAAAAAAAAAAAGCAAGATACTGGAAACCTTTTAGTGTGCATAAGTCTTGTAATTAGACACAGCCCTCTGGAACTCTGCTGTGGAAGAGCACCAGTAAAGGTTAGAGTAGCGAGGCTTGGGACTAACAATTCTGACTAATTAGAGGAATACTAAGAACCCAAAGAGTGTTTTTCTCTGAATGGTAATGGCTTCAGTCGCCTCATTCTCCTGTGTGGGCAGAGAACCGTGAGATGTGGCTAAGCAAGACTAGTCCGGATTAATATGTGTGGAGCTGTTGTTGCTACTGTCTAAATGTTTTTTAATTTTTTCTTTTTTGTATTCATTGTGTATAACCGTCATAGTCTTTCTTTTTCAAACCAGCATCTAGAGCAGCAGGAGGATAAAACTGTAATTAATGAGTCAACAGTCAGATGAAACACGTTGCGTTATATCTTAGTTCTTTTCATTTAAAGATCATAAATTCTCACAATAATAAATACTTTATGACGGACAGGGTTAATAAACAAACAATGAGGAACTTTTTAAATTAAAATCTGCCATGTTAGACATTTTGAAGGCTTGTTTGTTCAGCAGGCTACAGTATTTGCTCTGATATTAACAGCCAATAAATGGTTATGAATTCTTTGAGTGACAAATCTCATTTCCCTCTTTCTGAGAGTCACTCTGTGAAAGGGATTACTCACCCTGTCGAGAATGTCTTTTGAGTGGGCCGCAGAGATGCAGAACCGTGCCCGCGACTCGATGATGGGTGTAGCTGGGAAGCCCACGACCACCACCCCGACGTTCCTCTTCAACATCTCCCTGCCAAACGCTCTGAAGAGGAGATGACACCATAATCATTTTTATTTAAATAATCATTGTTTTTATCTTTTTTACTCAGAGATGGGAGAGGAGTGGGGATGTGTCATTTAATATCACTTGAGTGTCTGAGCAGGTTCATTCAGGTTCAGTATAACATGTCATCAGCATGCATCACCATGGCAATGTGTACTGCTACAGGGTATGCTAGGCTTCCAGATAAGACAACACACGCAAGCACAGACTTTTACACACACACACAAAAAATGATTTCCATGATTCATTTGTTTTAAGAGTAAGGAATCCTCTTATTCAGATCAAATTTAATCAATATTCAACTGCTTACTTCCACTTGGCCCAATTTATTAATTTTGGGTGGGCCAATTTTATAATACAACACAATTTATATTTAAATATTTATATTTTAATCCAACTCATCGATTTAAAAAAAAAAAAAGCTAAATTCTAAAAGTCATTTTAAATTATATGGAAATCCTTTCCATGATTCTTTTCATGGTCAATAAAAGAAACTTTTAGGTGCATAAAATGTGTGTCCACTGGTAGGAGTTAGCCAGCTAACATTGCATAAACTGTCTGCTTAGAAACAACAAATAACTGAATAAACATCCCCGGGGGGGGAAAAAAAGGACAAACCAGTGATGCCTTTGTGCTCATACCTTCATTTTCATCTAGACAGATGGGGACAGATTTTGTCTGGTATTCAGACCATGCAGTCCTTCGCTGCCCTCTTTCAATACTGTTCGAGATCTCGCTTAGTCTTAAAGGCACATGACCACTTAATAATGCCAAGTGTTAAGTTGTTGACATTCATGCAAATTATAAATAGTTTAATTACTCCCAGCAAAGAAACGTAATTATTTAGTTAAAATGACACCTTAGACTATTTTAAATAGACTATACAAAAGGCTTTGAGTGTTCTGGTTGTTTAAAGGTTGCAACCAGTTGCAACTCGATGGATGTTCGCCACCTATCGTAGGCCAAGTAGTAGCAATTTCTGGTGCCTTTGAACATATTTAACTTCTGGTGGTAAACAAATGCAATTACATACTGCTCAGGTTTCAGATTCAGCTATTTTCATCTTCAGTATTCTGTCTAATGAATGAATGAATTAATTTATTGTCATTGCACAACAATTACATCAGCAATCATTGGCAATGAAATTCTTAAAAATCCCAGGCTCTCCTAACATTGCTAAGAAGAATATAAACCACAATAAAAATAGTCAAACACAAAAAGCAAGAATACTACTAATAAGTTATACAGTAAAATATATAATAAGCAAAAAAGAAGATGCTTTTAATTCAAAGGTGACGGTGCTGCTGACAGCCTTTAGAAGTCTTATGGCCTGCGGTATGAAGCTGTCCCTGAGCCTGGTGGTACGGGCTTGAATGCTGCAACTCGATTGGACGGACCATTTTTGAATGGTCCGTGACACTTCAATTTCTGTCTATAGGAAGGCAGCAGCAGAACTGAGGCATAATCAGATTTCCCAAAAGCAGAGCAAGGGAGGGCCTTACACGTGTTTGTGTAAGATGTGTAAACATGACCCAGTGTATTACTGCCACGTGTAGAACAGCTGATGTGTTTGGGTGGTATCTCAGCAGGACTTTTCTCAGGTTGGTGCTATTAAAATCCCCGGCTACAATAAACGCAGCCTCCGGCCATGAAGTCTCTGCCCTGTCGATAACTTCAAACAGTTCTTCCATGGCCTCGTTGGTTTCAGCGTGTGGCGGAACAGACACTGCTGTCATGACAACCGATGTGAACTCATGCGGAAGAGAATACGGCCGGCATCTGATCATGAGGTGTTCCAGGTCTGGAGAACAGCCTGTAGAAATAATTCCCACATCTGAGCACCATTTGTTGTTCACCATGAAACATCCACCTCCCTTGCTCTTTCAGGAATGCATAGTCCGGTCCAGCCAATAAAACTGAGTCCTCAGGAACAATGGCCTAGTCCGGGATCGAGGGGTACAGCCAAGTTTCCGATGAAGCCAAAACATTACAGATAAATATATTAAATCAACTTGATTTCTTTATGATAAAGAAGAAACATAAACCAGGTTTGCAGCATAAACTAGACTCATTATAGTAAAACCAGAGACCAGCTAGTTTCCTTTTCGGTGTAGAGAAAAATGAAAAAAATTAAAACATGGTGAATAGATAATGACAGAGTTGCTCTTTAAGCGACTAAGGTGTATGACTTCGACTCAAAAGTATCTTCATAAGAGCTGTGTCAGCAGGAGAAAGACTAAAACATAAAGTTTATACTCCGAAAACTTGTTTCTGCAGACTTTTAAAGATTTGGAAAAGACAGAAATGACTTTCAGCAAAATCATCACAGAACTATAAAAGAAATTTTCCCCCATTTTCTCATGCAGCTTATCAAACTCACAAAATTACATCAAATAATGTCTGTACATTCAAATCCACATTCATCTTATGAAGTTCTTTAAAAACTAATTAAAATCTCTATACATTTAAAACTCTTCATTTAGCAATTTAAAAACGTAGGCATTAACAATAAATCTGATGACTGGATTTAATCAGTTTGATGTTTCTTTCTTCAATGGTGCAAAGATCATCCAGTGATGGTTTAAGCCTGTATAAAGGAGGGATAGTGAATATATTGGTAGGATGATGAGGTTGAAACTACTGGCCAGGAGGCCTAGAGGAAGACCCAATAGGAGAATTATGGATGTAGAAAAAGAGCACATGAAGTTAGTCAGTGTAAGAGAAGAGGATGCAGAGGAAAGGGTTAGATGGAGGCGGATGGTTCGAAAAGAAGAAGGTGGAAAGAGGATTGAAATCAACCAGTGTGTCCTCTGACAGAATAAGAGGAGATACTTTTTCACATACTTGAAAGAATAAACCTGAACTGTTTGTTCATTCAATCACATCCACTCATGCTTTGATGATGTGGCAGTGATGTTTTCTCTTTCATTTTTTCATTTGTTTTCGTCAGCTTTCCTTCCTGCTTTGGCTGCAGCAGCCACTTTTTTCTTTCCTTCGGCTTGCTTTATTATTGCGATTTGTAATCAAACGCTTTCTCCACCTGTTTCACTTGAACGCAGTCAGACTGGTGAACCCTGGGTTGAAAGGCCAAGTTAATAACCAGCATATTTATGCTGCGTAGTGAGATCCCCATTGTTGGGTTACGTGAACGAGACCAATTCTTAGTTCAGGCCCCTGCTTTAAGAAAAACTGTTTTAACTTGATTTGATTGTCCTTATCTAGTGAGGTTTCTATAAATCGACAATGTGTTGACCAGGACTCTGAAAGAAGATATTTTGTATTTCAATGGGATGCTCCAGGCTAAATAAAGAGCAAATAAAAATCTGAGATTTTAAAGTACAAATTGTGCCTGAAATACTGAAGGCACAGAGAAGTGGGTACACTTTGCAATTATTATTTTAAAATGAATGTAAGCTAAAGTCATGGATAAAAACAGACATGAATACAACTGAAGAACACCTTTGACTGATTTCTAGTCTGCTGTGACCAACACAGACCAACAGCACACTTTAAAGATTAAATTAGCCAAATCCACCCAGCATGTTAGATCTCAGTGGATTTGCAAAATAACGGGTCAGAAATCATCTTGTAGCTCTTTCAAAAGCCCTGTGCTGTTTAGATTCTGGGTGGGATTGGCTGAAATGCACCTCTGGTCTGCCGAGAAACATTATCAAACATGATTTCAAGATCAAGGAAAACGCAAGATGTGGCTGCTTGGATAAGATAAAAACTGGGATAATTTTAACCTTTTGCTGCTGCTGCACCCGTTCAGAAACTGAAGGAGCTCCCTAAGCTCACATTGCAGGATGTCAGGGGAAGTGAACAATCAAAAACATATGCAAGTTGAGTTTTTGTGAAATTAAGGTCAGCAAGATGGATTGACAAAATTTATTCAGCTTAGTTTTAGTCGTTTTTTCACCAACTTAATGTTTATGTCATCCTTGGGTATTTTTGTACATGTTTCTAAGCTTTTTATTTATTTATTTTCAAGTGGCATGAAATAACTTGGTTGATTTGAATCTTCTGGTGACTTTTGTGTTCAAATATGTCCACAAATAGGAAACTACTATAAAATCATAAATAACTTAATTAACTTAAGACCTGTTCCAAACTAGCAAATATTCCATCATTTTTAGGATTGTAACCCTTTCAATGTCCGTTTGAATAGTTTTCTACATAAATAGTAGGGGAATAAGGCTTTGGTGTTGATTAGAGTCTTGGTAATGTCAAATATTAGCAATAAACTGATTTGATAGCAGCAGTATTTTTATGTAATGTCTGATACTCCCTTTCTGCACCTTTGTGTCCAAAAATGCCCCATTGACTTTGAATTAAAACAACATATTTTAATCTTACTGTAATTATAGTTAAAAACCAAGCATGTAATTTCAGCATTTCATCTGGAATTAAAATGGTGAAATTTTACATTTTTACTTTTATCCATCAGATTCAACTGTTTTCCCATTGTAATTCATTTTTTTGTGTTTTTATTAAATAAAATTTTAATTCAAATAATAAAACTGGTTTAGTGTTATATTCTTAAAATGACTGGATTGTTTTTAAAGTTTTGAACAGAAGTTTTATAGTGATTTATGACAAAGAAGCTGAAAATAATCTAATTAATTGTGTTGCTAATCTCTGACATATCCAAAACTTATCACCACCAGGGCCCCGTCCCCCAACTTATTTTCTTTCTTATGGAAAATAATTTTTTTTTAATAAATAATACAATAATGCAAAGTATAGACTCTATTATGAAAGATTTAGTTATTCTGATAGAGTAGGCAATTTTCCAATTATAGAGGCTCACCCTATCTTGGTAGGCATGTAGAGCATCAGTGGAACGACAGGAGAGTCGTTGTTACCATAGATGATGAAACCCATTTCTCGAAGCCGCTTGCGGAAGTAGACTGTGTTCTCTGCCAGCTGCCGCACACGTTCACAACCTGGAAATGATGAAAAGAGACTCTGAAACCTGAGAAATGACGGCAAATTCTATGCAACTTAATCACGTGTCTGCTCCATGTTCGGATATCATGTATATTTAATGATCGTCTTAAGTTTTACATTGCAGCGTGATGACTACTGGCACCTTGGTCTTTTATCATCTGCTGATGTGTTATTCATGAAAAATGCATAGATATTTACAGAACTATATGATACACCCATCACACCTCTACTTAGTAGAATTTAGCGATTAAAGTTAAAAAGAAAATTTTGTGAATGCCTGCGAGAGCTGAAGAAAGGCTGCTCTCCTACCCAGATGATTTTATTCTTTCCCAAATCTTATCTTTCTGGGTGGCTAAGTAGCAGGCAGATGATCCTTTGAAAAGATGAAAGAGGAAGGCTGACAAGCAGCTGAACACAACTGCATTCATAAGATGAGTGAGAAAAAATGCCTGAGAGTTACAGCATCCAGCTACCATAGGGAGATTAAGTTTTTTAGTTTCTCTGAAATGTAATTTTCTTCTCTCAGAGGACATCAAAAGATTCACCGAGTTCTTTGAAATGCAATGACATCAAACAACACAAAGTTGTCAGTGAGCTTACACAAATTTAGGTTTTCCATTCTACTCTTGCAGGAGATTTATCAGAAGAATTACCTGCTCACTGAAAAGCTGAGAGAAGCACCGGTTATTTGTGCAAGACATAATAACAGTTTACTCTTCTGATCATTTTAAGTTCAGTTCCCAGGGGAGACCATGGGACTGTGCACTGCCTAGGAGAGACTAAGCTCAGCCCAAAAGCAGCAATAGTACAAAAAACCCAGATTAGGAAAAAGTAAATTAATAGCTGTAATCATAATTATGTAAACAAAATTTAATATACGCAATTTATTTAATACTTGCCTTTTAACCCAGCGTGGTTAGTGTGTGGAAGAGCCTACCTACATTTTAGCAGTTTATACTGACCCCTGGTGTCTAATATTGAGACTTACAGCAACTGATTTAAGAAGAAAAAAAAAACATCTTTTTAATACATTTAAATTTTGTTAATGTCATACACACAGATGTGCTCAGAATAACAAAAATTATTCAAGTAAGCCAACTAATTAATCAAGAAGGGCATATGTACAACTCTGCTGAGTTTTTATCATATTACAGAATTCCTGTTCCTCAAAAGGTGTTCTTTGTTGTTATTTTTAATGGCATCCTCTCAGATATATCTTTTTATTCTTAGAGGTGTAGTAGGTAGCTGCAGGTAGTTTGACCTTTTTTCCTCAGGTCAGGTCATCCACCAGGTCATCTTCCAAATGGGAGAAGTGAACAATTTGAGGCCTTTCCCTTCAAGAAAACTTGTTTTTTTTATGTGTTTTATCCAACCAACCACTTAAAAACAGATATTAACTCCTGTCTGTGAAGTCTAATGAAAAACAATGGCACATTTATTTTGGTATAGCTGATATGCAAAATACTTTTAGGTTCAACTTTCACATTCAATCATAGGTCACATCTACCCTACTATTTTTTATTTGTTGTGGAAAAATGTCTTATTTGGTTGTAGAGAATAGTACAGCGGGCTTAAATCTCACGTTTGTATTAATAACCTGATAATTATTCTGCCAAGATGCTTCATACCTAAATCCAATTTAATTATTTTATTCATAAAACATTAAACTATCTTATATTGAGGAAATATCTTTCTCTAAACTTAATGTACTTTAAAAAACAAACAAACAAAAAAAAATCTAATGAATTAGATCTAAAAGAAATAAAACACACAAACATGTATATTCTAATTAATATTAATACACAAAAACAGCTTGAAATTTGCATGGAACTGATGATTGATTTTATTAGTCCAATCATTTTTTTTTCTAGTGATGTCTGATCTGAGCCCGTTTTTTAACTTTAGGTTGAATTTGATGGAACACTGGGATAATTCATTCATGTGTTCAAACTAGTGACAGTGAATGCAACACCACTCATCCTGTGAGAGTGCACTATTCTTTAGGAAAAATTTGCATTCTGACATTCAACCATAAATGTTATTTGACACTTTGTTATCTACCCAAACATTTATGCAGAACCATCACCCTGCATGGTGACACTACTTCCCCACAGTAACAGCCTAACACGTCAAGATAAAGCAAAAACTGTTTAAGTATGGTCAAAAAAACATGATAAAGAGCTGAAGGCATTCAACAAGCCCCCAAACTCCAAAGAAACAAATCTTGCAGTATCTGATCAACAAAGACTCAAAAACAAAGCCCACTAGGCCAAAATGATCTACAGACAACATCCAGGTACCAGACACATGCAGTATCCTTCAAATGTTCCTGGTCCACATCCTGACAGGGGCTATTTTGGAGGCTATTTAGGATTAGACAGATATATCAAAATGCAGTGACAGAGTCTTTTGCATCTTTGTGAATCCCACTTAGAAGATCGGTGAGTAGAATTTAGGGTATCTATTAGTAGAGTGACTATAGCATTCAGTATAATATTTTTAATAATTTTGAATTGCTCCTAGTTATGCATGTTTTTTATTAGATTACAATGTTGGATTTGTCAATACGTCATGAAATGAAATGAATGAATGAATGAAATGAAAAATACTTTATTAATCCCTTTGCAGGGAAATTCATGTTTTCAGTACAACCCATCCAAGACTAGACAAAACAACATATGATGACACAAACAGAACAGGCATACACTGACGGAGCAGCCATTTCTACAGCGCTCCTTGTCTTAGATACTGTATAGGTGAAAGGAACATTAGGGAGTAAGATGTAGCTGAGAGGATAAAAAATAGGCATCTCCACACTGGGCCTAAGGGCCCATTATTGAGATACAAAAAAACACTCCTCAGTACATACAAAAACATAACTCAGACAATCACAACATGAGAAACACGTGGCGGGGGGGGGGGGGGGGGGGGGGGGGGGAACTCCCATCGCAGCAAGTGCAGACGCAGCTGCATTCTCAGAGCGCGTCCAATGAACCCACTGCCCGGGAGTGGAAGGAGGTGGAAGGACAGCAAGGCAGTGAATAACGGGGAGGTGTATCTGTAGTCATGTACTTGTGCCACTTAAATCTGACTTACCCATCGTCGTTCCATCCTCTCCCATAATACACTTCATAGAAGTGATGATTTGCTCCACCACAGGAGGAGACATGGAGGTGGCATAAACTGCACTGTGGGAATGGGAGCGCAGGTACTCGATAAGCTCCTAAACCCAGCAGATACACAGGAGGTGTAAATAGATATTCATCGACAACACAGCCTCAATTTCACTACAGTCTCTTAAAATTAGAAAGGCTTAGTATTGGAGGGTTTTCCTGTAAAAATTCAGTGTACCAGACAAAAAAGAAGACCTATCTAAAAAAGTGGCAAAAAAATAGAGATTCTACATCAAGCAGAGGTTCAAGGACCATCATCATAAAGCTGCATTTTCTCACAAACTGTGAAGTAGAAATATCAACTGTAAAATATATTAAAGATGTTTATTTACATTATGTAACACTATAAATAGAAAAATCTGTTTGTAAAATGAGCAAAGCTAAACTCGAACCAGTGACAAAAATCCTTTAACATGCGTTTGATATATTGTCTGAAAGACATCCAGATTATTAATAAAATACAAAAACCACATCTCATAACTTGCTGGCAGAGTCACGGAGTAAAGATTTATGGCTGACTTTCTGTGGCCCATTTGTTTTGTTAAGGAGCCTCAGCAGTTTCTTAGGTTTCACAATCTTAGACAATTTGATGGAGACAAAAGATTTTTTCATCCTGACATCAGGATTTAGACGTTGCCAGCCTTGTTTTGATGGTATGTCATACAGAATGGTAAATATGTCAGGAATGCAGCAACATCTGCACTAAGGCTATAAATCCACGTTGCTGGGAGGACAAGCGTCCTATTAAATCACAGTTATAGCTCTTGTTTGTCATTAAAAATCTGGTTTTAAGATTCTTTACACCATAGCATTTTGCTGAAAGGATCGGTTTTTATAAAGGGTTAGTAAACTGGGAACCGCATCCCAAATTAGTCAATGTTCTAATTAGCTGCAAGAACAAAATCAACCTACAGCCCTCCATGCTTACCTTTTTCCCTGCGATGTATCCCCCTGCAGCTCCGAAGCTTTTGGTAAAGGTGCCCATCATAACATCCACATCACTTGGGTCAAGATTGAAGTAATCCACCACCCCTCTTCCTCGTTCACCAAGAGCCCCTATGCTATGGGCTTCATCTAGGTAAAGGTAGGCCTTGTAGCGCTTCTTCAGAGCAATAATCTCTGGCAGGCGCACAATACTGCCCTCCATGCTGCAAGAAGACAACAGAGTATTTTTGTTCACTTCTTTCCCCAAAACCCAGTCAATCAATCTCACAGAGATCAGTTTACATTACCTTGATTGTATCTGTAACGATCAATTTAGGTCATTTAAGTTTTAAAATGTGCTGATCTACTGGGATTTTCACCCACAACCATCTCTAGGGTTTACAGAGAATGGTTCGAAAAGGAGAAAATATCCAGTGAAACTGAGTAAATACCTGTAAATGCCCTCCACTACAATGAGGACCTTCTTCCACGGTCTGTGAGTCATTGGCTGGCCATGAACGATACTTTCTCTCAGCATTTTCTCAAGGCTCTGCATATCTGACAGAGAATCATTTTCAAAATCAAACCTTGGATCTTTGCAGAGATGACATAAAACCCTTTTTCTAGTTTATGGGAACAGGCGAGACATTTACTGTTGCAGGTATGCAACTTTAGTATTTAGTTAGAAACAGAAATGGTACTACATGTGTCCAGGGAATGAGAATAACAATAATGGCAAACCACTTAAACTCAAAGACTGACAAATACACAAGGATTAATGTGGATATTAAAGATACGGATGCATAAATGTTAGTGGGAATCCGACTGATCGAAGGACCCATTTGTGACTCACTGTTGTGCTTGAAGACTCTGATGGTGGACCCGGAGAGTCTGGCTCCCAGAACCAGAGAGGCATGGTTTAGCTCATCACTCAGAATCAGGCATCCCTGCAGGGTACCAAACCAAGGACAATTACAATAAGTCATTCACAAATAGTTTATGACTTATTTTAATGCATTTGAGAAGGCAATGCATGAGACTACTTAAAAAACTAAGACTTAGGAGCATTTTGTTACTGCCCCGAGAGTACACTGAGTGGGAGGATTATTGATCTGAATTGGGCGAAATACACTGACGAAGCCGTTTGCATCACTGCTGTTTGTACAGCATTAAACCTACACATTTCTACCAGCGAGTTTGCATCATTTTACAAGAACAAAAGAAGTCAGGAGCCACACAGCGTTAGTTTTCACTCAGCAGCGAAACTGATCATATGTTGAAGTATCTACCAGCCAAACAAAATTAGCAGCAACGTGACACAAAAGACCAATCTGGACTCTTTGTTTTTACTGCTTTTAATCTTGTTGCGGCAGCAGGAACTGCTTCCTCCTGATATAATGTTGGCGGGTGTTTTTGTGCGCCTGTGTACTCTCTGCTACTGGTGACCTGAGATAACATGATGCTGTGGAATGTTTCTGTAAGAGTCTGCACCTAACATTGTGCTAACAAAGTTTCTTGGCAGTTAACTTATTTTATCTTTAGCAAAGTGACAGAAATACTTGAAGCAGATATAAGAAACGGCTTGTTGTCTGACCTTCCCAGCAAGTGCTGGTATGTTCATGGAGTTGGTTGCAAACCCCATCCCAAACGCCATGGCTGACTCCACACCGAGGAACTTAGCCACCAGTTTCTCCAACTCTTCGTGTCTGTCCAGGTTACCTGAGATGCGCCAAACAAAATCAAACAATCAAATACCAGTAAGGTTCTCAATTACCTATACACAGTTCCTTGAAATGACACAAATCTTGCTGAATGTTAGCAAAATAGATGACTGGAATTCATATGTTGCTGCATTAAAAGTGAAGGCGCGGTTGGGAATTGCTTTTTTTGTTTGTTTTGTCTTAGTTTTTAGTAAAATTGAAGATTAGCCCAGACATCTCTTATTTTTGAGATTCACCACACCAAAAAACATCCATGGAGTCCTCAATGCCAGTTTGTCCTTCTATTTTATATAATAATCTACTGTATATTACAGGCATGCATCAAGATATCAGATTTACAGCTGATTTTTCATGCACTGACACACACTATAGCGCTTCCTATATCACAAAGTGGGCCAGCCTTCTCGCTGAATTTCAGCTCTGCTCCATCAGTGTAAATCTGCTCGCCAGACGACCTGCTGTATTTCACTTCCTGCAGGCTGATCTGGATTTTATCGAATCATGAATGAAACAGGCTCTGCAGCTTCATGACAGTGCCACAGTTATGAAGAAAAGTGGATTCTTTGGATGCACCGTTTTTAAATTTACATTATAACTGATGACTTATTTAAGTCACAGTTTTAACCAAGCGTAATTATTTTGTAGAAGTTTATTATTTGTAATGGGGACTTTTTTTTTTTTTTACCAATCTGGATTTTTCTTTCCTTTTCTTTTTTTCCACCCCAAAGTACTTTGTGAGTCAGAGCTGCATGTTGATCACTACTGATACTTAGCAACATTTAAGTCATGGTTAGAGCCCGACTGATATGGATTTTTTTTAGGCAGATACCATTTCTTCAACTTGGCAGAAAAAAAATTCTTATAACTGATTAATCAGCTGATTACTTTTAAAAATGTGTAAATAAAATAACTTCTATTTTATCAACTTTAAATTAGTCTTTCTATGGAGCATTCAATAATTTAACTAGTGATTAATTCACCTCTAGATTTAGACCATAGGTGTATGTTATATATAAGCAATATATTGAGTGAAGTGGATGGCAAAACATTATGTATGCAGCTTTCTGATGCCCGTTAATGTTAAATCACATTTTCTCTACTCCATTATTGTCTTGGCCATGAAGTCAGAACTCATATGATCCAAAATAAAAACCAGAGACACTTTTCTCAGATGTAAAAACATGTCATCTTAAACAGAGTTGTATTTTAAACATATAATGGTCACAAAGAGTCTTGCACCTATGTTACTCCACAACAACACACACAGTAAGTTGCTGTTAAAACCTGAGTCAGTTGTAGTGTTTTCTGACTAAATAAAACTAGGGTTGACATGACATTATCACAGTTGCTGAAGAGAGTAATGTTCATCATCTTAACTTTCCCCTTCTCTCTGCGTTCACATTGCTCCTCCTTACATGCGTCTCAACACAGCTGATGGAGTAATAAACGTTTGTTCTGTACTATCAAATATTTTATACACTTGTTTCTGCAGTTATTTACAGGCTTTTAAGCTGTGCGCTATGCTGGGTTGGCATAACCATAGCAATGTTTTTGCGAACATAAATAGACAGGGAGCAACATAAGCTAAGTTAGCACAACTTTAGCAATGCAAAGCAAATGAAAAACATGACAACAAAGCTATCGTGACACATGGCAAACAGAATTAAACAGTAACTGGAGGCATGTTAAGTCATCCTTAATTTCACAACACTGTTATAAACGTACCTGTCGTCAAGCTCTGCTATGCCAACCCCTGTAGTGCCGCCTGGCTGTGGCTACTGCTGTAGTTACTGACAGTGGTGAGGACTGAGGATTGAATAGTCAGAGCTCCATCTAGTGGGCAAACGGCGAAACGACATAATTCTGCACGACGGACACTTGACATTTACCTTTTTATGATCACTGGCAGATAAAACGGACAAAGATAAACAGCGGACAGGACACAGTGGGAATATGGAAATGTTTCAGCTAGGGCTGGGTATCATCACTAATTTCCTGAATCAATTTCAACAAATCTGAATCAAAACAGCCTAGTGCGATTAAATTTTGATTACTATTCAATATTGATTCATTTACAGCTAATTAACACAACATATTTTTGATTAATATTAAAGAAATTTTCAGATAACTACTTTTATAAAACACTTAGTTCATTTAAGTGGCAATCAAAATCAGTTATCTTGGAGTTATGAGATAATAGTAATAATCTGATCTGACACATCTACATGCATTTCTGAAATACCATAACAACACTGTGTTTCCCCAGATTCAGAGCCAGAAATGCTGGAAGCCAGACAAAAAATTCCAGACAGGAAAACAGTTAAACTTTTGAAATGTTCTGATGAAACCGTTTCATTCAGTGGAGTCACTCTAAATATTCTTAAAATTAGGATCTCAGATAACGCAATGAAGTTAATAAACCCTGCATAGAATAGATCCAATTTTAGCTGTAATATGACTCAGAAATTCCTACAATGATGTAGATTCAGCTTGTTCAGCTGTGTGCGTTTATGTGACGGCGATATTGGTCCATATTATCGGCGTAATACTGGAGCAGGAGAAATACTCCATCTGCTCCTCACTGGAGTAACATGCTTCCATCTTCACCTGGCTGAAAGAATTTTAAAAAAACTCATATTTTTTTCCAATTTTCAGCTGTTTGACGTGTTTTCCGTCAAACACTGGTGCATTAAAACATCTGAGCTGGACATTATCTCAACAAGAGAAGCTATTTTGCATGGAAGTTGCGTAGGACACCAGTTGTATGTCTATATGCTACAATCTTGCAAAGTCTCTGTAAGTCACGCAAGAGCAGCGGTCTCAAAGTCAAATCGTTAAAGGGCCACTGATGATATCATCCTCTCATAGGAGGGCCACATTCATATTAAAGAACAAAAAATAAAAAAAAACAAAAAAAAAACGGCAGTGTTTCCAAACATGTTTTATTTGAATTAGTAAAAGTTCCCACATATTTAAAGTTAATGCAAACAGCTGTCTATGCATTATTATGTATAGTTGTACTAAACTTTTAGTGCAGGTGATGTTTTTTTTTTTTTTTTTTGCTCTGATACTAAATAAAAATAGATAAATGGGCAAAAATCTTGCACTGAAAAAAAGAAAAACAAACAAACAAAAAAAAAAATCCCCAAGCACACATGTAGCATCTGACAGCATTTTTCCTCACAAAGTGTGGCTACATTTGGCCTGTAAAGGCCACAGTTGAAACCCTGAGTACAGCTTCAAGGTGATTATCACCCAACCTGGACGTGTACCTGCATGTATTAAAGTTTATAGTGTGCCTCTCTGAACTTAGTATATATCAGGCTGTTGCCTTGCAAGTCAATAAGTTCCAGTTGAGAAGGGGTCTACAAACAGCTGGAAAGTGTCATGATGTGCTTTAAAGTTAGCAAATCGCTGATCAAACTCCTGCAGCAGGTTATCAACAGCAGACACGTAGTCCTCCCCACAGAACACTGTGCCCTCCTCCACAAGAGATCTGCATGCTACGAAACGGCTGAGGTATTTTGAATAAAGCTGCCTTTTCCAAAGCTTCCGTTTTCAGAGGACACTGACAAAGGCTGCTGTGACGAGCTGGCCAGGCCCCTGCAGCTTCAGGTTAAGGATGTTCAGCTCCTTTGTTATATCCACCAAGAATGGAAGGTCCATTACCCACCTGGGATCATCAAATTCAGGAACATCCATTCTGCCACCTTCCCATGAATTTTTTCACCTCTGTTCTTTACTCAAAAAATTTCTTCAGAACATTTCCCCTGCTTATCCAGTGCACCTCAGTGAAATAAAGTGCATCACCACACACTGCCTCAATTTCTTTGAAAAAGGCTTGGAACTGGCTTTGCTGTAAGCTCCTGGATTTGCTCAGACATGACGTGTTCATATTTCATATTTGCGCTGGAGCGCACAGGTTTGCTGTGTCCATGGCTGTGGTGTGCCCACGCATCGGGCACACACTCGGTAACTCCTCTGTTACTTTGCTGCTCAGTGATACGCCTTATAAAAATGGCTAGCTGAGCACTGTCTGTTGTGTCCGTGCTCCCAGTGAAAGTTTGTGCTTTTCATGTTCTTTTTTTTTTTTTTGTTGATGTGCTCCTCCACTGTGTTTGCAGAAAGAGAACTTTTTCTTCTCTGGACGCAAGATATCAGAATCTTGCAGCATGCGATTTTTCAGAAACTGTCCTTCTGGAACGGCTTTCCTGCTTTGGCGATTAATTCACTAACTTGCTTCAACAGCAGCATCAGCCTCCTTCAAGGCCTTTTGGAAAAGACTTTGCTGAGAAATTCATCCTGTGTCGCTCTTTTATTCCTCTCATCTCCCGTATATTTCTCATATTGCTCCCCATGTTTAGTCCAGTAATGGCATTTGAGATTGCATTCCTTTAAAACCACAACTTTCTCCTTGCATATCAGGCATGTTGGGCTTCCACTGAACTCCACAAAAAAATAATGTGATGTCTGTCATTCTTGAAATGTTCTGTGGTTACTGTCCGCCTTTCTTTTCTACTTGGGAAGAAACATATTTGTTGTTTGCTGCAAAAGAAACTGGGAAGCACAGATACCTGCCCACCTTTTGGAAAACGAAGACGCAGTGCAGTGTTGGAGGGGGAGGGCGGGCTGGATGTGGCCCAAGGGCCGGGAGTTTGAGACCCCTGTCCAAAAGTGAGGTCACTTCACCGGAAAAGAGAACGTATAAAAAAAAAAAAAAAAAAAAAAAAAAAAAAAAATATATATATATATATATATATATATATATATATATAATGATAATGATAATAATATACATATATCTCGATGTTGAATTTATTAAATTGGAATTGATTTAATATCTTGATTTAAAATCGAGAAAAATCTATTTTTTTTAAAACCCAGCCCTCGTTTAAGCAGCGTCACTCAACCAAGACCAATCCATGGGCAGAGACGGCGGTAACTCTGTTACCTTCTGTCCACAGCTGTAAAATGCATTCATGGTGATTCCTGAAGATTTAAACATCTTTCGCACAACTACATTTCAACATTCCAACACTTTGTAAACTTATTTCTAATTGGGTATTTAAAAGATAATTGTACCTCCTCAACAATCTATGGTGTAAAAGGATCCCTTCAGGGTTAATATACTTTATGTAATTTATACATTCTCAATACGTAGGCTAGTATTTGGACGATTTAAGTTACTCAGTATTGAAGTTTTGTGAGCTCTTCAATATCCTAAAAATAGAAAGTATAATTATCATCATCATCATCATTGTTATTGTTACTACTGTTATTATTGATTGCAATAGGGAAATCAGCCACTGCATTTTACCCATCCCTAGATAACCTAGAGAGCAGTGTGCTGCCATGTTTCCGCACCTCGGGAGCAGTTGAGGGTTTAAAGGCTTTACTCAGGAGCCCACATTAATTCAGTTTTGTTGCCAGTTAAGGGCAATTTCAATAAAACAGAAGCAATATAACATGACCTGTAAAATGGAGCCAATTAAATATATGAGAAAACAAATCACACTTGTTTATATATTTAAGGAAAGGCCAAAATATTAAATGTCCTGAAATGGCAAAAGTGTGGAGGTGATTTAATGTGAAGGTGAAATTAGAGTCCAGTGTTTAAAAGCAATCTGTGGCACTGATCATTAGTAAACGACATCCCATCATGCACTACTGCATCACCGAACAAACTGTTGCTGTTTTGGTGAATTCATCTCTGGACATTCTTCAAGCTCAGCGGTAAGGACAAAGTAAGCAGGTGTGTGTTTGTGTGTTTTGCAGTGTGTTTATACCAATCTCCTGCCTGGTGCTGGCGACTCCGACACCGTATGTCATGGCAACCTCAGCTGCAGCGTTAGCACACCGACCTGTACTCTCAGCGAAGCCGAGGTAATTATACGAGCCCAAGTTTATCACATCCCGCATGACCCGACCTGTGTACCTGGAAGAGGGAAAGGAGAACATAAATAGACAAAAGAAACATTTGGTGGGAGGAAGCTAATGATTTTGGAAGTAATGTTACGACTGGTACAAAAAACTAAAACCTAAATCATAAACTAAAACTAAATCTTTCCTGCTCCTGTCTGCTTTTCTACTGAACACCTTTCTCTGCAGATATCCTACAGCTTTGAGATGGTAGAATTTAAGAAGAAAGGAAGATGGACTGATGGTCATACCAGCTTTCAACTGTCACATGATATGACACATGCAAAAACAACACATGACAATAAATTAAAAAATATGAAAAACATCAGTTCCCACTAGTGTTCCTGGTAAATACTATAAAAAGAAGACAGATTAGGGTAATTTGTGTTTAATTTGCCATTTAGCAGCAGCCCAATTTGCATCTTAAAACACTTGCAAACCAAACCTACACTGATCATATCACTTCTCAGTATATTGTACCATTTAGGGCCATTTCACGCCATTTCAGAAATATCCATTTAAGTTGCTCTCAAGTACCACATGTGTTTTTTTGTTTTTTTTAACTAAAACAAGTAAACGCTCCGTCCTCTAAAAGGCTAACAAAAGATAGACTCCTGGCACAATGTTTCACTTCAAACGCTGACTGGTTGAAAGTTAACTTGAGCTGGCTTTTGTAGATTTTTGACCACTTTGATTTCTGCCTTTTCCAAAGCAGAGAAAAGCTAAAACACCAGCAACAGCCCAGACCGCAGATATTTCTGAGACGCCTCCCCAAGTGGTAGCAAAACACAACATTTATTGTGATCTGTGTTTGTGAAGCCCGAACAAGAGGAAGGGGGACCGAACAAGACACTCGCACACACTGACAAATGTGTGTGGTCAGCTTGGCTGTCAACAGAGAAGCTCAGCTTACAACACACACAGGAAGTGTGAGGTGTGATAAAGAAATCTTTGTTTGGGATATTTTTACATGCTGCTGTATCAGTGTTTGATATTGATATTCAAAACCTTGTATTTAACACCACATTAAAAGTTAAAGAAAGAAATGCTTTTCTAAACCAATCAGTTGTTTAGCGTTTCATAGCAACAGTTTTGGACAATAAGCTGCACAAAATGTTCTCATTATAATACGGTTTGACAGTTTTGTGTCATTTTAAAGGTTAAATTATCATTAAAAAAAATTAATAAAAGCTTACTACCCAGAGCTGAGGTCACACTGCAACCCCTGTCTTATTTTAAGGCTGTTATTAATACAGTTAAATAAATATTAATATCAAGCAAATTTTTTATTTGTTTTTCTTTTCGTCCCAATTTTTTTCTACTTTTTCTTTTCTTCTCTGCTTCTGTTGTTTTGCACTCACACAAATTTTCTGTCATTACTGTCAAAATTTTTAAGAAAAAAAAAAGATGAGAATTTTTTTTTTCTTGCTTATTGTACATCACAGAATCTATGAACTTCATTTACTGTAAATTTTTAAACTATGCTGGGCTCTCAAATTTTTATCTAACATCCCATAATGCTCTAAATAAACTATTTTACTGATAAATATATGATTTTTAATCTAATAAAAAAGTTTTCATTTACCTGAGAGCAATCAAAAGAAACATCTATATAATATATATCTATATGAAAAACAAAGATTTGCAATAAGATTTTTATCTATTTATATTTCTGAATATAATTGGGGTAAAAAATAAATAAATAAAAAAAATCAGGCTCTAGTATAAAAACTGTCATGTTAGGTCTAAGACCTACATTAGTAGAGCCCTTACATCATAGACTGCTTAAAGACCTATTTTCCTGCTTTTTAATGCAGTCTTCTTGTCAGAATTTGTCATTGCAGGTGTGAAGTGCATAAATCTTTCATCACAGGTCACATATAACATGACGTGTTGCATGATTATCGGGATTGTACAGGGTGATTTCAGCATTTCTAGAACTGTTGCCTGCCTTAACGTGCACCATAACAGTCTCTGGAGTTCTCTGAATGTTTGAAAAATAACAAAACAAAACATCCGTGGAGCAGCAGTTGTTTAGATGGAAACGTCTTGTTGATGTGAGAGGTCAAAGAAGAAAAGGGCCAGGCTGGTTGGTACGGACAGAAAATCGACTGCAACTCGTGTAACCGGTGAGCAGGAAAGCATGTTAAAGTGAAGAACATATCTAGCCTGGAGGAAGATGGACAGCAACAGCAAACAAACAAAAAAAAACACACCTGGGTCCACTATTGTAAACCAAGAACATGAACATCAGACATTTGCACGTAAGGAATCTGAAAATATTGTGCAGAGTTGATGGCACATTTCACAGCAGCCGAAGAGACTAAAACAAGTTAACGGCAACTGTGATGAGCATATAAATGTAAACAGGGAGTTGAGTAGAATATTTTGACAGCCATGCAACAAGAGACACAGAGACTGCTTCAGCACCATCGCTGCATGCAGGTATGTTAACTCAGCCTTTATAATATCTTGGCTGCATTTGTCATGAGGTAAGTGTTGCTATTGCTGATTAGCTATACCTCTTTTTTAAGGGGTATTCATCAAATAGCTCCAGTAACCATCTTAGAACCAAACCATGGATTTAAAAAGTCTTTAAACCCCTAAAAGAAGCTAAAGCTGTGTGAGAGCAAACAGAGGCACAACCCAGTAGAAGGAAGGCATTCTCAATAAGTGCTTATGACATTTAAGGCATACACAGGCAACCTGAATCATGACAAGCTAGCAAATGTTCATTTTTCACATCAGTTAAGCTCAAAAGTCTCTAGGCAAGTTTCTTTTTTCATACAACCAAGCTGCATCCAATGATCTTGAAATGTTGCAGCTTTTGGACAGATCTGTTCAGCAACTAGGGTGTGTAACCCAGCTTGGATTTTACAGACTCATAGCATAACTCAGTCTTTTGTTTCCTATTTAAACTGTCACTTATCTTGATAGTAGGTACAGGCGTTGGAATTATTGGAATTAATCCGTATTTTCTCTTGCTATTGTGTGTCTGAATACCTTGTGGTTAGCTTGCAGATAACATTTAAGGTCTTGAATGAAAGCTATGTCTTTCTCACTCAAAAGTCCAGTTGTAGTCGTGAGAGGTCCGCTCCATGAGGTCCATCTTGGCTCCTGGGACACTGCATATGGGCCTGTTCCAGTTGTCTCTTATCCGCATGTAAAGGTTCCTGGTGTAAAAGTTCTCAAAGTCCTGGTAAAGTGGCACAAAGTCCTACACAGGGATGAACAGAAAATAACATAAAAGGCAGAGTTACATGACCTTAGCATGAAAGTATGAAGGAATTTTATCCTAATGCTCCCTGGTATGTGTTGGTACAATTCATTAAAACACAGGAACTTCTGGCCACTGGTGCTTTTGGAAAGCTTAGCTAGTAAAAATGCATTCCCTTCAGCTCTAATGCTTTGACACACAAGGGAGCAAGGGAAGGAGGAAACATCTATGTTGTATCCTCAGGGTCATTTAATGACTTCCCTTCATTTATCCAACCAGCTTCCTCTCCTCAACACAACCACTAAAAAGAAAGCTTAAGCATGGACGTTGCACTCTGCTGTAAATGCAATGTGCATGCTTTCTTTACATCCTTGTGCAACCAGAAGCCTTGATTGCTCTTGTATATTAAATATATAGTAAATATCACTGTTGTTCAGTTTGGTTAATAAGAAATACATTGAATAGTACATAAAACACAAAGCCTTTTTTTCCAGTTAATTACAACAACTCCTTCAACATGAACAAAGCAACTATCCAGTCACCAGGCGGCACCTTCATACAGCTCAGCTGCATTTAACACATGAAGTCCAACCTGCCTCCGTTCTAAAAACGATCACATTATTTTTTGTGTTTATGCAAAGTACGCTGACTGCACAGCTCATGTTAGTTTTCCAAACAGTAGACAGCAGTGTGACTGAACTGTCAATGGAGTTAACTGATTCCTACTGAACATGAAACATTATAAGGGCAACGTGGCTTGATCGTTTATGCTCATTGGCCACTTTATTAGGTCCAACTGCTCTGTTGCTTGTTAACACACATATCTAATGAGCCAACCTCATGGCAGCAAGTCAGTGTATTTCATCATGTAGACATGGTCAAAACTGAGCAACAGAATGAGGAAGAAAGGGGATTTAAGTGACTTTGCACGTAACATGGTTCTTACTGCCAGACAGGCGTGTATTTCAGAAACTGCTGATCTAATGGGATTTTCACACACATGCATGTCTAGGGTTTACAGTTAACAGTCTGAAAAAAGAAAATATCCAGTTAGCAGCAATTCTCCTGACCAACATGCCTTGTTGATGTCAGAGGAGAACGGGCAGACGGGATGGAAATGGTCAAAAGGCAACAGTAACTCCAAAAAAAAAAAAAAAAATTACTGGGGGTTCCAACCAAGGTCTGCAGAACAGCATCTCTGAACACACAACACGTCCAGCAGCCTTGAAGCAGATGGGCTACAGCTGCAGAAGACCACACCGGGTGCCTCCTGTCAGCTAAGAACAGGAAACTGAGGCTACAATTCACACAGACTCAATAAATTGGACAGAAGAAGACTAAGATAACACTGCCTGTCAGATGAGTCTTGATTTTGGCATAAAATGGATCTACCCTGACTTGTAGCAATGGTTCAGGATGGCGGTGGTGTAATCATGTGGGGTATTTTTTTTTTTTTTGGCACACTTTTGGCCCCTTAATAATACCTGAGCTTTGTTTAAAAAACATACCACAGCCTTCTTGACTCTTGTTGCTGACCATGTCCATCTCTTTATGACCACAGTGGAGCATCTTCTGATGCTACTTCCAGCAGGATAATGCACCTTGTCACAGAGCTCAGATCATCTCTGACTGGTGTCTTGAACATGACAATGAGTCAATGTACTCCAATGGCCTCCAGTCACCACATCTCAATCCAACAGAGTATCTTTAAGATGTGTTGGAACGGGAGAGTCTCATCATGGATGTGCAGCAACTGTGTGATGCTATCATGTCAATGTGGAGGAAAATCTTTGATGAATGTTTCAAACACCTTGATGAATCTATTCTACAAAGACTACAAGCAGTTCTGAGAGCAGAATCAGGTACCAGTACTAGCAAAGTGTACCTAATAAAGTGGTTGTCGAGTGCAGGTTGACGCAATCATATTCAAACTGTCAACTTATAGTTGCTGTTCATTACTCAGATACTTAATCAGATTGATGCATCTGAATTACACACACTTTTAATCAAATCCCAAAATGCAAATGAGCAAAGCTGGTTTGAACTAACACATCAGTGCAAAGCTTTTAGCTGTTTCTGAACAAGTTCAGCAGCTAAAAAAAGAATTCTTAGTCTTATTTGCCAGAGCAAATAAATAAAAGTAAATATAGAATGTAATCAGATTATTTAAATTGCGCAGAGATATTTGTTACTTTCATTGATCAGCGTTCCAGTTTACTCAGCTGTGTAGTTTTCTTCCACAATAAACAAAAAAGAGTCTGAAACATTTGTTATCGATTAATTTGATCAGTATTTCTTAACAATTATAGTTACTTCATCCACTAACTTCTGTATTTCACACTGCCAGCTCATCTTAAAATCTTATCACTGGTTACATATGTACTACATTTCCATAAAAACCCTTCAGTTTCCTCATAAACGTCACATCGCTGCTTCCAAACACATTATTTTGTCATAATCCTGCAAGATTTGGAATAGTCAACATAAATTACTCAGAAAAAAATACACAAACACCAGAACTGAAAATGTGATTTCCTCTACTTGCATGTTGACTAAACAATGGTATAAAAATTTAGGAAATAAACAAATGTACCTTTTCCTCTCAACACAATATCATTAAAAACTCATCTTTTCCAGAAGTCTCAGCAGAGAAATTTCCATTTATTATAATAATATGAAAAGCATAAATTGAATTAGCTTCTCATTTATTCTAATACTGGATTTATTCTCAATAGTTCTGGGCTTTAAGCTTTACCAGCTTGGCATCAATATTAGAAGACCTGGTATTCATTCAGTCCACAAGGCTAGAAGATTTCAGACCACTACTACCACTATTTTGTGTTCAGTTATTATAATAGCTTTTTGACTCCGGAATATCTCTAACTCAGTAATATCCATCCATTTCTATACCTGCTAATTCTAATTCATGGTCACAGGGGGACTGGAGCTTATTCCACCAATTACTGAGCAAGAGGCGGCGTACACCTGGACAGGTTGCCAGTCCAGAGACAAACGACACAAATGTCTCCAGAAAGGGCAAATATGAATAGAAAAGAAAGTCAAACTACAGAAAGAAAGGCAGATGTACTATTTGTCTGGTCATTTTATAAAGAGAGAGTCATACTGTATAGATATTGTTTCGTTTTCAGGCATTTATGACATTAGATTGCTTATAAAAATGTTTAGATAACAAGAATGTACCCACACGTATCATGAAAAAAAAAAAAAAGACTGATCGATTCCCCAGACATCACTCGTGTCGCAGAAATGACTTAACCTGATTTCATGAATCTTAGTGGGTAAGTGGAGCACAGCCAAAAAAAAAAAAACAACCCTGTAAATTTTAGAGGGAAGTATGGCATTAGTGTTGAAAGAACATGTGTGGCAGAGTATTTTTCTACCTTTTGTTCCTCCCTCTCCCTGGCGATGTGGCACTTTTCAATCTTCCAATGACGGAAGAAGTCGCGAAGGTAGCCAAAGATGGTGAGGATGCCATAGCCCATGTAGGTGAGGACCGCCACCAGCATGGGGGTTTCTTCAAACGACTCGATGAACGGCCGGTTGTACAAGCTGCCATGATGTGTCGTTGTATGGATCTGCGCACAATGAACAGAAGATTTAAGTTATCTATAGTCTCTAAAACTGAAATGTTATCTTGTAATCTGAACCCTTTGTCCTCATTCATTCTATAGCCTGCCATGAAACCCATTGTAACCATTGCAACATCATACTTCCTGTTTTCTAGCAACGGGTACTTATCTTTTTACAGACGTGGAGCATCTTAATGAGACATTTACAAAAAGATTTTTCTCAGAGCCTTTTAAAGCTCATTGATATTCATTTCATTAATTAAGGAAGAGCCATCACCCCTGTCCTCTCAACTGCAGTGATGATTAATAACCATCTTAACCTTTTCTCATAATTAGATTAGATCATGATCTTCAGGTAAAAATCCCCTTTGTCTGAACTTAAATATCCGCTCGTGTAGGAACTACTGTGGCTTACATTATATGCTGGCCTATCCCAGCTTTAAATGCACAATGTTTTGGCCTTCAGGTGACATTCATACAGGCCCTGACTCACATAAAACAAAGAATAACACATAGTAGCTTTAGTATAAACCTCTATAGGTCTGTATGTCTTAGAGAGAATTAACTCAGTGAAGTGATATTTATTATTTATGTGCAAACTAAGTCATAATGAGAATATACTGTGTGTGCTTTTGATTGAACTCCATTTAAAAGCTAATAAACCCCTTTCAGTCCACTGGTATAACCACCTATAAATAAACATTTCACCATTCTTTTTACCTTTGCCAAGGCGAAGGTTCTGTTTTCAGCAGCGTCTGTCTGTCTGTCTGTCAGCAACATAACTTAAAAAGTGAAGATTGGATTTCGATTAAATTTTCAGGAAAACTCTTAAATGGAATATGGAATGGAAGTGATTAAAATTTGTGTGTGATCCGGATCACTGCCTTGATCCAGGAATTTTTTTTGAACATTCTAATACCCCCTAGAACTGCAAGAGGGGGTCATTTGTGTCATCTGTGTCCTTGCTCTTTACAAAAATATCTCCCTTTCTCCTGCTTACAATATCTTCCTATATGATATAAGCCTGGTTAAAGTCTATTTCTCCTCATTTTTATGCTGTAGCTTATATGTAAATTAACTAGCAGTCTTGCTAGGCTCCTGTTTAACTGGATCATGTAGCTCTAGCTTAGTTGGTGCTAAGCAGATGTGGGTAGTAACAAGTTACATTTAATCTGTTAGATTTTATAAAGAATATAAATATGCTCTCCCTCTTCTTTTGTTCTAATTTGGAAAAAGAAAGTTTTTTCCTACAAGTAGGAGGAAGATAAAACTAACCATACAAAAAAAAAAAAAAAAAAAATAGGTGGAAGATTTGACTGCCAAATGAGCAAGGACCAGGTTGTGCTGATGTAAATTTTAGCTCACAAAATGTACCTTTATGTGTATTTTATGTCCATCTTGATAAGCAGACCATCTGAATTAGCAACTCTTTCCTTTCAAGGTGTTGAGCCATTTGCTTTCCCATCATGTCCGTCTCTGCCCTTGTGGCTATTGGGCTCTACATGTGACCGGTCATGCCTCTTTCTCTCACATACCTTGGAGTAGCAACGCTGCCATGCACATGAACTCTAATCAGCTGAGGTTCAGTCACCAGGCATCCAGTTCTCCAATCTATCAGTCCAGTGTAGCAGAAGAAACCACATTGTCTAAACATTAGAATAAGGACATAATACAATGTGCTTGACCTGATTTTACTTACGAATCTCAACAGGAGATAACTAGAATAGCTACGCTCTCGAGAGGCTGGAAAATTCAAACTTTGATCAACATGTAAAAAAGACCTGTGCATCACAACATATTTAGCATAAATGCTCGCGTGTCTAACAGCATCAAATCGCATCTCAGCAGGGACTTGGTAATTGGGACAGTCACTGAGGGTGCACCCAAGGGTGGAAATTTCATTAGCATGCAGTCTCAGACAACATGAACACACTCAAAGTTTTGAAAGGAGTTCATGAACATGAAACTGTTCCAGCCCTTTACACAAACCTTTGCAAAGCAGATAAGACTGCAGACAATTCTTGGTTGGATGTGAGGCAGAGCAGCCAGTAAGACACTAAAAACAACAAACCTGCATTCTCTTATGAGATAAGGATGGCACCTGTAAACCAAATGCTATCTTAAAAGCAGAGAAATATGAACTGTCCGAAGTTGCTGGACTGGCTCTGATGACACATAACGTGCATTTAAGTACTTTACAATTGTTTGAAGTTAAGTGCTACTGATTTTAGGCCAAGTTTTTACCTGTGTTTTAAGATGGCACATATTTAAACTATTTAAATTTATAATTCAGCACAGTGTCAGTTCAGATATGTGGCAGCCACCTCTTTTAAACAGCTCCCCCCTTTTAAAGTGATGTGGTAGACAGCAGCATGAACTCATTCATTCAAGTTGCTTGGTGCAAATATTATTTTGAATTAACGGGTGGTCTATCATGTCTGAGACAAAGATTTATCCGACAAAAATTAATGTACTTAAACTCTTTAATCTGTATGGAGTGTGACATTTATTCCTTACAAATCTCGGGAGTCATTAGAAATTGATGTTAGCAAACTGCAAGGATGGGTCAGTGAGCCACATTGATGACATCTTTGTGACAGCAGTAACATTAATGGGCTTTTTCTGGGTCCACACAATGGATGTTTCCCAGGCTACACTACCCTCTCCGCCCCGTCCCATCCCGGGCCTCACCTCCTCTTCGTCCGGGAGGCGGTGCTGCTTGGGCGGCCGCTCGTGGCTGCAGTGGAGGCTCTTCACGAAGCCGTTCCTCTCCGGTTTAAGTCCGTTCTTCGCATGTCGTTGACATACTTCACCATTGGCTGGTTTGCTCGCGGGGGTTTCGGTCATCGCGGGGCAACGGTTGGGGAGCCGCGACGGTAACTTGCATGTAGGAACGCGGAGCTCGCCTGCGGTGCAAAGTGGTGACAGTTTCCGAGCTGGGAACGTTTACAAACACACACACCACAAACTCTGTGACACTCTCACATGGGCGTGCAACTCACTCACACTCACAAACACACGCACACACACACACACAGTCAACCTGAAAATCCAGACACTGGATACCGGAAATTTACGCTCCGTTAACCAGCATATCAGCGTCTGTCCAAAGAGGCGGGGCTACAATGGGATAAGAGGCGTGGCCTAACTAAACCGTTAAATAAAATACACTTTCTTAAAAAGCCTAATAATTGGAATAAAATTGCTTAAAATAATTTAAGGTAAGCCATAACAAGTTTTAATCAGTTGGAATAAAATACCATGAAATAATATAGGTATTACCCCCCCCCCCCCCCCCCCCCCCCCCCCCCCCAAAAAAAAAAAAATCCCTGCAATATATGTTTAACTTACAAGTGCATTTCATGAAAGAAAATAAATAAATAGATACATAAAATCCTATTTAAGATCAATAATATATTTATAAGTGAATAAACATATTCACATTCAGAAAAAAAATGCTAATTAAAATACAAAAGTAGTTACCAGATACTTGTGCCTTGAATTTAAACATTTGTTGCAAATTATATACTGCACATACACCCACACACACACACCTATATATATATAAATATATATATATATATATATATATATATAGGTGTATGTGAGTGGCTGGGTGTGTGTCTTTATTATTATTGTTTAAAATGATTTACCAAATTTGAACAATTTCTTAGCTTGTGAACAAATGACATTGCTGACTTATTTATTGTGCCCTCTCAGAAATCTTAGGAAAATTTGAAAGTTTTTGCTGTGTTTTGTAGAATTTCACACCTTGTTTCTACAGTCTTTACTACTGTAATTTCTCTGTATCTTAAACTAAATACAATTACTCTCCTTATCACTCAAGAACAACAGAAAAATGAGAGAAGAAATATTATAAAAACATTTTTCAGCCTCTCAAATCTCATTCTGAACTAATCTTTTTGTTCTGTTTGATTAGTTTTCAGTAAAGAGAGCAGCATATATTGGAATTACATTTATGCTGACTATATTTCTTGTGTTGTCCTGCTGATTTGACATTGCAGTCACAGCAAACCCTTTTTTGAGGGAATCATAGTTTTCTTGCGCCCTCTTGTGGCTCAAAGTGTGCACATTATTTTTAAACCAAAAAATGTGATTTAAATCAGGGATCCTCGAGGTCCTCTGCCCTGCAGGTTGTAGACGTTTGTAGACCTGATTCAAATTAATGGATCATTAACAGGCTTGTGCAGAGTTTGAAAACAAGATGCTGGAGATCCATATAATTTAAATCAGATGTCCATTTATTTTAAATCAGATGTCCATATGATTTAAATCAGATGTGTTGCAGCAGGGGAACATTTCAAATCTTCAAGGACCAGGATTAGTGGTCCCTGATTTGAACAACCAAGTAGCGGAAATTTTGGGCTTGACTTATAATCATGATAAAGGGCAACACAGATCTAACATTTTACGAAATAATGGAAATAATACTGCTAGAAAGGATGTGTGGAAGCATACTTTTCATGCTGAAAATTTATTTGAAGATTTTTTTACTTATGATCCCATGAGGTCAACAAAAGTCATTGTTGTTTTTGTGCATGTGTGTGTGTGTGCATGTGTGTGCAATTGGACAGAATCAGACTTTGACACTACTCACTGGAATCACATATTCTAATAGATAAAGCCATATTTTATTGTAATGTAAGCCATATTTAAATGCATAAAAAACAAAACAAAACAAACAAACAAAAAAAACTGCTCACTAGTTTTTAGCTTTGCAGTTGTGTTTGCTGGGGGAGAGGTTGTCCATAACTCTGGGGCTGAATGCAAATGAATCACTTCGCTTTAATCATATAATCATTATTGCCACTCAATTGCTTTTTTCTCTTGGTCACCGAGAATTATTTGGACGGACATCAAACCACAAGCTTGGCAAATAAATGCAGCCAATCTACTGGATGCTCTTTTTTCATATAAACAAATAAATTATTAATAACACATCCAAGATGATTTATTCTGAAGGGTGTTGGCTACAGGGATAATCTCATGTATTTTTCTGTCTTGCAGATTAATACAAGAAGCCTGTCCCTGATCACACTGTTGTTTCCTCACTGTGTTGTATAATCAGTGTGAAGAATCAAATTTTCTACAGCCAACTGTCTTGATCAGATATTTTAGTTTCTACAAGTCTTTGGTTAGAATACTATTGCCCCTATAGAAAGCTGCAAAGCAGAGTTAATTTCTTCAAAACAGACTTATTAAAAGATTTGTAACATCTTAATTCAGACACAAAAGGATCTCAGTTTCCAAAAGGCAGTAGAAATTGTTCTGTCAGACTCAGAGTTGTTATAGAAATTTAAGATGTGCGGCAGAAGAGAAAAAAAACAAACAAACAAACAAAAACAATATAAAAACAGAGAAAATCAGGAACGAGTTTTAAATCCATTGTAATAAGTAAAACCATTCAAATTTTCTTTCTTTTTTATTTCCTGCCTATAGGTGATGATGAGACTTCATGTGATGCTCATTTATGTCCTCCTCTTCATTAGTGCAGACCTTGCAGAAAGCATTAAAGCCCGCAGGACCATTTCCTTCCAAGGTATGGCATCTAAAGCAGGTGCAGGAATGGCACTTTGTTTGTTGTTTTATTTCTCTTGTTATGCTTATATATTATTCTTATTATTATTATTCTTCTTCTTATTATTATTATTATTATTATCATTATTATTATTATTATTATTATTATTATTATTATTATTATTATTATTATTATGACCCTTTTTGTTTTTATCTGTATTGTTTTTGGTTTTTCAAATATCAGTTTATTCAGTCAAAGTTTATTTAAAAAGCCCTTTCATGCCAAAAGCAATACAAAGTGCTTTACATGATTAAAAAATTAAAGCACAATTCAATTCATGCATGTTAAAAACAAAACAAGCATTCATACATCAAAACTGAATTACCTACAAAACATAATGGACAAAGGAAAGAAAGAAGAAGAAGAAGAAAAAAAAGAAATCTTAAATGAACTTCAGTGAGGTTTGCTGATAGTTTAATGATCTAAATACTTCTAAGATCACAGTAAACACTGTAAACATTTCTAATTTTATAACATAGACAAACAACGAATGAATGGCCTGCAGCAATAAGAGAACAGGCTACAAGCCTGTATAAGTGGCATATAAATGTTAAAAATGTAAAGGCTTTGCAGTATGGGAATGGCACACTGACGTAGCCTATCAAAATGCATAGAAATGAAATTTAACCTGCAGCTTCTTGTCAAATTATCCTCCATAGACATGAACTTGAAACAGTTCAAAGAGTCTGACTTTGGTCTGAGTTCTCTGATGGTCAGAGACGACATTGGTCTGCTTGTCCTTGGAGTCAGAGGACGAGTTCTCACTCTCAGCTTGGACGACATCACCCAGAAGACCAGTGAAGTAAGATGCAGACGAGAACTGGACTGGGTTGCTCTTTTAGGAGCTAGTAACATACTGTAAATACATGAAGAACACAACTCTTAAAATCCTTTATTTGTCACCTCCAATCCTTCATCTTTAAGGTCAAATGGACAGTCAGTTCTGAAGACAAAATCTTCTGTCAGGTGAAGGGCAAGAGCCCTGAGGTAAAGCTGCGACTGAACAATTAGTAAATCTGATATCTTTAATCAAAATACAAATTGTAATATTACATTTGATTTCTTTGAAATGTTCTTGTTCTTCCAACAGGACTGTGATAACTATATCAGGTTGCTGCACACCATGGAGGATGGTAAAATGCTTGTGTGTGGGACAAATGCTTTCAATCCTGCATGTGACTCCATGGTAAGTTTCCACAATGACAAATTTAGTATTTCCAAAGACAGTTTGTGGTCAGGTGATAACAAAACCTATTGCTTTAATTGCTAAGAATGAATGTTACAATAAATAGATTCTGTAGGTCTTTAGCGAACAGTGGAAAAAAACTGTTACCCCATTACCAATTAAATACTTTGCAATTGAAGGGATCAAAGACATAGTTTAGCTCCATGCTTGAATAAAACAGCTTCCACTGCTGCTAACAGCAGAATCAATATATGATTAGCTTAGCAAAGTGTGTTTCAGAGATCCTGAAGGTGGATTTTTTTTTGTTATTTAAGCTAAAATAGGTTAAATAACAAGCTAGCTTAGCTAGTTATTTGCTTGTTATTTAGGCTAAGCCAGCTTAAATAACAAGGATTAGAAAGTTGAACTAATCTTCTGCTCTACCTCAGAGTGAATTCATAAAGGACTCAAACGAATCAACTATTGCTTTAATTTGATTTAGAATAAAAAGAAAAAGAGAAATACGACATGATTAGTTGATTTGGCTAATAACACAAGTACTTCCCTTAACAGACTTTCACCAGTGGAAACATTTCCTTGGAAAGAAAGACTCAGGAAGGTAGAGGGAAAGTTCCTTTTGACCCCAACCAACGCTTTGCCTCCCTGCTAGATGGTGAGTACACAACAGTTTGCAGACTCTTGCCATTTCTAAAAGTTCCTATGACATCAAACTTATTACTTGGGTGCTATTTTTAATAAATTAGATTGTTTAATAGGAAATCTTTATGATTATTTGGAGTTTTTAATTACAGGAAAACCATAAAATATCAAAAAAGTAAATTAACCATATTGAACAATATATTTAGAGTCGGCCCTGGGTCCCAGTGCTAAATAAATAAATAAATAAATAATAAAAAAAATTAAATTTAGTGCGTGATATCACACACTTTAAGTTAAATAAATATTCAGCTATGAAAATATGATTTTCTGGCAAATTAAAATGGTTTCCTTTCAACAGGAAACACTTTGTACTCTGCCACCTCTTCAAACTTCCTGGGCTCAGAAATGGTGTTCCAGAGGCATGGACTTAACCCTGTCAAGACCGAAACAAAACACTCCTGGCTTAACGGTAAAGTGTCCAAATAATCCAACAAAAAGTATCAGTTTCATGAGGAAATGATTTACACCTTTATCTTGTAAAACTTGCAATAACTCTGAGTTCTCACATTTAAATTGTTTGAACCACAGAGCCCACCATGATCTCCATAAACATGGCTGAAGTAAGCAGAGACAAACAGTATGGTGAAGATGACAATGTGTTCTTATTCTTCACTGAGGGCGCAGTGGAGGAACACCGTGGTAACATCCTGGTGTCGAGGATTGCACGTGTATGTAAGGTACTGTATGTCACAAAAGTTAGCCTACATAAAAACATCTGCAACGACTACACAGCTGTCAGTGTATATTAATCAAACTTCTCTTTGTGCTTTAAAATTTCTGCACCAGTTCTGTATCGTGGCAGCTGGTCTGACTGCCCATGCTTGTTAGCAAAGACACAGCAAATCCCTGCGGAATAGACCACAGTTTATAGTGATGTGTTTTTTTTCTAGGATAGAGATGTCTACAAGCTGTTTGAAGGCCTGTGTAAGGAGGATAGCGTCACAGCAAGAGCTTTTTTTAAGTGGTATATTGGACATTTAATTCTATATATCTGTGTTGATTCAGAGTGACTTGGGCGGCAAAAGGACGTTACAAAACAGATGGACTTCTTTCTTGAAAGCCCGACTGGACTGTCCATTTGGCGATGTTGGTTCACCAGCTCTGGTTCAGGATGTTTTTCTTCTCCAGGACCAAAACAACCTGAGAGAGAGCATTTTCTACGCAACATTTACTTCCAACCCGTAAGTTTCATGAAATCGTTGGGTTTTGTGTGCACAGCGAAGGGTCCAAAGGTCTGAAACCATTTAAAAAATCTGTTCTAGTCTTGTGTAAACCTTACATATACCAGAAACTTAAAAAAAAAACCAAGAATTTCTGACATGTCAAACAACAGACTTATAGAAGATACCCAGCATATTGGTGCAGAAAATAAAGGATCTTAGATTCCTGAAGAAGTTGAATGTCCTCTTGTAGGCAGCAATCAGTGTTAGATTTCCAGTCTAGTCTGGTTCTTCTCCAGTATGAAAATAGTGCTTTGCTTACTTCTGTTGTTCCAGCAGTCAACAATTATCTGTTTTGTTTTAGTCATGTTCACAAAGACTATTGTTTCTACACCATGCCACCAAGTGTCTTGCATGTATTTTTGCATATAACAAGAAAGAAAGTTGTCTGGTGGTGTCTCAGAGGTTAAATAGCCTCATTTAAAATTAGAAACAACACCAAACCCTTATGTTGAAGCTTTGATGGATAATAGAAATTAAATGTCCTATTTAGTGAATAATCCAGTTAGGGATTTACGACAGTAAATCTCCCCTTTGCAGCTCTTATAGCTTAAATGTTTATAGGAAAGCTTTCCAAGAGGTTTAGGGATGTGTTTATGGAAATTTATAGCCATTCTTCCAGGTGGGTTTTTGTAAGGTAAAGCACTGATGTTGGACAAGAAGGCCTGGCTTGCAGTCTTTGCTCTATTTCATCACAAAGGTAATTCATCAGGTTGAGATCAGGACTATAGGCCAGTCAGTTTCCTCCATAACAAACGCACTCATCCATGTCTTGCTTGGGACACCTGAATTCAATGATTTGGAGGCATTTCCCAATAGTTTTATTTTTTGTGTTAAAAGCCCACCTTGACATCTAGTGGTAACATTTTCAAAGATTCCACTTTTTACTCAAACTTTTGGCCTGATATGAACTTTAAAATGAAATACAAACTAGAAATATCTTCACCAGTGGTTTAATATTTATGTAGCATCAGACTAGAAAGTAACAGAAAATATCTCCACAGAGAGCCCTCCAGTCTTTGCAGCCAGTCGGCTGTCTGTGCGTACAAGTTGTCAGACATCAGCCAAGTATTTAAAGGAACGTT
This sequence comes from Melanotaenia boesemani, assembly GCF_017639745.1. NCBI lineage: Eukaryota > Metazoa > Chordata > Actinopteri > Atheriniformes > Melanotaeniidae > Melanotaenia > Melanotaenia boesemani. The sequence continues at coordinate 6,997,014 of NC_055701.1, forward strand.
TCTGACTGAGAGTGATACTGGAAGCTGGAACACACACACAGGCGAGGAGCCTTTCCCCTACCCTGCCTCAGTAAGTATCAAGCCAAGGATAACCATAATCTATTTATTTAACAGGGCAACACTAATATAAACCTTTTTTGTCTTGTCCTCATAGTGCATTGACAATGAAATGCGGGACAAAGGTGTGATAACTTCCCTGAACCTCTCAGACACAACCCTGCTGTTTGTGAAGAACCACCCTCTGATGGAAGGGGTGGTCACACCAATAGCTGGCAAGCCTCTGCTAGTCCAGACAATGACTCGGTTTTCCAAGATTGTTGTGGACCAAGTGACGTCAACAGATGGTCAAAAGCATCAGATTATTTTTATTGGCACTGGTATGCATCTGCAGACATGCATCTATCCTGACAATACACACAAATTCCATATTTGACTTAAACTCTTCCCCCCCTTTAGACTCTGGTTGGCTGCAGAAGGCGGTGAAGTTTGATGGTGAAGAGGGGCGGGTCATTGAGGAGCTGCAGCTGTTTAAAAATCCTCAGCCTGTGGACTTCCTCCAGCTTTCTTCTAAAACAGTAAGATTTAGCTAAGTGGTTAGCCTTTCAAAGGTTTCCTTGAATTGATCTTTTGTCTGAAAAAAAAAAAACATTAGAAACCGAAACACTTGGTATGTTTATAGGGCCAGCTGTACAGCGGATCTAAAAATGGTGCTGTTCAGGTTGATGTAAAGGACTGTAGCCGCTATACTTCATGCAATGACTGCCTTCTTGCCAGAGACCCATACTGTGGCTGGGACCAGATCAAAGGCCAGTGTGCTTCTGTTGCTAGAACAACCAGATCTTTGTAAGTCAGATGACCTACAATGTATGCTTTTGATGTTTTAAGCTTCGGCTGAAAAAATATTACTTTTCTTGCAGGATTCAGAGTCTCAGTGATGGAGACATTAGAATATGCTCAACGTCTGACTGTAAGTGAAATATTCTGCCTATGCATTTCCAATAGAAAACTGACAACAAAAAGGGAAGCATTGTAGTTTTATCGATTCAGAGATTCATATTAATGATATGATGATAAAAGATGTATTTCTTTGACTTCTTCCTCAGTGGAAAAGGAACCCATCATTGTCTACCTAGCCATCGACATAGCACAGTTCCTCCCATGTTCCCCTGAGATCAACCTCCCTGTCAGCTGGCGCCTCCTTGATAACCTCGTCCATCCTGGACCCCGACATACTCTACTCAGTCAGGGTCTTATCATCAGACCCTCCTCTTCTGATGGAGGTCTTTATACCTGCGAGACAGTGGAAGCAGTGAAAGGCAGGATGCACAGAGAGGTCGTGATACAGTACCTCGTCAAGGTTCAGGATCCGTACAGTGTTGTCAGTGAGCTGAAAGGAGCTGTGTTTGGCGTGGCTGTTTTTGCTGGTTTGCTGGCATTTGTGATACTCAGACAACTCAAGGAGAAAAAGCTGAACCGTGTTGGATGTGGCAGCTAAAGCTGTGACAATTACAAGCTGTCAGTTAATACTCTAGGAAAGTAATAACTTTTTTCCATTTCAGTTTATTCAAATTAAATGAAAAAAAGCATATGTGTACTACTCATTATTGTGTGAAATGTCAGAATTATTGCAGGATAAAGTCTCCAGTAGACAGAAGACAAGCATCGGATACAACAGGGTTTTGAGCAAAGTTTTTTATCATATATATATATATATATATATATATATATATATATATATATATATAAGATATTCACATATCTTCCACGTTGGTGGTCTATAAACTAAAAACTTAAATGGCTTAATTCTCTCTGAGAACAATAATACTATTTATTTTTAGTTTTATTTTGTAAAATGCACATCTGGAGCTTGTGCTAGTGGTGATATTGTATGTTGGCACCAGATGGCAGTCATGGATTACTGATGAGTTTCAGTTTAATATCTGAAACCTGAGTTGGACAGTCTTTAAGAATGATATCTTATTATTTATATATATATATATATATATATATATATATATATATATATATATATATATATATATTTGTCATTCAGCTGACTGAATCATGATATTATCAAATCTCTTTTTCATGATCTTTTACATCTCATTTTACTTTTTATTTGTTATTTTTTTGTCGCAGGAGAGAAAAAGGACATTTGGAGAACTGATGAAACTGCACCCTCCATTGAAACAACTATGCATAGATGAAATGGTTCATTTATTTTAGTGATATATTATCTAATATGCATTGTTTTATATTTTAATATAACAGTCTTGACATTGAAAGCAATGAACAATCATAGAAAACAAACACACAGGATATTTGTAAATACTTTAGGCTTAATTTATGAATTACCACTATTTCTGCTTTAAATGATGTGTTTTTAATGGGCTTTGCTGTTAATTTGCCTCAGAAACATTAAGAGTTGTTAAGAAGCTGCTGGACAGACAATAAATTTATCTTCAATGGTGAAAAGTTTAAAAGAAGAATGTAGAGGATATTTAATAAAGCCTGAGCCTGCAGAGAAATAAGCAACTTTATACTTATACAAATATAAGTTGTGACAGTATTGTGCTGGCTAATTGATATATATATATATATATATATATATATATATATATATATATATATATATATATATATATATATATATAAATACAAAGTCCAAGGCCAGCCTTTGTTATCATCACACCATGATAATTACCAGCCCTTAATACACTACCTACTGTTAATAAAGACCTTTCTAAATAAAATCTTAATTAAATACAGGCCTGTTTTTAGGGATGATTCTTTATAGTACAATATAAATAATGACAGAGCTCCAACCTGCAATAAATTAATTTAAATTTATGTAGTTTTGCAACTGTATTAGAGCCAGGCGAGCCATGGAAACTTGGCAATATTACAGTAGGAATGAGCTACTCAACAGCAGAGATCCAGAATGCAGAACATCTTTCAGCTCTTTAAAAACATAAAATGCTTAAAGATGAAGGTCATCTATCCCATCAACACCTAAAGGTTGTCACTTTCATTTTTCTTGTTTGTTGGTTTAACTTTTTTTTTTTTTTTTTTTTTGCTGACTTCAGTGTAGATTGTGTACCATCATCAAGATATCTCTGGAAAATAAACACTGCTGGGCAAAACCAAACCAAGCATTTCTTTTTTCTTGTTTTTAAGCTGTGGGAATTTGAGGAAGTGGAGTTGTTTTCTGTCATTCCACAAAATGAAGGACAGGAAGTGTGAGGGAGGCGATGATGACAGCATTCAAAAATGCACTGGAGATGAGCACACTATGAAGCACTTTATCTGTACCTCTAACAACTATAACTTTATACCTTGTTAAAACACAGTAATGAAAAAAAAAATGAAAAAAAGTTTAGAAAATGGGATTATCAGAAAACATCTGAAGTGACTCTTCAGTTGCATTTTAGAAAGAAAGAACCGTTTTACTGCTGTGTTTGACATCTAAAAATTCACTTTATACTGATGGCAGGAGTATGTCGCAGTATATTGAAACATAAAGGATTAAAAAATGATCTTTTTTTGCTTAAATCAAAATAGAAATTAACCATTTAAATGCACGTTTTTTGCAGATAAATGTATCAGTCTGCAAAGCAAACAACCTGCAACAAAGCAGCAGGTCACTCATCTTTATTCTAACATGGAATATGACTGAAACAATCTGATTCAGCACCATGGGAGCTGTCCAAGGTGCTGAACTTATTTTGACTCAACTGTAATTACACCATCAGTAACTGAGTTTTTTTTTTTATGATGGAATAAGCTTGTTAATGTGATTACTCCCTTTCTCTGTGCTCTTAATTAGTCAGTCAGTTTTGTTGACCGTTGTGTTGATTAAGAACTCAGAGGGGTTCATCTTTCAGATTGGTTCCAGTCATCCTCGTATACATAAAGCTGTTTTCTTCCTTTTCTTTCAGTTTCAGTTTCTATCACACAAAGTTCCCTCAGTTAAAAAAAAGAGTTTGTACAGCAAGTCCCACATGAGTGGAGCACAAATTGTGATTCATCCAGTTAGAACTTTATTGATGCATCCAAAGGCAACAGATTCAGTTTAATGAGCTTTTGATCACCACTAGCAATGACTGAGTTGAAATTTAAAAAAGCACAATGACACAGAATTTACTGAGCAGGAACTCACATCAGAACAGTCCAATTCTACCACAGACACATTTTCATCCTTTTTTTTTCTAGCTTCTGAGTTTTTTTTAATTTTTTTTAATGTTCATTTAAACTCACTCTAGCTGTGGTACATCCTGTAATTATAATGCAACTGTTTAATGATGTGCTAGGCTCCTATTTTCACAAAAAAGATGAAATGCAAACCACACTTTATTCCTCAAAATCAAGCAAACATCTGGTGGTTGAGAATCTCTGCTGCCAGGTGGGGATAGGTGACAGCCAATTTAAAGCCTAAGAGAGGTGACCTGGAAAAACACAACAATGAAATAGTGTCCACACACTTTTATCCATCTGCTTACTGTTTATGAGGACAGTCAAACTTCAAAAGCATTATGCTAATTGCAGATAAGTCTGAACTGAGTCTATTGTTACATAGTTTCGTTTTTTCTCACTTTGTCCCACACTTTTCCTCTCTTTCCTTGATTGCATTGCCTTCCTTCTGTCCCACTTACTTCCTCCTCTTTTAAAAATTGAGAACTCCATGACTTTGATCCAGCGTTTGGAGTCTTTATGTTTTCCCACTTGAATCAAAGACTCTCTGAAACCTGTTTCTTTTTAAGTGATACTTATAATTCCATGAGAAGAATGAGTTCACCTCCCTCCAACAACAAATAGCAGCTCGAGACATTTTTTTTAAACCAAGGTAAGCTTGTGCCTGCACTTTAGCATATGCAATTATAATCACCTTTTGGTGGATGATATCTTCATTTGTGTAGTATCAAACAACTATTTGCTTTGTGGTCTTTTTAGAGATGGTAAGCCCCTGCTCTGTCATGCAGCAGAGCAGGGGCTTACCATCCAGTTGTATGTGCATGCAAGTCTTTGCAGTTCTGTATGGATCAAGGAAAACCAGATTTTCTTTCAAGTTTTCCTCCAAAAGAAGGAAAATACCAGAAATGGAAAGCTCTGAAAGCATCAAGCTAATGTATTTATTTATTAACTTGTGCTGCTTTACACCAGCAATCTCTGTACACTGAGGTATCTTCGGTTAGCAATAATTTATTCCCTTATTAAAGGTTAACAATTTTGTGCTAAGGTCTTGATGTTTTAAGATGCCTGGAGCAATGTGGCTATTTGCATACCACAATCTGATTTAAAACCAACTTAATAAATAATTAATAAATATTTTCTGTACTTAGGAAGGAGTTGTCATCATATACTTGGTTATTTTCTCTCCTGGACACTATTGGAGAATAGGTTTGCAGATTCCAACCAACCTATATTTGAGGAAATTGGGTAGTTATGTAACTTCGAAGCATTGTGAGAGGCAAAGTGCTTTGGAAATTAATCTCTTAGTACACATTACAATGTAGACAGTGTGATGCATAAAGAATAATGGCAGAGACTCTAAAAATGGATTCTATCAACCTCACCCACAGCATCAAACAGTTAAAGAAATGCTGCATCATCTCTGGCTCACCCCCTTCACCTCACCACAGAGATTAAATTCAGCCACGTCTGACAGCTTCACATTTGGTTAAAATGTTAGTGTCACTTCCTCAATATTCCACATGCTGACAAATTCACCACTTTCTACAGTAAACCACACCTTTTCAAACTGGATAGCATCCACCCTAATCAAACAGGTTCACATCTATAACAATAAACTCACCCTCCTCCCCTGAAAATCTTCTCCTACTCGTCATATACCAGTACACATCACCAGAAGACATTACAAACATCCCCATCCATATCCACATACTTCTACTGTTAGATATCTCTGTCTTATTCACATAACTCACATTATAAAACCCACATCAGCAATCTCACAGCAAACTTACCTGCATCACTCAACTTTTAGGTAATAACACTGACTGTCTCTTTTAACTGAAACGTGGCTTGTGTTTTTGGATTCAAATTTCTAACATATGTAGTATTTCCCCCTTTTAATACTTTTTAATCTTTACATGTTGCCACTTGGGGATGTCATAAGAGACATGGCATTGATTTTCACAGCTATGCTGATGCTGCACAGCTTTACATCGCTGTGTCTCCTGATGACCCAGAGCCAGTTAATGTCCTTTTAAACTTTATTTTAGATATAAAGTCATGGATGGTGGATAATTTTGTATAGCTCAACCAGGACAAAATTGGAGTTTAAATTATCAGTCCTGAAGACAAAAGAGAGATCATTATAACAAAATTACTTCATTTAAAACCTTCTCAGTGTGTGAGAAACCTGGGTGTGCCTTTCGAATCTGAGCCCGATTTTATTCTACACATTATAAATGTCACAGCGACTGGATTTTATTATCTTAAAAACATCACCAGAGTCCACCCGTTTCGATCGCTTGCCAGCACCACTGTGCTGATGCATGCTTTTATTTCTACTAGAATAGATTATTGTAATGCCCTGCTGCCTGGTCTTCTAGAAAAAAAAAAAAAGTATTTCCACTTAATCCAGAACTCAGTGGCACAAGTTTTGACGAGGACCAGAAGGCAGGAACACATTACACCAGTCTTAAAATCACTCAAAAGGCTCCCCGCGCATTTCTGTTTATGCCAAATTGACCAATACAACCACACTGGTTGACCTTCAGTAACTCCTGGTTGAGGAATCGGATGCCATCCCACAAATAAATGTGATCGGACTGGTGACCAGCATGTGGAGGAGGCACCATGCTGTTGTGGCTGTGCATGGATCTTCCACATTACTGAAGTCCCTGACAACGTAAAATTAATAAAGTCCAAAACTTTTTTTCTTTTATTTTCCATATTACTGTGAGGGAATGAAATAAGACTATTGCAGGGGAATTTGGTGCAAATGTTTTGGAGGGTGCTACCCACAGCTTTTAGATGTGTTGCTCATTCCACAGAAGCCCACTCCATACAAGTTATACCTAGCTGTAAAGGTATCTAATAAGGCTTCCCACTAACGTATAATACAACACCAATTGGTATTATTAAAGGGGAGAAATAATCAACCAAACATGCACTACCAGCCAAAAGTTTGGTCACAGTTTCCCATTATTTCTAATAGGTAAGCATGTCCAAACTTTTTACTATTAATGCCCTTATTTTTTGTTTTAAATTTAGATCAATCTGATCTGTTGGAGTTGCAGAAAGGTTAAGCGGCCTTGTTCTACAATAATGACTTTTTATATTTTGAAGCATCCTGAATCTTTCATTCAGATTAAGGTCAAACTAGCCCAATTCAAATATCTGCTTCACATTTTCAGTTCGTCCACATGAAATCAAATCAATTTATTTATAAAGCTCTTTTCATGTCAATAAACCATTTCTATAAATTAAAATAAAACAAGCCTTCACACACAAAAGTATATAACAAAGCAATTTAAAGGTACCCACCTCATTATAATCTTTATCACACTCAATCACACATGCACACACACAAAGCGCATGTACACTTTCCCCACCACACCCACCCCATGAGCTGCAGTCCCTCGTTACTGTCTCTTAACTGAATTTAGGTATGAAAATGTTAAAAGAAATAAACATCTGTCTTGATGCTTGATGCTGCTGTGAGGAAACCATATCTTAGGGATCCATTTACACCGGAAGCCAGCCCACCCATGACCATAGAGGGCTCCACCACAGGGACAACCCAGACTGGGGCAGGTGGCCAAATTTATCCTGCGCATCCTGGGGCTACTCTGTGAGAATCCGAGCTCTGTGGGGGAGAGTGTTGTCTAGAGGATGGAATTCCAGGATAGGTCCTGGTTTCTGGAGATATGGGATTGCAACTGCTTCAGAAGCTCATTATGACATGTCCGTCTGTCAATTCAGTTAAATCCAGCTTTATTTAAATAGCTCCAATTCACAACAGTCATCTCAAGGTACTTGAAACAAATGGATTGCATCCTATCTTGACTTTGATTAAATCCTCCTTGAGCATGCATGGGGTGGCAGCCGACAGTGGGAAAAAAAAAAAAAAAATTGTTTTAAAGGAAAAACATCTGGCAGAACCCGATCATTTGCCTCAAGTGGTTGGGATGGAGAGGACAGGAAAGAAGGATTGACAGGCACCACAACTTTTAGTCAGGGAGACCTGCTGATCGTGTAGAAGAGAAATACGAGTTAATGATGCAGATACTGTCATAAATTTATACATGGAAAATAAAGAGCAGAGATGAAAAGGGAGGGAAGTACTCAGTACATCCTGGGATGTCCCTTAGCAATCTAAGCCTATGGCAGCATGACCATAGGATGGCTGCAGTTTTAAGCCTAATCTTAAAAGTAGAGGGGGTGTCTGCCACCTGAACCCAAACTAGGAGCTGGTTCTGTAAAAGAAGGGCATGATAGCAGGAGGCTCTGCCCTCCATCTTCTCTTTGAGACTCTAGGAATCACAAGTTAACCTGCAGTCCAAGAGTGAAGTGCTCTGTTTGGAGGTCATAACATGGAGCTATTACTAGATCTTTGATAAACAATGATCTTGATCTGGTCTTGGAGAGCTTTATTTGTGAGGAGAAGAATTTTGAATTCAGTTCTGAATTTAACAGGGAGCCAAAGGAGAGAAGATAAAACTGGAGAAATATGATCTCTTAATTAGGTGCTGTCAGTTAGGTGCCAATCCTACATCTGTGACTGATGCACACCTGACAGCACTTGACTCTCTGAACATGAGTGAATACCAATAACACAGTATAGTAAGGGATATTTTTGGAAGCACTGTACACATTTAGCCTTGTTGCTCATCACACAGAAGCATGATCCACACAAGTTATACCTTGTTGTAAAGGTGACTAACCAAGCTTTCCAGATATGTATAATACAACACTAATTGGTATTTTCAAAGGGGAAGAAATAATCAACCAAACACTAATTTGCTTATTCTTTTATACCAAGTGTATTTATGACTGGCTGGAAAATAGATTACATGGCTTTTATCCTTTTTCTTTCTTATAGTACACTATTTTTAATAAGCAGTTGGTGAGACATAGTTTTTCAGTTAATTATGTTAATTACTGGATCTACTGGGCCATCATACCCCTCTGCTGATGCACAGCGAGTGATCTGAGCAAAGGTTAAGTGTTTGTTTTGCAGACAGTATAATGGTTGGCGCAGCTTTGTGTCTCAGGGATTATCACAATAAAGACCCACGTTACTTTTCTCAAGCTGATGACTATGAAAACTGAGAGTAATCCTGACAGTTAACTCACATTTGGAGTGAAGTTATGATGATGATGCTGGTTGTATCCTAGAATATTTAAATATTTAAGAACTATAAAAATACAGGTGCTACAAACAGTTCAATGAAATGAATCCACTTGACATCCCTTAGATTAAACTTTCATGGCTGTAAGTTAAAGAAAGAGATGTGGAGTGTCTGTAACCACACACACTCGGGAATCAGCGTGTGTGTCTATTTGTAAATCCGTCGGACACTCGGTGTATTAAACTTTCATGGCTGCTTGGTTTGAACTGGTTCTTTCCCTCATAGCATGTGAATAACTGCAGCACTGTATGAATAAGTGGGTATGGGTGCGCTCAAGCGCATAAGACAGAGTTGGCGAGGGTGGGTGTGTGCTGTTCGTTTGTTAGAGTCCATATACAAGCCATGTGTCGGTATGTGCATCCTGGTGCAGGGGTGTGTGTGTGTGTTGCATGCATGTGCTATGAATATTGGATGTGCTACTCAGTATTCATGAAGGAGAAAGATAGAGAGTAGCAAAGAAAGAGCAGGAGATAGAGAGGTGGGAGAGACAAGGATGAAGGGGGATGTAAATCATTTGACAACAGCATATGGTTACCATGACAATAACAGTGTTTTTTTTAATGTGATCATGACTTTGGCAGATTAAGAACATTCCAGCACTGAAGAATGAAAAAAAAACATAAGGATTAAATAAATAAATAAATAAAGAAATGTTTTTTTAAACTGTTTTCACCCAATGAGCAATGAGCATAAAAGTATTTATTGATTAATCACTTTAAATCAGGAGCAGAAACCCCAGGCCTGATAAGGACATTGTAATTAAATAACACTGGAAACATATTAAATAAATGATGGTGAAGTGTGATCTGCCTGATGAATATTCAGCCTCATTACACAACATTTGAGTGTTTGCCAATGAGGACATACTTGTCTAACAGAACTATATTGCTTGTTACTGGACAGTTTGAGGTTATAGTTGGAATAGTAATGGTGCTGGAAATTTTAAGGCCCAGTTCCATGCAAGGCCTCTGCATATGATAGGGCTGGTGCAGCTGACGCTGATGAAGTGTGTTCTTGCACTAAAGTGAAGGCTGAGACGTCATGTTGCAGTGTTTCTTCCAAAGTTACAACCCAAAAAAAGTGATTAACTCCAGAAATCTGGAAACACATAATCACAAACCGACCAATTACAAGGGAGTAATTTAGCATAAGTGCACTGCAAGTAGGGGTGCTCATCAAGTCTGGAAGAGTCTATCAAGCATATGGTGTAACCGATCTTACGCAGAAACCAAACAAGTACAGTATAAATCCAGCTGAAATGGCTGGTGCGGTCGGGTACAGTTAGCTGTGGAAACGCAACAGAGATCAGGATCTAGGGCACCAAACCAGCCCATCCCACGCCAGACCTAGGTGAAAATGTCGCTTTTGACTTTCATGCTTAGTGCCTGTTCTTGTGCAGCCATGATTTGTGCCTCTGTGCTATCGTTTAGATGAGCCTTCTCTAGCCACTGAGAGGACTTCTTGATGCTTGCCTCTTTGTCATCTGTTGGTACTATACACCATGTAGGGGTTTATCCCTCCGTGATGGTTCCACCTCTTCTTCCTTATACTGGGTTTCAGCTGCCTGAGGCAGTTGCCAGTTTATCACTGGGGGCCATCTTCCCAATGTATTCCTGGATCTTTATTTTGTCTTAGATAGTGTCTCTGATGCTTACTTTCCCCCAGCCCCCCTCTTTCCACTTAACTACTAAGAGATGCATACAGCCCACACAGCTATAAGAGAGTGCAATTAAGTAATCATCCCTTCCTGTTGTATTAGTTTGCTGTGTCAGCCCCTGGCAGGAAATAGTAGTTTCTGGGTGTAATTGCACTTTAGTGATTATATGCATAAACCTGCTATGACCATTAATGGAAGAGGGTTTAATGAGCTTGTTTTAGCATAGGTAACCATAAAAAAAAAAAAAAAAAAAAAAAAAGAACAACATCCATCTACATGCTTACTTTGGTATAGACGTGGCATATCAGAGGTTATGATGCAGTCACTGTTTATGCTGCATCCGTTGCAACCATTGATGTACTGGTCTCTTGAACATGTGCCCCCTTTTTTGTATTTATTTTATTTAAACAAAATGACTTACAAAACTACAAAAGACTAAAAAAAAAAATAAATAAATGAATATATGCACTGGCTGTGGCACTACATGACAGCACCTGGGTCCAACTGGACTCATAGAAGTCTGACTACCACTTAATTATGATGTCCTATCTCGTTACTCTCAAATATAAGTCGCTTTGGATAAAAGCGTCGGATAAATGACTGTAGAATAGAATTGTAGAATATTTGATCTACAATGTCCAATAACTTTCAGTTGACATTTTTCTTTTTATGCAAACAATACACCTTGACTTTTTTTCTTTTTCACCCATTGCATGCAAATATTTTGGAGTCCTTTTGTTTCCCTACAAATCCATCAAATCTAGTGTCCAATTGGCTTTGATATAAATGATAAGAGGATTTCTCATTTCCTATCGTCAAACATCATCAAAAGTTGTCGCTAGATGCTATGTCAGATGAAACATCAAGTATCTATGACAGAGCGAGTGGCACCAAGCTGATGACAAAGATGCCCAATTACAGCTGTTAAATTCTTCAATTATCGTTTAAGCAAACGTTAATGAATGTCATTGATTAGCGATTAGCGGTAAGTTAGAGATTTGGACAACAGCCCTATGATGAATGGAGAAGTAATAATTACAGACAGATAACGCATAAGAAAAATTTTAAAAATATTTTTACATCCCTATTGATGCTAAATATACATTTTTGGGTATCCTGCCTTCTTTCTGTACCTGATGTACCCAGTATATACAACTCTGCATTAGGCAGGAGGGGGAGAAGGAGGGGGGAGAGGGAGGTGTTCAGTCCGCCTGATACAACACATGCACAATAACCCATACAAACAGTTGCAATAACTTATACGTGCAATAGTGAACTGGGAATCTATACCACCTCTACTATGTGCAATGCTTGTTTATATTGTTTTATCTTATTATTATTTATTGCATTCTATTTATACTTTTCTTGCACCTTATTGCCTCTATTTTACTTTATACCTGTATATATTATATCTTGTGCTTATCCTGCTTAACTGTTGGTTTTGTATTGCTGCTGGTACCCAAATTTCCCTGAGGATTCTCCAAAGGGATTGATAAAGTATTTCTATTCTATATGTTGAGAAACTTTTTACACCCCTTTGTTTGAAGTGTGGTTCTGGGCTGTCTTTTTTGGGGGTGGCCCTCACCCGTAACCCTACCCCTTAATGCAAAAGAGAGTCAAGATAGCCCTTTCCCTAACGTGAACAGGCACAGAAGGGAAAGGCTAAGGGGTAAAAATGGATTCAGCCTAAATGTGATCTAATATCCTCTGACAGAAATGATAAATCATTTATAGAACTCTTCCACTGTAGTTTTCTTAATTTATTGAGTCACTGATCTTTTTGTTGAGCTGACGTCAGCCTGTTTAATATTAGATCATGCACAGCCTTCTTCTTGCAGGATGAATGCAGACTTTCAGGTCCAACTGATCCTTTCAACTTTTCACATCAAAGTTTGGCAGCACAAAACACTTTCTTCTGGTTTCCAGGCATCGTTACCAGCATCAAAGTAGTTTCCTTCAGGAGTCTCAGTACACTTTTTTTTCTCTTTTTTTAAAGACATGATTCCCTGACGCTTTTAATGAAATGATCCACTTGTATGATAAATTTACATTTTGTGTTCATAACCAGTTTTTATCAGTAAAGATTCAAATTTACAAAATAACTCTGAAAAAAAATCTAGACTCAAGAATATGAACCATTTAGTGTCTGATAAGTGAAACTTGTCCCACTTAAATCTTTGTTGCTTTGATGCTTTTTGTTTGGTGACAAAGAGCAAGTTCGAGTGGTGGCATCAAGCCAATGTTTAAGTTTCTAATGTCCTAACAGAATAAAGATAAAAAGGGGAAAAATAGCTGTCAACGTGTTCATCGAGCAACTTTATAAGCACAATACATCATTTGAAGAAAAGAAAAACTGTATTATTCAAGAACCCTGAAAATGTGTGTCAACATTTGCAGGAAACTCTGCAGCTGTTGGTGTTAAAGGGCTACATGAAGAATCAGAAAGGCATGCCAGGAAAAAGCCTTTGCTGCCCAGAGGCCAGATTAACAAAAGCTAAAGTAAATAAGGACAAAGAACAGGCTGTTTTATACATGGTGAGATGTAAACTGTTATTGCATGATATCACATAGTTGATTTGTCGGCTGCACATCATGATGAGAATCTCCTGTTCCACCACATCCCAAAGCTGCTCTATTGGATTGTGATTTTGTGACAGTGGAGGCCGTTGGAGTCCAGTGAACTCATTGTCGTGTTCACTATGAAATGAGTTGAACTTTATGACACGGTGCATTATCCTGCTGGACGTAGCCGTCAGAAGATGATACACTGTGTTAATAAAGGGAAGGACATGGTCAGCAACAATACTCTATGCTCAGTAAGTGATTTTATTTTTAGTCCCTCTGACCTTTTTTTGGCTGTATTTTATCTACTGGATTTCCAAACAGCTTTATATTTACATTGAAATGCTTCCTTTGATATAATGAGTCACACTGAAGATTTTTTCTTATTAGAAATTATATTGGTTTTAAAGTTGACATCACCATTTTTGACATGTTCCTTATGGCCTTTAATGAAAGTGTACTTAGAACATAACAAATAAAACTACAAACATTAATATCGGTTTGTGTTTGTTTTTCCTTTTTGCTAGTAATGACTTTCAAATTAAATACATAAATCATTAACATTTAGTTCTGTATTTGAGTAACCCGTAAAAATAGTGTGGTCCAAATGAGCAAGAACATCAGGATGTAATAAGTAATCCCTGAAAACTAGGGAATTCAGCCACACATACAGAGAATAAAGGTTTGAACAGAGTAGGATTTAATGAAACCAGGAGACTGGTGGAGAGAAACAGGATGCAGTCCAATAAGGAATGACGGAGAAATCCTGAGAGACTGCGAGGTTAGAGTCCTGAAAAGACTCCCAATATTAATGTGCAGATCCATGAATCCAAAAAAACATAGTCAAAAGGCAGGCAATGGTCAAACACAAAAAGGCAGAGAATGGACCACTTACCACGGGGGAAAGGACAAACTCTGTAGTCTTTCCAAGCAGAGGTCTGAATCCAGAATAACTTTTGGCAGGAAAAGTCTGATGTGGATCAGGCACGAGACATCCAGGGTACGTAACAGGATCGACAACAGGAATTGACCATCAACCAGCCTGGAGAGTGAATAAGTAGGACGGGGAACAGGTGAGGAGAGGCAGTAATCAGGGCCGCCAGGGTGGAGCAGATGAGCCTGATGAGGAGCTGGAGGCTCAGCAGAGCAGAAATCATGACACAGGACTAAGGATGGCTTCCTTCTCTACCTATATTTTGATAATTTATCTTGTGATATTATGGTCATCAAACACAAAGACTCAACATTGTTACATACAAAAAGATATGAAACCATTATTTATTAAAAAACAGGTTTTTGTAATTTCAAGAATATGTAATAATTCTGAATCTGAAACATGCCTTGTGCTCTCTGTCTGGGGTTCAGTATATAGAGCAGCAGTCATTTTGAGAAAAAATCACCCCCCTGTCACATTAACCCTGTTATGTGTTTAACTGTAATGTGTTGTAAGACTGAGATTTTAACACCTAAGTTGTTAAAGCCCAATTTGTAGCATTCTCGTGGATGACGAGGCCCAAGTAAATGTCCCCAAACCATTACATTACCACAGCTGTAGCATGTGGCGGCTGAAATCAAGATCAAACCAGACAATGTTTTTTCCACCTTCTGTTTGTAGCCTCAGTTTTCTGTTCTTAGCTGACAGGAGACACCCGGTGTGGTCTTCTGCTGCTGTAGCCCATCTGCCTCAAGGCTCAAAATGCTGTGCGTTCAGAGATGCTATTCTATACTGTGGTTGTAACCAGTGTTTATTTGAGTTACTGTTGCCTTTCCATCATCTCCAACCAGTCTGACCATTCTCCATTTGATAGGTTTCTGGTTTCTGGGCTCATGGCATGTTCACTGACACACAGTAAATGTCAGAATGCTTTCTGGATTGCTATGGTAGTGGTAATTTTTATTATTTTTTAACATTTATCTATTTAATGTTTGAAGGCATTGTTAATGCAAATGTAACTACTGAGATTTGACTTTCTCATTAAACAGTGATTTAGCAATACTGCTTCTCTGGTGCTCTTGATAATAGGCTGTATCTGGAACTTAAATTTGACAACACAAAGAGAACATTAAACCAATTATTAAACATCAATATTGACATTTCTTTGTTTGGATAAATTTATATCTGTCAGCCTGATCATCATTTTGGCTGAAAGTGCATGTGGCACAGTTTTCATAAGAATGTTTCTATACAAACTTTGGAGATTAATTTTGTATTATTTTTAGTATTTTAGGCACAAGTCTGTAATGGAGGTGATTTTAGTGGTCAACAGAAAAAAAGACAAATTCTGCTGTTTAGCTAAAACATCACAGATAGCATAATTATATCTATATATATTTTATATGCCTAATTATTAGATTAAAAATGTGCATTTAATATAAGTTAATGGGGCATTTATATTCTTAAAAATTTTAAACAACATCAAGCAACCCATTGACATAGTTAGGGCTGACGTTTTTCAAGAAATTTAGGGTTGATAGTAAGAAAACTGTAGTTGCTACTATGGAAATCTTCTCTTTCTTAGGCTAGAAATGTTGTGGGCTTGTATTTGTGTGTAAGTTTGGGGGAAGGAGACTCACAAAGGAATTGTGCTCAGGGCAAACAAATGGCTAGCAGTGCCCTGACACCAACAACTATATACTGAATGTCACTTAAATCCACTTTCTTCCTCATTCTGATGCTCAGTTTGAACTTCAACAAGTCGTCTTGACCATGTCTGCACGACTTAATGTATTGAGTTGCTGCTATATGATTGGCTGACGATCAAAGTGTGTTGTAAAAATGTTCTATATGTGACAGCAGTTATTATTGGTCACTACCTTTTGAATAAACCAATTAGATGTTGAACTAAAAGTATATTGATTATTATTATTATTTTGTTTTTTAGTCAGGTGGAAGAGGGTTGCCAACATAATAAAAAATATTGTGAAGGCAGTCAGTTACATTCAATATCATGGCAGCACCAGAAGAAAAGTCAGGGGTGCCTCAAAGTTAGTAGGTTGCATCCTCAGGAGAACCTCAATGTTTGCACACAACTTCATGTCACTTCATTTGATGCATGTTGACATGTTTTAGTTTAAAAAACAACTGCCTGTCATGCTTCCATAGGGCTATACAGCTAGCATCTTTATAGTCTGGATATATATGGCCAAATACACATACTGTGTGCTCATCATACTTACCTCATAGGAGAAAAGAAAAATCTATGATAGTGTTTTAACTTCCTAATAGGTAGTCGTATTCAACCTCACTGAAACATTTAAGAACCTCTTAAAGAGTTTGGCTTTAAAGTAGCTGCAGTAACTGTCACGCTGCCATTAGTGCTGCTGCCTGTTTCCATTATGCAAACAGGGGAAAATGGCCACACAATCTCTGCACTGAAGTGTTCACAAACTTCGAGTGAACAAGCCTTGCTACTTTAATTGTGTGAAATTCTGCAGTGGTTTCTGGAACTAATTGTGGAATTACTTTCTATCTTTGTGGAATTAACAAAAAGCAAACACTTCTCCACTTTTCACACCCTGCAACTTCCTAATTCTTTTCGGCGTATGTGCAATTTCCTTTTCATTTGAGGCTTAATTTGCCGGAATGCCAGTAATGGAACTGCACAGTTAAAAAAAAAAAAAAAAAAAAAAAAGATCTGTGCTGTTTTTCTGAAATGTGGAATTTTTTATTTATTATTTCATATATAATTTTTGTCTTCATATATACTCTTTATTCTTTTTTAGAAACTCATATCCAGTGATAAAAACAATTGCTACAGACGATTCTTATCAATATGCAAAAACAAATATTTAGATGTTTAGGACACAGGGAGAAAAGTACAAATCAGACCAATGAAATACCAACTCACCAAATAACTAGAGATATGTTCTTAGGTTTCATTCCAACACAGCTAACATACTTGCCCCTTTGAGACTTGCTTCTCCCCCTCGTCTCTTGTTGCATTTTGCTGAGACAGACGCAGGACTGAGGAGTCCATAAAGACTTATCCAGGCAAATGCTTCCAGCAGACCTTAAGAGACTTTAGTGAGTCTTTCTTTTTTTCTTTTTTGTTTTTTCTTTTTTTTTAAAAAAAACCTCTAAATAACCATATTGCCTCACACTACAGTCTTCATTTTTATGTGATATTCATGTGATGGTCCTGTAAAGCAGGGGCTTTCAAACTTTTTGAGCCATGAAATCAAAGATACAATGCATTGATGTTCACGACCCCCACGCAAAATTCATTATCTAATTGGGATTCTTGCAGCATCCTCTAAATGTAAGGCTGGAAAACTGTCAGAATCTTCATAAGGAGGATAAACTAGTTTTTGGTGGTTTACTACTGTGACAAGGCACTTACATGCTCAATATCAGCTCCTTTCATCATCTGGTGGCCCCCTGAAATTATCTGGTAAACCCCCATGGGGGTCTCAACCCCCAGTTTGAAAACCACTGCTGTAAAGCACAGGAATTTTGGGATTACTAGTATCTGAGCTTCAGGCCTAGTATCTCCAAAGTGTCCAAGCAGATTCTATTAAATCTGAAAATAAATTAATAGACAAAACATAAATAATGTAGAACTGAATGCAGAATATGGATATCCAACAAGGACTAAAGGCAACACTAAACAAAGAAACATGGAAGATAAACAATGTTTCTGGCCTTTGTGATATGCAAACATCTTTTGTCTTAGTACATCTGAAGCTTTTTGACTAAGTTAGACCTACAGTATGTTTCATTAGGAGCAAACGCTGCCTTTTTATATTTTTAGAATCTGATATGTATTTATTCTAACAGTAACACACTGGAAATTCAGCTGATCCACAAATACTGCAGCACTGTTAGAAAAATTTCAATAAGCTATGTAACAGACACTATGTGAGAGAACTAAAAGGTTGGGTTTAATATCTGAAATGTTGCAGAGCTCATTGTCAGTTCACCTCTGCTATGAAAGACACACATCTGAATCTTTTAAGCACTTCTAGTTCTAAACTAGGCTCTACTGAAAAGCCTAAGAATATAACGTCTGCTCACATTAACTTTACTGCCTGTGATATCAGTGGGTTGTGTAACACTCACTCCAGAGTGTACAGTTCTGTTCTGCTGTGTTACTTTATAATACAAACTAAAGAAAAGTGTACAGCTTCCCAAACCTCCAGTGCACGGCCCGTTAAAAGGCTACCAGGACTGACAGGACATATGTGGAGCTCTTTCTATGCATTTAGAGATCGACAAACTAACATTTCACTCAGGAGAAGATTAGTGTGTACATATAAGGAATGTGAGAAATGAATGATCCACAAGAATGCTAATAAAAAAGTAAAACATGTTTTGAACTGACACTGTGTCATGGTTTCTATAGTAGACTAAAATGTCTACATGTATACAGTCTTAGTGTGATGTGCTCCCTGCTTTATGACAATCCAAGCTGTTATTTACATAAACCCAGCACTTTCAGTGTGGTTACAATGGAAGGTATCATGACAGACTCAGTGCTTCTGGCTGACAGCATTTAGAAGCATTTTTAAATTGATTTTGCTGTTTGATCTGATTTGGAAGAGAATAAGTAAGAGCTCATACACGTGAGCTAACACCTCAGTTTCACCAGGCTGCAATATGCATGACTCAGCTTGAAACATTTGGACGCACAAGGCCCATTAAAAAGTGACTTACGGAACTGACAGAGAAAATCACTGCAGAAAACAACAAACAGTATTTGCATTTTTCCCTGAGAAGCAAATAGCAAGAAATCAATCTGGTGAAAGTCTCAATGTGCACATAGTGTATCTGACCAGAATCCATGTATTGCTGCTTATGTTGCTTTGTTTTGCAAATTTTTTCGTTGGCTATAGGAAAAAATGACCAAGCTGTTGGCCTGTAAAGCATGACATAAAAAGTTGCAGAGAAAGGAGGAAATACATTAAATATGCTTCACCACCTGCAGGAAAACCACCAAGCAGAGGTCATGTTGCCTTTCCCATCTTTTCTGAACTATAGTTAACATACCAAATTGGTTTATTGTTTACACAGCAGGGCAGATTTTGTTGGAATGGTTACCGTTTTTTATGGTTCTATATTCATTTGTTACAATGACACTAAAAGATAAAACTAAATAAAATTTAAAGGAGTATTAATGGAGAGTACTATAAGGGGTGTTTATGTGATATAACACATTTATAGTGTTGTGAAATTAATCAACACGTAATAACTGTATTGATTGTAAAATTGCGATTATTATTTCTAGTTCTAAGAAAATCAATGATCGTCCTTAGTCCTCCATGCATTCTCACTTTTATTAAGCAGCTGTCATCAAATCAGCCAGGTCACATACCAGCTCGAGGTCTAACAAGACCTTCATATGAGGCAAACGAGTCCTAACAAAGCCTCAGTATGTGAAGTTCTTGGCAAATCCGACTCCCTTGGTTCAGATTTTACATATCTTTGGTTGCAAGAAGTGGAAAATATCAACATTTTACTCCTGATCATGTGGTGGGGATACCAGTAAGGAAGAAGGACCAAAACCAGCTTCCTGTTAATAAGCATTATCAGCTGATTACCCATCAGCTAGCTAGCAATGTCCTAAATTTGACCATAATTCAGTTCAATTTGGCTCTATTTGTGTAACATTAATTCACAAATACAGTCAGGTCCAGGCACTTTACAAACACAGCTCAATTCAATCCAGTTTATTGTAATCCAGTTATAATCCATGTAAAACAAATCCAAAAAAAGATAATTGCCTTGCTTTGGAAATTAATTGATTACATCAAATCTTCCCTTTTGATTTAGACCCCATCCTTAGTATGAATAAAAGGAAGGAAAACCTCCAGCAGAACCAGACTCAGGAAGGGAAGACATCTGCCTCAACCAGTTGGGGGCCAATAAACAAATTAGAGAATAAGGTTTGCTTCTGTTCTGATGTTAACACTTTATCCTTGCTCCATAATGACTTTGAGGACCAAAACTTTTCAAAAATCTTTCTTTTCCAAAGTTTCTAAAAGGTCATTAGCTAAATAAATAGATAAATAAATAAAGTTAAATATCAATCATTTCGGCTCCAGTGCAGTGAAGATCCTTGATAAAATAGCAAGCAAAAGCATTGGTGGTGATTTATTTCACTTCATGTCTCACAGAAACTCCCTTGTGAACTTCCAGGATGAACATGATCATATGCACTCTGCCGTGGACTCTCAAGCTGTTATTTAATTAACAGATTTTGACTTTAAATCAGTTTGGTAGGGTTTTTGAAACCTGGCATCCTGACGTATGAGCATTAAGGAATCTCACTTGGACTAAACAAGTAATGACCAGCTTCGACATCCGAGTCTCTTTCCTCCTGCACACCTACAAAGAGACAAACAAACTGCTGCAGTGAAGTTGTCAACCTTGTCAATATAGGCAAAGAAAATGGACATTTAATTGTAGAGCAATCAAGCCTGAGAGCTTAATGGGACTTTTATTGCTTTCAGCTACTCAGCCACTTTCTCTCTCCCTGCATCTCTCCCATTACATGTTTTCCCTCCTACTCTTTATGTTATTTTTTATGCTGTTTCATCCAAATGCTACAAAGACGTGTGTTTTGTTGCACAGCTGCTGAAATGAATTTCTTACTTCTTATCTACTTTTGACTTTCATATTTTTTCTTGTTTTCCAGATCAAATCAGCTGAAATAAAGGGCCACGTCTGATAACAAAAGGAAAACATTCATCTCTTTGCTTGTCAGCTTTGTAGAGCAAAGCTAATCTTATTGATCAAAGTGGCTAAAAATGTTCATTTCCAAAAGGAGGCTGATGCAGAATTTTAAAAACTGGACTTTTTATGATTATTTTAACAGGGGAAAATATGGTCAGGAAATTATTCGTTAGATGTATTCCAATG
The DNA here is from genome assembly GCF_017639745.1 of Melanotaenia boesemani. Lineage (NCBI taxonomy): Eukaryota > Metazoa > Chordata > Actinopteri > Atheriniformes > Melanotaeniidae > Melanotaenia > Melanotaenia boesemani. The sequence goes on from NC_055701.1 coordinate 7,018,468, forward strand.
TAACTTACCAATTAACTGTTTTGCAAAAGGGTTCACATTTTGTTCTGGATCTACAGGTAATTATTGGCTCGCTCAGCTCTGTGAAGCAATTTGAGTTATTTTTGCTACTTTGGTTTGTACAGGTCTTTATCTTTACCAGATACAGCATGCAGTACAAAGCTTTTAATACATTTTTTTTAAAGGCCACAGAGAGAGAAAACTGGTCACATGAAGATGAACATAATGAAGTATTTTAGCAGAACCAGAAATGTCCCTCAAGAAGTGTTAGAAAAGGTGTTAGATTCATCACTCAAACAGAAACAAGAATTTAAATGTAGCCTGATCTTTCTTCTCTGGTTGGAGTGTAATTTTCTCCATTCATGATTGAGCCTTTGAGGGTTTCCTTGATGTGCCTATTCAATATCTAACTCTAAGTGGTGTTAGGGTTCCTGTCTGTCTCCCCTGTGTGAGTGTTTCCCTGGATTACCCTAGTGTGTGCGTCTGGCTCCCTCTGCCTGTCTTGTGTGTCATGTCTGTTCCTGTCAAGGAGAGCTACCAAGGCAGCAATCACCTCACCTGGGCTGATCTCCACACCAGGACCTCATCCACCAATCAAACCACCACAGTACTTAAACACCGGACCTTTCTACATTCCTCGCTGGATCGTCCAGTTACCCATCTAGTATATCGTGGCCTCGCTAGTTCTCAGCTTGATTCAGTTCATGTTTTTTTTTTAACTTCTGTCTTGTGTCTAGACTCCTGGTGCCTTGGATCTTGTCAGTCCTGTCTGCCTTGCCAACCTCCTGGATTGTTTTCCCCTGCTCTGATCCCCTTGTCTCCGGCTCCTACCAACTTCACATCCTGCTCTGCCTGCCCGTCCGCCCGTTCAGTCAGCAGCGAACCACCGTGGTCAACGGATCTTGAACATGGATTGAACTGTTCAGCTCAAGTCCTTATTAAATCCCTTTCTGTTTGATCATCCTCTGTCTTTTGGTTGCTCTGTGTCTGCACCGTGGGGTTCAGAAACCATGGCCTGTCTGACCCGTTATAACAAGTGGTTCATTTTGCTGAGTTTTATTCACCTGTGAAGCAAATATGGAGTGAAAAACCTGATAAAAAGAAATGCAAATCAAACGCGTGTATGATTACTGGTTTGAAGCCAACAAATTGGTGTTGCTAAAGACTGGCAGTGTAGGGTGACAGTACAGGCCATGTTGGTAGGGATTGTAGTTCAATAGAAGAAGTAGTTATCTTTAACAGAAACAAAACAACTGCAGGAGACATCTTCAAATGAAACATGGGGCAAGCTCATCTTCAGGAACTACTTTAATCTCTGGGAAAATCTGTAATATCTGATATCTTAAAACATACCAGTCAATCACGTGAGTTCACTGTTATTCATGTCAAAATTTATTTCCAAGTTGTCTTTACTTCCTCAAAAGTGCATCAGTTTCAGCTTCTGTAGCCAAGATCCTTTGGCCACCATTCAATTTGCACTTCATCCAACTTCAATTTCCTCTCGATAGGTGGGGAGGGAACCTGCGGCTTTTTTGGGCTGTGCCTGTCTGAGTCTCGGGTACCAAGGCTCCACCACCATGCATTCGCCAACAAGTTCTTCCAGGCCTGGATCCAGGAAGGTGCCCCAGTTTCCCTCTTCCGGGCAAGGTGACTAATTCATTCCAGTGCTGGTCCATTAAATTCTTTGTATTTCTTTTAGTCTGAACCCTACCCTGAGACCACTTTGCCCTGTAAGATCCTACTAGGGGCTAATGAGACAGCACAGCCCTCAAGTTTATGGCGGTGCCCACAGCCCCTCTATAAAGATAAAGTATTGATTCATGGAGTGAGGTGTACCCAGGGAAGGCCCAGGAAACATTAGGAACACCTCGCACCAGATGAGCTGAAAGAAGTGGCCATAAAACTACATCAAATTATGTCTAATTAAACCTCAACATAGCTATCACACACACAAATACAAATGAGCTCCACACCAGGATCTTTGCCATCGGGATAGCTCTAATGTCTAAGGTGTGGGCCCCGGTCTGCCCTGACCCAGCCGTCCCTTTGATGGGGACCTCTGTGGTCATGGTGGCTCCTCGTGTGGATGGATCCACAAGATGTTGTTTCATCATGGTAGGGTCAAGCCAGATTATATTCCTATTATGTTAAGAGATGGGGGATAAAGACAAAGAGTAGGTGTGTGTTTTTCATTTATTTAGATTCTTTTCAATTTGTGAACATTATTGTTTTTGTGCGCATTTTATTATGTAAAGCACTTTGTACTACTCATGTATGAAAAGTGCTTTATAAATAAAATTTGATATGATTCCATAAAAGAAGGCTTCCCTGCTGAAGCTGCTGCCTCCTCAACCCAACCTTAGATAAGCGGTACAAAATGGATCCATGAATCTAGCATGTAACATGTTTTTTTCATGCAAAAGAAGATTTGTTCCTTCATCAAATTTAGACTATTTCCATTCATCTCAATTAGATTCTAGATGTAAATCAAAAGCAGAAATGGACACCCAGATTTTTAAGTACAATGGAAACCTTTAGCAACTTTGCAGTAATCTTTTCAGAGTGATAATGTTCAGGCTCTAAACTATAAACTATACTATAAAGGATAAAATCCCTAAATCCAAACTAAAGACATTTTTTATTAAAAATATAATGAAATATTCATCTAATTATTTGCATTAGAAAGAATATCTCACTTAAAACTGTAGAATATTTCTCCATTTATCATTTTTTTAAAGTTAATCTTCAGATGAAACATGAATCCAGGAATGTAGTGCTTTAGTTTAGTACATCTGCCTCCATAATCTGTGGAACAGTTCGAGCGTCATTGTTGGATGTTTTACTCCGAACACCATCTGTCGTTGGCAGTGGTCAAACTATGTCTAATTAAACCTCAACACACTCACACAAATACAAATGAGCTCACAGATTTTCAGTAGTGGATTTACAAGGGAAAGAAAATCTCCATTGTTTCATCCTCTGCATTGTGTCTTCCATCCCACAAAATGGACAGTGCCGCCCTCCCCACCCACATCCATCCCTACTTTCTCAGATTAGAGTTGACTGAAATGAGATTCCCTTGGAAATCCAATCTAGCCACCCTCATTCCATTCCAACAAATCTTGACTGTTCATTAATCTGCATCTGTGTGTGAGTGAAAGAAACATCAAGTGAACCTGTCACAGGGGGATACCCCATGTAACTGCAGTCTTTCAAACCAAGATAATCTGAGACACAAGCATCACAATAATGTGTTTGGTTGTCAAATGGTTTCAATCAGAGATTGTTTGCAAAATTATTACAGAACATATCAAATCACCTTAAAAGTGTTGTGCTATAGCAGGAAGTCTAAAAAAATGATTTAAGCTAGCATTTATTCTTAAAGTTGCAGCGTGTAACAAAATCAAAGGCAAATGAAAATTTTAATATATAATTAAAAACCATGTTTATGATATATGATATATATAATCAATCAACAAAACATCCTATGTTCTATAAAAAACTCTGAAGTTGATATAAAAAGAGAACATGATTATTGTCTAATTAAAAAAGGGATAAAAAGCTGAGAGGTGATACTTTTGGAAGCTGCACACCAACAGGAAATAAGCAGGTTTGCAGCAACATGTGAGTAAATGGAGAGATGGTAAAAAGGTAGAAATGAAGTAAATGAAGGGAAGTCTTCTGTTTGTTACCTGCTTCTTGGGTTATCTTGGGTTATTGGGTTTTCATTTGTTGCATCATTTTATTCCCATAAATGGATATCCATTCTGTCATTTATATTATTTAAATGAAGCAAATATGTACTGGTTATAGTGAAAAAGAGATTAAAAGTAATTGCAGGTTTTGCCACTGATCTTGAAAAGCCTGAAAATAACACACAACAAAAAACCCTCCATTTCTTTCTATTTACAGACGCCTAATTCACCCATCAGTTAAGCATTGTGGACATTTTAATTACAACTATCTCATTCATTAGGATACTTCTGCTAATGCATCCTTTCTGATAATAAGCAACCTGTTTTTTTCATTGAAGTTGACATATAAAGAGTGATTCTCACATAAAGCCTTAATTAGAAGCAGTTTTCTGACGCCAGATGCAAAGAAAAGATGCATGCAATAAACTGGCATAACTCTAAAGGATTAGAGATTCTCATAAAACACAACACATTTAGTATAAACATCATGGGTTGTATTTTCGATGTTGTTCTACATGATTGTCTCTAATCACTGCTTCCTAAAAAAACTAAACCCAATCACAATTTTAACTTCTTGGTTACTTCCGGTGGTTTTTAACTTTTAACTTTGCTTCCTAAGATGTGAACAGTTTACACAAATATTAACACCTACATAGGCAGCAGGTGTGATGACACCGTATGGATGCTGCATTATAGCAACTTTTTTTTAACATATCTTGCTTTTAATCATTTTAATGTAATTTCTTTTTTTTTTATTGTGATTCTTGCTATGTGTTGCTGCCTTTTGCTATTTCTGAATATCTGTAATGCCTTTGTTTTATATAAAGAACTTTGCATTGTCCTGTACATGAAATGTACTGTACAAATAAACTGCCTTGCCTATGACCAATAACAGGATAGTGATAATGTTAAAAATTAAATTTAGTAACAGAAACAAAAATTACATTTGATGATAATACAATCCACAATCATCCTAATTGTTGATTAAAAAAAAAAAAAAAAAAAAAAATCAACACAGATTCAGCACTGGCTGTTATGCTAGAACTGAGTATAACTCTTGAGTATATTAATCAATGGAGAATAAAGAGCAAAAAGAAAAAAAGTGCAGGTAGGTGCTCTGCACATCTTTGACATCCCCCAACTAAATGACTAACTAGACAAATGGATAAGGGCAGGGTCGCTGCTGGATATTTAGGTGACTTAAGCACAACTGTTTTTGTGGGCCCTGAACTCCTGGGTTTTTTATTTTAAATTATACTTGTATAAACAAAGGAATCAGCAAAGACATTTAAAAGAAAAGTTTTGTAACTGAATGAGAATCTATCCGTTTATTACAATTCGTGAAAAAAAACCCGAAGTCTATCCCAGCAAGGCAAGAGGCAGGGTACACCCTCGACAGGTCACCAGTCTATCGTAGAGCCAACACACAGAGAGACAAACAACCACTCACAACCATATTCACAGCTAGGGAGAGTTTAGAGTGACCAGTAAATTTGACATGCATGTCTTTGGACTGTGGGAGTTAGATGAGGTATCCAGAGAGAAGATGCAAACTCCACACAGAAAGGCTCCTGTTCAAAACCCTCTGAACAGGGGTGTCCAGCTATGGTCGTTGAGGTCCACAATCCTGCAGGTTTTCGATGTGTCTCTGCTCCAAAACCACCTGACTCAAATTAATGAATAATTGTGCAAAACTTAATTGGCTGTTGGATTCAGTTCATTTGAGTCAGGTGTGTTGAAGGAGGAAACATTGAAAACCTGCAGGACAGCGGCCCTCAAGGACCGACTTTGGACACCCCTGCTCTAAGCCGAGACTTAAACCAGTGACCCTCTTACTGTAGGGCAGCGATGCTAACCACAGAGTCACCATGTAGCCCAACTAAATAAATAAGTCATCTTATTTAGTAAAGTGTCAGTCTTTTTTGAGATTGTGTGAAGCACATTGGTACTAGATTTCAGTCAGAAAGCTGGAAAACACAAGTTCTTTTTTTCTTGGACATCAGCTATGTAGAAGTGTTTGCCTGTGAGTGTATATGTGTGTGTGCATGTAACTAAAATGAGCAACTGTTCAATAATACAAAAGGATTTCTACCACTTTGAAAAAGACTCCATCTGTTGAAGCATGAAAGATGTGAAGTGCATCTCTTTAAGTTGTGTGTTCTTCTATGTAGGCACAGAATCAAAGTACAGAGAGATTTAAAAAGGATTTGATCACATGTGGCACCCTGTATGCCAACATGTTAAAATAACATGTTAGTGGATTAGTGAGTGTTTCTTGGTGGTGGGTGCACAGATGCCTGGATGTGTAATCAATCTTCAGAGGCAAGTTACTTGGCTGGATTATTTAGTAATTGCTAGTTAATTTAAACAAGTATTTAAACAAGTATTAAATAAACCTAGTACAGTAAAGTAAGGAAATTTGTGTTTCGTCAATAATTTCTGAATAATAAAATCAGTTAGCATTATATATTGTTGGAAAGTCGAATTAGTCACCTTTACAACAAGGTATAACTTGTAAGGATCATGCATCTGTTGAATGAGCAACACAGCTAAATGAGTGGATACCACCCCCTAAAAATGTGGAAAAACCTCCTGCAATATTCTCCTGTTAGTATTCACTGTTGATCTGAGATGCAGCTGCTGCCAGCTGTGTCAGTCACAGATGTATGAATGGCACCAGACATGTCAGGGAGATTCTGGAGCCAGTGCTGATCACTTATCTCCTCACTTGCTGTGCAAAGTAGAATTCTTTTCACCTAAATGTCTCAGTTCATCCTACTGTGCTTGTGTGCATCAAGATTTATTTCTTTATCATAGCTATATAGAAGAATAGAATAGAATAGAATAGAATGCCTTTTATTGTCATTATACACATGTACAACGAGATTAAGCCATCCCCAGTGTCAGTGCAAAGAGAGCAGTATAGAAATAAATAATAAATGAAAGATCTAAGGTATAAAATATTTACAGAAATAAAACAGATGTGCACACTCTAGTTATTTGCAGATATAAGTATGATGTCTATGTCTGAAAAAAAAAAATATATATTGCACGTTCAAAGTATTATTGCACGGATCATGATATGTTGTACATGTCATGTGACAGAATGTATTGCACATATGTTGTTAGTGTCCAGCGTATTTCAGATTTGAAGTCCTACAGGAGTTCAGGGCAGTTATTGCTTTTGGAAAGAAACTGTTTTTGAGTCTGTTTGTTTTAGTCCTGATGCACCTGTAGCGCCTCCCAGAGGGCAGCAGGGCAAACAGATCAGAGCCAGGGTGGGAGCTGTCATTTATGATGTTTCTAGCTCTGCTGAGGCAGCGGGAGGTGTAAATGTCCGTCAGGGAGGGGAGAGGGCAGCCAATGATCTTCTGTGCTGTCTTTACCACTCTCTGTAGCCTCTCCTTGTCTGCTACAGTGCAGCTGCCGTACCATACTGTGATGCAGTATGTCAGCAGGCTCTCAATGGATGAGCGGTAGAAGGTCAGCAGCAGGTTGGAGTTCAGTTGGTGCCTCCTGAGGACTCTCAGGAAGTGTAGCCGCTGCTGAGCCTTCTTGGTGATTGACGTGATGTTCTCTGACCAGGAGATGTCGGCCGAGATGATGACGCCAAGAAACCTGATGGTGTGGACCCTCTCCACACACTCGCCATTTATGTAGAGGGGGGCTGGGTCTGTGCTGAACCTCCTGAAGTCGATGATGATCTCCCTGGTTTTCTTGGTATTGAGAGCGAGGTTGTTCTCAGAACACCAAGCAGCCAGCTTCAGGATCTCCTCCCTGTAGGCAGCCTCATCACCCCCGGAGATGAGTCCGACCACTGTAGTGTCGTCAGCGAACTTGACGATGAGGTTGTCATTGTGGGCCGGCCTGCAGTCATGGGTGTAGAGGCAGTACAGGAGGGGGCTCAGCACACAGCCCTGTGGGGAGCCGATGCTCAGCATGCGGGTGGAGGAGACGTGGGGACCTAGTCTCACAGTCTGGGGTCGGTCTGTTAGGAAGTCCTTTATCCAGGCACATGTGAGAGGGGGGAGGCCAACAGTGTCCAGTTTTGTGCATAATCTGTCCGGGATTATTGTGTTGAACGCAGAACTGTAATCCACAAAGAGCATCCGGACGTAGCTCTGCTGCTGCTCCAGGTGGTTCAGCGCAGAGTGAAGAGCTACAGCTATGGCGTCCTCAGTGGATCTGTTCGTGCGGTATGCGAACTGGTGGGAGTCGAAGTCTGGGGGGAGATGGTCCTTGATGTGCTGAAGAACAAGTCTCTCAAAGCACTTCATGATTACCGGAGTGAGGGCCACCGGTCGGTAATCGTTCAGGCTGGTGATGGGAGATTTCTTCGGCACCGGGACAATTGTGGAGGATTTGAGGCAGTGTGGGATGACTGCCTGAGCCAGGGAGAGGTTGAAGATCCTGGTAAAGGTGGGGGCGAGCTGGTGGGCGCACGCTCTGAGCACCTTGCCAGGTACTCCGTCTGGGCCAGTAGCCTTCTTGGTGTTCACCGCCAGGAGCACCCGTCTGACATCGTGCTCCTGGATGGTGAGTGGGGTGGTGCGGGAGCCAGATGGGGGTGTCGGTGTGGGTGGGGGTGGGGGCATGGTTGGAACAGATGCATGCTGCTGAGAGTCGAACCGGGCAAAGAAGCAGTTTAGCTCCTCTGCCAGTGTTGCGCTCTGATCTGCTGTCGACACATCACAACCTCTGAAGTTAGTGATGTCCTGTATGCCCAGCCACACCTCCCGAGTGTTGTTGCTGGACAGGTGGGACTCTATGCGCATCCTGTGGTCCGCCTTGGCTCTTTTTATGCCTCTTTTCAGGTCAGCACGAGCAGCACTATACAGTGCTCTGTCCCCTGACCTGAAGGCAGCGTCCCGGGCTCTGAGGAGTGCGCGGACCTGGCTGGTCATCCAGGGTTTCTGGTTAGGGAAAGCCCTGATGGTTTTGTCCACAGTCACATTCCCGATACAGAACTGAATATAGTCCAGTACCGTTCCTGTGAGTGTCTCCAGCTCCTGTTGCTCAAAGATGTCCCAGTCTGTCTGTTGGAAACAGTCTTGGAGTTCGGCGAGGGCATCTTCAGGCCAGGTTGTTACAATTTTTGTGGTGGGCCTGTTCCTACGTCTGAGGGGGGTGTAGGCTGGGGGAAGCAGGAGGGAAAGATGGTCTGACTGTCCGAGGTGGGGGAGGGGTACGGCCCTGTATGCATGCTTGATGTTAGTGTAGACATGATCCAGGGTGTTCTCCCCCCTTGTAGCACACTTAACATGCTGGTAGAACTTCGGGAGTACAGTCTTTAAGTTGGCCTTATTAAAGTCCCCCGCAATAATGTGAACGCCGTTGGGATGAGCCCGCTGTTGTTCGTTTATGGCGTTCAGCAGGAGAGAGAGCACCGTGTTTACACTGGCTTCGGGTGGCACATACGCCGCTGTGACGATAACAACAGACAGCTCTCTCGGCAGAAAAAAAGGCCGACATCTAACAGACATGTACTCTATGTCCGGACAACAGTGTTGGTCTGTGATTGTCCCGTTGTTACACCAGTTATCGTGCACATAGATACAGAGCCCCCCTCCTCTGCTCTTACCGGAGTCCTCAGTCCTGTCCCAGCGTAGCAGAGTTCGGCCTGCGAGCTGCACGCTAGCTATAGTTATACATAGCTATAGACAACAAAGAAAGTTATTTGAATTATAATGTGTTTTACATGATCAAGTTTTCTCTTAGTATGTGGTACAAAGCAGGCTTATGCCTTGCTTTAGTATGTCTAGAAATGTTAGCATCATCAAGATGGATCTGTTTTAACCTCTTCTTGATAGGAACATGAGACATGTGCGGTACAGAAGATCTTTGCACACACTAAGAAGCAGCAATCCTAACATGTAGCATGCCAAAATCACGGGGAGAAACTCAACTAAAAGACTCCTAAGCACTGCCATCCGAACGAAACAATTCAAAAATTAAATTACATTAAATGGGAATGCAACAAAAACATGAGACCAGCACTCACTCTGGAGCTTCTGCTAATTTCCCCACTTCAAGCAAACCACACAAAGAAGATGTTGTTTCCGATATGCTTTATTTGTCATGTGTAAGGTAATGTGTTATTAAAAAATGCAATGAAATGTTGTGGACAAGAAGAACTCAGTTCTGAAATCAGAGACTGTCTGAATCGTCACTGTGGGACAGAAACTTTGCAGACTAGTTCCTCCTACTAATTCCTATATAAATCACACTGCTATCTTCTGGATTTTACTGAAAGTAAGGTGACTTTCATTTAGGAGGAGATAACCATTTGAATTTTTCCTGTGTTCAAGGTGAGTTTTTCTGACACGCCAACACATATCTTGCTTTTGATACTTGTGTAGTAATCTCACACATCTCAGCTTTCTTTTGAGGTCAAGACATTACAGCCCTTGTAGTTGTGAAGATATTCTTTATTTATCTTGGGTGTGTCATTTTGGACAGGAGGCCTTGTCAAGAAGAGATTAACCTGCAAATTCAGCATCCATGAAAGCATAGATCATACCTGCCTTCTATCAAAGGTTCAGGCTGGTTGTGGTGGTGTTTGAGCATTGTTGCTAACTATGTCCATCCCTTTATTACCACAGCATCTTCTGATGGTTACTTCCAACAGGATTATGCACCATGTCACAAAGCTCAAATCATGTGAAACTGGTTTCTTAAACATCAGGATTGTGCTCTATTGAAATCAATCCAACAGAACCCTTTTGGGATGTGGTGGAATAGGAGATTTTCTTCACGGATGTGCAGCCAGAAAATCTGCAGCAACTGTGCAATGCTATTATGTTATCTCTGAGGAAGGTTTCAAACACCTTGTTAAATCTATGCTACGAAGAATTAAGGCAGTTCTGAAGGCAAAACATAACAACTCTGAACTTGCAAAGTGTAGCTGATAAACTTTTCAGAGAGTTTACTCTATACATGCATTTGGTTTTGAAGAAGAACAGGGCTAATTGAAAACTGGCCAGTAGATCCGTTTATTACAGAGATAACATGTTTTATGAACATGTGCAGCCAACAGAGCCCCAGCCGATGCCCACCATTTGACTTCTCTACATTTTAATGAGCTGCTCTAATTAACACTAGATTTGTCAGCAAACTGTGTGACAAAGAGGGTTGTTATTAAAGCTGATAAGTGATAAGAGACATTTTAACAAGATGGAGCCAGCTGTGTGTGCAGTTGTCTGCATGTGCAGCTCCTCTACTTGAAGTTGTTGGATGTTCAACTTTACTTCTTCACACAAAGATGCTCTCTGTCACACTAATGGAATGATTAATAATCCCTAATTAAGAGTACTTACATGGGAATGTGCTTGATGTTAACCAGAGTCACTGACCCTTTAATTGACGAGATTCACAGTCCTCACAAGCAATTATTCAAGCCAAGCTTAAACTGAGACACGGCCAAAATTAAGATAACCAATTTAGCTAATGTGTGACCATCATATTTCACATTCGCTGGAAAGAATTAGTGGTTTTCAAGGGATTATCAACTTTGAAAAAAACCCATTGGCTTGAAGATCGAAACTAAAGATTTGGTGATCTAATTTTATTAATTCTCAGAATTTCTCACGAGTCTGTAATTGGACAAAATCATCAAACTAGGCCAGGAAAAAAAAAAAAAAAAAAAGTCAAATTTCCCTATAAAGATGTAACTAACTGCCCGTCATATCCTGATAGAAATATGGATTTAATATGAATGTGACTGCATGCATGAATAACACTGTCCTATCCCCTCTTTTATCTGTCTTAAGGAAAAGATGGAGGAAAATGGAAAAGAGAAGTTCATGTACACAAAGCACAAAAAGTAAGGAAATTTGTGTTTGGATGATTATTTCTTACCTTTGTTTTATAGCTGGAAAGTGTGATTAGTCACCTCTATAGTGACCATCCACCGTGTTCTTCCTGAGGAGACTGGTGTCCTTCGACATTTGCAAGAAACTGCCGCTGCCAGTCTGTTGTGTTTACTGGTCTCTTTTTGGGTGGGCAATATTTAAAAAGATGGCTGCTGGATGATTGGACAGACTGGTGAGAACAGCTGAACTCTGGTGTCAGTGGCAGAGAGATGGACCCTAAAAAAACTGTCCATCCAGGACAACAGACATCACCCAGAGTCTGATAGGACAGAGGGGCATGTTCAGCACTATACCGGTTTGCACTATTATGTTGTCACTAACCTGATTTTTGTTAGTTTTTGATACTAACATGCCCTTTTCTTGTATTTATGTTGCTGCTGAGTACTTAAATTTCCCTCGGGATGAATAAAGTTTCTATCTATCCATCTGTGCTATAAGCCCCATATGGCTTCATCTGCAACACATTGTTTTTATATGTGCCTGGTGATGGATTAGCTTTGCATTACTCTTTACTTACCCTTCTACTGGAGCTCATGGTGAGTAAGAAAACCAAACCTAAACTGACCACAAAGAAAATATTCTCTTTCAGTATAATTCGTTCAATGGTAACAATTATTTGGGCAAAAATAAATGACATTATTGGAAAAAAAAACTTTAAAGGTTTTGTATTAATAAGAAGACTGAAAGCAGAGTGTGGCATATTTACTGCATGGTGTTTCATAAATCCCTCTGCAGCTTAGAATATTACTTGTCTGGTCGATGATCTGATCTAACAAGAAAAATCAGGCAATTTATAGCCCAGCTGTGTTCAGGAAAGAACTGCTGTCATGTCAGATATTGCTGACTCTGACTAAGAGTCATTTGATTGTTCATAAAAAAGCAGTATCTGCCTCAGGGAGCCAACACCTCCAGCTTGACTGTCACAAATGGATTGGAAATATTGGCTGCTCATTCTTCCTGTCAAACTAAACTCAATGGAAAAAACAAAGTGACAGATATATTAATATTGACATAAACACAAGTATGGCCCAATGGACCATCGCTTTACTATTGCAGCTGATTACCAACTATGTATTTACTTCGGGCACACTGTAAAGTGATGCAAGCGGCATTTACATGGAAATACTTTCTTCTCTCTTTATTGATGTGCTAATCAACTTGTGCTTGGCCCTTCAGTGAGAAGTTTCTGTGGAGCCGTTGTCTGGGACCTTTAACCTTTTAACACCTAATGTTTCATTTTAGATAAATAATATACTAATAATGAGACCTATCAGCTTGTCCATAAGCTGCCTCCTGCTGATGAACTGGGTCTCACATATATACAGGTATGTACCAACACCAGAAAGCAGGATTTAACCCGTTAACACCTAATGTATCACTTTAGGTTTCTGAGACCTATTGGATCACTTTATGCAGTGGTTCCCAAATTTTTATTTTTGTTTTATCAATATCCTAACTATAGTTTGAGACTTTTTAAAGCAGAAAACTCTGCTCACCAATTCATAAGAGGTGAGTTGAGCATCTGACAAGAAGGATGCAGCTTTAGTAAAAAAAAACAAACAAACAATAAACTGTTATTTATGACAGTTGAGTAATTTATTTCAGAGCTAATCAATGGGCTTGTCTTTGTGTTTAGGATGAGATCCTAAGTGGCTTCATACTGTCGGATGCTAATATTTTGAGACATATGACACACTGGTCTCTCTACCCACCAATACCGTTACCATTACCTGACCAGTACTGCTGGGATCCAGAGAGGCCGACAGAGGAACTAACAGTAGTCCTCTACACTACATTATTTTATGCTATTGTGATTTGAGACATGTATTATGACTTTCCTCGTGACTTCACACACCTTTGATTTCCTTTGTTCTGTGTTGCCAACGTTATAAAGAAAGTTCCCATTTACATAAAAACTAAATAAATAAAAATAGTACTGCAGTGCAAAGCACAAAACCTGCTGTGGTGTCACTGAATGTCCACAGTGTTTGATGTTGGATATGCATGACAAGAGAATTTTGAGAAAGTGTACTTCACAGACTCAGTTACCATGGTAACAGACTCAGGGGTAAAACCCAGTTTCCTTAAATTTGAGGTTGACACACAACACAAGCTGCTTTCTGGAACAGACCCCAGAGATCAGAGTCCGACTGATGGTGATTTCCTATTTTCATCCATAAATGTGTTCAATTTTGGGTAAAGATTCTACTGAAGTAACTAAAATCAGCTGATCTGACTTAAAGCTCAGAGTTTTTGATCAGAGTTTGTTAAACCTGCTTTCTAAGGCCTCAGATGATGTTTTTGTTTGGTGTTTTGTTTGTTATTTTTGTTTGTTTTTATTTGTCTTTTGTTATTTGTTCATTTGTTTTTGTTTTATTGTTTAAGCAGTTTTGTTAAGCAGTCAGATAATCATTTTAATTGTATAATGATGAATGATCTTTGTTAAATCTCTAACCTCCATTTTTCACAACAAAAGCTTTTCTGCTGTTTTCATGCCATGTTTTACATTTTTAGACTCACAGAAAAAAAAAAAAAAAGGATTGAACATAAACCATAGTTTTGTTTTGGGTTGTTTTTTATTTTATGTTTTAGAGGGGATGGGAAAAGAGCAGAGTGAAAAAAGAGGTGTGGTTAAAGGGTTAAGAGTAAAGGGAAAAGGAGAAAGACCCACTGAGCACTAGACACTGATGTTTGGTTGAAAATTGATTTTTTTTTTATGACTGTGGCTTTTTCTCAGCTATAATCATCTCTGTCATTGTGTGGCTGTAAAATTTCTGTATAACTATACAGCTACACTTTCAGGGAATGAATACCTAATTATACCATTAAGGTTACAAAGGATTATGACTGGGGTAGAAACCTTAAAGGTACAACTGTCCCCTTAACATCACAGTTTATGCTGCATACAGACCAATACTGTTCCTCTAGGGGACTTAACAAGGTAAAAACTGCACTGTTGAGGGAACAGCAGCACCTTTGAGGGTACCACCCCAATGACAATCCATTTTACCCCTGAAGGTACAATTAGGTATTTATTTTCTGAAAGTATAAACAATGACAGAGATCTTAAAATCAATTTAATGTCTTTTTGACATCTTTTCAGTTAAATCGGGTTCAGTGGGGTGAAAGGACAGGGATAAAGGGAGAAAGTAAGCAGATTTAAAGCTAAAATAAAATAATAGGGGCTGATTTTCATGACAGAAATTCCTCCGCATCCAACATGGAGGTTTTTCTGGCTCACAGATGTTGTCATGCCTGCTCCTCCTCCACCATTGCGCTTATCTTCACCAGCCTACTGACCACCAGTCCTAAGACTACACTACCCAGGATTCCTCTGTTCCCATCACCTCAGATTTCACCTGCGTCTTCTCCTCATCAGCCTGATGAGTCATACCTGTTCTCCCTCACTGGATAAGCTGGATTAAAACTTTTTCACATTTATGCCTGTGTTTGTGTCCGCCTTTCAGCCAATCCAACCTTACAGATGTCTTTTGGGCTTGTTCTTCTATTAACATCAGAGCTTAGGTTCTGAACTCTCATCAAGCTCTTTCTGAAGCATTTTCTCCCTCATTCTTTCTCTTCTTGAAACTTCTTCAGAGAGGATATTTTTTCTAGAAGCTCTGACTTTTCTTCTTGCTGCTGCTTCTGGTTTTCCACTTGTCTCTCAGACTCCATCACAGATCTTTCTGTGGCGGTTTTAGTTTCTTCCCGCTCAACCAGGAGAAGGTTCTTGTGCTGCTCCCATTGGTGTTTCTGCTCATGAAGTTCTTCTTGGGTTTTCACCAGCGCACACTTTATTCTAGAGTTCTCCTCCACCTCCTGGGCCCAGCAGGTCTCAGCTCTCGATGCTTTTGTCTTCTCAGCAGTGAGAGCTGCTTCCAGCTGGACGACTCTGCTGGAGACATCTGCATGCTGCTGATGCTTTTTCCTCAGTTCAGCATACAGGATAGCTGTCTCCTTTTCAGACACGGATTTCTGTGATTTCATTTGTTGTTTCAGGCTCTCTACCTCAGTCATGAGGTGTTTCATTGTTGATCTTGGAGCTGAATGTAAATCTGACTTAATTCGGGTTTGGCTTTGTCCGTTTCGCCTTGCAGCTCAGATAACGAAGTCTCAGCCAATTCTCATTTTTTTTCTCCTCATGGAGTTCTGCCTCCAGTTTCTGCACCTGCTTAGACGCTAGAGATTACATGATGTTACTGTTGTAGACCTGATTTTGCAGTTCCTTTAGCTGATTTAGCAGGTGGTCATGTTGTTTCTGTAGTTCTGCAATCTTTTCATCCTTTACAGCCAAGGTTTGATGAAACTGGAGTTCTGGGATCATCAGCAGAACTGAGCTGTAAGGGGGATGTTCATCAGCATAGTTCATGTTGACAGACTGGATGTTTATTGGTTTGTTGGCCAGTAGAGGTTTTAGGACTGGATTTGGATCTGCAGCTGGAGGTGCTAACAATGAAGGGATTGATTCAGGCTGTGGTTCTGTTGATGGTATTAGATCCACAGATTCTCAAGGGACCCGAACAGGGATTTCTGCTCCTGGGTTTCCAGATGTTATTTGGGGATTCTCCAGGTTTTCAGAAATCTTAAGGTCTTTCTGAATCCTGTCTATGTGATGTTTGACTCTCTGCCTGAGTCTTCAGCAATGCACCGGAGTAAGACTCATCTTTGTCCTGGACATTTGATGGATCTTTAACCAACTTTGGTAACTGAGGGACTTCCTCAACATAATCTTTATGGTTTTTGTCCATGGGTTCCAATGGTTGATTCCAGACAGGCGCAAAAATGATATTATTGTAACATTTCTATCATTGTTTTCTTTTACTTTTTGTTCCACTGCCCTTGGCTCCTCAATGACACTTTATTTCTTGTGGTACTGGTGTTACATTTTCCAATGCTGGTTCTGCAGGGATCGAAGCAAGCATGTTGGATAGTGGTGCTTGCTTCAGGTTAAGGACCCTGATCTGCAACAGACATGTTGACAACACTGTTGGTTTCCATTACAGATAAATCTTTTTCGGGTTCTCTGACTGGAGGCTGGTCAGATGAAACAGTCTCAAGACTTTCCAGCTCAGCCATTGTGTTGTCTTTCTGTCTCCTGTGTATTGGGTGTTCAGGTGTTTGACTCTCTGCCTGATGACAGGAATGATTTAGATTTTCAGGCAGAGCATCAGCGACTTCAGTCTCTGATGGTGGATGACTGGAGAGTTCCTCAAGCTGAACTTGTGCTGATTTTATTAGAACCAAAGGTTCTGCAATGAGTTTAGTTGGGATTTCGGATCCTGGGCCTTATGTTATTGGGGGGGTTCAGGCTTCTAGATTTCACTGAAGTTTCAGCAAATTGTGGTGTCTGGCACCCTGGCACCACACGGCTGCCTTTTATTTACATCACTATAATCTTTGTGTGAAGTATCGTAAAGTGTAGGAAAGTCAGACACAGCTAAAATGATCTGTTCCTCCATGTTGAAAGTGTTTCCAGACTGCACTGCCTGCTCTCATTGGCCAGTCGATGAAGCCCTTTGGTGATTGGTTGTTGTGCCATGCGACGGCGACAAAAATTAAAAAAATTTCTATTTTCTTGTATCGTGTCGCAAGCCCCTGTGTGCACGTCCACATGAACGAGTGCAACATTTCACACGCACGAATGTCGCCTGTCACTTGGCTGGAGCGACGTTGCCTCCTGTGAGTCCAGCCCATTCTTCAGAGAAGCAGAACAGCAAATAAGACATTTCTTGCCTAATTTTAAGAGTTGTGTCTGACAGCTTCCTAAAGACTCCTGCCGAACTGGACCAGAACCTGAAGCAGCATCTTTCAGATGTGAAGAAAGCTTTGTCTGAAAACCTTCAGAGAATTGGCCCTTGATTTTCTAGGGAGATGAAGAGATGTCTGATCAGCTGTTGCCATCATCAGATGTTTGCTCACCTCCAACATCTGCTCCAGAACATCAGCCTGTCTATAAACTGCCTTCTGCTGATGAACTGGGTCTCACATACAGGTGCTCGTCATAAAATTTGAATATCATAAAAAGTTGATTTATTTCAGTAATTCCATTCAAAAAGTGAAACTTGTGTAGTGTAGACATTCATTCCTCACAGACTAACATATTTCAAATGTTTATTTCTTTTAACTTTGATGATTATGACAGAAAACTAATGAAAATACCAAATTATCTCAGAAAATTAGAATATTGTCGAAAGGTTCAATATGGAAGACACCTGGTGCCACACTGAAATCAGATAATTAACTCAAAACACCTGCAAAGGCCTTTAAATGATCTTTCCGTCTAGTCCTGTTGGCTACACAATCATGGGGAAGACTGCTGACCTGACAGTTGTCCAAAAGACGACCATTGACACCTTGCACGAGGAGGGCAAGACACAAAAAGTCATTGCTAAAGAGGCTGGCTGTTCACAGAGCTCTGTGTCCAAGCCCATTAATAGAGAGGCGAAGAGAAGGAAAAGATGTGGTAGAAAAAAGTGTACAAGCAATAGGGATAACCGCATTCCTGGAGAGGATTGTGAAACGAAACCCAATCAAAAATGTGGGGGAGATTCACAAAGAGTGGACTGCAGCTGGAGTCAGTGCTTCAGAAAACCACCACGCACAGACGTATGCAAGACATGGGTTTCAGCTGTTGCATTCCTTGTGTCAAGACACTCTTGAACAAGAGACTGTATCAGAAGCATCTCACCTGGGCTAAAGACAAAAAGGACTGGATTGCTGCTGGGTGTCCAAAGTTATGTTTTCTGATGAAAGGAAATTTTGCATGTCCTTTGGAAATCAAGGTCCCAGAGTCTGGAGGGAGACAGGAGAGGCATAGAATCCACGTTGCTTGGGGTCGAGTGTAAAGTTTCCACAGTCAGTAATGGTTTATGGGTATCATGTCATCTGCTGGTGTTGGTCCACTGTGTTTTTTTTTGGTCCACGGTCAATGCAGCCATATACCAGGAGGTTTTAGAACACTTTTTGCAGCTGACCAACTTTATGGAGATGCAGATTTCATTTTCCAGCAGGACTTGACACTTGCACACATTGCCAAAGCTACCAGTACCTGGTTTAAGCCTGATTTCAGTGTATCCTTGTCTAATGTTGCATTAACTGGAACTAATTGACAGACATTGACACTTTGACACAAAACCTTTGTGACTCAGTGGCTGACTGGAGCATATGTGGGAGGCTGCTCAATTGTCGGCCACAAAATCTACCAATTGACTCAGCAGTCTTATTCCTTACAAGCTTTGGGGTATGTTATGCTGATGTTTCAAATGCATGGGCGTGTAGGCACTCTGTAGTACTTGCTCTTCCTTAAAGTGTTCATGTTGTTCTTCTGCTCTTCATGTGTTCAGTCTGGTATGTTGTTTTTCTTAATCAGTATAGATCAGGCACAACTGATGCACTCATGCCACATAATCACAGATATTGGGGCTTTACATGGTTGGCTGCAGATGTGCTTGTTGAGTGAGGGTTATGAAATTTATGTCACTTCGCAGCCAAAAGATGGTGCAAACTGTGAATTGCATTTATGACTCATCAGGATTTAATAAAATCTTTCCATTATTCTTTAAAGTTATCTGTGAATCCAAAAAACACAAAAAAGTATTTAGATTTAAATACTACATTCATACCAGCCTTTGTGATTCAAATCCTAGTTCATTTGCTCAGAAAGTCCGCTTCGTTTGGGATATTGTGAATGCGCAAACAAATTCTGATTTGAATCAAAGAAGCGGACTCGGTCCATCAACAAATGCAGGTGTTGGTCAGTTTCAAGCGGACCAAATACAGAAAGCAGACTACAAGGTGCATTGTGGGTTCAGCGCACGGCATTGCAGTCTAGTGGAATTTCCTGAGGATGTCAGAATAGTCTAATCCGAAGGACTCAGTTTCACTGGGAAGGGAATTCTGAAAGGAAAAAAAAAAAAAAAAAAAAGTCACCTTCATTTCATTTGCTTTGCTTTCATGCTGCCCTTTATTCAAGTTGACCAAACTGCCTGAACAACTTCACATAGTAGCTGCAACTGCTCACTAGGGCACGAAATTCCCTGACACAACCTGTAACCAACAGGAAAGAAGCAAAAAAAAAATCCAAACATTGACAGTCTGAATGCAGCCTAAAAAGACAAAGTGCCCAAGCTGGAGTACAAACACTTTGCTTTTTTCTTCTTATTAAATCAATAGAAAGAATTTTTATTAAATCTATTAAATAATTATTTTGTGTCTTGATGTATGTAGTTGATTTTTAGACACGTTTTTAAAATTTCATGTATAAAACATGTCCAGGAAATATGGAAATCCTGTCAGCATTTTTCCCTCCATCATGTACATTTTTCATTTGTTCGTTTTATCCTCGTTCTTTTGTCTTTACTCCTCTGTTGTGCAGCGTAGCAGAAACATCAATCACATGGAGTTTAGAAACATATTTCAACACACACATGCACATATGCACACACACTTTTATAATTGCACACCATCTACGTGACATTTCTGTAATTACATTATACAACTTGTTTTTCTCCATAGTCTTCATGATAAACATGTGTGCTTTGTGACAGCATGACAGATGTTTGTTGTGTGTGTACAATAGCGTAATGTACTGACATTGAGACAAGGACGTAGCAAATAGTTGATTTATTATAGCGACTTGATTTTTCACTTTTTAAATTTAAAATGAGCTTTTTCCAGGATCCCCATTTAGCAAAGTATGGCACTTTGGAATGAGATAAAAGAAGGACAAGAAGAAAAAAGAAAAACATTTGTGTTTTCAAATATAAAGAGGTCTAGGAGGTCATTTGAGTCAGATGTCATTTCTAGATGTGCAGCTAGTGATGAATTTAAATAACCATCACCATCACATTTCACCAGAAAGAATGGTTCCACTAAATGTTAAGAAAGACAGATTCACTGCTATTGTCAAGACAAAAATGGAATAAAAATGTTATTATCATTAATTATAGTAGAAATATTATATATTAAATATCATATTGATAGTATTGATAGTAATACTTCTCTATCAGCGAGCTTCATTTAACAGGTAATGAAAAAAACCTGCATCAAAATTACAACTGAATTATAGTCAAACTTATAGTAAATTTGATAAATTCTAAACATTGTTCAAGATGCATATCAGCAGTTTGCATTTTCTTATGCATGTATTTTTATCCTCACCTTTCCATCCACCTATCGCTCACACATGTTTGAATGACAAGCTACTGAAGTCGTCCACTGGCCCAGTAACCAGAAAGAAGGAATTGTGTAGATTCAGAACAAAACCTCTATTAACAATCAGAAAATGTGGTTTCATTTAACTAATTACAGCTTTGATCTGAAGACTTGATGGCTGAATAGTTCTGCTGGAAGATTCCAGAAGGAAAGCCCAAGTTGGATTGCTGTTTTTAGATTTATGCACTTCCAGAGAACCCCCTATCAAAGCCTTAAAATGCATTGCAGAAAGTCTACATGTACAGTACATGTCCTCTGGTGATGAAGCACCATGTGCTGGAACTGAAGCCCAGAGAGCTCTGGTCCAGTTAAAAACCTGGGTGTTTGGCAATAATGCTGGAAACACAATAGTAAAAATTGTGAATCGTTGTAAGGTTTAGACTCTCAGAGCTGAATTTATTAAGCTGAATATGACATTGGCGCTGACCTGATAGAGCATTTATCTCAGACTTTTATTCGTTCAGTAATATATTCAATATATTTTTTTTCCCATCTGTCCCGCTTAACCAAAACATTAGCATAGCATTAAGAAAACTAATTTTGCAATATACTTGCATTTATTTACAGAACCTGTAATAATCATTGCTGCCTCGCAGAATTTGCATCTTTTTGCCGCATTGCTTGTGCACAACCTCATAGATAAACGCTGAGTTTGCAAGTTGCAATCTACCAGTAACCGCTAGGGGTAGCATCTGGACCAATTTGACTGGATGTAAGGTGAGAGGATTGCGGAAGGTTTCTAAGACGACACATAGCATACTTGTACTAAGAGCCTTTAATACCATCTACGACACCAGTGTTTCTTTCTGCAGTGATCTATAAATTAGCCAAAACATCGTTTTATTGTCACAATATGTATTGTATTGTTTAGATCTTACAATTTCAGCAAACTCTATCAAGTCTGAGCTCTGTGGTGCACGCCCTAGTGGAATTCTCTGGTGAACAAGCGTAATACACAAGCCACTGTGTAAATGATGACGCTCACAACCGAGCCGGTTGAATATACATTCTCAGCCTTATTCACAACTCATGGGGCTGTAGAAAATAAACAAGTTTGAACCGATTAGAACTGACATGTAATTTGTTATAATAATTGGAACATAACCCAGCCTGCATAAAACACTTTCATTCCATGTTGCCGTTGTAACATTTTTAACAATGCTACCGCTTTATTCATGATTGATTTTCCCCTCTGTGGACTTGATTCCAAAATTCCTCCGCACATTAATTCTCTGACGGTTTGATGACATGATTATCTGTTGGGCACAGATATTTTCTCCATATGCTTGGTGATGTGGTACAAGCCTCAGCCAGTAATTCTCTTCCTCTGTGATTTATCAGTTGGAACAAATAACTACAGATTGAATATTTTTGTTGCCATATGCGAATTGTCTCATTAACCCTCAGCTAACAGAGGCTTCTCTGGGCATAATCATCCCCACCTTCTGCCAGAGCGGGAAGATAGTCTAGCTTACTGTCTCTGGTCAGTCATCGAGATGTATTAGATATATGCCCACATGAAAACATATGAGGTTTTTCCTCTGAGACTTTAAGTGCCTGCTTCTGCATGAGCTGTCTTGGCTCTTTGTGACAAGGCCAGTGGTGCAGTGAAGCATGTTGGCGCAATAACTGATGCTGCACTGTCTGCACCACTGTTAGCTTAGATAAAGAAGACATGTTCCACCTGCCTCAAAGTACCTTGAACAGTAGCTTGTGCATGAAAATCAAATGCGACTTCATCTTGAAGGCGAAACAAGACCGACTGGAGTACTAAAATATTCCATGTGTGGATATGACTGGTTGGATTTCAGTAAGATGTCACCTGAGAAGCTTTTGTTGCATCAATTTTACTATATTTCTAGTAGAAATCTTCTTTTTATCAGTAATAAAATGTATAAAGATCACTGTCAGGTTTGTTTTTAGTCTCAAGGAAAACCAGAATGAACAAAAATACTTGTATTATTGATTGACAGAAAGATTTAAAGGAAGTTAGCAATAAAAAAAAAAAAACAAAACAAAACATAAAAACAAAAAAATATATCCATTCTCTAGGTACTGCATTTTACAGCTGTTCGGGCTGCTGAGATTTTCATCCTCAGTTTATTAATCCTAAATGTAAGTTACATGCATGGAAAAGACAGGATGAAAACTGTGTTCCCTACATGCAACTTACGGATCTGCTTAATAAACAGGGCATGTAAATTTAAGCAACTTTGAGATGAACACTACCAAATCTTTAACAAAAGTTTTAATGCTGCAGCATCAGTTACAGCATTACAGGGCAAATATGGGCACTGATAATGACAAAAATAATAATAAAAAAAAAACATAATTTTACTGTTACACTAACCTATGACATCATGCTGGACTAATTTCCATTAATTACTGAAATAATTTGCCACAAACAGCATTTTCAACTTTTGAAATGGCCTGATAAAGCAGAGCCACTAAATATTGTTTAAATCCAGATCTCAGATGCAAACCATGGGCATAAGGTTCTATGCATAACACTGAAGCTGAGCCGAACAACTACCTTGTTTGTTGTTTTAATCTTCACCACCCTGGGACTGTTTAAAAATGCAGGTATTTTTGTCTGCTTTTCAGTTGGCTGACAACACATATTTCAAAACCTGAGCTGTCTGTCCACATTGAGGCAGAGCTCTGCCATGAATAATATAGAGAACAGAGGGGAATTGTAAATGTGTGTCCATGTAGAGACAGAATTTACACGCTCTCTTGTAAATAAGATAAATACCATGAGGTTTATACCTTAAAAAAGAACAAAAAAACAAACAAACAAAAAAAAAACCTAAAGTAAAAACATGTTCAATAAAAAAAGTTAACCTTAAATGATTCCTGAGGGTGGGCTGCACCCCTAATATAATGGTAGGGGTATCAATAAGGTTGCAAAAAAAAAAAATGTCTGTGAAAATACAGATTTTAGCTGCATGATTGTTGACTGTATTTTCATAAATAAATCCTTTAAATCCTCTAAAGAGGATTCAAAATAAAAGTGATACTTTAGAATTAAAAAAAAGAAAAAATGAACATTTTGCCCTTTTGTTTGTCTCAATTAATTACACTTAAAACATGATTGTGGAATGCCATAGAGTTCTTAAGTATAAGCCAATGATGATGCAAATAAAGACAATAAAATAGAATGAAACTTTTTGAGAAAAGAAGAAAAAATTGAATTACTAAATAGAAAAGCTCAGTCATCAGCATAATGGTAACTAAAATGACATCCCTTGTGTGGAGCAGGTGATGTAGCGAAGCCATCTCATCAGTTCTTTAAACTTCTGCCTTTCTACAATACCCAACACATGCTTGGCTTTAAAGTAGGTCAATGATTTATTGATGGTTTCATCCTGACATGCAGTATCCATGTCAGATTTTCTTTTCTTATTTGTTTCAAACAGTTGTAACTGGCCTGAATTCTTGGCTCCCTTGATTCTCCTACACTTCCTAAGACTGACACTCGCAGAAAGTAGTCTTGGTTTGCCGCCTCATTTGGATAACTTATATGATGTTGTTGACTGAACTTGCATCTCTCAAAGCAATGCTGTATGTTGGGATAAATGTGGTAATTTTATTCTAATAAGTGGTTAGCTCCACGTTGGGAACTGTCTGGGGTACCAAAACTGAGGTTGAGGTCTCTGGGATCCTTTACAAAAAAGTCAGAAAAACTCCCTTTTTTCTTATTCTTTTATCTTTCTTTACAAAATAAAACTAGTTACAGGCAATTTTCTTTCTCCACATTTCCATGCTGTTGGTTACTTTACTTTACTTTCAGCTTTTCTAGCCTCATATCATGTCGCTTTAGCTTAGTTAGTGCTAAGTAGCGTGGTTACTGAGGAACTCTTTAAGCTTTCTTGATAGTTAATTTTCAGCTTCAATGTAAATATCTTTATTCATTGAGTTTATGTCCTTAATACATTTATATGCATACATGTAACTTATATACTTATATACAACATAACATTAATAGTTGTACTTGCACAGGGAAAACAATCTCTTCTAGAAATGTGCAGCCAAATGCCAATATTTTCAAAGAATGACTAATTAGGAAAACTGGCTTTAACTCTAGTCTAGTGACACTAGAGATACTAGCATGTATGGAAAGTCACAGTGGTCACTCCTCTTCCAATGGCATATTGATCACCTGAGGTGGCACCTGGGGTGTCCAATCAGATTTCAGAGGTGACCAGTGTCCCCTGGCCCCCTCTAGTTATGACCCTGGAATAAGGTAATCTGAAATCAGTTGTTTGGACCATACAACAATTTATTTCTTTATCAAACCCAAATCACAGTTCATTTAAAAGTGGATCATTACCTTCTCACACAGCCTCGTTTTGCTTTGTTAGTGTGAACCATTGTTTGGATGACAATGTTCACACCGCCTCAGACATTCTACACTAACTGAGCAACACATCAAAGTTTGTTTTAATCAAACCAAACCTGTCAGTGTAAGCACACTCTCTTTCTACTGTAGCAAAAATCTGAAACTGTCATATGCATGGTGAACAACCAGGTTAGTGGCATTGTCCTACTTTGGTGCTAACATGCTTCACAGAATGGGATGTCTACTAATAACCCTTCATTTTGACATAATCCAGAAATAGCCCTCACAGCCTAGGTAGCTTTGTTTTTTTTCTTGTGCTGGTAGAGCATCTTGCATCTGTCATCTCACTGAATCATCTGCATGATTTTATATGGCAGTGGCCGCACACACGCGCACACACACACACACACACACACACACACACACACACACACACACACACACACACACACACACACACCAGGTAATGGTTAGGTACTGCTAGCTGCTGCTTCTTACAGTCCTTTCCACTGCACTCTGACTTGTGGCATCCAGCAGCAATTCTGCAACTTCTAGACTGGAGTACTTGATTTTTTCCAGTATTTTCATCCAAACAATTTTCATATACTAGTTATCTACAACACTGAGCACAATGACAAGAATAAGCGTGAATCTGAGACTTCATATGAATATACAGCATATTTTCTCAGGCCATAATTTGTTTGATGGGATTTATTTCTAATTCTTTCATGAAACAAGGGTTGTGTGATGGCAGCAGGAGCACTTGCATGCAGAACAAAGGACTGGTAGCCATTTTGTTCTTTTTTTTTAACATTTCACATGTTCATTGGCAAGTTTTAACAGAATGTTTGGAAAGTTGTGTACAAATTTATTTGGATTAAGTTAATATTAGTGACGGGACATACTCCAATGAGGCTTTGGTGCATTTGTTGAGTAATCCAGGAAGTATTTCTGTGAAGTGCATATCAAGGTTTGAATAATTCATTCAAGATGCTATTGATTACGTCTGAAGCCTCAGGCTATACCACCCAACTGATTCAGAAAGTGATCCAGTTTTTGTTATGAGTGTCTGTGCCGTGCAAAAAAGTGTTTCTTGTTGTTTCAAAGAAAGAAAGAAAGAAAGAAAGAAAATAAAGAAAAAAAAAAGTAGAGTATTTTTTCTTAATGAATTAAGAATGTTTCCCCTGTACTGTGCATTGTGCTGGTTAAATGAACACTTTCAATCAATGTCATTTTCCAGAACTGAAACAGAAAACAAATATTACCCCTCATGCCAGTTTATCCCCTGATTCACACTTGACATACTCTAAATTGCAAACAACACTGAATGAAGTTCCAGCTGATTTGTGTCACACCATAAGCGTGACCCTCTACATCGCTGTACATAGCTGTTCCTAAATGATGTTACTGCTTATATCTAGTTGGCTAATAATCTCTGCTTTGCTGTCTAATTACAAAGACAACGAGAACAGAAAATGTGCTCTGCTTCATTTAGAGTGCTGCCACATAAAAACACAAGATACATTTGAGTGCTACACTGATGTATCCTTAAATTGAAGAAATCATTAATCAGAGGAAGCAGACAGTTGCAAGAGAGGGAACAGAGAGGATGAGGAGAGGATGAAGAAAACATGACAAAGCTCTGACTTTTATCTGTAACAAAATGTGTGGCTTTGCATGGCGTTTGCTGCCGTTTTATGGCAGTGTCCTTTTTGAGTGTGTACAACAGTAAACTGCTTGCACAGTAAATAATAATAACAATGATAATGGAAAACAAAAACAGTATCCTTAAATGCAAAACTCATTTAGGGATACTGTTTTTATAAATAGAACGGCAATCATATCTTTTTTAATGCTGCCCTTTGGCAGCTCCATGTCATGGTGGGTTCTTGGGTTTTGGTAGACTGTTGGGTGTTGGATGGTGTAGCATGTGATTGGGTGTTTTTGGGATTTTGACTGCACTTCTGCATTGATCCCTGGCATAGGAGAGCTTCTATTTGCCACACCATACTGAATTTAATGAATCACACACCAACTTAACACACAGGCACAGGTGTGCGTGTAGTGACCACACTGCATTAAGGTTTCTTTTAATGCAAAACATATACACACTTACCATAAACTTAATGGGAGGAAAAAAAATCAATAAAAAAAAACAACAACAAAAAAAAGCAGGATAAGTGGGTTGTATGTGTACTAACCTACACTGTACACAGTTTTCAATACACTTAGTTGAGACATAAACACCTCTGAGTTAACAGTTAAAATATCATAACAAGCGGGCTCAAGTGTGGTGTGGATGTGGGGGGCTGGGGAACATTACACAAATTCACATAACATACACAACGTCATAAGCATACATACACACACACACACACACACACACATACATACATACAATGGACTTGTAAGAAAAATAAGGACATGTCTCCACTTGGTTTGATGTCCTTAAATTTATCCCTACACACTAAGTGTGCCTGTTTAAGAGTCACATCCAACATGCATCAAAAGAAAATGTCACTAATGGTGAACATGTAGATAGTAATGTCCAACTCATCAAACCACAGTTAATTAAGTAAATGCAGAGATATGGAAGTTATACTAAAATTTAATCTAGCACAGAAAAGCCATTTAAGTCACAAAAATTACATTGAAAGCAATCATTAGTATTTGCTGCAAAACTAAAAGACTGGGTTCTTTTATTTTAAATGTATGTCTGAATGTGTACAATTTTTTTCTGACATGGAGGAGTTGTATTATATTTTGTTAGAAATACTGAATTTGGAAACTAGTAGTGGGATTGTTGCTATAAATCTGAGACAGAAATGTACTTCGAAGATTGACAGAATTGTCCTGATAGCACTGCTCAAACAACAAACCCTTAAGATTGTGTCTCCTTTTCAGAAATAAAACACCTTATTTTTTAATGTAAAACAATTGATTGGATACATATGTAATATTTAAATAGGAGCTTGTACGTAGAGGCATGTAAAAAAAAAAAAAGAAAAAACATGGACGGATAAAATAAAGCAACCCAATGACATGCTTGAACAATGAAGTACAAGACAGAGAGAGGAAGACAGGATGGAAACAGGTTAAAAGTGTAATAGAGGAAGACGTTCCAGAGGGAAATTAAAACTTGAAAGAGAGGGGAAAACAAGAGGTGAACTATCAGGATGACAGACAGAATATAAAAACAAAAACACGACTGCCCTGTATAATTCTCTTCTTCCTGAGATGACATAAAGTGATGGATCAGGGGACACAGAAAAGCATAAAGACTACAAATAGAAACTAAACAATGTGGGAAAAAAGGAGAAATAAAAATGCATCCTGTTCCTGGTAAATCATCCTTTTCTGCAGAACTTTTTGTGAGCTACAGATCATTTTGAAATATTACAGAAACTGTTTTTAACTCAAAAATTTTAAACTCTGATGGCTACAGGATAAAAAAATGCAATAACTGAAAATGTCAGCCCTTTGAGAAGTTTTATGACAACATTAATATGTTCCTGGCATCAAAACCAACACTTTTCAGACTTTAGTTTTGCTCTGGGATTGTAAATAATTACTTTTAAAACAGTGACCTGCATCCCACAGATATTTAACAACCAGCTGAGAAGCATTATAAATCATAAAACTGGTGAGAGGCGTTGAGCAGGTGTGGGCATACTCATTGCCCCCTGGCTTGGTGCCTGGTCATTTATCCTGGTGGATGAGAGAGTAGCCTTCCTCCACCTTCAGGTTGGGGAACAGGTCCTGACTGTTTGTTCCTACGCACCAATCATTTCAGAGTACCCACCCTCTTTGGAGTTCATGGAGTATTGGAGAGCGTTCCATCTAGGGACTCCTTTGTTCTGCTGAGGGACTTCAATGCTCACATGGCTGATGACAGAGGGATCTGGAAGGGGGTGATGGGAGGAACGGCCCCCCACAGATCTGAATCTGAGTAGTGTTTTGTTATTAGACTTCTGTGCTCTGGTAGGGTCAGAATTTGGCGTAAACATAAAAACATGGCTCCATCCCGTTTTGTATCAACGGTTCGGGCTGGTAGTGTAATAATGTGGGGGATATTTTCATGGCACACTTTGGGTCCCTCACCACAGCCTACCTGAGTATTGTTGCTGACCATGTCCATCCCTTTATGACCACAGTGTAGCATCTTCTAATGGCTACCTCCAGCAGAATAATGGACCATGTCACATCTCCAACTTGTTTCTTAAACATGGGAATGAGTTCACTGTACTACAGTGGCCTCCACAGTCACCAGATCTGTAAGGAAAATCATATGGATTATAATTATGTTTATTATATTATGTTATGATTTTATAAATAATTCATTATTATACTTTGAACCAGTTATTCACTGTGTTTTTAGCATTTACTCTGTACCAATCTTTGTATTTTAATAATTAAGAGATAGAAAAATACTCAGCTGCATTCTTTTCCATGTGTGTGTGCTGGTTTATGCTTGATTCTGAAGGAACAGAAAGTCAAGGCCATGGATGAGATGAAAGGACGTGATTGTACCAGAAGGTACTGGAAACGAATCTACCCATGCTATTTTTCATGTCTTATTCAAGCGGCAACTTCCAGCCGTGAAATGTGAAGCCTATGCAGAAGTGCAAAAAAATTGCAGTTCACCCCTCATCCGCTAGGGGCTGGCTCCAAAACAGAGCAAACCCCCATAGACTCCCATGTTAAAAAGGCCAGCTCCACAGCAAAAATAAACATGTTTAAAGCCTGGTACAAAAATCCATTTTAGGATCAATAGGCCAAGTTTACCTTCATGACAACTGTGAGGGGGTGATTTTCTTTTTCTAACTCATCCGTTTGAATGTTATTTAATCATGAAATTTGGCACAATTAAGGGTGTGTCCTTTTGATTGACAGGTATCCAATGTCTGCAGAAAGAAGGGAAAGTGGAGCACAACCCCAGTTTTTAGCCGGCTAACAGCGCACCTTAACTTTAGCCCACCTACTTCCGTTAGCTGGTTAGCTACTGTTGCTCGGGGTTAGCTCTTAGCTACAGGCAGCTCAGAGTTTGATGATTGTCAATTATCCACCCCCACCTTCACAGCCCCCCTCTCAGCTCCACCGCTTTGCCCATTTTCAGATTTTCCAGGAGTAACAACATGTGTGATGCTGCCAAGATGGCGATGGTGGGAATGCCCAATGAGCTTCACTTTTGCTCTTCAGAAACCTACGGGTGACGTCACGGAGGCTCTGTCCATCTTTTATATACAGTCTATGGTTTTATCTTTAGTGAAAAATATTGTAACCTGAGACTTGTATAATTCTGAAGTATTTGATGTTTGAGGGAAGGAGTTCATGCACCTCCATTTATAATGTTTTGTGATGTGTTAAACCTTAAAATGCAATTTTACAGACTCTCTGTACACTTTTCCTGGTATTTTTTATTTAGAATACTTGGATGAAAATCTATAGCTTCTTCTTGTTTTCAAAAGTAAATTTCCTGTATTCACAATGACACCCTGAACTCTAAGCAGTATCTCAATTTTACAGGATCTGTTATAAAACTGATAGCACATTTTTATGTGAGACTCACATTTACTTATAAAAGGTTTATGTGGAAAGCTGAAGTGAAGACATTAAACTATTGATGTAAAAAAAAAGAAAAAAAAAAGAAAAAGAAATTCAGTATTTTCAAGCACTTTTGAAACATTTATTTTTGAACAATAGACATTTTCTTTCTTTAACTAGCAGAGGAAAATACTGTTAGTCTCATTTTGTCCCTCTGGATCCAGCACTGACAAGCCAGAAGTTAAAATAAGAGCAGGTAACCAGGTAGCTTGGCCTAAGTTGGGTTGATCTGACCTGGTGATATTTTCCTGAAAATATTCTGATAAATGGAAGTTACTGGTGACTAAAAAGTTGCACAAAACATCGAACATGTTTAAGTACATCTGACAAGTACATAATCATTCTTCTGGTTGTAGAAAGAAGCTTTATGCTGCAGCCTGTTCTGTGAAATACCAGCTTTCCTCTGAGTCAGTCAGTGTGACGCCGGTGTGCATACTTGCCAACTTTAAGGCTTAAGACACAAAACCTCAAAGCAAAGTCACTATAAACTTATAAAACATAGTTTCACTGCTTTTTTTTTTCCTAATCCTTTTGGGATTCACTTGTAACTTCTAGGAATTCAACCAGAATTTTGATGATCCTCATTATGCACAGCGACCACCTCCATTCCACTTTTTATACAGAATATTATTTTGATGTATGCTGGTCTGTTTTATGTGCACATAAACTTATAAAGGTAGGTGAGTGTGGGAGCTCATAAAAGTCCCAAGAAAAATCCAGCTCTAAAGCAGAGACAGAGTTTAGTCAATAAAAATCTCTAAAGACAGACAGGAGGTCAATATTGGAGTTCACTTTGTTTACTTGACAAATCTTTAGCAAAGTGGCGACACAGCATTGTTGTATTTTGTCATTTCCCCAAAAAAGTCATGAGACAAACAGAAAATGTAACATCTGCAGTTTTCATTTTCCCACTGAAATATTTCACTATATTTTTTGTGATGTTACATCTTCAGCCTAGTTACCACAATGCTGTTTTACAAATGTAAATTAGCTCAGTTTAAATGTCAATCCAGTGAAAATTAAATAACGTAAAGTTGACAGTTCATTACAGAAACACCGCCATTTACCTGTTAGTAAAATGTGCATGATACCCCCCGAGGCATGCTCAGGCTCCGAAGTGTAACACTGACTAAACTGTCCTGTCACTATTACTTTCCCTAATGAAGGAAAAATGTGCAACCTGGGTGCTAAAACTGGTAAGCAGTGAAGGTGCAGATGTAAAGGTTTGCAAGGTGTAATGAGAAAAACCTTCATGCATGCTGATGTGGATCCAGAAACGAGGAAGGACAGCCAAGAAAGTAAAAACTAGATTTTTTTTAATATTAATATATTTATTTTATAAGGTAAAGCATTTTGTATATAAAAAGTCTGTTTTCTTTAGGAACACTAATTAGCAAATAATTGTGACCCAAATGGCACAATAGGAGATGTACTAGTAATATAAAGAATAACAACAATAATAAAAAAAGCAGAATTTTTTTACTGTTAGAAAGTGCTTCATCCAGCTGAAGATAAAGTTTAAATCAAAGCAAAAGAAAGCAAAACATTATAAAACAAGAACAAAAAAACCCCCATAAAATTATAATAAAAATGTGTAGGACAGTATGTCAATCTAAATCAATCAATAAATAAATAAATCCAATACTCCAAAGAAAAAAAAAATGGTATAAGCTAAAAAGACTTTCAAAAGGAGTAACAGACTGATGATCTGAACTTGTGCCATTAAAGTGCCACACTTTTATGGTGTTAACCACAAATGGTCCATTTAATGCTTTAGTGCTCATTGAGATCCCTTTGGTTTGGATAAGACTTTATATGTTTGCAGAAAACATAAAAAACAAAACAAAGAGAGATCTGAACAATGCTTTAGGCCAGGGTTCTTCGAGTCTGGTCCTCACGGGCCATTGTCATGCAGGTTTTAGATGTTTCCCTGTTTAAATGAACCAGATCTCAACACCTTGTTCTGAGTTTAGGCCTAAGTTTGTCAACGAGCCATTCATTTGGACCGGATGAGTGCAAACAAAACCTTCAGGACAACTGGCTTTAAGTAGAGAAGGTCTGAAAGAAATAGATTTTTGGTGAGCATTCTGTTTCTCTTCACAGTTTTTTTTTTTTTTTCAGATTTACTCTGAACTGTGCAGCGACAATCCTCATGGAGTGCTCATTTTAAATAGTTCATTCTTTCATTTTATTTGGAGTGCACCACGACTCTGGGCAATGTTATTTCCCTTTGGGTTTTCACTTAAATGAGCTGGAATCAGAGCAAAATTCACCTTTTATTGAATTTAATTAAATGTCCAACATCCAGACAGGCACTCTTTAAACACACGCACACACACAGACAAAACACACATCGCTCTGATCTTCCCTTTGCTCATGAACTTTCTGTCACTTTTGCATCCCTTGGTTTCTGCTCTTTATTTTCTCTGTCTTTCCCCCACATGGCTGCAGGTTGTGAATTAATGAGCTGGGTTGAAAACGTGAACAGAGGGAGAGGGAATGAGATGAAGTTGAAGGAAAGGAAGGCGGTGGAAGCGAGTAGAGAGAGAGAGATGTGAAGGCAGAGGGTGTGAGTCAAGTCTTTACGATGCACTGTAGGCGGGTGCAGTGTCAGATAGAAATAGCAACAGCCTTGAAGCAGAGCTGCAGAGCTTACATGAGCATCACTGAAAACCTCAGAGAAATATGGCCACCTATTATGGCTAACAGATGTAGCTGCAGGGAAGGGAGGAAAGCAGCAGAGCAGGGAACACTTCATCCAGGGAAAAATGGCCTCTGAAGGCTTTTATCTTAAAAAAAAAAATATTTATTGACCAGCATGGGGCAGATTTCATTTCAGCTTGGAGGGAGGACGGCAAATTGTTTATGTTGCTTTGAAACAACTGCAGGGCACACTCCAACATTTTCCCACTTTTTTACTGTCTAATTTCGAGAAAGTAGCTCTTATGGAAGCCACTTTCATTTGGAGAAGTTTTAATATCTTAGATTCCTCTCAGATCACCAGTGAAATGAATGTCTTCACATTCAGGGAGCGATACACAAGACAGTTTTATTGTTTCATTGATTACTTCTTACAAACTTCTCATTAGAGACCATTAACTTTTATTTACAAAGGAAATGGCGACTGGACAGCTGATTTACCTACAACATCCTGCTTTCTATTTTTTTCATAAAAAAAAAGAACACATTTTCATACAACTACCTTAAACTATAGGGCTACACTTCTTTTTTAGACTGATAATAGTTTGTAACTGGAGCCTTGATGCAAATTCTAGTCACCAATGTGAGACTTGAGCATTATTTCTTTAAACATCCCAAACACATGTCAACTCCAATATGGTTAATAAATTTGATGTGATGGGAAAAACAATTAAGATGTTCAGAAATGTAATCACTCGTAGATAGATTTGCATAATCATTCATGCTTGAAAAGCAATTCATAAGGCTGAAACTGTTTGATCAGTAAAGTATAATAAACTGATGAGAAAGACCCACTGGGATTTCCCAAGCAGAACATTTGTTCTCCTTTGGCTCACCAATAGCCTCATATTCAGCAGCACTTTGATCAATATCGTGGCACACTAACAAAATTGGAGTTGATAACCTATTCAAGGGACATGACTCTTTAGTAATTGTCTGCTGTCATGATGATTAAAATTTACAATAAACATGAATCCAAAATATAACAAGAGACAAAAAACATAGCATGGCTTGGTAAGAAGGGGGAAAAAAAAAGACCAAACCCAAAGGAGCAAAGGAAAACTGGTCCAATTCATACTCTGAGGAAAATAATGACTAACGTGATGCAGGTGTGGTAATCAGTAACAGAACCCAGGTGTTAGAGATGGAAAGCAAAACCAGACAGAAGAAACTCCATGAGTCAAAGACTAAAGCAAATAAAAATCATCTGATAGACCATAATAAATATTAACCTTTAAAACTCAGCTACATAGCCGGCGCCACCGAGCACGCTCACTTATATAGTCAACATTTCATCACGAGTGGTAGTGTGTAACTCGATGTGGTAAATTGTGATCAACAGTTTACCTTTTAGGTGGTCTATGAATGTTTTCCAGGCATTTGTATCCCATCCAGGTGGTTTACAAACCAGCTGCAAAATGCAGTGTTTATACATAAACTTTATGGTAAATCCACACTGAGAAATCCATCACAAAATTTTACTTAAAAAAAAAAAAAAAGATTGCAATCACTACTGTGTTGGTAAGATACCCCTATTTTAACCCGAAAATGATGTTGACGTCACTTCCTGTCAAAATTTGGACCAATTAGAAAGCTTAATTTTACAGTAATGTCCAATTAGATCAACACATGACAAGAAGGTTTAAAATGAAGCCAAGAAGATATTTTTTAAGCATCTGCTTGTTTGTAAATAGTTTCTTGGAAGACATTTTCTAATTAATATTTGGTGGTAGTAGTATACACACCTGAACCTCCTCCTTTCAGATCAATATTAATCTTTTCATATGGAAGAAAATGAATGTGCTTGTTCACAGAAGAGCAGTGAATTTGTTTGTGCAGCTGATGTATGACACTTTATTCTCATTTAACAACAGTGTGTAATTGTGAAAAGATTCCATGAGCTTTGTATCTTTCAATATATTGAGCCAACATCTGAATCACTTACTGAAGCACTAAACGCAGCAAGCACTCAACGACAGGCATGACTTCATTGATTCTCAAGTGTGAATGGCCAAACTATACCTTATAAGCTTTCAACTCCTCATCATTCAGTTTAGAATTGAAAAAGCCTTTTGGTTAAGAGGTGAAACATTTTGAATTACCAAAAAAATAAAAATAAATAATAAATAAAAAGGTGCAGTTACCTTTGATTCATTGGCTTACGACCTGGATGATTGAGAATCTACACCAACATGTACACAACAAGGCTTGAAACATGGTGGATAATGTTTGTCACGTCAAACAGTACAAGTTTTAATACCCCATTTCACTGAGCACCTCCTGGATTCCTTAAAGGTCTCATATCATACATTTTTTCAACAATTTCACATGGGTGTCAGAGGTCCAACAACATTGTTTTTTAAAGTGTACTTCCCCAAATTCAGTGTTGGTTCTTAATTTCAGCCATTCCAAAAGTAGCTCTAGTGAGCTCTACGGAAAACGAGCTGTTTCTGTGTCTGAAACCTCAAATGTTCATGAGTGGTGCCTGTCCACATCCAAAATGAACATGAACGTTATCTCTGCCTAACTTTAGGGAAAATCAGCCACATCAGTAGTTTATTAAAACACAACTACATTGACAGTTTTGTGTAAGAAAAACTCATTTTAGTGATTAATTCCTCTTGTATTAATTTAACTCGCACCTTTTGACTATATTCAGTTAAGTAAAAAAAAAAAAAAGGCTATGATTCTACATTCAGAAAAAAAGGAAAATCTTAGCAGATGCTGCAGACATCAGACCTGCCTGTGGTGCACTTAAAATATTGTACAGAAACACACTTTTCTTTTTCTCTCCTTACCAGCTGTGTTAGAAGCCAACCTGCTGTCAGGATTTCTGGCTGTATTTATTTCATTTCAGCGGCCCACAGTGTCTCAGAAGGATCCCCCTAGACACTTTAATAACACTTTAAATCACCCTTTTCTGTGTCGGCTTTGATTCTTCTCCCTTCATGCAGCTTCTTTGTCAGAGTTTAATTTCTGACATAAAGAATGAAACATCTGATTTTAAGCACTTACATATGTAGATATTCTTTGTTTTCCACTTCAAATTTATAACACACACAGTCAATAGTCAATTTAACCATCAATGTAAAAAGGAACATATATCCCTCGGTGGCTGAGCAAGTCAGTGTAAGCTCCTGTACTATCACAGTTTAGTCAAATTATTTAAATTCAATTCACCAAAGAGCCTCAAGACCACGTTTTCTATAACTTCTGCTGCTAAAGAATCAAATCATGATTAAATCTGAGGGAAAGTAACTTGGAAAGCACCTTAATGAGCTATAATTAGCATAATGTAATTAGAATGGTTCCACACCTTAATATGCACACAATCCCTCGATTTGTTTCAAAAACATACTTAACACACCCACGCATGCAGTCATAAGAAATAAATATGAAATTCTGACTTGTTTTTTCCCTTTTTGTTCAGTCTGTTGTTCTCGATGGTGAGTTATATCTGAGGGCTTACTGTTTCTTGATAATACATATTCTTGCAAGGTGGAGTTAAATAGTAGCTGCTCTCTAATATTTTAAAGCATATTGACATGAATTCACATAAACGTTGGTTTAATTTTCTGCCTTCAGCAGCAACTTAGCACCCTTGACATGTATTATGTTTGTTAACAGTGCATTTACAAAAAGATTTCGTTGTCCTTTTGTTGTGTGTTATTTTCCACAATGTCACATTTAGAGCAGTAATTGCAGTTAATAACTTTTCTTTTAATATTCTATCTTTGGTCTTGGGAATTATATCAACCATAGAGCCAATGAAAACATGAAAAATGTATCTCCTTTATATGTCTGTCCCAAGTACTCCACAATGATATCCAACATGTTGCTGTTTTGTCTCCCATTTTTGTACCTGTGGATGGTAATATACATTTACACAGTGCAGCAGTATAGAATGTTGTAGTGATCGGTGTTGGTGACACCAGGTGGAGTATAGTTAAGCAACACTTGAGAAGTCTATGAACATAAACTGCATTATTTTTTTACTTTAACATTTTGCGCATCTAACTAGAGATCAACGCATTGGCTGTTTTGAATGTGCACCGTAGCTAATTTAGCAAAAAACTCAAAGCAGACATCATTGGTAGAAGACAGGAAAAGAAAATGAGAAAGGGACACAGCAAGAGACAAGAGTCAACACCAGAATGACTTTTACTCGAGAGCTCATAGAGGAAACAGTATGCAAGACAGATGCTAACGTATCTATCAAAGTTTAGTTGAGGGGCTTTAAGACTTTGTGCTTCTGCCTTAAGTTGCCCAACTTTTATAGAGCACCTGATATACCACAGTTCAGCCCAGCGTTACACCGTTTTGTTTATCACGTTAAGGATTAACAAAACACCATTAATAAAGTTAAAAAATAAAAATACAAAGCTTGGGAAAGAGATAGATGCAGTAAATAGACACAAAAGTGACAATGTAGTTGGTAGGTTTTAAATCAGAGGGGGTGATGCTGTGAACAATTCCTTTAATAAAACGGATTTTTATATTCTTCAGAAAGTTGTGTTGATGCTCTACTTTAGCTAAAAGGAAATACACATTATGGCAGCAGACTGTATATCTGTATTGTTATTGTCTCTGCCTCACAGATAAAATCTCTTAGCCACTTCAGTGCTGTTTCAGGTTTGCTAGCAAATAAGCTCTAACTTGAAATATTTTTAAAACACCAGATTTTGCTAATTTAGCCCTAAAGTCTTAGAAGTGTGCAACCTTTAAAGGGTACCAAATCAAATTTAGTTGTATTGATTTCACTGATATTCTGTCTATGAAAGAAAGCTGAACAGATAGAAAGCTAATTGTATTACAGATTAACTAAAGCCTTTATTTTTTTATTTGTTTTTATGCCTTTTTTTCCCTTAATTCCTGTAACGTGGTCCTACTTTGACATTTTTAGTTTCTTCGGGTGGTGTCTACGCTGGTAAATTAAACTGTATGGCTGTGCATGTGCAGGGCTCAGATGTGTTTTTACAACAATGCTCTTACATCCAACAACTGCACGGGGAGGCAAAGGAAAAAAAAAAAAGCCAATTTTCTAGTGTTACTAAAACACATTTTAGTTGCAGGCTGTAAAACCAACAGTGAATTTCTAAGGTGCTAAACAGAGATGAACTGCAGAGTTAATCTCTGTGGGGTTGCTTTTACTGGAAATACATTTTTTTTCACATACTTCACACATTATTCATATTAATTATAATTACCACATATTTGAAGTGCAGTCTGAAATGAATATAAATGGCATATTTACAATGTGAAACTGCACTCGCTACTTGTTGCTGCTCTGTTTTACAGCTTGTAAAATCTGGTCTGTCTTGTAGCCAGAGGGACATTCAATAAAGTGCAGTGAATACACCAAATTCTATTCATGGCAGGAAGTGTAATGTGTGGAACTTCAGTGCTGTCTTGAGTTTGATTACATCTTTATTCTATGTGTTTCTAGTCTATGTATGGTGCTTTGGTTTATAATCAATTCAGACATAATTCATA
The DNA here is from genome assembly GCF_017639745.1 of Melanotaenia boesemani. NCBI lineage: Eukaryota > Metazoa > Chordata > Actinopteri > Atheriniformes > Melanotaeniidae > Melanotaenia > Melanotaenia boesemani. Next base: position 7,057,383 of record NC_055701.1, read on the forward strand.
TAGATGGGAAAACAAACTTGATAGTGTTTAAATGACAAAGACCTGAGGCAGGATATGTAGTTGTTTGCAATAGAGATAAAAGATAAAAAGCAAAAGGACTACACCTTCCCATCATCAAAATGTGTCAAAACATTTGCAGGAACAGTGTCTGCTGACAGAAATCCTTATGTTTACTTCACTTCAAATATTATTTCACAAATCTGGAGTAAATGGCTGGAAAGCAAATTCCCAGCTTCTTTTCATGTGGCCATGTGGCAACCATAGTTGAAGTAAGAAAAGTCAAACCAAAGATTTTCTTAAATAAAGTTAAGACTCACTAAATAATCCCTCAAATATTAGATGACCATTAAATCCATTGATGGAAAACTAATTGTGCTTCCTTGTTAAAAACACTCAACCAGTCTCAGATAAGGCCAAAATGCTCGGCTGATTTGATACGTATATCATTGCCTCTGGTTCAATTCTCATAACATTTCCTCAGAGTCTTCCCACTATTTTATCTAACAATCATCTTATGCTAATTAGGTATTTTACTTTTCATGCTGTTTGATTCTCAGACAGGGAAAAAAAAAGTCTTTAAACTTTTAGACGTTGGAAAACCAGCAGGTCCTTGTAATTTGAAGCTGTGCACTTTGAAGCAAGCTGCTGATTTTATTGCAACACTGCTGACACGTCTTTTAATCTCTCTGGATAGTAATGAAATTCCTTTGGTATGGAGATCTGCCTGTGTTCTTCACCCATTTAAATGTGGTGACTCAAAAGTCACCACATAGACATCTAATGGTCCCTTTCTAAGGCTCTGAAATCCCCTGTAAGCAGATAAAAAAAAAAAAAAACTTTCTTCCTCCTGATAATATTTTATCTTAATTTCAGTCTGATTTAAGGAAAACACACAACTTAACTACAAGTGCTTTTGCGTGGTAATTTTTTTATAGAATGGTTAGTCAGGGAGGAACACTGAACTTCACATTTTCATCGATTTATCTAAAGTTAGAAAATTATCCAGAAAACCCAACAATATTCAATATAATCTTATGACATGATAGTTTTTATCCAGGATATTTTCTGCACTATTGATAAGCATCTTGTATCATGACTTATATGTGTATATATATATATATATATATATATATATATATAAACAGTTGCAATAACTTATACGAGCAATAAGTGAACTGGGAATCTGTACCACCTCTACTGTGTGCAATGCTTGTTTATATTATTTTATTTAACTTATCTTTTTTTATTGCATTCTATTTTATACTTTTCTTGCACCTTATTGCCTCTATTTTACTTTATACCTGTATATATTATATCTTAGTGCTTATCCTGCTTTACTGTTGGTGTTGTATTGCTGCTGGTACCCAAATTTCCCTGTAGACTCTCCAAAGGGATTAATAAAGTATTTTCTGTTCTATTCTATTCTATTCTCTCTCTCTCTCTCTCTCTCGATATATATATATATATATATATATATATATATATATATCCAACTTCTACCGACGTTCTTACTGTTACCACATTTCACTGTATGATCTTGTGTTATGTGTTACATCTTTTGATGCTTATAAGGAATAGAAGGGGTGCTTGAGAGTATTACTCTGACTCATGCAAGAGATCACCACTTCAATACTCACCATGCAGAATGGTTTCCACCAGCATAGCCTCAGCAGAAAGTGACAAATAACATTTTCTCAGATGTCCAATATGTAGTAGCTTTAAAGTCAAGACTTAAGAATTGTGAGGCGTTTTGGTAGGCCTTCTAGTAGTCCATGACAATATTGAGTTTTCTAACACTAAACCTATTTTTCAGCATCTTAGCCAAACAGTGTGTATTAATTCTAACCGTATGTACCTCTACTAATTGTAACCATAAGCAAATTTAAACATATGAGAGAAGTAAGCAACACAGAAATAAAGGCTCAAAGATTATGCAGGACAGGATTTAACCAGGAATATTTCACCTGGAAAGCAGTGGTTTACATCACCAACTAACATCTCTTTTCGTTTTATGGAAAGTTTTAGTCTGAGTCAGGAGTGGAGGCAGGTTAGTATCAAAATGTTACTGCAGAAGTGGAAACATCTGTAACATCAAAGCAGCTGTATGATACTCAAAAAACATAGCCTGTTTGTTTAGCCTTTAGTGTGAAATTGCTCATTATTTTTCTATAGAGCAATGTCCATATATTTCATCATCATCGTGACATTTCCCTTTTTCTTTTCCTTTCCACTTTACCACTCCCAATTACAATCCTTCCCCGTTCTTTGTTTCCAGGTGGGATTGAGCTTGGTTTATTCATAGATAAACGTTTACAATCCCTACATCCATTCAGTCTGTCGATCAACTGGGTTTATCATTACTAATTTAGCATGCTTGCTCTTTGTTGTATGCTTAAGAATGATGTTTGGGACAGTGTGCAAGCAGATTCAATCAGTAAAGGTTTTCTTAGTCTGTTTCCTTTTGGAAAAAAAGGGCAGGAAGTTATGTTTTGAGCTACCAGAGCTTTTTGCTGCTATCTTAGAGCCGTTAATGTTAATGTTTAAACAAAAGGTTTTTAATTGTGCAGCATCCTCTGCTTGCAATAATTTGCACAATGATTATAATATTTAGACTGAGCTCGCAAAATTGAATTTCAAACTATTTAACATGTCTTCATATGTATATTTAGATTAATTCACGCTGCCAATATGATCACACATTTTGATAAATTTTGACTAAGTGTTTAATGAGTTTCTCGTGCACCCTTCACTTTCATTTACATTTTAATTGTGTGCATGGAGGTCTTTAAACTGATCTACTACAGAGAGATTTTCCATTTTCCAAGAGTAAAATAAAAGCAAAAAGGGAGAGATTTTCTCTTTTATGTTTTTTTTAGGATTTGTTCAGTCATATTAGTTTACCTTGTCCAGGTTTTCAATATAAAAAAAGCAGAGGTGTTCCAGCATGCCAAACAATATTTATGAATGACCAGCTCTGTTTGTGGTCTTGTGCAGAATGTAATACTTGTAAAAAGATATTACAAAGCTATTACATTGTTTTCATCTTTCCAAAGAGAAATCCACATCGGATTTAAACAAACAGAGCTTACAATCTCTCTCTTAGACAGATCAACTACAGAAGCAATGTGGTCATTGATTCACAGGCAAATCTCCTTCAATCTCCTTTTGTTTCTGTTGGGTTCTTTTTTTTTTATAATTCTTTACTTTTATCGGGGTGTCTTTTTTAGGAACATGACAAACAACACCAAGAACCCATACAAAGTAAAAAACAAATGAAGTAAACTAATAAAAATAAGAGTGTGTGTGTGTGTGGGGGGGGTCATCCAGGGATCAGAACAATTTCTTAATATTAAATGTTTCACCTGACCTTATATATTGCATTTGTTAATTTAAATATGCACATACATGTACAGAGCTACCTGTACACATATACATATCCACATAAATATATACATACATACATATATGCACCCACACACATACATGTGTACCATTTTACACGTTGTTGAGTGTACTCACTCAATTTACAAATGTATTTTTTTAAGTAGGCTAAAATCACCAGAAAAAGACTAAACCGGTACATCCAACTGACAAAGTTGTAGATCTTTTCTGTTGTCACATAGCTCCAAGAACTGGAGCTGCATTATAATAGTCCTCCAGGTAGGGTGAAGACAATCCATCTTGTTCTTTTGGCAACTGTAGTCTTAAGTTGTACCCTAAGTTTTTTACCTTAACAAATAATAACAGATTTTCTCGAGTCAAACTGTTTTGGGGATATTTCAATTGGGTAAAACTTTCATTTTCACAATTTCTATTCTGTTATACAGACCAATTGTCATAGGTGCCAATTTTCCAAAATCTACTTTAATATTTTTTGTGATGGCATTTTAATTTGAGTTATAAGTTTCAGTCAGATCCCTTGGTATGGTGACTCAAAGATATGCCATTTTATTAGTATGCCATTTAAAAATATAAATTTTACATATTTTCTTTTGGCACATGATTTTAGTTAGAAGTTAGGGTTTGGGTTTTGTGTGTATTTATTTTGTAGCCCAAGAGTTTGCTAAAAATTTGGGGAGACTTGAGTCCGGATTGGGCAAGGTCAAAAGTATGTAATCTCCATGTAAACATTTCTTGCTCTCCCCTCCTTTAACTTGAATATCCTTGATTTCCTTGTCTTCTCTAATGCATTGAGCCAGGGGCTCTATAAAGAATTAAAAGCTCAAACTGGTTTATTTGCCAGATTATTTGTAACACGTATATTCATCAACTTATGGTACTATTTTTACATCATTTACAGTATTAGTGAAATTTCTATAGGTATTCTATATATGTATAATTTCAGCTAAAACAACTTTTTCCAGAAATAGTGATGCTGCTATTCTAGAAGAGCTGCATGCACAGAGCTAAATAAAAAGCTTTCAGCGCAGTCACTTTCAACTGGAGAAATTAGGAAAAGTCCTCCCACCGTTGATGACCACTGATCCACACATCCAAACAACTCAGTGAAGTATCTGAAGTATTAAGACGTTAATGATGTTCAAAAAGGAGCCTTTCTGTGTCGGATAAGACAGCAGTGTGTTTTTCTCCCAGTGTAAGAAAGCCAGCGAAAGAGAATGTTTTCAACTCTCATACTTTCTCTGTGCTTCAGTTGGATAATTCACACACCAAACATGAAAATTTATATGCTGTAAAGGAATAGCATTTTGAATTCAATACTCTGTTTTGTTGCCAAAAGATAACAGGAGAGAGAGATCAATGACACCCCCGCACCCCCACTAAGATGCCAGAGATGGATGCTGAGGTGGTAGGTGAGTGGCTCTTAGGTAGAACTTGATTTTTCTCTCACTGGTTTAACACATTGATACACTATTGCTTTTGTCTTTTAAGTTGTGGAAGAATAGCATCTCCATTTAATAGATATACATTTTGTTTCTTACCTATTTCATATTTACCTTTATTGACTCTACATGTCCTCATGAACTTTATAAATGTGTCAGGATTGTGTTTTACTGTTATGTTGTCATATATTCTTTTTTTACCTTGTAAGTCAGAGATCCCACTGGGCATGGTGGTGTTAACTGGAGATTCTCCTCACCTGGCAGTAATGGGAGATGCCACGCACCTGCTGCTGTCTGGCCTTACCAGCCTACTTAAGAGCCAGTTTGCAGTCTACTCGTCGCCAGATCGTTGCCTTACCCTAGTGGTACAACTCCGGCCATTAAGAGATTTATTGACTTTTGTATGCAGTCTTGTTCGTAACAGTTTTTTGTCTTGTTTCCCTACCCTACAGTGGAATGCTGTTTATTCCAGTTGGAAGGACCTACCACAAGCTCTTCATTCTGGCCTGCTACCCTGCCACCACCCTCTGCCTCAGTGACTTTCAAGGACTCTGTGACAACCCAAAATAAACTTGTTACTGCTTCACTAAATCCACCATCTGCTCCATCCTGGTTCCTGCCTGTCTTCCCACAAACCTTAGCAAAATGATTCACAACTACCCTTCATCTCCCTCTCTTCTTCCAATCCTTCCTTCATCCCACTCTCTTCTTCTGCTAAATCCCACCCTGGATGTCATTTTGACATTAAAGCCTACAAATTTTATCTTTGTTTTACACCCATATCTAAGATTTCATACTCTAATTTTCTAATATCCAGCTAATAATACTAGCTGTACAAATGCACATGCAGAAAGACATTTGCTTTTTTGTGTGTGATGTGAGCGATAAGTGAGGGCATATTTCAACGAACCAAACATACAGTACGTTCTACTTCTGCCCTATCTTCGCACTGCTATATTACTTTTCACAATATGTATGTGCACTAGTGATATATTTCAGTGCTGACCAGCAGAATTACCAGCTTGCTGTGTACATGAAAGTCCATCTCTTTTTTTTGGTTAGTTTTGTTTTTTTGATAGTTTGCTGGTGACTGGATGCTGGAGACTATCCCAACTGTTATGGAATGAGAGGCAGAGTAAACCCTTGAGCTGAGCACCAGTCAATAACTGGTAATAACTGGTAATAACAGGGCTAACAGACAGACCCTCATCCATATCTGCATTAAAACCAATGTCAATTCACTCAACATGCATGTCTTTAAACTCTTGAGTCAGAGCAAACCTACATAGGCAATGTTTGAACATGTGACCTTTACTAAAGAAAATGTAGTGAAGTGACTTATGCTAACTGCTGCACTGTCCTGTTTCCTCATAGCTAGGGATCTGAAGCATTCAACTTTAGAGAGGGAACAAGTATTTTACATCAGAATAATCTGTGACAGCTGGATTGTCTACATTTTGGATGAAACTATGTTAGAAATATATATATATATATATATACACTACCGTTCAAAGGTTTGGGAAGGCTGAGCAGACTACCTGATGATACATGGCTTTACATCGCCGTGTCTCCTGATGACCTGGAGGCAGTTAATGTCCTTTTAAACTGTATTTTAAATATTAAGTCATGGATGGCAGAGAACTTCTTACAGCTCAATCAGGACAAAACTGACGTTTTAATTATCGGTCCTGAGGGCAAGAGAGAGATCATTTTATCAAAACTACATCCTTTTAATCCCTCTCAGTGCATGAGAAATCTAGGTGTTCTTTTTGACTCTGAGCTGGATTTTATTACACACATCAGAAATATAACAAAAACTGGATTTTATCATCTTAAAAACATTGCCAGAGTCCGCCCATTTCTCTCTCTTGCCAGCACGGAGGTGCTGATGCATGCCTTTATTTCAAGTAGATTAGATTACTGTAACGCCCTGCTCTCTGGTCTTCCTAAAAAGTCCATCTTAAACCTACAGCTACTTCAGAACTCAGCGGCACATGTTATGACAAGGACCAGAGGGTGGGAACACATCACACCAGTTTTAAAATCGCTGCATTGGCTCCCCGTGCGTTTCAGGATTGATTTTAAGGTTCTTTTAGTAGTTTATAAATGTCTAAATGGTCTTGGGCCATCTTATTTATCAGACCTTATTTTAAGTCATGAACCCTCGCGGACCCTGAGGCCCTCTGGTACTTGCCTTTTAGTTATTCTAAGGGTGAGGACCAAGACATAGGGCGAGGCCTCTTTCCATTGTTACAGCCCTCGTCTGTGGAACAGTCTGCCGGAGGGCCTCAGGGCTGCAGAGAACGTTGATGTTTAGAAAAAGAGGCTAAAGACCTACCTTTTTAGCTTAGCTTTTACCTAAATTTATTTGATCTTAATTTATTTTACATTATTTTATTTCACGTTATTTTATTTTCATTTTATTCAACTGTACTAGTTATTTATTTATTCATTTACTTATTTATTCATTCATTTATAGCTGTTCTTATTGTTTCTTAAGGTTGTTTAATTTTAATTTTAACTCCAGTGTTTTCCTTGTGGGGATCCTCTACGCTGGGGGGTTTTGCCTGCTCGGTCTGGGGGCTGCTGTCGTGGTGATTGCACCTATTGGGGGTGGCTGGGGCCCTGCACTGCGGCCTTTTGGCTGTGGTTTGGGCCCCGGTATGTCCTGATGGGGGTGGTTGCCGCTGTTTGACATGGGTGGACTGGCCCCTGGTGTGGATGGATCCCCATGACACTGATATTGTTTCCTCACAGCAGCATCAGGCCGGATGTTTATCACTTTTAATATTTTATAATAACATTCAGTTCGAGACAGAAATATGAGAATCATGTTTGTATAGAAAGGGGAAGAAAGGCTGCTTGGCGTGTTTGTGTGCGTGCGCGTTACGGACCCCTTCTGGTCTAGGGGTGGAAGGGGTTGAGTAACACAACAAGCCGGTGTTAAGTTCAAAAATAATAATTTATTTACAAAAATGTTCAATAGTTACAAAACTTAAAGTGTCCTTTTCAGGTTGAATATAACAACAACCAAAAGGTGACCTATAAAAGGAAAACGCACGCTAACCGGCGGCAAATTATAACTCGCTTACAAAAAACACAAAGGAAACTTAACCAAACAAGAAACTATAGTCAATCAAAAATCCATATAACTTAACAAACAATCCTAAATAACAAAAGGAGGGGAGTTTCTCCTAATGAGAAGACTCCCAAACAATCAATCACTATAATCACTGAAATTGCAATCCGTCTGTTGAACAGTCCAGTCAGAATACTAAAGGTCCAAGAGCCACCAAGTGTCCTCAGACACATAAACCATACAATCAGCTCAAAGAAACCACACAAATGTTAAACTCTTAACAAACCATACAGAGAACCCAACACGAGGCGAACTGTGTCCTAGTGACACAGCTGCCATGAATAATGACAGGTCCTCCTATTTAAGGGCAAGGCATCTCTCAATGATTTCCAGCTGGGATGAGCGGGAGCAGTAGCGACCAATCGGTGAGGCGGAGGGGAGGAACTGCAGCTTCTGGTCCACATCCAATCCAGAGGCAGCACTGGCTCAGCAGCATTTGCATATCCAAGTCTGGAGTGACAGGCCGGAGGCCAATCCCAAAGGCCAGGGGCCGTAACAGTGTGGCTGTGTGAAATATTTTGGTGAGTGTTTCTATTATTATGTATTCCCACTTTGTTCTGTTTTATATGCATACATGTTTTTAATCATGTAAAGCACTTTGTGTTGCCTGTGGCATGAAAGGTGGTTCATAAATAAAGTTTGATTTGATCTGATCAGAAGAAACTGGTTTACTTTATGATATAAGCCCATGATGCCTGATTATAAGGTAACATGACTCTTGTAAAATATTAGTTATTTTTGGGGGATAGATGTGACATGCTTCCATTACAACATAGAAAAAAAAAATCCTGCAGATTTTGACTCATGATAAGAAGTAGCACAATAAGCAGGATCATCTTGACAATCTTATAGGTCAGTCTGTGCTTTAAAGGAACATGCATATAACAGCTTTTTTTCAGATAGGGAGCCTGGGGCATCCATGACCTTTGGAATCCTGAGGCTATTGGCTTAGTGCCAGTGTTGCCATACTTATTATCCGTGCATTCTTGCACGACTCTCCCCACCATAGTCATCATGTAAAGTCAAAACTAGCAGCTGTAAGCAGTCATTTTCTTTATTAAATGTGTACATTATGAATTGAGCAAAAATATATTTAAAAAATATTTATTATACACATTTTTATAATGTTAGATTTGCAATTTATGTTGCTAATTATAGGTTTTAAGTCTTAAGAGTCTATGTCCTGAACATTGTTTAAATACAAATGGATCAGTGGTAACATTTTGTAGCATGGTTGGTCATTTAATTCATTTGCATTACAAACAAGAGAAATTACTGCATCCTCTGCCTTCAGCATCTTTTATGAAAACTGAATATGTCTAAACTCTGACACAGCAATATATGTACTTACGGTGCTTGGGTTTTGTATCGGCCTCCTATTTGCTGTGCTTTAAAGTGTGTCCCTAAAACCCCAAACAACTTTTATTCATGGCATTTATTTTTATTTAAATTCACAAATTATACAACTATCTTTTTTTTTCTTTTAACATGGTTGATGGTTCTGAACAGCAGGAATCCAGCAGCTCAGCATGTAAATTTATATGTGGACATCTCTTCAGTTTGTTTGTTGCGACTGTCTCATTTGAATAATTCATTTAAGAGAGGGTCCATAAACAAACTAGTCTCACAGAGGTATACAAAATGAACACAGCTTCTTAAAATAGCATTAGGTAGCAAAGGATAGCAATGTGCTAAAATTGCCTGCTGTTAGCAACAAGCATCTCCTTCACTGACTTGGTTACCATGGTGATGGTTTTTCTGAGAAGGTCAAAGAGAGGAAATGTTGACCTCTGGTGCTCTTCAACTTATATCTGCAAAAATGTCATGACAGCGTATATTTGCAACCCTATACTTGCATCTGAACCAGATTCTACAAGAAACATTTTTTGGTATATATATATATACATATATATATATATATATATATATATATATATATATATATATATATATACAAATATATTTGGGATACAACAAATGAAATATTCAATCTCAGAATAATTAACCAATCATGGTTCAATGTGGCATCTTTCTTATGCCATGTTCTGTGAGACTGGCGAGTGGTTAATTAATATACTGAATGATTGTAGATGCAGATATGAATAATAAAGTTTTAGTTAACACATGGCTGTCACTTCCATAAATTGTACAAGATTCTGTTATGTTTTCTTACTGGGAGGAATAACAAATTATTCCAAAATTTAAACAAGGATGGAGAGACAAGGATAACAGGTAAATGTGGTTGTAGAATTGTATTATTCCCTTAACCTTTTTCTTAAAAGAAAAAAGAGCAAAACATAAAATAAACAAATATATAGTAATGGCTAAAAGAAAAATAACATTTTTCTCTCTTATTTGTTTTAATTAAATGTTTTTAATTGTAAATTATGAAATGTTCTTCTTTTGTCTTCTGTAAAAATGGAACATGCAAAATTAAGTCAATACATTAAAACTCAAGCGCATTAAAAGATTGTAAAATTTCCACATTTGGCCCATGTGGGTGGATGCCATTCTTTTTCAAGTTTGAGAACTTGCGGGTCCTGTGCAGGATTTTAGCTCTTTCCAGGATGGGACTCTTCTGTATCAAGATGTCCAGTATCTGTTGAAGCCACTTCTTCGGTGATCATTTTCCCAAGTGTTCCAATGACCAGGGGCACTACTGTTGCCTTCACTGTCCAGGCTTTCTCTAACTAGACATATTCATTGTATTAGATTCACTTTCTGCTAGTGAGCACTTCCAGCTAAGTGCTGTCCTTCATGGATCAAAGTATCAGGAAACATTTATCCTCTGGCAGCATCTATTTTCCGAATCCTGTGAAGGTTAAACATTTTCAATGCAAACTCTGAGCATACAGTTTTTCTTCTTTTCCATTTAATGATGGAATTACACTTTCAAAGCTCCACCAAGCTTGTCAAGAAAAATCAAGAAAAAATTGCTGAAGATTACTAGAAACACATTTTTGTAAAAAAACAAAAAAAAAAACAAAAAAACAAAACTATTTCTTATTTTTTTCTCTGTTAATTTGATTTATGATGATTTTGATCATTGTGAGGATTTAAATAACCCTTATAATGGACAGCAAATATTTATTAGAGTATAGTAGCATACCAGTAGTATACCAGCCAATTTATTAGGTACACCAGTTCACTTACACAAATGGTTATTGGCCAATCACATGCAGGCAACTCAATGCATTTAGTCATGTAATTAAGGAATTTCTTTATTTATATAGCACTTTTCAAGCACAGCTGCAACTCAAAGTAAAAAAAAAAATGAAGAAAACTATTTTTCAAACAATGCACAGTTAATAAATACAATATAATAAATTAGGAAACAAAGTAAAATAATACAATTAATTAAAATACTAAGTAGACTTAGTTGGATCAAGATTATTAAGAGCTTCATATGTAAGCAGTAACACTTTAGTTTCAATCCTGGATCTCACAGGAAGCCAGTGAAGAGAAACCAGGACTGGAGAGATGTGCTCTCTCCTGTTAGTCCCCATCACATAGACATAGTTACGATGACTCTAAAGTTTAAAATGAGCATCAGAATGAGGAAGAAAGGAGATTTAAGGGACTTTGAATGTTGCATGGTTATTGGTGCCAGATGGGCTGGTCAGTGTAATTCACAAACTGCTGATCTCTTGGTGTTTTCCCACACACAACTATTTCCAGAGTTTACAGAAAATTGTCAAAAAAAACAAAAAAAAAGAAAATTTCTAGTGAGCACTGATCGTGCCCAAGATGATGTCAAGCCAAGCCAACGTCATTACCAGGCAGCTGGCGTTCTCATTGCACCAACTCCAGCAAAAAGGATGTCTCCAAAGTGGGTAATTTGTGAGCATCTACAATTATGTCATTTATGAGTAGAAAATTACAAACTATGAGAACACGAAGAAATCTGGGTGATAATGATAAACCACACCTATTGACACAACATTTCATGAACAACCCCACCTTAACAACAAAATTATCAATAACAACTCTGTGCTATTTTTACTAGAAATTTATTGGACACAAAACCTATTTGAAATATATTCATTCATTCAGAAAAACAAGGTAACTTTATATGTTCTCTTTGGATAATTACTTTTTCTTTTTCTTTTTTTTTTTCTTAATTACCTTAATATATTGGTGGCATTGTGGTGTTATTTATTTTCTTGTACTATGCTTCACTATTTATCTTGTGGATTGTTAAACATGTTCGATGACAATAAAGAATCTTGAATTTTAAATCTTGAATCCCTTACAACTCAGAGAGTAAAATTGAGGTTGTGTTCACTTCCAGTTCAAAAGCAACAGCCTGCAGGCAAAGACCACAAACAACATTCTTCAGTTAAATAACCTTCTAAAGAAAGCGGCCAACATTACTCTGGATTTCCCATACAGAGAATCCAGACAGCTGCTAGAGGGCATCAGCTTTGGTATAACTTTCTTTGGTTCTGTTTATTTGGTCTGATGTGCTGCTGATGAAATGTGGTCTCCAAAAGGTCATATACTGCACCTTTCGGCTTTGGTTTAAATATTCTCATGTAATAAATGCTCAACAGTTCTGCAGCCTCAAATGTAAAAGGCAGGTAATCCTACAAGATTTGCTATCTCTTCCTCCACTGTGATATGAAATTACTGAGCAGTAACCATGTTTTACCAGCTTCAGTTTGACTGATGTTGGATTTTCAAGTGTTCATTGAGTTCATTTTATTTTAAAAGTCACAAGGTTATCTTTGCTGTCTGTCTGTTCTCAGCAGTCACTTTCCTAGTTTTTCATCCTCTTTCACTCTCACAGACAACGGCTTCTCACTAATTGAAGGCTATGTCAATGACACAGTGGTTTCCCTTACATATAAATGATAATCCTCTGGCGCTAACATGTAAATTCCCATTTTGCTCCCAGTATTTCAGATTTGTTGTCCATTAGGCAAGGCAAGGCAAATTTATTTGTATAGCACATTTCATGTACAAGACAATTCAAAGTGCTTTACATAAAACATTACAGCATGGTGCAGAAAGCACTAAAAGGAATACAATTAATGAAATAAAAGCAGAAGGAAGATGCATGCATTACTTAAGTGTAAATGCGGCAGAGTAGAACGAAGTGGCCCCTGATGCTGTGATGACCTTCATCGAGTGGCTCCTTGCCATGTTTTCCCTTGTCTCCTTCCCCCCTATAATGCTTTTAATGTTTAATGTAAAGCACTTTGAATTGTCTTGTACATGAAATGTGCTGTACAAATAACCTTGCTTTGCTTTGTCTTGTTTTATTGGCTTTGCTGTCACGGGACCTTGCGTGAATTAACCACAATTGAATGTGATTTCACTTGACCTCATAAATGATTCATATTGATGCTATGACTTGATTGCAATGTGGTAGGTGATCATCGCACCATGTCAATGTCAAACAGGCATTTTCCTTGTCACATTAAAAAAAAAAGCACAGCTGGAAGTGACGTTGACAGAATTTCATTAAGAGCCTGCATGAGCTATTAAATAGACCAGTACACCCACATCTGGGAAAATGACCTGCTGGGCTACAAATGACCCTAGTTCTGCCCAAAGCTTGCATAATGTCATGCAACTGTTATGTGTCTACAGATCCTGGCAGCTGTATGAATTGGTGTGCATGGGTGTGTCTGTTCTGCAGAGGGGGCTGTGGTTTCTGGCAGCAGGTTTCCTCCTGACACAGCCATTCCCCATTGTTTCATCACCAGTCTTTACCAGATCCTTGTTCTTGTTCCCATGGTTACATCAGGCCATCTCAGTTTCTTAAGGCTTTTTGTTGCTCTTTATGTTTTGCCAATTCATTTCTTTTTCCTTTGTCCAGCCACAGCAACTCCTTCACAGCACCCCTCATTTCAAACAGTTTTCTTCTCCACACTCTAAAGCTAAGGCTGTAACCGGTTTTTATTCTATGATGCCGTTCATGTTAAAAGCTTTAATACATTATATATCGTGTCTACAGAACTGTAAAAAATAAACGAAAGAAAGAAAGAAAGAAAGAAAGAAAGAAAGAAAGAAAGAAAAAGAAAGAAAGAAAGAAAGAAAAGATCAACACTTTTGGACAGAAGTTGCATCAAACCTCTTGAAACTTGTTGAAAAGAGGAGACTTACCCCAAAACAAGCACTTTAGGATGAGGAAAAGTCAGATTTTTAAAGCCCCCACCACAGGTGGATATTTTGATATTTTGGCTGCTTGGTCTGTACACTTGTCCACATCTGTCTTAGTCCAACTCAGAAACAGCTGCAAAACTGTGCCCATGTGGAACATTTTATTAGCCCAGGTTAAATGCTAATGAGGGAACTTTTTTTTGACTTAGTCAGGGTGTCTGTGTGTTTATCTGGTTGTAAATGATGTGATTGCAGCTTTTTATTAAAAGTTGATGTCTGAGGTTTTAGGTAACAACTCCATATACAGTGTGTGTTTGTGGATGTGTGTCTGTTTCCTTGGTAATGACGTGACTTATTTTACTGTAGGAAATAATAAGAGGGCCCTGCTAGATCAAACATTCCTCCACATGTGGGTTGCTGCATGATACAGTTTGGAAATACCTCTTAAAGTTGAATATCTTATCTTTCTAAGATGAGTGACATTCTATAATTTTCTAATGTTAGATAAATCACATCAGGGGAAGCTGTGACCACTTCCTATTTATACTTTAGTAGCAAATATTGGCATTGTATTCACTATAGTAAACTGGCATCGAATTGATTTGCTAACAATGACACAATCATGTTGTTTATCTCAACGCATGTTCATTTCTATAGGAGTAATATTTTGTCTGTTGTGTTGAATCATTTGATGAAGAAAAAAGAAAAAAACACTGGACTGGTTTGCAGTTTTGTGTGAATGTTGGTCTAGAACAGGGGTAGCCAACGTTGGTCCTCGAGGGCACCAATCCGGCAGGTTTTCCAGATTTCCGTGCCCCAACACACCTGACTTAAACTAACGAGTCATTGTGGAGCTCCTTATAGGCTGTTGGATCCATTTAATTTGAGCTGGCTAGTTACAGTGTAACTCCAGCGTGATTTTTTGTTCCAGTCTGACCCTGGGCGACAGAGCACCATTTAAGAAAAAAATAAAATAAAATAAAATGTCTTAAAAGGCACATAGAAAAAAAAACTTCTTTTGTCTTTAAAGTAGTTGCCTGCACAACGGTCATCACTGCATCTGTGGTCACTGGAAAGAACTGAAAGAACTTTGGCCACTGATGGCCACCGTCCATTCACACTGTGCTTAGCATTTAAAGTCATTTCTATTCCCACTTTTACCACTAAATGTCAGTAATTCTTACACAGTAAAGTGGTGCGTTGGTGCATGAATATGAAGACAAAACAAGTGAAACGGAAACTAAAGAGTTTGTAAAAAGACAAAAGGAAGGAAGATGACAGTAGCTGGAAAAAGGTTAGTTTTATACTCAGGTCTCATGGTGATTCTGTCACCACCCCTCCAACCTCATTATAGGTGGACTTTGTTACTTACACCAAAAACTACTCCAGAATTATAAGGAGCATGGGAAATAAATAATAAAAAAAGACTGTACATGTGTGTGACACTAAAGGATGAGATGAAATAAGAATAGTTTGCCAAGTCAGAAGCAGGGACTGAAGAAAGGATTCAAAAATTATGCCTTGTACCTGGAAAACTGCCTCAAACATACCCAATGTCATCTCCAATAGATGGCCTTTTTCATCTTTCCAGGAAAGCATATAAAATGGCTTTAAATTAAAGAAAACACACTTTGCAACAGCTTTGAGTTACTCATATTTCAAAGTGACATATTTTCTGTTATTTTATAGTGACTGTCTCGCCTGCAGAGTGCTTCAAAAATGGCACACCAGGGAAGACTTGGCAGAAAAAAGGGTTGTCTATAAGAAAAGCTCATCCTTGTATCATCAGACGTCATTAAGAATATTACATCTTTTTTTTGTCTTATGGTTTATTGTCTCTGAGTGATGCATGTGCAACTGAACCTCTAACTGTTAATTCGAAGAAAAATAAAGTTAAGTTGTTATAAGGCACTATCAGTGGTTGTTGCCTTTCATGTTGTAGGACCTCCATACTTCAAGGAAAACCTAGAAAGCATTTGCATTTTAGGCTATCAGACCAGAAATTAATTCACAATAGCTGATAGGAGAAATGATTGTGCAAAAAGGGGCAAACAGAAAAGTGAATTCATTGTAATTGCAGTGAGATTTAAGCAT
This sequence comes from Melanotaenia boesemani, assembly GCF_017639745.1. Lineage (NCBI taxonomy): Eukaryota > Metazoa > Chordata > Actinopteri > Atheriniformes > Melanotaeniidae > Melanotaenia > Melanotaenia boesemani. Next base: position 7,073,565 of record NC_055701.1, read on the forward strand.
GTGTGAGAGGAGGGCATAATATGAATAACCTTCCCTGCACCTCACATTTTTAAGTAGAGGCTATCTTCAAGTGCAATTACAGTGTGGATGTATGCGACTCGGGTATGTTCAAATTACACTGTGATATGAACCTTGAATTACTGCTGACTTTTACAAGGGGCACCCTTGTTCTTTTCGACATCATGCACTTCGTTAAAGGTTCATTATTATTTCCTTAACACATTCACAGTAATACTCAATTAGTCATTAGTTTAAACAATGGATTTGATATCTCCACACCATGTTCTTCACAAAGTTATTAAGGCATAACAATGTTGTAGGCTTAGAAAGACTAAACTGTAGAGTTGTGACTGATGAGGACATTAACTGGGTAAAAAGAGCAGCAGAGATACTACAGTACACTGTTAGCTATGTGTAAATTGCTTGTCAGTGCACAATTATATCCAAACATCTGAAGCCGGATATTAAATCCATCTTTTTGACCTTACTCTTCGTGATTAAAATTAATTTGATGGTTTTAAAAAACAAATTGTAACATGTTTACCAAAAAAGAAAACTGATGTAAATGTATGTGACCAGTTGAATTTGTTAGTGACAATTTTACATGTATTTCCTTTATGCAATATGTGAGAGTTTATTGACTTTTATCACTGTTAAGTATATTTTATGATGACTCTAAACACCTGTTCAGAAGGAACAACATAGTCATTTGATGAAGGCTCACAATTATGTATAAGAAGATAAATAAATAAATAAATAAAAAAAAAAAAAAAAAATTCAGTTACAATTTAATTTTGATTCAGTTCACTTCAGGAACAGATGGCTGGTATAAGACAATATCACAGTGGTGGAGAACCTGCATTTTTAGTTGGTCCAAAACACCTGATTCAAATTAATGCGTCACCATTAATCGCCATCCATTGATCCACCAATGGATTTGAATAAGGTGTGTGGGAGCAGGGAAATATCTAAAACTTGAGGGGCAGGATTCCCCACCACTGCAATATCACATGCTCATTTAACTCGATCGCTTCCATTCATATAAAATCCCCCAAAAAGCAACTAACATATAAAAGTATATTTCTGAGCGTAAATTAAACATTTAAACGAAAAACAATTTTAACAAAATTGACTTGAGTTTTGAATATCCAACTTTAAAATTTTGAGATAATGTAAAAGAAAAGGTAATCAATTTTGATTTGTTTACATTATAACGTGACATTATGTAAATCTTATTCCTATTCAGTTGCTTATAATAATCAAGGCAGTGAAAGTTTGAACATACCTTTGAACATTATTTCTCAAACTGAAAAAAAAAATAATAATTGCTTGTTGATCATTGAATCATTGTATTGCTACACCCCTAGTGTACACCTGTTCACTACGGTGTATATAATGAGTAAAGTGTAAAAAAAATTACATTAACATATTACCTCTGCCAGTGACTAAGACACACTACTCTAAATTCTTATTTTTGTAGTTTTAAGAGGCGACTAAGTGGCTTGAAACATGTTAAATTAAGTAAGTATCAAATAAAACGTAATATAATTTAAGTCCAGGTGAAAGAAGTGGCGTGAATACATGTAAGGGGAGGTAAATAAGAGAGAGAAATTCAATAAGGAAATCACAAACTCATTGTACAGAAAAATGATTTTTTTAAACACTGTGAAATAACACTGAGAAATGCATAAATAAATATGGGAAAATGCTAGCAAGAGACTAAAAAATGACCAGCATGAGTAAATCAGTGCATAAAGCTGAAGATGAAACACACTGAAAAATATTTCTGTCCTTTTACGTTCTACAATTTATTCAAAAAGTTCGCTTTTTTTAAAAAGTATTAATCAAGTCATTGCTATAATATTGCGGTTTCTTTAAAACTGCCATATTTTTGCATGTCGGTTTTATTCCTCAATATGCAGTTTGACCTCATTGAGATTATTCTGGTGAATATAGACGCTCATTTTTGTATAATTTATTGAAAACAGGGTGAAAAACTAAGTATGATTCAGGTGTGTGTCAGCAAAAAAAAAAAAAAAAGCTTAGTTCATCTTAGGTCATATTTTGGTATAAATGTAATCTGTTTAAGTTCAGGGATATTAAGGTTGGTAAATGTTGGTATTTCTGGCTTCCTGACAACAATACACAAATCAGAATAACTGACTTTTAACTATGAAATAAATAAAGTTATTAAGATTTGCTGTGTTAAGGTGGTCATAACAAGCCCTTTAGCATATTTTAAGTGCTAAGAGTTGTATGCTTTAACATGGGACAACCACTTCAGCTGCTGTAATCATGTTTCTCACAATGTGCCCTCATTAAGAATGTAAAGCCTCTTCATAGTACAAGAAACCTGACCTTTATTTGTACTATTTTGCTGATACATTCAGTGGAAGTTAAACCTTTCAACAAAGCACCAGCATTATCACGTTAATAAAAGCAGGCTTGTATTCTGTTTGTTTGAAGATTTAGCTGAGAGAGAGAGAGAGAGAGGGAGAGAGAGAGAGAAAGAAAAAAAGAGCAATGCTGAAAATCTGGAACAGCTTGCCATGTCTCCTGACTCACCACAGAGAAACTCCCATTGTGTCAGGATGGATATATCAAATATGTTAGAGAACATCTGAGAGGGAAGGTGGCTTAAAAGTGCCCACTTTTTTCCCTCCACAAATATAGCAGGTAGTTCAGGGCAGCCCCCTTTAAAGTGGAGGAATTTGCTGCATAAATGCACATGATTCAGTTATTTATACAAAGTGCTTATATGTTCACACCAAATGATGTACATGCATCTCACTTCGAAAGAGCACCACTTAAAGAAAATTTTCAAAAAACCAAAAAGGAAAATCAATACTTAACCACTAATGGTGTTTACCTTTGTATGAACAATGTGCAGATTTCTAAGCTAAATGTTGGCGTGTAGCATTTTCTAAAGCACTGAACACAAAGACGTGATGAAACCTCAAAGTACAAACTCATCCACCTATTTATTTTTGACACGTACCTGAGACAGAGCTGCTGGGGCAATAATGTGGGCAGAGATCCCCAGATCTCACTCTACCCAGCCACCTCCTCCAACTTGTTAACACAGATGCATCCCCAAGGCAGCCGGGAAGTGCAGTGTCTTCATTCTGAATTTGCCCAACAAGGTCTTCTCCTTGTAGGACATGCGTAAAATGGCTCTTCTGGAAGAAGAGGTATTCTAAACCGATGCACAAACCATCTCTGTTAGGTCTTTGTGATGTGAAATTCAGTGTAATTAGTTTTACAAGCTAATTACATTAAATAGCAGAACTAGCTTCATACAGGAATTTTTGTGTAATTCTCCACCTCTTGGACATGGGCTGCTAAATATTACAGAAAGCTGAAAAATATTTTCTTACAAATACAGCTGGTTTTAAACCCTTCACTTCATACTTCAATAAAATTCAAGACTGGACTGAATTATGATCTCCCACAACCCTTCAATTATACTTTCTAAGCTTTTCTTCTGGTAATTTTGAGGTGTGCTAAGGATCATAAACTCATCTTTATCTAAATCTCATCTTATCACTTGCAAGACTCAGGTGACGACCTCAGGTCTTCAGATGACACCACCCGCCTGAAGGGCTACTAAAACAGCAGCAACTTGATAACAGGTTGTGTAGCTGATTATTAAAAAAATGACTCTATCAGCCAAAGACTGATAATGCCATGTAAAAATATACTTCTTGTATTTATTGCGTAAAATGCATTAAAATGCGAAAAAGCTTATGGATTTGTTAGCTATTAAATGAAATAATGTGTGTAATTGGAATTCTTTTACTTTATATATATATATATATATATATATATATATATTGTCTCCAGCATCAGAGCCCCTGTTGATAATTAAGTATTGTTTTTTTTATTTTTAAATGAGTCTATTAATGAATTGACATATTAATGCAGGATCTAACAATGGGGGATGGGGGCAAAAGAAAGAAGAGGATAAACAGAGGAGAACAAAAGAGTGAAAAGAAAGAAAAAAAGAAATAATACACCAGATAGAAAATAACGACTTCAACTTTTCAGTCCAAACAGGAAAAAAAAAACATAAGACAACAAGCTGCTACATCTGTAAGGAAATAGAAAATTGCCTGCAATGTCTTCAAGTAAAACAAAGCTGACAATCATTGGGAGCACCTATTAAAGATAGAGAAGCTGGGGAATATATAAAAAAAAAAATCATGAGTCATACAAACAAAAAAATCAACAACACAAAGAAAAAACATTTACAAAACTGTAGTTATTGGTAATTAAAGCAGTAATTGTGCAAAGATCAACAGCAGACAGGGGGCCCCCAGAACCCAGGAGACCAGCTGCCATCCCATAGCACAAATCCCAACCAGTCCACCACAGGGACAACCATGCATCCACCCAAAAGTTGGCAGAGGCAGGTTCCAGCCAGAGGCCCTTGTGGCCATGAAGCAGAGGCTCCAGGTGTGCAGAGATGGCAGAATTGCAACTGTTAACCTTCAGATAAATTAATCTGAAAAAAAAAAAAAAAGTTCTTAATAAATCTTTGTACAATCGACTCATATTTAGTTGCTTATTAGTCTGATGTTAAGGTGCTTTTGACAGAACAAGTTAAATTTCTGTAGGAAGGGTAAAAAAAAAAACACATTGACATTTACGAGGGATGAGTCACATGATGTTCACTCAACCTGCTGCCTTCATCTACCACTGATTCAATCAGCTATGTGTCACTTGCATTTGGTTCACTGTCAACCTCAGTTTAAAGGCTGCTGCTCACTCCTGCTCTTTATGTCCCGCTCAGTCACAAATCTGAGAAGCTTGCTCACTGACATCTGGCTTTTTGACTCATTGTGTTCTGGGCTGGCTGCCAGTACCCAGTGTATTCTTTTAAGGAGTCTTTCACAGGGGACCCTTTGATATCCGAGTGTCAGAAGATCTTTGGTTTGATCTTCCTCAGGATGAAGACAGTCTGAAAAGGTTGCTGAATGACAGACTCAAAGAACATCATGCTAATTGGTACAACTCATGTGTATACTTCACTGACATAAACAAAAATCACCAGTTTTCAGAGAAAGAACAAACACTACTAATGATTTAGTTAATCCTTTACAAATCATATTGATTAATGCAGCAAAATACTGGAAGTATTGAAAACTATTATTCATATAATAGTGTGCAGAATTATTAGGCAAGTTGTATTTTTGAGGATTAATTTTATTATAGAACAACAACTATGTTCGCAATGAACACAAGACTCATACATATCAAAGCTGAAATTTTTTGGAAGTTGGAGTGGGGCTTTTTTAGTTTTAGTATCTTAGGAGGATATCTGTGTGTGCAGGTGACTATTACTGTGCATAATTATTAGGCAACTTAACAAAAACCAAATATATACCCATTTCACTTATTTATTTTCACCAGGGAAACCAATATAACAACTCAAAATTTACAAAGATACATTTCTGGCATTCAAAAACAAAACAAAAACAAATCAGTGACCAATATAACCACCTTTCTTTGCGAGGACACTCAAAAGCCTGCCATCCATAGATTCTGTCAGTGTCTTGATCTGTTCACAATCAACATTGCGTGCAGCAGCAACCACAGCCTCCCAGACACTGTTCAGAGAGGTGTGCTGTTTTCCCTCCCTGTAGATCTCACATTTGATGAGGGACCACAGGTTCTCTGTGGGGTTAAGATCAGGTGAACAAGGAGGCCATGCCATTATTTTTTCTTCTTTTAGACCTTTTCTGGCCAGCCACGCAGTGGAGTACTTGGATGCGTGTGATGGAGCATTGTCCTGCATGAAAATCATCTTTTTCTTAAACAACTGACTGACTTCTTCCTGTACCACTGCTTGAAGAAGGTGTCTTCCAGAAACTGGCAGTAGGACTGGGAGTTGAGCTTGACTCCATCCTCAACCCGAAAAAGGTCCCACAATCTCATCTTTGATGATACCAGCCCATACCAGTATCCCACCTCCACCTTGCTGGCGTCTGAGTCGGAGTGGAGCTCTCTGCCCTGTACTGATCCAGCCACGGGCCCATCCATCTGGCCCATCAAGACTCACTCTCATTTCATCAGTCCATAAAACCTTAGAAAAATCAGTCTTATGATATTTCTTGGCCCAGTCTTGACGTTTTATCTTGTGTGTCTTGTTCAGTGGTGGTCGTTTTTCAGCCTCCCTTACCTTGGCCATGTCCCTGAGTATTGCACACCTTGTGCTTCTTGGCACTCCAGTGATGTTGCAGCTCTGAAATATGGCAAAACTGGTGGCCAATGGCATCTTGGCAGCTTCACGCTTGATTTTCCTCAGTTCATGGGCAGTTATTTTGCGCCTTGTTTTTTCAACACGCTTCTTGCGACCCTGTTGACTATTTTGAATGAAATGCTTGATTGTTCGATGATCACGCTTTAAAAGCTTGGCATCCCTCAGCAAGACATCTCATTATTTTTGACTTTTCAGAGTCCATCAAATCTCTCTTCTAACCCATTTTGCCAAAGGAATGGAAGTTGTCTAATAATTATGCACACCTGATATAGGGTGTTGATGTCATTAGGCCACACCCCTTCTCATTACAGAGATGCACATCACTTGATATGCTTAATTGGTAGTAGGCTTTCAAGCCTGTACGGGTTGGAATAGAACAACATGCATAAAGAGGATGATGTGATCAAAATACTCATTTGCCTAATAATTCTACACACACCGTATTGATTCTTGGTTCAAAAGAACAAGAGAGATGAGAAACAAAAACAAGAAATAAGAAGAAACTTCTGTCTGTGAAATATTCTGGCTTGCATTTCAGCAGCTTTCTTTGATTTTTTGGTTGCAGCCTGCTTCTCCCTGACAAAAGAGATGCTGATTTAATGTGCAGCAGCTGAATCAATCAGCCCTAAGCTGCTACTGAAATCACCCAAGCTCAATTCCCCCTCTACAGATGAGCAAAACCACACCTCTGATTCCACAACATGTACTTCTTTTGAAATGAGAATGATGAGAATTTAAAGGTGATCTCCAGAAGACTTTATAATGAGGCATCCTTGGCATCATTTTAAACAAAAGCATTTTTTTGTGGTTTGTTTTCTGCAAAACGAAAAAAAGCCCCATGCAAAAGTTTGAGATTTTATCCCTAATATAACTTTCTATCCTAGTTTTGACTTAAATGAGCTAGTTTAGCCTTTGGCTCGTTTACAGTATTAGCTAGCAAATAAAAAGTAATGAACATACAAACTTTGACTCCTCAAACCATGTCCCTAACAATCAGGGGCCCATGAAACGACCACCTCGGACTGAGAACAGAGATAATTGGAAGGCCTCATAGGCAGCAAAGCATTTTAAGCAGCGATGTCCTTATTAAGAAATAACATATAAGTAGAATTTGAGGTCAGGTTGAGTTCTGTAGTTAAACTCGCTCAAACAAGGCAGTCACAATTTTAATTCTCCTCAATTTGAACTGATATTACAAGCAGCTTGTTGGACTCCCTGCAGTTTGCTTATTGGGGAAAAAGGTCAGTGGAGAATGCAGTTGACATGGGACTGGATTACATCCTGTAGCACATGGATCATCCTGGGACTTATGCACGTATCATGTTTGTGACCTCAGGTGGGCCGTGCAACACCATCATCCCCAATTCCTCTGGTTGAAACTGTTCCAGCTTTCGTATACCTATACTGCTGATATATATTAAATAAAAGGAGGGTAGTACTAAATAAAATGTGAAAATTGTGCATCTTCAAACACAGTGCTTAACTACAGGAAAATAAAATAAAAGAGAGAAAAAGCTTGAATCACCCCTTCTCTGTTTCACACCTTGACTCATTGGTCTTAATCAGTTTTATAGTTAAATCTCAACAATCCTGATTAATTAAAGTCCCAATTCTGAGACTTGATTTTCTGAGAGCTCACCTCAGATCTTTGTGTCTGACAAAGGTGTTTAACATGGGCACTTTCAATAAGTACCACAGTTTCTGTACTACAATGCTCCCAGGTAGAAGGATTTTTCCACGTTTTTTTTTTCTTTTTTTTTTTATCTGTTTGTATGTTACTTGCCTACAACTTGATTGGCTAAGTAGTATCATGTGGGATGGCTAAACTCACATGCAACCGGTTTATGCATTTTATTGTTCACTTAACTAGAAAAGCTGCACCTGTTGAAATAGAAGTGCTCCACCAGGTTGTGAGTCATAACTTTTTGTTTTGGCTGTAGGTCCAGGTCCATATGGGGACAGCTCCTGGGTCCAGACCAGTTATGACCTCTGCTCTACACAAAGGACTTTTCCAGATGACCCCGCCATCACCGGTCTCATACAGAGTGGTGACGAGTCTGCATACTGACAGCATGTGGATCTGCAGGTGCTCTGGTGCATTCACTACAACCTGGAGCTAAACACACATAAGATGATGGAGATGATAGTGACTTAAGGAGACATTCCCTCCTACACACAGTCCTCAGCAGCCCTATGTCCACTATGGGAGCTTTAGATTCATGATTTGTGATCATCTGTAGATTTGAAGTGGGACCAGAACATCAGCTGATGATGGAGGGCAGCGGATGCACATCCTGCTCAGGGCTCGAATCACACTGGGGCTTTTGGGGGAGCCTCATTTTCGCACGTGCACTGCGGGTTCACATGTCACGTGCATGCGCATTTATATTAGTGTACATAGCACGGTCAAAAATATGGTTACTATGAAAAAAAAAAGTACCCTATGCAGCTTTTTAATCAGAAACAGCAACGGAGAGTTCTTTACCACAAAAAGAAGCACATCAGGTGGTTGTGTGGACGCTCACAGCAGACAACAGACAAAAATGCTGCTTGGAAACAATGCTTGTTTGGAAAATTTTAGGGCCCCCCCGTATCAGCTGAATCTCCTCTGCCTTTCAAGGGAGCCAAGCTCTTCTTAGCTCCCCTGTAATTCAAAACCTGATCCTGCCCATCTTCAGGAAACACAGACTGTCCTGTAAGTTGCTGCTGCAGTTCTACACTGCAGCCATTGCTGGCTTTCTTTATTTTTTCTATATATATAGGTAGATGACTAAATGGTAGAGACTTTTTAATGTAGAGACCAAAAAAGAAAAAAAAATCAGTGAAACACGCTGATTCTGATTTAAATTTAGCCTATAAATGATCGACACCTGCTTTGTGTTGGGGAGCAATCCCAGCTCCCATTGACCAAAATATAATGTGAAACATGCAAATTTTATACAAGATTTAAACCAGGAACCTTCTTGCATTGAGGCAGTGCTATAGGAGTGTGTTCAGTGAAATGAACATAGGTCATTATTTACTGATGTCTTACACACTTGACAATAGACAATGCAATGCAATTAATATGCAGCTTAATATGACAGTTTTTTAAATTTATATTTATATTTTTTCTCAAATACAATGTTCTCTGTTTTGCATGCTTCAGATTATCACGCTATTCTTATATTTATTTATTTATTAGTTAATGGGACTCACATTGCTGCATTTATCAACAACAGTGGCTCAGATGTCCCATGTTTTCTTTTAAGTGCAGAGAATCATGTAACTGGTATTGATGAGTTGCAAAGTCAACTTGCATTTCTTCTACATTTTTACTTCATTACATGCTGTAACATGTCATTGTTGACAGTTTTTACCCTTAAGTAGGTGTGTTTAGATTTTATATATAAGCAATAAATTGCTTAAAATGCTAAACAACCCTTTGATACTAATTAGAATGACAAGCAAGTTTAAGAAGATGAGCAGTAAGTGTGAAGTGGATGTCCTGCTGCTGTACTGCTTTTGCCACACCTTGTAATATATTGTATGCCACTAATGCAAAAAAGTGATTCTATGCTGAGGAGAGCAGTCTGTGGGGAGCTTATTCTCCATTATTCAAGCTGCTATAAATGTCTCCATGCAAAGCGGTTCTTGTTAGTGTTTTCATGGTTAAGCAAATGTAATCCCCAGTGCTCCTGTTAAGCCAGTTGCTTCCAGGAGGATCCTTTTCTTCTTTATGGCAAAGCCTGAACTCAGGGTTATGTTTTTATTTGATGCATTGAATTGTCAGAGGAATACCAAGAGTTACTCCGCAGCCTGGATCTGTCACACTGCAGTTAAGTAAAGTGCATCTTTGGACTTAGTATAGAAACCATAAAGATTTTACAGCTGCAAATTAATGCTTGCAAACAATTTTGTAGTTTTTATCTTTACATCAAGTTTTGTTCTCATTTAAAAAAAAAGAAAAACAAAAAAAGCTGCTTAAGAAAAAAATTGTGAATGTGTAAAAAAGGATCTGTATGGCTGTGAAAAAGATTTCTATTTGAAAAGAAAAATAGAAGTGCTTTTACCAACATCTTTTCATAGATGCAAAGCCAAAAACTGTGTGCAAGGCTGTAAAGTTGCAAATGTGGATTTTAGGCCACATCTTTACACTTCTTTCTGATTGGATGACAACAAATCACAACAAATCACAGACAGCTTCCTGTCCTTCTGTGCAGCTGTAGGCTCTTAAAGGGAAGTAGAGGGATTTTAAAGACATCTTTAGATTGACCCATATGTATCTTTAATTACCTTCATGCACTTGGTTTGCTTTTTTAGTTTTCTATAAATATTGGCTTTTTTATTTTAAATCATACCTTGAAATTAAAGAATCAGTTACTATTATCTGGATGTCTTGCATTTGGAAAGCAGAATTGAACTATTTAAATTAAATACTCATGGCCAAAAGTAACTAATGTGTGACCACAAGCTGTTATCACATGGCCACACATTACTAACGCAAGATCCAAGATAATTAATGTGTGGCCAACTTCCCCATTGTCTGCATAGCTTATTGTTTTAATTTAAAACTGAGCATCTTCTTCACCCAAATTAAATGTCTCGTACTGAAGTATCCTGCTGTGATAACTCTGTTGTGTTAAATCTCAGCCTATAATGTTTTGGGTTTTTGAGTAGCCTGTATGTCCTTCCAGGGCTGCCATAAAGTCAGCAGACATTTTGTGGGATTTGAAGGTTTTGGGGAACAATATTACTGTGAAGCTACTTTTAAATGATGAACCTTGTGTCTTGTCTAACTAACTTAAATGGGACACCATATTAAGTTTGTTGTTTTTGTGGTTTAACTATTCAGTTAAACTTTACAATTATAGTTCTATTATTCATCTTAGCATTAAACAGAATTGGTACCTGGAGACACTGGTGGGATTGATTAGTAAGTTTAGATTATGTTTGTCTCTTGCTTTCACTTTCTCTCTCTCTTTTCCTCCCGTCTTCCGCTGTGTTGATGTCCAGTTGCTGGCGTGTAGCATGGTGCCCGGAAACAAAACACCACCTTCATGTGACGCCCTGGGCTCGACAAAGAAAAATTGTGAAGTGCCGTTTCTTGGTCTCGGAATGCTGCTCTCAGCTCCAGTTATATGGATAATTAAGTCAATGTGCCTTCAAAATGAGTCAGATCCATGTGCATATGATTGTGTATTGTGTGTCATTTTCAGTTTTAAAATTTATTAATTTCCTTAGCTGTTTGTGACTTTTAAAGCAGATCTAGGACTGACATCACTGGTAAAGATTTGTCATGCTGATGACAAATCCAGAGCTACGACTTGTCATTCTTTTTAGAGGCCTGTGAAAACTACACAGATAGAAGGACATAGAAGGTACTGACTTATCAGGGTTAACAAATAAGTTCATAAAGATTGATTTGTCGTATTGATTTCATTATTATTTCCTATCTAATTTCTGCAATCTGCTTTCTGTCTTCTCTATTCATGACAAAGGTCATGTTCACATTGCCAATGGACTTTCTCCAGATATTGTCTAAACTTTTACTCAACTGTACACACAAAGTTAATTATGCAATAAGGTGTTTTCTCCAAATCAAATGAATATCCTGGAAATGTAACTACTGTACCTTATTTTAACCAGAAGGTTTATTTGTGTGGAGAGGGTTTAAAATTAATGTGAAGGTTTGTTTTCTTTTTTTTTTTTTTTTCTTTCTAGAATCTGGTGCAGTCGGTCGCTGTAGTCTTTTCAACTATGAATCAGTGCAATCTGGTGCCCTAAGCGGGATTTTAGCTGGCACCTCTTTTCAGTCAGTTTCACAATAAAATATGATTTAAATAAGGTATTACATAGAATAAGTTTTTGTTACATGCAAAAATGAAAATACTGAAAGTGAAAACAAGTGAGAGCATATGAATTGTAAAAGCACAGACATAACCTCACACAACCTAACTACTGCACAGAGTATTACAAAGATACAAAAATACTCTTGATTTTATGTATTTACTGTAATTCCAACAGTGGAAGCAGTCAACAACACCTTCAATAACTCACTTTACACTCATACTCTTCTAGATTTTCTTGATGCAAAGTCATTTTTAATGTCATAGCATTAACTGTTTAGTAATGTAATGGTATAAGTTGTAACAGTATTATTTTTTTTTAATTTAATTTAATTTAATTTTTATCTAAAATCCTGTTTGTGTGCCCCAACCCCGTAACATTTGTCTATACAAGGGCCTGCTCTGGATCAGTGAATTAATTAGTCATGCCTCTCTCTTCTTATTTTGCTCCTGACAGTGTGGGTAGATGTTGTAGAATATTCTATGAGAACAACCAAATCCACAGATACCTAAAAGAAACATGATGAAAACTAAAGTTGTTGTACAAACAAGAGGCTTCTCTGAGTCTGTCAGCCTCATTCGGTATGCGTTCAGAACCTTTACGTTTGACTGACAACATCTCATAATGTGGCTGAATTAAGTTCAAGTCATGTCACAGTTGGTTTAGCACAGTCTTGACAATGCTACTGAATTCTTGTCCATCAATATGAAGTGAGTGATGTAAGATGCAGTTAGATTAAATAACAGGTTTTTTTCTTTTACTTATTTTTCTAGGACACAGAAACATAATGTAGTTCATCTGATTCTTTAGTTAAAACTATGATTTGTTGTAAAATATCTAGGTGATTCTGATTAAAAATTAAAAAAGAACATTGTGTGATCTCTCCTCTTGTTAATGCAAAGGTATTCTGTACAACCTGGGTTCAGGTCTGTACTATAAGCATATTGCGGATGAGTTTTAGCTATCAGGCTTAACAAATCTTTACAATAAAAATCTCATGATGCAGGATCAGGGCAGTGCTTAGTGTGAACTGCTGACTGAACCACAATTTAAAACAAATATGATAAATTTACTGATAATGAGAATTTTTGCTTCCAAAGCAAAAGTGGCAAGAAATGCCACTAAACTGAGGCTTCTGAATATCACATTCCCATCATTAAAGCAGAAACTGACCTGGACGCAATCAGTGTGTTATAGATTCACGCTGGAGCCGTAAGACAGTTTTAGCCTTTTCTTTTCAGCTGCAGTCAAAGCTGTTGGGATGCTCTTTTCAATAATTAAAGGTCAAACATAAGAAGGATTCAAAGCAGTCTGTAGGTTTACTTGCAAATGTCTGTGAAAGCTAATTTTCTGACATCGAGCTCACACAATCGAAAGAGACAGAATGCTACAGACAATTACAAGCTTATATTATTTTTTTGGTATTTTCCTCTGAGATATGGCCTGTCACGAAGAAAGGATAAAAGTTTCAGACAGTCTCGTACATTTGAGTGATTAAAGATGGTTTCCATGTCTTCTTCTTTAGAAATAGAAGTCCCTTTCTTCATTCCTCGTCTCAGATTGCAGCTCCAGTGAGAACAGCTTTCATCCAGCTTTGACCAAACAGATCACAGATAGTACAATATATCAAAAAACTTTATGATCACAACAATTTGTTTACTCAGTTCCTTGAACTCTTGCTCCCTCTTCACTCTCTTATGTTCAAGCGTACTAATACCACTCTGATGCTGCAACGGCATTCTCATTGTTGTATTTTGGAGTCACTTGCTCTTTTTCATGCATGACAGACAAAACTACACAACTAAGAAGAACAGAGAATGATGGGAAAAATACAGTGTGGAATGATTCATCTAATCTAATTTGATACTGAAGACTGAGGAAGGAACAGCAACTCAGCTTTTCATGAGTAAAAGAGCTTTTCCATTTTATTATGTGCATCATATACAGTATATTTGTTATGCATAACAAAACTTTGTGGGCCAACAATTTAATTATTGATCTAACTGGTTCATAATACTCAATAGATCGACAGCACACCACCAACAACACCTCCTCCTTTCACCGTGGTCCCTGTGCCTGAGTAATTCATTCATCTAAAGTCAGCACAGTTTCTCTCCAGGCTGAACCAATGAGATGCTTTAAACCCCTTTTGGTTTTGTGCCAGTGGATGCAGCTACCTGCCAGAACTGAGGAGAAAAAATGGACAGGAAGTGCAGAGAAGCTGCACAATAAAAAAAAAAAAAAAATGTCTGCCAAATGTACAAAAAATTATTAATGTTTGCCACAGCAGAGACTCCATCAGCTGCCGTGATGATGATGGTGGTGGTAGAAGGTGTGGTAAGCTGCACTTTACTGAGGTTCTGTTCTGAGTACAGAGACCCATTAAATGCAGTAAGTATGAGTCATAAGAGACACAGCTGAACAAAGTTATGACAAAGTCATAATATGTCAATAAAACAGCTGTTTTATTACTGCATTAGTTTGTCTCTTTACATTTATGAAATTAGTTGATGGCGTCAGAGTTCCCAGCAGGAGAACAGCTGGTTAACTGGTTTTGTTTATTAGTGTGGTAGAAAAAATAAATAAAAACTTCCATCAAGGATCCAGATGAGGAAGACCATTCAGGTTTATTGAAACTTGTGTGCGAGAAGAGAGTCATACAGAGTTATCAGCACGCCTGAGGAGAGGTGTATGGGTCTTATAACTGTGTGTTGGCAATGCAGGAACAATGGGAATATTGGGAAACGATGTTCAACCTTGATCTGTTCAGTATAATTAAGACTGGTGTAAAAGGGGGTTATTAGAAACATAGTTTGGTCTCTTAGAAGTACTCTGGCAAACAATAGTCAAACCTGATCTACTCAGTATAGTGAAGATTTATGGGCTCAGTATGAAGTCATAAAGATTTTGCAGCTGTAAATGAATGTTTGCAAATAATTTCAGAGTTTGTGTTAGTAAATCAAGTTTGTCATCCTGCAAAAAAATCTGCCTGAAAAATTCAACTTTGCCAATGTGCAGAAAAGGATTTGCATGATTAAAAAAAAAAATGTATTTGGGGAAAATAATAAAAGTTATACCGTGGTCTGGGTGAATACTCAATTCTGATTGGCTATAAAATGTCCATTAAAAAGTGATAATGGACAAGAGTTTGAAATTGTGGTTGCAAAATTTGTCGTTTTACATCTAACTGACTGGATTGTGACTAATCAAACTATCCAATCAGAGAGTAAATGGCTTTCTGTCCTTCTGCACCGCTGCAGGCTCTTAAAGGGCAGTAGATACATTTTAAAGACGGATGATGATAGATTGTATCTCAAATGATAAATGTTATGATAAATCGATATTTTTCAGTCCAAGACGCGAGCAGCAGGTGCTGCATGCGCTCTCTCTCTCTGCTAACTTGTGTTTCCGCCGGCCATTATTGGTGGTCGCTCGGCTTGTTTTCCTCCAGCTGGCCTCCATGCACCGCAGTTACAGTTTCAAAGGTGCTTCGATTCCAAGGTGGCTGCTGCATCAGTCGTCCACATCCAGCTCTGCCCTGACAGCAGCTTCTTGGGCAGGTGGTTGAACATTTTACAGTGGGGGAGAGCGACAGTCAAAAACGATATCATCTACTGGGCTTCGGTACATCCCACCACTACCCGGGGGCCCAACAACCACGTACAAGTGCACTTGTTTTTAGAGGAGCCAGGAAAGAACCATGGAGATCGTCCTAATGCAACAATGGCTAAGCACTGTTTAAATAGTTAATGAGACGCACTGACGCCAGCTGGAGGAGTGAACGGGTGCAGGAGAAAGTGGTGGTTTGCTCCAGTCTTGCAGATTTTTTTTCTTTTTTTTAATGAGATGACACACTTGATCTACAGATAAAAACTGATATTATTTGCAAACATTTATTTATAGCTGCAAAATCTTCATGACTTTATAATGAGCACATAAAGATTGACTTATGGTGGAATTAACCTGATCTGCTCATGAAACAAGCACTTGTCTAGATCACTTTAGTCTAAATACATGTTCTGTAGAATGAAATAATAATAAAATAATAAAATTCCCTTCACATTTGTTAAAATAGCAGCTCTTAAATTTAGTTATTTTTATGTCCTCCTGTACTAAGCCATCTTAATTTTTTTTATCCATCACTCATCAACATTAACAGTGAGTTGGCAACTTTCTGATTTTCTTCATTAGCCTCTTTGTTATTGGTTTCCAGCTAATAGTTGGCTACTTTTAAAATGTGTTAGAGGCAGCTTCTGTGTAAGATTGTTAATAATCTACACTTTGTACATGTTATACTGACACAGCTGTCTGTCTCTTTATCAGAGAATCAGATAATTCTGGACCTGATATAATCATTATGTAAAAAAATAAATAAATAAAAAATATGCATTCAGTCTGGTTGGGATAATACTTCTAGAAGAAAAGAGCAGTGATTCCAGCATTCAAGGGAGCACAAATATTTGTGGTGTTCATGATTGTACATGGGCTGGTCTGGGCCCAAATGCCAGGGCTGATCTAGTTTGAGTACCGGTTCCCCTCTCTCTCTGTTTATCTGTTTTTAAAGAAAGGGCCCTGGTGCCCCAACGTGAAAACGATAAAAGCAATACCTAATTTTTGGTGTGATTGCTTTTATTGACTGGTGAATGTCATGGCCTCTATCCAAAGGATGAGCTGCAGAATGCCCTCAAGTTCTTACTCAGATCCATTCCTCATATGTCACCTCTGGCACAATAAACCTAATATGGAGAAAGTCAAGTGATAAACTCAACGCCTTATAACAGCAGTCCATTATGTTGATTATGTCCATCTCTTTGTTTACATCTATCAGTACAGTTATTTGTGGTAGTGTGCCTAACCAAATGTTTGGATAACCTTACCAACTGGTGCTCCTTTTAAAACATCCCTGTCTAAATAAAACATGACTAATAATGGAAAATGTATATCTGCAGTGTTGTTAGCTTTGGTGATACATTGTACGAAGACAAAGGACTTCATAATACCAGCATATGCACGTTCTAAGGAACTCTAAAGTTATTTGTTTTTCTAGACAAGTCAATCTTCACATATGAGCCACTGCTTTATAAAACTGTCAAATGTTTGTCTCATATTTCCTCGCTTGACATAATGAACCATCACATCCTTCAAAGCTGGTTATTGCTTTTGCTCTGTCACTGTGCTGTCACATCAAATACAATGTCAAAATGTATAAAAGTAATAAATATCCATCTGCTGCTCCATGTTTTCACTTGAGAGGGAAGCAAAACAAAGCAGGGAATGTGAACAAGCCCTTACATGTAAATAAGTTAGAAACTAAATTTACAAATTTGTGTAAATTTGAATCCTCCAAACACATTTCCATATTTTTAACCCCTGTAACAAGACATTGGTGCTTTTCCTCACTCCTCAGACCACTCTAACTTCGGTAACACACTGCTGCACATGAACAAAACATCTGTGCTTTGTTTATATTTAGTCTTTTAATGAAGTTTGCAATGACTCAAAACATTGTGGAAAAAATAATTCATTGCAACTGGTATCATGTTTGTGGCTAAACACTTAAATGTGATGTCTTCAGGCAGAAAGGCAATTTAAATAAGCAGAAGTCTAAAATGCAAAACATTATAATCAGGTACTGACATAAGTTCTTTTTTTTCTCTCATTTATAATGAATACATGAGTATTTTTATAATGTTCTGAGTTTAAGACATCGTTTGCTTTACATTTTTCATGTCAGTGTCATCCAGACATAAAGGCAGATTGGCTTAGCTATATTTACTTGTGCAGTCATCAACATCACATAAATGTTCTTTCTACACAATACAAGAAATCCAGTATATCTATTAATCAAGTTAATGAGACTATGGATGCAAATGTGGCCATTAAACTATATAATTGTAAACACAGTGATAACTGTCGTTACATAGTAACATCACCATCCTTATAGTTGTAATACATTAAAAAAAAAGTCATTATTTTGTGTCTTAGCAATTGCACTGAATTTTTATATTATAGGAAATATTTATCTAAACATCATTATTATTTTCATTTTAATCATCAATCATTTGTCTCTATTAATAAGTGAAAACTGATATAAAAATAATTATTTAAAGGAATTAATTAAAATCATTACAATCCATTTAGTTGAAGGGATCTGTATCAAAGATAAATATCATTTTAAGTCTCTACAGTATTTTGTAAGAGTGACTACAGTTGGCCATATTGTGATTTTAACTAGATTCTAATTAATTATAGAATAGAATAGAATAGAAATACTTTATTAATCCCTTTGGAGAGTCCTCAGGGAAATTTGGGTTATAATTATATATACCAAGTCACAAACCTGAGTACTTGTTCACGTGTTCAACCTGCCTTAGCTGCTCTTCCTCTCTTTGAACTGCCAGACAGCTTTGATTTTGTCACCTGAATAATAACACATTGATGCATGATAAGGAAAATAACTTTTTTCTGTTTTGTGACTAATATTATCATCACCGTTATTAATTACTAAATAACAGAAACCCTTTATATTAACTTACTCTAAAGCAATTCCTGATGCCCAGCTTTCTTTTTCTTTTCTTTTCTTCTCTCCTAAAATTCTGACTGAAGACACATCCACTTTTGGCATCGCTCTCTGCGGCTAGTTAGTGCTACCCAGAAGCCAAGCTCTTCCAAAAAAATGAGTGACAGCAGGGACAGCCAATCACGTTAGCAAGAAAAAAAAAAACAAAAAAAAACTCAGTGCCAATCATATCAGTTACAGCTGGTTATAAGGCTGAACTTATTACAGCAATGTTATAGATTAGTGATGGTAAATTTGAATTATTTTTACTAAATCATGTTTAAATGAGTCATTCATCAAAGTAAATTGGCTCTTTGAGTCACTGAGTCAGTTACCCGGAGAGTACATTGAAAATCTACATGTGCACACAAGCTTCATCTGCTCCAATTTCCGTCTGATTCATACCACTACAATGACTGACTGAAACCGATCCATTTCATTGTGAAAAAAATAAATAAAAAATTGTGAAAGTCAACAGATCTCAAAGGAAAAAACGTTTATTTTTGTTTTTCTAACTCACACATAAAATTAAATTTAAATGCAGCTGAGAAAAATGACAATGTTTAAACATTGCAACATAAGAAAGCAACAAAAAATATGCAATTTCAATACGGCAAACATTTAAATATTACACTCGCCATGGTTCTCATCAATATCACTTTTATTTCTCAGAACGTTAGGACATAAATTCAAGAATATTAAACCTTTTTATTACTTTATATCACCTGACTGTATTCCTCAGGTTCCTTTCTCTTCCTTTGAAATTACTTGCTCGTCTGAAAATGCAACCAAGAATAAGTCGTTCTTTTTTTTTTATGCAACTGTAACGTCATTGATGGCGAAACCTTGTATCATTAATGTTAAATATTACTGTTAGTAACACTTCAGAACACTTCCACATTACCAGAGTACATTTTCATAATTATTATGATCTGTAATTGTGCTCAAATATAGACTTTATGGATCCATTTACACAATATAATTTGCATGTGTAATATCTAAAAAAAAAAAAAAAAAAAAAAACATAATTCTGACAGCATGCTGGCTTTTATTTTGCCAGGGTGGTGCACCACAATAATTTACATGTAGTGGAAACCCTGGATATGTTGCCATGGCAATGTGAAATATATACATTAAGATTATCTATGTTTTATTGTAGGTTTTACTGAAGTATATCATAGTGAATGATGTCAGAGAGAGAGAGAGAGAGAGAGAGAGGGAGAGAGAGAGAGAGTAGCAAAAGACCTGCCATTTCCCGTGTGTATGTCCTCAATCACACATTCACAGTAACATGAGTCACAAACACCCATCATGTTGAGCAACCCCATTCCACACACATACACACACAGACTTATTGCTTCTTTGGGATTAATATAAAATTGCATTTCATTTTAGCTTCTCCCGGTGCTGATGTTGTGGCACTTACATACCAAATCAGCCTTTTCATTCATTTTCCATTTTTGTGTTTTTCATCTCTGAAATTACAAAATACAAAAGACAAAAACAATAAAATAAAATAAAATTAGAAAAAAGGCAGCATATGTTATATTTATGAAGTTCATTGATAAACAGTGTGTGTGTGTGTGAAAGAAAAGTTTGAAAATGGTGTTAAAAGTCCTCTGTGACCAAATTTTTATTGTATGATGTCAATGCTCTTCTTACTTTTTACATTAGTATTTTTAAAAAGACAGAAATTCACTTAAAATCAAATCAAACTTTGTTTATACAGCACTTTTCATGCATAAGAGCAGTACAAAGGATAGCCCACCCAAAATGTATCACAAAACAAATCAAAGCACACACAGTTGTATTCTCTCACACACAAATTAAACAGACATGGAGTCCTACCCCAAACATTTGACCATACTCTAAAATAAACTATCTCTAATTAAAAAAAATTACATATACGCACGTTGAATGTTATTATTTACGTCCGGTAATCCTGCGCATGTGCACTACGCTGGAGGGCAAAAAACTCTGCTTTCGTGATGACCAAAACATTGTAGTGTACAAGTATATCGTCATTTTGACCAAATCTGTTCACATAATGAAAACTAAAGATTTAGGTATTACTAGTTTAGATCATCTTTGTGTAGATGATCGTGAAAGGTACAGTGCAAAGCTAACTGTATTTAGCGAAAAGCTTACAGACCCATTTAAAATAGCTGACGATCTATGGGTTGACAGTCCTCAGAAATGGCCGCCAGTTCAGTATGGCGATATCTACAACTACCTCATTAACACGCCAGGAATTTATACAACAGAGGCGATGAAGGCATACAAGTCACTAGATGGCTATAATTTCTTTGTGTCTGGACATGTGGGGCAGATATTGTACCACAGCAATGAACGCATGAACGTAGTGTGTTTCTTAAAGTGTGCCGTAATGCCATCGCAGAAGATAACCGACAAGAAATGGAAGCATCAGGTGTGGATCTACTTGGAAAAATTAAAAGGCTACGTAGTGTCTGCCCACTGCACATGCAAAGCAGGGTAAGAATTCATATCCAGTCGCATTCTCCTCATGGCTGTTATCCACTGCTTTCAGCGTTTTACATCCGCTGGAAACCTATGAAATTTGACATGACTGTCCTTCTTTTGTCTATTTGTGCAGCCTACAGCGCTACACGTATTAACCATACTGATTTAATTATATTTCAGGGCGAGATTTAGATTTTGCATAACTTGCTGTCAACTTCACGTCTTCTAACAGTGGAGGGCACCGGCTTTTTGCCCTCCAACTGGAAACTGGCTCAATGAGCACGTGGGCGTGATGTCACTTGTCAACGTGCGTATCGGTATAAACAGACATATGTCTTGGCACCAGGCATCCATCCACAACAAGATCCAACCCAACCTACGACCACTAAGGCCGACACCATGGGAATGACCCAGATCAGGGCAGACCGAGCCCACACCACAGCCATAAGGCTGCAGTGCAGGACCCCGACTACCCCAACAAGTACAATCCACAAGGCAACAACCACGCGGCCAGAGCAGACATAGTTCCCAATGTCGAGAACCCCAATGAGGAAAACCCTGGGGTGGAAGAAAGAAATGAATAAAAAGCTCAAGTCAATCTAAAACTGTAACAACAAATAGGACCAATAAAAGCAGAATTAAAATAAATAAGTTAAATACAAAGTTTAATAACTAAGTAAAAGGTAAAGGTAGATTAATTAAATGTGAATAAATGAAGTAAAAACTAGTTTTGAGCTAAGCTAACAAAAAAAAAAAAGTAGATCTTGAGTCTCATTTTAAAAACATCAATAGTCTCTGCAGCCCTGAGGCCATCAGGCAGGCTGTTCCATAGATGAGGACCGTAGTGTTGAAACGAAGCCTTGATGTAAGTTTTAGTTCATACTTTAGGAACAACTAACCAGAGAACCTCAGGTTCCGTGAGGGTTCACAATTTAAAAGTGTAGCGGATTCCAGCATCTTCAAAATAAAGATTGGAACTTTTGTTTAATCCTGACTGAATTAAACATCTTTGAGGATTTCTCCCCTTTCAGACTGTCTCTCTCACTCCTCAAGTGGGGGTCTGAGTCAGATTTATGACTTGGTTTCCAGTTCCAAAGGGCAACAGAGGTCGACTCTCTCCATCCTGGACTGGGGAGTACTCTGTTACGTTATAAACAAGATCTGTGAAATTTCTGAACTTTAATCTTCTGCAATATATCTGCCTTTTTAGTTGACAAACTGAATGTTTTATGATCCCAGATGCAACTCCTTGTCCAAAATGTCCACTTTGAAACAGTTTCTTTCTAAACTTGTGTTTTTCTTCAACTGATAAAGAAACCCCCCTTTCCTGCAGCTTTCAGCTCTAATGGGCCAGAACATCTGGACACACCAAGAAACGTTTATCTTACATACCAAAGAGGGTTATAAAGTGATTTAATGTTTCTCTGTGTCCCAGCACAGAAAGGACAAACACTTTGTATGAAGTAGTAAAAAATTATACTCATTATTTTAGAAGGTTAAGTTAAATATACATACATATGTGTTTTATCTTGATACCATGCACATGCATATAATCATTATGATTTTTGTACAAGGTTTAATCAACAAGCTTGATTAATTTGTGATCTGAAACTTTATTACTGTGTTTGTTTGAAATATAACCTTCTTACTATTTTATGGTCTTTTCAATGATTCACTGATGATTTTAATTATGTTTCATTTAAGGCTTTAATAACTTGGACATGCAGATATATTCACAAAACGTTTAATTTGATACTCTTTACAAAATGATCAGACCAGCCCCCTGTATTTGCTATCTGACCCAAAACCAGCCCTCAAGACTGTTTATTGGTCAAGATAATGGTCCCACATCCTTTCATGGGGCTAACACTTTTGGAACTCAACAAAAGTTACAAAGAGTTAGTCTTCTTCAAGCTCTGTCTTCAACTTCCCCAGGAGTTGTACATCCTGGTCTGACATGGCTCCTTCCCAGAGTCACTAAGATTTCACTCAGAGGTCCTAAAGACATGGATTTCTCAGGACATTTCATCTGAACGCAAGAGAGAGGGAGAGAGAGATGCCGCCGGAAAATTAAGTTAACTGATGTGAAGAACATCACTACAGATACTAAAGTTTTGGGCCTGCATTCAAGATGCATGATTGTTTTTTTTTTCTTTTTTGACAGATTAACTTTGTTAGTTTATTCCTTTTTTTGCTGATACTTCTCTTTTCTTTAGTTATGTTTTTATCTTTTGGACTTTTAATATTGATTCATTTGGATAACTGGTAACGCAGGCTGACCAAAGCTTCAGAACCAGTTCTACAGAGTTTCTTTTTGGACTGATCCAAAGCTGGACTGTTCTCTCCTGCCTACCACTGCAAACCATTCACTGTTCCATCATCGATACCACCAGCCGAGCCGCGGGAGAGTCCACATCCGCAAAGTGGTGCTCCAAACCTTCAGGCCACCACGTGACACAACTTCTGGCCTTCTTGGGAGTCGTTCGGGATCCAAACCATCTGTGCCAACTTCCTCATTTGCCCGGGAGAGTCACCACAACGGTCGTAAGTCGGCTCCATCCAAACAGAACCGGACAAGTCCTGCTCGGATCAATTCTCTGCTTGTCTGCTCTAAGAAATGGTTGGTCGTCTGACAGTGACCTTAACAGTTTTTCATCTTAGTTAAACTTTCAGCTTTAAACAGATGAGATTCAGTTTTTCTCTTTTTCTTTAAGGATTCAGAGATCCCATTTTCAGTCCTAGACCTTAGTTTAACACTGCAGGTTAATTAACTTTTGTTTCATTTCTTGCAAACATTTCATTCATTCTGGCACATCACATTGAAATAAGATTCTGGTTTGAACACCATATTTTGCATTTTACTATGTTTCATGATTCATTTTCCCATGTGAAGTCCTATGTAAATATTTCCTTTTCATTTATGCATGATTAGAGTAATAATAAATATTTCATATTTATCCTAAACTGGTCTGGTTATTGTGAACTCCTCCTTTGAGTCATGTTATGGGTTCCTTTGACTTAAGAATTCACGTTATTAGCGTCCTGATCGATTGATAACTGATTGATTTGACTAGCTTGAGTTAATTAATTTATTAAATTAATTAATTTAGTACTCTAATGGTGTCCACACAGCCATTAGATTAGTATGAGGCTATCTGTGTGGTGGTGCTCCCGAGGTATAAAATATTTTGACTAATCATAATGTTATGAAATTATTGAAATTAATACTTTTAATAAACATCTTTAATGTTTAATGACACTAAATCGCTACAAAAGCATGTCTGATAAACACGAAGGCCCAAGAACATTAAGACATTTATAAACCACTAAAAGAACCTTGAAATAAATCCAGAAACACACAGGGAGCCAATGCAGCGATTTTAAAACTGGTGTAATGTTTCCCGCCCTCTGGTCCTTGTCAGAACACATGCAGCCGAGTTCTGGAGTAACTATAAACTAGAAATAGATATCATTTTGAACTTCAGAAATAGAAATTAAGTAATTGCTGCATGTATTAAAGTACTGACAACATCTCAGGACTTAACGAACTAAACTGACTTGAATAGATTTTTTTAATTCTCTAAAGTTGCAAATGAGTTTAAATAATGCTGGCAGAACAGGGAGGACAAAAACAATATTCAGTTGTTTCAAAGACTTCTCTCATTGTAATTTGCAATGTTCCAGCTGTTATAATATATAATATGATACATAATATGAATCAAATGATTTGTAATGTTATTCGGTCAACTAATTTGTGAATGAAGGAGCCAAATAAACAAACCAAAATGCAGTTTCAGCAGGAAATCTAGGGAATAGAACCAAGGTGTAAACATATGACTACTCAGCACAGAGGCACTACAATAAGGATCTGGCAAAAAACAGGGAAAATACAGATATATATATACTGGGAGAGGCGGAGAGGATGCAGCACAGTGAGGATTACAGAGAACATGTGGCAGCGTGGTGATGGAGTAACAGGGAAGCTGAGGACATCTGGGGGTCATGGTAAGTCACAGAAAATAAAAACATAGTTAAAAAAAAACTTAAAACAAAAGTCATAATGTACCCTGCTGCAGCATATCTTCTTATACTGTCTTTAAGATTATTGTTAGAAATATGATTGGGTGGTGACCTGTCCAGGACATACTCTGCCTCTCAGTGGCTCCAGACAAGAAAATTAATTAACAAATTTGACATTTTTTTAGTAAAAAATTTGATACCTGTTGTATTTTTGTTATTTTCCATTTCAAATCAATAAAAAACCAAAAACAACAACAAAATAAATAAATAAAACTTTCATTTAAACTCTGTTCGTGTGTGTATGTGTGTGTGGTGTGTGCACATTTATATTTGCTGTATAACTTTATAAATTTTATATGGATGGCTGAAAATCATTCCAAGCCTTGCGCCAGAACCCCTGCCAATCAGTATCTGTTGTTCAGAATTGAAAGTGAAACCCATCAAAGCCCACCATTTAGTATAAAATAGCAACCAATCACGGCTTGCATTTTCTACAAAATGACAGCCAGATGACTCAGTTGGAGCCTCTGAATCAGAAATCATAGCAAGAAATGTGGTTTTCAGTTTGTACTGCTAGCTAATCATGGACAAATTTGTGAAAGAGCCAATGGACAAAAAATATGATGAATAAACAGATATTTCAACAACCAAAAAAAGAAAGACAAGAACATATGACAAGACATGTCTAGCCCTGGGCTGGACCTGATGAGAGATAAATTACAGCGTCTTATGTCTCAGCATATTAGCATTTGACAACATGAAGCCAAATAAGATACAATGCAACTTGGGGACTCTTCATCCCAGCCTGGTAATTACTTCATAAATAAACTACTCAAATGTTGTAAATAGCAGATATGTTTTACTACAGCAGCATCCCTGTCCTCAAATGCTCACCTCACCTCATATAATAGTTTGCAAAGGTTCCCGTCTGAAAAGCCTCACACTATAGCAGAGGAATTAATACTTCCCTTTGCCACTTATATGGTTTTAACTCAAGTAGCAACCAATACACTAAAGAAAAAAAAAAGTACTGTATACTATTTAGAGGCACATTTCTTTATATGTTTCATTTTAAGTATTGGGGGTCACGTGGTGGGATGGAGGGGACTTACGATTGTTGTCAATGAAAAGAGGGCCCTCCAGAAAAGGTTAGGGAACTGTTCCATTAGAAGAAGATTGTACACTGTAGTCAAAAAGCGAAGGACATGGTCAGCAACGATATACAGGTAGGCTGTGGCTTTGAAACATACTCTAATGGTACTAAAGGGCTGAAAGTGTGTCAAGAAAATATCCTCTAAATGTAGCAGCTGAAATGGAGACTCATCAGACCAGGCAACAATTTCCATCTTCTATTATCCAGTTTTGGTGAATCTGTGTGAATTGTAGTCTCAGTTTCCTGTTCTTAGCTGACCGGGGTGGGATCTGGTATCGTCTCCTGTAGCCCATCTGCTATCTGATGGTAATCTGCATACACTGTGTTTAACCAGTGGTTATTTCCAGTGGTTATTCTCCAGCCACTGCCCATTCTCCTCTAACCCCTGATATCAACAAGTCACTTTTGTTCACATAACTACATCTCATTAGATATTAGCTCTAATTTGGACCATTCTCTATCTCCCTAGAGATGATGGAGTGTGAGAATCAGTCTCTATGTTCATTTAACCTCCTAAGCCCTGTTTTTGACATTTGTCTTTTTAAGTGCTTCTGGTTTGAAACATCTTCTGTTTTTCCTAAAACTGGTTTCAGTGAGCTTTCAAGTGACATTCAAGGCTGCATAGATGTATAACACATGTATACTGATACAAGCATTGCACAGCAATCCCCATACACAAACGGACGCAACAGGACTTCAGGAGTTAAATATCCTTTCTTCCCTATTCTGATGCTCAGTTTGAACTTCAGCATGTGATTGGCGGATCACGCTGGGATAAAACTTGGTGCCTGCAGATATGTGGACAAAGTGTCTGAATTCTCATTTCTGCTGCCCATGTCTCTCTTCTTCCAATCATAGCGCAGAAGCTAGTGAGAGGAATAACCCTAGGTCTAGCTTAACTTTTATCTCAGTCTGGCTGCTGTGATTAACTGACAGAAGGTCTTTATCTGTATCTCTGTTGTATTTCTGTTTCAGCTTAAACTTCAGAGAAAAAAAAGGGGGGGGGGGCAAATTCCCATTAGCTGCAGCATTCACACGTTGCCATCACTGCGACTGTTTCTTAGAATATATATTCAATATATATAAAAAAATATTCGTTACAGATTAATAGGTATAAATAAAACAAACTGAGAACTCTGCACTGACAAATGAAAAGTATTTTACAATTCATTCATTTGCTTTTTTTAATTAGACTCTGTCTGGAAACAGTAAAAAAAATGTGATTCATCTGGAACAAGCAGGTCATTGTTTCCTAAATCAATATGGCTCAGTTTAGATGAGTTGCAAAGAATTGATTGCTCGCAATCGATGCACAGTGGATGATGGTTAGATTTCTGCTGACTTCATGTCATTCTGACATGAGCAACAACAGCTTGGCAGGAGCACGAGATCAATGAGGTTACAGATTTCAGAGTCAGGCACCACAGATGCTTTTTCTTTAACTGTGAGATGTCAGGGCACAATGTGAAGTGTTGATCTGTCCTCCTGATCAGTGCAAGTCTTGTGGCTCAAACCTATCAGCAGAAATAAATGGCTTTACAGATTTTTTGCATTGGTTGTTTTGTTGTAATAATGTTGATCATTGTTCTTGCAAACTGAATTGTTCTGCATGCAAAAATAAATAAACCAAAAAAAAAAAAAATAATAAATATTAACCATTTCATAATGAAAATATTTACTTGGCATGTTCTGCAAAACGGAGAAAAAAATGTAAATCCTCAGAGTTGCTTTTAAAAAGACATGGTTATTGGTTTTAGCACTCCAGCAGCCAATCTTACGACTATCCAGCTGTGTCTAAATCATTTAGCCAGCCACACAATTAGCGGACCAGTCATCTGCTGAGGCAATCACTCAGCCAGACAGTCACCATAGATAGTCAACCAAGCAGACAGTCAATTACACACTCACACTCAGCTCCACAATATTTACCTATATGTGCCTGGATGTAGTGATTCTATAGATATTCTGTTTAATTTAGCAAAACCAGCAAACTCTGGTTGACCATCTGGAAAGCACTACCAGCTGCACATATAAACATACTTTTTAAAGGCCAACTATCATTTGCTTCAGACTCTCTAGGTGAGGCCAGACAGAAGAAGACTGCACCAGTCTTCAGCAAAAGTGAACCGAAAACACAAAAATGACATTTGACGTGTTGTATCGAATTGCAATTATATGTTGCGGCTTTAAAGCTACCTGGCATGTCAAGGGCAATGCAGGATTTCTGCTCAGGCAAAAATCATAGGAAATTACTTTCACCTGATGTGCCAGGTGTAAATAAGTGGTCAATTAAATTGCTAGAATGAAACCAGCAGGGCTCTGAGTTCTGTGGAAACAGGATTGAAGACAAGTGAGTTTACATTAGTTCAGGAAAGCAAGGCAGCAAGTATGACATCCAAATTGGTCTTTTAATAAAAAAACTGTTACAGTCCTGCCAGCATCATTTCTGCTGTGATGGGAATGGTGCTGTTTATGTGACTGTGGCTGACATTACCCTGGCTGTCAGCTACAGCCCAACTGAAGCTGAGCTTAAAATGGCAGGATCTGTTTTTTTTAGGTTTTTCTGCTTGTATCAACAAATTACAATTACATTGAAAGAAAAGCACCTGGAAAGTGATATCTCTCAACAAAATATATAAAACAGTTACATAAACATAATGCACTTGTAATAGTGTTGGTACCCTTCATATTTTTTGCATTTATGCAAAATAAATTTAAATAATAATTGAATGACTTAAGTTTCAAATCCTGAGGTGAGTCTCTGAAAATACCAGCTCAATCCCGTTCAGCTTTTTGTTAATTAACTAGGACCCCTGATAACCACATGGACACCGCTTGTGTAGTCCTTTTCGTGTGCAGTCAGGCTGTCCTATTTTATTTTTTAACATAACATTTGAACTTCATTGAGCAGATTCAAATTCTCATATACATACAGAAATGTAGCACATGTTTCAGTGGATGTTTGTAAAACAAACAACACTTACATATTACAACTCATCAAATTGATTTTTTATTTCATGATTGTAGACGTGGAAGTACTGTTGAATAGAACACCCATTATATCTTATGAAAAGGTATATGATATCACGCAAACTAAATCTGGTCCAAAACTTATTCTGAAAATTTCTCACATGTGTTTTACAAACTAGAGTTTTCCCTGTACATACAAAAACTATATATCAAAAAGTGGGGATTTCTGGCTTTCATACAATGTAGTTATCATTCTAATAGGTCTTATGGTTTTCTCTCAAATTACCTCAGAGCTGAGGTTACACCTACTCCTTGCTCCACTGGATCCCATTATTTTTTTTCTCAGATTTTCTCTTGAACTCCAGATACAAAGAATGTTTTCAACTCATGATAAAAACTACAAATAATATTGCATAATAATAATATTAATAAGAAATACATTTCTGTGTTCAGCAGAGCATTCTGCCATTCACAGTTGAAGAATATTTTGATACCACTTTTTGTTTGTGAACAATGCTTTGTTGTTCAAGGGGTTCTTTGAGCCCTTACTTATCTGTGAACTCTGACTTTGTGTCTGTTACTGAGTGGTAAAGCAGGCAGAGAATGTTTCTGTTATCATAACAATGCTAAATAAACAGGCTAGTGAGAATTGTGTGTGTAATACTGGAATTGCACATACATCTACAAAACAGTAATATATAGTGATTTAGAGAAACAGGATGCATTAAATAAACAATCCACAATTTTTATTTTGTATAATGTCTCTTCTCTCATTGTCTCTCACACACACTCCATACATCATACTGTGGATGTGTTTACATGTCAATGCAGTAACGTAAATATAAAAAAAATAAAATAAAAATGGAAAGCACAGAGAGAGCTCAAGAAAATATGCAAATGAAGAGTAAAATGCCACTTCAATGTAAAGATGAAATGAATACTTATTGATAGCAAAAGCTATTTCAGAGTAAATGTCTTCAACACAGCATGTACTTTTTGCATTCAGAGCCTGCTTTAAGACTGCAATAGCAAAAGAGCTAAGTGTGAAGGATCTGGCTAAGATGCTAGTTGTGGAAAACAGCCATGTGGCAGCATGATTTATTGATGTTTGCACTGCATTATTGTTAGGACATTCTCCAAGCTCCAGTTGACAAAGACTTATTGAAGGAGCTGCATGGGACAAGAAAGACTCAGTGAACTGGCTACACTCTCCATTGAAAACAGCACAGCAAGGACTTTGGACCTGACCAGCGTCATTAATGACTTTGCTGAGTGAAAGGCACATAAGATGAACATCTAATGGGTGAGTATGGTCTGTCATCCTTGTCTGGGTTGATTCCTAGTTTTTTCCACCCTTAACATATATGAATTGAAAAAAAAAAAAAAAAACGTTCAGGTTCAAGTGTTTATATGGAGCTTTGGCTGCTGTCCGTGGTGCTGAAAGGTTGGTTTGCAGGATGAGTGTGTGGCCAGTCACTTGTAACGTACATGTTCACAATAGTAGTTCTCTTGGACACACACGCAGGCGTGTGTGCGCTTGTGTTTAGGGCGGGCCTGGGGGCATAAAAAAAAAAAAAAGAAATTGCACTGGGGCCTATCACCATGATATTAGTATACTGTGTCAATGTCTGTCTGCAGCTCCTTCCTCACACTTATTAGGACCTTTTCTGTAGCCATAGCAACACAAGTACTCTATCTTTATAACATGGCTGCCATTCTCTAAAGCGCAGGCAGCAGCTGCACTGACACTCATCAAAATTTCTTCTGAAATTTCTTTTTCTGTTAAATCCTCAGCGGACTTTGTCTTCTGTATTGTATTTTTGCTTGGCACACCTTCCCTGTCCACTGCTTAGTATTCCCTGCCACTTCTCCCTCTGTGAATCACAAAGATCAAAAAAATGAATGTTGCCCTTTATTTCAGACATCTGAACTTAAGAGGTGAACTAGCTGCAACGTGGCCAACATGTTTGAGACTTAGAGATATAGCACAAAGTTAAAATGAGCCACTTTAAAATGCTGTTAAACCAGCAATCTTCGACCTACACTCTGACATTCAAGTAGACTATACACCCACACATGGAAAACTGAAAAGAGCAAAGTGAAATAGAAAGGTGACCAGTAATTGTTTGACCTTTATAGTGGCAGTCAGGTTGAAACAGTGGACAAAGACAAGCTTACCCTGACTGAGAAAAAGTTAAGTCTGATACTACTTGAAAGTTTGCTGTGAGGGTGTTAGATTAGATTAGATTAGATTAGATTAGACTTTATTATCTCACAGTGGAGAAATTCACTTGTTACAGCAGCTCTTGTTACAGAATAAAGTGTTATATATATATATATATATATATATATATATATATATATATATATATATACACACACCACACCAGGCAGGACCCCTCGTGCAGGCTGTGCAAAGAGGCCTCTGAAACAATCCTGCACCTCACGGCAGGGTGCAAGATTACTGGCAGGCAAATAATACATGGAGAGCATTAACCAAGTGGCTGGTACAGTGAACAGAAACATGTGGATTGGAGATCTCCAGGTCACAATGGTCAACACCTCCTAAAGTGGTGGAGAATAAAAGCTAAGATCCTGTGCGACTTCCAGATACAGACCAACAAAATGGTGGTGGCCAAACAACCAGACATAGTGTGTGACTGGTTCAAAGTGTCAGAGGAGCTGCAGTGCATATGTGCGTTTTTAAGGCAAACTTGATTTATTTAAAAGATCCTACACACAATGCGTCAGTGACTGACGTACAGAATGAATTGTATCATTTATCTATTTGAGGATTTACATATTGGAGACGGTTATTTAAAGAGTATTTGCATTCACTTCCTAGATCCAAGATTTTATTTTATTTTTTTCTTGTTCTTTTGTTTTAAAAAAGACAAATTAAATATATATGATCACCACAGCTTTGAAATGTGTCATTGCAAAGCTCCTGCGTGGATGCAGGAGTTTATCATAAGTGTAGAACGAGAAAGCCGATTAAAGGAATTCACATCTTAATTTCACATTAATGGGGGTTATGCAGGGAGACTGGATATGATTGCAAAGAGTCCAGAAGCTTGAGACCCGTGGGGGGGGGTGAGGATGTTATAATCAGACTCTATTGTTCCCTTACACAATCACAAGCACACAAGCAGAGCAATTTAAGCAACCAAGCATAATCAGTTCAGGTCTGAAGCAACATGACCACTCTACTGATTTTTCTCAGAAGTTTTCCTGCTGAACTCCAAACTTTCATTTCTATTTTTCTTGGCTTTTTATGCTTTTTAGTCTTTTTTTCCTTTTTATTTTCAACACAACAGAAAATGCATTTATAAAATTTTACAAGTGTGCAGATCAAATTAAGAGGAACGTTAACTTTCAGGTTAGGCATGTTCTGTCCCATAATATCTTAACTTATATAACCTAAACTTAACCTAAATTAAAAAATCCCTTTCAACCCACACAGACATATTTCATGTACACACTGATATTGTTTTTGTTAGTTCTGTTGTTTTGCAAATATTTACTAATTTTGAATTTGATACCTGCAGCATGTTCTATAAAAGGTAGGGCAGGGGCATAGTTAGCACTATGTTACATCACCGCTTTTAACATTAATTTGTAATTATGTATTTAAGAACTGATGTCCTAATTGTTAAAGCTTTGTCGGTGGAACTTTTTCACATGCTTGCTTGGTGTACGACCTAATAGTTAATAATTTAGGATCTGCATTGTTTCTATTTTACACATCATAATGCACCACACTTTTTAAAAGGGAGACAGGTCTGGACAGGGGGTAAGCCACTCTAGTATTACCATGAAGTCATGCAGAATGTGGCTTGGCATTTCAAGCACTGCTGCTAAAAAAGACACAGCTTGGTTTGCAGCATATGTTGTGCCAAAACCAGAGGCCTCTTCAACAGCAGTGGTTGAGAGTCAAGTTTCAGTTGCTTCCCTGCACCAACACACCTCATTCAAATTAAAAAGGATCCAACAACTTGTCAAGATTTCCATAATGACCCATTAGTTTTAATCAAATGTGTTCAAGCAGAAAAAAACTCTAAAAATCTGGAGGGCAGCCAAAAAGTACTGGAGCTGAAGAGTTTGTAGAATGTCAGTTTTTAATGTAAAACTGAGTGACTGAAGGTCGTGGGCATTCAGTGGTAGTTTTTGGCCTTGCTGCTTATGTGCAGAAATGTCTCCAGATTCTATGTATGTTTTAGTGATATTCTACATTATATATGGTTAAATCCCTAAATTAACCAGCAGTTGTATGTTAAGAAATAACTGTTGGACTATTTCTCACACAGTGTTTCACAAAGTGGTGTTCCTCATCTAGTTCCAACTCCAGGACATGGTAACAGGCTAGACAATAAATTTTCCTTGACTGTTTAAGAGGTCAACTTCTGGTTTAATTATTTAGTATTTGACCCATATTGAAGCAGATTATAAATAAAATATCATTAAAAATATATTTTACTCTACTACTAGGGGAAAAAATGCCCTTATGTCACACTTAAAATTGGATCCTTCTGATATCAGTTGTGACCTGAAATATGCAACAGAAAATAAAAACATTTATTTATGAATAGCAAAGTCAGTATTGAAATCGCAACCAACATTCACACTCTATAAATGACAGACTGTAAATAGCAGAGCTAAATTAATCAAAGTAGATAGCAATATAATGAGATCGTACAGGATCATAGATCGCATTTTTGCAGAAAATCTCAAACATTTAGCACGGTAAAGGTGTTTTCATTATCCTCTTGCCACTCAACAAACTTTTACTTTTGCACTAAGCAACTAACACAAGCACTTTATATGAGTTCATTTTTGAGAAAGGCTACTAATGGTCAACCAAATTTATCATTTTTAATTTTGTGTAAATTACTTCAACTCTATGAAACATTAAGTAAATATTTGCAGCAGACAAAAACCTAACAGTAAAAATGTTATTGTGACTTCCTAAAATTTGTAAGGATGGCTCAGAGTTGGACTGAGTCTCATACAGCTACAGGTGACGCGTCAAGAGGTAGAAGAAAAGGAGAGACACATGAACCCGTGGTTGCCGTGGTGAAATGTCTGTCGCCTTTCTGCATGTCTGCCCCAGGGCAGCTGTAGCTACACATGTATCTTACCATCACCAAGTGTGAAAGAATAATAGATTTAAAGTAAAGGCCTTTCAGTGCCTTGAAAAGCAAGATATAAATCTAATACATTATTATTTTATTATAACATATTTACCACCAAAAAAGCTTCAATAATAATTTAATTTAAATGTGCAGCACGGAAGAAAGAGTATAACCTACATGAGTTGATATTTTTATTGAAAATGTAATTCATTTTTATTTACTATTTATGCTGAATAAACTTGGTGTGTTAATGTAGATCATTACACACCTTTTCATTAATTAGGGAGCATAGACTTCAGCTAATGAGGGGAGCAAGAATCAAGCTGGTTGTAACCAATCAATATGTGTGTGGTTTGAGCATAAGCACACTTTACACATCAAGAGGATATAAAACAGATTCACAGCTTATCTAATGATGTTATTTTTTGCTTTTCATGTTCCCCTTAAAGATTTACAATATTGTGATAATAGCATATAATGACTGTAATGTAAGATGATTGCCATCGATTACCCTGATGGAAGGTGAAAAGTTAAGCTAATCTGAGCTTTTCAGTTGTATTTTTTCTTTATTGCCCTAATCCTATAAAGATAAACCTAATATCATTATTTTCATGATTCAGTTACAAATGACACATCTTTCTACATTTCAAACTCCATTTCAGACTTCTCTGAATTTTCCTTTACTGTGATTTACTAATCTACAGGAAAGTTCTGCATCTTTGTACATGTAATCGGATGCTATTTGACATCTAGGTCAGGTGTGTGTGTGAAAACCTTCCAGCACCCAGATATGGAATTATCTCAAAACTCAGACTCCCCTGCTGGGGGCTGGTGTTTGTCCCCTCTAAAAGTTTTTAGAAGTCAGGGGAGTATACAACAACAAAAACAACAGGGGTCTAGAGGGGATGACAAGCAGTGGATAGTGTTTTTACAGTGTTTGAGAGCTAATATTTGCCCACATACATCTACAAAAGAGACACACAGCTGGGATTTCTTTCATTGCAGCTGGTTCTTACCATTGATTTGTTGTATGAGCCCTTAAAGCCACTTCATTACGAGGCCTGTTTTATCTCCCTCCTCTCTGAAATGGCATACCCAAAATAAATGGGGTATATCTTCAGAACTAAAAGGGCTGTATCTATAAGCTTGGTCTCAAAAGAAAGCTAAGAAGTGAGATTACTACAGAAGTATCAGAATCAAGATGACAGTTATAACTGTGTCAGAGTAAATTCACTTGGGAGACAGTTAAAATAATAATAATAATAATGATAATAATAATAATAATAATAATAATAATAATAATAATAATCTTTTATCTTAACCTAAACAATCACAAAAGGGCACCCAGATACCAAAAATGTTTGGGCCTAATCAGGGCTACTTGTGGCACTTAGGGTCAGTTATAGCACTGGCAAGTGTTGTGTGGGCCAGATGGGGTCCACATGTCAGTTGTTGGCTTGGATGTGAATTACGGCAAGTTCCTTATGGGCCACAAGTGGTCTAAGACTCCTGGTCAGGGGTGCTCTGGGCATATCGATTAACAGTCCCTGTGAACTGTTCGGTCACTGTACGACCAGGACCAGTTTTAGAAATTAGTTCGCAGTCTGATTTGTTTCCAGTGAATGTTGGACTCCCCCAAGGCTGCCCTCTGTCACTGATTCTGTTCATAACTGGTTCTGCTGGCTTCATTGGGCCATAATCTTCTACTCTGGAGCAATTCGCAGCCGAGTGTGAAGCAGCTGGAATGAAAATAAGCACCTCCAAATCCAAGACCATGGTCCACAGCTGGAAAAGGGTGGAATGTCCTCTCTGGGTTGGGAATAAGGTCCTGCCCCAAGTGGAGGACTTCAAGTATCTTAGGGTCTTGTTCATGAGTAAGAAGAGGATGGAGCGGGAGATCAACAGCCAAATGCAGGGTCAGGTGCACAGTCTGCAGTGATGTGGACTTTGCATTGGTTTGTCGAAGCTTCCTTGCTTAGGCAACTGCCCCAGTGACCTGAACCTGGAAAACCTCAGTGTTTGGAAAACTCTGCATTGGCTCTACATGTTGTTTATATGTAAAGGTGTGCCATGATGTGGATTCCTAAGTCCTTTTCAATATGTGCTCCTATAATTTGTAGAAAGATTGTACATTTGAAAGCTAAACAACTGAGAGAATTAGCTGTGTGTGTTTATATTTCCCACAGTGTTTACAGTCAATAGGCTGATTTGAGAAAACCTCTAACAACATTTTCTCTCACTGGATACTCCCCTGTCTGACTGGAGACGGGATAATTGTCACAGCCACAGGAGAGAAGAGATGGCGAGAATACAAATTATTACCACAGAGAGGAGAGAGGGAAAGATGATTGCTGCCGCTAAAAGACAGAAAATTACCATCTTAAGCAGAACTGATTGGTGTCCTGCTGAATGGAAAGCTTTACTTTGGTAATCAAATCACATCAATGCTGTGAATTCAGGGCCAATGAAATTGTATCGTCCTCACTGTATGGAAATAACTGCCCCAATAAACCCACAGAGATAAAAGCTCCTCAGAGCTTTCCTGAAATCAGATGATGCAGTTTTCACTCTACTGTTAATACTCAGCTGGAAATATTTCATACCTTACAACCAAGTGTAATATGCAGTTTGGTTGCAGTCTTTAGTCAGATAAGATAGACTGCGGCAGTTTGGGTCAAACTACGGATATTTAAACATGGAAAGTAAAGGTACTTTACTAGTAATTACACATTATGACTATATGACCTGAAGTAACAATTTCTAATTTCACATAGTATCAGGTAAATTTTTGTCACTACAACTGGCAAATGGCACGCTCAAAAATGGTAAAATTAATAAATTTTCAAGGCCTCAGAGGTAAAATTAAGTTCAGAAACACAGGAGATCCGTGTGAGTGGGAGTGTTACAGCATGGACTTCCCATCCAAACCAGTCTTTTCAAACAACGTTCTTCTCCATCACTTTGCTTTCAGTTAGGGTCAGGCATTAAAAATGCATGGCTAGATTTAGGTAAAACTATGGATAAAAACATGTTTTGTTATTTTCCTTAGGATAATACATATTTATTTATATTATTTGAAATTGAAATAGTTTTATCATTATTGTTTTTGTAAATTTTTTTTTCTTTTTTTTAGCAAGACATCATTTGCAGCATAATTTTATAATTATAACAGAAAATTGAAATGACAATCTAAAGCAATGTCACTCTTGATTTGGTGGTTACAAACTTCCAGTAATCCCCGGTTGAATTGTACTAACGTATTTTTGTTGTTGTTGTTGTTTTTGTTTTGTTTATATATATATATATATATATATATATATAAACAAAACAAAAAAATAGACAAATGAAGAAAAAAAAAGACAAATGAAGAAAACAAAGACAAATGTTATGGTTGGTTTAAATAATGTGACATCTATTTCCTAGAAATGACAGTGATCCAAACTGAACCTTGATCAATTCTTAAAGGACTATAAAAGGATTTATTTCTCCTTTTTCTTGCCATAGTGATAATGATTCAGCTAAAAGTGGCCAGTCATTTTAAATAATGGTAGGTGGCTGCATCAACATTTAATGAGGAGTTAAAGTAACCACCGCTAGTTTCATCACAAAACTTTATTCTGTGTGAATGCTGCCTTCTCACCCCATATTATGCAGCCACATGGACAGCAAGATGTCCCATTATATCCCACACTTTGACCCAAACCGCTGTAATAACAATATAATTTACTACACCATATATATGTATAAGGCAATGCAGATTTATTTCTGTAGTACATTTCATGTACGGTACAACTCTGTATCGAAAACACTAAAAGCATTACAGCAAGATGCAAAAGTAGCATTTAAAGAAGCATTAAGACAAACAAAACAAAAAAAAGAGAACAAATAGAAACAGATCAAGCTAAAATAGAGCTACATGTTTAAATAATAAGCACCATCATCACCATCATTGTCAATTTACATAACCTCATAACCTAACTGCCTAAGTCATATTCTAAGGTTGTATAGGCAAAGATGCAAATGGAATCAGTAGTGTTAGGAGAGAGGAGTTAGGCAGATATCACAATTTGGCCAAAATATGGCTTAGCTGATTATGCTATGAGGCTAATGAGCAAGAAAATAGAACTCCACATATGGATTAACAATGATGCAGTCCATTCACCACGCTTGACCTTATAAACCAAAAATTACTTGAATGTTGATGCTGATTTAAAATCCTTAACTGGCAAGTCACATAGAACAGTCACAATGACTGCTGCATTTCAAATAACTACTGTGCTGCATCCTCACACAGTTGCCAGCATGAAGGCTGGTGTTATTATATCCAAAGTGGGATTTTTCTTTTTCTGTATCCCAACCTGTTAACTTTCCATGTTTGCTAACAGTGCACCCTGTAGCCTGAGCAGCATGAGGGTGAACAGATACTGACAAACTGCTCCTCCATGTCTTGACATCTATTGCTGGGTCTCCTTTTTGATATTTTACCTACAGAAATCTTAGCAAGCACAAAAATGTACAAAGCTGTAAGTGCATCACAATAGTTTCCTACTTGAAAAAACTGGGGAAAAAATGCATTTTAATTGATGCTTGTGTATGTCAGGATGTACTCTGTTACTGTGAAATTTAAACATTTTCCAGAGTCAGCATGAAAGATGTCAGTGTGACTCGTGATGAAGCAATGCAACATTACACATAACATCAGTTACCATGCCTTTGCCTTTACGCCCCCTTTCTCTACAGTCTTGGGAAGGATGCAATCAATAGCTTTATAGATGAAGGTGAATCACACAGAACAGCCCCCCCCAGCCACAGAGATGTGGCTGGGAATTTGTGTTGCAACACTGGTCATCACCATGCAGATCCTGTTAGAGTTTAGCACTTGTCTAAATGCTATATATGTGGAAGAGAGGCTCCCTGAGGAGATAACCTGCCTGGAAGCAAGTACCCATGTTGGAGGTCACCTGGGTGATGTGGACCTATAAATCATGTTAGCTGTTAATATTGATAGGTACAGTTATAGAGGAGTGAAGCAAGTTTCATGCTGCAATGCAAATACTATCTTCATGAAAAAGTTCTCACACATGGCTCCAATTTTAAAAGGATGTTTTGAAGATTCATTCATTTGTACACCACTATTCTAAACAAAGCACATTTTACATGTACTGTGAGTAAAAATAAGTCTGATGTTGATTCTTTTCTTTTCTGTTGCCCACGGTCTCACAGCACTGTTCCTCCAATAATGTCCTCTTCCATTTCTATACTAAATGTGCCACAGTGTGCATTCAAAACAGCAGGTGTGTTTATATCCATTTAATGATGCAGTGCATAAAAAACTCTGCTGTAACGTAATGCAGCATCCCGGAGGAAAAACAAATGTGAAATATGCTTTTTTTAACCTCAGGATGCTACAGGGCCACACCTTAAGCCACTGGATCCACTTACAGAGGAAAACATGTTTATGTCTGGAAGAAATTTGGCCACTGATGGCTATCATCCATTCACAATTTTTCTTAGCAGTTTAGCTTTAAGTTATATGCCCATTTTTACCACTAGATGCCAGTAATTCTTACACTGTACCTTTAAAATAGCATCTCCACAGGGAAAGAAAAAAAATTGCATGTAAATACATACAAGTCAATTCATGGGACCTAATCTGGTAGTTGGTGTGACGCAATTGGCCCATATCACATGTCTGCATGATGCCTCACAACTTTTCATTATTTAAAGGAAATGTCCATGGGGTTTCAAATAATGTGACTTTATCTGCTTGATGTTGATATAAACTTACATTTAGAAATACATTATATTTTATTTGCAATCCTAAAATGAGAATACAAATAGGCTTTTATATAATATGATTTTGAACAGCAGGCTTAAAAGTAAAAATTATAAAACAGTAGAGGACTAAAATGTTTTCCATGAATCATACCCTTAAGAAACCTAAGCAGACTACAAATAATTTAAGTGTGTGTACGTGTGTGTGTGTGTGTGTGTGTGTGTGTATGTCTGTAGATGAGTGTTGTCGCAGCCTCCTGTTGTCCGGGTCTGTGCCTCATTGCCTCCAAAACTGCTATTGATTTATGGCTGCACAGACAAACTGAATGTATACTTAAACCACATCCCAGTCAGTGTGTGTGCGTGTGCGTGTGTGTGTGTGCGTGTGTGTGTTTTACAGTGATCCTTTTCTATGATTTGTGCTACAGTCTGATCACAACTATTGATTTTTTTTTTTTTTTTTTTTTTTCCAGGGAAGCTTGCACAGACACCCACAGACAGAGAAAAATACTGGAAATTTAAAAGGAGAAAGAGAGATGAAAGAGGAAAGCAGAGACAGAGGGGGAGATAAATTGACAGATGAACACCAGGAGAAAGGTTTAATTAGAACATTGTCCCGCTCTGCGGTGCATGGATTTACCATCTATATGGTTTGTCACCATTTTGCTGGTGTTGGTTCTCACCATTTCTAGTGACAGTTAAAACAACATTAAAAAATATGTAAATATATATATATATATATATATATATAAAATTCACTGTGGTGTACATATCTAATGCATTGTTGATTTATCCTTTCAAAAAGATTAAACTAGCAAAAGAAATTAGTTTGAACCAGTCAAGTCGTCGTAGTTTATCCATAATATTTGTCTTCTCTGTGTTTACAAGCCAATCTCATGACAGAATGTTAAAGGGCCACATTGGTAAATTCTTTTTCCTTCTTCTTTTCCCTGAATAAATGTAGATTAAGTTTCAATTCATTGACAAGTTGATGTCTTCATACATGTTGCTTTCTATGTCTTACTATTACTGATTTGGTCACAATGTTTAGAAGGTAGAGACAGGGGATGGTGGAAATAAGACAGAGCTTTGCAACAGTCTCAGCACCTTTCTACAAGTGATTGTTCATTAGACTATCCTGAATTACTTTTTCCACATGCACTGTACTTTTCTACTTCCTTACCATTTTACTCAAAATACTAAATGAAAAATCTAAAAATCTAAATGATGGGCATAAAATTGCAACCTCTATGTGAGTTTAACTGTTTTTATTTTTGCTTTTCAGTTCTGGTTTGTGTTTCATCTATGACAATTACACCTGGTAAAGAACTGACCAGTGAGGCCAGACTGAACAGGAGAGGAGGGGGGGTTGCAGTTTTATTTAATGAATAATTTCAGTGTAAGCAGTTATCTCTTGGAAGGTTTACTTCTTTTGAATACGCAGCTCTTCAGTTGAAAGCTTATTATAAAATAATATATCTAAATTTCTATAGACCACTAGAGGACTGCACAGAATTTTATGAAGAGTTTAGTGAACTGCTGTTTGGATTTTGACTGTGTAATTATTGTTGGCGATTTTAACATCCATGTAGACCAGGGCTACTCAATTCGGTCCTACGAGGGCCGCAATCCAGCAGGTTTTCCATGTATCCCTGCACCAACACACCTGAGTAAAATTAGGTGGCTCTAACAGCCAATCTGGTTCTACACAATAACTCATTAATTTGACTCAGGTGTGTTGGTACAGGAATACATGGAAAACCTGCTGGATTGCGGCCCTTTTAGGACCGAATTGAGTAGCCCTGATGTAGACAATCCTCAGGACAAAGCGACTAAAGATCTGGGTAACAGTCTGGAGAACTTTGGACTGACTCAACCCACACACATTAAAGGACACACTCTAGACTTGGTGATTTCGAAGGGTTTGGATGTTTCCAAGGTTACTGTGTGTGATGTGGGCCTGTCTGATCATTACTGTGTTTTCTTTGAGGGTACAGTTTCTGTTCACACAAACGTCTCAACATAGATGATCACAAAACACTGTATAACTAAAAACACGACTGGGATGTTTAACCAGGTCTTCTCTTCAACACCTGCCCTGTTAGGTGGTTCAGCCAATGAGCTTGTCACTAGTTTCAATGCAAAAATGTTAGGTATTATGGATGTCATTGCTCCTATTAAGGTGAAAGTTGTCTCTGGAAAAAAAAAGTCTCCATGGAGAATTCCACACTGGTAAAGCATGGAAAAAGAGAGTGTCGGAAAGCCGAGCGCAGATGGAGAAAAACAAATCTACAGGTTCATTATGACATGTATAAAGAGAAACTTCACTCTTATAATCTACAACTGAAGAATGCAAGAAAGTCCTATTTCTCTGACATTATTAGCAAAAACATCATAATCATCATCATAATCCTCGGGTCTTATTCGCTATTGTTGACAGGTTAAAAAAAAAAACCTCCTGTGTCAATAGCACCTGAACTTTATTCCAC
Source organism: Melanotaenia boesemani (assembly GCF_017639745.1). Taxonomy (NCBI): domain Eukaryota; kingdom Metazoa; phylum Chordata; class Actinopteri; order Atheriniformes; family Melanotaeniidae; genus Melanotaenia; species Melanotaenia boesemani. The sequence goes on from NC_055701.1 coordinate 7,116,235, forward strand.
CAAGGTCTGCAATGGGTTTGCAAAATTGTTCATGGAAAAAATCCAAAATATCAGACAAGTAGTTGGTTTATCAACAGCAGATTCAACAGACATACTGTGTCCATTGAAAACCAGTTTAAGCACCATGACACAGTTTAATCGCATTAACAGCAAAGATCTGGGCGACGTCTTATGTCAGCTGAACTTCTCCTCTTGCTGCTTGGACATCCTGCCCACAGGTTTCTTCAAAAAGGTCTGTTACAGACTGTGAACTTGTCCTTAATTTCAGGCGTCTTCTCAGAACTTTTAAAAAACAGCTGTAATCAAACCCCTGCTAAAAAGGGACAACATGGACAAGATGCAAATGAGCAACTACAGGCCGATCTCAAATCTTCCTTTTCTAAGTAAGATAATTGAAAAAGACGTTTTTCATCGGCTAAATGACTATTTTAACACTAAACAACTTCTACGATGTCTTCCAGTCAGGTTTTAGACAGCACCACAGCACTGAGACTGCTCTGACCAAAGTCATTAATGACATATGTTTAAATACAGATGATGGAAAAAAGACAGTCTTAGTCTTACTGGACCACAGTGCTGCATTTGATACAGCTGAACACAATATATTACTTAAAAATATAAACGTCTGGAGAACTGGGTGGGCCTATCTGGCACTGCGGTACAGTGGTTGAAATCTTATTCAGAGAATAGAATGTACTTTGTGTCAATAGGTAACTTTACATCAGAGCAGACAAAAATTACATGTGGAGTTCCCCAAGGTTCCATCCTGGGGCCTCTTCTGTTTAAAATCTACATGCTCCCTGTCAAGCCCGGCTCGTGAGAGCTTGACAAGAAGGAAGCGGGACAACAAGGGATGCCAATTAAAGTATAATTTATTTAAAGAGAGTGACCAAATTAAATAAACGGAGATTAACAGTGTATCCTATGCGTATAATCTGTAGCATCAGTAATGTATGGTTGTGGGAAGGTGTTGTGTGGGAAAGTTAAAGTGGACAAACTAATGAGTGCACAAACAAAGGAAACAGAGCGCTGCAGGCGTGCAGCCTGGCGCAAGCCGAGAGCCAAAAGCCAGAGCCCAAGGGGGCCCGCAGTTGTGAACGGCCTGGTATTTAATCCCAAGAGGGCCACGCCCCCGCCAGGTAGCGCGGGAGGACTGGAGCAGCAGACTGGCCACCTGAGAAGAGGAGGACAGAGGCGGAGAGAGGAGGAGGCAGAGCAGGAGACAGGGCTGGACGCAAAAGTTAAAGCCCCCAGAGACAGACAAAAGACAGCCTGCTCTGGGGTTGTCACATCCCACTGGCACAGGTCATGAGGAAAAAAAAAATTAGTTACCATAGCTACGCAGATGACACATATATATATTACAATGTCACCAGGAGACCGAGGCCCCATACAGGCTCTTGGTAAATGCATTGAGGAGATTAATGACTGGATGTGTCTGAACTTTCTTCAGTTAAACAAAAACAAAACTGAGGTGATTGTCTTTGGCGCGAAAGAGAAACGATTAAAGGTCACCACAGAGCTTCAGTCTATACACCTAAAAATCACCAACCAGGCCAGAAATCTGGGTGTACTGATGGACTCAGACCTTAACTTTGAAAAACACATTAAGGGAATTACAAAATCAGCCTACTATCACCTTAAGAACACATCAAGGGTAAAAAATCTGATGTCTCAGTAGGACCTGGAAAAACTAGTCCATGCATTCATCTTTAGTCGGCTTGATTATTGTAACAGTAGTTTTACAGGTTCTACCTAAAAAATCAATTAGACACCTGCAGTTGATTCAGAACTCTGCTACTCGAGTCCTCACTAAGACTAAGAAAGTGGACCACATCAGTCCAGCTCTGAATGGTTTAGGACCAAAATACATCAGTGACCTCTTGACCCATTATGAACCTGCCAGAACCCTCAGGTCATCTGGTTCCAGTTTCTTATCAGTTTCCAGAGTCAGAACGAGACATGGAAAAGCTGCATTCAGCTTCTATGCTCCACATGTCTGCAACAAACTCCCAGAAAGCCTCAGATCAGCTGAAACACTCAGTTTATTTAAATCAAGGTTGAAGACCCACCTGTTCTCTGCTGCATTTCACTAGTTTTTTATTTAGAAGTCAAAATCTACAGCTGGTTCTTTTAAGCTGGAATTGTATTTTAATATTGTCTTTAACTTTATTTCTTGCATTTTATCTATTTTGTTTTAGCATATTCCTTCTGCTTTTATTTCATTAATTGCATTTCTTTTAATCTTTATTTATTTATTTATTTTTTTATGCACTTGTCTGCACCCTGCTGTAATGTTTTACGTAAAGCACTTTGAATTGTCTTGTACATGAAATGTGCTATACAAATAAATTTGCCTTTTGCCTTTAAAGAACTGCCTAAAGTAGCAACAAACTTTACTATCATCATGAGTTTGAATGGTCTGTGTGGGCTTCCTCTGGGCGTTTCTTCTTACCACAATAATATGCACGTTAGGTTCATTTGAAATTTTTAACTGACCCTATGTGTCAGCAATTTTGGATGTTTATATCTCTTGTTCAGCCCTGTAATGCACTGGGGAATTAAGTAAAATACAACATTTACTTCATCCAAATTTATCCTGAAAAACAAATAGGTAAGTCTGTCCTTTCAGAGCTGCAAAACTATGGTGCAATTTGGTACATAATGGACTAAATTACACCAAGTCCGTCTTTATGGACAATGTTTACAAAGAGAAAAACATTTTTCCTAAAAATGGCACAAAACTGCTAGATTATACCATGCCAAAAGAAGACTTATGAATGTTGGCAGGACATTTTTTCAGATGAAAACAAATGTGTCTGGATCAGATAGAGTCCAGCATGTATCGAGCAGACCTGGCTAATAGAGTGACGGCATAGTGTTGAAGCTGCCAGTGACAAGAGATTCAGAAGGAGCCAACAAGTAATAACTTGACAGCACTATAAAAACTGGGCTTTGGTCACTGTGGTCACTGTTGATCTATTGTTTCCACAGAGTGCTGTTAGACTTATGTTGATTACTTAAGTAATGTCGTCATTTACTGTTAAACCAAGAGCAAGATGTCTTCCCTTTTTCATCCCAGTTACCTGTTTCTCCATATCTCTGTCTTTCTTTTCTCCCTTAAATGCTTTCAGTAAAACCTAAACTCTGGTCTGTGGTTCTTCTTTTTTATATTTTTTGGCAGTTGGCAAAAACTAGTTGGGTTCATTGGTGCTGCCACTAAGTGGTTTGAAGTGTGGACCAGAATGTTTTCAAGAGCCCAAGTTGTCCAAACCTTAGTTTAGTACAAATCTGGTTCTGTTTCTGACACTGTATTATTTCAAATGGAATAAAAAGTGTACTAGTATTAGATTTATTTCATAAGTGTAGCCATATGGTCTATGTGCATTGTATGGAAGAGAGGTGATGGTATATGTGACAGGGTCAGCTGTCACCATAGTGGTAGTTCCAATCACCTACGGCACACACACAAACATACCTACCTGTTTGGAGGGGCATGGTTATTGTTTCTATTTGTTTTGTATTTTACCTGTTCACTTACCTGTGAGTTTTTGGGGATGATGTAATTGATGTGATTACTTACCTGATGAGTAGATTGTGTTCAGCTGAATGTCATGAGTAGAGATGTGATGTGATTGGTTGTCCTGCCAGACACACCCCTTTTTGCCAGAAGCACCCTTTAAAGAGGGGGGGCTGAAGGGATTTTTTTGGGTTATATATAAATGAAGGGATGAAGATTGTTGGATGAAGGATGAGAATGATGCCAAGGGTGGTGGATTAGATGGATTGCGGAAACTAGTGAGAGTGAATGAGTATTGGACGACATCCTCGTCAAACTGTAAATATTGTAAATATCATTGTAAATATCACCAGCGCTGGATCACCTCACCACTTCCTAAGGAGCGCTCACCACAATAAAGCTCCCAGAAAACGCAAGCCTTCGACCACAGTTTTTCTTTCATCTGGTGAGAGAACCTCGGCCCACTGCACTGTGTCCGTGAAAGCCGGCACAGGGTGGAACCCGGAACCCAGTTCCATCACAAATGGTGGCAGTGGTGGGATACGGAAAGCATCGATCCATCTGCAACATCAACAAACCAGACCATGGCATCGCGAGGCCGCCCGAAGCCGACCCGACGACGGGGCCTCCGCTCACAAGCAACCGCCGCCATCCAGGAGGAGGAGGACGAGACGGAATGGGACACGGAGGCCGCCTCCGAGGAGGATGCACCTGTACCGTCAGCCGATCCGGGACCGTCTGGGAGAGGACGCAGTGATCTGGAGACGCTGCTGAGGAGCTTCCTGACGTCACAGCAGAAAAGAGAGGAGAGTATGCTACAAGAGCTACGTGGAATAAAGGTGTCGCTCCAGCCCCCTGCTCAAACCCCGGCGAGACACCCAACAACAGTGATAACATCAACACCTGGCAGCAGCACAGTGACAGCCAGCAGTCCCAGCGGTCACCTGATTCTCCCGACGCCAGCACCGCGTCGACAACCAGAGAGGGAAAGGCCGGAAATCAGAGCGGAGCAACCAGCTGTGGAACGGGTGTATGCTGCACAGCCAAAACTGCCGCCTTACCAGTCAGGAGAGGACATCGAAAATTATCTGTTAAGATTTGAGCGGATTGCACGGACCTGGAAATGGCCGGACAGCGAGTGGGCGTGTCGCCTCGTGCCATTATTATCCGGTAAAGCGCTGGACGCTTACAGCACGATGGACGAGGAAAAAGCTCACTCTTATCAGGACCTTAAGAGTGCGCTCTTGGCCAAGTTCGATGTTTCTGCGGAATCCTACCGGCAGAACTTCCGCCAGTCTTCTGTCCCCACGGGTGAATCCCCGATTGAGACTTATCATCGGCTACGTGGTTTGTACCGGCGCTGGATCCAGCCGGAACAGAGCACCAAGGAGCAGATCGGAGAACGGATTATCACCGAGCAGCTGTTACGGGTTTTGCCACAGGATGTACGCACCTGGGTGCGGGAACACGACCCCGAGTCTGGATTACAAGCCGCTACGTTAGCGTCTCAGTACGTTAACGCGAGGAAAGGTGTGTGCAACAGATCAACGCGGGGAGCACAACAACACACCGAGACACCGCTGCAGAACCGTGCACCGACGTCACGTTGGACAGAGCAGGAAGTACCCCGTTATCGCCAGACTTCAGGTATCAGGGCAACTTCGACCGGTAAGACACTTTTATGTTATTATTGCCAACAATCCGGCCATAAAGCAGCAGACTGCCCATTAAGGAAATCCAAAATGTCTGGGGCTTGTTATGTGCCGCGGGAGGAAGCACAGCATGGACAAGAAGTGCGACCACCGCGAACATGTAAACAGGTGCTCGTAAATGGTCAAACTGCTACAGCAATGTTGGACAGTGGGAGTTTTACTTCCCTGGTTAGCAGACATTTGGTGTCATTAGCGGGTTTGGAATATGACAACATGCTGAACATCATGTGTGTACACGGAGATAATCATACTTACCCACGTACTGAAATCACGTTATGTATAGATGATCAGCCATACATTATGAATGTGGGTGTTGTAGAAAACTTACCAGTGGATGTTATTGTGGGTCGAGACATGCCTCTGTTGTTTGAACTTTTATATTCTCTTGGTCTCCCAGCTAATGCTAAGACATGCAAATCGAATGTAGACATGGGTGAGAACGTATCAGGCCCGGTTACAACCAGAGCCCAGGTAAAACTCGGTTTGTCCCCTCTTCCAGAATTCCACGATAGTCTGTTTGGAGAAGGCAAGCTCCGAGTGAAAAAGACACGGCAACAACGTCGTGAAGCTAAGAAAATGGGGAGTTCTATCCAGTCTGTTTCAGAGTTATCTGTGAATGATGTATGGAAAGTGCCTGATGACATAATTGAATTGCAAAAGCATGATAGATCATTGAAACCATTATGGGAAAAACTAAAGACTAATGTTGTAACTTATGGAAGTGAAAGAGTGGTCTTAGAAAATGAAAGATTGTACCTGCAAACTGAAAACCTGAAAAGACTGATAGTGCCTGAATCCTGTCGCACCACAGTCATGCACATCGCACATACCATACCTTGGGCAGGTCATCTCGGTCGTCACAAGACGTACTTAAGGGTTAGCGCACGTTTCTATTGGCCAGACATGTATAAGGATGTGCAAAGTTATGTGGCTAGGTGTCCCATATGCCAGAAAACCAGCCCAGTACGCGTTTCAGATCGCGCTGCATTATCCCCACTTCCAACCATTACAACGCCTTTCCGTCGCATCGCCATGGACATTATTGGTCCGCTCGTTAAGAGTAGCCAAGGGCACCAGTATATCCTTGTCATATGTGATTATGCTACACGGTATCCAGAAGCATTCCCACTACGAACAATTACCACCACAGCAGTAGTTAACGCGTTAGTCGAACTCTTCTCCAGACTTGGAATACCTGATGAAATCATCACTGATCAGGGAACCAACTTCACGTCTCGCTTAATGAAGCAGTTTCATGCTCAACTAGGCATTAAACCCATAAAGACTACTCCCTATCATCCACAAACAGATGGACTCGTGGAGCGCTTCAACCAGACCCTGAAGCGCATGCTACAAAAGTTTGTCAGCGATACAGGAAGAGATTGGCATCGGTGGCTGCCCTTCCTACTTTTTGCCTACCGAGAGGTGCCACAGATGTCTACAGGCTTCGCACCCTTTGAACTCCTCTATGGATGGGATGTTCAAGGACCGTTGGACCTTCTCCGCCAGAAGTGGGAGGAGCCATCGGGAAATCAGACCCCATCAGAACGAAGCATCATCCATTTCATATTGGAAATGAGAGAACGACTGGCCCAGTATCAAGATGAGGCAGAACACCACCTACAGGAGGCCAAACGTGCCCAGAAGACATGGTACGACCAGAGAGCCCGACACCGAGAGCTACAGCCTGGACAGAAGGTTCTATTGTTATTGCCATCGTCTACCTGCAAGCTGTTGGCTAAATGGCAAGGACCCTATACTGTGACCAGGAAGATGGGACCTGTAACCTATGAGGTTCACCACCCGGAAAAGAAGAAGACTCACCAGGTTTATCACATAAACCTCCTGAAAGAATGGAAGACGGACCAAACGTCTGCAGCCTCACTCAGTTTGGTTGCCTTGGAGAAACAGCGAGAAGATCCAGGAGGGGAACCCTCTACATGTGCCGACATACCGGACATACAGCATCTGTCTTCACAAAGAGCTGCAGATCTTCAACAGGTCTTCAGCATGGTTCCGGGTCTGTTTCGTGCCACGCCGGGACGTACAGCCCTTATCCAACACCACATCCGATTAAAGACATTGATCCCCATCAGACAACGTCCGTACCGGATTCCACAACAGCTCGTCTGCAAGCTGAAGCAAGAAATCTCCACCATGCTGGAGTTAGACATCATTGAGTCATCCACTTCAGAATGGTGTAGTCCATTGGTCCTCCTCACCAAGAAGACAGGAGCCCTTCGACCTTGCATAGATTTCAGAAAACTCAACGCTGTGTCTGCCTTTGATGCCTACCCGATGCCACGCATCGATGAACTACTGGATCGTCTTGGTTCAGCCGTCTACATCACCACCTTGGACCTTTGCAAGGGGTATTGGCAAGTGCCGTTGGAACCATTATGCCGACCCTACACTGCTTTCCGAACACCCACTGGGCTGTACCAGTTCAAAGTAATGCCCTTTGGACTACATGGAGCCCCAGCTACCTTCCAACGACTCATGGACCAAGTATTGAGGGAGTGTGACAACTGCAGTGCGGCCTATCTGGACGATGTAGTGATCTACAGTCAGACCTGGACTGACCATCTCCGAGACCTCACCAAAGTCTTAGGAGCCATCCAAAGAGCAGGACTGACTTTGAATGTGGAGAAGTGCGTTTGGGCCAAGACTGAGGTCCAATACCTGGGATACTGCATTGGAGGAGGGGAAGTTCGTCCGCAGATCAATAAGGTGGAGGCAATCCGGAACTGTCCCCAGCCAAAAACCAAGAAGGAAGTGAGATCATTCCTCGGACTTGCCGGATGGTACCGAAGGTTCGTTCCTCACTTCGCCAGCATCGCGGCCCCTTTAACTGCCCTCACGGCCAAAACCCAGAGAAACCCCCTGAAATGGACTGAAGACTGTGAAAAGTCATTTAGGGCATTGAAAGAACGTCTCTGTTCATCCCCAGTACTCCGAAGTCCCGACTTCACAAAGCGATTCCTTGTCCAGGTGGACGCATCAGGCATAGGAATCGGAGCCGTCTTGTCCCAGGGAGAAGAAGGTGAGGAACACCCCATTCTTTATCTCAGTCGCAAACTCTGTCCACGAGAAACTCGCTATGCAACAATAGAAAAAGAGGGATTAGCCATCAAATGGGCCTTGGAGAGCCTAAAATATTACCTCCTAGGTAGAGAGTTTGATCTCGAGACAGATCACAAAGCACTCACCTGGATAAATGCCATGCGGGACCAGAATCACAGGCTGACCCGGTGGTATTTATCTCTGCAACCGTTTAGATTTACCATTCGTCACCGATCCGGCAACACAAACGTCGTGGCCGACTTTTTGTCAAGGTTTCCCCCCACATGGTGAACCTTCTGGAGGGGGGGGATAATGTGACAGGGTCAGCTGTCACCATAGTGGTAGTTCCAATCACCTACGGCACACACACAAACATACCTACCTGTTTGGAGGGGCATGGTTATTGTTTCTATTTGTTTTGTATTTTACCTGTTCACTTACCTGTGAGTTTTTGGGGATGATGTAATTGATGTGATTACTTACCTGATGAGTAGATTGTGTTCAGCTGAATGTCATGAGTAGAGATGTGATGTGATTGGTTGTCCTGCCAGACACACCCCTTTTTGCCAGAAGCACCCTTTAAAGAGGGGGGGCTGAAGGGATTTTTTTGGGTTATATATAAATGAAGGGATGAAGATTGTTGGATGAAGGATGAGAATGATGCCAAGGGTGGTGGATTAGATGGATTGCGGAAACTAGTGAGAGTGAATGAGTATTGGACGACATCCTCGTCAAACTGTAAATATTGTAAATATCATTGTAAATATCACCAGCGCTGGATCACCTCACCACTTCCTAAGGAGCGCTCACCACAATAAAGCTCCCAGAAAACGCAAGCCTTCGACCACAGTTTTTCTTTCATCTGGTGAGAGAACCTCGGCCCACTGCACTGTGTCCGTGAAAGCCGGCACAGGGTGGAACCCGGAACCCAGTTCCATCACAGTATATGTAAAGAATTTCACCCAAGTTAATTTTGTATACTGTGTGCATAAAAAGTGAAACCACCATTGGATGTTAGAATTGGGGAGTATTCCTTTTTCTCTGCTTAGTTATTTTCACTTGGGGTGACTTTTTATTTCTTGTACAAATCTTTCAGTTTACATATTTAGCTTATACTCTTAAATGAATATGGTATTATGGTCTACATATAAGCAGTAATCACACTTGTGAAGACACGCTGGAGCAATAAAAGATAATGGGAAGGAGACTAATAGAGGGATCAAACTGATGCAAAGAAGTCAAATGTTTGCAGGGAATATAAATCCTCAAAGGAGTCTCCCCACTTAAATATAAGGTTGCAACACATTTTCTTAATGTATTAATAGTCCAGTATATAAAATGTCCATGCATTTTTATTGTTTCCCAAAGCCCAAGCAGAGTTCCCCAACCCCTTTAAACAAGCTTCGATGCATTAAATTGCCTTCATTATGTGGGTAAATCCACTTTATTTCTATAATTTCTTTAAAATTATTCCACCTGTCTTGCAAACTTTGTGTTCATTACTTCCAAAGCAAAGATTGTGTTGGTTTCTGTGAACCCCTGGTTTGCTAACCTAGGAACAAAGCCAAATTAGCCAAATATTTGAGAAATGTGGCAGGTTGGAATGCATTGTTTCTATCCTTCAAGACTTTTGGGGTGATAACAGCTCTTGCTACAGGGAATAGTGGTTATTTAGCACCAGCTAAAAAGCAAGGCTTATTTGATTTTGGAGCTTCAAAAAGCACATAGAGGACTGTGACATGACTGCTAATAACTGCTGGAAACTTGGATGCTTCAAACAAATGATCACATCCACAGAACTGTGTTGTGTAAAGCTGTCAAGTGGTGTAATGAAAGCTGCTCAGTAACACCAAGACAAGTATCCATAGAAACTCATCAAGCAACTCAAAGCAGCCTGGTGTTGTTACTGCTTAATTTGTACAACAGCAGATACAGTAAATGGACATAGAATTGGTGATATTTGATGCTAACATGATATTAATAATGATGTAAAGAGAAGACAGAGTGCAGTGTAAATTAATAAAACTGATAAGATACTGTTTTTCACAAAATATGCCCTTCACATCCACACAGAGAAATTTTTGGTTTATCAGTAAATATAACAAGATGCTTGTGTTCTTATCTATATTAAATGATAACAAGACAATCTATCACTTGTTGAGGTGATGGGCTTTGAGAAATCTGCTTTCTCAAAGCCATTGTCTAAAGCAGTGATCAGAAAGATTGGTCCTTGTGGGCCACAATCTTGCCAGTTTTTGATTTTTCAATGCTCCAACACACCTGATTCCAATAAAATGGATCCAACAGCTTCACAGGCCGGTTGTTAAAAAAAATTATCCATATAAAAGCTATATGGATTTTCTTACTTTTATCCTCGTTGTTCAAAGCAATATTGGATTGGATCTCCCTGATCCAGAATCCCGTTTTTCAGGATTACCAAATCCAGAATACCAGCATTTTAAAAATATGGGCTTCCAGCTATGTAAAGAATAACAGGTTAAAGAGCCAATATGGGGTTACTTTAAGTGTTTTTAATTTTGATACAACACACAGAAATCATAAACAGCCACTTCTGTGTATCAACTTCTCATCTGAGCCACAACAAATATAACACAAATTCATTAACAACTACATTGTGGATATTTTGGAAATGTCTTAAAGAAGGCAAAATGTCCCTCTCTGTGACAATGTTAATTTTGTACCTGAGTCCCATGGTGAGGAACCGGACCAACTTCTGGCTTTCTGTCCGAATGAGGAACTGACTACAAGGGTAGTAAGGGTTGCAATTGTTAAAAATTATTTGTGACTGGGTTATGGAAATAACATGGATTATTATATTTGTTTTTGTTGTTGACATTTGCTTCAGGGTTTATTTCATGGGACAAGTTAATGTTGTTTTATTGTTGCTGTACTATGCAGGGGCTTAATAGGTCACCTATGCCTATTTTATCTGCTTTATCCCTGTAACAGTTAAACAAGTCAGGTGCAACATATAAAGATTAGCACATGCACTGAACAAAAAGATACTATTTTTTTCTTCAAATCAGAGGTTTTACAGCAGTTTCCTCCTGAAATCTGCCTTGTAATCCTGCTCTCTGTTAGGATCGGGATAATCCTGTTTTCTTGGATCACAGATCAGATCCAACTCAAAAACATCAGACTTCCGGGTTTTATCCAGATTACAACCATGATTGGATTACATGATCCAATCTAATTCCGGAATCCTTCTTTCCCTTTTGAAGAACCCATTTTCAAGTGATCCAATCCGATAACTGAAATCTGACCAGAACCGGCCCCTCAAGTCCTGCACAGTGACTCATCAAATTGAATCAGGTTTGTTGGAGCAGAGAAACATTGTAAACTTGCAGGACGAAGGTTGGGTTATCTGCCCTACCACTGGTCTAAACTTACGTCACATTCTGCCACACTACAGGTCTGAACAGAACTGTAACCTGATTGAGGTCTTTTTTTTTTTTTTTTTTTCTGGCATGTAAACAGGATTACTGACGTTTGAATTGTTCATAGTGATGGTTAAACACTTTCATACCATCACCTGCTTTGTGGATGCTTGCTTTTCAGTTTTGTGTAGATAACCAAATAGTTCCTTCAGTATTTGGAAAACTATATTCAAAAAGTGCAAACTTGTTAAAATATATTTTTTCTGTATGTTTTTTTTTTATTAATTTTTTTATTATTACTAATATTTTGAGAGGTCTGGATGTATTAGAACGACGCTTTGTGAAAAAAGTTGATTTTTGCACCTTGAATCCACAAGTTTCAGTTTCAAGCTGATGGCTGTTTACACTGACTATTGACTGCTGTGGTTTACTGTACACAGAACTAAACACACACAAAAGCAACCCAATCTCTTTGTCAGGAGTAAGAGACAAATCTAGTTGCCTCTGAAATCATTTTCAAGCCTCTCCATCTCTCTGAAGGAAACAATTTTCACAGGTTTCAGAGAAATAAAGTTTTTTTCCCCACCTGGCCAGACCCCTTGGGTGATGTATCACTCTAAATTGCAGCTTTGACTCAAATCTCTGGATACAGTCACATTGTTGGCAGGAGCCTGTACTTTGTCTTTTCTCTTCTCCTTTTCTTTATTTTTTGGGGGGGATTAGGAATTTCACAACATATCTTCTGCCTTCCCTCGATACTGAATAGAACAGTAACACTTGCGCTACTGAGAAGGATGCATTCAGAGGGGTGAAAGGAAGGGAATTTTATTTATTTTTTTAATGGTATGAGGAATTTACACAAGCTACTTTTCAGCTTGTGTAAGTTAAAGCGGATATGTGTTTTCTTTCACTCTCTCTCTTTTTTTTAAACTGTGTGTGATAAAATGTTTCCACCTTTACTCCCTCCTTACAACAATCATCTAGGTCACAGTACCTCTATGAAGGCTCTCCTGTATCTGCTTGCTCGCTCTTCCTCTCTAGTGGCTCCAGGTGTGCAGCAGCAGCCAGGTCTCTCCTGTTTATCATCACCTGCTATAATGACTGGACGTATACAAAATTAACAAAATGAAGTAATGAGCTCCTAATAGACAGGAAAGAAAGCAGCATTGCATCATTTTGAAAAGCACAATATATAGTGATGATTTAAAAAAAAGAATACATAAGATACAATATTCTAAAGCAGCTTAAAAATTAGATTAGAGAAATTTGTATAACCGGATGCAAATGAGTAATGACAAATATGTCAGTATTTTTGGACATTAGGAGCGTGAGTAGTGTGAAGTGGTGATGGTGATTCTGACATCTTTCAAGGAAGAACTGTTTCTTGTTTTTATTCTGGCCTTGATACTAATCAGCTATTGTTCTGAAGTCGAGGGCAGTAAATAGTCCAGGACGAAGTTGGGAAGAGTCTGCGTCAACCATGGCTGCGAAGAATGGAAGAAAAAATAAAAGCAAAAAAAAAAAAAAAGAGAGAAACTCAAAAAACAACTAGGACATAGGACATACAGCTTGGGTAACCCCTAGCCATCCCTTTACTTCTGCTGCTATATGCATCCCCTGCTGGGGAACGTCTGATGATGCACTGAGTACTCTCCTTGATTTCTCTCTGTTTGCCCTTTTTTTTCCCTCTATATATATGATGCTGTCATTAACTTGTTTTTCTGTTTTTTTCTCAGCGGGTATCCCTGGCTTAGAGTTATGGTACTGTTGACCACTGTGTCCACCCCCAACTGGTCGAGGCAATGGCTGCCCTTCCTGAGCCTGATTTAGTTAGAGGTGTTCTTTCCTGTTAAAAGGGAGTTTTATTTATTTTTTGTTTCATTGTCACCCACCACCCCGTGTATGTCCAGGATGGGGTAATAAACTGAAGAGAAGATTCAATGCAATCCATTGTTTTTTCTCAACTAGGCAATTATTTTATTAATAGTTTTTGACAATGGCACACAATCTGGCATGGCAAAAAAAAGTCTTTCCAGATAACATTGAAACTGGAGTTTTTAAATATATTTACCCTGGAAAACAACCAGCCTTCAAAAATCTGACTTCACTAAATCCTCTGAGCCTGACTTCTGTCGCCTCAGATTTTTGGAAACTCTGGACAAATAAATCCCTAATTGTGATACATAAACCACTTTCTGAGCTCACTGCTTGTGATCAGAATAAGTCTTTATTTTCTGCATCGTAAGACTGGTACACACAAGGATTTTTTAAATCTGAAGAGATTTTTTTATCTGTTGGAGACCCCACACGAAGACAACAAATCAGACATTCAACAGTTTTGATCATACTCTGTGTGGCTTGCTCCAATAATCTCAGCACAGAAGAAACACACACATAATGATTCTGTCCTGCTAGAATTTAGTCCACCAAGTCAGAAACCTTTCATGATCAAATGTGATCTAACAAAAACAAAGAAGAAGAACCATGACAACAAACAGAAAATGCAACACCCAGCGTGGCAGAGGACATACATGATGAAGTAATCACGGCGGTCTTGGGACTATTGTTAACAGAAACATCCAGAACTGGAATAAAATAACGGACTAGAGACAGCGTGAACAAAGATCTACATCCTTCCTTGCTACCCAGTTAGCTTGCTCTCTGATTTGCTACATTCTGTTCCACATCAAAATCCACAGAGTCACAACTCAGGAGTCATCGGCTTTTCTCACACGTGAAGATTTTTGGTCGTAAATACTGAACATGTTAAATACTTCCGATTGTCGGCCATGACCTGTTTCAGAGCCAATTGTCAGGACGAATTCGCTCTTAACACACCTCAGACCAAATGATATTTTTATAGGAAAATCTTATAAGATAATCGGGCATTTGCCCCTTCCCTTGGTTGGGAAGGGGCAAAATTGGGACAAAAACAGCCTGATAATCTTTATGTGTGTACCCAGCTTTAGAATACTTTTGTTCTCACTTAAGTACAAACCTGATAATCTGTTCTATCCACACCCACCCACCCATCCATCCATGCATCTATGCAAGTGATGCTGCCTATTTTAGGGACTTTTTCCTGTTGGGTGTGCCCAGTAAACCTACAAAAGGAGGTACCCAGGAGGCAACCTAACCAGAACTCTGAACCAACTTTTGATGAAAATGCTTATCGGCTTTAATTCAAGCTCTCACCAGATGCTTTAGTTCCTTACCCAGTCCCTCAGGGTGAGCTAAATCACCTCACAAAAGAAACTAATTTTAGCCACAATATCATTCTTTCATCCATTAAATGTTATGACCATAGGTGAGGGCTGGGATGTAAATCAACTGGGAAATAAAAACAATGGCCTTTTCTCAGCTTTGTTTTACTACAATGGTCCAGAACAACACACACACATTAGTGCAGGCACACCGCCTATCCACCTGCCAATCTCACACCAATTTTCTTTCCACTTGAGACACTTGAGACTTTGTTTGGCACAACAACTGACATTGTGGGGGCAATGTCCTGCTGTTCAGCAAAAAAAAAAAAACAAACAAAAAACAAACAAAAACAAATGTTAATTTAAAGGGTTAAATTGAACTGAAAGCCCCCCTAATCTAACTAAAGCTGTTAGTAAAGTTTCCTGAATTAATTAAATTTTATTTGCAATGGTCATGCAAGACTGTGCAGTATGAGAAGTATGTAAACTTTATTGCTGTGGTTATTTTATTTATTTATTTATTGTAGCTGTAGTAACCAGCACTTAAGGGTCATGTTATTGTCATTTAGCTTCTGTTAAAGAGAAAAAAAAAATATTGTAATCATCTCATAGCATTTGTAAAAGAAAAAAGCTTTAGGTACGTAAGTCTATCCTGTTCCTTATATTAACTTATTCATTTATTAAGGATAGAATAGGATATAATTTAAGCAGGCATAATACAATTCAATGTAGTTTCAATGCAAAGAGAGCAACTGATGTGCTGTACTAAGAGTTTACAGCTTGTACATGAACAATAAATCAGAATAATTAAAGTTCCATGATAGACATGGCAAAATTAAATAAAATACGAGTTTACAAACGTTACAACAACTCTTAAAAAGAAAAATATTAAACCAGACACCAAAATATTTACCATAAAACCAAACTAAAGAAACTGCATTGACTTCTTGCCCTAACAAAAATCATCTTTTTGCAGACGAAAAAAATAAATAAAATCAATTTAAAAAATATGTTTTTTTCTGTATTAAATCAAAGTAAAATAAAATATCTTTAATATACCTGTGTACCTTGAAATATCAGAGCTAGGGTTTGATGGACTCGTTTGATTTCCTTCAGACAAGGTTGCCAATCGATTTCCAGCCTGTCTTTGATAGCCTCTCCGAGGAGTTTGATTGTAGAGTTCCACTCTGATTGGTCACCTCAGGTGGCACTGGGATTCAAAAAGCAACCACAGAAATATTGTGCATGTACCTTCATTCATATCCTGTGTATTCTGCTGTGTGTAGCCGAATGTGTGTGTGTGTGTGTGTGTGTGTGTGAGCGCATCTTGTGTGAGTGTAAGATCTTTGTGTATGTGCCTGTAACCATCCATCAGCTAGCAGATAAATACAACAGTATTGTGTTATTTTGCTTCAGGACATACTGTCATGAGCCATGGTCATGAGTCATAAACCTATAAAAGAGAAAGAATAAATGTTAGAAACAGAAGGAGACCACCTGTGCTTCTTTCGGTTTGAAATTGACAACTGTAGAGTTATATTTATCTTTGAAACAAACATGAATTAAATTTGTTTTGCAATCAAGTCTCATCACAGTCATTTACATCATTGCTCATTGTGAGACCAAAGAGAAGAATGTGGAGAAATGTTTATAGATTAACAGAAAATATTGGTTACTAGCTCTAAATGTGTCAGCTGTGAGATTATTCTCAGGTGATGGTTCTAATTTTCTGAATTTTACTTCAAAGATTTTTTCTGCTTTGACAGATTATAAACTACTTGATGAAATGAAGACAGTGAAATTACCATGGCAACTTTGGCCTTTTGTGAGTCCCATGCAACTATCACACATGCCTGTCTGTGCAGAAACGATGTTCAGGCTGAATCACAAGACTTAAGCTGAATCACAAGACTTAAAACTGAGAACTGTCCTAATGTAAACACCATGTAATCCCAATGTAAAGGAAATGTTTATATTATCAAAACATAGAAATCTTCAATTTGTTAGAAGCTGAAAGAGAATTATATATTATTTTGTTGTAATAAATTAACAAATTTATTTCTGTTCCAATTTTTCAAGTCTGTGATGTGGATTTGAGTCAAGTTTGATAGGGTTAATCTGCTCACAATTACCAAATGCTCTCTTGGGTTTTATTTTTTTATTTATGTATTTTCCTTTAACCCTGGCCTGTCCAGCATCCTAACATACAGAACAGTGGTCTGTGTGCTATATCTTGCTTGACAGATTTGCTCTACCAGGGGAGACATGTTATATACATGGCTGCCCTTGATATTTTTATTATTTTTATTGTAATCTTATTGTCTTTAGTTTTTATATGTCAGTGCTGAACCTGACAGGGAGATGGAGGAAGAGGGGGAAAAAGGGAGAAAAGGACAGTTTTAAAATGTGGAAATAAAGTTGTCTAGGCTGCCTAAAACACACCACAAAAAACAATATAAACTACCACAGTACTACATGATACATAAAGAAAACAGAATAGTATTGATATGAAAAAATACAGTAGTCATCAAGCAGACCTGCAGAGAAACGTACCAACACACAAACATCAGCAACATCTAGTCAGAAGCGGATAGAGAGACGAGCACATTTGTGAGTATGCACTTGTGAACGTGTACACTGCCTGCTAATGCCTCCCTGACAATAAACTAATAAAACAACAGAACAAGGAAGAAATGTGTGCTTGCAAGGGGGCCGTGATCACGCCGCACCCCGAAGCATCAGCGCCCCAGATGCCCATCAGTTCCACAGAGCACAGAGCCCAGGATAGCCAAAGCAGACAGAGCAGTGGTCCACTCAGACCAGAGCAGAGGGGCCCCCAGACCGGAGCCCCCGGCGAACGGGGCAGAGGCACCAAGGACCACCTATGCCCCCCAGCAGAGCCCTGCCCAGGAACCCGACAGAGCCCGACCGCCCCAGGCAAAACCACCGCGGGCCACCCCAACCCAAAGTCCACAGTAATAAATCAAATACAAATAAGGGAAAATAACTGTTCCCACATGTCCCCAAACTGGGGACACTTCTTCCCTTCAGTCACTTTATGAGGATGCTATTCTTAAATAAGCATTTCACAATTATGTTTTCTGTATTTGCTGTATGTGCCCGATTGTTGGTGTCTCCACATTGTCTTATGTCAAGGACATCTTCCAGTTTTTCAAAGAAGAGAAATGTCAATATTATATGGCCTGAGAATGAAAAAGAAAACACTTCAATTGGCAGTGTCACACTTTACCAGTGCTTCAAACAGCAGGATCACAGGCAGCTCAAACAGTTAAATCATATAATATGTAAATGGTAAATGGTCTGTACTTATATAGCGCTTTTGTCCAAAGCTCTTTACATGTATGTCACATTCACCCATTCACACACACATTCACACACTGATGATCCAGAATGCAGCAGCACGTCTGGTCTTCAACCAGCCCAAAAGAGCTCATGTCACTATGCTGCTAATTGCTCTTCAGTGGCTTCCAGTTGCAACACGCATCAAATTCAAAGCTCTGCTTCTGGCTTACAAAACAGTAATCCAAACGGCTCCCGTCTACCTCCACTCCTTAATCCAGAGCTACACCCCCTCTCGACAGTTACGCTCTGCCAGCGAAAGACGCCTAGTGCTACCAACACAACGTGGCGCAAAATCAGTAGCTAGACTCTTCTCCTCTGTTGTTCCCCAGTGGTGGAACGATCTACCAAACTCCGTCCAATCTGCAGAGTCCTTATCCACTTTTAAGAGCAAGCTAAAGACTCAGTTGTTTAATGAGCATTTCCGCACTTAGCTTGACTCTTCTACTCAGAATGAGTTAGAAAGATTTGTCCAGCTCTTTGGCTCAACTCAGCACTGAATAAGCTGCATGCACTTATGCCCAAGTTGATATTGTGTGATGAAATCGTGATCTTGTATTTAAACAAAATGACCTACAAAAAACTATTAAGTAAAAAAAAAAAAAGACAAAAATTATAAGCGCTGCTTCCAGCACTACATAACAGCACATGGGTTCAACTGGATTCACAGCAGTCTGACTACCACTTAATTATGACGTCTCATCTTGTTTGAATTCATGCTTGTGTCGTTCTTTCTCTCAATGTAAGTCCCTTTGGGTAAAAGCATCTGCTAAATGACTGTAGAATAGAATAGAATAGAATAAGCTGCCATGCAAGGAGCTCAACCACGACCCATCAGGAGCAATTTGAGGTTTGGTGTCTTGCTCAGGGACCCCTTGACATGAGCTCGAGAGGCCAGGATCGAACCGGAACCCTTGGGCTACAGGATGACCACTCTACCAACTGAGCCATGCCGCCTTCATAATAAGTCAGTACTTACTGCTAATCTGAACAGGTGTTTTATTTTGATAACATTAGTAGTATTTATTTATTTAGAAACAGGGATATTATTGCACAATTCCATTTAAATATGCAAGATGTTTGAATTTTCAACAAACTGATTGTTGTTTTTGATATTTCCAAATTCAATTCATTGAACAAGCAGCCGCCAAAATATTAATGAAACACCATTTTAACATATGCCCATAACTCAGATGCCCATGAGTCTGGTTGCATACAAAACACTGTGTAAAGAAATGCTCCCTAAAGGCTTCAGATAACCAAAAGCAACAAAAAAATGAGTTGGAGGAGAACTATCGACATTTCAATTCTGCAAAGATGATGTGCCTAACATAGGAAACAGATCACTGAGCTTATGGGATGAAGATTTAGTTTCACTTGATATTCTCAGCCAATTAATTGGACCATATCTATGATGTGGAATTTCAGCCCAGCCATTTCAGCTGTGATATTAGATGCACCAAGCTTGAATGTGTTTACAGATAAGGATTTAATTTTTAAAAAAAAAAAGTATTTTCCCTCTCCTATCCCATCTCTTGAGTTAAATAATTGGAGGAAGTACACAATTCAACTGCAACTGAAAGATCTGCACTGAGGAATCATTACGCTACCTTTTGGACAGTTCCTTTATGAATCTATGCATCTATATATTTACTATCTAAACTGAATTTGTGAACACAAAATTAATTTAACTGATGCATCAAATATTGACTTTAGGGATATCCAGAAACACTGGCTCTCCATGTCGGGGCGACAGCTCTTTGCTGTGCAATGATTTGACTGAAACATTTTTTAATTCATTGATGCCGTTATGTCTTCCTTGATTTTTAACAATTATTTCATCTTTACTCTGTTTTTTAGAGTTTTTTTATTTATTTATACTCTTTGTACTGTTTCCATTATGACAGATGCAGAGATTTGCATCCCCTCTCATCCTTGATGATCACTTCCCAACAGTCTTTGAACCTAATAGCATCATGGGAGCTGCCACATGCTGGTAAACAGAAGATGGCTCTAACTACTCTTTCTCTGTCCAGTTGATGATTTAATTTTCTTTTTTCTTTGACTGTGTGAAACCTGCTGCCTTTGTAGTTGGATAACAATGCTAAGACAAATATATCCTAGTGTGTCTGACATGCTCTCTGTCATTACCAGCTCTCCTAATGAGGTGTTTATATTCCCTTTTTCTTTTAAAATAGTCACTGACAGGGTTGAGCCTTTGTAGTCAGATAATGTGATCTCCTCTAACACATTGGCCTCACCGCAACATGAAAGGGCTTAGTTGTTCTGTGTGTGAAAGGCTTTCCATGTTGCTCTGGAAGGTCTTTATTAATAATTACACATTAGACTGTCTCACTACTGACAGAATAGATGACAAAAGAAACTTCATAGAGGGAAAGAAGAAAAATTACTTTTTTTCCCATCTGACCCCTCATTTGTTTGTGTCATATCTTTTACAAGAAAGTAGAACAACAGACTGAATGATAACCATCATAAATCTTTAATAAACGAAACTAGGAAAAGCTATTAAGAAAAAATAAATTTCTTTATCTCTTTCCTAACTTGTTAGACAAATATCAAAGTATCTCAAAGACCCTATGGAGGCACTTTAACCACCTTGAGGTGGTAATGAAGGCAAATAAGTTCTGAATAACTGAATAACAGCAAAGGAGGAGTGCAATAAGAGCCCAGATTTAAACTCCAAATAGATGTTGAAAGTCACTCCAATTTATAAATCCAGTGATAATAACAATATGAACAATTACCAACCAAGTTCTGTTCTACCAACTCTCCCTGAGGTACTGGAGAAAGTTGTGCACAATAGACTGAGTCAGTACCTGGATAAGCTATATATTCTCACCAGTTCTCAATGTGGCTTCAGGAAGAAAAGTTTAACATGCATGGTGTAGCGTAATGCCTCGATATTAATATAAACCTCGGCAGTAGAAATTAATATCAAACCAATTAAAATTATAACTGTGATTTTCCTCGAATTAGGGCACCACTCTTCTGTATAATAATTGAATAATCCACGGTCCAGAAGAGAAAACCGTGAGCAGGGCTGCAATAAAATAGATTTTAATTCAGTCTAACTCTCTTGTCTGAAGTGGCGAATTCAATGTCTGAAGGGACCTTGATTCCATCCAAAATTAACCACGGAAACGATTCTAACTTTCAAAAATTTTAACATTTATTAACACCAATAATCAATTAACAGCAAGGATAAATCAATATCAGAAATTATGAAATTATCAATATCGCTTTAGAGACACTGCCGGCCTTCTGTTGCACCGGGAGGGTAAACCAGCTTAAAAGACAGTAGAAAGAAAACAGCACAATGAAATAAACAAGGGTAAAGAAGGCAATCAAATTAAATCAGGGATTATAAAGAAATTGATATCTGTATCTTACGCAGTTTGGAATATGGAAAAATTAACTAACTAATGAGTAACCTTTAATTCTAGTCGGAACCTAGCGAAGTAGATGGGAATTTAGGAAGACAATTTAGAATAGTCAGTTGAATTAAAGGAATGACTAAATGAATTTTGGAGTGGAGAGTGAATAAAATTCAACGTTTCAAAGACACCAGCTAGACCCAGTTAGAGGCTCGGTTCGGTCTTACTTGGAGCAGGTGGTAGGGCCTACAAGCAGGGTTCGGGTACGACGTCAAGGTGGACAAGATCCCTGAAGTCGTCTGGTACCCGGCAGAAGACAGCCCGTCCGCAATGGTTTGGATCAGCTTCCAAGACGAACTGGGTTGATTCCCACGCTCCACTGGCACAGCGGTGGCAATTAGCTGGTGTGGTTCCAGAGGCTTGGAACCGTAATCAGAGCCTTGTTGTCGGAATTGTCCACAATTGAGCGTTATGGATCAGAACGCTTCTGGCAGAGATTGGCTCTGAAAAACTGAACTTTGGACTGACTTCCCAAAGTTCTTTCTCAAAAAGGAAAACAATTAAAAATGCAACAAGTTAGAATATCTCTTGCGCTGGATACAAAAGTTGTATATCTTGGTTGCGTAGCAACGGGATTGGCTACTTTGAGCAAAACTGATCAAAAACATCAACGAATAACACTAACAAAAGACAAAACGAAGTTGAACATTCTAAGACTTATTCCATGGATTTGTTTCTCGTACAGATCTGTTTTAATAGGTACCTATTCGTTTCTCCTTCTCCTCTTTTCTCTTCTTAACTTAACTAAAATCTCTGAGTTTCTGGTAATATTCTCTGGCTAAGGCGGGGTTTGGCGTGGTTAGGCCAATCACAGTATAGAATATTGGCGCGATTGAGCTTAATTTGCATACAAAGGCCTAGACGTTTAATGACTGTCTATGTAAGAATAAACTTATTTTCCCATATGCCAGTTCAAACAGAAAGTACACTTATAAAACACATTTCATAAAACAGATGAATATCCTGTTTGAAGGATAAACACACACAACTTCCAGTTATTACAGGCGGTTAATTATCCATGAGATACAAACATATTTATACCATTTCATTAATAAAACACAGAAATACTTTGGCAATCCATTAACTGTAAATGAAGTTCATATTTACAATCACACACTATCCGTTCTGTTCTGGATATTTATGGATAAAAGTTTCTGTAAACTGTTTAAAGTTGGGTTTGTGATCCCGATAGCAAACCTTAAAACGGCCAGCAGGAGGGGATGTTGATCCGTCCTAAGAATCCCTTGAATTGTAACTTTGCAACGGTACATCGCAGAGAATTCATTCAAAGTTACCATTTGCACTTTCCTAAGATGTGTGATCATTTTAAACATTCATTATTACAAAAATTCAACGATTAAAGGCAGTTTGAAGACTATAGGTTAAACAGTCCTGTAAGAAAAGGGTTGTTATTTCTGACACTTCTTTGGGAAGAATGTGGTCTAGCGTCTTAAGTTCCATCTCAGGTTGATTTACATGAGCGACTGTCTGGGGAAGAGGGCCTTAAATGTTGTTAATCACCAAAAGGTTTGAGATGTTCCCTGGTACGGCTGACACTCGGCCCTGAATTAACTCAGCTTATGAGTGTTTCTTCTTTTTGAGGTTAATGAGTTAGAGTTTTCAGGTCGGATGGCCAATCAAGTCTCTTCTGAATGCAAAGTTTGTGTAGGCTGGGAACTCAGTGTTAGGTCAACAATTGTCCATCTGGTGGTGGACAGGAATTTCCTCTGGGTGTAAAACATGTACATAGAATAGAGGGGGGGGGGGGGGGGGGGGGGGTATCATCCTCTGGGTGATACCAAGGATCTTGGGACCTTAATGCTACAGTGGCTTGAAAAAATAAATTATGTTTTCAACCAGGGTGATTGTGGAGTTGGCATTTTCCTGGACCTATCCAAGGCATTTGATACTATTGATTTTGACATATTTCTGGGGAAGATTCACCATTATGGCATCAGAGGAATAGCGCTCAACTGGTTCAGAAGTTACCTATACGGTAGATAACAGTATGTAAATATTGATATCCATATATCACAAAAGAAGGAAATCAAATATGGGGTCCCCCAGTGTTCACTTCTGGGGCCTTTACTTTTCATAATCTATATTAATGACTTTGTAAATTCTTCTCAAATATTACATAAGGTTATGTTTGGAGATGTTACTAATTTGTTCCCGACACACACTAATACACTGGACAGACAGCATCTTTTAAACGCTCAACTGAAAAAATAAAGATGTGGTTCAAGTGTAATAAATTATGTGTGTAAAGAGCAATACACATATTTTAATAGCATTATAGATTCATACACACACACACACACACATATGAATATATATATATATATATATATATACGCATATATATTCCTACGCATTTGAAGCCCTCCACAGTGTCAACATTCACTCCACTGGTGGAACCAAGGATCATTGGTGGTCTTGACCCACTCCTCTTCATCCTCTTAGATGCATCCAAAGTGGCAAGTCTCTGAGGAGCAGCTGAAGTAAAATGTGAAGAGGAAGGAAGAGAGGAGCATCCCTTGTAGAGCTGCAGTGTTGCTGACCACTCTGTCGGACACAGTGCTGCAGGCACACATACTGTGGTCTGCCAGACAGGTAGTCAACTATCCAGGACATAAGGAGGGAGTCCACCTGCATCGCTGTCATCTTCTCATCCAGTAGAGCAAACATTTAACTTTAACATGTAACACACAATCTCAAGCAACACTTCCACAATGACTAGGTCATGTTGAGTGAAAAAACCTGAGAAGAGAAACTGACAATAGTGACTCTGATTAGATCACTATTTGACAAGGATAGTACATCCTGGGTGATAGTTGGAAGTTGCTTTTTGTTTTATCAAATGCTGGTGTTGTGAGGACCTAGCAAGGCATTGGCAACGCTTCACTGGCAACAGTCCGTCACAACAATTCAGTATATATGAGTTTTGAGAGGCACAGACATCACTTTTTTTTATTTTAAGGTAACAGTGAGTACTTTACATAAATAACCCTAGCTTGGCTCATTTGCTGCGTGCTCTATCTTAAATATGGTGCAACAATATGTTAAGCACAATGAGTGTGAATAATGAATGAGATGCATTGGTGTTAGCCTGGGTGTGGAATCTGCTTAAAATCCTCACAGTTTGAAAGAATAGGTTGTGGCAGGGCCATTGGGGATCGCCACCGCAGGACAGGGAACCACACATGACAGTGAGTTTACCAAATAATGATCTGACAAAGAGTAACTGAAAACTCAGGACTAAAATACACAGACTGACAAATTAAACACAGGTGACATGCATGAGTAATCAGACAAGGTGCACTAACGAACAGAAACCAAAGAAACACAAAACTAAGCCCTGAACACCAAAAAACCAAGAACAAAAACTAGAAATATGACCAACACTAAACACAAAGTCAGAACCCAAACCTTAAACCATGACAACAACTGTTGGTCTTATACAGCTCAATTCCAAAAATGAGAGGCTAATATGTATTATATGAATAAAAACAGAATTCAGTGATTTAATAATCTTATAAACCATCATTTTATTCACAGTAAAATGTTGCTTTCAAGTAGAAAACATGAAATGTTGAAATCGAGGTGTCAAAGTCATGGCAAGGTCCTGTTTACTTTGTAAACACCTGATGAATGAGGAGACCAGCTTCTGGATCTTTGGTAGAGGAATGTTGTCTCTGTCTAGCTGCTCCATGGAAAACTGTCTCCAGATTTTCTGAATATTTTGATCCGATTATTGAAAATGAAAAAATACTCAAAGTCTTCGCACTGATACACTTGTAGATTACTAAACCTCTGCCCTTCATTCCTTCTGAGAAACTCTGCTTCAGTCACATAATTTGATGGTTGTTTGACCTCATGATTTGAAGTAAACATGATTTGATCTGAGTTCATGACGACATTGATGTATTTCCCATTTATGTCTGTTTACCCCACTGTATGTATTTTGCTATCTTTCTATTTTAGCGTCTTCTTTTAATTATTTCCTGTTAGTTTGTTTTAATTTCCTTTTTTAATTATTCTTTTGCATCATTTTGTAATGCTTTTAATGTTTTAAGTAAATTATTGAGTTGTCTTGTACATGAAATGTGATAATAAACCTTCATGAAGAGATGATTGTTGACTTCAGAAGGAACAGGAGTACGCAAAGCAGACTACTTTTTAAAGTATCTGGCATGTTTTCGGTATCTGCACCAAGATGTTGCATATCTTCTATAAGTCTGTTGTGGAAAGTGCGATCAGCTTTTTGGCCATCTGTTGGGGCAGCAGCATCAGAGCCAGAGATCTATAAAAGATGCATGACAGCTGGTTCTGTGGTGGGGATAACTCTGGAGCTGCTGTAGATGATTATCCAGATCACAAGCTGCTCAACATAATGGACATTTTTTCACATCCTTGACACAACACAGTGAGGAAACAACAGAGTGTGTTCAGTCAGAGGCTTCTTCAAGTTCACTGCAAGACAGTAAGCTACTGGAGATCATTCTTGTCAGCAGCCATTATCCTTTTTTTGCCAATTAAGTTACTGAAGAACAACTGTTTCCTCATGTTGTTTCTCCTTAGCACATCTTTTTTAGCCTTTTGTTGCCACTGTCCCACCTTTATTAACCTCACTGATTCAAAGAATATAAAGAGATTTTGTCTGTGATCTGAAAATGATCCTCAGCAGGAATATTGCTGGACAGGCTCTGAAAGGACCCTTCTCTGTGTGATTAGCGTTTGTGTTTTTTAACCATGCGTTCCTGTTTCCTCACACAATTTGTGCATGTTACATTAACTAGTAAATCCAAATTGTAAACTGAAAATGTATTATTATGGTTGTCAGTTTTTTCTTTGTTAGCCCTGTGATGGACTAACAACCTGTCATGCACATAACCCAACTATCACCATTAGTTGGGACAAACTCCATTTCACAAACAGGATGAAGTGGGTGCAGAGGATGAATTGATGGTGGGTTGGCAAACGTTGCTGTGTTGCATTGCCATCATAACCTGGAAGGGCAGTTTGGGTAGCTAATGAAAATTATGAATGCATTACAGCTTTGGGAACTTTGCAGTGCAGCTTATTAAAACAGGTAAATTTTGTGACCCTGGAAGAAAGTGCTGATGTCAACCCCTGCTTCTTAACACAATCAAGACACCAGTATTCCCATCATTAGGTTTCTTTACATGGAGGAAAAGAGACAATGAAAGATAAACTGTAATCAAACCCAATCATGTGGATATATATTTTTTCCAGTAATTAATATATTTTGACCACATTATACATATATACGCTCCTTTTATCTCCCAGTCCTGGCTATTCACTGCTTATCTCCTCCACAGCAGAACTGTTTCATTCTTAATTGCTGTGTGTGTCTGTCTCAGTGTAAATGCCAGCTGCATCTCTCAAACTGAAGGCCAGACTTTTACACTGACCTTTAGACCCTCATCAACCTCTGTCTTTCCACACACACTCTGTCTCTCTCACATATACACAACGGCTGACAGCATGGCAGCTGGGAAGCTTCTGTTAAACGGAGTTGTTTTCACCTCCATTTAACCTGAAGGTAAATATCACATGTCTACTGCCAGAACTTCTTTGTCTTCTTCCTCTGTCTCAATTGACTTCATTTAAATTCCATTCGCTTGTAAAAGTGCTTTAATAATAATTTACTGTGGCAGAATTGTCTGTATTTTACTGGCAGCTGAAGTTAAAGTGAAAAATAAGTACTGAAAATTTATGTTTTTGTTCATGAAAAAAAGCAATTGGATTTTTGCATTAATGTGGCAGAAATGTGTTTATGATTTCCACAGAAGTTTTAAGCCTAAGTGGGTTCAACTTTTACTAAATTCCTGTCATATTCACATAACGATCATATTTACTTGATGAACACAGAGTTCTAATCTTCTCCAACACAAGTTTGTTGAAAATTCTGTTTTAGTTTCCATGTTAACATAAAAGAACTGAAGCGAAAAAGCAAATTGGCAGCAGTTGGGTCCAACTGAGTGAAAGTGATGCAATGCCGTAGGATACGAGTAAAACAGGCTGCATCGTGTTTTTGATGAAGGAAACCTGAAAGTCAGTATGCTGTCACCTGCCACAAGGCCACAAATCATGCTCCCTTCTGGAAGCACATATGGATAGCTGAGGGTACCACTACTAATTACTCTAATTGGCATCTACAGGGCTTTTTCAAAGCAACATGCATTAAGCTTTTTCCAGCACATTGCTGTGCAGTTGGTGTCATTTTATTGTAATCACATTCACACACGTTGGGTCATAGTTTTTTACAGAACCTCTGATGACAAAAATTTATATCACTCAAACCATCCAGGGTGTATCAAATATAGCTTTTATATCTCTGCTGCTGCTGTCTGCACACGTAATTTCTAGGTAAAGAGTCTCTGCAGGAGATTAGTTTCTACAAGTTCTGGGGGGAAGATATACAAGGATTTGGTGCAAAAATGATTGTCTGGGACTCTGTATTTTATAGACATCATGCTGAGAATGCCAGATGACGTTACATAATAACTGTTTTCTGTCTCCATCTACACCATCTGCATCTGAGCAAATTCACAATCTTTTAGTGAATGTCAGCACAGAGAAAAAACTGTAACCAGATATCAAACTTGCTTACAGTAAATGCTTTGGAAGTTTAAGTGCTTCATTTTTACACTAATCCACTTTATGATTTTCCTTAGATATTACTAGGAAGCTGCTTGGAAAACCTCTTCAAGGACACAGAAGTAAACGTTGGAAATTGTGTTCTCACATGCCACTCTTCTGTCTCTTGTCTGCTAAATTTCAGGGCTTCAATGGCTAAAAAAAGGCTAATAAAAGAGGGTTAAGGTTTAAGGTTGGAAACAAGAATGGAAGCAGAAACAAAGACACCTTACGATGAGAAATGGGTGTCTGATCTTGCTCTGTAAACAGGAAAAGACATTCTGACTGGTTTTGCTGACATATTATTTACTAGCATAATTGCTCCAACAACTTAACAGCGGGGATAAAGTTATGTCAGGTCCAAGTTGAGACAAGTAAAATGGGAAAAAATCTTTGTTTGATTAAATAAATAAAAAATCTAAAAGAAAATCCCATGTATGATCATTATAATAGCAATAAAAAATAAACAAAATTTCACAGGGCCTAAAATATATTTAAGGTTTACTCCATACACATGCATTATTAGTCAATTTGGCATCATGACAAACTTAAGACATGAATTTAAGAAATACAAGACTTTTCATTAAACTATTATTCACCAATGCCATTAACTAATGTTAATCTGAGTCACATGAAAAATAATGAAAAATATAATAATAAAATGGGATTTTTGGATGACCAGTCCAAATTTAAACCCCACCACTTCAAGTGTTTTTGGAGGAGAAATTAAAATATTTTTGTTAACTTTGATTAAGTTTAGATTTTTTTAAAACAATTTTGAAAAGAAATTGACATGAATTGACATGACAGTTAACTTAGTAACTTAGAATGACCTAAACCAGTTTTGGATTCAGTCCTGTAATCATTGTTCTTGCATGCAAATTTTCCATGACTATATCATTTTAAATGGAGCACAATTCCCAGCAAATTTTCAATGAAAAACAACTTTTCCAAAGCAACTCATGCTGTATATGGTCAAAAACTGACAGAACACCAACTTGCAGTAGAAGATGCATCACATCTATTTTCTTGATCTACTCCTTCCCTAAAAGTTGTTCAGTGTTAAACTGACTCCTCGCACCCAAAGAAGGAATTTCTTATTTTTCTCAGAGTGCCGTGTTTGCAGGTTGCAACCAAAATGTTACCCTATTTCTGTTTATTTTTAGTGTATTTTTTTATGTTAATCAAGTGTCATTTTAACTCTTCGGTCACATATTTGAATTACCCAGGTCATCACCATATATGTCATATTGAAAATCTATGTAGGTTTAATTAAAATGCACCTCCTAAGTCTGAGCTGAGGGTTCAACAGCAATACAAGGTGGACAGAAAAATAAGAAAAAAATATTTTTCTATCAATAGTCTATTGTTAAAAAGGACATTAAACACCATGTCTGTGATGCAAGCAGACATTTTCAAAACACACCCACTCACTTGCACTTCAATTAAAATCCACTTAAATGCTTTGATAACTAAAACTAAGAACAAACACTTACAAGTCAAATGTACTCTGAAATGAATGTATTGATTTGGATTAATGTTTTTCTTCTCAGTGTTATAGAAGAATGAATGTGTTGAGCCTCAACATATTTAAAATTAATAACCAGAAGTGATGCTTAGACCTTTACAAAAACACTTCCAGTTGAACAAACTACATTTTGTCTGCTGTCTCTTGATCACATTGACAGAAGGTCTACTTTAAAGTTCTTTTATTAGCTAATCAAGCCAGATTGGTGTCTTCCACAGCTACAAAACTAAACTCAGTGGCCCTACTTTCCAACACACCTCACAGCCCAATCTGAAAACTGTGGCTCAAAAGATTCTTGTAAGCTCCACTTCACAACAGTGGTTGAGAAATCATAAAACCTGAAGGAGTAGAGGAGCAGCTTGTTAACTGGACATGTTGGGGAAGAGAAAATGCAGTCTTGTCTTCCCCTGTCATCCTAACGGTGCATGTAGGAGCTTCCGCAGTACCTAACTAGAGACCGGTACCGAATCCTGAAAAGCCCTGAGAATATATTATTAAAGACTTTAGTATCAATAAGCTCTGATCTGATCAGTGATGCTCTCAGTATCACAGGTATTAACAAAGTAGATCTTATATGTATTACTGCAGCACATTTCTCTCAAAATCTGTGTGCACGTGTCCAGGGAAGCTTTTATACCTCTTCAAACACACAGTTTTTTTTCTCAAACACACATACAATCCCTGCTCCTAATTACAATGGAAAAGACAAGTAAATGTGGCCATGTTTCACTGTGGTTAAAAATGATAATACTTGTCTCTACCTGTTTGTCTCATTGCTGCCCTACATTCAGAAGGCTGGCTTGCACAAGAAACAACATGTACAGATTTAGCTGCTCATAGTTAATCTCTGTTGGGCCAACTTAGTCATGGACGATAGTCATGGTCAGCTTATACGTCAAGCTGACAAGTGGACATCAGGCATAATAGTCAGTCTCTATTTGTATGTTTCTGTGTGTAGCCCATCATCATTTTCAGACTCCAGCTGGATCTTTTCTTGGCTAATTCAATTTGCAGAATTGCTGTCATGGCATTGGAGGGGTTTCTCACTCTTACTGGCTGTTTGGTGCTGTGAATGGATGCCCAATAAGGTGGGCAGCTGTGACAATAGAAAGCTGAAGGCTAACGTGACATGTCACACACAATCTATTCTCACTTTTCACTCGTTGAGTGTAGAAACTGAAAACAAACTGATTATCATAAATATGGAGAAACATCTGAGTAAAGTGCAGTATTCAATTGCTATTTTGCTTGTTCGGATGTTGGTGATATGAGGAGACTAACCACAGAGCTTCTTATACAAACATGCAGTTTATGACTAAGAGAGCTGATTTATATGCTGGTATGTTATGAAATTAAATCTGAAATGGTCAGAGCATCATCTGAACTGCTGCTCAGAGCAGAGATGATTCACTGGTAAGAGACTTCTATTTAACTTTAACTTAAGAGGGGTCAGATGATACGTCTGAGGAACTGCTAAACCTTTGCCCTCCATACAAAAACTTTTTTTTTCATGAAAAGACATTTCTAAAAACGTCCCTAATATAATGCTTAAAAACTTAAGGAACCCACTCAAAGAAAAATAATAAAGAAAAAAAATAAACAAAATAAAACAAGATTTTTTTCTTGAACCTTAAATTCAGACTAGAGAAGAAAATCTCCAAACCTCTGACCAAACATTCAACCTCCTGGACTGTTTCTCAATGGAAGCAGCATGCATTAGTATTTCTCTCTGACCCTCTTTGTAAAAATAACAATTTAAATATTTAAATTTTCTAAAAAAGTGTATCTCATGATTGGGCTCTTGGGGTT
Organism: Melanotaenia boesemani; assembly: GCF_017639745.1. Taxonomy (NCBI): domain Eukaryota; kingdom Metazoa; phylum Chordata; class Actinopteri; order Atheriniformes; family Melanotaeniidae; genus Melanotaenia; species Melanotaenia boesemani. The sequence continues at coordinate 7,147,949 of NC_055701.1, forward strand.
CGGGGCCCTTCACTTTGGCCTCCCTGGATGGCCAGTGCCTGGCAGGGTCAACGGCTGCCGATTTTGGCTCACCGGTGCTTGTACCCCATTACTGAGGAGGGCGCTGACCAGGGCCTCCCTCTGCTGCCCTGGGGGTAGGACCGGGGTAGTCTTTGTGGTGAGGTGGCTTGGGTCCGTGATCCAGGATTGCAGCTGATTGCCTGGGTCTCTGGGCTGCCCTAGTCTGCCTCTGGCCTCTGTGGAGGCGTGTTCACATTTGCACATCACACTCATCTCTGATCACCCCTCATTCCTCATACTCTGCATGCTGACACAGTCACCGAGTTGTCCAGTGGGTTTATATATATGAGCTACTTTTTGTTTTTTTTCTTTTCTTTTTTTGTGTGTCTTTGATACTTTGGTTGTTGTTGTGATTCTTGTTTCTACTGTTTGTTGTTGTCTTGGTTATTTTTTAAGGATCTCCTAATTACTGGCAGCTTAGTTTACCTGTAAAAGCTGTAGGAAATTCTCTGTTGTGTTTCTGTACAGGTGTATCAGTTGGTCATCTGGTGTTAGGCTGGATTGAAGGTCGTTGCCACTATCTACTTTGTCTTTGTCTCCTATTCCCTTTTTCCCACTTTCCTTTTAACTTCTCTCCATTACTGTCCTTTTTATCTGTCTCCTCTGGTCAGGTCCAGCAAGATTACATAAATTCCATGAATCCGAATAAATAAGACAAAACAACATATTTAAATAAATATAGAAATAAAAAAACTGATTATCAAGAAGAGCCTTATACCCATAAAGCTCCTCTTGGCAGAGCAAATTTGTTCAGCAAAACACATCAGCCAGACCATGATTCTGTTTGCTACAATGCTGGACAGGACACGTTAAAATAATAATAATAATAATAATAATAATAACAATAAAATAAATATATAAAACCTGTTTAACCAATAACCTGGATAATAAAGCCACAGCTGCTAACTAAAGTTTGATTTTGGAAGATCGTGTAGTGTCAGAGTAACATCACAGACTGGCATCATGCTGCTAGAATTGAAATTACTGCTTCATACTGAAAGCAAAGAACATCTCTAGTCTGTAGTATAAATGTGCAGGAAACTAAATCTGATTAAGACTGAAGCTGAATAAAAGATGATGCTGCATTTCAAATTTATACTGACAAGCTGCTGAACAATAAATTGATCAGAAAAAAAAATACCACTTCACAATACCAGGTTCTATGATGGGATTATGCATCAAGAGCTATTTAATCAACCTAAATTCACAGGGAATCATTTTGCTTGTTTAAGAAATGGAGTTTTAATCAGCAGTTCCTTCCTCTCTGGTGTTATCTAGACACTTAAAAAATAAAGAATTAAATAATAAATAAAATAATTTTCTATTATAGCCATTATGAGATTGTTTATTAAATGTATTGTCTAATTTGTGTGGGCCTGGAAACTGGAAAAGAAACTAAATTCAGTTTATAGATGTACCCTCATTTTTAATATTGAATAGAAGCCCAACAATTTTCTCTAAAGATATAAAATTACTATAACAATATGAAGAAAAAGAACCCCTTTTTCTCTTCTTTTTAACAATCCACTTGCCTTGGAAGCTATGTCCTCTATAAATTATATTCTTAATGAAAAAGAAAAAAAAGTAGTGAAAAACTAGGGATCTCTCACTTTTTGAAGTCCTTGTACTGACAGAGTGGTCCTCACTAAAATAGCTGAATGTGTACACACACAAGAGCACATACTGCCCAGAGCAGCCTTTCTGGCATTGTTGTACATCAAAAATCCTTCAAGCAGTGACTGATGATATTGGAATTGGGAAATCACTACACAGACCCCGGAGAGATTAACACCACGACGACACAATCACATGAACACACACAGGCACAATAGCAAGTCTTCCACATCAGCCAAGATGGAGCCTACAGTTAACAGCTTCCTCATCTTTCTGCACAGCTTTCCCCTTCTTCCTGTTTCACATATAATGGCTGTCAGGCCACTGTTTCCCCCCTTTTTCCTTATTTTTTGTCTTTTCTTTTTACTGTGGGACACTGCTTTTCTGCCCTTTCTGCCTTTCGCATCATTAGAGATTGCTAGATCTGGTCTCTGTATGGCTTGTATGAATGTGCTTGCTTGGAGGCATGCAAGAGGCATTTATATTTGGCTCTTTTTTCGTTTTACCACAGCAGTTATAGAGGCCACTTATTTTCTTATTTTCAAAGCAATGCGAGAATAATGTTTGAATGTTTCCTGTGCAGATCTTTTTGTTGTTTAGGTGTAAATGGATCAAGCTTATTTTGTGCTTTACAAGTCTTATCAACCGTTTAAAGAAATTTAAATTACAAGCCATAATCACACAGAACTTCATACTATTACATGGCAATTTTTCTATTTTACACATGAACTGGATTCAATTATATCAGGATCAATAACACTCTGAGGGGCACTTTGATGTAAGGATTTGAGGAGTGAGGAAGGAACCAGTGATTAGAGTACAACCTCATCCATCAATACACCAGGCCATCACTCTGCTGTGTTTCCCAGAACTACATGACACAACTAAACTCTCAGTTTGGCATTTCATGACAAACATGCATGCTGCTGCCACAGAAAGCAGCAAGGTCCCCATTAGCTCAACCAAACATTCTTTGCAAACATTTCCTACTAAAACCTGACTGAGGGCTCATTCCTGGCTGCAGAAACTAAGTAAATGTACCAATTTATTTATTTCTGTTGCAAAGTTGGCATTGATACTAACTAATGATCTATAGTTTTCATATGTCGAGTCTGCTACACACTACACATATTACAAGGTTAAAATATAGCACAGTTTGTACTGGCCACAAATTTGTATAAAAGAAAACTGCTCCTTTTTTTTTTTTTTTTTGGTATAGAGATTAAATTCCATGCAGCCAATTAAAAGTGTCTGCTATGTGGCCTAAGTAAGCTGCATACCCAAAATAGACCAATTCCCTTTTCTTTACTGCATTGTATAGTTGGTTGTTAAACAAGAGCTCTTTTCAGCCCTTCTTCTCACCTTTATTCTCTCTGTCCTCTTATCTCCACCTTTTATAGTCATATACCTGCACTACATATTTTCCTTCCCATCCTTTCTTTTGTCTATTCAGTGTCTTTGTGGTGACAGTTACACCAATCCCATGAGCAGACAACTGCTATTGTAATGTTGCTCCCTGTTGGCCTTCTACTTCCTACCTTAATTACCTCCTTACATCCCATCCTACAATTCCCTTCTTTCTCCCCTCTCACCCTTTTTGACTTATCGCTTCACTCCACATAGCTCCGTCAAGTGTCCCTCTGCGTACCCCATTACTTCCTCTTGTTTTCTCTTCACACACACACATAGAAGATAACGACTAAGAGAGTGATGATATTGTTCTGCCACACTTCAGGGACACTCAAGATTCATTAGGGGTGCACATGTTTACTCAGGCTAGTTTTTGTATTCCTGATGTCTGTTCTAGAGAGAAAGACAAAGGTAACTTAATTAAACCAGCTTTTATCTCCAAAGAAATTATGCCAAGGATGAAGGACATAAAAATACAAAACCATAGAACATGGATGTACTGCATGAAAATTATTCAGGTAAATTTGGTATTTAGTTCTATTTCTATAATTTACTGTACTTGTTTAGCAACATCATCCACTAACTTGATCATGCAGAGGCATCAGTGGAAACACCTCTGTGGGATTGTTTACATATCCCTTTGGAGAATGACTGCCATGGGAAACATTTAGGAGAGATTTATTGAGGGAACAGACAATTCTGCTCACTTCTCTTTTAGTTCTGTTGCTGATTTTTTCATTTTATTTTCAAAAGATTCTCATTAAAGCCAGATAATTATTAGGAAGTGAAATCTTAAATATTAGTTCCAACCTTTTCAAACCTCAAGACTCATTAGGTTTTGAAAAACATAAAGCTTGATTGAAAACTACATCTGCTTATTTCCTTTGAATAGAGGCAGTTCTGCAATTTACAGATGGAGTTTGTAACATTCGAGTTTTCAGGTTGTTTATAGTGAGTCTTACAGTTTCTCAGCCCTCGAAGCGTTTGTTTGGCACAAGAACCTGCAGATGTCTCTGAAGGCTTCTGTAATGTTGTGCAGTACTGAAATAAATTCTAACAATTATAGGTTCAAAACCTCTTTTGGTGTCTTTGCTGCAGTAATTAAATTAGATAAAGCAAATCTGTCATTACAGCTGAAAACAGCCTCAAAGATGAGAGCTTATTTTATTCTAGAATAATAGTATCTTAATCTCACTGTATTACAGCATGTTAGCTCTGTTAGGGAGAGGAAGTAGCATAACACCATCTATTAGTTTTAAATTAAGAAAAAAACGACTTTGTGATTAAAAAGAAGAAAAAAGAAAAGAAAAACAGCACTATAGGTAGAACTGCATAAGGAAACAGGACAGGGGGGTTTCTCAAAAACAACGAACTAAAATGGATGCCAACATTTAAATTTTTGGTTATTCAAATCTAATAACTGAGCTGAAAAGAAATGTCTCTACAAAAACTGTTGCGACTCTCAAATGGCTCATGACCCTCTTCTTCAAGAATCTGCACTATAGCCAAGACAGATTTAACCCAGACCTCAACAAATAACAGGACCAAAAGCTGCTTAAAACAAAACACACACACACAAAAAAAACTGCTCTCTGAATGATGAATGAACAAAGTTTAAATAGGAACCCGCATCTTTTGCTTGGTAAAGGAAAGCCAAGTTGCCCCACAGAGCAAAGTTTAATCAGGTTTGAAGAGGCATGGCCTAAAGAGTGAAACCAATACTGACTGCAGGGGGTGGTGTGTATTCTCAAGGATATACTGAGAAGGTTAATAAACACAGGTAGGTAAAGCTTGTAAACTAATGAATGGCTTGCTCACAGAACAGGAAATCTTAATGGCTATCCATTATCTGTGTATTAGCCTGGTTCAGCAAAGCCCAGAAATACAGGTTATTATCCAGAGTAGCATACAAAATTGAGAGTTTTCCAAAAGCAGAAGATTAAATTAATTATATAATCCTTGCTATCCTTTACTAAGGCAATAGTAATTCAAATTTAATGGACAAAAAGACAGATGTCTTCATGGTGGCTGGCTGCAACAGAGACAAACTAGCAGATGGAGACATGAGCCAAGATAACAAATGCACACAAATACATGGATTCTGCGACAAAAAGTTATTTGCTGTGCACTTTATTGAACTTTCAAGTATTGATGTTTCTCATACATTTTTTTAGCTTTTTTGGTTATTTAAAGATGCACTATGGAACTTTTGCTAACTTCCTTCCATGACCCTTATTGACATTATTATTGGCTGATTCGGCATCCATCATGCACCCTACCTATACTGTGAGCTTTTTCCAGCCAGCTAGTGTGACAAGAAAAACATAACCCAAACCTCAGCTGTAAAGTCATGCAGTGTGCCAGAACTAAAAGTTGTGAAGTGTGTGGTTTTTCAGCCTCGGGACACTACTGGGCAGCGATTGCTCCAGAAAGGTACAAAATAAATGTCACTGTGCCATCAAACACATCAGGAAACAGAGTTTTAAAGTTGGAAAGTTACATAGTGCATTTTTAAATTGAAGTAGTTACAGTAGCTCCAAACCTGTTCACAGTGTACATTAGTGTCAAAGGTGTGACAGAGTTGGGCTAAAGTTAAGTGTATCCGTGTGAAAAAAGTGGATTACATTTATATAGTTCAGGCCACTAACAACTAGTGCAGTACATGAGATGCATATCTTCCTAATATTACAAAGCATCAGTAAAATTCTGCTGTGTATCGGTGTACAGTGAGTGTATGACAAGGTTGCAATGATAGAACAACAACTTCCAAAAGGGTCCATATTCTTGTACAGGCAAATATATGATAAAATCTGCCTTTCATAAGCCCTCTAACCTTTTTCCAGTCGCTGGTTATTTCAGTCCAAATACCAACTGGTTTCATAGAAGAAGTGGAAATGTATTATCCATATTGACATACAATATTGTGCTTAAGTCCTCCTTGTTTCAACACAAAGCTGTTCTAAAGCCCTCACTGTACAGGAGTCATTTGGATTGTATCACATCAGTCTGAAAATGCAGTAGCTACTTGTTTTTCTCTCTGACTTTCTTCAGCCACTTGTACTATCTTACTTTTATCTTGTCAAGGGCTCTGTAGTGATCTTCAACTCTTCAGCGACTCCCAATCTTCCTTAGGATCAAATTCCTTTCAGTTTTGGAGCATTAAGTTGTCAAGCAGTGGTTTGTGTGTTTTTTAAAGCTCTTGGAGAAGAGGTATGTCAGGTTAATTTTCTAAAATAAGTCAATATTGATTCCAGGCAGGCAAACTAAGAAATGCACACAGAAAGACAGATAAGTGAAGGAAACACATGTGACCGGATATACAATCTCCAATAGAAAACTACAATAACATAGAAAGAACAATTAAATCAAAAGGACATCAGTAAAGATTTACATTTTATCTGGACTGTCTAGTTCCTACAGCAAAGTCCAACATTTTTTGTGCAGAATTAAAAAATAAAGTTTTAATATTATAAGAAAATAAATGTAATAACACAAGAAAAAAGTTGTAATTTTATTTGAAAAACAATCATAATGAGAATAAAGTCGTAAAATTTGAAACAGTGGTCGTAGACGAGGTTGTTATTAAAATGAGGGCCATAGTAACTTTCATGAAGTTGTACTTCAGCATAGGTTTCACAAACCAGGAGATGCTTTTGGCACATCAGCACCAAATTATTATTAGTATTGGGACTTTGAAAAGAATCTGTAAGAAAATGAATCTATTCCGCATGAAGAAGCAGGCGGACTTGGAGGAAATTGTTGCTTTTGTGGAGGAGTACATGGCTGGGACCGGTACAATCGTAACTTTATTCTCATAAAATTACGACTTATTTTCTCATAAATGATGTATTTATTTTTTATTACAACTTTTTTCTCAGAAAATTGCAACTTGTGTCAAGGTGGCATGGCAGATGGGCGTGTCAGGTGTCGAGCATCTGTGAGTGCAGTCCACCTCACAGGATCCGTGAGATCACGACATCACAGGAGAATTGTGATTCCAGGATTCCACTTCCAGGATAAGTGTCTTGTCATCCATGACAATGGGAAAAAAAAAACAAAAAAAAAACACACCAATTAAACACAATGTTTTCGTTGTTCAGCAGCGAACATTTTTACACTTCTCCCGTGTCTGATTTCCTGTCTGCCCCTATCTGAACTGCAGAATTTCATGCTTTCTGGGTGCGTGCTCTGTCAAAAATAGACTGTTCGTAAATTTAGCGGAGAGCGCTGTGGCGGAAACCAAACCCTTGACTAAAACAGCTGTGAATAGCAGCGGAGGCAGTGGTGTAGCCATAGTGTGGCACACAAATCAGGGGTGGAAATCAGGGGTCATGAGATGGGGAGACAAAGGCAGTAAAAGATCTTAATAAAAAAAATAACTAACCTTACAATACAAAACACTACTAATGCAACACTGAGACTATATGACATGGCATGAAGTCTACAATAGCTAAATGAGACTTGAAGACTACAAATGGATTGGTAGAGAATAAATCATACCAGGGGGTATATATACATGGAGGGACTAATGAGGAACAGGTGAAGTGAATGAACAAATCAAACTAGGTGAAATAATAAACAGGAAGCAGAATGCAAAACAGAACACACAAAGGAAAAAAAAAAAAAAAAACAAGAAACCAGAGAAGACAAGGAACAGATAGGGCAGTAAAACTAAACCACAAACCGATCATGACAACTTCATTCTCATAAAATTACCACTTTATTCTCAAATCTGTGAAAAAAATATTTTTTCTTTGTGTGGGCCTAATACTCCATCATTAGTTTAAACCCAAATCAGAGCTTTTATACAAAAATAACTGTCCTTTCATAGTTTGATTGGTAAGATGCGATTTAGAACTACACATTTATTCCAGTCTTCCTCCCAGTTTCTCAGCCTGACTACACATTTGTTCTTTACAGAACAACCACTACTTCTCAGTGATTGGTTCTCATTGTCAATGAGTGAGTGCATGTGTTAGTTAAGGGGTCCTAAATAAGGAGAACTGAAGCTCCAGCCAGCCAATTTTCTGTCATTTTGACTTATTATACAAAACTTCGTACAGCCAGTCCTCTGAAATATGTCAAATTGATGGTTACTTTTACTGAGGCACATTATAATTTTTGAGGACCTCCAATCAGTGATATTCCACCAAGGTAAAAGTGGGAAAAATTTGATGGTTTTCACATCCAAGACCATAAAAAAAAAAAAAACAGAAATCACAGAAAAAAAAAAAATATAGCTAGAAAACCAAATATGTGGAGATCTACTGACATGAAGGGACTTGGTTCTCCAGACACAGATATTGTTAAATCTATTCAAACAGTTTTAGACCTTTATAAGGATGTCTGATTGGGTATAATCTTTTTCCACAAGTTTTACCTTCGAAGGACGTTATATATCCAAAGAATTTTGTCGACATAGTTTTACAACCAGTTACACATCTGCTTCTCTTTTGTCATGTTCATCTGTAGAGGACAATATATATTATATGTATGTCCCACACCAGTTTTGTCTTTAATTTTTTTAGACCAGTGATTTTAGCGAATATTGGGGAGAAAAAATTTTTTTTTTTTTATTTACTATTATTATTATTTTATTATTTTTTATGCCCCAAATTTAAAGATGGATTTCTCCTAGTTGGTGTTTGCATCTTTAAATTCTCCCTCTAACCACAGTGGCAGCCATTGTTGAAAGATCAGAATTTGAAAAGAAGCCTTTTGAGAAAGTGATGGTGCAAATGAGTTTTCTTACTGACAAGGACATCCAAAAGTTGTCAAAAGACAACACAGTACACTTTAAGTAATATGCCAATCTGTCACCCCAAATGCATGAAGTGATTATTTTAGATGAGGCTACCAACAGCAAATTTGTCTTATGTGTTTATTATTTTGTATAATAGATTGAATTCTTATTAACCAAGAGAGCTGGAGGTATTATATTTGATGCAGATTATAATTAAAGCTGAGAGGCTGACAATTCATTAAAAGTGCAGTTTGAGTATTAAACATTGGATCTGAAGACTTATAAAGGTTTACCAGAATTTTTGAGGTTGGCTTAAACCTCTATGCTGTAGACTGGGATGTTGAATTCATCCCAAAGTGGTTAAAATGAAAACTTAACAATTTAAAAGTCACTCAAAGATGAACATTTAAAATAATCTTGAATAGGAAAGGGAAAGTAATTAGAGTATTCAACACACAAGACTCACGTTTTGTTCACCATTACATCAACTCTTTAACTTTAATTATGCAATTTTGTTAATAAATTAAAATTATGGTCAGCCCAGTACTTAAGTTTTTGACTGCAAGATGTCAACAAGTCTGAGAATTTCCACCTTCTCACAACACTAGAAATATCAATATTGGGAATTTGGGAATTTAATTATAGCAGTCACCTAATGATATCATTAGACAAAAATATATACCTTTGATAAGCGCCTAGTTGTTCACATCACTGAGGATTTGTCAGTCTGCCACCTCGGTTGTTCAGGAGCTTTTATCGGAGCACCATAGAGAGCATTCTCTTCCACTGCTGCATTGTGTAGTATAGAAGGTCCACAGAGGAGAACGGGAAAGTCTTGGCCCTGGTAGTAAAAATGGTGCAAAGGGTCACACTGCCACCCCCGGATACCATACATGCTGACCAGCTGCAGCAGAGGGTGAGGACCATCAGTGCTGATGTAACTGACTGAGGATATTCTCTGTTTGCATTCCAAGGTTGAAGAACAGCTTTGTTCCCAGAGCTGTAGCCTCTATCTACAAAGTGAGCAGCACTTTCGCCACCAATCTTTCTGCCCTGACAAAAGACTGAATCAGATCAGAGTTAAAAGATAAGAACAAGATGAGATAAGTGATTCTTCACAAACCACAAGCCTAAAGCTATCAAAGATTGGGTTAGGGAAGGGATAAGGAAGCTGGTTGTACTCTTTCTACACCAACAAGACTTGAGATGCAAACGTTTTACTTGCTACTTACTTGCATCAAGGACTTAGAAAATTTTACTTAAGCAACAGTGACTTTCACAACTTCCATCCCCATACTTGTATGCTAATTGTTCAGATTTGTTTGCAGCTTCTTTGAGAGGTCTACCATAAATTAAAACCTAAAGTAGTGACTCTCACTTGTAATCAGGATGCAAAGCAAGTAAAGTGAAGGTTTCTTGCATGATGGTCAATATTATTGTTGATTGCTCCTTTTTATTTCCTTCATGTATGTGATTTTTTATGTACAAGTCTGTTTCCAGCTACGTCTTTGTGTATGTGTATGGAAAGAAAAATATAAGTGTTAGCAGCAAGTTTGCTATAAATTTAATCCCTCAAACAGCTTGTCTTCCACTCAGCAGGAGAAACCACTGTGCAGCCAATAATTCTAGCATAAAGTGGCAGCCACACTCAATGAAATACCACATTAATGCTTGCAATCAATACTCCTCTGGCAGCTACAATTACTTGAAGTTCAATTTTCTACATTTTGATCATTAATTTAGCAGTAAACAACTATTTAATATAAAAAAAGGAAGAGGGATTTTGTCCTCTCTGGAAAATGAAATCCCTTTGGGTTCAATCATAGTTTGTGTTTGATGTTCTGGTCCTGCTTCATGTGCATTTGAACATGTGAGTAAAACCTGTATGGTCTACAAAACCTTCCCATGAGTTAAGAAAAAGAAAAAAAACCTCATAAGTGAATTAAAGGTTTTACTGAGAAAAAAAAAAGTCATGTTTCCATTTCCTTTTTCACAATGACAGCTTTCTGAGGATCTAAGAAAAGCTATTATCTATAAACTCAAAAAGCTAAAAGGCTATCACCCAAGGATGTGAAATCTTAGTATCGACGACATCAACTTCAGTTTTTAGTGTTAAAGTTTCACAGAAGAATATTCAGATGCCTGCAAGTATTCAAATAAAACTCACTGAGAGAAGTTGGTGAAGATAATGGTAAAACATAATGTAATGCATTTAAAGAGCTTCACGCTGAGCTTGTGGAATCTGGAGTGATGTTTCATCCTGTACACTGTACACCAGATCATCTTCATATTTACTAGGGTATCACAAAGTTGCTGCCAATTTTTCAGCTGCACATGCATGATACAAATAAGCCAGATTATCCTTTCTTTTCCGTAATAAAGCCTCTTTCACCCACGCAACCAAATGCACTTTAGTCAAATTGACTTTACTTCCAATTCTTGACTATGGTGACATCATTTATAAAATGGCAACAAGCACAGCCCTTAAAAAATTAGACACTCTCTACCACTGAGCCATACGCTTTGCCACAAACGGTCCTTTCCACACCCACCACTGTGATCTCTATAAATTGGTGGGCTGGCCCTTCCTTCACACCTGGCGACTCCATCATTGGTTTCTTTTTATTTACAAGTCAATCTTGCACAAGACACCTTTCTATCTGTCATCTCTTCTCCACTCCGCTCACAGCACTCATCACACCAGGTCAACCAAATTTATTAAGCTCATTACTCCCAAAACTTCCACTGTTTTCGGCCATAACGCCTTCCACTTTTCCGCTACAAATGACTGGAACACACTGCAGAACACTCTTAAACTTCCATCTCTGATATCTGTTCCTTTGTTTAGACAGATTGGGAACAACTGATCTAGAACATGGTATTGATGTAGAAAAAAATTTAGAAGAACATTATATGCTACATTTACTGACCCTTGGACATCTGACATTTACCCAAGTAAAGGTTAGTTAACATTAACTATTTGTAAGCACTGGCTCTTTCTGTTCATACAATACAGTAAAAACTGGCATATTTTAGACATAGTTGCAAATGGTGATTAATCGTGATTCATTCATTTGTAAGCTATAATTAATCTGATAAAAAAAATAAACAAAATAAAAATAGTAATTTGATAGCCCCACTTATAACCTGTAAAAAATAAAGCACCTTGTCCTCACACATTTGTCTTAATGAATCACTGATTAATCTGTGCTTGAAAGTCTCTTTAGACAGTATACAACTCGAGGCTGACACATTTCAAGTGATATTTAATTTATTTAGTTTAAAATGATTAAGTCACACTGCAATGAGTCATGAACCAGGAGCAAAATCCCACCAAACACCATTTGGCTAAGGTTGCACCTAAATCAGTAAAACGCTGCTGCAAGGCAGTGTTCAGGCAGCTGTTCCTAAAAATACGACCCAGATGTTTTTAATGATTCAGCCGTGCCTGGAACCCACTGAACTAATGCTATAGTCAGTACTGTAGAACTAGAACAGAATATATCAAATAACATATTCTTGGTAATGTAATAACATGGATATGTAACATTTACAGTTTATTTAAAATCTTATGACTTAGTTTTGCTTATTGTTGCAGAAAAATGGTGGCTTCCTTTTAAAAGTCATTTAAACATAGTGAGAGTCAAGTTGAAGTGTCATCTAAACTATAAAAGTAAAAAAAAAAAGTATGTCAGAGAGAAAAGTGTTTGTCAAACACTGTGTTGATGAATAATTATTGCAAGACATGCCGTCCTCATGCCAAGCTGAAGCTTTCTACAGCTGATTACCCCTCCTTAAGATGGGAAGAAAGGGAGAAACCAGAAAACTGCTGAGGATGAGATGAGGAGGCAGGTACAAAGGCAGGAGGGGATGGGGACTGATAAACAGTAAATGTAGCTGAAAAAATGTTTATATTTTTTATTTATTTATTTAAATGTGCCAAGAGGGGATGAGAGAGCATGAGGAGGAGAGGCAGCCTAAGTAATTACTTGCCTCCTCCCCTCAGCTCTGAACGAGCATTATTTAGTTGCCCCAGTGTTGAGACTCTAATTAATTGAACCTTTTTTACTTTAGCTGCTCTATGTTTATTCAAACAGTGTGTATTGTCTTTTCCAGTGTCCTGAGAGAGATGACTTTTACAGAAGTAAAAGCACAAATAATTCCGACTCAGATCGAAAGGTTTTGTTCTGTCGGGACCAAATGTGTTGTCCAAACGATGGAGGTTTGCATGTCTTAAAAAGTAAGGTACGTTCAACAAAATGAAACTTGCCGCATTTTGCCATCAGTAACAGTGCTGTAATGATGGAAAGACAAATTAGATTACCCGTTACTGAATAACGTTATGCTGTTTATTTAATGCTGTTATTCATATTAATTTGCTTCCTCTGCCCCCTGCTGATCTATGAGCTAAGGATGTTGGAGCAAATGAATCCTCTACACTCCTGTGGATTTCTTAGGAAATGCTCCAGCTTAGAGCTTCAAGGCCTCCTCAGCTGATCTTCAATACTGGAATCAGCAGGATGGTTTAAGACTGGCAGAAATATTTATTTAAAACAATTATTTAATTACCTTTTGATCTTAGTTTTGCCTTTCAACCACTTCCCCTGGAAAGTTTCAACCTTATCAAATTAAAATGGTATTGGCAGTTCAATGAGGCTTTTAACAGATAAAGACAAAATCTAGTTTCAGATCATTATGACAAAGTGATGCATTTTGTTGCTGAGGAAGAGGTGAAGTTGTGGAGACGACCAAAAACCTCCAAAAGCAAATTAAAGTGCTGCATCCTGGTGGACAGAAAGACTGGCACAGCCTGGAAGTATCAGGCCTCTGATAAGTAAGTAAGTAAGTAAGTCAGTAAGTCAGTAAGTCAGTAAGTAAGTGAATAAACAAATAAATAAATAAATGAATAAAATGAATGAATGAATGAATAAATGAATGAATGAATGAATGAATGAATGAATGAATGAATGAATGAATGAATGAATGAATGAATAAATAAATAAATAAATGTGACATCGTATGGTGGTATCTGACTTTTTTGTAAATAGTTCTAAAAAAATACTGCATTTACATATAAATAGTTGTAGAAAATGTTATTTGTTAAATTTGTGCACATGTACTTAAAATCAACTATCTATGTTAACATTGTAGTTATTAAAATGGTTTGTTGAGCATTTCTGTGGTTTTTCAGACCAAATTATCTCAATTTTTCCTACTCATATTTTATGTTTTTGTTTATTTATTTTTAAGTTTGACAGACTGAAATGATAACTGTAAAATCACACATGGGAGTTTGTGTTGACGAGGATGATACCAAACAAGGCAGGAAAACTGTTATAAAAGGTACAAGAATATAAAATGTAAAATCAGTAAATGTAAACCAGGACACAAACACACACACACACACACACACACACACATAGATAGATAGATAGATAGATAGATAGATAGATAGATAGATAGATAGATAGATAGATAGATAGATAGATAGATAGATAGATAGATAACTGAAATCCTACCAATGGCTAGAAAGGGCTGGACTGAAAGACAGCACAGAGGCACTGATCATAGCTGCAGGTTTAAGAGCTAATGGTGTTAACATATAATAGAGATTCTCCTCAATTCTCTTTCAAAATGATCTCAAAATAACACCATCTTTTGGTTTACATATCTAGTTTGTCAAATCTTATCACCCCGTTCTGCAGATATACTGTCTGTAATTACATTTGCCCAAACTGCAGTTGGGGAATTACAAGAAGTATCAGAATGAGATAGCCCATCCAATACCTGCTGAAAGTGGATCTCTGCCAGATGTTTCAGTTGACCAGCTTGTTGACTGGTGCCAGCTGAGCATCCCCAGCTACTGAGCTCTGTTTCTGAAGAATGAACTGCTGTGGCATATCGATTGCATTGCAGCATGAACACAGTGGAAAGAGCTGGATCAAAGGTAGTCATTACAGACCAGAAGAGCTGGGGCAGTAAGTTAAAATATATTTTTTGAAAATAGAAGTGTAACGGTGAGTAGATGAAATCCAATAAAGCAGAACATGGGACAGGAACCACAAAGAGAATAGAGAGAATTATCTTGCAAACACAAAAGCCAACCAACCACAAACCAAAGAAAAAGATACCAACACACACATATAGAAAGAAACCAAATCATGCTTCAACTCTGGCATTTTTCTGGCTTTTCATACCCATCAATTAATACAAGTTTAATGCAAGTTTTAATCATTAGTTTTGATTTGTACCTGTGAAAAAAGATTAATAAAACTTCAAGACTCTAGATAAAGCTAGACGTTTTGTTTTTTTTGTTGTTGTTGTTTTTTGTTTTGCAATCCTTTTATTTCCGACCATGTGATTAGTTACTTGGAAAAAGGCTGAGATAGAGACAACAGTAGTGCCTCTTTGAATGGCACTTTTAATGCCTTAGAGACTCTTTCCTAATTGAGAATAATAATAAAAAAATAAAAAATAAAAAAAACAGCAGTGTAAAATAAAATGCTGACCCTCAGCCTTCTAATTTAAAAATGCTTTTACATTGATTGATTAATAATATGCACAAATCCAATGGTTAATCACAAATTTATTTCTTTTTATCATT
Source organism: Melanotaenia boesemani (assembly GCF_017639745.1). NCBI lineage: Eukaryota > Metazoa > Chordata > Actinopteri > Atheriniformes > Melanotaeniidae > Melanotaenia > Melanotaenia boesemani. The sequence continues at coordinate 7,163,380 of NC_055701.1, forward strand.
TACAGTGCAGCTTTAATCTTTGGAAATGGTTTCTCTGTGACTGGATATGACAGTGCCTCTCAGTCTGGAGCGAGGTCCTCCCCTTGCGCTCTGTGTGCATGAGTTTGTTTGATCACTGTTGCTTAAACTCCATCCATCTCTGCCAAATATATTAAAAATGTTCTGTGTACTCACTTGCCTTACATTTGATCTGTCACTGTGTGTTTTAAAAGAGACAAACATGGCATCATGGAAACCCCACTTGTCTCTGGCAGAAAGCTACAAACCCAAAGAGACTTTGTGCTGGCCAAGGTCCTCACTCACAGACAGACACAGCTGGCATGAAAGTACATTTGGCCAACTGTCCTGTCTCATCTAGTCCTCTGATACTTCCACTTCTTTGCTCTCATATTTCTTGGGTTGATCAGTATTGCCTTATCCAGAAATTTAAGTCTCTCTGTGTTTTCCTTTACATCTCCTAGTTTCAGTTTCACTTTATATCCATCCAATAATATGAAGATAGTGAGTGCTGAGATTGCTCCAACATTATAAGATAAGGATGTCTTTCATTGTTGCAACAGCAGAAATTAAACAAGTCCAAATGTTTGTCAGGATTGGATATTTTGGAGCAATATGGACTTACATGGTAATATGAACAAAAAAAGTGAAAACAAAAATCTGTTCCCTTTACCAAGTTTGATAACTGAGTAAATGCCACCCCAGATGAATACCAACAGGCACATTATGCAACTTTTTTTTTCATAATTACTACTTTGTCAGGATGAATTACGAAGTAAGAAGCAGCCTAAAAACACAGAAGCGGATTCTCTATGTTTAGTCCTACGTCTGCCAACAGAACAGAAGTCTACACCTGACAACCTATGCTGCCTGGAAGGTTGATAGTGTAACAAATTGTCCAAGATGTATTTTGTCCCTAAACCAGCTTCATAATTGCAGTATTTTAAAAATCAGCTATGCTGGATTGGAAACCAAGGTAAAGACCTCAGAACAGGCGTGATGTAATCCACCTTTCTGGTGTTACTGTGTACTCGAGCATCAGCATTTTGGATCAACTGCAACTGTCCAATCATTTTTTGTGGCAAACCTGTAAATAGAGTTAATCCAGTCTGCTGAAAATATATATGTGAAACAGTTTTCCAAATCACTCTGATACATTGGTTCTTTAATCCTGGAAATATTCTTAAGGTCAGAAAATGGGATTTTTTCAAGTGATTTGATGTGTCTGTTAAAATTTCATTTTAAAACATTCAGTTGTTTATTACTTTGAGACAATGAGATTTTGCAATGGATTGTAGTTCCCAGGTTCTATGATATATATATTTGCATGTTGTCTGTATACGATGGTAACAAATTTAGCTCTTTTTTATGATCTTTGTGAGCATGTAAATGTTGAAAAGAAGCGTAATAGACCTCTGTTATAATCCACAAGTCCTTTTTGTATGCTCAGATTTTCGATCATTGCCTTTGTCTATGTTTAAATAAACGTTATTGCTTTAAGAACAGTGGTTTAAGTGGAAAATGGAATCCTGACTAAAGATGTCACAGCAATTGTGTGCGTGTGTTAACCAAGAAGGAAAGTAGGCAAAAAGTAGGGAAATCTGCAGCTATTACCAGGACCAGGGAGGTATTGCAGAAAAATTGCTGACAGAACAAAGTGTTGGCTATGCTAGTGATCCATGTTTAGGTGTATTTAACCCTGTGAGTTTAATGTGGAGTAGTGGTCGTCTACTGGTTAGAGAGGTGGTTTCTTACTGCAGGACCCAGGTTCAAGTCATTGGGCTGGCAATGAAGTGACCAATTAGGACAGACAGAGAAAGATTTTCCCATTTGGAATTAATAAAAGTACCATGATTCTTTGTGCTTTGATAATTAAAATTTATTCAAAACCTTTATGGAATGTTCTGGGTTACATAAAAACCGTATCATGTCTTTCCATTTTACTGATAAACAAACTTTTAAAGAGACTCCATTGTCAATTTAGAAATAATATCACAATTAGTTTGACCATGTACAACAACACACTTTGGGTTATTAATTAGCTTTACTGAATTAGGTGCAAGTGAGCCTCACTGATCTTTCATGAAATGTAATCAAATAAAACACTAATAATATTAAAATAATATCTTTACTATTATATCTGAACAGAAGTATTCTGAGTGGACAATAACAAACGTGGCAGTAAGTGAAAGAAAAATATACATATATAGTCCACAATGTTAAGTAGCTGAGAAATTCAGTTTGATGATTATAATAAGTTTGAACATTTATAAATGTAGCCACAAATAAAAAGACCCAGGCTGCAGCTGCTGGTGGTGCGTCAAGAGCTTCTTTAGGTGGCGACAGAAATGGTCCATCCAGGAGAAATATGGAAAAAGTTGTACAGCAAGTGTTAAATTCCTAAATGATTCTGATAAGTGATAATATGCTGATGTCTTCAGTTTAACATTATTTACATGATGTAGGCAGTGTGAGTGCACGATCCATCTGGCAGAGCGCTCTTTTTGGAGTTCTGTTGCACTGTCTGACATTCTTTGAGAAGAAATTTAAATAAACTGTGCAGTTAGCCTTGTCCGGAGCATACTTATTTGCCCACACTAGTTACCATGGCAACTCAGCTGGAAATCATTTAAACCATATTGATGGACTAGAACTCTCATTTTGATGAGCCAGACTTTTAAAATAAACACAACTTTCCCTTAATTAATGCCCCTCAGCTCATTTACTGACACTAGTGTGAAAGAACTACATCCCAGTGTTTGTTATGTGAAAACAAGAGAGCTGATAATGAGGAAGAGTGACCTATGCCCTGAAACCCATACATCTGGATATCTCCTGTAAATCCAGATGTTTGCTGCTGCACAACTGCTTTCAATTTGACCAACAGAAATGCAGTGAACTGTCAAAGAAAAGGTTTGTTTCCTGTGTAAGTGATGATTATTATGAGAACAAACATATAAAGAGCTCAAAATTCCCACAGGCCTTCCTGTTAAATAATATTAATAATAATATTAATAATAATAATAATAATAATAATAATAATAACCAGTCTCTCTGTGATCTGTTGATCACAGCAATTAACGCAGCATTCACACATCACATCGCTCCTCCACATTACCTGAGATACATACATCATCACCTTTATTTCTGTTGCTGATTATTAATGTGCAGACACATGTAAAAGAATTATTTTCCATCTGCCATCCAAAGAGCAGAGCAAAACAGCGTGCATGGCACATCTACCCTTAGGAAGGTGTTTAGCTCAACTGGTTAAGCTGCAGCTTCACATTTAGAGACTACAGTTTCCTAGAAACACCTGGGCCACGTTCAAAACCTGGCCTGGGGCATGTTGCTGCATGTCACCCCCTCTCTTGATGATCCACTATAAGCCAGCTGTACAAAAAAGATCCCACTGTCCCAGTGTTGACCATGCCAGTGGGGGTAAGCTGTTTTGTACCACTTGCAACATTGTAGTGGAATACCAACAAAAGGTCTTAACTGGCAAACCTCTATCTGCCATAAAACAGCACCAGAAATCTCTAAAATATGTGGACAGATGAAGAAACTCACCAACAATGACTCTATAAGATCTGTATCTGCTGTAAATGCTGAAAGAATCTGGACCTACTCTTCCAGTATGGTTATGAATGTTGGAATATGATAAATGGAATGAATGATTAAATAAATAGATAATTAAAACATCTGCAAGTTTTGAAGTGACTAGGTTAATTTTGTTTATTCCAGTTATAGTTGTAAGAATTGTTTTGATCAAAGAGTTTTTTTAAGGAGTTGCAATTTTACATTAACATGTTTCAACTGGAACTTCAGTCTTCTTCAGAAAATGTCATCCGACGTGTCGCCATGGCATGTCATCACACACGTCAGATGATGTTTTCTGAAGAAGACTGAAGTTGCTGCAAAACGTGTCGAGGTAAAATTACAACTCCTTAAAAAAACTCTTTGTCTGATCAAATGAATTTTTACAACTGCAAGTTTTGACACAGTTATTCACAAAGCTGCTGCAAAAATCACACAAAAAGAAAGAAAATGCAGGAAAAATAGGTATACTTTACATCCTGATTCAGCCTAAAATGTGTATTACATATGTACAAAGAGATTCATAATGCATGCAACATAATTAAGACAGTTTAGATCTGAACAGAAAGGACACATGAACCTTTAATAATGTTTAAGCTTTTATTCTTCTTCCTATAAAGAATTATTCCTCCTACTGTTGCCAAGTAGTCAACTGGGTTGGATTTAGTCGTGTGTTGTTATGTACGGTGCCCCAAGATTGCCTGTAGTTTAGTTGTGCAAAGATACTATAGAAATTTAACTGAATTAAAACTGGCTACTAAAACCAATAGGATGAGTGTGTAACTGAGAGATAATTTTGAATAAAAATAGTAAGATGTTGATGATTTTTTTCACATATCACATAAACACATTGAGTTTTTTTCCCTCAAATATGAATATAAAACAGAATGTCAACAGCTTCACAATTCACTACTTATGTCATGTATTAATGACAAATGCAAAGTACAAATGATTACACACATTTTTATTTAGCATGAGTGAACTGCTTTGAAAACAGCAAAAATTGTGTTACTTTGATTCCACACTGAAGGTGCAAATACAATTCTGACAGTAAGTATAAAAAGAAACATAATCAGAGCTGCTTGTATAATATCATCTCCCCCTGATCTTCACATCCATCTTTACAGCAACTTTCTGCTCCTTCATCAGCAGCTCTGTCGCTCCCTTGACCTTTAACCCCAGCGCTTGTTCAGATTGTGCATTACCCCAACCTGCATACTTTTTCTTTTATACTGACTTGGTTTTTCTCCACCTATTTCCTATTTCAAGTAAATGTAGTTTTAGTTTGTAGCAGCTGGCATACCACAGCTCTCATTAACAGCCTTGAAAGATTTTGCATGTACCTTAGCTCTAACGTGTATTGATACATTGCAGCAGACGTCACAGACGCGTTCCACTGCGTTCGAATGCTTGCCGCCGCCATATTGAGGACCTGCGCTGAGTACCTGAAGCACACAGGTAGTCGGAGATGCCGTGAAAATGCTGTGCAGTTGGGTGTGACAAAAAGAAAGGAGACCGAGATATAGCTTTTTATCGATTACCAAAGGAAGAAGAACGTCGTCAGAGATGGCTTTCAGGGATCAGGAGGGTTAACTGGACGTCTGTGCAGTGTACATTTCATATCAGGTGAGTTTCAATGCAAGCTAGGAGAGCTAGCTTTAGCTAGCGGGGTCTGATAAACAAACTTTTTAGAGAAGTAAGTGATTAGATTAAATCCGATTAGACCCTTTGTGCAACAAATGCATTTGATTAGCATTTCACATGAAGATTTTTCAACAGACATAGCAGTTGTTAGCTTAGCTTACATATCGGTCTACAGCAACAAAAGTTAGCTTACACTACAACAAGCTAAGCTGCCAAAGGACGCTCCTCTGCAGTCTGTGCTGTCTTAACAATAACTGACGATTGGTAAAACAGCAGTGGATATTTTAATCGGTTTCCCTATTGTTTTATTTATGGCCACTTCTGTGCACTAGCAGCATTTACAGTTTTCAGCTTCTGTTAACTTCGGGTGGTAGGTCAATGTTGATAGTTTATTGTGCTTAGATCAACTTAAGATATTTCATTCATCTGGTTACTTGGTTGTAGCTGCCTGGAAAACAGGTTGAGTAATATTAACTGAAACCTCTGTCTCATCAGGTGCAAAAAGGCAGAACCCACTAAGCCCAGACTATGTGCCAACAATATTTCCTCATCTAAGTTCTCCCAACAAGCAGAAGAGGATTTACCAAATGGCAAGGTTTGAACGAGCTCAGGCCCTGAAAAGAAAAAGGGCAGTGAGCAGAGCTGACAGAGGAGGGACAGGAAAAGCAGGAGAGGACAGACAGGAGGAGGACAACAGTGACCAGCAGGACCAAGGAGAGGACAGACAGGAGGAGGACAACAGTGACCAGGAGGACCGAGGAGAGGACAGACAGGAGGAGAACAACAGCGACCAGCAGGACCAAGGAGAGGACAGACAGGAGGAGGACAACAGCGACCAGCAGGACCAAGGAGAGGACAGACAGGAGGAGGACAACAGCGACCAGGAGGACCGAGGAGAGGACAGACAGGAGGAGGACAACAGTGACCAGCAGGGGGAAGGGGATGCGCAGCGGAGGAATGACAGAGACCTCCTCTCCCTCTCTCTTCTTCCCTCCTCCCCTCACTTATACTCTCCTCTTTCTCTCCTCAACTCAGTCTAGATTTAATGTAAAGTAGGTTCAGTAAGTCAGAATACAATCAAACATAACTAAATATAATAAAAAATAAAGATTCTCAAATGTTTTTTTTTCTATTTCTGATGCATAACAGCGGAAGGTCTCATTTGTTCTGTACCTTCCTGCATTCATAACATCTCCACACTTTTGGAACTTTTGTCATATGCAAGCAGGACCTGTGAAAGTGTCGTCTGCACTGTTATGATTTGCAGATAACGACATCCTCTGGTGGTCCCTCCGTTCACCACAGTAGCATCCTGAATGAATGAAATCATTCTAATGATTGTGTTCTGACTTACAGAACCTACTTTACATGAAATCTAGACTGAGTTGAGCAGAGAAAGAGGAGAGTATAAGTGAGGGGAGGAGGGAAGAAGAGAGAAGGAAGGTGAGAGGAGAGCTAGAGGAAAAGAAATGAAAGGATGAGGTGGGAAGAGGAGAGGATTGATAATGTCTTTTTCTTGTTTTAGATTTTGTATGTGTCATGGTATTAAAATCACAATTGACAAACGGCTTCATGTTTCTCTTCTGTTTCTCTTCTGTGGTAAAACCTTAAAAATGTTAAAATATTGTAATAATGAAACAAGCATATTGTTAAACAAAATTCACAGATTTATTGAAATTGCAGTTCTTTGTGGGTTGGGATGATTCATTCTGCATGTCACTCTGGTGGAACAACAGGAGGACAAAGATTACAGAAAACACACTTTCACCATTTTGTCTAGTGGACTGAGTCCATTTGGGGCTGAATAACAAAGGGATGTGGGTATAAATATAAATATCAAACGCATTAATGTTAGTAACAGCTGCTGAAAAGGTGATGGACATGACTTAACTTTAAGGAAAGATGATATAAAGCGAATACAACAATCAATTTACAATAAGAAGGCAGACCGGTTAACTCATGGACTTTCTCATCTTTGCCTTGGAAACTTTCTTGATTGAAAGATAATAAATTTAATTGACCTTTAATCTTACAGATTTCAGTGTTTAATCTCATACATTCCTCATTTAAACTTTTAATTGTGAGTTGACAAGCTGCATTACTACAGGAACCATCTATTTCCAATTCAGCCTCCTCCCTGTCATTCCTCTGCTGCGCATCCCTTTCCCCCTGCTGGTCACTGTTGTCCTCCTCCTGTCTGTCCTCCTCCTGTCTGTCTGATGACATTCAGATCTATATCCCCTTAAAACCACAGGGGGAATCTCTGACTAATCTGCTTAGTGTGTTCTAAGAGTGGATGGATTTAAACTTTTGCCACTTCAAAAAGGAGCTAATGGTACAGTAAGGTCTGTTTACTTCACATTGTCGAACCCATGTTAAAAATCTTGGTGTGATCATTGATAGCTCCTTTAACTTCCACCAGCAGGTCAGTTCTGTAGTCAAAAGTGTTTTCTTCAATATGAGGCTGCTCGGAAAGTTAAAGCCCTATTTGCCCAAGCATGACCTAGAAAAAGTCCTCTCCCTGCTCATCATGTCCTGCATAGATTATTGGAACTCTCTGTATAATGGCATTGAACAGTCATCTTTACACACCGACTGCAGCTTGCTCAAAACGTTGCTGCTCGGTTGCTTACAAGGATGAGATGAAGTGGTCACATCACCCCTGTGTTTGCCTCCTTGCGTTGGCTTCCTGTTAGTTTTATGACCCAGTACAAGATTTTATTACTTGTTTATAAAACTTTAAATGGTTTAGCTCCCCCACTTTTGTCGGGGTTCCTACACCAGAATGCTCCAGCCAGGACTCTGAGGTCCTCTTCACAGCTCTTTCTGAAGGTCCTGTCTGCTAGACTCAAATCTAGGGCTGACAGAGCTTTCTCGTTTGGCGCTCCAAAGCTGTCGAACAGCTTGCCCCTTCACATCAGAGCTGCGTAGTTCACCTCTGGTATTAAGTCTCTACTCAAGACCTATTTCTTTGCACTGGCAGTTTCACAAAATTGAGCATAACATTTGTGTGTTTTTACTTTTTATTCCAGTTTTCTTTTTTTTTTTTTATTGATTTTATTTTTTATTGATTTTTATTGTTTTATTGTGTAGTGTTTTATTTTGAACTGTGGAGTGTTCTATTTGTTGTTCTGTTGTTTGGGCAACTGCAGTTGCAGAAAATGTGCTATATAAATAAAGTTGAACTTGAACTTGAACATGTTAAAGACAAATTGAAGTGTTGCTGATGTAAAAAAAAAATAAAAATACATGCTCTGAGGCCTGCTTATGATTACACTTGTGTCCTACTACCTGATAATGGATGTCTGTGCTGCCTCTGCTTGGCAACATGATGTCAGTGGGAAAACAACAGAGGGACAAAGGTGTGTTGGGTGGCAGTTAAGCTGCATGAAACTTTTCACTTGTTAAATTAGCAATTTCTGTTTGCACCGAAGGAGTCAAAAGTAATAGAATTCTGATTCAGTGTGGTTCAGCAGTAAAATACTACAGCCTATGTCCATCCACACCAGGTTGCAGTAGTTTGGACTACTAGAAAATTTGTGGATAAAATGTATTGTTGGAGAAACATACATGTTTATAAAAAGTGAAATATAGTATTAAATATGTGAATCTTCATTCATAAAAGCCTAAATGATGAGTCTGTAGTGTCTAATTATTAGCATTATGTAGGTAGTTTACACATATTTATAGGTATAGAAGTCTGCTTCCAGAAGTATCACATAGATCCAGCTAACACAATGACCTTCTACTACTATCACATGAGTAGGTAATATCAATTAACCCTATAGATACAGCCTCATGTGTCTCCCGATGCAAGTCTCATGATTAGTTCCAGATGTCAGTTTAGGAAGACTTTTTGTTTGTAAACCTTTACATAAGACAACTGGTATTGAGGGTCTTTAGGTTTTCTACACCTCCAAATTCATGGAGGTAAGACTTTGTGTAATAATCTTTACTTATTCATCAAGTTGGTGTCTGGAGACTTTTGCCTGCAAGCCATTTTTTCCACATCACCTGCCTAAGCAAGATACCGCAAATCAAAAGCCGAATAAGCTGTTTGGTATCGGCAGAGAAGATTGTACAAGTTTTACATGGGCGCAACCCTCTTACTCAACTCTGCTGCTCATCCCATAAATACATTTTCCTTAAAAATGTGGCTCAATTTAAAAGAAAAATAAACAGACTTTCCTATGGTATAAGATTTATTGCCAAGAAGCATTAATACAACAAAGGTTAAAAAATAAGAAAATTTATGTTTGGTGATTTATTTCTAAGTTTACATTGACAGACAGAACATTACAAAACTTTTCTCTATTAAATTTAACTGTATATATATTTTGAGAAAAACAGCAGTTTCTTCTGTAATTTTAGAAAATGGTCCAAAGAGTGAATACAATATGAAACACATGCAGAAAGTACAGTTCCTCCTATTTCTAGTAGATTCCTGACTTGCTTAGCAATGTCAGTTTAAATACATACCAATCTGATAGGTCAGTTCTGGGCTCTTGGAGTACATCTTGAAGATATTTTAAATTCTGAGTTCAGAAGATTGTTCATCAGGAAAAACAAAGAAATAGGTCTCATCATTAAGCAAAAAATGGCAAAGTGTGGCCAGTGTTTGTTTCCCACACATACACTGGCCCACTTACAGAAAAAAAAGTCTTTAAATCTTTCTACTCCATTATGCTTCAAGCTGAGAAACGCCCAAACATTTTCTTTCATAAGTCTCAAAACTTTGGGCTCCAGAGAGTAAATACATGAAATATAGAATATAGCGATCACAAATTTAGCGCGTTTGCTCTTTAACAAGCTGTGAAACCCAGAGTTGAACTCAAGAAGCTTTGAGATGATGCAGCCACATTTACAAGAATTCTCTGCACTTTAGAAAACTATTTTTATCCTCCTATTATAGATCCGTCTCTTCAGTGGCTGTGTTCTTTGTCATTGTCTTTTAGTTTTAAGAGTTTGTTACTGCAGCACACTCCTTTGCAAAGTGTGCTGCCTATCACCAAGACACCCGTCAGTCAAACATCCCACTAATGTGTGTGTATGACATGTGAAATCAGTGACCTGGATAAGAGAAGGCTGAAAAGCCTTGGAATGGCCCTCCAAAGGCTGAAAGAAGTCTTTTAGCACAGACACTTCATCTTCCCAGGTGACCTCAGGGAGCTACAACAGCCTCGACCAGCTGAGTGGTGAGAGATGTCCTTTTGAGATAACGAGAGATCTGATGGCAGCGACATGATCCTGCATCGTGTGTTGGCTAAATGGCTATTGTTTTACAAAAAAATTTAACACCCACATTCTAACAGACACTTAACAAAAGGATGAGCGACCCAAGCACAGAGTGCAGCCATTTATTTCTATTACCCATCACCTGTCTTAACTCACACACACTGACACACACACACACACACACAGGCATGCAAGCTGCTGGTTGGTGATTTATAGCTTTATTGTTTCTGCGCATCTGTGTATGTGTGTGTGTGACAGCACATTTGTGGAGAAGGGACAGGTAATTGAAATAAAGGTCCTGATTTTCCTCACCTTCCTGCAGCTATAGCTTTCTGCTGGTAGGATCAGGAAGAGAAATGAAAAGACTTCAGCTGCTGTGGGCTCCCAAGGACTGACATGAAAAAAAAAAGCCAAAAAACACATATATTTACAGAGTAAAAGTGGTGGTGTTTGTTTTTTAGATGTTGAGATCCTTTAAGAAGAAAGTGATTTCATACAGGATTATAGTCTCAACATTTCTTTTTTTGCAAATACAACCGTAGCTCTCACCTACTGCTGTCACTTTAATGAAGAGATGATTAGGGTGAGGGGGCAACTTCTAATGAGGACATAGACTGCTGTTTATCTGTCTGCTACAATAGTATTAAATAGCTACAAAAGTATTGAAGATCTATCCTAAAAACTATTTTGCTTTTGGATCTTGTAACTAAAGCTCAATGAAGGGTGTGTTCACAAAAAGTGTCCAAGGAGGTTGTTGCTGCAATGATAAGATGGTGATGGTGGAGATGTAGACTGGAAGGTTACCAGGGAAAGGAAAGATGGGCAGAAGATAGCAGATGGACAAGGTTTAGTTCAAAACGAAGACTATAAAAACCAGCTGCATAAATATTACAGACATTCTTATTGAAGTCTGTAAGTGTAATTTTTCAAAGAAGTCAAACAACAGCCGTAATCATCAGCGACATGGACCTATGTTGGCATTTTAATTTAACATGCCCTTTCCCTTAACCTACTATTTAAACTACACAATGTAAATTTAATAGTCCAGCAGTGCAACACACTCCGGCAGTACTCACACCAAGGTTTACAAGCAAAAATACATGCTGGTGGAGAATGTATTCGCGTTTAGCAAACCAACACCAAGTGGCTATAGGGCTTTTCACACACAATAAATCACAAAGGTTGCATTAATAAAACACATACTACTTTGAGGGGTGATTCTTGCACAGCAAAGGTATTCAGAATAATCCCCAGTCTGTTTGGCAAACACCAGTCAGCAAGCTGTAATCTGATCTCAACCTCCCAGATTTGGATCCAGAACAACGAATGAACTCAGTTCTTATACTGAAAATGAACTGATGGGGAGTGGCTTCGACTTGGCTTCTCCTAGTCCACAGCCCTGGCTCTCTTCATCTTCAGCTTTCAGCCTCTCAAAGGAAGCTACTCCCTGAAAGAAAACACACCTACTCTGCCTCATCCAACTCCAACTTTACTATCTCCTCTGCTGCATTATGTGTGCTGATGAATAACTACTTTTAATCACAATTTCTCTTGCTGAGGGACAGGATGTGAAGCTGCTGTGGGTTTAGCCTTGAGACAGATAGTGCAGGCACTCCAACTAATCTGTGTGAGAATGTGAAAGCTTAAAGTACCAACCTTTTCATACCCTGTATTAGTTCAGAGTAAATATATGTCAACACTACTAATAAACACTGTAACAGTTATCTTTTTTATTTTATCCTTACTGGGTTTGAGAAAAGTACTAATAATATTTGTAAAGGTTTTTGCAGCATATAACACTCACATATTTAGCATTCTAGCACATTGTACCTTTCCGCTCCTTTCCCTCTTACTCAGCACATTAGCCTGAATTAGACAAACAACAGATTTCTAGTGTCTCAAACTATAATCAAAAAACTATCCTCCTGGACTGATTGAAAAAAATAATTAATGAAACATGTTCAGACATTTACAAAATTTACACCTTTTTCATTTCTTTCTCCTTGTACGTTTGAAAAAAGGTAGATAGTAAAACTGTATTCCAAACGCCTAATTCCAGGGAATCAGTCTGTCATGAAGATCCAAACTCAAATTTCATCATGTTTAACAATAACTACATTTGTCACAATTGCACTTTAAATTTAATGAAAATTCAGAAATCTTTTTCAGAGCCTCCACTCCAACATTTAACATGAGAAGCTTAAAATCTAGACTTAAAATTATTAAGAAACTTTCTAAAACAAACATCTTTCATGCCTAACATTTTCTCCCATACATACTAATTATATATCAAAACATAAACATTTTTCCTGGCCTTTACCCAATATAACCATAATTGGAAGTGGTCTTTATGTTTTTTTTTTTTTTTTTTAATCGGTTCAGAGCACAGAGTGGCCACACTTCTGACTCCATTCATTTTCATTATATTTTTCTGTTTTACTCCTTGACTCAATAGGTGAAGGGTGTTTTTAACTTCTCATAAAAACCACACAGAAGACAGTAAAACAACAAAAATCACATGTGTGTGCTTGGCAGACCCTTCTAAAGCGTTGATTTAGTGACTAACTGGGCAGATTGTCTGTCACCATAGCAACACCAATGAGCAGGCTATGGTATGTGTGCAACATTGGAATCATGTGCACACCGCCCACAAACAGTGATATAGTGATTCAGAGGAACAGGATGCATTTATTCAACCAGCCAAACAGTTATTCAACTGCTATTAAACAGCATTTAAATGTGTATTTAGGCAATAGCTTAGGATCTGTAGGTACACATTTTTAAAAAAAAAAACAAAGCCAGGTGTTAAAACAATGTATTATGACAAGGATCAGGACATCGAGTCCTTAAGCACCATTGTCCTGCAGGTTATATATGCTCCCTGTTTAAATAAACCAGATTTAGATTAATGGATCATGAACAGGCTTGTTCATAACTTAAACTGTTGGTGAACCATTTCATTCAAATCAGGTGTGTAACAGCAAGGAAACATCTAAAAAGATTGGATTTGTTGATTCCTGCCTTAAAGCCATGTACACACAGAGATTAGTTCAAGTGTATTATGTTCTTTATTTTTTGGATGCTTCATCCACACAGGAACTGGCATTTTGGGAGCCCAAAATAGTAATTTCTTTGGTCCCAAAGAGAATACATCTGAAAACACCACCATTTTGATTCTGTGTTTACAACTCATATGTATCTTTCCTGACCACTGATGCCAAAGTCCTACCTCTATCTTAACCCACATGTGCAAACCACGCCAAAAACTACAATAATGGTGGAATGCAGCGTTATGTTTGTGCTGCAGAAATCTGAGAATGGTGTGTCTTTTACAGCAAAATCTGTTGAAAAATTAATCCAAAATCATGATAAAATGTCTCAGTTTTAGTTTGATTCTCCACCATCTTTTTTGTATTTTTGTTAACGTCACTTCATTTTATGCACATGCTTAATATTGTGGTGTACATGGCAACGTTGCAGTGCCACTTACAAACCTGGTATATGCTCTACAGCATTTTCACTGCTTATGTGTGGATGCACATATTTCTTGAAACTATTTCCTCTCTGTGTGTATGTAGCCTAAAAAATTAATAAATAAAAAACTAACCAAAACTCAGAAGAGGTATCTGTATGTTTCTGATTAATTTGTCGTCTTGAACTCTCGCCCCTGAGATCTTTTTCAGCAAATTAGATGCAATCTTGTGATAATTCACAGATTTCCTTCTATCAAATTCTCCAGAGGGCATGCGAGTGCTCTCGTGCAACATATGTGACCTCAGTATAAATGGATGGCAGAACACATTTCCTTTCTATTTCCACATTTTCCTCAAATGTGACGTTCAACATACATTATGCACCTCTGTGTGTATCTTTAGGCCTGAAGGTGAGAAAGTCTTTAAACTTTTTTAAAACACATTAAGAATAATAATTTCTTTTTATATATCATCAAATCTTCTAATACAGTAATACGCTGACCCTCACTCCTAGACATGCCATCAATTTCAAAATCTCTACCATGAAAAACTGCACAGAAATAACAAGGCTAAGACGACTCACTTTCATCTTGTTGAGTCTGAGGTGACTGAAAAAGCTCTTGTCTCTGGACACCTGTTGTGTTGACAACCTGCCAACGAACTTCTGTGCCTCAGTTTGGAATCAGTGTATGTTCAGAGAGTGTTATATGATAAATCCAATTCAATTTTTTTTTTTTTTTTTTTTTTTTTTTGAAAATGTGTTTAAACATCTATTTGTTTAATATTTCCTTTCTCACCATCTTTTGACCACAGCTGTTCCCTTTACTTTGTGAGTGGAACATTTGGACTATCATTAGTTAGTTTATCTGGTAATGTTTGGTTCAGTTGAGATGAAGAATTTACGTTCATTTTATGTGTGGTTAGGCTACACTTAATAAGACCTTTTTGCTAAACTCCTGAATTATATTACATTTTTGCTTAATTATGAGTCCACTTCACACTGTGTTATGTCCCGAAAATGCCCCACGCTTGAGAGTCAGTGTTAATTTAGAGGCTGGGTATATTTTTCTTTACTGTGTTCCCCAAAGTGGAATAATTTAAAATTAAACCCATCCAGCCGTCCGTCCGTCTGTACATCCATCCATCCATCCATCCATCAACTTTAACATCCACAAAAGAAAGGACAAAATTGGATCTCTTAATATCCCTAAATGAATTGAAATTACTTTTGAAAGACAACATGAAGGCCAGATGCATGTGTTTCATTTTAGTTTTCTGAAATTAATCATATTATGTAAATATTCATTTATCCTCTTTAGGTATTATGTGTACCATATTGTGCTAAATATTTTATTATTACATTTAGTGTTTTTTTTTTTTTTTTTTTTTTTTTCTTTTGTGTGTGACTTTTTTGTCACACATTTCCTGATACTATTTGCAACCAGATTAGTTAATCAGGATTAGTTGACTTGGTTGCGCTGTTGGTTGAGGTATTTGAGGAGCATGTGAAAACTGCTACTGTTTTCAAGGGAACGCCAAAGTCGGTGCAGCACCAGCTTCTGGAGTGCATGCTAGCTGTAATCAGAAGTTGCATTACAGAGGAGGTCAAGTCTGCTAAGTTTGTAGCCATCCAAGCTGATGAAACAACCAACGTTTAAACACAGACACAGCTGGTGCTTCTGGTCAGGTACATCGATGTACAGCATACGGTGCAAGAACTCTTTTTTAATTTTTTTTACTGTTGCTGATGCAACATGTAATATGATTACAAGTGTACTGTTGTACAGACTAAATGAACTGTTTTACGGTGGTGACAAGGAGAAACTCAGCACTGGCATATGATAGAGCCAGTGTGATGAGAGGAGAGCAGGCTGGTGTGCAACAGAGGTCCATGAGCATTACAAAAATAACCATTATGTGCACTGTTATGCACATCAGCTGAATTTGATTATGCAGCAAACCACTTCTCACATCCCAGAAGTCATTTTTTTTTTGTTTTTTTTTTCAGGATCTGGATGGTATTGCCAGTGTTTTAACCATTCACCCAAAGACACAAGCATTCTTGACCAGACTGCTGCAAGACCGTTACGAAGAGATACACAAGATGGAACTTCAACAGCAGAACTGTCAACACTGGGTGTGAGACCCAGGATGAACCCATACGGTGCTCTGAGACCATCAGGGCATCTGGTTCTTTCGACAGCAAGACACTGAGGGAGGCATATGGCTTCCTGAGGATGCTGCAGGATGAGGATTTCCAGTTTTTTTTCTGTAGCTGTTTCATAAAACCATGCCTCATGTTGCCATGTTGCACCAGAAACTGCGGAAAAATGATACTCATACAGTCTTCATCAAACATGGCCTTCAGAGCTTCACATCATGTGTGCAGGCAGTAGGGTAAGGCCTGGTTTTTTTAATCTTAAGATTTTTAATCTGTTCGAGACCTCACATGTGACGATAAAAAAAAAAAAAAAAAAGGTTTTTACCGTATTGTGTGTGGTGTGCTCCGAAAATGTAATCACAACCAACACACACATATAGATGCTGTCCCGCAACTCATCTACAATCTAGTCCTCTGAGCCGGACAAGCGTTGAAACATAGAAGAACCATAGCAACAACTGGCAAAAGACGAAGAAGAAGAACCATAGTAACTATAGAAGAACACAACACACAGCATGGAAGAGGATATACAAGACCAGGGAATGATGGTGGTCTTGGGACAGAAAAAGCCAAAACTAAAAAAATAACAGACTGGAGATGGAGTAAACACGGGCTTTGTTTACTTCCTTGTTCCCCAGCCAGCTCGCTTTCTGATTGGTTACATCCTGACTCACAGCAGGGAGAGCTTCTTCTTCACCGACCACCTTGTGAGCGCCACACTGCTAAAAGTGCAGATGTTTGAGCAGCATTGCTGAACATTTCCTATTGAATTGCTCTGAATGCCTCAGGTTACAGGACAAAGGCCATGTATGGGTTGTTTCTCTCTGAGAAGACAATGGAATTACTGCGGATGTTATTTTTTCATGAAAATCTTTTTAATAATACGTTTTATGTGACTATGTTCATTAGTATTCATGTCTGCTCAGGGTCTTTTAATAAATTTTATATGTAGTAATTCAAAAAATTATATTCTCCACTTAAGTTTAACATTTGGTGTAAACCGGATATTTGATGTTATTCCATTTCATCTGGATTTAAACAGGTTTAACCTTGACATCAGCTTTGTTAGTCTTTATGAGACAAACCATAATTCTGCTTCTGTTACAGTAAAAAGTTTCTTCTAGAGCAATAAAAAATTGTAAAATGCATAGGTTAAACTTATTTATCTGTCTTTTTGCCAGCATCTCTTGGCTTTTCATAGTTCATTGTTCAATGAATGCCCATTTATTTTTATTTGCACTTAAAGTAAATTCAACTACTGATCAGACAATCGACAGAAATAAACTACAAATACATATTTTTGTGCAGTCTTGAGGACTTTAATATATATGTGGTCATATACTTTGTATTACTGCATGCATGTACATGGTTGATCTTGCACTTTATGTTGTCTTAAATCATAAGATTTAAATACCTTAAATAAAGAGTTTTAGAATTGCATGCAGTTCTCTTCTTTATTTATGGTAAAGCATTTCTCTCTCATTGTTTGAAGGAAATTGATCATGTTTCTCCTGTTGATAACCCACAGAATTTATCATTCACTGAAGAGCCAAAATCATTTTCTTCATGAAGACTCATAGCCTGGCTCTAGTTCATGGTATTTAGTTTACAGAGGTAAAGGGAAATCCTTACTGTGAATTGAACAGGTAAGCTTTGTCATCACAACTGCCCCCCACCCCCCAAAACAATTTCTCAAGAGCGGCCACAAAATTGGAATAAGGTATGTTGGAGCAGGAAAACATCTAAATCCTGCACTGCTGCTCGAGGACCGAACTTGCCTACCCCTGGGAGACTGCTACAGAAATTATAAGCAGATGTGTGGAAGATGTGTGTGAGAAAGATAGTAATGAGACGAGCTCATCTACATGATCCATCTGTTGGAAATCATCAGTAGCTTTACTTAATGTATATTTTCCTCCTCACCTCTCCTCTCTCACCTTATACATTTTCCCGCTAATCCTCTTATCCTTTCTACTGTCATAACCCATCATTCTCTACCTGCTCCTTATCACTATCTCCCTTCCCTTTTGCAGTACCATCTCATAATCTTTCACCTTACCCTTTTTATACTCCAGTAAGCCTTTCCTCTTTTCCCTTTCCCCCTTTTCTCACCCCCCATTTCTCGTATTGCTTTGCATTCATGAATTTCTGCTGGCTGTGGAGGATGTATGCTCATCTATCATTTCTGATTGTCATTTCTTCTTTTGTTCACCGTTCCTTTTATCTGACAGTATGACTTTAACATTAATTTTCTGGACAAATAAAATGTTAAATATTCTGCTTAATGGGAAGCAGAATATGAAAAGACAATATGAAAAAAAAAAAAAAAAGTCTCAGGACCCAATGCCCTGCATGCTTTCCTCCTCCAACATCTGTTTCAAATGAATGGACCTCCTCAGAAACACACACACACACACACACACACACACACACACACACACACACACACACACACAGGGCAGAATCCCAATTAAGGAAAAAGTGGATAAAATGGATTAAAATGTTGATTTTTTTAAATTTACTTTTGTTTACAAGGATTAAAATTTCTGTCCTCATAAATGGAGATGAGTTGTATTTCTTTATTACGTATAACTCAAATACATCTGGTGTCTTGAACCTTCTGCAAGGCTAACAGTTGTGCGGTAGTTGCTGACTGAATCCATTTTTCTCATGTAGAAATATAGATAATGCACAGTATGAGCAGCAGAAACCAGTATTTATTGTTCATGTGAGACAGAAGTATTTATGTGTAGGCATGAAATTGTATCTTACAACACTAACCCTTCACACATTATCACAAAGTAGTCCTTTGCAAGAAAAATAAGCAAACATACTGTAGCATGTTTTAAGAGAATAACCAAAATACTGCAGCATAATGGAATGATGTTACTCTTGGGTAAACTCTTACTAGCTCATGGAAAAAGGGGGTATTGGCATTATTTGAAATGTACTCCTGTGATAAAGTCACTGTGATGTGTGAACAGAAGGTCTGTTACTTGTTCACCACCTAGCAGCTGTTCTGTCTTGTTTATTTCAAGCACCGCTTCACAAAATTTCCAACTGGTCCACGTGAGAATTTTTATCTCATCAGCCATGGAAAGACTGGATATTATGACCGCTGTCACAACACACAGAGGAAAAAGACACACTTCTTTAACTTCTCTCTCCTTGCTTGGATAATTCCTCATGGTAAAAACTAAATTTCCTCCATCCATCCATCCATCCATCCATTATCTTGACCGCTTATTCCATTTCGGGTCGCGGGTGAGCTGGAGCCTATCCCAGCATTTTAACAGGTGAGAGGCAGGGTACACCCTGGACAGGTCACCAGTCTGTCGCAGGGCCAACACAGATAGAGACAAACAACCATTCACACACACACTCACTCCTACGGAGAATTTAGAGTGTCCAATTAACCTAACATGCATGTCTTTGGACGGTGGGAGGAAGCCGGAGAACCCGGAGAGAACCCACGCATACACGGGGAGAACATGCAAACTCCACACAGAAAGGCCACCACCCTCAAGGTTCGAACCTCCCCCCAGCCGAGATTCGAACCGGCGACCTTCTTGCTGTGAGGCTGCGGTGCTAACCACCACACCACCGTGCAGCCCTAAATTTCCTCAATATATAATTTTAGGAGACATGACTGATGAGGAAGCTCCTGACATGAAAGAGTTCTCAGGACAGGTCGAACACTTCCGGACAGCTGCTTGTGTTTTACCTGTACCTGTGTTGTACCTTTTTATTTATTTATTTATTGTAATTTACATCACACGTAATGGATGAAAAGCAAGCCTCAGCATATTTTTTTAATTTAATTTCTCAGAGACTGTCCTATAAGCTTGGAACAGATTTTCATTTGTTGGTGTGGTTTTGATTTTTCCACTAAACAAGTGGTACAGCAGTAGTAACAACAGAAGTATAAACAAACAGAAAGACTTGTTCTTGTTTTCAGGACGAAAATGCTTATTAGTTTTAATCACATTTTATTTCATTTCTAAGTTGGATAGTTTAAGTCCAGTTTTAGTTGACAAAAACTCAAACAGGTTTTAGTCTAGTTTTAGTCAAATAAAAAAAGTATTAGTCTTTTAACATATTAATTTAGGTCAAGATCTATAAGTTCAACATTTATCAATACATTGTGAGCTTGTTGGTTGGTTATTTTCATCAATAATTACAAATTTAAAAGAAATGGTTTTAGACTTAGAAGGTGTCCCAACCAAAAGCAAATACTTTCTGATCTACTTAGGGTTATGCATTGCACAGATAAAACTGTGGAGTCAATTACTCCAAAAAAGTAAAGAGCAACAACATCCTTACTTTGGTAACTGTGGCTTTATTTCTGAGAATTTTCTGAAGTGCAAAACACATATGTTAAACCTGACCTCGTCTGCCAGTGAAATTTTGATGGATTATAGTTGAAATATGTCGATATATCGTTTTGTCGGTTCCGACCACCAAACCCCTTCGTCGACACTGCCGCCATGATTCATCTATAAATGAATAAACTGCTTGTCTGTGTCCGTGCTGCACATCTGGTGGTGATGATGGCCAAGGTGCAGCAGCACTGCTGACTGACAGATTGCACCAACAATAGGCAGAAATGTCGCACATTTTTAATGTCAGACAATCAGCCCCATGAACATTTTCATAATCTCATCATGTTTCGTCATCAGAGAGCCATTTTTAGCTTGTCACTTGTCTTGTTGTCGTTATGAAAAAAAAGGTTAGTCAGCTAAATAAATTTGTCTTCGTCATAGTTAACGAAAACAAGTGGGGTGGAGGTGGCATCTATTGGTTGTGTGGTGATGGTCCTTTCCATAAGTCCAAACGCGAACACACCAAACAGCTGGCCATCAGTCAAACAGGATACAGACTTTACAGATTGGTTAAAATAGCTGAAAAATTCGACATTTTGAGCCTTATTTAATTCTGGAGTGATTAAAAATAGCACAGAAGTCCATTATATGTTCTCTTACCATCTAATATAGCAAAGCCCTGGTTAGTCTTCTGCGTATTTTAGATTTTTAATAATTGGTGTGATTGCTATTTGCAAAACCTTTTCAGTGCCAAGAAAAACGTAAGCTTGTTTTATTTCTTGTAAAGCTGTTACCATATCATTATTTGAATTCATGTGATGGATTGTGGGAAACAGGGATAATCACTGCACTTTTTACACTATTTAGATCTTACTTTTATCTTGCTTTTGACCCTATTTGATCTTGTTTTGCTGTTTAAAACCAGTAAAAAC
Organism: Melanotaenia boesemani; assembly: GCF_017639745.1. Classification (NCBI taxonomy): domain Eukaryota; kingdom Metazoa; phylum Chordata; class Actinopteri; order Atheriniformes; family Melanotaeniidae; genus Melanotaenia; species Melanotaenia boesemani. Next base: position 7,184,741 of record NC_055701.1, read on the forward strand.
AGTAAAGACAGCATAATTCAAATTTTTATCATTTCTCTTGGCATCCTCTTTTTGCCAAACCTCAGTGGTGTTGGAAACAGTTAATTAAAAACAAAACAAGTTTTGGATTTCCAGTTTTATATTATTCATCTCCTCTGAGGAGCATGTTTTAATCTCCATGACAGCAATGCGTTTGGTGAATGAAACACAGTCTTTGATTGCAGCGTTAAACCAACTTTATAGCTATCAAATTTCTATTAGCAAACTAACACAACTGAATCTTTTAGTTGCTAACAAGTTTTTTATGTGACCAAAATTCTTTAATTCATTTGGAGTGGGAAATATCATTGGTACCTAAATTAGGTAGCTAATTGAACGTTTGCAATTTAAGCAGAGAAGCTCTTTATTCACCTCCCTTTTTTCAGCTTTTTCCCCTCTGAGTGGAATACATTCCCCCATCTATTTACAAATCCAGTACTCTTTGCATAAGCCCAGTTATATGCGTGGACAAGCGTTTCTTGTGTAGTTATGGTTGCTGACACCTGTGGTCAGACATATGTGGCGGTTACCCAGCCTACAGCAGCTGGAAAGAAACATGTTAGAGCCATAGACCATAAAATGATAGAAGCTGTTCTGCTCATCTGTCATCTAGTAATCGGCATCTTTATCTCTATCCTGTCTCAACTTCACCTCAGCTCCCCTCCTCCATGTCACTTCTCCATCCTGTGAGCTATCCATCATTTTCTATGATCTCCACCACACTCCAATGTGGGTTCGTTAGAGCACCAGACGCAGTCACTCCATCAATGTCAGGCATATTATCTGCAGTACACCATTTCCAGCTCAAGCCAAGCAGAAATAATAAGAAAAAAAATTAAGATGTTATAGGTTGGTTTAAAAACTTTACTGGCTATATAATTATATATCATACTTAAGTTTTATCTATATAGGTTAGATTTCTTTAATTAGCTCATTTTATTTTATTCATATCATTCTGCAGCATTCTTAGGGCCCATTTATGCTTGATGCAGAAGACGAATACACAAACAGACGGACAGTTTTGTCCATCTTCTGCAACGGTTACACACATAATTTCATCCGGCACTTGACGTAGCAGGCGGAGCAATACCACCGAAAATCGTAGGGGCAGTACTGAGCAGAATGACTAACATGTGACCAGAGAAAGAAATAAACCAGAGAAGAAGAAGAGAATCAGGAAGGAAAAAACAACAAAAAAAACAGAAGAAGAATAAAGACAAGGACAACTGCAGAAGTTGCACAAGCTTTTGAAAAAAGTCTATATGCAAATGTTTAGGGCGTGTTGGGCAGTTGGAAACAACTTTATAGCGATGCTTGGAAACAGTGTCTGAAACTGACGTTGGCTCGCGGGAGTGAACTCTGAGCTCAGCACTGCCCACTGGTGGGGGAATTGACTTAACAACCATGGCAACGCAAAACATGTATGAAAGTATGAGGACGGTGAGTCTTTAATAGTCAAGAGAGCATGTTGAAGCAAAGATAGAAGACTATTTTAAAGCAAGCACATCATATAATGTCATCAATGTCAAAAGTTTCCCAGTCAAAAGTTTAAAACATACATACCTTTTAATTTTGAATGAAAGTTTAGTTTTGAATATATTAATCTGTAGTTGCCTAAATATGTAGAATAGCCAGCTGACTAATCAAAACAGACTTTACTAGTTGAACCCATAGACTGTATATAAAAGATGGATGGCGCCGCCGTGATGTCACCCGTAGGGTTTCTGAAGAGCTGAATTGAAGCTCATTGGGCGGTTCCCACTGTCTGCCTTTTGGCAGCGTCACGCCTACCGTCGCTCCCGGAAAATACAAAAATGGGCAAAGTAGCGGAGCTGAGAGGGGTGCTGTGAGCGTGGGCGTGAATGAATGTTGTCTATCAAACTCCAAGCTGCCTGTGGCTAAGAGCTGACTCGGATCTAACGTGAGCTAAATGGCTAATTAAGGTAGGGGAGCTAAAGCTAAGGTGCATTTTTAGCCGGCTAAAAACGCGCTTGTGCTAAACTCTCCCTTCTTGCCGCAGATTTTGGATACATGTTAACCAAAAGGACATGCCCCTAATAATGCAGAATTCCGTTATTACATAACATTCAAATGGATGAATTAGAACCCCCCGTCACAGTTGTCATAATGGTAAACTTGACCTATTAATCCTAAATTGGATTCTTGTAAATTAAAAAGTAAACTATTCTTATGACTTACAGAAACTTTACTCACTCAACCCACTCACGGTTTTCTCTTCTGGGCTTTGAATTAATTAAGCATGATTCTACAGAAGAGTGGTGCCCCCTTTACGAAGCAAATTTAAACAAAATAAAATTATCCCTTCATGAATAGTAATATTAATTTCTAAACTTAAGATTTCCCTTTAATATCGAGGCATTATGCTACACTTAATTTGTGCAGTGTGTGTGGTTTCTGTGAGGATGTTGCTCCTAACAAACCAAATCGCTTAATGCAATAAAAGCTGAGTCACCCAAAATTCAGGTGACCATTTGTCAATGGCTACATGATGGAATCTGATGAGTTAGATGTATAAAACAAATGCTGAAAAAAGTATACATGAACCATGACAAATTCAGTTTGATTTGTTAAAAACAAAAACCAAAAATGGCCCTGGCACCAAGACAAAGAAACAGGGATTTGAAGAAAAAGCCAACAAAAGCAACAACACAACAACAAAAACAACAACAAATGTTGACTACTTGGAAACTTTTGGTTGAATTTAGATTTTAAGGTAGTACTGATATTAAAGTGATGATCCTTATGTGTGTTTGGTGGAGATAAACACAAGTTATTAAATTACTCAGCTATCCGGTTTCTTTCAAGTTTAATTTTTATACAGCATTTTAAAAAACTAGTTATTTTTCCCCATTTAAAAACATGCCAGTCGATTTGACAGACCATGAGGCAGAAACAGGAAATCAACTTGCCAGAAAATCAAGAGGAACATTTAGCAGCTAAATGTTTAGACTTTTTTTAAAGCTGTCGTTCTGCTGCCCCAATTAATTCTTGTCTTTTCAAAATGGGCAGTGATGAGCAGACTGAAGTTGCAGTTTGTAAAGTACTCAATAATTTTTGCTTCATAATGTAATGTATGTAATGCTCTCATTTATAATGTGTTGGAGGCCACTTAATATAGAACATATGGAAGGACACTATATGCAGCATTAACTTGAGGTTTACTCAGGTAAAGGTCAGTTTAGACTGAATATTTGTTAGAATTTAACCATCTATAATTGGGGTGGCACCTGCCAGATTCTAAGGGTGGTCCATGCCCCTCTCAGTGGGCCGTTGGCCCTATCACTTTTCACATCAGTAGAGCATTCATCATCAAGTCCAGGTTTTAGTGTAGAAATTATATCCAGTGAGCTGTCTGAGGAGACAAATCTCTCATCTCAATTTATTTAATAAAACAAGTATTAGAAGCTTGCTTCCATCTCAAACTGCACAATAATATGGTTAAACCATAACAAGATCCCAGCATCTGTGCCGTTGTGTTATTTTTATTTTTCCATCCCCTCTGCCTCTTCCCTTGTCCTTTCTGTCACTCATTCAGCTGCAAGGAGATGAGCATCAACTCTCCTCCTTCTTTGCACCAATAACCAAGTCATTTAATCCACTCCTTCACCTCTCTGCCTGTCATTCATGCTCTACCTTGAATACACCCTTGTCTCTCCTCACTGTTTCTTTCTCTGTCAGTCATCCAGCTGTCCCACTCTCTTGTCCTTCACTCAATTTCTCTATCATTTCTCTGCTAAGCCATTAACTAAAAGCAGCACTGTGCTCCTCACCTTTACCTCTCAAAGTTGGCTTGTTGACTTACAGATGAGGAGGAAGTAACAGCTCTCACTTACAGATAAGCTGCTCATTTATTTCTATCATCACATGCTTTTATTTCTCTTTCTGAAGTTGACTGCAACTATTGGCTATTTCTTTACATTTGAAGCATTGTACCGTTTGTTCCTGACAAAAAATGCCATCAAAAGGCAGTGTAGTACAACAGCAGCACAGACTTATTTATATACCACAGCATATGGATGGTAAGCTCGGCATGCATCGTTAATTCACAGCTGCAGATGGTTGAAAAAGTTGGATTTCACAGATATACTGTATATAGATTTGTCATCTGTCAGGTTTCAGCTAATAGTAGGAGTGTTAGGATGGCATCAAAGCCATGGCTGTAATTTAAAAGAGACATCATAGAGTTAAGTGCATTGTAAAACAGAAATGTGGTTCATGACACGCTGCCTGCACAGAAGACCTATGGGACCTTTTTATTGTGGCCATAACATGAGGATGCTCAAACATTTTGTTTATAGGGGTCTTCAGAGGACACTGTAGGTTGATCTATCCACCATCAATGACCATGTTAAAATATCTCAGAAAAAATCTAAATGAATTGTACTATCAATAGCAATTTGATTTATTTTTTTTAAATGATTTAATCAACCATTTTGAAGTTGTACTTTTTTTCTTTTCTGTCAATTTACAGACTTTATTCCAATCCTTCTCTAGGCCACATGTGTGAAAACTGGTCTAGAGATTCAGCTCTTTCAACAGCTGTCCATTTTTTACCTTTTTCTCTGTAGCTGGTGTTTAGCATGTGTGGTTTTAGTATTTTGCATATTTTTGCTCTTATTCATGCTTCATCACTCAGTTCAGGCATTATTGTTGGATTTACTTGATCTCTGCTGTTAGGAGTGAAACTTAAGTTTTGATTGCTTGCAGAGAAATAGCTGAACAACTACAAAAATGGAATATTAATTAAGTAAATAAGACACAACAGAAACACTGCAGCGCAAGGGCCCAACTACTAAATAAAAACGAGAAACAGAGAAATGAAACAAGCCTGCAACAAGAGTTGATGAAATGATTTGACAAAGACCACATGACACAGGAGAATATACGCACTATGAGGTAATAACTGAACGAGCAACAGGTGTGTGGAGTAATCAGCTAACTGAAACTAGTGTGAGACTCAATCAAGAAGCAAACTGAGGTGCAGAAGAAAAAGATATTTGATAAAGATGAGTGGAATACAGAACATGGAAAATAGTGGTAATTTGACAAGACATGATTTAGTTTTTAAGAAAAGCGTAGTCACTAAATTGTCATTTAATTTAAATTGTCAGCCTGGCCAAAGCACCCGTTTATCATGGATTACAGGATAGCTGGTATGCAGATGTTGCTTCAAATTTGCTGTTTTCACTAGTGAGAGTCAAACCACACAGTTTCCAAACAACTTGCTTACTTCATAACAAATGTCCATATTTTGACTTTTCTTTTACTCTAAGGTTTTTTACTCCAGTTTGTCACATCAGTTTCGTCATAGTAACAACTAAGGTCAGATACCATCTTCCTGTGCCTTCTTCCTTACTGCACACATAATTTGAGTCTAGCCATGTTTATCTGTGCAAAATTTCAAAATTGGGTTACAACTCCGATCAGACCTGAGGTTCGTTCCAGAAAGTGGGTTATGTTAAAACTCTGAGTTGAGGGAAACTATGGGTTTTCCCTTCCAGAAAACGAGGTAAGTCTTACCCTGACTTTGTGACCATGGTAACTGACTCCTTGAAATGAACCTCCTTGCTGGCAGGTTCATCATAAAGAAATCCTGGCTTTTCTTGTCTCCTCCCACCTGGATCAGCTGTCCGTACCAACGTGATTCCAGAGGTTTAGAAGCTGAGTTGATACATTTCATTTCCTGATCAATATGTCATGAAACAGTAGAGTCTTGGAATCACTCGGATTCTCCAGCCCCAGATATCCACAGCAGGAGTACAAAACAATTTCACAGCAATATTTCTACTATGCATTGCAGTACTTTTTAAAATTCTTTTGTAAATGGAACCTTTCGTTATAATGTTGGCAACACCGAACATTTTAAAAAAAAATGGTATGAGGAGTCATTAGGAAAGCCCTCACACACATCTAAAATCTTAAATCCACAAATGTGTGACGGGCATGGATCTACTGTCGGCCTCTCTGGATCCCAGCAGACTGTGAGTCCTCTCAATATTCTCCTCCTCCTCCCTTGATGAAGGAGATTAGTCTTAATCTATATAGCGTTATTCCCTTTACAGAAAAAGATACAGATGGACACATCTCAACAACTTTTGTTTTTATGTTAATTAACTTACACATCTCGGATAGATTTCCTTACATAGATGAAATGAGTTAACTTCTTTCAAGGGAGAGTTAGACACTGGAACGGCTCAGGAATTCTAACAGGTCAAAGAGGTCAAAAGGAGTAAGAGTTAGTGTTGGCCAAAGTATGATTTTGTATCTGGGAGTTCTGGATAAAGCTCCTGCAGTCACAAATCTTTTATTTGAAATAATTAAAAGCATGGGAACTAAAGAACTAAGATATCTTCTCAAGGTTGTTGCATCCCTAACTGGAATCTCCAACAGGCAGGCATGGACTAACACAGTCCAGAAACCTCCAACAATCTTACAAACCAACAGAAATCATCCTTGAATATCTGCCAATGTTACAATAAAGACTTGCATTGAACTACAGGATGTCTTTTTTCTAAAACTCTGAAAAAGGTTTTAAATACATTTTTTTAATCATAAGTGTTTCCTGATGAAACCTGGGAAAGGTTTTCTTTATCTGAGATATAAGAAAGAAGAAAAAAAAAAAAATCTTGTCATTATATTCTTGGAAGAAGCAATATGTGTGTATTTAGATATACAGACAGTTAAAATCCTCAGATTTGTACATGTTACATGTTTTAATCAGTTGAGTTTATTACTTTTTCTCCAACATTCATACTGTAACCCTCTTGCTTATAGCATTCTTTTTATAATCAGTTAGTGTGTTTTATCTTGTTTGAACGATAGCTCAATGTCTCATTACAATGTGCATCAATTTAATATTTAGCATCTTACAATTTACACATGGGTTCACAAATGGTTTAATTTGATCATTTTAACAAAAAAGAATCAGAAATGTTTGTAACACTAAATCTCTCCTTTCAGGGGAAAGATTAGGAACCTGATCTCCCGAGTTTTCACTGCCCAGCCAAGCTGCACGGCGCTGCTCTTATTGGCTGAACCCAGTAACCACACTTCCTGGATACAGTAACTACACCTTCAAACTCGGACAAAGAACTTGGAAGTTTTACACGCATTTTTTTGCAGTCGGAATGAAGAAAGCGGAATGTAGGAACTAAGCTGAACCTGCATTTTAATAAGCATGAAGATGACTGCTTAGGCAGGAAAAGCTGATCAAGGAATGATTAGACCATGAGGTGTAGGATGGGGGAGAGAATCCATCTCTGCACATACTTAATTTTAGTTTTTGTTAAGTTTTTGTAACTAGTTAAACTTCACCGGCACACTTTAAGCCACAGCGCAAGTTTTTCTGATGTTTTCTTTGTTAAGCTCAGCCTGTTTGATTTTTTCATCACTTTTCAGCTGAGAACTTTTTACTATCAAGCAAGAACTTTTTCTTCTTCTTGAGGCCACAAGAACAAAATTGTGTCATTTTGCTTTCACGGACGTGAATGAGACCAGCTTGTATGGGCTTCATTGAAAGTCATAAAGATTTTGCAGCTGTAAATGAATATTTGCAAATAATTGCAGAATTTGTATTTGTAAATCAGGTTTGTCATCCTGCAAAAACAATCTGTCCGAAAAATTCAGGTTTGTAAATGTGCAAAATAGGATTTGCATGGTTGTAAAAAAGATTTGTATTTGTAGAAAATAATAGGAGTTCTTTTGCAAACATCCTGACCACAGATGTGAAGCACAAAACTGTGTGTGGGACACTGAAGTTGTGGATGCAAAATTTGACCCTGTCTTTTTATGTCTATCTGATTGAATGGTGACCAATCAAGCTGTCCAGTCAGAGAGCAGAAAGCTTACTGTCCTTCCATACTGCTGCAGGTTTGAACAGACCATCACCATCTACTGTGCCGCCTCTTTTTGATGTATCAACAAATACAATTTACTAAGTACATTTAGGCAATAAAAATGAATAAAGCTATTTCGGCATTTGTCTGGTGTTGTCTCCTTTCTAAACTCTCTCCAGCCAATAAAAGTCAATATAATGTTAACTCTCTTATATTTTCCTCTGTTTCCTCTGCCATGCAAGGCGCTGGACCACGACCCATCAGGAGCAATTTGGGGTTCTGTGTCTTGTTCAGGGAAAACCTCAACATGAGCATGATAGGCGGAGGATGGAACCCGTACGTTCAGGCTACAAGATGGCCACTCTACCCACTGAGCCACGCCGCCGAGAAAAGCCAATAAATTAACATTACAAGGACAGATAATAAATCTTTGATGCTTACATATCCAGTTAATTTACAATCAGTCAACTTTGCTTGCAAAACAACAAGGAGGAAACTGTTTCCTGGATGAATTCCATACTTAACCTTTATCTGTTAGTCAGCCCATCAACTCATCCAAGACCAATTACCTGACATGAATAATATTCTGTGATTATGTGGAGAGATTTTTTGCTTGACACTGCAAAAATATCTACATTTTTGTCTTTTGTTTAGACAGTTTATATTGTAAATTATTTTTATATAAAGTCATCAAAAAGTTCACATATGTGAGAACATAGTGCCATGAAATTTCAAAAGGATAATTAAAGAAAAACAGTGTTTACTTGGCATATTGTTATAATATACGCAGATAAAAATATGTTTACATTTAACTGATGTGAGGTAGTAACATACTGCTAGTATTAAGTGATTTATACACACAAAAACTAGAGAAACAAACACACCAGATCAGTAGAAATTTACTCACAACCTGCCTCACATACAAGGCAGTGGGTGAAGTCCTGGGTCACAAAGTTGGTACATCTCAGCTACTAGAAACAAACTATGCTGTTGGTAAGCTACCAAACATTTCTTTAGTGATAGTTTCTTATTGCCACTCTGTTGTTATATACTGATATTTTCATGAAGATACATATGAAGAGAAAGAAAGTTATATAGAACACAAATCAATAAAAATATGCTGCTATGAGCCATCATTGTCATACCAATTACTCATCCTGCATGTAGTGTTGAATACTAATTGAGTCCAATGAAACTTCTAAGAATTTTAAAATTCAACAGAGGTGGAATGGCCGGTGATGTGTGGCTGATCGGCAGCAACAGGCTGAGTTTTAGGGACAAGCAGCCTTTGCAGTGTGTATACACAATGTGAGAAACCTGCATGAAATTATATTTCTGTTGATGGTGGGCTGATGAAACAGTGATGGACAGTTTGGATGAAAACAATACATTTGATTTTTGTTTATCTTAGATTGAATTGTTCTGCCTCCAATTTTTCGAGCTGTGTTGCTGCTGTCATTAAAATACAAATGTTCAGTCATTACAGACACATAATGTTGAGCTAATGGCTGATATATACAAGTCAAAGAGGAAAGAGAGAAATGGCAGTCATTGGAAGAACATCACTTAAACATAATGAAAGTGATTTATAAGTCAGCTGGAGAGGTCACTGAGGGAGGTCAGAATAAAAACAAGACCACAAAAAAGTTTATTAAGATTGTGGAGATATCAAATGCAGACTGAGGCAGAGGCCAGGAAATCCATAACATCTTGCAAAGTGTGTGTGCAAAGCATTGAGTGCCTCCTCCTGTTTTATTGATTGATTCTCGTTGGAGAATGAGATCAAGAGCGACAAGTACAGTTTTGACAGAGAAAGCAGACACGCACATGACTTCCACAGTATGAAAAGTCTAGTCATTATTTATTAGTGAATATGTATTTTTGGATTATTCTTTGTGTGTTCATATGTGTGTGCATGTGCAAAACTGTCCATGATCAAGGTTTCCACCTGCACAGCAACCTTAAATGTCACCATTATACTGTCTTGACATGCTCTTTCACAAATAAACACACACACACACATATTCACAGAGGTAACAATATATCAGTGTTGACAACTTGGCTTCCAGTTGCATCTAATTGTCTCTTTATTTCACTGGAACTTTGTGTAGTGTAGTGTAACATCTGCATTTAGGAGTGTGTATCAATGTGTGTCTTTGCACATCTATTTCTGGATGTGCACATTTACAGACATAAAAGAACCAAGCTAACCAATATTAATTCAGGTAAGGACAATTGTTTCTGCAAGCAGGTCCACATCTTTATTGTTTTGTGGTTTCCAGTTTGCTTCTTTGTACTTTAGACTGTTATTCCAGTGAGTCATGAGCTGAATGCAGTATTTCTGAATTAAATATGTGCAGAACAAAGAATGCAGTTTCTGGAAGTTATATAAAAGTTGACAATAGAGTATGCTTTGCGAGATGCAAGTGTAAAAGATGTGTGAGGGCTTTGAATTCATCCAATAGTTATGTTTTTCAAAGTATTATGAGCTAGATATTTCAGTCTGCTTTAATTTGTAGAAGTCAAGATGCATGTGTAAGATACCCAATTTCCCCTTAAAAAAAGGTAATTGGGTTTTAGAAGTTTAATTCCAGCCTAGTTGTTCAGCTGTTTAGAAAATGATTCAACAAGGGCGGAATACTAAAAATGCAAACCAATGACATAAGAAACATTTTTAGAGACAGCTGCAGCCATCAGTCTGTGTCTATCTGGCAGGTGTTCAGGCACGGCATTAAGAGCCTCGTGCCCATGTTTTTGGAGCACTTAAAGCCCATCACTGAAATTACTGTAATTACACATGAAAAAAAAAAAAGAGAAAAAGACTTCAGGCATAACAGCACAGAATGTCTCTTCTGTACACTAGCAAAACACAAGTCACTGGCATATAATTCAAGAAAATGAGTGGAAATTAATGTTTAGAATATCAAAAATTCAATTACAAGTATTAACATAATTGGATAAAATCATTAGTATAATAAAAAATATCCTATTTAATACACAGTTCAGAGATTCAACTGGGAATATCATAGACATGGTCTGTATGTTCACTTGGTATCACTAGAGAGTCACAGTAGTATGCCCTGGAACGAACAGAAGAAGATAACTGATGCTTTTTATTAAAAAATAAAATTAGTAAAATGCCCCAGTCAGAGTTTATCTGTTTAGACAAAGGGCCAAGGCAGTTAGTAGATTTAGGCTAAGATGATCCAGAATAAACTTTTTATTATTATAATTTTTATTTTTTTATGTTAGCTGTTCTTATTGGACCAATCTAATAACTATGCAAACATAATTTAGTCAGTATCACAAACAAATACAAGAGGATAAAAATAAGTTGGTGTTCTGCATCATTTTGTGTCTGCGAGTTTGTTTTAATGGGGATTTGTTTGATTCTTATCAGACTATTTCTGTGATAGCTTGTAATGATCATCACAACTTTTAGGTCTCGCTGCAAGCTTCTCCGACTTAAAACATTGTTTCTACCCTCACTGATGAAAGCTTCATGTTCAGACTTGGTTTCTAATTTAGTAAAACTCTTATTCACACAAGAGCCCAGTGAAACTGGTACTACAAGAGAGGATCAAAACACACAATATATTTACACAAGGACTAGTATTAATAAAAGAATGACTGATCCTTAATACTTAACCGTTAAATCACTGCTTTAGGATTTTGTTTTGTATGTGTGTTAGTGTGGGTGTATGTGTGTAAAGCTAATGTTATGACAAAATTAAACAGAGGCGCAAATTGGATTTCTTAGCAGCCAAGCTGATTAATTAGCAGCTTCAATTAACATGGAACCTCATTAGTGTGTGGGTTAGATTTGAGGCATTTGTTTATAGCAGAATCTTTTTTTTTATTCCACATAGTAATTCTTAAAATCCCCTTTCTCATAAATCCCAAGTATTCCTTCTTCTTAATCTTTCTAATCCAAATGGTTCCGGCTCAAACTGTACCTGCCCTGCATCTCAGGTTGAAAACAACATTTGAGACATTTGGGCAGCATTACTTTGCTCATTAGACATTGTCAGCGTAAAAAAAATCACAAGGTAAACTCAGCATTGGTCCCAGCTAGCATGTTCCATTAGTTTTTGTTTTAGAGCACAATGCATGACGACATATTACCATCAAAGTCATTTACATTATTTGAACACCACTTTTTATGTAACATGTGAACGAAATGCATTTCTTTTTTTCTTCGTCAGCCTTTGCGTACAAAATTTGGTCTCTTGCTCTTGCGGATACATATATTTACGGAGCACACAGAGTACTATCACTGGAAAGCTGATTTGCGACCCACAAAAGGAAAAAGAAGGCATAATGTATTTAATGACTGCACTGAACACCCTCCTCTACAATGCTGCTTCTTTTTATGTCTCTTTCTGAAAACGTCTGGTGGATGTATTTGCTAACAATCGTTCCAACATAAGGGACCCATGAAAGTATGAGGGCAGTGATTTTTGAAAAGGACACACTCATTTAGGCACTTAAAAGGGGCATAAATGAGCCTTTAGAGCACAGTCACACCAGAACAGTCTGGGAAACTCTGATTGGGTGGGAAGTTCTGAAAATTGTTGCACTTTCCTTTGGCTTGGTTTGATTTTACACTTAACCATACTAAAGCTAACTGCCTGAACAACATTAGAACAACTGCTTGGGGCATTAATTCCCAAAACAGCCACCAACCAAGAAGAAAGACAATAAAAACCCACATCATTTATTGGATAAAGTGGTACCAGTGACAAAAAAAAAAAAAAAAAAACACACACACACAACTGGCCACAACTCATTTGTGTGCATTGGAGATTTGGAAATGTTTTAATGTTTCTTAGTATAAAGTAATATATTTCAGGTATGTATGTCAAGCATTCTAGTCTTTGTAACTTTTGATGCCTATTATTTAAATGAAATGAGCACTTTACTGAGAAAAAAAAAAAAGAATTAGATAAGCTTCCATTAATCATTTTTGCAGGTACTGAACTTTGTTAAATTTTATTTAAATTTTCACATCACTGCATGTTTATGTGTCTACAGAAGTGTCCTTGTTAACAGCCCCTCTCACTGTTGATCTGAATAAACATGAATTTTCTAGCTAAAAATGAATTGTGACATGAAGCTATTAAAGTGTCAGAGGAAAGTTTTTAAAAACTTTGACAAAGTGCAAAATGAATCATTAGCAGCTCTCACAGGATTTTGTCTGGGAAATTTTTGTACTGCCTGTGACACTTCCAGGCAGTTATTTTTGTCACAATGCTGCCAATTAAATTCTACTCTGTAGGTGCTCAGTTTGTAGACCCACCTCAGTCAAAAAGATAATATAACTAGCTCTGAAACATGTCACAATTATTGTTAAATTGAAAGGAATGAAAACGTATTTACTTTAAGATCTATCAACAATTAATGAGGTTCATATCTGAGATAGTGTACACATTATGTAAAAGTAAGAAATTAGCCTTGGTGCTCCTGCTGTGATGGGACCTCTCACTGACTCTACAAGATCACAGTGCATAGCAATGCAATTAATCTCTCTGAGGCTTTCAAGAAGTTTCACATGCGGTCTTTGAAGCTGTTCTTGTTTTCTCCATCTTTTTTTGTTTGTTTCTCATTGATAAATGTAGGATATCAAATGCAGCAGGCTTCATTTCCCACTTCTAAAACATTGCTATAAGTGAAATTCTATCCTTCCACCACAAATCAATCATTTTGAAATCAAATGTCTCACTCCGATACTGCAAATTTAGAAAAAGAAATAAAAAGAGAAAAAAATTTTGAAAAGAGAACACTGATGTGGATTTTGAATTGTATGTTTGATTGTTCCTCCAGGTCAGCATAATGCTCTTGCAAGAGTAATACTGTGTGTGAAGACTGAGTGTGTGACTGCAAAGCTAATATTCTGACAGATTGACATGTAGGCTGGAATTGGATAATTTAGCAGCAGACTGAGTAATTACTTGTCTCAATTAACATGGACCCTCATTAGTGTGTGGGTTAGCTTTGTGACTTCTTGTGTCTGGTGTGGGTGATGCTTTTATTGCATCCTAACTTTTCCTTTTCTCTCTCCTGATTAGTTCTTCTCTCCCTTGCTTCTAATCCAGTATTTTTCTCTTTTTTTTCCATCCAGTATCCATCATTTCAACATCTGTTCATCACCACTGCATCTGTGCATGGACTGCTGTGTTTTCATGCGATGTAAGGGTATCACAGGATGTGTTAGCTTGTTTGTGTCCCTATTCTCCATTCTAATTAAAGTGATGGTCTGTGAAATTGCTAATTGCTGCCTCTTTGATGGAGCAGAGGTTTTTGGGGACTTTGTGTGCATATGAGTCAGAGTTGTGGAGAAACAAGGCTTGATAACTTCTTTCAATTAAATTAACTTTTTAAGCTGCCACTTGCAAACTTGTATCAATTAAATCTCTCTGAACATGAATCTGTAAACATCTCCATCGGTTCCATAGCAATTTTAAAAAGACTATTGAAACTAAAGCTTAAAATAATGATAGCCCATGACAGGATTCACAGATTCTGCTTCCTCGTCGGAAGACGTGTTGGTGGGATTTAGAAGGTCTTCGAAGTATTCCCTCCACCGACCCAAAACTTGCCGAGTCGGGGTCACAGGGTCCACAAAGGCCCCCAGAAGTCATTCTCTATTGCCTCTCTAAGCTGCTCCAATGCCGAAGTTTTTTCCTTAGCCACTGCCGAAGCTGCATTCCGCTTAGTCTGCCGATGCCCATCAGCTGCCTCCGAAGTCCCACAGGCCAAAAAGACCTGATAAGACTCCTTCTTCGTTTTGACGGCATCGCTCACGGCTAAGAAGGTAGATCGACTGACAGATTTATAGTTACCCTATAGACATAAAGTAGTCCCTGTCTTTCAAATAGGACTAAAAACCAATTAATTGCAGTTCCAGAAAGTCCTATCCAGTTTTTCAGCTGGCCTAGTAAGATGTTATGTTCGACCATGTCAAATACAGCACTGAGATCTAGTAGTACCAGGAGTGAAATGTTTCCTCTATCTGTGCTCAAGTGGTTATCATTAAAGACCTCAACTAGAGCAGTCTCAGTGCTGGGGTTTGGCTGAAAACCCGACTGGTAGACATCAAAACAGTTATTTAGTGTCAGGAAGTTGTGTAGCTGTAGAAATAAATCTTTTTCTATAATCTTACTAAGAAAGGGGAGGTTTGATATCAGCCTGTAGCTGCTCATAAGTAACGAGTCTAGGCTTTTCGTTTTTAGTAGTAGCTTGATGACGGCTGTTTTTAGGGTCTTTGGGGAGACACCTGAAAGCAGAGACGTGTTTACAATCTGTAAGATATCTAAGGCCATGCATCCTGAAACATTCTTAAAAAACCCGGTTGGCACAGCGTCAAGACGGCAATTGGTGGTTGGCCAGTGATCTGATTTAGGTTTTTAGAATGGATTGGACAAAAGTGTGTCATGGTGTTTATGTCTCTGAGTGGACACAAGGACTTGCTCAAATATTGAAAAGTAAATGTGAATAATAAAAGTGGAAATGATAAAGAAAAAAGAAAAAATAAACAACCAGAATACACCTTCATTTCTGTGCTTTAACCAAACTATAACTTTTTTCATCCAGCTGTGTTCACAGCAGTCTGCAAACTCAGTAGATACTTTAAATTGATAAAGATTTTCCATTAAACCTGCAAAAGGAGAGATATTTTTTCTGCTTCATACTTTTTAGATGACAGTTTAATATTTTGGGGTTTTTCCCTTTAATGACATTTTTATATGTGTTTCTTTCACTCTGAAAAGCAGTTTTAAGAACCAGATTTTTGTTTTTTTCTAAGCTGATGAGCATCATAGACTTTAATTGTAACATTTTGCACTCTTTTTTTGGTGTTAATTCATTTCTGAAATTAAAAAAGCTGTTTTAGTTATTTTATAAGTGTAAATGAAGTGAATATCAAACTACTTTTAATTAATATAAGACCAGTAAATAAGTCATTTCTATCTTCTAGTAATTTAACTTGCAACATGTCTCATATTTTGTTGTATCATTAGACTTGACATTTGGTCCCTCAGGTGAGGAGTTGAGCTGAGGTGCCAGGACATTTAGATCTTTGTTAGATCTTTGTTTCCAAAGATAATAACTTCAAATGTATCTTCATTTAGCTCAAAGTGAAGTGTGCGAAGGTCCTAGCACTCTGACATTTATTAACATTGTAATGATGGCACCGATTATCTTCACCTAAATCTTTGTCAGAGGTTCTCTGACATTGTGAAGGAAACTTGGGAGATTAAGTTGGATGTATCATGATCTGTGCTTAGCTGAAGTGACTTTACAGAGCTGCTGTCATAAAAATGTTGCTTCTTATTATGGTGGTGGATCCCAGAAGTAAAGGCAGCACTTAATCATATTACTGCTGGTCAAGGTTCCTTTAGAAAAGGACTGCACTCTCTCACTTTAATGTCAGTGCCTGACAGCAATTTCCAAGTTCTCTTAAGTTATGTCAAAGAAGCAGGATATCACAATTTGACATGTTGCATGTAAATGTATACAGATTATTGATTAAACTGTATGTGGCTCCCTTACATGCACTGTAAAGTGTAGAAGCCCAAGGACCAGGAGTATTGCATGACAAAGTCCAGCATGCAAACCTGAATTGCAAAATAATTGAAAGGGTTGTCATTGTAAATTTATACTAACTTGTACCACAAATTTAGAATAAAAGTTATTTTATTTAAATTACACATATGTTATGCATTATGAATAAAGACAGAGTTAGAGAAATAAAGAGAGGAGCTTCCTATAGAAAAATATAAAAATGCAAGTCAAAACAAACAGACTGGGAGGAACAATTTTATAAGGCTGATTAAACTGTTTGCTAAATTGCCTACAAACTCTGAATATCCTCTAGAAAGACATAAAATAATAATGAAAGTTCATCAAACCACCAAATAGAGATTGAAAATTAGCACAAATGCACAAAGACCATGTGGATAGAGGGAAAGAAAGTAGCCACAGCATTGCAAGATATGCAAAATGAATAGAGTAATATGTCCAGTCACTATAAACAGACATGGACTGAATTTAAAAATGCAAAGAGGTCACAAATTGATATGTCTGTACACACCCCTTTACCTAATAATCCATCTGCAGTCACTCCAGGAGTCACGGATGCAACATTTAAGTTGTCCTGTGGCTGAATTTTGCATCTTACTGCTCTTATCATCAGTTAAATTACCTTATTTATTTCACATCACACAGTCTGCTTCTGCTACGCTTCAGCCCATTTATCTCCAGTTAGACAGTCTTCTGCTTGTAGATATGAGCTGACTGTTGAATTTTATAAAGCCACATGGATGCTCAATTCCACAATATGAGCAGAAGGACAAATTCTGTGCGTTGCAGGAGATAAAATGTCCTATCTGTCTTCTCTCTAAATGGTTATTGTAGCTCTCTAAGTTGGTTATTACAGTATCTTTAATGCAGTTTTTGAAGATTTGATATCATTCTGCTGTCCTTAGAATATTGCAACTCGTAAATCTCTGAGACACACTCACCAGTTTACTTGCATACTCACACAAAGGATTTGTGGAGACACTAATATACATTCAAGTACACACACTTTTGTCAATACCAGATAAAAGAGTGCATTAATCAAACTTATGGATTTGTGGGAAAACACTTCCTTTGAGGCTACAAATCAATCAAACCCACTCACAGAATAACACACACACACAAAACCAGACATCCAGACAACTACACCGGCATAAACAACAACAGTTCATCATCAGCTTATTGTTTATCATCATAGCAGGGAGGGAGGGGGTGGTGGGAGGCTGGAAGTACATACTGAACATAGAAAGCATGAATGGACACAGAGACTTAAAGGACTTTTGACAAAGTAGCTTTAACAGCTGCGAATCATCACGCGTCCTTGAAAGAAAATGTGCCTTCACTTCCATGTGTCACAGAAGGATACAAAAAGAAAGAAGGCAAAGTGAGATGATGTGAGACAGGCAGGGAGGTGAAAAGAGAGAGAAGGAAATGGTGCAGCTGGACAAAAAGCCAGCCAGAGCTGTGTTTTTTTTTCTAAACCAGCCAGAGCTGTGTTTTTTTTTTTTATAAGTGACATGTCCATGTGCTTCATGATTCTGTCTACCAAAGATGTTACCTTCTTCTTTATGATTTAATAGTGTAGAATTAGAGATACTATTCTCCACAAATGGCCTTTTTCTTCTATTTTTATTTAGGATTTTTAATTTCCGCCAGGTTCTCTAACAGTGCTACCTTCAATATCACCTGTCATGGAAAATATATCCACATCCTGTTTTTAATGGTTTCCACTTCGAAGCATCCTCAGATCAAGGCATGTTTTTTATTGAAGGAAAACTGTCATTTTTAGTAAGTCTCAGAACATAAAATATAAATATGGCATTAATGTAATTAAAAGCAGCAATTTACTGTGCTTTCTTTTTCTTTTTAGAAGCTTTCCCTGAAACATTGCTAAAAATTTGCAAAATTTGAACACAAAATTTTGGTGATCAGAAATAGTCCTAAATCAGCTTTGCGCTGATTTTATTTTAACAACCAAAATTTTCAGCAGCACAACAAAACACTGCTGGGTAGCCTGATTTTAAATTCTTACCCTTTGATGAAATCGGGGATTAAAATCGTCTTTAATGAATTTGGAATATATTTTGAATTGCTGTCATACTTACCAACTGGACACAGAAGCTACTGGTTCTTGAGATTGATTAAAACCTCAAACATAAAATCATTTAGAAATCTCACACCGTCCGGCTTTCAATGCTAACTTTGTTTACTTGTAAAGAAAGCCAGTGGCTATAGTCTGTAAACTGCAGAAGCCAATCATTCTGGACTTTTGATGTCAGCAAATATCCAAATAACAGATATTTGGGCACAGATTTCTTGTTCTATTCCTACTCCTAAACTTACATTACTGAATAATGTTTCCAATCTAATTCTAGAATATTTTCTTCATTTTACTGTGGACTGATATTTCTAAGAGGGAATTAAAGTTGTTCAATCCATCTGGGGTCTGTAAATTCCCACCCACCATTAGAGCAGTGAAGCCTCACTCAGTTTATTTTGTTTATCCTAAATTGTGCATCTTCAATGATTTTTAGGGATGTGATGTGTAATTAGAATTATTTCAATTTGTTGTAATTGTTTCACCAACAGCTCCTTTTTGCATGCTGATAAATGCAATACTTGTGTTCGTCATGTCATGCATGACGTCTCCATTTGATATGAAATTATTTTAACCTATTTATTAAGTGATATGTAAGTATTGAAGTAGTTGGTACTCTGGTAAAGGCCAACCATTTCCAAGTCTGAACACAATCAGCTTAAAGTTAAAAAAAGAAGAAAAAAACAGCTTAATTATTTCACTAAGTGTCTGTTGCATTTTTAATGATGTGATGCCTCATGGTTTTTGCAAAGTCACACTTCCTTTATATGATGACAGCTCAGCAATTAACACTTTGGAAGGTAAGCATCAACACCAACCCTCACACCCTATGAGGCAAAGACAATATCCAGTTTAATAGATGCTAGATGGATAGCACTGATACAGCAATTTTATACCTTAGTGGTTTACAAAGTGCAAGACAGTTTTTGGCTCCTGTTCACACAAACACACACAGCTGGTTGCAGTATTTAAGATTATAAATCCAAAAAAAAAAAAAAAAAATATATGTCATTACTGAGGACAGAGAAAAAAAAATAAATGTACTGATGAAAATACTGATGAATGTATGTGGAAATAAATAGATAATGAAGAAAACATAAAAATGATAATTAAACAATTCCAATGTGTTTTTGCTTTGCTCATTTATTTTTGTCTTTATTTCTATGTATGTTGTTTAATGATTGAATTTATTTTTATTAGCATGTAAATGAGATGTGTAGTGTATTTATTTTTACTCCTTGCATTTTTCAATAGACTTTTCCCAGAATAGATAGTCCCAGAAGTAAAAGGAACATGCTTCTATAAAACAGTGTGTTTTATGATGGGATTTGAAGGGGTGAGAGTATCAGAATATTTTATGTCCAGTAACAGAATTCCAAGATGGGGAGCTGAGTGGTTGAAGGCTCTCTACCCCATGGTGGATAAGAGAGCAGGTGGGAGGGTGAGTTGGATGAGGAGGATCTGAGAGTTTGGCTGTCTATGGTAATGTGGAAAAGCTCAGTGAGATAGAGTGATACAGCTTTGAAGGTGAAAAGTTGGATTTTATAGATGATACAGAATTTCCTTGGAAGCCAGTGGAGCTGTCTGTGCTTTCTGGAAATCATCAGGGATTTAAGTGATAAGAATTTTAAACCAGAAACAGTTTTTGGAGGGACCAAAATGGAGGAGTTTGCAGAAAACTAGACAGGATGTAACTAGAGAGTGGATGGAGGGTTTAACCAGAGACATGGGGAGATGATCTAGCTAGCAGGTAAATGTCTTAGATTTGTAGATGAGTTTGGACATATCAGGTGCAGAGGGAAGTGGGAATCTAGAGATTTGGAACCCTTGGAAGGGTGTGACTGAGAAATGAGGAGCTAGTTGCTGATGAATACTGTCAAACTTTTTATTAAAAAATGCAACAATCTACAGCAAGAAGTCAAATAACATTAGCATGAAACATCTGGCTTTAGAGCTTCACATAAAATAAGGAAAGTCTTCCATTCGTTTATTGTCAATGATTTCTGGGACACGTTTAATATAAAATAATAGCTTAAAGTCTTGTTTTTATATATCGATTTATACTAAGATGTTGAACTGAAGCCCTGAGGTGGACATGTGTTGACATGACAGTTTCATCCAAAGGAGAATCTCCTTGGCTGACTATCTTTGTTCTTCACACAGATCACACACACACAGCATGTGGTCATCCTTCTGTTTCCCTCACTCTGCTCTCTTTGCCTCATATGTCAGCCCCGTCCATCATTTTCTGTCTTTTTTGTATAATGTTGACTCAACTCTTCCTCTCCTCTTCTCACCTCCTTAGCTACCCTCTTCCTTTTCTCCTCCCTCTTCTCAGTCACTGGCTGATCCCCTCCTCTCAACACTTCTCTCCTTCCTGTTACCTTATTCCCTGGGTCCCTCCCTTCATCTCTCTCTGCATTGCAGTGTCTGTGTCAGCCTTTGGCAGAGTATGATGTGTCTGTGTGGGTTTGTGTGGGTTTGTGTGTGTGTGTGTGTGTGTGTGTGTGTGTGTGTGTGTGTGTGTGTGTGTGTGTGTGTGTGTGTGGACGCTGCAGTCCTTCCTAAACAGCTGGACAGGAACTGAGACAGATAGCTTTTGCTCACCCCAGTCGTATCTTTTACTCTCCTTCCGATCCATTCTTTAAAGTTTTATCAGGTTTTCCTCTGTTTCAATTGATTTTTCCTACATGTCTTTACTTCTCCCCTCTTTATTATGTCTCCTCCAGTTCTCTGTCCTTACTTCTCTTAAATACTTGTTTTTTGCTCATTTTACCTTCTGATTATTTCATTTTCATACAATGAAAACTTTCATGTATTTTCATTCCAAGAAGCAGCTTACATCAACATTCTGCATGATACCATCTCACCATTTCCAACGCTGGTGTGATCAGTTCTTGGTGCAGGAACACCCACTGTGCTTTCTAAGTGAGAATATTTATCCTTCCTGTTGGCACACAGACCCTGATCTCACCTCATGCTGATAGTGGACCTCAGGACACTGATATGCTTCTCTTCTTTATCTTCTCTTCTTTTCAGCTGACTTGCTGGTTGCAGGTTGGCCTCCTTTGATCTACTGTTCCCCTGCAGTGATCTACCAGCCAACAGACAACCCTTAATTTCTAATTACCTGGCAGGGTACTATACCCATGAGCACTGTATTCACTTGTGATCATCACATGTTTATTTATTTATTTATTTATTTTCCCCATCTGCTATATCATCATTGACAAATCAGTAGATACAGCACTATCACGTTTGATATATGTATAGATTTTTAGGAGGTTAATCAATTACGATAAACTACACAATCTTTTGTAAGCAAGAGAGAGGCTATGGATGATCAGTTGGGGGGAGGGGGTAATGGTGAGGACTACTGAGGAAGATGAAAACAGGTGAGTCCACAGGTAAGTGCTGGAAAATAAATAAGTAGTGACACAAGATTTAAACTGTGTTTTGAGGGTTTTCCTGATGGGTATTAACCTAAACTTTCCAACTCAGGACTGACTAGTGACAAATCTCCACTGATGTGAAGGGGTACAAAATCCAAACAGAAAAAAAAAAATCACAATGATCCAGGCTTAAAAAGAAAACTCCATGCGATCAATTAAAGGTGAGCAGGTTTAAATTCATAGAGCAGAAAGGGGAAAATGTTCAAGCTCAATAATGCTTCTTGCACAAATAAACCAAAAGAAAACCCCAATAAGAACTGATTACTTGACTTATTCCTTCTTATCTACAAAATATACCCCATAATATTATGCTGCTAGCCTCTGGCCACTGCTTGGCAGTTGAGGAAACCAGTTGAGAGAGCTGCATGCTAGCTTCTAATCAACTCCAGTTCTTTAATAAAATGACAACAATCGGGAACTTTGCAGAACAGATTAAGTGTACACCAGCTTACTATATGCCATGCTCATAAAATGCAGGATTGAATTGGATGTTTTGATACATTGTGAAACAAAATAAATTAAAATAATTTTTTTTCTTTGATTTTCTTTTTTTCTGCTTTTTTATTTTTTTTTATTTATTTATTTATTTTTACAGAATACTACCTTTTAATAAGACACTAGTAGTGTTGAATATGAGCTGTTTTCTTACAACATTTTGTTATGTTTTGTTTTGCTTCACTTCAAAAGTCCTGGTGGCTAAATAAATCAACTTTTGGAGAAGTAACCTAAGACAACTGCAGCTGTAATTGCTGCACATGACAAAAGAGAATGTCATTCTTAGTCTAGACATTTCTCATTTGTGGTTCCATTGTGTTAGAATGAGCTACCAAACATCAGAGCTGCAGGGGCGTTCTTTCTACCGTCAACAATCTTTTGAAAATTCACTCTTCCACTGTTCTTAAATATAATTTACTTTCTAACTTTCTAACCAAGGTTCCTGCTGAATGACTACCTGCTTATGTAAATGTAATTCATACCTGTTAAAATCCTGATCAAAGATCAGAAAAACAGATTGTCAGCAATGTCTTTCATCTTTTTATTTTTTCCTATAATTAGCATGTTTAAATGATCTGTATATATTCATAGAAAAGCAAGGTATTAGTCATATGTTTTATATTCCTCCTCATAGCATTTTAATTGATCACATGTCCCATTTTTTTCCTCTTCATTTATTTATTTATTTTTTTGGCTCACCAGTTAATGACAAGCAGATTCATAGCAAACAACCAGTCTCAGCTAGATGAAAAATGTCACTGATAAAGCAATGAATTTACAGTCATATATTTCTTTACCTTCTTTTTTTTCTTTCAGTTCAAACTGACAAACATGCACATATTCACACAACATATTTAATGGTCGTTTAGATCACGGTTAAGCATTGTTGACATTAATAGTCAAATGGCAGCTCACACTGGGAAATGGTAATGATGCAGAGCCCTGATGTGTGTGGGGGAGTCAGGTGTAGGACACAATGTGCGAATAGGTTTGGCCTCTCATTTTAAAAATAGAAACTGCTTTGCCTCTAATTCCATAACATGGCTTGGCAGACAGTTTCCATAAAATGAAATGACCTACCACCTGCTCACATTTTAGAAATGACAGGGACGGTTAAGAACCTGGCGTGACTGGAGCTGAGTGTAAAGTTGAAGTAAATTGGTTGAGCATTAGAGTGCAAGCCCATGTAATGGCTTGCTGTACAGGTTTTAAAGTATGCTGCAAAGCTCCCTGCAAAGCAGTGAAGACATGCCCCTCTGCCTGCAACCTGAATGTTCTAGAAAAGTTCATGAAAATGCAGCTTAAATTTAAAAAGGATCTTGTAATCAGTTAATCTTGCGATGCTGAAATGGAAAAGTGACTGAAGATGGCAGAATGTCTGTGTTGTGAGTTAAATTAGGTGGACAATGAGACTCCAAATGAATGGATGAATTGGGTAAAAAGTATCTGAATATGTTATGTAAGTTAGTCAAAAATATAAAAAGAATTGTAGATGATACCTTTGAATCTGAAGATATTATGCATTGTTATTTTTTTCCTATTTTGCATTAATTTTTTTAAGGATTTCACATTAGCATGTTTCATTCAATCATTCGAAACATTTCATGGATTTAGAAGAGCTATGATGGCATGTTGCAGTGATATTTGGCTAGTTATTGCCTAACTTGGATAAAATCCACAACATGTGAAAAAAATATTTATGAAACAGCTACCAGCACAATTTTAATTGTGGTATGTGAAATCTTGAAAAGGTTTGAGCAAGTGTAGAGCAGGGAGTGGGAATATTTGCAATGGCTGCAGCTTCCAGTTTACAAAACCTAAACACTCTTGTTATTAAGATATTGTTGCCAAATACCTCAGTATCCTGGTACAGCTTAACGGGTAACCCTTAACGGCTACGACAAAAAGGGAGGCAGGCACAAAGCGGGTTTTTACAAAAATATATTTAATTAAGGAAATCAAAATAAACATGTGAAGGTCAAAATCAGTCATGTAAGTGGTGCGTGGATGTATAGGAATGTGTGTGGAACACAAACCAAACCGAACCAAACGTGCTGCACTTACACAAGCCCAGGTGATCTCCCAGCCTGAGCCTGGGAGACACACTGAGTCCAGGCTGGTGACGCTTTTAAATAGGAGGCAGAGCACACCAGGCCCAGATGTGGCTCATGCCACTAATCACCAGATGGCACCTGCAACACAAACTCAGATAAGTGGTGGTAGGGCCGCCACAATCCATTCAGACGTTAGGTTCATATTTGATGAAATCAGACCAACTTTGGTGGCTCACAAAGGACCCATCAGCTTAACAAATGAAAGCAAAGGTAAGCCTTTAGTTTGTGTTCAATGTGGGAATAAATCTTAGAGTCTTTAGAGTCATTATCTACCTGTATTGTTATTATTATTATTATTATTATTATTATTATTATTATTATTATTACACAGACAACAGATTTTCACTATGGGCAAAATCTTTTCTTTTTTTTTTTCCACAGTGTGTGTGCAGCTGTGGTGACAGATAAACTGCAGAACTTTTACTCCTTGTGTGTTTATCACATTACACTGATTCAGCAGAGACTTTTCCAAAGTGACCTACAAGTGAGGGGTATAGAGTGATTATTACACTGAATGACTTTGTGAGAGGGTTTCTGTGGAGAAACAAAGAGAGGTAAATAAGGTCACATCCACATGAAGACCGAACTGGTTTCCTTTTAAAAAAAAAGTGTTGATGGTGATGGTGAGAATTGAGCTAACATGGAGACATTTGTGTGCATTTTTGACAGATTTACATCATGCTCAGTGGCTAATAACATAATACAAATGTAAATATCAGTGCAAATATGCATTATTGCTGGACAAACCTTAAATCAGATTCAGATTAGCATGAAGTACAAACTTACAGTAATAAGACCAATGTTCCTGTGAGACTTTAAGACATGTAATCTTTGTGAAATACCTCTGACATTTTTTTAGCTTTTCAAAACTATAAACTCTGTAGACTAAAAAGAGAAAAAACACTAACTTTCTTTAATAGATTAAAAAAGAACTACTTGTGACTAGTAGTAGTGAGGGAGCTGATGGGATTTGGTTTACAAGTTGAATTTGAAAGTGGAGAGTGGTTGTCTGACATTACCACTGCAACACGGAGTGACAGTGATGCACACGCTACAAGACAGCAGATCAGATCAGCTGATCAGCATGTCAAACACTGCTCTGCCGTTTGTGCTGACTAAATCTTAGTGTTACTATCTTGACAAGTCACACACTGTATGTTTGCAGCCATCAAATTAAAGTTATTCACAAATAATAACTTCTCATTATAGTCCCACAACTTGATAAGCAGCAAATATATATATATATATATATATATATATATATATATATATATATATATATATATAGCAATGTATGTTAAATAAACTGCTCTGTAATGACGGCTGAGCAGTTGTAACATGTAAAACATAAGTGCTGATTCATTCTACCTTGAAAATATATTAGATGGAACTTGTTGGAACTTAAGCTTCAGCTGTCTACCTGTGAGCTGTATGACTGCAGCAGCATCTCTATTTCTGTGTATATGGATTTCATCCTGCCATAGTGGATCTTCCTTCTTATCTGCATGTCAAATTGGTCCTGAAAATTATGCTGGGAGTTGCATCTTTGGAGATGTGAGATGAAAAACCTACACAAGAAATAAATGACTTTGTGTATAAATAAAGTTCTTTGACATCTTAACACTGTCTAGGGTTTTTTTTCATTAGATTTGAAAATGATCTGAATATATAATTCATTAATTATCAAAGAGCTTTTCAGCTCTTTGATAATTAATGAATTATATATATATAATAATGAATTAATGAATTATGTCTCCTATAGGCAGAAATGACCAAAAAAAAAAAAAAAAAAAACAGTTGAAATTTTATTTTACAGTAAGATTTCTGCCAGTAAGAGAATTTCACAAACATTTGCCTTTGGTCTAACAGAGTTCTGCTTAGAAGCTTCTACTGAGGGTAGATTTAACATTGGTTGCTAACTTTTTATGGCTTCTTTCAGCTATTCAACCTAGACACTCACTGTTTCATTCATAAGTCACAGCAACCCTTACTCCACTTGCTTCTGTCAGTCCATTTCAGCTTTTCATGTCAAGTGAATATAGGTTGACCAGAGAAGTAATCAGGCAGCCAGATGTCCAAAACATCTGAAATCAAAGGAGTATCGTCATGGTATAACTCAGTTTTCTCCCTGATGGACACAATGAAAGAGGAAGAGGAACTGATCTCAAAGGACATCTAAATTAAATCTGTCTAAAATCACTTTATTTTATTTTCTTTCTGGCTTCAGTTAACAAATTTCTTTTTTGTAGATATCCAGAAGCAGCCCTATCAACAACAAAAAACTTAGTTGGCTCAGATAAGTATCCACAGGGATGGCTTGGGTAGGGTGGAGTCTAATGAGAGATAACTGGGAAAACTTTCTA
This sequence comes from Melanotaenia boesemani, assembly GCF_017639745.1. Lineage (NCBI taxonomy): Eukaryota > Metazoa > Chordata > Actinopteri > Atheriniformes > Melanotaeniidae > Melanotaenia > Melanotaenia boesemani. The sequence continues at coordinate 7,211,714 of NC_055701.1, forward strand.
CATTCAAGACCAGCTGGTATTGCCAGATTTTAGTTAACGGAAAGTGGCAGTCGTGTATTTTGTTCTAATATAATTACTGCATATGACTCCTATCATAAAAGAGTATGAAGCTTTGAAAATATACTGCAAAATTAACTTTCTGGAAGTTATACAAGTGTTTATTGCACAGATTGCACAGACAGTTCATTTTATCATGTACCTCATTTTGAAGATCTGGTTTTAAATATTTATGAGTTACAAACAAAACAAATTGTTGCATAGATATAATTGGAGTCTATTCAAAAGGACCACTGAGTTACATTGATATGCATGGTTGTCATGTTTCTCTTTTCACTGCATTTCTTATATTTTTGGATCTCTGTAACTCAAAGTGTGCCACTCTTCTGTTGTCTTCCCTGATGATGAATCCTTCAAATAAACACAAACATCAATACACACAATACTCTTTTACTTTTTCTTTGTATGTTTTAAGATGGAGGCATTTGTACAAAATGGACACTTCTTTGTTTAATTAGACTACAGCATGGGCCAAGAGAGAGCTGAGGAGAATAGATGTAATCACTTTCAGTTACAGTGGGTGGAAGTGATGGATTTTGTCAAGCTCAGTGGGACCAATATAACTGCAGAAGAAAGGTCTTATATTAGAGAAGTCAGGCCACTGAAGACAATTATGACTATGGTTTGTGTGGGGGTGAGAGAAGAGACAGTAATCGAAATGTTGGAATGACAGTGTTTTGTAATTGTGGAGCACTTTTCTTTTGATTTTGTTTCTGTAGTTAGTCATTAATTGTGTTGTTTTCATTATATCTAATGTATATTTATCTTTTGTGTTGATTAGGGAGAGAACATTATGTCTATGGAAGACATTTCTGCTACAAATTGTTTTCAATATTATCTCATGGCAGATCATAAAATATATACATTGGACCATAATAGCTTTCACATCTAATGGTTAGAAATTCTTCAAAGGCTACTCTTCTTTCCTTGGTTCAGAAACATAATGTTTCTACTTGCATGACATGTTATACTGATGCCGTTACTAGTACTTTGTTCCCACTCGCTAATCATTCCAGTTAAGGCTCATTTATGTTTGCTGTACATATGTGAATATGCACATCACCAGGATGTAGGATCAGAATGGACAGTGGTTGATTTTCATAATTTATGCATATATTACTTGCACATGATCATAACTGTTTTTGCTGGTCAGAAAGCTAAGCAGTCAATTGAAATATGCAGTGGCTCTGTTTTTACTGAGAAAATTATAGCAATTCGTTAAGGAAAGAAGGCACGCGATCAGGGGATGTGTTTTTACTGGTTTACTGTGAAGAAACACCAACAAACCGCCTGGATTTGTGCGATCGGCTGGGCAAAATTGCCTTGGCACTGGTTATGCAGTGCTGACTTAATCTCCATTTGACTATGTTAAGTCACTAAAGACGTGGACAGAGAAGTCAGGAGAAAATGGCCCAAATAGGAGGCATCGTTGTGAACTTGTGACTAAGTCAACAAGTTAAGTAAAAATAGTTAACTTAAAAGGAGAATACTAAAAATGACTGTGATTACCTCTTAAATTAATTACGCAAACACTGATCATCTTCAGGTCCAATTATATTTTTAACCACAGAACTACTCAAACAGTCAGGACGTTTGCCAAATGCTTGGATGAGCTGCTCTGCCCCAGTCACCCCACCCATGTGTTAATGCATTTAAAAAAATGCACATCAATTACACAGATCTCTTCGCATTAGCATGTATGTTTGACAGCACTAGGTTTTTTTCACATTGGTATCGATTTTGCAGTATCGGAGTACTTTTATGAATATACATAAGTTGGGATATTAAGCTCTGCATTTATCCATCCACATGGTATCAGACTGATACCCAATACTGTTATTGGTTTCGGTGCATCCCTTCTTAAAACTATCAGCAAAGATCTTTTTGCATTAAAACACAAAACTGGCCTGTGTGTGTTTTTATATGCTGAGAACTTGATTACTAGAAAATATTGAAAGTTATAGCGAGGTTTCAAACTGTAAACTAAATGTTTACTTTTCTTATTTGCACTTAAAACCAGCAGGTAATGTTACTGTGATTTTAAGTGAGTGTATTGGCACTTTGAGTTAATTGCACATCATGTAACAGTAGTGGGGAAGGCACGCCCCACTGGCCGAAGCCTTTCAAACAATTTGGCCCATTGGACAATGTAGTTTATTAGTCCTGGTCTATGATGATATTTCGTTGAAGCAGCCAATAACTGAGAGATAAAATCCAGGTAACTTAAAGAATATATTATGTTATTTGGCATTTAAATAAAGAAGTAATTGTACTTTATTAATCCAAGTTGGGATATTAAGCTCTGCATTTATCCATCTCTAGATTTACTAGAGATCAGTGGATTGCCATGTTTTGGCACACAGGGGGCAGTTGGGGGTTGGAGGCCTTGCTCAGAAGCCCACAGTAGTTCAGCTTTGTTGGCACACGGGGGCTCGAACCCCCGTCCTCCTCACACAAGTCCACCTACAGTATATAACCACTAGACACACAGATACACTCAAATACACACTTACAACTTGCATTTGTATTGAGAGGTAAATTTTTGCAGCATTAGAAACTCTCACACAGGAACTTGTTCTAATTATGATAATTTAGTTTTAGTATAAAAATCATTTTAAAATAATGAGAATTATATTACAAAGTATAAAATTTCAAATGAAAAGGCTAATTCCTGATGGGAGGGCCTGATCTTTTAATGGATGGGCCTTGCCAACTGTGGTCTGCTCAGTGTCATGTCTGAATGTCACTGCCCTCTAATATCAATGGGTCTCATGGTTGTCAGGAAATACATCCACTAGAGGGCAGTACAGAGTTCAGAGTTATCTGTTTCGTAAAATGAAAGAACATGGCGATAATATATATTTTTTAAAAAGAGACAGACAGCAGTCGACTCTGTGGCCATTAAACTTATTATGACTTCTTCTTGTTTCTAGAGGGAATTTATGTCATTTTTTTTTAAATCAGTAAGCTTTAAAAGTGAAATGATTTTTTTCTGTCACCAGCTGCTGTTACGTAGTCAAGAGTCCAAGAGATTGAATTGAATTATGTTTATATTAAAAAAAATGTGCAGCTGGTCCCTGGTCAAACTATACAAACTGCTGGCAAAGGACACAGGGTCAGTCGCTGAGACTGAGCTATTTGTCCACCAGCTGTTTTCAGTCTGTTCGAGCTCCACTATCACACATCAGGGAGAAGCTCATTCACAGAATCCCTTGTTCAAATTAGTCACAAAGACCTGACAGAGCAGTGCAGGCTTTATTAAAAGATAAAATACATATAGCTGAGCAGACTTGGCATTATTCAAAGTTCATAGCAGTTTATCATGACCACTTCCTGCTCCACTGGTTCTTATCTGCTACTCCTTTTTCTCCAGCATCCTTTCTGAAAGAAACTGAGAATAATGAAGTGAAGACATGCTCAGCATGTTTAGGCTTTTAAAATGCATGGAAACATGTTAGTGTGATGGAGATTGCTTAAAGCAAAAGTTCTCAAAACTGAATGGAAACACCCAGATAATGCAGTTGGAAGATAAATCAACTCAGAATCAAACAAACTCAAACAGGTCTTGGCGCCCCATGCAAGCTTCAAATCCAGGTTATGGCTGCTGTGTCTTAAAATAACCTCATGTGTAAACCTCATGTGACACTGACAAGTATAACTTGTATTGTAAAATCATTTTTTTCGTGCTCAAATATCACACTGCTCTCTCTCAAAACTCTGCTCTCACACTCAAAAAGTCTTTTCTTGCTCTCAAACATATCGTTCTTCCTTTCAAAACTCTGCTCCTCTTAGTGTTGCAGGCTCAGTGAGTAGCACACTGTGATAATTCAACTACATATTTAACAAACCTAGAGGAATGATCACCAGCTCCATATGCACGCTCATTTACTGTAAGTTAATTCTATAGTACCAGAAAAGCAGAATATCTATGTCCCGATTTATGATTTCCTTAGCTTTATACTTAATATTGTGTGTTTGTATTTGTGCTGGGCAACGATTAAAACTTTTAATTGCATTGTTACGCGCAGATGTCTCTGTCCTTTAAAAGAAGGCCTAAAGTCATATAAAGAAAATGCAGTAAATTTTGGGTTACAAACACTACATCAGGGTTCTCCAAGCTGCGACTCTGGAGCCACAAATGGCTCTTTGGACCTTCCACAATGCGTCTAAATACGTGGCTTAAATATTTTTTAAATCTGTCTTTCTTGTCATTAGGTTTAAAACTTTTTTTTTTTTTTTTACTTTACATCATTTTCCACAAATATCTACATCTCTTAGAAGAAAGTCTGTCTATGCTCTTTTTTATAAAGGTTTTATGTTTTTCTTTATTTTAAAATCTAAAAAAGGGACTATAAATGTGGTTCTTCAAAAATAACAAATATCCTATGTTGGCTCTTCATCAAAAATATATATTGAGTTGCCTTTTTAAAAAAGTCTCGTAACATTTGCAGCTCTAAAGGAGTTTTCTTTAGCTGGCTGAGGGAAAAATGGCTCTTTGGATTGGAAAGGCTGCAGACCCCTGCACTAAACAAATAAACAGGTTTAGCAGCAGTTTTCTCTTTAAACAGCAACAGTTAAAATATTTCTTTTATTTATAAAATTAAATATTTATGAGAAAGAAGGATAAAATGTTCAGGATTTACAAACAAAAAGGTAAAAAGTCAGCAGGGTGAATTTAAAGCTGTGAAGCTGCTTCCTTCTAAACACAGAAGGAACAATATGTGATGAATATCAGCATCAGATGAACAGACAGAAAGCAGGATTAGAATCTCACAGCTTCTAGATGGTGAGGAGAGAGAAATATTCACAATATGTACAATAACTTCCATCCATGCACCTTTAGTGCTTCATTATCCAGATTCCTGGCCTATAAATTCTCTAAACTTTCATTTTTAGCTTGACTGTTTAGCTTAACACCTCTGCACCTGCAGCCTCCGCTACCAGGAGTTAAAGGGTCAACGTCTCGTTTCCGGGTGTAGCGTCAGATGTATAAATGCAACTACAAACATGTGTGGTTTCCACATAAAGTCCAGAATCTCAGCTAACAGCTCAGTAAAACCATTTCTATGACCACCAAACACAGTTAAGACAACAAACAATTCAAAGACCAGGTTCACAAAGTCCGAAAAATATGTAAACATAGATGATCCCCATAAACATGAACAAACGACTCTCTACTGAAAGCTCCACAGCTGATTCACCGAACCAGAGGCAGAAGAAGGCCTGATTTATTCTTTATGTTTGTAAAAGTCAGAAAGCATGTCTTACCTTAGCTGTCTTGGCTTAATTAAAACCGCAAAAAAAATAAATAAATAAAAAGTTTCTCATCGTCTTTTGGGAGCAGTTTTCCATCCAAAAATCATGATGTTCTGCCCATCTGCATGGGTTTGGACAGACAAAGAAAAACGCTGGTTCTTCTTCTTCTTTCTTAAGTTCAAGACAGAAAATGTCTCTTCATTTTAATAAACCTGCTCTCTTCTGATTACATCAGATGAACCGCTGCAGCAGGGAAGGGAGACATGGACGGCATGTTTCTGTGGTCAAAACCAGCGGCCAGCAAAAAAAAAAAAAAAAAAAACGCGATTAAAGCGTTAACCTGCTCAGGCCTAGTTTGTATAGGTTTCTTACATAAAATAATAAATAAATAAATTTAAAACCAGAGGCATATATCACAAGAAAAAGCATAATAAAAACATAATGCTTACTGGAGATTGCTGGGTTGGGTTATTCATACTTGTTTACTTATGATCCCAGTTAAGTACCAATTTTCTGAGTGCACTATGTCAAATAAAACAAGCGCACCCTGAAGAAGGTGGGGACTATTTGCTCAGGCAGCATTTGTCTAGCATTCTTTTGCTGGAGGATGTTTGACAGACAGCTCACTCAGCAACCCAAGAGAGAGGAAAAAATATTTAAGAGCAGAAGTTCTGAGAGAGTTCTGAGAACAAGGTGTTCGACACATTCCTCAGAGATTTTGCTCCATATTGACATGATAGCCAAACACATTTGCTGCATGTTTGTCAGCTGCACATCCATGAAAATCTTCAATTCCACCCCATCCCAGAGGTGCGCTATCCAATTGAGACTGGTGACACATTTTCATTTATCAGGCTAGGTAAAGTTTTTCCAGTTTTCTGTTGGCCACTTTTGGTGAATCTGTGTGAATTTTAACCTTAGTTGCCTCTTCTGCAGCTGTAGCCCATCTTCATAGCATGGTCAAGGTTGTGCATTCAGAGATATTCTGGATAGCTTAATGTTAGTGAGTGGTTATTTGAATTTCTGTTACTCTTCTATCAACTCAAACCAATCTGCTTATCTTCTCTGACCTCTGACATCAACGACACATTTTCATGTTCCTCACTGCACAGTTTTTTTTAGATCATTCTCTGTTTGGTGCTCTGTTGGTAATAAGACAGTCACAGTGTGGCAAGAAGATATTTCTCACATCCTAGAGCTGGTTGTGTTTGAAAATCCCAGTACACCAGCAGTTTCTGAAATACTCAGATCAACAACCATGTCCCGTTTAAAGTCACTTAAATATTTTTTCTCTCTTATTGTGATGATCAGTTTGAACTTCAGCAGGTTGTCTTGAACATGTCTGCATGTCTGAATGCAATGTGCTGCTGCCATGTGATTGGCTGATTAGCTATTTGTTATTTGTAAGCAATTGAACACATGGACCTAAAGAAGTCAATAATTAGTGTATATCTAAGAATCCATTAACATTCTTTTCCATTCTTTAGCATCCACAATAACTAACCTGACTGTACAGCAACACTATACACCTATAGCAAATCAATATGTGATGATGGATGGATGCTTGTTCGGTTACTGTCACCAGGACTAAGCTACCTTTAGACCCTTTAAGCTAATTTTTTCCTTTTTTTTTTTTTTTTTATAAAGTATATTAAAAGAAATTTTGCAACCTTTTGAAGAAACCCCAATTACTTTCTTTTCAAGGCAGTCCCTCAAGCTGCCCCACTCCGCTGCAGGATGACTTTCGTATCCGTGAATTACCATAGTGATTATTATAATATGCTATGACCATAATGACCATAATTTGAATGCACTCCAAATTTAGAGGCAGCAAAGTAGTTATGGTGACTGACGAATTGGAGGCAGTCTGTTCAGTGAGTTGCAGAATGAACAATAAGCAGCATGGCAGCTGACAGGGATGTGAATGTGAGAGAGGAAAATAAAAGGAACCATGCTGCTACATTATAATGTAAATAAAAAAAACATCAAATGTTAATGAAATCAAAAAGTAGGATACATAAGTGTGTGGAACATCTGCATCCTACTTTTATTAAATTATATTCTGAGAAGCAAGGACTCATGGAGATTTTTACTTGCATCCACCTGTGAATCTCTAATAGATTGAAGAAAGAGGAAAGAGTGGAGGGTATGAATGCTTATATGTGCATGAACATCACACGCACTGGACACTTAAACTATATGTGGACATTAAGAATGAATCAGGCCAGCTTGACATGCTAGGGGCCAAAAGAATAATGTATGACTCATCTGCACGGAATATCCCTAAAGTATGACTGTGCATGTGTCTCACCTTGATTCCCAGCTTATGTTTATTTAAACATGCTTCTTGATGACATGGAGTCATGCAGCACCTCTCTGTATCTCTCTGTCACCTTTTCTTACATAATTCAGAGCATCTGACTACAAGTGTGTGATTGAAAGAGTCACACACACTGTCCAAAAACACATCTGTTTCCCATGTGACAAGTGAAGGACATGAAACTTGATTGGCATGTCACCTGTCATGATAAAACCATGTGCAAATTATCAGTCAATGTTAAAGATAACAATCCACCTTTATTATCTACACCATCTGGTTTATATATATATATATATATATATATATATATATATACAGTTTGTTTCAATTTTTTGTTCTATAATTTAAATTTATTTTAAAGTTATAATTTTAATTCTGTTTTTTGTCTTATTTATTTTTATTGTTTTTAGTGTTTGCCTGCTTCACTCTAAAGCACTTTGGGGAAATGGGATTGTGGTTAATGAACTATGTAAATAAACTTAACCTTAAAAAAAAAAAAAGACAAGTTAAGCCTAATTAAAGATGCACTACAGAACATTTGCAATTTCTGAGTCAAGTGCCCCCTATCGATGGCTAATTCCATATCCAATTTGCATCCTACCTGTTCTGTACCCTCAAGACAGCAAAAAAAAAAGTCTTGTCTTGATTCTTGTCTTATCTTTAGTTCTGTCTCTTTCTCGCTTTCTTTTGCCAATAATATCTTCTTGCGTTTACAGGCTGAATCTGCCATGGTGTGCATTCAAAATGTCTTGTTTACGTCTGCTGGCTAGTGGGTGTTGTGGTCTTTGGTAAAACTAGGCTGCAAAATTGCATAGTGCAATTTTCTCAGCCTCGGGATGCTACTGCACAGCTATTTCTCCAGAAATACACATAATAGATGTCACTGTACCATCCAACTAGTATACATATATATATATGATTTGAGGGACTACAAAACAAGGAGAAATGGCAAGTGAAGAGCAGGTGAAGCAAATGAGCAAATCAAACTAGGTGCACTAACAAACAGGAAGCGGAACTGAATACATTAGACACTGGGAATGAACTACAAAATCAAACAGGAAACCAGACAAGACAATGAACCCATCTAACTATCTAGATTGTGCTTTTATTCTGAGAGCATGTCCTGAAACTAGATAACAGATTCTGTTTTTGATTTAGGTATTGTAAGTTTCTAAAGTATTTTTTTTTCCATGCCTCCATATATCTATCCATTTTATGTGTTGTGGGTAGAACAGCTTCTGGTGATCTGAGCAGAGATCACCAGAAACATCCTCTCCTCAGCCACCTCCCCCAGTTGGAGGGATAGTGAGGCATTTCCAAGCTAGCAGAGATAAAATCTCTGCATTGAGTCCTGGGTCTGCCTTGAGGCCTTTTTTGGTGGGAAATGTCCAAAACAACTCCCCTGGGACTTGTCTGGAAGACATCCTGACCACATGCGAAAACCACATCAACTGGCTTATTTCGATGCAGGGGAGCAACAACTCTGCTCCAAGCTACTCTTGTATGACTGAGCTCCCCCCTCCGTCCCTAAAGATCAGCAAAGAATCCCTGCTGAGGAAGCTCACTTTGGCTACATGTAAACTTGCATCAAACAGGGCAAAGTCAAAGACATCTACCTTCTGTAGTGTACATGTCGAATACTTTGCATAACTATGAGTTTGGTTTTGAATACTGAAAAGGGAATGATTATATTAAAACTGAATGTCAGCTTATAAAATACTAATATTCACACCAGGAAATTCCCTCTTACGATGCGAGCTGCACCCTGTAGGTACCTGAATGAGCTCTGTGGGTCTATAACAGCAGTATTCATTAACTGTTATCACCGCACTACAGAGAGCCCCACAGAATCTGAGACGATGAAGAACGAGGGCAGGGGGGGTTGAAGACAGAGGCGGGCAGACAGGAAGAGGTGTGGATTAGTAACAGAGGGAAATGTTGGGTAGGAACCGTGAAGGGCAATATCAGGCTGCTCCAGGTAAATGTGAATATTGATTTAATTAACTCTAAACTATGTTGACTCTTGCTCACATGCACAGACTCTCCTTTCCCCTGACGCTCTCTCGTCTGCATAAATATTTCAGTAGGGTCTTGTTTTGGGGAGGTGGTTATTTTGCTCAGAGGAGAAATTACAATGGATTCCCAAATCCATTTTCTACCATCAATTATTTAGATGTGACCAAACCTCATTATGCATGGAAATGCTCTCAGTTCAGCGAGTGTGTTTACATCCATATTGTACAGTTAAAGAGTAGCTGATTGGCAGAAACCATGTGAGCATGAAGATTTGCATTGAGTTTTTGTTTTTACTGAGGTTTACATGCTGTAAGAAGTCTTAATACGCTCATGTATTCACTGAGGAGCAGCTGTTAGCGCTGATATTTATAGGGTTCTGGTGTTGTTGCTTGTTGTAAATCCTCCCTAAGAGATATGTAGGCTTCAGTCAAATGGAATAAACTTATAACACAAGTGAAATAATCTGCATTACACTAATCATAAATAGTTTTTTTTATTTTTGTTTTGTTTAATAGCACAATAGGCTTTGGCTACCAGGTTGAATGTCTATAATGCGTGTTTTAAGCATGCATCTCAATGTGAAAGTGGTAATTGGACGAAAAAATAAGCTTTAAGTTTCATTTCTGCACAGGAGAATAATAAATACATGTTTTTGACTGGAAAACAGAACAGACATTACACTTTTACAGATTGTCATTATTATTATTATTATTATTATTTTGCCATCAGTGTGTGAATGTGTGTGTGAATGGTTGAATGTGGTGTATGAAGTAAAGTGCTTTGGGTATCATCCCAGGTACAGAAAAATGCTATATAATTACAGATAATAATAATAATAATAATAATAATTATTATTATTATTATTATTAGTAGTAGTAGTAGTAGTAGTAGTAGTAGCAGTTGCAAATAAACCAATAAAACATATTAAATTTTGATAGAAAAAAAGATATATTTTCTTGCCAAAGACATTAAATAAGATATGAGAAATCCAAGAAAATAAAATGTCTTTAAAGATATTTTTCACTGCAGGTGTATAAATATATACAATCAAAGCTCTTCAAAAACATCTTCAAACACTCTGAAAGCTGTGAAACAAAATGTTTTAAAGGTCAGATGTGCAAAGGAAGACATCAATAAAAATGGATGAGAAGGCTGGAAGCCTGAAGTGAAGGATGCAAATGCTAACTAAACCAAGGAGTTGTCAGTTTCTATTATGGCACGCTGGAAATGAAAACCTTTCAGTCCCCAGCAGCATCAGTAGACGTTATGTTACCATCAAATAAGTGTGAAACATGGATAGCAAGGTGACGCACAGTTTTTCACAGTCAGGTTGAATTCCTTTATTTTCCTTTCCTTCTGCTCACATGTTATCTAAACTACATATAATATCTGAATGTTCTTGCTATCTACATTCCTTCTGGTTTATGCAGGGAAATGCTCCATGAAGAAGAAGAATATCTCATTTTATTCCGTGCCTGAAATTCAGGGAGAGTTTAAGTTGCTGCTACACAATGAAAACTAAAAGGTCTCATAGTCATCCAGGCCGATTAGATTCCTGGCAGAATGTGTGTGTGTGTTTCTATGTGTGTGTGTGGGGGTGTTCATGCTCCAATTAATTCTGCGATAGTAATCAGGCTGCAGAAGCCTGATTAATATGGTTGTCATGGCAGCACTTCTGGAATCTGACTAGGATTTTTGGGATAAATTGACAGCATGGCCATTAACCTGTCATCTCATTTCCTCAAGAGTCTAATTTGCAAAGAATACTTACGACTACCAACCACAACAGCGAAGAACATGTTAGGACATTTCATGAAATAAATAAGTGTCAAATTAATCATTTTTTATTAACTCAACCCTCTACCTTATCCATTCCCTTGATTGTTAAATTTGAGTGATTTTTCAGCACTTGACTTGCTCCTGTCATAATTATTACTTCCACAAGAGAGCATTTTCATTTGTAAACACTTAGTCTGGAGTACTTCAAAAAAGGACAGATTCTGTCCTTTTTTAAGTCTGAAATGTTGTGGAATTATGTTGCTCAGAGGTTTGTTCACGATCACAGATAGTTAATGTTATGACCCCTTTTGTAACCAGGGGTATTCGGGGTCCGTAACAAAAACACAATGGATCAATTTAAAGTATTTACAATTATTTAACAATAATAATAATAATAATAATAATAATAATAATAATAAACAAAAAAAACAAAAAAACAACCGGGTTCAAAATAGCACAGGACAACCACGGTAATCAAATTCAGGGAAAGTAAATTCAATCAACACAAGGTGTCCTCACTCGAGGTGATAAATTAACCACACAATTATCAATAAAAAAGTTCTCTTAATCTTATCCTTAATATATTTACAAACTAAACTATTCAAATCCCAAACAAATCAAATACTACATAAACCAAAATATCAATCTTACAATTAACGTTAACACAAAATAGAGCTGCTTGTAATTATCCTTCTAATAAAATAAAGATTAACTTATGTTTACAAAAGCAATTACCAAAACTTACAAAAGGAAGGAGAGCTAAGAATCTGAAAATCCAACAAACATCTACTAAGGGAAGTTAATGCTTTTACAAAAACCACAAACGGTACTCAGACCAGCAATCCCAAATCCCAGTTGGCGAGCTGTGGGCCAAAGGAACACAGCTGCCCTGATTCCTGGAGCCGTCCCTCTTTTAAAGGCCATCCTGGACTCTGGTTGGCTGTTGAAGAGGAAGTGCTGTGGAATCTTCGTCCAATGAGATCCCTACGTTGATCTCCCTCCAAAAGGAATGCAGAAACGTAGGTGACCAATCACCATAAAGGAGGGAATCCTCAGAGGTTCAGCGGGCCGGGTGAAGGGATGCAGACCAGGCACCAGATTACACACACATGTACCCAGGCTTCAGACCAGGGGACGTGACAGTTAAATCTCAGATGAAACACTGAACATTTAGTCCAGATGTCGCTTTTACATAACAATGTGGTGTGCTTATAGTTTATAGATGTGAAAAAAACTCTGACTGTGCTCTTTGATTCATTTTGTCTGCAGGACTGTGAAATCACTGGCTCTAACACAATCCATTATATTCCTGTTTATGTTTTGTTTGACGGCTCTGCTTAAATTTTTATCATGATGCCTTCAGGGTATGCAATGCATTACAACAGCAGTTTTTCTTTTTTCTTTTTTTGGGGGGGCTATCATGAAAATTATTCAAAGATGCAGCAGCTTTTCAACTAGAGCACTAATTCTGATGACATCAGGCTGAAGAGCACTCAAACAGGTTGAGTGGACTTGAGGAACATCTGCTGCAATCAGAGGAGTTTCAATAAGCCTTTCTCTTTAATGCCATCATGGAATATAGTGACACAGATTGTGGCTTCAGGTGGGCTAAACCAAAACTTAATTAATGAGTAATTATATGAACTTTATAACTATTCTGAATAAGAGGCACATTGTCAGTGCAGGTGCTGTGTCTAGGTTTTGATCTAGGTTAGATAGTTTGGCATCTATTAAAACCTCATGAAAAATATCACATTGCCTTGAGCCCTTTCCTTCTAGAACTAGAAAACTGCCTTAAAAATTTAAAACAAGCTTGACGAGAAAGAAGATGTCTCATTCAAGGTCAAGAGCACATGGTAGTAATTAAATGCTGACCGTCACAGGGGATGATGATGATTCGACTCTGTGGCAACCACGTCCTTGAGCTGATTTTGAAAACATCCTTTTGTCTCAGGGACACAGAACCTAAAGAACCCTTTGACAGCATTTAAGTGCTCTGGGCATTTCCATGCGCAGGACTTGAATGCTTTGAAAGAAATATTTGTGTCATTAAGCTATATGAATTCAGAACATAAAGCTGGAGAAAAGAAATATAGAAATATTTACCTGAAAGAATAGTAAGACACATATAACAAATTAGTCTTTTTGAATCATGAAAATAGAAAATATTGGATGATTAATAATCAAATTGAAAATGTTGGTGAAGACAGAGAACATTTCATAACATGTCACTAAGATATTTACTGATTACCTGGAAATTCTTCTATAACGTTGCTTCAGAAATCTTCAAATAAACTGTAAAGATGCTGAAATAACAACACTATATAAAGAAATAAGGCTTTTCTAAACACACACACATACAGTATTGTGCATAAAGCTCGACAGCCAATATCTAACTGTGTTTAATTGATTAGTGTGTTTCAGGATGAATCCATGTCGTTGTCGGGAGTCTACATGAAAGATGCAGCGGACAGAACTGTGCAGCTTCACCATATAAACATCAAAACAAGACAGTAAATGAGGTCCAAGTGTTTCTGACAAATATTTTAGCATGAGTTAAAAGACAAAAAATAATAATAACTTGAGAACGTAGTAAACCACTTCAAGAAAATTTTTATCAGTTGGACAAATGTATTATTTTACATTTAGTTTGATAAAGAACATTGTAGTGTACCAAACTGTATAATCAATAAATAAATAAACAATATTATTAATTGCTTTCTTTGTTAATTAGCTTGTTGTGAAAGAAAAACACATTGAGCCCAAGATTTAAAATGCCATATCCTCCACATTGGGTGAAATTGAAGCCTTGGTCTGTAATTTCATATAGCACATGATAACTAAACTTTTTAATTTAGGTAAATTTTAAATAAATAAACTAATAAAATAAATTTACAGTTACTTTGCAACTACTTAAACATAGGAAAACAGCCATTTTTTCCAAGCTTAAAAAGTGTAACATGTCCGTGTCCTCTGTAAATTATGATTGTATAAACATGATTATATTTTCAAGTAGATGGAAATATGACAAATGTGTCATTTCACAGCAAAAAGATCCAAAACATTTAGAAAAAGGGAGCGAAGGGGTGAATAGTGCCAAAACAAACCATCACCATCCGACCCTTCACTTTACTCATTTTTTTTCTAAACTAGTAAAGGAATCTGCATAATACAACCTGAATCTTTTGGTGGGACCACCAGTCTGGTTCCAGCTAGTGCTGAAGGCAGATGACTTCATTTTAATCTGCACCCAAGTCAGGAATTGTATAGCAAACTACTTCTCCTTTTAAAAGTTAGCATCCATCCACTGGTGGTATTTCAACAAGACTTTCAACTGATTTTAGCTGAAACTTTGACTTTGAATATTGAACTCAACTAAAATAGTTGTTCTTGGCTTTTCCTGCACTTCTTCTAATGATAATAAAATATACAGTGAACCAAGCTGTGATGCAATCATTCTCCCCTTGCTTTCTTTGCCAGTATTCACATCACATTTAGTATCTGTGACACTGATTTGATGGTTAAAAGCCACAGCTCAGAGGCACTTATTCACTGAAACTCATTTGAGGTTCTTGAGACACCAAGGGAGAAGTTTTCTTTGGCTCAAAGCTTCTTCAAATACACTTTTTCCACAAAGCTGCATAATATATCATGTCGCTCCAGTCAAAAACGTTGCACTAGAAGAGAGGAATGTCACATTGCTTTTATCTGTGTAGATTCAGACTTCAGACTTCAGACTGAAACTTCCCTTTTGTCATGCTACATGTTATTGATATTATATATATATATATATATCTATATAAATATATTAAAAAAGATGGTTTTTCTACCAGCTTTTCCACGTGGAATCGGTACATCATATGTAACATCATATCTGTTTTCTTTTGTAACCTTGCAAATCTGTTGCTTGCAGCCATGTCTGATGCTTGTTAAGATTCCTATCTGGCACCTGGCGTCATGAAACGGTGAGTCACTAAACAAACAGACAGATTGCTAATTAACCCCCACTGAGTGCCAACCGCAGGGTTGAACTGCAATCCTGTTTGGACACAGCAAAAAAATAAATAAATAAATAAATAAAAATGAGCTTTGTGTCCACATAAGTCTGTTTTTTTTACTTCCTCTTACCATTTTCTTCCTCAGTATTTCTCTTTCTTACTCTCTATCAGGTAAAGTAAGCTAAAAATAAATCCTGACACATTGTGCATTAATAATGTATTGAAAATTAATTAGATAGGAGGGATGAGTCAAACGGTGTTGAAGGATAAAGTAAGCATTTAGCTTCTAAAAGGTACAGACATACTATTTGCACCTGGCCACACTGTGTATGTATTCTTTTGGGGGAACCATTTGAATGTTTTTTTTGTTTTTTTTTTTTAATTCGCTTCAAACCTGGAAGGAATTACAGCTCCCGGCACAGGGAATATTTGAGGAAACAATGGATTAAGTCAAATATCAGTAACAGAAATAAATATCAGCAAGCATAAAAGTCTGTTGATTTTTTGTTTTTAAGAAAAGCTATGAAAAAAATCATGAAGAATGGATGAACTTAAAGAAAATGATTTACTCAAAATTAATTTGTCCCATTTTACTGTTTGTGAAATAGTAAAATATAGAAAAAAATACTGCTTAAAAATAGCACATAACTGTATGATCTTTACCTTGACACATTTGTGAAACTGTCTTTTTTTATTTGTTTGTAAAAAGATTAAACAAACACTATCAACAGTTATGGAAATTTTGACAATGTCTCAATATTATTGTCATTTTTATTTCCTCTGACTGGCAGATCAGTGCTGCAGAACAACAATAAAAGCTTCCATAGATCTTCTGTCAAGATTAAAACAAATATATTTAGTTTAAAAGTTTAGTGATCATTATTATTTTCCCCCCAAAAATCCTTGCAAATATATTATATGTTTGTATTTTTACACAAATGGCTGAACAAGCAAAAAAAAAGAAGAAAAAAAATCTATTTTTTCCAGCAGTATTGTTGCTTATACTGTATAATGTATTTAAATTGGGTTTTATTCTAAAATATGAAACAGAACAAAACAGGCCTCATGTATGTTTTTAACAAAATAGGCTATGTCAACATGTTTATAAGACATTTGTAAAGAAATATAACAAGCATTGAATATATGGGTCCAATAACTCAGAGCCAGCTTGAAGAGAGGCATCTGGGAGGGTCAGCCAGCTTACGGGAGGACAGAGGACCATCTCAGGAGCTGACCCTCTACTTTGACTGTTTTGACATGGAAATCGCTGCTTTAACACGTTATTGACAGCTATATACAACATAGAACAGGCATGTGAAGCAGAGCATACGCTGAGGGCAAAGAACCCACATGAAATGGTAGACCTGACAGTGCAGCTTGAGTTTTCACCAAAATCTTCAATCAGTCCCTGTCCCAGTCCACTGTTCCATCCTGCCTGAAGACAACTGAGATAGTCTGCCTAAAAAGACCACCATCAACAGCCTGAACAGCTGTCCATTTGCACTGACACTCTTTGTTATGAGGTGCTTTGAAAAACTGGCACTGAGTCGCATTGTTGGCTGCTTTCTGTCTGCTCTGGACGGATTTCAGTTTGCTTACAGGGCAAATAGAACCAATGGAGACGCTATTGCTACAGCTCACCATACTGTTCTCATCCATTTGGAGTAGCAAAGTAGCTACAAAAGGTTATTCTCTGTGTTTAAAACCATCCTCCCCCATAGACTGGTGTCCACACTGGCAGACCTGAGCCTTCCAACATCCATCTGTCACTCTAGTCTACCCTTAAAACCAAGAGCTGGTCATCCACTTCATATGGTGCCCAAATCCAGTCCTTGAGAGCTACTGTCCTGCAACTTTTAGATGTATACCTTCTCCAAATGGCTGAATTTCTTCATCCACTTGTCATTCAGCTCTGCAAAGTCATTTGATTCAGGTGTGTTGGAGAAGGGATTCATCTAAATGTTACAGGTTACTAGCTCTGGAGGACTGGACTTGGGGACCATTAAACTACAGGAAGAACAACGGGACATTGAACCACCACATGAGCAAGGACTGTGTAAAGAGGGTCTCAATGCGCTAGATTATGGGTAACAAATTAAGGAGGACTTTTCTTGGAGAGTCAACAACACAGACTGTGGTGGCCTTTTACATGCTCTGCAGAGAATATGCTCACATACTGGGTTGGTGTGTTACACCAGCTGCACAGCAGAGCTGAAGGAAACTATTGGCAGCCCGGCCCCAATGTTAGAAGTACTTTACAATTCCTGATGTTACACAAAAGCAAAAAAAAAAAAAAAAAAAAAAAGCTACAACAAAAACAAAACAAAACATAAACCCATCACAGCACTGTCAAACCCTTGTTTAAGCTCTGCCATCAGGTGAGACGTACAGGCCAATAAAAATAAGGACAAACCAAGAAACTAACTATTTTTCTTTTAAATCCCAAAGCTATAATTTGACTTGATTATAATGGGTATTGTGTGGGAATGTCATGAAATAGGAGCACTGTTTATTTATAAGCTATTATTTTTTTCTTTGTTTTTTTTGGTTTTTTTTTTTGCTTTGTTTGTTTTTTGTTAAACTTTAAAGAATACACTTTGTTTTGTTATGTTAAGTAGCAATGACAATAAAGGCTCTATCCACAGCATCAGTTATACTATGTTCACAAAAAATGTATCCCTGAGGTCTGACGTGTGGTGAAAGGTCAAGCGAAAACAAATTTGAGCTGACCATCTGCCTCAGGTAAAAATTTTAATTCCTATGGTTATGTGTAGCAATGTGTCTTTTCCATTCTGCGGTTTTATGTTTTTCTTTTTCCTGCTCTTAAGTTCTTGTACCCCTGCTTCCCCATCGGCAGCAGGCAGTTGAGCACATCTATCTCCACTCTTCTCATCAGGATAAGGATTTAAAGGCTGGGACAGGAGCTACGGGCAGGACCAGTGGGCTTTATGGCAGACTGCAGGCCCTGCGTGTCCTTTAAATGAACTCAGTTTGGAGACATTAACCTTATACACCAAGCCAACAAATAGCTTAAAGTGCCAGATGACAATTCATGTAAGACAACCAAAAGAAATGAAAAGCTTTAGTGGGTGAAGTCACCCACTCCTGTTGGATATAAAAAGTCTCAAGAGGATGTAATGCTGTTAACAAGTAGCCTGCAGCCCTAATATTTCCAATTCTTTATTTATGGATTCTGTATTTTCATATCTTTTGTCATGTCTCATTTGCCAACCCACAAAGTATAAATGTTCACGCTCATTTTCACTCATCGCTCATCACACAAGCAGGCAAAATCACAAATTATTGATCCTGAACTAAATGAAAATCAAACTAAAGATCCAACATTGATGACATGAGTGGGTTTCCTAAACTACTAAGACAAACACAACATACAGTTGCATATATGTCCTCTCTGGATTCCATAATTCCATTTTTATAAACATGCATACACACCATCCCAAACACCCCTATATTCCCTCATGTGTCCCGGGTAGATTTTCCCATTTTGCGTTAAGTGGAACAGCTAAAGTTTAGGGCTGATAGGCCAATTATTGAGAGTTTAGTCCTGGTTTGTAGACACCGCTCTCTGTTGGATTAGCTACTTTGTCAATCACCTTTGGCCCTAATCCAGATAAAAGTCATTTGGGAATGAGTATAATTTCACTCCTGATGTAAATCCAACATTGTCTCTTCTCTGGAGATTCATTGCATCTCCATCAGCTTCATTATATATCTTAATATATCTTTACTTAAGTCATGATTAACCTTTATTCATTTCTGAGAGAAGTCATGAATTTACCAGCTAGTGTTTGAACTAGGGATCTGATAATAATAATAATAATAATAATAATAATAACAGACTGAATACACATACAGACAACCCAGGGGTAGAGCAACTTGGATGGAAATTTGAATTCTAACATTAAGTTGTTCAGGCTCATACTGTTAAAATTTAATGCTTGTGGGTCCAAACTAATTAGGGTTAAATTTGAGGTGAGGGTTGCATGAGATAGAGAGAGTTTGAGTGAAACTGGCCCTGGTCATCTCTTTAGTTCATCTGCTGTTTGTTGTTTAATTATGCTATCTTTTCTTTCCTATCACCTTTGAATAATCCAGAGACTCATTAATATCATCGAGCTGAGTGAAAATGCCAAAGCTAATGCACGGAAGCACAAGCAGCTTTAGATGAGGAGTCCACTTCAGCACTAATCCAGTCGCAGGGGAGAGTATGAGAAAAGAGAGTAATAAAATTAGATCCATGTGTAAAGACTGCAATGTGGCTGCATATAATTTTTCTGAATAATAATTTCATATGAACAGACTTTAGGCTGGCATCACAGAGTCAGCTATATGACAAGGTGTATTGCAATTCTGTAATGTACCACCTCTGTTACTACGTCGGTGAGCTCAGCGGTGGATCAGCAGTGCACTGTTGCATTTTGTAAATGACACCAATGCACAAATGAAAACACATCAGTCCAAACTTGAAAGGTGCTCAGAATACCTCACCAGGGAGGTGTCCAGGAGGCACCCTGATCTGGGTTCTACCAAGGTCTGAGCCCCTTCCAGCTTCTCACACCATCTCTGAGGGAGAGCCCAGATCACCAGTTGGTGAAACTCATTTTGGCTGCTTGTATCCACAATCTTATTATTTTGTTTTCTATCCACAACCCGTGGTCATAGGTGAAGATAAGGACATAGATCAACCGGTAAACTGAGAGTTTTGCCATTTGGGTCAGCTTCTTTTTCACATCTACAGACCAATGTAGCCCCTACATCATTGAGCACTGATCCACCAGTCAATCTCGCCCTCCATTCTTCCCATACCTGTGAACAAAACTCTGAGATGCTTAAACTCTTCCACTAGAGGCAGGATCTCATTCCCACCCTCATGGTTTTGTAATTGGAGGTGCTGATTGTTTGAGATGGTTTCAGTATGTTGGTTTTATTATAATAAATTTTTAATTCTGACATTTTCTTGCTTCCCACCAGTGAGTCCAGTATTTGGGCCCTCCTAATAACATAGATTGTCACTATGGCACTGTGTTGATAAAGTCGGAATGACTTTTATGTTTCCAGCACGATATCTAATCTCACCCTCTGGTTTCCCAAGCCTCATCACATTCTTATCACTGAGCATGCTGTGTGTGTTTACAGTTCACATTTATTTGTTCTTTGCCCTTTCTTTACAAGTAAATAAACATCAAACATGCAGTGAATCACATGGTAACAGCAGGTTTAAAAAGGGTTAAAACAACATGTATCCTGCATGTTTTACCGGACAGATTGTTTTCCATTACTATTTCTACTTCCTCACTTCCTCTCCTGTCCAGGATTGACAATAAGTCAGGAACAAGTTCCAGCACAGCACAGTGGGCTTGAATAGCTTATTGCTCGACTGATGGATGAACTTGTCACTAGGTGGTCAATAGACTTGAATACTAGGACTGTTACCTTTTGTCATTTGTGCTCTGTAGCTTTACCTTGTGCATTGAGTTCAGCTTTATTTGTATAGCACCAATTCACAACAACATCATCCCAGGACTTTACAGACAAATCAGTTCTAGGCAATTTATCATAAATAATAGCCTAGTTCACGGCCAATGCAAACACATTATTAAGATGCACCTACAGCTTTACAGTTGAGTAAAAGCTGATTAACAAAAAGTCTTCATTTTCAATGCATACTTTTTCCTTCACATTTTCTGCTTCTTTCAAGCTATATATATATGTATATATATATATATATATATATATATGTGTGTATGTACTTTTTTTTCCTCTTCTGTTCACTTTGCTGTGTTGATGGGGCTAAAGAAATGATAAGACTGCGGATCACACACAACAGCATTTTTGGCTGACTGCTGCTGAACTCAGGAAGAGCAAATTAGTCTTTGAATCTATGGGTTTATTTTGCACTGAGTGCATCTAGTACATGACTGTACTTAAAAGCCAAGTGCATGTAAAACACCAACAGTGTTAGCTGAGGTAAACTAGATGAACAACATTCAAAATACAAAGAGAAAGCAGCATCTATGAAAGGCAGAGTTTTTGAAGAACAAATATCGGCAGGCAATCTCCAGTTTATCAATAAATAAGTGGAAAAAAAAGGTTGAAATTATTAAAAACAGATCTTCAAAGGAATCTTCAAAAATGGGTTGGAGGCATTTGCATATTTCTACTTTTACAGTAGATAATATTAAAGGATTCAAGCAATGTGGAGGAATTTAAGAGGATGAAATGCAAACTGAAATCAAGAGCTAAATGCTCTTGATCTTTTATCCCTTAGACAACAATGAATCAAATAGCAACTGCTGATGTAACCACACAGGCAAAACACTGTTTTGTTAAGCACTACAATACATCACTGTACTGCAACCCCCCCCCCCCCCCCCCCCCCCCCCCACACACACACACACACAAAAAAAAAAAAGAAGTATCAAGTGCTCAAGAGGCTAACACACATAAAAAAGTTAAAGTGAAATAAATGATAAAGTTGAGGAGAAACTTTGCTACAGTGTTGGGATTATGGTGCCAATAACAACAGATTTGACATGCATTTAATGCCATATAGTATAGTCTGTTATACCGATTTTTTTTATTTTTATTTTACCATGTTTTGGAACTCAATTAATCCATTGGTGCCGGACATCCTGTTGGCAGTGCATGACAAATAAATATGTCTCAGTCTCTTTTCCAAGTGCTTACACTCGCCTTAAACCATTGAGAAGCTAAGATTCTGGAGACTTGAATGACATATACTATTTATGTATGCAATCAACTGTGGATTCAGTTTTTCTGACCAGTGGCCAATGCAATTCATATTTGAAGCCATGCTGTACTCCAGAAGCAGTTGACACTGCAACAAAAACAGTCCTGTTGCTGCAAGTGAAATAGTTATTTCACAACAAGTCTTGCAACTATAAAAACAAATTTTTTTGCTGAAAATCCAAGTCTTTTAAAGGGTTAAAGATTCTGATGTTGGACAGAGAGTAAGTTTTTACCTATAGAGGAAGAGGAAGATAAGGATTACAAATCACTTTGTGTTGGTGAGCATGAGTTGCAGTGGGAATTCAATGTAGTCCAAAGATCCTACTGAGGCACAGCCAAGAGTCACTTATCAAAGCTTCAGTCTGCATAAAGAAAACACTTTAGGTTCAGGCAGTTTCATCCCTTACCTCAAAGGACCATATGACAGAATGATGAAGGAGTTTATCTTGAACACATTTGCCCCATGTCAGTATGAGTCACAAGAGACTTTGTTGCTAGCAAGTCCTCAAGTGTGAATATGAAATCCAGTGCTGCAGCTTCATCCATGATAGGTGGAAATATGAGACACTTAATTATAACTTTTGACAGAAGCTCTAAGTTCAACATTGTACAGCATAAAATGATCAATATATAGAACAAAGAAATAATCATCTATAATTCACACTTGATCTTGATAAGATTACAGTTTTATCTTGCTAAAACGGTGTGCTTACATTTAGCTGTGAGATTCTGTTCTTTATGTAACAAAAGAAAAAAAAACTAATGCAGGTTTTTGTTGTCAAATCAGATGTAGCTGGATGTCATTTACAGCAAAAAAACACAAAAACCTTAAAGCAAAAACTGCTGGAGCAAGCAGATATGTCATTATCTGCACATGTGCTACGTCTTGCTGTTATTCTTTCACCCCCCCCCCCCCCCCCCCCCCCCTTCTTGAGAAGCCTTTCTTCTAGTTTTTGCCACCGTTTTCACAACGTTTTCACAAGGACACACAGTTACAGAAGCCAATGAGCCACTAACCCTTAAAAGGCCCATCCTGGCCCTGTGAGTCACTATCCAAGATGAAATATTCAAGCTCCATCAGTACATCAGGAAGATGGCGCCAAGATATGAGGCAATCAATGAGTGCTCCAGGCAGTGGTCACTGGAGGAGAATAAGTTGGAGGAACCATGATGGGAGGAAAAAACCTTTGAATGGAATGTACCACCGACAGATAGCTAAAGTGGTGGATATGATCAAGTCCTACCAAAGGCTAGAGACAGCTGAAATGAAGGACAGCATAGAAACACAAATCATGGCAGCACAGGAGCAAGCCTTGAGTACCAGGGCAATCAAGGCCCAGATCTACCACAGCAGGCCAGTCCCCAGGTCCAGGCTGTGCAAAGAGGCCCCTGAAACAATCAATTACAACAATAACAGCAGGATGCACGTTACTGGCAGGCAAAGAATACATGAAACACTATAACCAAGTAACCGGCATAGTGTACAGAAACCTCTATGCAGAATATGGACTTGAGACCTCTAGGTCATAATGGTAAATACCTTCCAAGCTAGTAAAAGCTTGAATGAGAGAGCCAAGATCCTGTGGGACCTCCAGCTACAGAATGGTGGTTGCCAACCAATCAGACATTGTGATCATGGATAAGCAGCAAAGGAAAGTCATAGTGATTGATGTAACCTTCCCCTACGATAGAAATATCAGACAAAAGGAAGACGAGAAACTGGATAAATACCAAGAACTCAAGGAAGAGCTGGAGAAAGCCTGGAAGGTGAAGGCAATAGTAGTGCCAGTGGTCATTGTAGCACTAGGGGCCGTGTACACCACACTGGGAGAAGTGGCTCCAACAGATACCTGGAGAAACATCAGAAACCTCCATCCAGAGGAGTTTGGTCCTAGGAACAGCTAAAATACTGTGAAGTTTAATTTTTGTATTCTCTGTACTCATCTCAGGTTTTTCTGATGCACCAGCTCAATGATCACCAGCTCCTTGGGTCACTGCCCTGCAGGTTTTACATGTTTACCTGCTGCAACACACTTGATTCAAATGAAGTGTCAAGTTCTGAACAAGCCTCTTAATGACCCATGAATTTGAGTCAGTTATGTTGCAGCAAGGGAACATTTAAAACCTGCAGGACAGTGGCTCAAGTGCAGAGTCTTGGATTTTGAAAAAAAAAAAAAAAAGAGAAAAAATTCAAATCTATTATCGATTTAATGGGTACCAGTTGGGTTTTTATCTGCTAATATTTGGCTGCCCACCAAAAATGTTTCGTGAAGGGTTAACCTAATGAAGGCTGTTTTGATGATGATGATTAAGGGTGATGAGCAGAAAGGACTGTATTGATGGACTGGTCCAGATATCAGTAATCACTACAGGTAGTCGGGTAAGGACTTGATTGATGTCGGAGAACGGATCTTAATGTTATTTATTGAACATATGTTGCCAATCATGGTATCTGTACAAATGAAATAAAAAGAATAAATGTACATTAATTGTCTTTGCACAAATAAATAACTGGAGATAAATCGTGCAGCATTATCTACAAGAGAAATAAACCACTAATGAGAAATAACTAATCAGTCTAAAATAACTAATCAGTTGTGCAAATAACTTCACAGGAATAACAAACTGAAGTAAATTATAATACAAAGAAATAAAATAATCACCAATCAATGACCCACAGTAAATAAGGAAATAAGGTGCATGAACGTAACTCTAACGAGTGCAGGTCAAGGACTAGTACGCTCCAGAATACGAACATACATAATAAGCAGCTGCGACTAACACACTGGCCACGAATGGCACAAATGTCCAGTGCACAATACACGGTGAACAGACGTAATATATACTTCACCTACATTTTACTGCAATTAAACCAAATATAAGCATATATTATTTCTGAACTGACTTAAATATTTCTGTGAAACAGAACAGATAGCTCTCGCAGCTACGCTAACAACCGAGTGGAATGCCATACACAAGTAAGGGATGCTAATCAGTAGCCTGCAGCTAACTATACAGTCCGACCTCAGAGCAACATGTTCACATTAAATCGTGAAACTTACGTTCATTGGACGCATGAAGGCACACAAGGAAACTTATTAATAGCTTGAGGCAATATTATGGAACAAAAAACTGTTCATAATACTGAACGAACAGCATCAGAGGAGCCCTTAGGTCTGCAGGCTGATTCACTGTGACGGGAATGCAGGCTTGTGATTGGATGATCAGTGAATCCATCCACTGTTCACGTGCACCCCCTGCAGGCCCCCTCATGAACCTATGCACAGGCATTGGATGAAACTGTGAACACAGAATCTTAAAGGGACCCGCGGTGAGAGTGCACGATAGGAATGCACAAGGTGAATAAAGCAGTGTTCATTTCTGAACAGCCGCCCCCAACTTCACTGAGTGAAGTTGCTGTCCTTTAAGTCAGTTAGGTGAATCTGAAGGAAGGGCTGGAAGCTTGATGAGCCGAGAAACTGGACGTGTGTAGGTTCGGTCCTTGACGTTGACTTGTGCTGTCCGTATCCGGCCATCTGCTCCAGGGATGATGGTTGTAATATTCCCCACAGGCCACAGAGCCCGCGGGAGTTGGTGGTCGATGAGCATGACGATGTCATCCTGTTTTAAGTTGTCCTTCTCCAGTTGCCATTTAGAGCGTGTCTGCAGAGAGGGCAGGTAGTTGGTGATGAATTTGGACCAGAACTGGTCAGCAAGCACCTGACACTGTCTCCACTTGCGTCGGCTGAGGAGCTGGCTGTCACAGTAGACTACCTGAGGCGAAGTTGGGTCGCGCCGCCCCATCAGCAACATGTTTGGTGTAATGGGGTCTGGGTCAGCGATGTCAGCTGAAGCATAACCCAGGGGCTTAGAATTGATGATGCCCTCCACTTCCATCAGGATCGTCGTCAGGACATCTTCGCTAACGGTCTGGGCTCCCAGAATAGTACGAAGGGCAGATTTAATGGAGCGAATCTCACGTTCCCAGGACCCCCCAAAATGAGGAGAATTTGGGGGGTTGAATTTGAAGTCGATCTGTTGACTTGCCAGTAGTGCTTGCAGTTGTGGGGTGAGTGCTTTGAATGCCTCCTGGAGCTCTGAACTGCCACCTCTGAAATTAGTGCCTTGATCTGAAATCAGTTCGTGAGGCTTGCCACGACGGGCGATGAAACGTCGTAATGCCATCAAAAAGGCATCCGTGTTCATGCTGGTGAGGAGATCCAGATGAATGGCACGCGTGGTAAGGCATTTGAAAACTATACCCCATCGCTTTTCAGTCCGCCTCCCGATTTTGATGAGGTAGGGCCCGAAGCAATCCATCCCTGTCGAATAAAAGACTGGATGATGGAGACGCAGGCTGGAGGGTGGAAGATCAGCCATTCTGGGGACAACCGGACGGGCTCGCCACCTTTGGCATTCAGGACAGCTGTACTGATGTTTCTTGACGGCTGCTCTCCCCCGCAATATCCAGAACCGCCGACGCAACTCTGCGTACACTCTCTCTGTTCCTGGATGTGCAAGTCGAGCATCAAAATCTTGGATGATGAGCTGAGTGATGGGATGATGTGGGTCAAGCACAATCGGGTGCAGGGCCCCTTGCTCCAAAGTCTCACATCTCCGAAGTCGTCCTCCCACACGGATCAGCTGAACGTCTGCATCGTATTCTGGAGCCAATGTGAGGAGCCTGCTGTTGTGGGGGACTGATTTACCTTGTGAGAGCAGGTGGAAGTCATCTTGAAAACAGTCTGTCTGCACAGCTCTGAGTAGGGCCATTTCAGCTTGTCTGTAGTCTTCTGCTGTGGGACCTGGTCTGATGGCCGCCCCATAACGGGCTCTGACAGAAGCATCCAGCAGCTCCTGGTAGGTGCTGAAGTTTCCGGTGTGAGGCAGAGGTGGGTTGGAACTCACTGTTAGGTGGCCACAGAAATGTGACTTGCGGAGTTCCTCTGGATCATCAGATGATGTGATGTCTAGACCCACAGGCCATGAAGCTTCACCCTGCTGCAAGAATGGTGGGCCGTTGATCCAGCGGTGACCTTGAAGCAACTGTGACAGAGTTAGCCCCCTCGTGATGTCATCGGCAGGATTTTCGGACGAAGCAACATGCCTCCATATGCTACCCTCCGTCAGCTCCTGAATGTCGGCCACCCTGGTGCCAACAAACACCTTATAGCGGCAGGATTGAGACTGCAGCCAGCCTAACACAGTGGTCGAGTCGGTCCAGTAAGTGATGCTGGCGATGGCCAATGTGAGCTCTTTCTTAAGGACAGCCGCTAGCTGGGCACCAGTGTGGGCAGCACAGAGTTCCAATCTGGGAATTGACTGCTGTCGGACAGGGGCAACCCGTGACCTGGCTGCCAGGAAAGCCAGTTGAATGGAGCCTGTCTCATCCTCTGTCCTGAGATAGGCTACTGCCCCGTATGCCCGCTCTGATGCGTCTGTGAAGATGTGTATGGTCTGAGTGGATGTCATCTTCTCTGTGCCTGGTTGCACATAGCACCGGGGGAGTGTGAGGGATGGGAGCCGATGGAGTTCGTTCTCCCACAGGTGCCACAACTTCAAGATGTCCTCCGGCAGGTTCGGGTCATCCCAGTCTCTTCTCTTCCTCCATAACTGCTGCACCAGGATTTTTGCTCGCGTGGTGTATGGAATAAGCAGACCAAGAGGGTCGTATTGGCTGGCTAGGACCCGATAGATGCTCCGCATAGTAGGTTCTGGATGGTCTGAGTGGCGGAGCCGGTAAGTGAGCGTGTCGGACATGCAGTGCCAGAGAAGTCCTAGGGTCCTCTCCTGAGGATCTGCAACCTCATATGACAACCAGAGTTCACAGCTCTCTGATTTGATGTCAGCTGGCAGGTCGCTGATGATGTCTGGCTGGTTTGAAGCCCACTGGCGCAGCTCGAACCCACCTGACCGTAATAGTGGCTGCAACTTGCTGACGAGTTGCCTGGCTTCAGAAGTGGTCGTGAAGCTTTGCAGGAGATTGTCCACATAAAAACAGTGCTCAATGCAGTGGCGGGTATCTTCCTCGGGGCCGCTGTGATCCTGGACGTGTTTCTGGAGGGCGAAAGTGGCGCAGCAAGGGCTACAAGTTGTCCCGAATGGGAGCACCTGCCACTCATAGACGTCTGGTTCCCTGCTGCGATCCATTTGCCGCCACAAGAAGCGCAGATAGGGTTTGTCCTGAGGAAGGAGACGCACCTGATGGAACATCCCTTTGATGTCGCTGCTGATGGCGATGGAATGTTGCCTGAAGCGGAGCAGCACACCAAGTAGGGATGAACCTAGAGTGGGACCGGGAAGGAGCTGTTTGTTCAGGTTTTCATCTTGATAGGTGAAAGAACAATTGAACACAATGCGGTCCTTGCCATTGTGATGGACCATGTGATGTGGGATAAACCATGCACAGTCACTAGTCTCTACTTCTGTGGAGGAAAGTCTTTTCACGTAGCCAGAATCAAGCAGCTTCTTGAGTTCCTGCTTGTATGAGTCCGCTCTAGTGGGCTCCCGAGCCAGGCGTTTCTCTGTACCCCGGAGA
Source organism: Melanotaenia boesemani (assembly GCF_017639745.1). Taxonomy (NCBI): domain Eukaryota; kingdom Metazoa; phylum Chordata; class Actinopteri; order Atheriniformes; family Melanotaeniidae; genus Melanotaenia; species Melanotaenia boesemani. The sequence continues at coordinate 7,240,449 of NC_055701.1, forward strand.
TGGCCGAGAACTGCTTCTTTGGGAGCACGGAGCATTGGAGTGCTGTCTTTCCACAGGAGGGGTGTGGCGTACCGCAGAACACCGCTCACTTCCACTCTGACAGTTTGTTCCTCCAACCTCCTGACAGCTGCTGTGTCCTGCTTTGACCGCGTAGCCAGCTTCTCATTCCGATATGGCATTACATCCATCTGCCATAGCTTAGACACGTGCTGGAGGAGCTCTGATGAGGGGGAGGGAGAGCTGGTGAATAGGCACTGAATAGGTGAAGGCTGATGGATGAGTACCTTGGCAGGACCCTGCAGTGTCCAACCCAGCCGTGTTTTCAGTGCGACTGGTCCCCCTGGTGGACCTAGGCGTACTGGCTCGACCGGTGTTAGCAGGTGTGGGTAGTCGGACCCGATAAGCAGTAGTGGCTGTGCATTTGAGGATGACTGAAGAGGTAAACCTCTGAGGTAGCGATATGTCCTTTGTAGGGCCTCTACTGGATGGGAATGTGCAGACAGACCAAGTTCGGCAGATGAAAACGCACGCTTGATTCTGTAGCGTTTCTGCGGTTGGCCTACTGGTGATAAGGAGAAAGAGACCGACATCCCTGGCACACTTCTGGCATCTTGGCGGATTGTTCTGAGTGCCAGACTCTCTCTCTGGCCCTGCAGGCCAAGTTCCTGGACGGCCTGGTGAAGAATGATGGTGCGCTCAGACCCATCGTCCAGGATGGCGTAGGTCTCCACCATCTTTTCTCCATGATGAAGACACACTTTCACCATTTTAAGCAACACACAGCGACTCCTGCGTGCTGGGTCCAAATAGTATGTCACTGGCTGACTGGAGGGAGGAGTTGTGGTCCTCTCTACCTTGTTGGAGCTATTCACCTCATGTAACACCTCCAAATGTATGCGATCACACTTCTGGCACCGGGCTTTCAAGTAACACTGTGCGGCTTGGTGGTCTCTCCCACACCTCCAACAGCGTTTTCCTTCTTTAATCCAACTCACCCGCTGCTCTGTGGATAGCTGCTTGAATGCAGTGCACTGGTTGAAATAGTGCAGCTGACTGTCACAAAAGGGGCAATACTTTTTTGGTTTTGTCGCTTTCTGAGATGGGGGTTTCACCAGTTCCAAATGCTTTGCGGGGGGGTCGACCAGCAGTACAGTAGTGGAGCGGGTGGACTGAGTCTGTTTCCGTTTAACATGTCTATGCTTGTCAGCTTGGCTCTCATTCGAAGCTTGAGGACGGTGAACTTCATCTTCCTGCACCCGGACTTTGTACTCAAGCCATTCGGCAAAGTCCAGCAATGTAGGAATGGGAATCTGGAGGGGGTTAATGAACCTCTTGAACTGAGCGCGGAGGTCATGTGGAAGCTTTGACAGTAAGCGGGACACATGCGATCCGCATTCTAGCTCAGTTCTGCCTTCGTTCCCCAGTTGTCCCAGCATCCCCACAAGGGCTCTCACCTTTAAGGCAAACATGCGGAAACCTCTGCTGTCTCCACTCTTGATGGATGGCTCTGCCAATACCTCTGTGATGCGCTGAAGAGCCAGTTTGTGTGGCTGTCCGTACAGATGAGTGAGCGCAGTCATGGTGCTGGTATATGGCTGACTAGAATTACTGTACGAGTCCGCGATGAGCAGGGCATCCTCCAGCTTCAGGTGATCCACCAATATTTGGTATTTAAACCGCTCAGTGGCGTCGGCAGGCAGGAGGTTCTCCAGGGCCAGCTTCAGTCGGGCAAACTGACGAGGGTCATCCTCACTGAACAATGGAATGTGAGGTTTTGGCCCACGGTAGGTGAGCTCTTGGTTTAGCGGCATAGAAGACTGACTCACGGGAGGTGATGGAGGTTGATTGTAGGGCCCCTGGTCCTCTCTCCTTCGGCCTACTGGCGGCTGAACGTGTGGCCGACTTGAGGTGGTCCTTGGGATTTGAGGCCGAGTGTATGACCCTACGTCTGCTATGGTGGAGACTAGGGGGCCAGGAGTTCGGGTTTTGTTATCGGAGTGGATGCTCATACCTCTCAGACTGTCACTCAGAAGTGGCCCCTGTTGAAGCAGCGGCTCATGCAGTGGCATCGGCCCTGGTGCACCAAGTGGGGTGTGATAAAACACTGCTGGCGGTGGTGGCATTGGCTGTCTTGAGGTGCGATGCAGTTGTGTGTAGAGAACACGTGGAGTGGTGCAGACTACCTCTCGTAGTCCATCCTCTTCCTCTATGATGGGCTGATTGGATGGCTGAAGAGGAGGAGGAGTGTAATCTAAAGGAAGAGGAGGCAGAGAGGGGCTGCTCTCTTCTACATCAACAGACTGGCTGGGAATTAGCGGCCCAGCGGCACCATACTGATGAGCTCTGTGAGGTTGAGGTGGCTGAGGTGTGATGGCTCGGAGTACTTCCTGCATCTGTTGACGTAGTAGCCGGTTATCCTCCTGCACCTCTTGAAGGGCTGAAAGAACACTGGCTGGATTCAGGTTCCGAGCTTGGGCAACATGAGGGGTTTGAACAGCAGGGGGTGTTGGTACTGCATCCCGGGGCCTGCTATCACTGATACTAGAGTGAATCTGTGGAGGGGGTGCTGGTTGAGGAAGCCGAAGTTCAGGCAGAGTTACTAGGAAGTCATCAAGACGGCGAGGTTGATGTCTGATGCGTCGTGGACGGCCAACACCCTCAGGCAGAGACATCTTGCTGTAGAAATCACTGTATCCGGCTCGAAGGACCTTGTTTTGATGATGATGATTAAGGGTGATGAGCAGAAAGGACTGTATTGATGGACTGGTCCAGATATCAGTAATCACTACAGGTAGTCGGGTAAGGACTTGATTGATGTCGGAGAACGGATCTTAATGTTATTTATTGAACATATGTTGCCAATCATGGTATCTGTACAAATGAAATAAAAAGAATAAATGTACATTAATTGTCTTTGCACAAATAAATAACTGGAGATAAATCGTGCAGCATTATCTACAAGAGAAATAAACCACTAATGAGAAATAACTAATCAGTCTAAAATAACTAATCAGTTGTGCAAATAACTTCACAGGAATAACAAACTGAAGTAAATTATAATACAAAGAAATAAAATAATCACCAATCAATGACCCACAGTAAATAAGGAAATAAGGTGCATGAACGTAACTCTAACGAGTGCAGGTCAAGGACTAGTACGCTCCAGAATACGAACATACATAATAAGCAGCTGCGACTAACACACTGGCCACGAATGGCACAAATGTCCAGTGCACAATACACGGTGAACAGACGTAATATATACTTCACCTACATTTTACTGCAATTAAACCAAATATAAGCATATATTATTTCTGAACTGACTTAAATATTTCTATGAAACAGAACAGATAGCTCTCGCAGCTACGCTAACAACCGAGTGGAATGCCATACACAAGTAAGGGATGCTAATCAGTAGCCTGCAGCTAACTATACAGTCCGACCTCAGAGCAACATGTTCACATTAAATCGTGAAACTTACGTTCATTGGACGCATGAAGGCACACAAGGAAACTTATTAATAGCTTGAGGCAATATTATGGAACAAAAAACTGTTCATAATACTGAACGAACAGCATCAGAGGAGCCCTTAGGTCTGCAGGCTGATTCACTGTGACGGGAATGCAGGCTTGTGATTGGATGATCAGTGAATCCATCCACTGTTCACGTGCACCCCCTGCAGGCCCCCTCATGAACCTATGCACAGGCATTGGATGAAACTGTGAACACAGAATCTTAAAGGGACCCGCGGTGAGAGTGCACGATAGGAATGCACAAGGTGAATAAAGCAGTGTTCATTTCTGAACAAAGGCAGTAGCAAAATAAAAACATCTAGCAGCAAAATAGCACAAACTAATTAAACAAATAAACCAAAAAAAAAAAGAAAAATTCAATTGTCTTCCCAATGTTTTTCAAAGCATTTTTATTCTGTTATCTCTTAAGCCCCAATGATGTCTTTAGCAGTTCCAGAAAGACAATGCCGGATCCAAGAAACAAAACTGCCAAACCAATCCAAATTGATCCCAGTTTTACAGCATAGTCTTTAATGAGGTCATCCCAAAGCAACCTGAACAAAGAGACACATACAGCAGTCTGATATTATGCATAATTCCACTTTAATAATAGTAATAATAATAAAAAAAAAAAAACAAATAAAAAAACATTGGAATGGTAGTTTTGGACAAAGACTCAAATAAGATACAAAAGCAACATGAGGAAAAGAAGACGCAAAGCACATGACACAATATTTTAGAAAGTTTATGCAAAGAAAACAAAAATTTTAAAAAAAAAGTGTTGATGAAGTGCAGGTGAAACACATCAAGGTGGAGCAAGCAATCGCACTGGAGAAAGTAAAAATGAACAATAACAAGAGGAAAGCTACTTTTCAATGATAGACACCAAACCAAAGACAATGTCAATCAGATCATGCTTCAAAGACAAATCAGTAAAATAAAGTTTCTCAGAGATCCACTCAGGTGTTTTTGTTTCGCTGACAATACAGAGTTAAACAAAACATTACCTGACTGCAGTTGTTTAAAAATGTTTGATTCCTAACACATCAAAGCACAACAAAACAATTAAATATCTTCTAAATAACACCATGAGCAATTTGTCAAAAACATGTATTTTCTACACCAACCGCAACCAAAAAAGGTAGAAAATAATTTTAGAAGCCTGTCCCAGTCTGTCTGAGGCAAAAATAAGACAGTTACAGCAATATTCAATATAAATTGATGCCTTTTACCCCTATGAGTTCAAAGCACCCAGTAAAATCATCTTTTGAATCTCATCCTCAGGCTACATTTAGCTGCTACCCCCCCACAATTTTAGATGTGTTTACAACAAGAAACTCACTACCCTGCCTTTTTGGCATCTCATCAGATTATATAGAAGAAGTCATTAACCTTTGTATTTAAATCATTTGCTCTCCACTGAACTCATGTCATAATGGGAAACTAATGAGGTTAGTATTTTGCATTGTATACTTTCTTTTGCATTATATAGTTTTGTTTTTGTTGTTGTTGTTTTTTTTAAGGAGGTGAAATTTCCACGCTTTTTTTTTTCTGTAACATTTGAGAAATGTGACGATTTTAGTCTGTATTATTTTCTAATGTTGGCTGCTGCTATAAGCTATGGCGAATGCATTTTTGACAAAGACCTAAATACTTAAGTAGTAATGCCTCTGTATCTATTGAAAAAAGATAAACAGGAGGAGGAAATTAAGTCATGAACATTTCTAAAGGTTAATATCACGTTAATGCTGATTTAAAAGAAGTAAAATAATGTAGTAAAACAGTGGGATTAAACAAAATAAAAATTTGATTAAAGCATAATAAAATATATAACATTCACCAAAATATGAATGCATGCATTACATATTACACAACATAAATAAAATGTAATAATCATCATCATTCTCCTTTCTCATTCAGTTAATGTCTGCATCTTCAGTTATATTCTGTTGATGCCTTACTATTTCTAAATATCTGTAATGCCTTTGTTTTATGTAAAGCACTTTGAATTGTCCTGTACATGAAATGTGCTATACAAATAAACTGCCTTGCCTGTTCTCATCTGCTTGGCTCCACTATTTGCTCTGTTTCTGCACAACATTCATGTTGGTGTTTTGTGTCAGAAGGATGGAGCAGCTCTTATGAAAGTCACACCTCAGTAGAACCCTGATGTGCAGTGAAGCCTCCCAGTGCAGCTCATGAAACCATGAAGGATAAAGGAGTAGCAAAACAACAGTAGAGATTCTCACACTTATGACAGGAAATAAAATACTGCTAACATTACATAAACCTTGTTGATTTTTCCCTTTGCAGTTCACTTGAGATGCTTTTGTTGGTACATCCAGTCTTCAGGTAGGTCATCTGTGTAACTGAACGCTCATCTCGGCCATCAAATGACTTTTACAAATATACAGTAAATATAATGCAGTTCTCTTCATGCATGATTTAACAGGGTTAAAAATGTGATCTTCACCAGAGGCATGGAAATGTCATTTGTATCTGCAAGACTGGAGTGTGTCAGTTCTGAAATTGTATATTTTTAGACGAGTGTAGAAGTTTATAACTTATTTACATTAAAGACATCGAGTTGCAATGCAAGGTACAAAGCAGATGTTCAGGAGTAAACTGAAATTGGGTAATCTGCACAAGGTCAGATCTGGGTATCAAGCTGTCAATGCCACAATAAGAGCAACTGACTCTTAGAGCTGAAAGAGAGAGCAGTAAAATGCTAATAGATTCTGCAAAGATTTTTTATTTATTTTTTTTTTTAACTCAGGCAGCAATGATAAGTTGCAAAAAAAAACAAAAAACAAAAACAAAACAAAACAAAAAAATCAAATAATCTCAACTAGCTTAAAGGAGTTTCACATTTACTGCTTTTCCTTTTTTTTTTTTTTTTTTTTTTTTCTATCTTATCTCAGCTGTGTAAGGTGAAAGTGGTGATCAGATCAGCAAAGGGCCTTATAGAGCAGAGAGGTGTTGCCTGGATAACTGTATGAATGGTCACAATGGTTTTGATCTAATTGTTTTGTGGAGCCATCCTTTAACAATGACCTTCATGCCTTCAAACAACAACAGACTCTCATTTCTCATGATTTAATTGAAAAATTCCTGCTAGGCTGCTATTGTTTAGGTAATGAATAATGGATAGAAAAAAGAACAATTGTGAAACACAGTTTTACATATTTTAGCTATGACTCATTACTCTCTTAAACCTCTTCTTGTTATTTTTTCTTTTTGCTTCCTGCCCTGAAATGACATACCCAAAGTAAATGTGGATATCTTTAAACTACCAGACCTGTGTGTATAATCTTGGTTTCAAAAGAAAGCCAAGATGTGAGATTACTACAGAAGATATGCAATACTGTGAAAGAGTAAATTTACCTGGAACACGCAAGAATACTTTTTGCAAAGTAATGTTTGATGAGGAACTGTGCAAATATAGAAGCTTAAAAAATGAACCTGAGTAGTTTTTTTGAGGTGTTACACAAATGAAAATCTCAGGAACCCATCATCGTCATAGTGATGAGACTGGAGTTATAAGAAAAACACATTAGCAGTGTTTTTTGAGGTGGAATAAAACATTTGACAACAAAATAGAAAAAGTAAAACCTGATTAATAATCTTGTATTGTTATTTATTTTATTTTTTATTGCTACTCTTTGGCTGCTAGCTCATAAAATGCTGTGACTGTTCTTGTGTTTTTGTTGCATACACATTTAATTTAGCCATTTTAAGTTTCTCTCTTTAATTCTGGTATGCTTGTTAGGATTAGTGCGTCCTAGAATTTTTTTCATAACTACTGTCATAAAAAACTTTGCACTTAATAAAATCCCTTTAACGTCCTTATAAAAAAGAAAAATAAAAGTGATAGGAAGGTTTCACAGGCAACTAAGCTGCAAATGAAAAGCACAGAAATGCCCCTAAAGAGCTTTAATATGCTGCTTATCTGCTGCACGTTTTATAGAATCCATTATGGTTAATAGGCTTTGTATTATCTTTACATGTATTGAATCCATATGTGTTCCCTAAATCCAAAATGTATCATAGCAATGACAAGCAGACCTTTACTCATTAGAAACGATTAGAAAATATGGTACTATGTTCAATCAACTCTACTAGATCGTGTGAAAACCTCTAAAATCCTGCATTGCCCCCAACAGATGCAGTGTGGTATGTTTCCCTAAGACCAGTGTGTTTTTAGTTCTTAGCTTCTCAGTTTGTTCAGCCTGACAATAAACAGTTAAATTACACACTTTTTTTTTTTTTTTTTTTTTTTTTTTTTTTGTTGTTGCTGATTCAGGATTAAAATGTCCCAGCATATCTTTGTTCAATGTGCAGGAAGGTTTGGTGTTGACCTTTAGTTGAATATATTTCTCAAAATGACAAAGCATGATAAAATCTAGATATAGGCTGACCCTTCTTGTGGTCATTTCTAGAGGGAGAGGAAATACTAGGCCATTTTATTGGTGTGCATACGATTGACGCACCACCATTATAAATCTGACACAGCTGCCAGTTGAGGCCAGTGACAAATATTTGTGCAACAAAATGAAATATGAGACTTTTCTTCTGTGTGTGTATATGTGTGTGTGTGTGTGTGTGTGTCTGTGTGTACTGCTGATAGTTATTCAGGTTTTCCTGTGTTGGAAAACAGAAAAAAACAGGTTTGTGGATGAGTGAGACAATAATAATTATCATAGTCCAGTGAACACATTTCCAATTGTCTCATCTGTTCTTTCAATCAATAATTCACAACTTAGAGCTTGGCTGATTAAGGTAACACAGACTTCATAATTACATAATGTTCAGAAAAACAAACAAAAAAGATGAAACTGTATTCAGTAACTTTGATAACAGCTATCTAACGGGGTTGTTCTGGTTGATCTCATGCTGTTTGGATTAGCCTCTTTTTGAAGAGGACCATTTTTTCTGCATCTTTTCCAAAATGACATACTCAAAATAGATGAAGTTTATCTTCACAACTGTCAGGGCTATATAATTTTGGAGTAGAAAGGAAACCAAGACATGTGAGTTTACTACAGAAGTGTCAGAATCAAGATGTGCATCACTTTGTTGGAGAAAATTCACCTAGAACGCAGTAAAAGATTTAAATGGATACTTCCTCCTAAAATGGTTTTCAATAAGAACCAGAGGATAGCAGCCCAATTCATATGGAAATTAGTCCAAACTAACTCTGTGTTTGTCCCACAGTGATGAGACTTACATCTTATCATATGTCTGTACTTGTTCGTTTGCTTGAAGTGGAGAAATTAGCGGCAGCCCTAAACTGAACAGTGACATTCTCATGTTTTTGTTCATTCCCATATAATTACTTGAGATTTTAACTGTTTTGTTTGGATGCCAATGCTTGAAAAAGTCTTTTAGCTGTGTTTCTTCCCATAATTTGGTATTCTACATGTAAGGGTTGGTGCTTCCCTAGCATGTTGCACTGCACAAATCCCCCCGTACAGGAAGCTCATGTCAAGAAGGGGTTGAAAGTGGCACAATAGACTGGATGATAGTTAACGGCCGCTGCATTAAAATCAAAGAGTTTTCATACTAGTTTTGGATTACATTTGCACTGGAAAGTGTGGTTTGTTTTGGGGGGGGGGTGTGAATGTCCAACTGAACACTAGTATACCTAAAAATGTAGGTCTTTTGTCACTTCAAGTGAATCAGCTACAGGATGAAGACTGCAACTTTTGACAGAAATGGAAGTTTTCCTGCATTATCAAATAGATAAATGAGGTTTCTAGCTTGTCGTCTTCATGTAGCACCGCTTCAGGTGAGGAAGAAATACTTCATTGAAAAGGTTCATTTAGTTTGACTAGGTGCAGTGTGAAAGCAAACTCAGACTGGTAGAATGCTGTAAACCCAAACTGAACAGTCATACTGAGTCTAGTGGACTCTTAGGTGTGACTACAACCTTAGAGACTAATTTTCCGTTTGTACAAATAAAGAGGAAAATGACCTACAGTGAAGGTTCATGGACTGAGACTATTCCCCTTGCATCATTTATAAATGAAGTGTCTAAAACTTTAAGTGTTGCAACTGAAAACTCCTGTAAAATGTTCTCAAACAATTTACAGTTGACTGAGATAATAGACTCAAAGAGGGAAAGAAGAAACGAAGAAGCTGCATGTCATCAAAAGTATGAACAATAGATGAGACAGCCTCAAGTCAAAGGTCTCTGCTCAACAAGACATGAGAATGTCAGCATCCAAAGCTGACACTGACACACGCACACACCTAAACACACACACTCAATTCTTCTCTAAAGCTGATTTGTTATCGCTGCCTCTCCAGGGTTGCTGCTTCTATTTGATTGGTTGCCACACCATAATTTAAAGGAAGTGCAATGTTGCTATGCCGACACCAGTCAAGGCCGAAGACAGGGAGGTGGAAAAAGAGTGATGTGTGATGAATATTGATTCTTTCACTGTAACATTTGGCCACTCAGTGCTTTTTGTTGAAATTAGACAACCTATGCTGTGTTGCCAACGTATCTGCATGCAGGATTACAGACGTCAGTTTTTATGGATGACGCTCTCTGGCCCCTTTTTTTACTATCCTGCCGACTTTTACGCCCTAAATTTGATAGTATTATTTCAATGTGTCTTCATCTGATTTAAATTAATTTTCTTGCCTGAAATCTGCTCCAAACTTGTAATACCACCTTTTAGGTTAAACTTTAGACTGGAGATAATACTGAACAGCCACCTGGAGCTGGGTCAGAACGAGACCTTTCCCTCAATGACCCTTTTTGTAAAATGTTTAATTTAAAAGCACAAATAAACACATAAGATAACAGTTTCCTTAATTTCACTTCAAACTGCATTTAATGGGGGTTATTGAGCCTCACTTTGAGATGTTTGTTGGAATAGAAAAAAACATAAATAAATAAATACATAAATAAATAAAACAGTTGTGTTCATGATTGTTGACTTGTTTCACTGCTTCATTACTGGAAATAAAGATTTTAAATTTCAAGGGTTTAATTTTCTTGTTAAATAAAAGGCTTACTAATGATAAAATCTGAACCTCATATATTACTAAAGTATAGTTTTGTTTGGGGAATGATATATCTTGAGATGTTGGCATAACAACCAGACATTGTTTTGTTCTGTCAATGAGGAGGCTTCATTACAGATCAAATGAGCTTACGCTCTAAACTTTATTGCGCTCATGTTCAAATGTCCATACGTACTGCCGGTGAGAGCCCCACTTCTTCATGCCTACTAGCTTATAAAGTCACAGTAGCAGGTAAGTTCAGTAGCGCCCTCTGCTGTTACAACACATTCACATAATACATCATCTCATATCACAACAGGCATGAGAAGATTGTGATATTATGGGCCCATAATGTTAACAATATTAAAGACTGCAATTTGGCCAGTGGCTGATTCCACTTATTTTGTTAGATGTTCATCTTTTTCTTTGATGCTTATTTTGTTGCCTCCCTGTAATTAAAGTGCTTCAACCTATAATTCTACTGTCTTTGAATTTGCATAAATTATTTCACACAAGTGTTTGAAATAAAACCTTCATTATAAGTCTGTTGCATTGATTATAAATGTGCAAAGGGTACATAACAAATGTTTCAGCCATCATTTCCTACTCAGTCATTCAGGGCTTTGATGGCCCAACAAAATTTGACATCACCCAACAAAATTAAATGTAAATTTATCGTTTCAGTTGTAAGGAAAAATCAATACAACAAGGAAATCCCTAGAAAGTATCAGCCACTGCTATTCATCATTGTTCTATATGTCAATGGGCTGATTGCTGTCACCAAGCTGAATTTTTATGGTGAGATTGATATTCGGTCAATGTAAGTTTACTTACAGTTGAACTTTTTACTGGAGTTTGTGCTCAATTGTAATTATGTACAGAAAATAAAAGAAGAAAATGAGGTGGTCTCCTTGAAGTGGAAAATCTGTGGTTTGCTTTAAAAAGAAATTGACATAACAAGCAAAAAAAAATGTTCCTGTTTACCACCTTAAAAACATGCCAATTAATTGATTTGTAATATACGTCAGAAAATATTTAACTATTAAAAGTCTTGCAGTAGATGAAATTAAGCTAAGCTCACCAGCTGGTGGTGTACAGACCCAGAGCTATAGGCAGACCCTCCTGTCCAAGAGTGTTTTTTTAGTTTAGTTTTATTAAGTGCATTTTCTTTATTTTCTTTAATTTTTTTTTTATTAGAAATCTGCAACATGTCACAACACTTAACTTTTTAAGTAGACTTCATTAATTACTATCTGATGGTAAACCATTGCCTCTTCCTCTGCCTTCTCCTCTGTCTGTGGAGCCATTGTCTGCCGGATTAAACGCAGTCCAACTGATCCTTACAAACTCTAGTAAATCACAGTTACATTTTTACTGTAACTATTTAACTGTTAGGTTTTTTTCTGCTGCAGATGTTTGCTCTATGTTGTACAAATTAAACAGCATATGTCTTGTTGGGTTCTAGCACCTTTGTCTAAAAGCAACACATGTAGAGAACCTGTGCAGGTTAGTTACTGAGCGTTCCACCGCGGTTCCTCTTTGACTGGGATGTAAAAGTTTGTTGAGTGGCAGAAGCATGATGAAAACATCTGTGCTGCGCTGAGCATCTGTGTTCTGTGTGAAATGGAATCTGTGCTGAAAGCATCTCGTTATATCTGATCAGGTTCTTTGATTAACTGAGCTTGGTCTCAGACAGCCGATTGTTTAATTATAAAGTGTGATTATTGGTTGAGATTACTAGACTGACTTTGCTACAATTCATAAATCAAATGTTCTATTTTCAGCTGATATTAACTGGCTCTGATTCTGGTTTTCTTACTTTTTTTCTTTTTAGTAGAGAAAAATACTTCATTTAAATGTTATTCTATACATAATCTTCTTCAATATAGGCCAAATGTTGAATTATTAAACTGGAGTTTGTCCCCTTAATGAGTCAAAGTTTGCTTTTCACTTTTTTTTTTCCAAAAACTATTCAATAATAAAATAAATAAAAAAAAATAAATAAAATTCCCTCTCTAGGAAAACCATAAACAAACTAAAATGTTTACCTAAAAGGTGGACTTGTTCCTTCTTTGGCACACATTAGCTTCTTCATTTCAACAAATTACACAATATTCAATAGTTATGTACATAAATCTTGTCGGCTTTTTCCAGTTTTAGTTTTGTTTTTCATCTCGTCATTTTGAATGCAGGTGTATTTTTGCATAATCCACATAATAATCAGCATTACTGTCATCCTTTAATTTTAATCCTTTAATCCTTCACGCAGCTTCTCAGTCAAATTCCTGATGCTGCCTGAAAGGTGAGCATGCATGAGCACAAGATATGCAGGACAAACATTTTATCCCCACCTCTCTAAACAAATAGCAAAGCAATAAGAAGATGTCACACACACTTACATGTGCTGGCAAGCATGTATACATTTATTCATGTGATTCACAGCACTTTTTATGAAATAAAAAAGGCACAAATAGAAAATATAATGACAATATCAGGGATGATTGTTAACATAAACACACACACACACACACACAACAGAGATGTCTGCACTACCTTTTCCCAAAAGGAAGATGTGTCATTTATCCTTTTAGCCAATAAAGTGTGTAAACAAACCTTAATCAGAAACCTAAAAATATTATCATTGTGTTTGTATAGAGTGATAACGATAATCTTTTTTCTGCAAACTGACTACTAACTCTACCAAAGCATTATTTGTGCCTAAACTTCAACCAGCTGGTGAAGGTTATAAAACTAACAAAATTGTGAAATCAAAAATGAAAACAAACGTGAAATATAAGGAAAAGTCAAACAGAATATTCATAAGGAAATATACAAGTGGCTCATCTTTACAGCATTTCTGTTGCACATGCTTCCTGGTATTTTCAACCTGGAAAATGCATACCTGCAGCAGGAAGCCTCCTGCTGTTATCTGCTCGTGTCAACAGCAACTCCAAAAAAAAAGACTTCCCCAGACTTTTCTTTGAAGATCTCATGGGCTTATTTGGGAAAATGGAAAGATATTCATGCACTTTGAGGACTTTCTAGAATTGGGCTGCAGAGTATTTCTGTCAGACCATGCTCTCTTCATAATTTCCTTTTTTTTATTTATTTTTTCTTCTGTATGTGGGACATTTCTGGGCGGTGTGTATATAGAAAGCAGCTGCAGGGCTGAAAAACATGAAACACAGCAATCATAGTAATATCTTCCTCATAGGCTTGTGTAAAGGAAAGGCTGCTGTGAAAAAAAAAAAAATAATAAAATGTGTTGTTTTGGACAAGAGACATGAGGAGCCTATCACGGCTTATGGACAACAATAAAGGCTGATTGCACATCAATTCCCTTCACAACCAACTTCTGCATTCCTTTCTGAAATAATTTCTTTCAAAGTACACCAAAAGCAAACAAGTTTTTTTTTTTTTCCAAGTGAACAGATCAATAAATATTTCATGAACATTCACAAACTGCTGAGACTGTTCTATAATGTGCTGCATTTTATTGCATAGAAAGAGGCCGTTCTTACAAATGGCTGAAATTTGAAGTTCTTTAAAAGCAATTTCGAGGCAAGACAGGTTTATTTGTAAAGCACATTTCATGTACAAGACAACTCAAAGTGCATCACATGAATTATTAAACAGTCAATTAAAAATTGAAGAATTTAAACAAACTAAACAGAAAAGAAATTAAATAAAAACGGAACAAGCTACAATGGAGACAAACACAACAAAAGAGTTCCATAAGATACAAAACAAGAAATACACCATCACCAACAGCATCACAATCATCACTGTCACTGTCATAAAAAACGCATTCAGAAAGAAAAAAAGAAAAACTCTCCATCTTGGAAATAAATAAATAAATAAATAAATAATAAATAAAGCAGAACAAGCTCTGCAATTTCTGCAAAAAGTCACTCAGTCTTGTCCTCCGATATTAACCATAAATCTCCACAACTGTGACTTCTGCTTTTTTATCATCACATTATTCCTCATCTCAAATTCTACTAAAACAACATCGTCATATTGTGGGTCATGGTGGTGATCGGAGGGCGCAAACAAAAAGGTCTTGGATGTATGAACAAAAATTTCAAAAGACTACTAACTAACTATGTTATTTATTTTAATTAATTTATTTTAGCACTCAACAATGAAAAATTTTATAAAAATAAAAAAAAGAACAGCCTTTCAAATGCTTTTTGATTTAATGTCAATAGCATGTGTATGGGAGAGGCTTATAACAGAACCCCTCCCAAGCAAACTAAACATTAATTACATCAGAAACAACACATATACAAAACATGTAGAAAATATGTTCAACGAATACACATACAATCAGTTACTGTTTATTCTACTTTAATTAGAGTTAAATTCTTTGTTAGATTATTTTTTATACATGGATTATGTTATCAATGAATCCAACAGATGTAAATGTCTGTTCCACAGTTTGGCACCATGGTATCTGATCGCCTATTGATCACAAGATGTTTTATACAGTGGCAGATGCAGAAGTAATTTTACCGCCTGCCTAGTAGAATAAAGGTGGGACTGGTAGTTATATAAAAAATAACATTTCACGTAGGAAAGCCAGTCATCATCAAACAAATGTACAAATAGACTAGATTCCTTATCTTACTTATGATTCCAATGGATTTTGTTATTTACATGTTTGACCTGTTTCTTCCCCAAAAAATTTATCGTCAATTAGAACTCCTAAAAACATGCAGATGACACACTTGTTAGACTTTTTAACATTTATTGATAATTTATTTGCTCTGAACCATATAGAATAATTACAAAGATCCTTAATATTACTTTTGATGAGAACATTTATATTCTTGTTGGAAAACAAAAGGCTAGTACCATCTGCAAAAACCAAAGGAAGAGTAGTCGTAGAAACTGGAGAAAAATCATTAATATCAATAAGAAATAATAATGGTCACACAATTGAACTTTGTGGCACACCGCACTCTACAGAATTCCTTTTAGATTCACTTTTATGAAGACATACCGCATGCACCACCTCATCTTCCCTTTTGCTCTCCATCAGGAGTAACAGCATATAGAGCAGACTGAGAACAGATGCCAAGAAGAGAATCTAAAGTGAAATCAGTTGGAAAAATGCAAGAAATAAAGGTTGCAGTGTGAGGTATTTACAGTTATATTGATTAAACCCAGCAGCAAATAGAAACACTTTTAATTTTGATTTAAAAACAACCAAATGTTTCACCCAGACTGCAGTTTTCTGAGAGTTTTGACTGGAAACAGAACTTTATCCTGGTGACCTGGGGGCTCTGGCTGGTTCATAACAACCCAAAAGATCCACAATGTGCTAAATGTGTTAACATCTGAAATAGTTATACCTCTTATTCTGTCGTTTGTGCATACACTAGAACCCCTCTCTACTACTGATATCACTGCAGCTAAACCAGGATGCATTTGCTCTTATAAAACAACATTGACCATTTCAAGATGATTATTCAGTGACCGAAAATGGATTCGACATTTGTTAAATGTTCATCACATTTGGTTTATTTGCAGCAGAGAATAGGCTTGAGAACATCCGTGTTTACTGACTCATTAACAGAAGGCTGTGATTTACTCTGTAATTACAGTCTTGGTGAAAGTGCAACTAAAAGTGCCAGCAAAAGCCTCAGCTTTTACTGGACTTTCTCACATCTCACTGTTGCTTTGATGTGGACAATTTCATGTGCATGACCTTCTTTAAATTCTGTCTGAAAAGATGGGATTTTACCAACAGATGACCGTGTAAACAGAGGAGTTCAGTGCTGGGGCAGTAGGTGCTGCTTTGGAGATGGACAGTTTGTTGTGTTTGTTGAGTGTTAGTCACAGTGTCTGTGCCAAGACTGGCTTCTGCTTCCTTCTTTTTATGTGTGTGTTTGTGTGTGTATGAGTTTATCTACGCTGGCCTACATCTTTTTCTGTTCATTTGCCAACAGCTATAATTACATCACTCTCATTGCATTTACACACATGCAATCACATGAAAAACAGCACCCACAGCGATTAGAAACCAGCCTGATTTACAGCATCCTGCTGCTATCCCTTACCTTTCCCCCATTGCTAATAAAGCCTTGAAGGGGTCTAAAACAGCTGCTAAATTTACCACCAACCTTGCACTGTCTGCTGCTGCATTATTAACTTGCCTCAAAGGCATCACAGACTCCTGTTATGTTCCAAAATCACTACCACCTCTCAGAAATACTGCTGTACTGTTCTAACATAAATTTTGGTGAGCAGCATGTGAAATGCAGCTTGTGAGAGGTTGTTCTGACTGCAAGTTTTAGATTCAAGTTGTATTTCTTTTTTTTTTTTGACAATGGAACAGAGCTGGAGCATATTATGGAGTGAAGATGCAGAGTCCTTTTCTCATGTCTAATTTGGATTAAGTAGAGATGCTTTAGATAGAGAAACCAAAGCTTTCACAACTAGTTTGGTAACAGGTCCACAAAATAAAATGATTACAGCTCTTGTCCAGAGTTGTTTTCAGTTTCTGTCAGTTCTTTTTATACTGTGTCTCATTAATTATGAATGAAAACACTTATAAAGCAGGACAAACTTGCATAGAGAACAAAGACACAGTTCTGTTTTTTGTTTTAACATTTTAAGTAATCCTACATAAAGTTACTATAAACAGTGTTTACGCACTATTTGCTCAAAAAGAAAGTTGTGGAAGTCACTTATAGAGGACACAAGTTCAATGCTTCAGTGATAGTGTTGGACAAAGTGTTAAAATAAGGAAGGTGTAAAAAGAAACTTGCCATTCAGAGGAGAAAGTGTTTGACAGTGAGGACAAACATGGGTTAGAGAACACTGAAGGAACAGAAGAAAGTGATGACGGACACAGATGTCACCTTCTAATTATTTTATAAGGTCATTTTTAATATTTGGCACATGGTATATGAATACTACATTTATTTAAGCTGAATAAAGGACAACTTATTGTTCTGCAACCATGTTTCCTCCTGTATGTCTGAACCCATTAACAATGGGTGGCCCCTAAAAGTTGGATTTCCCACTCAAATGTAGTGTATTTATGCTGAAGCATGTCTGCTCGGATCTGTTTAGACCTTGTGAATCAGAAGTGTAGAAAACACTGTTTCAATATGTTGCTTCAGCATGCCAACATTTACATGGCCACACCAACAGAGGCCTTGTTAAGTCGGATATGTGTCAGACCCGTGTTGAGCTGCTTAACAGATTTTGAAGGGATTGGTCATATTAATGGTTTCATTCCCTTACATTATAACTTTTTTTAATACAGTAACACAATCACTATCCACGTTACTTTTGCAGCGTTGAAAACTTATTTAGCTGCAAATGTTTGTTATTACAGATGAGTTTCTTCATTATATTCTTCATGAGATTATTTATCATAATCTTGTAACCTCAATCAAAGTACCATAACAACTCCCTTTCATCATTTATACAGAAAAAAACAGAAGAAAACAGTACCATGGTGTTGAGAACACATTAAACACCGAATCAAAGTTGAGAAAGCAGAGGAAATAATGACTGTGCATGCGTCACCTATACACAGCCAGCAGATGTTGCTGTTTTGACTATCAAACACTTTGAAGCAGTTTCAACGAAGAAATTGATTCATTGCTTCAAAAAGCTTCATTTTCAATGTCCCTAAGCAGAAATCAGAGAAGTGGGGAAATAGTTATTCTACTTATGCTACTTATTCTCATCATTGCCCTTTCAGTGTCCTATAAACTCAGCAACATGGAAAGTTTGGAAACGTTATGATTTGGAGACAATTTCAATGTTATTTTTAAATGCAAAATACTCCCTGATATTTAAATCAGATGGCATAATTAAAGTACAAGTAATGAGGATGGATCAAAAGTGTTTAATTACTTACAAAAGTTTTGCTTTATTTACAGACATGTACCGTACACATTCCCACCCGTCCTTATAGGACAAACCCAATACAATATAGCTAAACCCTGATCCTGGGAATTTCTTTTCCTTTTCCTATCTGCTCTCTAACACAGCAGTCTGTTTACCTTACAACTTCCCATCAGCCTTATTCTGTTTCCATCATACAGTATATTTTTTGCGTCCTCTCATTTGTCATCTCTTAGCATGCTCTAGCTCCTCTTCTTCTCATCGGTCCATCACATGAAGTGCTCCTTTCAGAAGTCTGCTCACAACGTCGCACTTCAAGTCCTCTACTTCTGTCAAAGCCTAGTCTTCTCTTCAGTGAAACATGACGAAATATGGTTTGCAGCTTGTCACGATTCTGTTTGGATTGCACTTACTGAGCAACTCTGCTTTGAGGGTTTCTTTGTTTATCTCCACCTTGCATGAGTGGGTGGTGGGCTGATGATTGCTTTGTGCTCAAATGTCAATGCAATATGTCAGCAGAGGCAAAATGAGCAGCCCTGTAATTTACAAAGTGCAGGACGGCATATTGAGCAGTGTAAACTCTGCAAACATGCCCCTAGGGATGTGTAGATTGATTCTAACTGATTTTACTTCTCTCACCACCTGCTCTCACAAGGTGTCTTGAAAAAGGAGGTATTTATTTCAAAGTGTGTGTGTGTGTGTGTGTGTGTGTGTAGAATTTTTATATAAACAAAGTGCTGTGACCAGGCATTCATTTCTGTGCCATTATTTTATTCTGGAGGACAGCAATGATGCCCATGTGAAATAAATCTGCAAATGGATTTGACTTTCCAAGGGACAACCGATGCAAAGAAGCTGCTAGGCTAACTATGTGCACATGCACAATAAAGGGAAAAAAATGTCCAGGGCTGTAGTAAAGAGCTAATGCTTAAAATATTAAAGACACCTTTAACTTATTTAAATATTTTGGTTATTATCAATCATACAGCTATGTACTCACCAAATTTAAGAAACAAGACACTGTGATGAAATAAGGTAAATGAATAAAAAGACAATGGTTACTTGAAGCTGGTGTCATTACATCTAGATCTGCCTGAAACAAAACCCAACTTTACATTTGGAATACACATATTTAACTTCATGAAACCTATATATATATATATATATATATATATATATATATATATATATATATATACAGTCATGGATGAAATTATTGGCACCCCTGGAATTTTTCCACAAAATACACAAATACTCCCAGGAATTGTTGCAATTACAAATGTTTTTGGTTCAATTGTGTTTATTTCCTTCATATGCATTGGAAAAACACAAAAAAGCTGAAGAGAAAAGCCAAGATTAACAAAATTCTACACAAAACTCAAAAAATGGGATGGACAAAATTGTTGGCACCCTCAACTCAATATTTGGTTGCACACCCTTTGGAAGAAATAACTGAAAGTAATCTCTTCCTATAACCATCAACAAGTTTCTTGCACCTCTCAGATGGAATTTTGGACCACTCTTCTTTAACAAACTGCTCCAGGTCTCTCAGATTTGAAGGGTGCCTTCTTGCGACAGCAATTTTGAGGTCTCTCCATAGGTGTTCAATGGGATTCAGATCCGGACTCATTGATGGCCACTGCAGAACTCTCCAGTGCTTTGTTTTTAGCCATTTCTTTGTGCTATTTGAGGTATGTTTTGGGTCATTGTCCTGCTGGAACACCCATGACCTCTGACGCAGACCCAGTTGTCTGACACTAGGCCCTACATTGCGACCCAAAACATTTTGATAGTCTTCAGATTTCATGACTCCTTGCACACTGTCAAGGCACCCAGTGCCAGAGGCAGCAAAACAACCCCAAAACATCATTGATCCTCCACCATGTTTGACTGTAGGCACTGTGTTCTTTTCTTTGTAGGCTTCATTCTTTTTTCTGTAAACAGTAGAATGATATGCTTTTCCAAAAAGCTCTACCTTAGTCTCGTCTGTCCACAAAACATTCTCCCAGAAGGATTGAGGCTTACTCAGGTACATTTTTGCAAACTCCATTCTGGCTTTTTTATGTCTCTTAGTCAGCAGCGGGGTTCTCCTTGGTCTTCTGCCATAGCGCTTCTTCTCATTCAGATGACGACGTATGGTCCGAGCTGAAACTTCTACACCCAGAGTCTGCAAAACAGCTTGAACTTGTGTGGATGTTGACTGAGGATATTTATCCACCATTCGAACTATCCTGCGTTACATCCTTTCGTCAGTTTTTCTTTTCCGTCCCCGTCCAGGGAGATTAGCCACAGTTCCATGGGTTATGAACTTCTTGATTATATTACGCACAGTCGACAAAGGAACTTTAAGATCTCTGGAGATGGTCTTGTATCCTTGAGATTGTTTATATTTTTCGACAATTTTGCTACTTAAATCCTCATGCACTTCTTTGCGCTTCTTTCTCTTCTCCATGTTTGGTGTGTGACACATATGCACACAACACAAAGGTTAAGTCAACTTTTATACCTTCTAACTGGTGTCAGGTGTGATTTCTATATTACCAGCACCTGGTAAGTGCCACAGCTGAGTTTAAACAAGCATCACCTAATTGAAATAAAATTATTTACCCCCGTTATAAGATGGCGCCAAACAATTTTGTCCATCCCATTTTTTGGATTTTGTGTAAAATTTTGTCAATTTTGGCTTTTCTCTTCAGCTTTTTTGTTTTTCCAATGCACATGAAGGAAATAAACACAATTAAACCAAAAACATTTGTAATTGCAACAATTCCTGGGAGTATTTGTGTATTTTGTGGAAAAATTCCAGGGGTGCCAATAATTTCATCCATGACTGTATATATATATATATAGGGTTGATATTCCAAACCACACCAACCCGGTCATTCTGGATCACACCGAAGAAGATCTCACCAGCCCGATGGATTTCATCGAAGAAAGCTTCCAGCGGATTGCGATGGGGAAG
The DNA here is from genome assembly GCF_017639745.1 of Melanotaenia boesemani. Lineage (NCBI taxonomy): Eukaryota > Metazoa > Chordata > Actinopteri > Atheriniformes > Melanotaeniidae > Melanotaenia > Melanotaenia boesemani. The sequence goes on from NC_055701.1 coordinate 7,261,806, forward strand.
TTGAACGTTGCTACGACGTGCTCGAAAACCGGCTCCAAAAGAATTTGCCCGGCGGATTCCTCTGAAGCAGCCAGTCCAGTTTCTCCAACCAGCAGCAATCTTAATCTTCATCGACGGGAAGCTATCCAGTCTCGATGCCCGGCTCTCCCTGCTGGAAGTTCTTCATCGTGAGTTTCAGTCTTTAAAAGAAAATTTGGAAAATAGCCAAAAGCAGGTGAAAGCTCTTGCTGCGGAAAACAACGCCCTCAGAGATTCGATGAAAACCCTTACCTAAGAAGTAAGCCGACTATCAGTGGAAAATAAAAAAATGAAAGAATTAGTCCTAGATCTTCAGGCTCGTAGCATGAGAGATAACTTAGTTATTTCAGGGATCCCTGAGCAGGTGGAGGAAGATACAGAGGCCGCTGTAAAAAAATTATCAGAACCAACCTGAAACCTCCAGAGTAAAAGGTAAAAGCCATCTCCTTTCATCAAGTTCACCACATAGGGGGAAAAAAAGGAGGGCAGACCCAGGCCGATAGTAGCTAAATTTGTTCTCCATAAAGAAAAAGAAGAGGTGAAGTGTTGCGGCAGACAGCTCCGTGGGACTGACCTTAGCATGAGCGATCAGTTTCCCAGAGATATCCCGGAGCGTTGCAAGATCCTGTTCCCCATCAGGAGGAAATTCCTGGATGGAGGAGCCCACGCTTTCATCTCGGTGGACAAATTTTATGTCAATGGACAGCTACATCGTGACCATAACACCACTCCCTGGCTCTACTGACCTCAGATATGTATCCACACTCTACACACTTTGCACAGGTGATATAAATGTTAATCAGACTCACTGGGCTTAAGTCACAGAGTTTGTTTGTTCACATCAGACAATAATACTGCCGGTCTCTAGTGTTCATAAAAATGGACTTATCTTTTATGTGTTCTTTTTTTTTTTCATCCCCTTTTTTTGTAATTTTTTTCTCCCACTTTATTCTTCTTTCTCTCTTTTGCTGCACTCTTTTTTGTTTTGCTTTTTTTCTAGCTGCCACCTCACAAAACCATATAACGCTAATGCTAAGTTTCACAGTACATTTAGCATATATAACCCAACACTCACATTTATTAATTCAAGTACATTTAATAACATTCAACACAGGCACATAACATTAAGCATACATATTCATACACATATTTATAACAACAAGAAGTTCTTACAGGAGATTCATATGACAAAAACATCAGTGAATGCCCTCTCTACAACACAATTTCCTCATGTTTACTCAGCCTGTTATAACTCCAGGGAGAGAGGGGTAGCCATTTTGATAAATAGAAAAGTAACATTCACAGAAATCAACGTAATCACAGACCCAGAAGAGAGATTCATCATAGTAAAACTATCTATTCAAAATATGAAGTTATGCTTAGCTAACTTATATGGCCCAAATGTTGATGATCCCTCCTTTTTTCACTCTTTCTTCACATCATTTTCTGAACACACAGATAGCACACTAATCGCAGGAGCGGATTTTAACATGGTTCTGGGCTCAGCTGATAGATTTAATAACACTGTAAACCATCGAAACTGGCAATCCACAAACACTGTTAAACAATATATGGAAGATTTTGGACTTTGCGATATATGGCGGTCTTATCACCCTAATATCAGAGAGTACACCTTCTTTTCCTCAGTGCACAATTCATTCTCTAGGCTAGTTTATTTTCTGGTTAGCAGCTCTTTGGTAAGTGAGATTTCAGAGACCCAGATTCACACCATCACTATCAGCGACCATGCATCAGTTTCCTTCACTTTGAGAAACACGAGAATCACGCCATTGGCTAAAAGCTGAAGATTTAATACAGCGCTGCTTAAAGATCCCGACATTATCAGCTACTTCACAAAAGAATGGGCTATATACTTAGAAAACAATGACAAACCAGGAGTCTCAGCATGTGTTCTGTGGGAAGCAGGGAAGGTGATAATGTGAAGCAAAATTATTAGAATTAGAACTAGGACTTAAATCATTAGAGGGCGCCTAAAGTGCTTCACCAGATGAACCAACGATGAACCAAATAAGGAAGACTAGACTTGAATTAAATGAAATGACAAGAGAACAGAATTTCTGGTGCAAAGATTACACTTGGAGACATTTGAACACAGTAATAAATCTGGAAGATTTTTTAGCTAATCAGTTAAAAATAAATAAAGAAAAATCTACCATACCAGCTGTTAAAGATTCAGTAGGTGTTATGGCCACTGCCTATTGCTGGCAGCTGCGGCTCATTCTGCCATTGATTGCTTGGGTTGGAGGCTCTGTCTGGAGTGGCTGGAACCAACATACCTCAGTCTCCTCCGTTCTGATTGGCTAATCGTCAGACCAATCAGGCCGCAGCTTAGAAGAAGCCTATGCTGAAAAGGCTGTTGCAGAAGCCGATCAGGAGGGGGGAAAGCCGGAATGGCTCAGGCCGCTTTCCCACTCACGCTCTGCACTGGGTGTGTGTCGCGGTAATCGCCTTTGTCATTGTGGGTGTTTTGGTGTTTAAGTTCAGTTGTGATTAGTTCTGTGTTGGGCTAGGTTAGTGTGTTTTTGTTTGTGACGATGGTCACATTAGTTTATGGATCTGCTGCTTTTTATTTGGTTTTAGGTTCCTCGCCGAGTTGCAGTCACGTCATGGTGTGCGCTCGGTGGGTTTTGGGTATGTTTTGGTTTATTTCTTTCAGCAGGCCCGCTAACCCCAGCACTTGTTTATTTTGTGTACTTTTTTGTTACAGGTTTTCACTCGTTCACGGGATTTTAATAAAATGTGCTTATTTCAAATTCATCATCTGTCCTTGTTTTTGTTACGCCCAATCATGCCCCAGAGTCGGGTCCTAACAGTAGGTAAAATTACGCATGAGCCAGATTCAATAAACAATATCTTTAGAGATTTCTATAAAACTCTGTATACATCACACTTTGACAACAACAGACAACAATTTCCATCATTTTCTTAACAATATAGATTTTCCAGGTTTACAGCAGGAACAAGTCACGGCCTTAGATTCCCCCGTCACAGTGGAGGAGCTACATGAAGCCCTTAAACATATGCCCTGTAAAAAAAGCCCCAGGTCCGGATGGCTTCCCAGCAGAGCTCTATAAAAAAATTCTGGTTAACACGGGCCCCTACATATTTCAAAATTGTGACACAAATAAAGGAAAATGGTTACTTACCCCCAAACATAAACTTTGCCACTAATACTGTACTATTAAAACCAGGTAAAGACCCCGCAATACCATCTAGCTATAGACCCATATCACTGATAAATGCGGACCTTAAAATAATCTGCAAAGCATTGCTGGAAGGTAAGAGAAAGTAACTCCTCTCATTATACACCCTGATCAAACAGGCTTTATAAAGGGCAGATATTCCTCTGTTAACATGCAGGGACTAATTAATATAATAGATTATTCTACCATCAATATCCTGGAAACAATAATAGTTTATTTAGTTGCAGAGAAAGCTTTTGATCTTATTGACTGGAAATATTTACTAGCTACTTTGAACAGATTCAGCTTTGGGCCATCTTTCAAACTGGATTAAAATCTTATACAGTTCTCCTAATGTGAGTGTCAGAACAAATGATCAAACCTCTCCAAGTTTTAATTTGCAAAGGGGCACCAGACAAGGTTGTCCACTATCCCCCTCACTTTTTGCTATATTTATTGAACTGCTAGCCACTGCAATTAGACAAAATCAAGCTATTAAAGGCATTCAGTCCAAAAATATCATTCGTAAAATAAGCCTATGCTGACGACGTTTTACTATTCCTCCAGAACTCACAAAACAAAACTGAAACAATCTCACTAATTAATAAATTCTCATCACTCTCGGATTGTGTAGAGTTCTACCCATCAACTGTAGCTTTCAAAATCTACCCAACATCACCTTACATCCAGGTAACTTTGGATACCTGGGTGTAAATATTCCCTCCAAGGCTCTCAGAACTAACAAAACTTCATCACATTCACCTTCTTAAGACTATAGAAGATGATCTTGCTCGCTGGAAATCTCTACCCATTTCACTCACGATGTGAGTTGTCACTATAAAAATGATGGTTCTACCCAAAATCAACTATTTGTTTTCTATGACTCCTATGAAACCCTTCTCCACCTGGTTTAAGTCGCTAGAATCACACATCTCCCGATTTCTCTGGAAAATAACCTCCCCCGATCAGTTTAAAAACTTTATAGAAGCCGAAAGATAGGGGAAGATTAGACCTGCCTAACTTTCAACATTACTTCCTAGCTAATAGGTTGCAATATGTCCTAAAATAGCTCAAACCTAGTCCACTAGATGACCTGTGAATAGACACTGAACAAACATTTTGTGACAATTTGGAAATTTCTAATCTTCCTTTTTTCAGCTTAAGTATAAAAAACCTAAAGTGCTTCAAAAGTGTCAACATCAGCACTTCTCTGACAGCCTGGTGAGAATTTCTCAAAAAAAAAAAACAACTCCTCAATAATACCATGTAAACTCACACCCATCTGGAACAATCTTGGTATTCTACTAATATGCTAAATTTTAACCAATGGATTAACAAACGAATTAAATACATTCAACATATTATCCATAACAGAAACTTTTTACCTTTTAATACACTCTCATCATAATATGGGACTAACAGCAACAGGTTCCTAGAATATCAACAATTCAGAACCATAATACATACAAAATTCCTCCTTCAACAAACAGACCTGGAACTTCCTCCAATGGTAGTTGATTTTAAGGACCTCTGTACCCCAAAATTACTTTAAAAAATATACAGAATAATGTTAAAAATAGATGATTCAAATTCCCTACCTATTTCAAAATGGGAGATAAATTTGTTCATCAATCCTAATCAACCATTTTGGCTACAAATATGTGTTAGTGCCTTTAATATGACAGACAGCCCAAATTTAAATTTAAAAAAATATTAATCACTCAGATATCTGCACACAGTGCACAGGTAACACAGCAAATGACTACCTACATGCTCTGTGGACCTGTCCAAAAGTTCTGGAATAAGGTTTGTGAGGATTTATCAACATGGGTTAGATATAACATTCCTGCATGTCCTAAACTTTGTTTACTGGTTGACCTAAGTGACATCAATAGACACTATCAGAGCACACATGGTTCTCACAGCCTTATGTATCGCAAAGAAAACTATTTCAGTGAATTGGAAGTCTAAAAATCTAAATATTAACCAGTACAGAAATCCCCTGTTGGATCACATCAGTCTGTGTGTCAAACTCCAGGCCTTGGGGGCCAGTATCCTGCAGCTTTTCATTGTTTCCCTGATCTAACACACCTGACTGAAATTAATGGGTTATTGTGAAGAAGCTGACAAGAAGCTGTTGGATCCATTTGATTTTATTCAGGTGTGCTAAATCAGGGAAACAATGAAAACCTACAGGATTCCGGCCCTCGAGGACCAGAGTTTGACACCCCTGGTCTAGAGACTGCATTGGCATCCATTAAACACCAATCAGTTAACTCTGTCTCCCTGGACCCCGCTGATTAGTCACATCACGTAGTGGGAAGGGGTGCTGAAGCCTAGTCGTTCCATGTTGGCCTTGGGAGTCCATCGGCCCTGGCCGTTTCTCTGGGTCGGTGATCGGGAGGGTCATTAGGTGGGAGACTGTGTGTCTGACCGGATCTGGGGCCTTGGTGGCTTGGGGGCTGGTGCCCCCTGGGGGCGGGCCGGGGGGTGACCGGGGTTCCAGGGCTGTTGGGGAGGCTGGCCTGGGACTGAGTGGCCGGGTGGCTTTGGTGGGGACTGGGCAGGGGGATGGATGTGCCCCAGGGACCGGGGGCTACCTCCCTTTGGCTCGAGAGACCCTGCCTGGGCCTCGGGGGGGCTTGGTCGCCCTGGGCCCCATAGGGCTCATGGGGGGTGGTGCTCTCTCCCCTCCCACCGGGGGCTCCTTTGGGGCGGGTGGGGGCGCTGTGCCGTGGGCCCGACCAGGATATGTGTGTGCAATCTGGGGCCCTCCGGTCCCCTGGTGTGGTGCCGTGGGCTGCGGGGGGTGGGTAGGCGTCTGGAGTGATGATGCTTTGGGCTCCGGGCCAGGCCTTCGCCCTTCTGCCCTCGGGTGGTCTTGGGGAGGCGGGGGCGCCTACAGCGGCCAGCTGAGGAGTTGGCTGCCTGGGAGAGAGATCTCTCTCCTGGTTGTGCCCCTCCCCGAGCCCCTCTCCTCCACCGCCACCCCTCATTATACACACCACACATAGGTCTCTGTGGGGTGGGTGGGAGCGATTGGTTTGGCTGAGGAGTCCCCATTGTGGGATCCCCAGGTGGACCCCTGTGACTGCCTGCCCCACTAGACATTAATATGCATTTAGGGCCTCGGGGGGATGGGCACGTGGGTTGTGGGTGGGCACAAAGGAGCCACCGAGGTAGCCCTTCCTTCATCCCTGCCCTTTGTGACCTCTCTCCCCATGATTTTAATTACATGTTAGACACTACCACATTTAACAGTATTGCACTACACACATAACACACACACTCACAGGGCTCAGAGGCCCCGGCGCCCGCTGGGCCTGCTCACCGCCGCCCTGTGCTGCCCGGTGCACCTGCCCCGTCGTGCTGGGGGGCTCTGATCTGGGGTCTCCGTTCTGGTCTGAGTGGGCCGCTGCTCTGTCTACTTTGGTTGTCCTGGGCTTGATGCTCTGTGGACCTGCTTGGCCTTTGGGGCCTAGGGCTCCCCCCGTCCCCTGCCGATGCTTTGGGGTTCGGCGTGATCATGGCCCCCTTGCAAGCACACATTTCTTCCTTGTTGCATGGCCACACACACACGTTCACACGTGCATGCTCATAAACGTGTTTTTCTCTCCATCCACTTCTGACTAGATGTTGCTGATGTGTGTGTGTGTTGGTATGTTTCTCTGCAGGTGCGTTTGATGTCTACTCTATTTTTTCATATCATCATTATCCTATTTTACTTTATGTATCATGTAGTACTGTGGTAGTTTATATTGTTTTTTTTTCTTTGTTTTGTTTTTTTGTGGTGTTTTAGGCAGCCTAGATAAGTGTTATTTCCACACTTTTAATCCTGTCATTTTCTCCCTTTTTTCTCCCTCTTCCTCTATCTCCCTGTCAGGTTCGGCACTGACATATAAAAATATCAAGTGCAGCCATGTATTTAACATGTCTCCCTTGGTAGAGCAAAATCTGGCACACAGACCACCGTTCTGTATGTTAGGATGCTGGACAGGATAGGGTTAAAAAAAATAAAATCCTTTCACTTTCTGTACCATTCATTCATCCACCTGCAGACAGGGACTGAAGAGCCAGTCACAGTGCAGAGTGGAGCAAATTGGCAAATGCTGCCTGCACTATTGAGATGGGGGGAATGGGTGAAGAGAAGGACTGGAAGGGCAGAGAGAAAATTGCTGCAGAATCTGAAGTTTTTGGAATGGAAAGGGGGGGCTACCTTTGATGATTTGTCACCACATTTTCTTTTGCTTTAAAGTGATTTCTCTCCCTCATTTGCTTTGTATTTATCTGTACCGGATGTTTACTCATGTTTCCTCCCTCTTACACTCCCACATTTATTCTTTATCTATCAAACTTAGCCTCACTCCAATTCTCTGTGAGATCTGAATATAAATGTTACAAGATGTCTCAATCTAACAGTGTTGTGGGGTAATTTCCTCAACTTCAGTGCTCTGTCCTGGGCTGCCCGCTGGGCTCTGTGGAGGAGGTGGGTAAGAGGAGGATGTTGGCCAAGCTCACATCCATCATGGACAACACCTCTCACCCGCTGCACCAGACTGTGGAGGGGCAGCAAGTGACAAGTTACAACATTGATTTCTTTCATTAATTATTGAAGATGATCAGTTTAATGTTTAAATGAGCAACCAATGCTTAAAAAACTAAAAGCTTGTCAGATATTTTCTATGAAAGTAAGTGGCTATTTTTTGTTTCTGAATGCATTTGTGACTTTTGACATGTGGACAATGCTATGAAATTTCTGCAGCATGTCTTACTTCTCCCAACCAATTATTAGTTTGAAATCTATTTTACACCCCCATCCCCCCATTCATCCTTTTTCTTTAAGCTCACACCATCACCTGCACTGTGACCATTTCTCCTTCATACATCTCTGTTCCATGGAAAAATGAAGGCACAACAAATGAAACGTCTGATACAACTAAATAAAGCCTCACTGCCTAAACTGAGTGTACAGTTAAATACACTTTAGGATAGAGGGATGGATAAATGATATACATTTGTGTATTTGGTCCTAAGATTTATCACAGATGTTTTGTGGTGCATGACCAGCAAAACATACTTTTCCCTGCATGATGCTGCATGAAAGTGGTTTTTCCTCGTACTTCAATCATTCCCAGTCTTGAGCCAAATGATTAACTGGTTGGCAAATCAAATTCAGGGAGTAACATCAAAGAGAAACTGTCCATGTTGTGTTTCCTTGAAGCTAGTTTGCCTGGAAATTGACCTGCAACTAACTCAGTCTCTTCTTTCATCCTGTTGTTGGCAACAGTTATTTGGTCAAGCTTAAAGCCATTTGAGATGCTGTACCAGTAATGCCTTTAACCACAAGTTGTCTTTTATGGCAATATCATTTGCATTGCAGTGTCTTGCATATGTGTAATATCACATTTTACTAAATATTTCTATATTTTTTTACGAGTCATTTGTGCCACATTCGTTGTTGCGCCCTCCATGATACCCATTCTCCTTCATTAACTTCTGTCACTGAGATGAACACATCTGAATAACCACATATTGTACATACATAATAATGCTTATACATATATATTTAATTTTATTTTACTTTAATTTGTTTTATTCTACTGACACAGTAAGTCAGTACCACAAAGTGTGCAAACAAGACATGTCCATGATCGCTTTACACATGCCAATATGATATTAAGCTTTTCTAACATACAATCTGAACACATGTATTCAAGACAATAGGCTCAGCATTCACCAACAACCAAAACTTAAATTATAAACATTACTACTCAAATTAAACAGGAGGCTTTTTCATCATTGATATATTTAAACTATGTGGCTATCAAACACTGCCTATGCAGAGGAGCTGTTGAGAATACATTCACACTTTCACTTCCATTTTCTGGCACTCAACATAAAAAAGGATGAATGGAATTAGATTTTTTTTAACTGTCAAAATCTGTTTGGTCCAAGTATGTTTTTAAAGTCCACATGAATATCAACCTAGCCCTGTGTGTAGGAAGCTGATGGAAGTCAGCCACCTCAGCAGGCAGAAGTCTTGGATATGCATGCCCTCGGCTGTCTGGACTGAAGAAAGATGCTGACATGCCCAGTCCAAAAATGCTCTAGTCTGAAGAAAACAATACAATCATATCAGATGCTTTTCTTGGTTTATGTATCCAATAGCATCTTTCATAGGAAAAACTCCAATTCTGACTCATTAGAAGTCCAGATTTGTACTGCTTAAATATCTATTTATTGTGCTTCTTGGCTCAAACCATGCCCTGGGATATAAATTATATAGATATATATTATTTTTTAAGTTTTGATGTCTATGTGCACTGTGAGACATTTTTATGTTTGATTTTATAAATTCAGAAACGTTTTTCCTTAAGAATACAGAATTTGCAATACCCATGCTTTTTTATTGGATTTCTGACATTTCTTACTTATGTGCTTTTGTGGCATTAACATGTTCATAAAAGCAGGTATTTCTAATATATCAGTTATACTGTCAAGTAAAGCCATGGGATTTCCTAAAATGACAAAGTATATGTGGGAGAGCTTGATGGATATGTCATGTTTTAAAGCAAAGGGCAGTGCAGTAAACTCTGCTCCTTATTTGAAACATGGAGTCATTCAATTTTGCCTTGAGATTCTCCACATGATAAAAATAAAATAATCTCAGAGAGCAGAGCAGAGTCAGAGTCTTATGTAGGTTTTAATAGTCAAAGCCATTGTAACACGATTGACAAAGAGCATCAATTATTACAACCATTTTATATGTTAAAAAGTAGGGATGTGCACTACTAATTGATTAATCGAAAAGACGAACAAAGTTGACGACTTTTTTAAAAAGTCGACTTATTGTTTGGAGAGTTATGTGTCAGCACATAGATATAGTGCTGCTTACAGCACTGGGCTAAAAGAACAGCGTGACCCCTTTAAGGTCGAGCTAGAGAGGCTGGGAGAGAGAGAGTGATGTCCACCATATCAGCTGGTCTGACCACAGCACAGTTCTGAGTCAGAGCAGATCGAATGCAGCAGAGGAAGTTAGCTGTTATAGACTGCCTGTTTAGCAGTGAGTGTTTTTGCAAAAAGGTTTAGCACCAAACACCACACAGCTCTTCTTGTTCCAGCAGAGTCCCATGTCTGCTTCACCACTGCGGCTAGCTGCAGCTACAACCATGAAGAATCACCTCGTCTCCACCTCCCGACCTCGGTGTGGAGGAGAAGGCAGAAAATTTTATTATCTGTTTCTGTCCGAGTGTTCACCGACAGTGGAGGCAACAAACCAGAGTCACACGGTTACTAAACCATCACAGAAATGCTGAGCTTCACGAGCAAAAAGACCAGATGGAAAGATGGGGGAAAAAGTGGTTTCGTTGTTGAAAACTCCTGTGGGTGTGGTATTTGGTTAATCTAACACAGGTTCATCTAACACCCCATGAAAGCACCTAGACCACGTCTACCTGATGTCTCCCTGACCCACTTTCTCACTTACCTACTGAAGAAACTACTATATAATAAAGGACTCTAGAGCCCACATGATTAAAACAAAACAGATAAAAGAAAAAAGCTTGTGTATGGAGCACATGCAAGATACAAACAATGCCTCACACTCGTTTTACAATTTCTCTTTGTAGATTAAGTATTTTTAATTTCATATTGATGAATTCATGATGCCATGACTAATCAACTGATTGATTTTGACTGGCCTGACTGGTTGACAAAAAAAAAAAAAAAAAAAATTATAATAACACCTGAAATGCCCTTCGCTATTATAAAGTTGATGTCGTTCTCCCATCCCCATCTTCCTTCCAGATATATTTGATGATCAATCATATCTTATTTAAAAATGTATTAATAAATTTATTCATTCATTCATTCATTCATTCATTCATATATATCTTAAAAGCATAGATACTGTCAACATTTCATGCCCCCAATATGGCCGGGTGTTTAAGAATAGAGTACAAAAGCTAAGAAGCTCTGCCTTCCTTTGTGGACCTGGAAACCAGGCTTGAAAGCAACACACTCTTGTGGGATGACAGGGAATAATTATCTGTTTCCGCATATATGGATGCTTGGTTATTAAGGGGCTTGCAGATGATCACAGGGGCTTTAAATTCTGTTCTAAGATAAATCTAGTGTAGAGAGGCTAAAAACAGAAAAAATATGACCACTCCTGGCAAGACTAACCACTTACTACCCTGACTGACTTTAGATTACATCCACTCTTTTAGGGGAATTGTTCAGGTGGGAACTAAAATGTTATTAGTTGTGTCAAACCAAGATGTAGTATTTCTTCATCATTTTAAAACAGCAAACCCCTTATTTTTTAAATATGATGCCGATGAAGTTGATTAACAAACTTGCTTAATTCCTGGATCAAAATGACTTACAGTGAAACTGGAAACTAAGGTCATGCTATCGAAATTAAATATAAAGGCATGGGTTCATAGGTTATCCATGTCTTCATATCTTCAAGAAGACTGTAACTTCAGTAATTGATTCATCTAGATATATACAATCATAAATCACGTCTTACACATCTTATTATTTCATGGTCAAGTTTTATTCCACCTCACAACAACGCTGCTTATGTGTTCTCCTATGAATCTTCATTTGAAAAGAATTATGAAGGTCCATGAAAATAGAGGGTTTATATTGAAGTATTCACTCTTTGTACGATGCACTATCCCTGCTTATGATGTTTCTCAATCTCCTCACTGAAATATCTGCCAAAAATAAACATCAGCTGATGAGCTCCTGAAATATTTATCTGCATAACGCCACTATTAAAACATCTGAAAACTCCAGATTTTTTTTTTTTTTACTTGTATTTTTGCATTACTGTAATTCAGGGGTCTCCAACTCCAGTCCTCATGAGCTACTGATCTGCAGGTTTTAGATGTCTCCTACTACAACACACCTCTGGACAAGCCTGTTAATGACCTAGAGATTTGAGTCAGGTGTGTTGCATCAGGGTAGAATCCAAAACCTGCAGGACAGTACCTCACAAGGACCGGAGTTGGATAAATTGGGCTTCTGTTTTCTGGTTTACATTGAAAGTGCAGTTTTCACTTAGGAGGAAAAAACCCATTTCAATTTTCTACTGTATTCCCGGAGAATTCACTCCAACACAAAAACACCTTAATCCTAAAACCTCTGAAGTGATCTCACATTAGCTTTCTTTTACCACCAAGATTTTACATCCAGTCCTTAGTTGTGCAGATATTTATTTGGGATTTCTCATTTCGGAAAGGATGCAGAAAAAAAGGCCTTGTCAGGGGGAGGTTAAGGACAACAGAAGAGGGACCAGTTAAAAAAGATTTTAACTGGGATCATATCAAACTCTGGTTTGTGTGGAGAAACTTCTTTTGTATTTTATGTGTGCTTTACATGCTTAAAGTGAACCTTAGCACAAAAGTATATTTAGATCCCCCCCCCCATTATCTAAAATTTTCTGCATGTTTTTTATCTTTTCTTCTGATCAAAATGGTCATTCTGTTGTTTTATTAGTTTATTGTCAGGGAGGCATTAGCAGGCAGTCTGCAAAATAGTGATAGATTTAATTTCTCAACAAACAAACACAAAGTTGTTGTGTAATTTAGTAATGGGTAAGATAAGGACCCTCTGTTTTAATCCATTCTGTTCTAAGGGGAAAAAAAGTTTTCTGTCGGTATTAATACTAATTGGAACATGTGATGTGGTGTGTTTATGAGTTTGAATGCACTTGCTATATACTGAAAAACTAAATTCAGTTAGGAGTGGGGTGGTGGTGAGTGAGACACATAGAAATACATTTTAAAAGTAAGACTTAACTATTTGTTTGTGTTTAACACATGTTAAGAGACTGATACGGGCAACATGAGCTTAACGACAATTGGCCCGCATATGGCATGGACAGATCTGGGCCACATATACCAAATCATATTTGGGCCACATATGGCATGCCATGGTATAAACAGAGCCATCATTGCCAGACCTGGCCCAGATCCGGTTGACATACCACTTGCCATGCCAGCAGTTGGCCAGAAGTGCCAGCGTGATACCAGATCTGGCCCAGACCTGTCTGCTACCTGGGAATTACTTAAAAAAAAAAAAAAAACCTGTAATGTCAAGGTTGAGGGTAGTAGAAGGAAGACAAGGACCTGAATGAACCTAACAGGAGGAGAAAATGCTTTTATTCTTTACTAGAGCCAAAAAGGTTCTGTTGAAGCAGGCACTCCATAAAATAGAAACTCCCAAATATCAGGCAGTGCAGAAACAGACTTGTCATGAAGCTAGAGACAAAGGAATATCAATGACAAACTGAAACTGAGGAGCTTAACTACTGGCAGGGTTATTAACCAATGAATCTCAGCTGCAGGAAATTAACTAATGAGATGAAATCTGAAAGAAGAGGGAGAACTGACTGAAGTGCATAGAGAAACTATTGCATCATAAAACAGAACGTGAAATAAAGTGAAATAAAGAATTTATAAATAAAAAGACAAAGTAATCAAAGAAATATCAGAAAGATGGCCAAATAAGCAAAATACAGGCCATGTTTATGACCATAACATATGAAGTGTTTGTTTTCTGCACATACATTTGCATACTAAGAGGGCCCCAAAGGTCTGAACAGGTTTATGAACACCAACTTGACACTTTGCTCGGATTCAATAGGATGCCATTTTAACATTTTTGTCTTTGTTTGTGAGGTTCTTTGGCTTTTTGATAAGCATTTACATCGTGAAGAGAATAAAACAAAAGAGAAAAATAACTTTCTTTGCATCCTTTACATGCTCTCTCTTCCTCTTTTACACAAATCGGTTGGCCAGCATGTGCTGACATACTCATTTTTCGGTTCATGAGGAAAGGCAAAATAGTTTTTCTCTGGCAAACACACACACAAACACAGAATCACACATTTGCATTATACTACTCTTGAAATAATGTAGTTACTTACATGCCTCTAATGCTAACCTCACTTTTTAAATTCTCAATATGACATCTGTGCCCATAAAAGAGCAGCCAGCAAATGCAACATGCGCATAAGCTTGCAGCTTAGAAACAGCCACACAGATAAATAGAGCATAATAATTAGTCTTCAGTTCAATATAGTTCATCATAACACCTCAGGCAACAGATAAATTAACATAGTAATTTGATGCAAAGTGATAGTGTGTGTGTTGTGCATTTGACACGTTTGGCCATATATGTGTTGGAAGTTGCTAGACTGTAACAGTGTGGACATGGATTCATGGTAAAACCTAAGCTCAAACACACCCTTTTCATCATTTCTGGTCATATTTTGGAAAAATAAAAGATGAATGTTAAAGTTTTTCCAGGAACAAAGAAAAAAAGAAACAGAAGTCTTTCAGACTGGGTTAGCGTACACTGACATTAGTTATGTGTATTTCTTTTTTAATGTATATCCTTGGAGCTGCAGCCCTGCAGCATTCCAAGGCTGAGAAACCGCTTATCACAATATTTTTTTTCCAGCCCAGAGCATCACATGACAACTGCATTTGGCTTTAAGGCCCCGCGTCACACACCAGCAGCTGGATATTAACACTGGCCGTTTTGAATGTGCAACATGGCTGATTCATCCAAATGACCCAAGAGGACATTAAGAGAGGAAGCAAGGAAAAGACAGAAAAAGTGACAGAGCAAGAGATAAGACATGAGTCAACACTGGACTGGCTTTTTCTGGCTCGAGAGATTTCAGAGAAGAGTTGAGATGTGAGACAAATGCTTAATTAGCCTTCATTGGTGGGTGCCACAGTGAAAAAAAGTTTCAGTAGGGCAGCTATGAAGATAAACATATATACATGTAAACAAACCAATTTATTTACATTTTTTTTATTTTTATTAATTTTTGAGATACTGAATCTACGTTTTACTAAAAACAAGTTTGCACTGTCCTTATGTCTGTTCCTCACTACTTCTCCTCATTGATATCCCTCATGAGTTGTTCAACCATGACACCCTAATTCACTCAATCTTCCCCTCAAAGTTGATGAAAGGATTCTTCTGCTACTGAAAGTGTCAATGCCACTGGTTTGGTGTTTTGATCTAAAGTTTGTTTTTGCTTTTTTTAATCTCTGATACTGGTCAGTTTGTTGAACTTAAGCTGGGCTTACACCAGAAGACTTTTAAAAGATTTGCACAAGACTCTGAAAGACTACCAGCTCACATCTAAAGACCAATGTTTAGAGTCTTAAGTCTCAGCCTAGTCTCAGACTGAGATTTGACAAAGACTGTGAATCTATAGGGTCACATATTGCAAGACTGCAACCAGATTCTTTTTGCATTTTTTGTGACATGTTGGACAGTTGATATGGAACAGGGCTGATCTGCACACAGTAAAGCAAGCAAGGGGAGAGTTTCCCTCCAGGAGGGAATTACACATCATCTTTATTAAGTGTGGCTTTGCATCTCCACCAGGTGTTACACCGACTCATCAGAATCTGGAGGGATGAATGAGTTTTTATTCTCTTATTTGTTAGATCATTATACTGTAACACATAAATGATCCACAGCAGACATTTACTTCTAATAACCACCCGCTCCTCTTTCTGGACGGTCCACCGACGTCTTTTTTTTATTTTTTTTTTCCCTCGTTCTTTTTTGCCGGTGGTCTGAATTTCGGGATTCCTGTTTCTGCCTTTGTCAGAGCTCATCTATTGGTTGTTGATCGTGTTTCGTCACTGCGACTTGCGATAATATCTAACATGTTAGAAATTGTCGCAGATCCAAGACTGGAGAAAGATTGACGTTAAACAGCGCAGATTACCAGCTCACACCTAACGACCGAGATGACGGGAGCGCGCTGTGACTCCAGCAAAACTCCTAAGATTTCCTAAAGACTTCCGTTTTTAGTCTGCGACCATGAAAATCGTTTGGTGTGAGCCCAGCATCACCAGAATGACTTTTGGTAAGAGTGAAACAAACTTTTCAACTTATGAAGTCAAACTGTTGGACTTACTACAAAGATTTGCTTAGTGGGGGTAGGTGGTAGATCAGAGCCAGGATTGATGATGCAAAAATAAAAAAAATAAAATAAAAAAATATTTCACAAGTGGTTCTTACCGAGCCTGTCGGCTGACATCAATAGGAAATTATCTCAGTCCCTCACAATCCCTATTTGTAATTTTAGGTTGATGTCACCAGATGGACTCGGTAGGTTATTGCCATTGTTGAGCTAAATAGTTGTATCTCAAAATTTCACTGAAATGGGCAGCAGTGGCTTAAATTTCTGTAGCTTGCTAGCTAAAAACTAGACTAGCAGCAGCAAACACAAGTCAGCTACAGCAGCCAGAGTGTCCATTAGCTCATTAGTGCTGCCATCTGTCTCACAGCTGTCAGATATTTGCCATTGTGGCTGTTTCTACATCAAAATCAGCCCTAAAGGCACTTTCCTCATTGTCACTTGAGGAGTTTTGGATGTCACAAGTGAACTCAATCAAGAAACTTTGGATGCACCGTATCCTTAGGGGCATAGATTTCTCACTCTATGTGAAAAGAATTGTGAGTTGTACTTGTGAGCTTATCTTTTACTCTGTAACATGATCTGTTTGTCACCATTAGATGTCAGGCTTTACACAAACGTAAAGTGTGGTAGTGGTGGGGGGGGTTTACTCGGGGGCCTCTCATGTGAAATTTAAACCACCCCATGCCACCTAGCCTATTCTTTCATCACATGACTCCGCTGGTGGTTTTTCAGATGACATCTCTCAGATTCTGCTCCCCAGTCATGGATCACTCTTCACCAAGACTGTATTAGGTAACATTTTGAAAAATGTTTTTTAGATCAAGTTTCTTTCACTTAGACACAAGCTCGCCGTACAAACCTACTGTACTAAATCCTCAAATTATTAAAGAAATGTAGGAAATGTAGGAAACAGAGATGGAGTGAGGAGGAAGGAAAGAGAAATGGGCTTAAAGGAATGGAAAATGAGGAGGAAGGCTAGGGAGGGATATTCTCCTCTAAAGCCTCTTACCGTTAAGCATTTACAGCTTAAAGAAAGGCATTGGAAGGTCAGTTAAAGAGGTGTGAACCAGAAAGCATGCTTTACAAGAGCTTGCGGATGTGTGTGCTTGCTCCGATGGTTGAACAGGACAGCTGTCCAGCAGAGGCTGTGGACTTTTTGTCCAAATTATACAATTGCGGGAGGTGTTTTGTTTCCCCTGTAATCTTCTCATGTGGCTCTCCAGCGATTCAGGTTCCTGTTTAAGCATTCACTCTACGTCTGGTAGCATCATCAGCTATTGAAATTTAAAACCGGGGAGTGATAGGCATACGGCAGGGGTGGTGGCAGTGGGGGTATCTTCGGTTTGAATTTGTTTCTCACTCTCTTTGATTAGATATCTTTACCAGCATGTCACCTTACTCATAATTGAACTCAAATGTCTTCAAGTGAGAGTCTAGAACAGTTAAAAATACAGAGTAAACATTGAAATATGCTCACAGAGGTCAGTAATGATTCACTATCAGTTCTGTCAACCCAGTATTTTTCATTAAACCGGTACTTGTCCAATAATTGAAGTGAGAGAGTCTATTTGCAATTGCCTGTCAGAACTGTTTCATATCAAACAATTTTTGGTGATTTAATTGCACAATGAATCAATTTCCTGTGTTGATGGTAAATGAAAGTGACTTTACCCATTCTGGCTTATGGCCCAACAGTCACTTTGTTACTACATGTGCTGTGTGATGTTTATGCCTATGGTTGCATGTGTGCATTTTAGGATTTATGGAAGCTTTATTATATTAAATTACAAAGAGTTTATACTTTAATTGAGGACTAATTTTGTTCAGTTTTTGGATTGAAATCATACCAAAATGACACAAAATGACAACATCTAATCTGACACAGCGATCCTTTCGAACTGGTACTTTCACACATAACTATTTTGATGTGATTCAAACAAACTCTCTAGAGCTTTCCCATTTGATTAGGTCAGTTTAGTTAGGCTTGAAAGCTGTCAGTAAAACTCAACAGCAGGGTCCTGTTCCCGTCAGATGCTAGTAGTTCACAGTAGATATTCTACCAAAGCACAGTTTTAAAAGACAGGAAACTATCAGGTTTGTCAAGGAACTGTCAAGGAAGCAGAAATTTACATATTTGTCCAAGACCAAACAGTTGTTTATTAAAAAGCAAGTAAGAAACTAAGCTCCCCCCCTATTTTTCTGACTGTTTCCAGCCATCATTGTTCATAATGATATTCAGTAAACAATGTTTAAAGCACTAAGATGCTCCGAGAGTTTCTGTTGTTAAGCATGAATAGATTTTTCATATTGGTTCATGGAGATCCTTTATGACATCTGTCAAAACTGTTTGATCGAGTTACCTGTTTTTTCATACTTTTAATAATTTCACATTTTGCCTATTATTCTGTTTGAAAAAAGAAACATTAAATCAACCATTTTCTCTTTTGACCTCTACACTTGGTCAGGTTCAGCGATGCTGAGGGGTGTTTGGATGCTGGATATAAATCAATCTACACTTTTTTAAGCATATTTGTAGTGTACTAAACAAAGGTCACTTTATTAGTGCTGTGTTGGACCTCCTTTTACTTTTGGAACTGACTCAAATTTGAAAAGTTATTGGAAACATTCATCAAAGATTTGGCTCCATATTAGCAAGACAGCATCACACAGTTGCTGCACATCCATGAGGAGAAGCTCTCGCTCCCCCACATCCAAAAGCTGCTCAGCTGGATTGGCATCTGGTGCCTGTGGAGGCCATTGGAGTCCAGTGAACTCATTGTCATGTTCAGGAAAGCAGCTGGAGATAATTTGAGCTTTGTGCATGGTGCATTATCCTGCTGGAAGTAACCATCAGAAGGTGGTACACTGTGGTCATAAAGGATGGACATGGTCAGCAACAATACTCAAGTAGGCTGTGGTGGTTAAACCAGGCCATCGTGGTACTAAGGCACCTAAAGTGGACCAAGAAAATATTCCCCACACATTACACCACCAGCAGCTTGAACTGTTGATAAAAGGCAGGATGAATTCATGTTTTCATAGTGTTTAAGTTAAACTGTAACTACTGTTTTAATGTTGCAGCTGAAATAAAGGCTAATCAGACCCAGCAATGTTTTTCCATCTTCTGTTGTCCAGTGTTGGTGAGTCTGTGTGAATTGTAGCTTCAGTTCCCTGTCCTTAGCTGACAGGACGCACCCGGTGTGGTCTTTGCTGCTGTAGCCCATCTGCTTCAAGGATGGCTGTGTTGTACGTTCAGAGATACTGTTCTGCATAGCTTGGTTTGATCCTCTCTGGTTAAAGTTCATTTTTGTTTATTTAACTTAGTTTTTTTCTTTAAACACATTGACACAAAAATGTGTCTTTTGATTTTTTTAATAGTTTAAAATAAAATGTATAGCAAAAGACAAATTGTCCAAACATCTCATGCTTACCTTGAGGCTGAGCTGAGCTGACCTTTGGGATAACTAGACTAAGTGCTCATAATTCACATTCAAAATTTTTGTACAAAACTGTAAGCGCCCTACATATATTTAACCACCTTGTGGTCAGCAAGGTGCTGTTAATGTTAAAGGTGTGTGCACCCTCACAGTCTAACAAATAAGGTCAGGAAAAACTGGGAAATTTGAAAATTTAATTCTTTAATTAAAGAATTGTTTAATTTTTTTAAGTGCCACCCAGTTTAAGGTTTGTTGCAAACTCCGTCTCCAAGTCCAATTAGAAAACTCTGAATATTTGCTCTAATTTGCAGTTTTTCTGAATGAAGTCATGTAGTTCTCAATTTGGAGTACAACAGATACAATAAACATCAAAAGGTCATACTGTTCACACACAGACACACATCACTCATCATAGTCTTGATTTTATCCCTTTTTATTTTACACAACATAACAACACAGTACATGTTGTCTTTTCTGTACAGAAGTTTCTGTGAGCTTGTGACCAACACAAGGTACAGTATCAGTATACCAATGTCAGTGAAAAGCTCACAAGGTAATTGTGTTCTTTTTCTTTTTTTCTTTTTTTTCTTTATTCCCTTTAAAAAATATCGATTTCATAAGAGGTCCATTAAAGTCTTCATCTGTTTGTTGTTTCCTGTCTTTATATGTCAAGAAAAAGGTCTGTTCTCCACAATAAGTAAGAAAGGCTATGTGTGAAATCTGTTTCTTCCTTAGGTCATTCCATTTGTCCCAATCCCTTGTTTGTGGAGTCGTGGCGAAGTCCTACATCCGGTTAAAATATGTTAGTGAGGGTCTGTTAGTGCAAAAGAAGGCACCGACTGCTATTCTCTTGCCACATAATGGATGCACACTCTGTGAGCATGTGAATGTTAAGAATGGTGTGCTTTTCATCTCTTTGTATTGTTCTTTTTTATTCCTTCACTTTCCCTTTATTAATTCCCTTTTTGTGGTGTTTTCAGATAAGGTGAGTGTGAATGAGGAAATGATGTGGCAAACCCATTGTCTTGTTTTTCTTTTGTGCTATAAAGTGGAACCAACAAGACAACTCGAGGACGCTACAAGACGAGGCAAGTTATCCACTCGCTGAAGAACCAACTGCAGAATGGATAATGTCAACAAGTAGAAGAAAAGAGTAAACTGAATACAAAAACAACACAACAAAATGAAAAATGCTCTGTGGAGAAACATGAAAAGAATCATAAAAAAACAGGGTGTAAAAGAAAAATCCACTCACGTTTTCATCTAGAAACAGTCACTCATCCCATCACACACATGATGAAGAAAATCCAAACATGAAAATGTACATTCTAAACAGTAACAACACACACACACAGTTTTTAACACCAACAAGAGGCCTTAACCTTCACCCATACACCTATAAACAAATTCAGACGCACCGCAGACATTCACACAAAGATTATGAATAAATCAAAGTTTATCTTGTGGTTGCTGCCTTGTTCCAGTCTAAACTGTGCTTTCTAAGATCCAGTCAGAGTCACACCGTCCTTTGTCCGAGTCTCCATCCTCTTCTTTCGGGAGCAGCATCCCGCTCATTGATTGGCTCCTTTTGTTCCGCATTATGCGCCCCAATTTTTGTGCTCCACCACCCGTTTGCTGATGGGACAAGTGAGTCTTTGAACCTCCTTCACTGAGTGAGTACCTCCTCCTCGCTCTGCTCCTTCCTCCTTCCTCCACAGGAAGAGTCTGATACTTGGCAGCGGAGGAAGCCGAGCGGGGAGCCCGACGCAAGATTGGAGTCTCTCTGAATCGTACAGAAGGTACTGGGCTAGGAGCTGCGAGAGGGCTGGAAAATGGGGAAGGAGCAAATGAAGGAGGCAGGGTTTGGTTAAGAGAGGTGGAGTTGTTGCGGTTGGTGTTGTGGTTCTCCAGAGCTGTAGGGGTGGAGGAAGGCAGGAGGGCAGAGGTAACAGTGGGGGAAGAAGAAGGCGGCCGAGGAGGGGAAGTAGAGAGGAGGGTCTCTGTCACTGCTGGGGTGTTTGAGCAAGCTGAGCCAGGCTTACCAGGAGCAGGCTTCCGCTTTGGCTTGTGCAGGGAACCGGTGGCAGAGGTGGGCGATACAATGCCAGTTTGAGATCTCTGTTCACCTACTTTCTCCCGGTCCTCACCTGCAGCTGTTGGGCTCCTTGCCCCCCAACTCTGGCTGAGAACTGATGTTGCTGTGGAGCAGTCAGGCAGGGAGCACTCAGATGACTGAGTTATTGTATCCTTTCCCCCACGTCCTCCTCCTGCAGCTGCTGCTCCGCTTCTTCTCTTTGTGCTTCCCGACATGTCGTCTAATCCTATTGATCCATGTTTAGAGGCGCTGGGAGTCACGGTGCATCCCTGTGATTGCTGCCCATTGGTCTGTGAGTGAACGTTGGTCATTGACATAGAAACACCTTTGCCACCCTCACCAGGGTTACACACCTGAGGAGAAAGAATGGGGAGAAGGAAGGTTTTGATCTTTTGTTCTATAATGAAATGCCTTTACAGGAATCCTTTCAAGTGTGAAGTGGAAAAAAGAACATTTTATTCAATTACACTTTTATACATTTCAAGGCAAAATGGAAACAAATTCAACTCTTTTGATGCATGAGGTGCTAAGAATATCTCCACCCCCTCAGACAATTTTGAATATATGATGTAAGATGCTTTAGTCCTTTTTCCATCCTGATGGTCCAAGGATAAGGTTGGGTCTGCTGTCAGGTTAAATTTTGCATTACATGAAGAAGCCACCTAGTACTCCAGTACTCCAGTATGACCAAAATGGTCATAGTAGTGTCGTGCTTCCTTTCTACTGCTTCCGATTTAGTAATATTACACTTTACACTATTTTAGAACAACTTAAACACATCAGAGTCACTGACTCATTATAATGTTGACTCATTATAACAATGATGTTTTTTACTCCTTTTTTTATTTTTGGTTAGTCAGAGGTAAAAATGCCCAGGGCACTGACAATTCTGTAATTAATTAACCACCATGTCAATCCTCTGCCTCAATGAAACAATTTGCTCTTTTATTCTCTCCTTTTTGGTTGGAGTGGATTGAAAGAGACACCCACCTTGTACCGTATCATCAGAATAATGATGAAAACGAGCACTGAGGCCACTATTATCCCTCCAATGATGATGATCATAGTTCCGCCGAGGAACTGAGACTGCATAAAGTGACACCTCATGTACTCTGACTCGGTGCTGAACTGCACACAACCAACCACTCGTGTCGCGGTCAGAGAGGTAATGACATCATCGTAGATGGCCAGCACACAAAGGTCGTACTGAGTCCCGGCAGCCAGGTTGTTGACCAGGAAGTTCTTGCTTGATGGTGGGATCATTCTGTAGAACGAGAGGCGAGAAAAGATGGTGAATAGAAGTATGAAAATCTCTCTCAGCCTTCCACCTGACCCTTACCATCTGCTTTTACAGAAGTGAGATGTTCTTTTTTTATTTAGAGATGAAGGATTAGTGGTAAATACCCCAGTTAAAGATTGTCTTGTACATGAAATACCTCTATACAAAAAAAGTAAATCTGCCTTGCCTTGCTTTGCCTTGGAATAAGACACAACTATAGAATAATCAAGACTAAAAACCTGTAGCCATCAGCTGTTGTTAAAACATCCAAGAAGCACCAAAGGCACAGTCTGTAAAAATTACTAAAATCTAGTGGTAGAGACTGAGTGGACAGTGGTTATCAGTAGCCAAAATGCTTTAAGACATAAATGTTTTTTTTTTCCACTGTGAGTGAATCCAATGGGCTCATGTACTGTTTTTGTATTTTAAGTAAGTAAGTAATGCCTTAAACTTTTAAGGCATTACTTATCCCAAACAGTGCTCTAGCACCTCAAACAAAGCCAGTCCTGCAATTTAAAAGCTCAGAGGGTTCTTTCTTCACACACACAGACATTCAGAGGCACTGTAGTAATAACAGTGGCACAAATATGGCAGCTGCCATTAATGCGGACCCACGGGCAGCCAATGGAAATGGCTTAGTCTAAGAAAATAAAAATATTTCAAAAATATCATTTTAATTAGGTGATTAGATACCAATAGAAACACATTTTTAAAGACATATTCTTCTCTCATTGACCTTTAATTTTGTTACATACTGCACATTTCATGTTCAGAGCTGCTCCATTACATTGTTAAGGAAATTTCTTGTTGGCATCATACAATTTTCAGAGTTTCACATTTGCTCAAATTCATTCATTCAATCAAACTTTAACTGGAATCTTGTTTTACTCTCTGATGCAACAGGCCTTTAGAGAATCAATCTCAAAACACTCTACAATGTTTCATCACAGCAAAACATTCATATGATTAAACTAATTTGTCCCTTGTAGCATGCGAATATAGGGATTTTAGATGGTTTAAGAAGGAAAATTCCCTGAAATCAGTTCTCTAACACTAACTGAAGCTCATTTGTCTCTACTATCTCTACAAGAGCAGACATCATGTTGACAATATTTCATTTTGGCACTTCATGTTTTAACCCCCCCGCCCGTTGCTGTCTTGACACAGACCCCTTTCAGTGACTATGCTGTATGTAGCGAACATGGTGTACCCATAACGTCACTAACAATCCCGCATTCCACGCAAACACTGTTAACCAAATTGTGACAAGTACATCAAATAAATTTTGGGCCAATGAGTCAAGCTGTAAACTTTGATCAATGTCAGCACTGCTTTGTTTGCACAATAATTTCATATGTAATCCTGGCTCAAAGAAAGAAAATCTATGTGTTTCCTTTAGCATTTAATTAAACCAGAGTTTTGTTTTTGTTCATTTTACTTGTCATTAAAAATCTCTGAAAGTCATTGTCCCTATGCACAGCTGATTGATTTTTGTTCTGACAAAAGGTATTTAAAACAAAATCTTTTTGTAGAGTAAAACAGAAATGCCACTGAGCACCATTAAAATTTCTGTCCAGTTTAACAATTAAAAAAAGGGAAACAGTGGGTGATTTCATTCATTTGCTTAGACATGAAGGTACTTTGTCACTATACTTCACACTTGTGACTCTTGTCTCAGTGACTGGGGTTTTGTCCTTTGGTCTCTCTCAACAGGCTTGTCGGCTTTCTGGGATTTCCTCATTAAAATGCTAATCAAATTCCTCATTAAAACCAAACAGGACAGCTAGTTCATGGCTCTTAGTCTGATGTGTGCTGAGAGGAGCAGAAGGCTACTTTTGCCTGGTTAAAGCATCTGGTTTAGAGTTTGAGCCAAGCGAAGGTTAAAAGATGAGTGAGGGTTTAATGGTTAGTATTAAGAGCGCTGGTATAAATGTCATAGTAGGTCATTACCGAGCCATTGGTCATACAACAGTGCAAGCCTGTCATGTGTGTTTGTGATAGCAGGTGTATGACCCCATGAATACTAATAGGATGCTAGAAGGACAGAAAAGAAAGCTAGATGGCCATGAGCGATACCCTGTTCCTCTTGTGATGTGTTCATCCATACAATGGGGAGACGATGCGAAAAGACACATGTATGAAGAAAAGAGGATCATATCTGATTTGGGACATATGAAGTAGAGGGTGGTGGAGACTAATGATAGGAATGAAAGTAACTAGAACATATAAGCTTAGAACACATGCATACAGAGAAAAACTATTTGTCTTTGGTTGGCTTGATTTCTATTTAGCAACTTTTAAATATTCAAATTCTTTGGATATACACCACAGAAAATAAGAAAAATTTATAAATATTTGATGGACAAAAAAAATTAATTCTAACCAAATACTTTAATCTACTAATCATGATAAGATTTAGACAAAATAGACAGAAAGACTTCCATCAACTAAATTATTAATTAGTGTATTTCTGAAGCGCATCGGCTCTGATTATTTCAATTATTAGATTACTAACAGTTATCAGATTTTGTTGGTCTGGTAAATGTGCTCCATGATTCTGCTTTAATCTTTATTTCATTGAATTTCTGAGGTGGTAAATTAATATAATCTTTGTAAATATACATTTAACTGTATCACTTAAAAGTGGTTATCCAAAACAAAACAAATTATTGATATTGTTACTACGGTTATAGTTTGTACCACTTCGCTATGCTGGGCTGATTAGCTTTTAGCATCATTTCTGTACCTGCTTTTACTCTCAGTGATAGTCTGATGATGACTGACTTGTGTCAATACCAAAAATCTTTATAAAGCACATTTTAAAGCAACGCTGCTAAAAAGTGAAATTTAAACAAACCAAGCATAATAAAATGACCTTCTATTAAGGTACAGTAAAACATGAGTGAAATCAATAAATGAATTAAATAGATACAAATACATACACACAACATACATAGACTGTAATAATGTTCAAGTTAAGCACTGTAAAAATAAAATGAATAAATTCAGTGTGTTGACCTTTAAGGGTCTGAGCCTATTTTGATCATCCAGTACTGTTGATTTTGTCTTTGTAAACCACATGGAAAATATTTATCATACATATAACTATCTCAATTATTTCAAAGCGCCTAAAAATACAGAAAAATAAAAAAATCTTCATGCAGGAACATATAGCCTATATCAATATTAAACTTTTAAAGTATCTGTAACCTTTAGTGATGGTAATGGTTGAATTGTTATTAAAAACTGAGCTAATCGATTTAATAAATGAAAAAAAAGTATGTTAAACTGAGTGGTAGAGTTTTTATTTACTGCAGTTTACAACAATTATAGAGTAACTTACCAGTGATGTTATGAAACCTGTTTTAAAAGTTTTTAGCTGCAGCTTGTCTAAATTTGATGTATGACAAAGGAGCAATAACAATAACAATAATACCTCCATTGTAGTCATAATTCTAAGAAGCTTCTTTGTTGAAAATGTCACACTTAACCCTCTGAAAATAGCAGTAGAGTGTTTCCTAAAAAGAAGATAGACACTTTTGATTTTAAATAGTAACAATAGATGTTGATGTGGCGTTGGATAATAAGAGCATAGCAGTAATTATCTACCTTGCTTGATGGTTGGCTTGCTTGTTTCTTTGACGGCATCTGCATGAATAGCTGTCATTCTCTACTCCGAGCCATTTACCTACATGAAACCGTTAGCTGCATGACTCCTGTCACGCAGACCAAATGAAACTGTTCCCTAAGCAAAATCCATAAAAAAATCTATATTGCACGGCCAGTAAAACTTCCATTGTGCAATACTTCTCATTGACAGTGTGTGAACTGAGCAATCATCATATATAACTCAACCATAAAGGGAACAATCAAGATATTGACAATGTGTCTGACTTCATACTGAGCTCACAAAATGCATTTTTATGCAAATTGCTTTGCTTTCTTTTTTTCTTCTTTTTGCATTCTTTTCTAGCAGTATGAGCCGTTTGCTTTGTGAACTCATCCAAACTGACTCATTCATTGTGGCTAATTTCTTTGTGTCTGAGCCGGATCTTGCTGCCAGTATTTGAAGCCCTACAGTGGGCAGATGATTGCCTTGGCGGAGACTATTACACTAATCTATCTACTCTGCTCTGCCAAGCCCTCAGCCCAAGGCTCCTGTGTGTGTGTGTGTGTGTGTGTGTGGGTTTCATCACACTTTTATTGCAGAGAGAAAAATGTCTGCTTGCATGTGGCGAGGTGTGTACGAGTCAGCTAAGGTCTATATGTGTCTGAAAAATAAATTATATGTGTGCGGACATGTATATAATTACGTGTGAAATTCATTACAGTAATCGTCTCCTACCACTGCAGCCTCCTCTTCCCAGTGGCTGTCATTGCATCTGGCCTTCTTCCAGCATTCGTATTTGATGCAGCTCTGCATGCTGGTAAACCGAAACCCTTGCAGCCTGTGCTTAGATGTGAGCATGGCACACGTATTTGTGTGCGTGTTAATCAACTCCAGCTTTCTCACTGCAGCCTGAGACAAAGCAAGGGTCTCTATTAGACTCAGCTTTTTGTCTCAAGACAAATGAATGCCTCCATACCCCGAACAGTGAACTATGATACCGGATTGTTCTATTTCAGGCCATTTCACTTGATTAAATATTGGACAAAGCCCTACAGGCCACATACACAGATTACTACAGCAGGAGGGGAAAAAAAAAATCAAAAAAGTGTTCATGGCAATGATTTGGCACATAAGACCAGAGCCTCCCGGTCAAGCTAGAGCTGTGCAATAAGGAATTTTCAAGTTACACCATGTGTGACAAACTGGGCAAAAACTCCCAGTGTTTAAGAATATTCACAACTTTGGGATGGCTCAAAACTGCTTTTTGTAAATGTAGGAACGATATATGATTGAATAGAGAAAGTTTTCTTGTTTTGACCAGTGTTTAATAAATACTCACATTGCAGTTTTAAAGTTTTATGCAGTTTAAAGTTGTAGTTAAAAAGAGAAGAAGAAAAATAAGCTTTTTCTGTTAATTTCTTGCCCAAAGTCAGCTAAGAAGGCCTATAAACAGTAGACCATCATCCCAAGCACCACCTATGGCTGTTGCAGTAAAATTGCATGGTAAGGCCATACAAACCACTATGTCTTCCCAAAGAAAGTGTTCTGTAGCAAGTTCCAAAGGAACATATATTGGCTTTCAAATATTAAAGAGTTGCCCAGCTAAGGCTTTCACACACTGTTTTGAAATAAAAACAAAGACAAAGAACAGTGGGGTCTCTCACTACCAATAGGGACCTCTCTGGCACCAGTTAAGGGATTACTGTCAGACTTACTGAAGCTTAATGGCTTCTGGCTGATACTGTTCTCCTTTCAAGACTAAAGTTAGAGAAAAACAGCTGGAGAAACTGCTCCACTAAAACAAAATCATCATGTTTTTTTTGTAAAGCGCTACGTGACGTTAAATTGCTGTTTTATTCAACTGTCACATGTTGAATCCTCAGTATTAAGTGTAAGTGGGATGAAGAACAGCTATCATGATGAGTGATTTATCTGTATAAACTTCCTAAACTGGCTGTAAATCTAAAATACCAAAAATTCCATCAAAACTCAGCAAACTGCACTAGCTTTGTAATACAACATGTTTTGTGTGGAGAACTTCTACAAAAATCTAAGAAAAAAAGTCCCGAATTATAACTTTGGGGCAACAAAAACTTGTCAGGTTGGTAGTACCCTCAAAGCTACTGCTATTGTAGATTCAGTAGTGGGTACTTATTTATATCCTTGTAGTTTGTACCTTAAAAAGACCAGCATTATACCCCTGGTCTTGTAACCTAATTTAAAAGTGGAAAATGTCTGCCTCTCACACAGGCCAGAAGAAAGATCATAATTTATCTATCATAGATACATTTACATCTCTGTTAGGTAATGTGGCGTTCAGTGTCTTGCCCAAGGACAGGTCAACAAGTAATCTGTGGAAAGATGGGCTCACACTGCCTTCTGGTTCGCAGATGAATGTTCTTCCTCCTGAGCTACAGCTACCCCCAAAACAAATGAGGATAAAGTGAAAGAAGTAAAAAATAAATAAATAAATAAAAATGTTAACATGTGTTGTATCATGCACATAAAAAAGTACAATTCCATATATGAATATTTTTCTTTTTGTTAAGATTCAACTGTATAGCATTTCTTTCTTTCTTTCTTTCTTTCTTTCTTTCTTTCTTTCTTTCTTTCTTTCTTTCTTTCTTACTTTCTTTCTTTCTTTCTTTCCATACCAGCACCATTTAATACTTGGGAATATAAATGCACCTTTAAAGCCCTCACAAAGGTACACATAGCTATCTTGATGCTGAGTTATGAGTTTTGGTGGATAAATAAGACCAAATTGCACCTTAGGGGATAAAAATGTACACTTACTGTACCCCTTTTTCTGACAGTGCAGATGGATCTTATTGTTCAGTAATTGATTATATTCTTTTTCAGAGCTATTTAGTGACAAGCTTTTCACAGAAATTTGTTTCCCAGTATTGCTCAACCATGGAAGGAACTACAATATGGGTCACAGATATGTGAAAGTGGGTTGTCTTATTATTTCCAGAAAATGGTATTCACTGCTTCTGGCTAGAGCCTCTTGTACCACATTGCTAAATATTCTAAGTTAAATAGCCGGAAACATGAGAAAATATGCCAGATATGCCAACAAAATAGCACAATATATCACTAATGGGTTTTTAAAAGCTTTCTTGACACTGTACTTTCTAAACATGTGTTAGCTTAATTTTCATGCTGCTAAATAGATTGCTGGAAATTCTAGCAGTCATTCCCAAGAGTCGACTACTGAATATCCATTTATTCAAAATCATTTTCTAAACAATTAAGCAAACAATAACACGTGACAACAGAACTCACTGTAAGTACAATCAACCCAGTTAAGAATAACTGATTTCTAAACACAAAGTGAAGAAGATTAATGGTGGCTTAACTCTTGCCCCATTACCGCTGACCTCAAAGCTAATGTGGCTTACACAGCAGATGGCACAATGCCATGCTAATAGGTCTGAGTCTCCCAGGCAGGCAGAAAATATTGCAGGAGCAACCTTCTTGTCTCTGTTTTGCAATGCATAATGCCTCCACTGCTAGAACTAATGGTTAACAAGCACCCACGGAGCTTGTAGTAAGAGGTGAAATAGGGATTTCAAGCTCAAGCCAAGTGGGCTTCACTGACACCTCCCTGTCGACTTTTTTTTTTAATTTTTTTTTTTTTTATTAATCAGTGCTAAAATAGGACAGTTTTGCACTTGTTGCAAAAACAGCCTAGCTGGCAACAAAATGATGATTTCAAGTAGCATAAGGAGCAGCTGAAAATGATAAGCAAAAGACAAAAAGACCCTTAGGAAACTGCTAGTTGAAATTAATCATAACATTCAACCTGCCAAGAGAAGATCTAAAGAAACAAATTATAAATTTGAAATGAGTTCAACAAAAATAAACTTCTTCTTAGGGAAACATGCCAACATTGTAGATCAAACTGAACATTAGCTGCAGTGAAAACAAACCTTCAAAAGAACAGCCAGAAATGTACAGGTGCTTCAGTCAAAATTATTCTGTTAACAGAATTGAACCCAAAAGAAAATTCTGTCTGTTTCTATGTCAATTCTGTATCTTAAAAAGTTTGCTGCTTCAAATTTACATCAAACAACTTTACAGTTTTGGGTGACTTGAGAAACTTGGCTGCTGTTCTTTTAAGAGCCAAACAGCTCCTATAAACTAACTTTGTGTCAGCTTACCGCTGTTTTAACATCTAGATGTTTAGTGTATTAATTAAAAGATAGTCATTTCAATTTAAGTTTAGCTTGTAATTTCACTGGAATATTGAAAACTTAATTTGTGACTTGAAAAGTTTGGAGTAAAATAAAAAAAAAAAAACAACAGCAACAAAAAACGTTATCTATCTTGAGTAAAAACATCCATTTCCATCATTTTTATCTTCACATTGCATTTGCATTTATTAGAAATCAAAGCTATTGCTATGCTTTTTGTTTTCTGCAAACTCATAAGTTAGAAAAACCTAATTTTCCGTATGTCTTTCAAAAATCGTAATTGGTGCAGCACTTGAATTCTCCAGTATTAAATGCATTATAAACATAGGTAATAATTCATTTTATTTATTAGTTCATATAACGAAAATTTCATAAACCTCTGTGAACTTAAAATGCAGAGAAATGAAGCAACAATGGAGCCAATACGTGACGGGAAAATTATGATTGGATGGCTGGATGTGAAAATTATTCAAGGTCCATATCTGCAGTGCTGCCTACCAACCTCAACTAATTCAACACATCTTTTGTTACAATAATTATGTTTACATGGACAAATATTTCATCTAACCGATTAAAATGAATCTGATCGGAGATTCCAACTGACATGGTTAAATGGACAATATAGAGAATGATCCGATCAGTTGTTTTTACATGATGGACAGATTTTATATGATTGTGACACTTTTGACATGTGCAATGCCTACCAGTTCAGAAGAAGTGTTTTATTTATTTATTTTTAGTTTTGAACCTTTTGACCTTCGAAATGCTCAATAATTCTGAACTCTTTCAGTTTCTAACTAAAACATTGTATCCACAACAGTCCCGTTCTGTTTTGCCCCCATTTTTTAAGTCTTCCCTGAAACTCATTCTCATTATGTCACGTAACCCCTATGTGGTTCAAGCATGCGTAGAGACAACATAAACCACAAAACTATCAAAATTATGGATACTGGTTGATATTTTTTCCCTGCTGATCTGATTGTAAAAAAGGTTTAGACCACCTGTCTCGATCGGATTTAAAATTCTTTCTTATCGAGGCCAGTCAGATCAGCTGACATGTTTATATGATGCATTATTATTCTGACTGGAAGTTCGTTGGGATCAAAAGTGCTCAATGTAAACCTAAGTGATTGTGCCTTAAAGATGGACCACTATCAGCCGTCTGACATTGCTCTAACTGAGCTTTCAGGTTAGCAACCGTATACTAGCAGTAATACTGTGCGTCTTGAGTATAATGTGTGTCCAAATCTAAGTTAGTCATAGGTCACATCTCAACAAAAATTTGATCAGTTTATGGTGTGGTAGTCTGAGCTTGGTTTGCAGCAAACTGAGCTCTTAGGTTAGCCTTTTTATATTATCTCTGCAGATAGTGTTTTTCTTCAGTAAAATTTGTGTCCAAATTTAAGTATTTGGTAATCACATCTCAAAGAAGACTTTGGCTTATTTTCTTTAAATAAGGGGAGTGGACCATTGAATACAGGGAGTTATTTTGTCATTATGGTTGTGCAAGGAATTTCACAGATATATTTCGATAATATCAAAGAAGTTGCATTGAATTTTGTTGCACTTGCAAGATTCAAAAGCATAAAGTAGATTTTAGAAAATACAAAGCAGGGGTTTTATTCGGGTATTTGTATGTATCCCCAAAACACTGAAGTGACATAATACAGACTGCGACATGTGGTGAAGGACACTAAGCAGAGATACAAGGACAGAGTGGAGTCACAGTTGATCCACCACCGTGACTTCAGAAGCCTGTGACTATGTAGAGAATGAGCTCTATTAACTTAGGTTCAGCTTTGAACTCTATAGTCCCCACCACACTTGACTCAAACTGCTCAGCTTGTGGCTAGACTCTACCCTGTGTGCCTGGATCCTGGACCGCCTTTCAAACAGCACTCACCCACATCCTCAGTGCCGGCTCCCCACAGGGCTGTGTCTCTCTCTATATACTCATGACTGTGTAGCCATGGAGGGCTACAACACCATGGTGAAGTTTGCGTACGACACTGTGATGGTTGGTTGCATTAGCAACAGTAATGTATGGACGTATAGAGGGGAGGTGGAGAAACTGGTGGACAACAACATCCTGCTGGTCATTGATAAAACCACAGAGATGATTGTGGACAATTGGAAGAGATAGCAGAGGAATTACACTCCTGAAGGATTAATTGAACTCTGGTGGAGAGGAGTTGCTGTGCTAAGAACCTGGGAGTGTACATCAACAAGGCTTCATCTTGGACTCATGAGGCACAGCCTTTTCCATCTGTTTCCTCTGAGAGAAATCCAGAGTTAATATGTAGGATTTATTTGTTGTTTAAAGAGAGGATTTAGTTGTAATGAGACATCTTGGTTATTTTACCAATTACTATATGAATTTGTTAAACTGGAATAAAAATAGAAATAAATAAAGCCTAAAGACCTATTTTTAACACATTTATTGTGTTGTGAAATTAATTAATGTATAGTAATGAGAAGTGCAAAATTGTGACTTTTTCTTTGACAACAGAATCTAGAATTGTGACATCACAAATGCTAACAATATACATGCAAAATCTGCATGTGGAATTATGACAAGAAAAAAAACTTGCATTACCTCTTTGTACAAACAGAGGAGACATTGAAATGCCATGCACTGAAAGCTGTTCCAGATGTTGGGTAGATGTCATACCATCAGGTGCAGACCTCTATCTGTCCAACTCAATGTCATTGCTGAGTCATCTGCATGGTGGTTGGCTCTTTCCATACATCCTCTCTGCATACTGTTCATACTTTATTACTTTTCCTAAGGTATTTATCATGTTTTTAATATCGGTGTGTACCTTCCTGCTTATTTTTACTTCCATCTAACTGCTGTATACTCCATACAATACCATCTTTATTTATAAAGCACTTTAAACCAATGATGTGGCTGACCAAAGTACTGTACAACAAAATAGAAATAAAATAAGATAAAAAAAATAGAACAACATTAAAACCCTAGACCAACATTAAAAACAAATTTTAAAAAAGTAAACAGACACAGGAACACTCTTAAAGCAGAAATAAAAAAAAAAAACAAATGAAAACTAAAACCAGCAAAAGAGAAACACCAGTAATGAACTCAAGGCTAAAGGCCAAAGAATAAAAGTGTGTTTTTAAACAAGATTTAAAATCAGCAATTGAGGGAGCCTCTCTCATGTGAAGCCCACTCCATAGTTTTGGAACCAAAACAGAGAAAGCACGATCACCTCTAAGCTTCTCATACTCATCATGTGTGCTTCTCCACCTAAAAATTAGTCCTTATTTCTGTCCTCCTTTTATTAAAAATTTAATTTCCATTTCATCTCCTACCTCTAAGTTCCCATCATGGTCCCCATTACTATTAACCTTTATATTATGCATCTTTTTTTGTGTGTCATACAAATGGCAAATTCTTCGATTGGCGTTCCATCTTTTTGTCATCATATTGATATATGATGACAAATATCTTTAGCCTCTGTTTGTCGATTCCTCCATCTTGTCATCCTGCATTTACTTGCTTTCCCTGCAAAATCATTGTCACTGCTGTGGTGGCTTTACTTGCCCATGTTTAAATCCCCACAGATTACTAACAACAATGATGCAGTTATTTGAAGCCTGCTTTGTGTTTATGGTGCAGTAAAACTAGAATTGGAACATTACAGCTGAATAAAGGTAAAGGCTTTTCACACCTTAAGTACAGCTGAACTAGGTGTAACACCTGGGCCATAGGGACTGTTGGTTTATTTATTTATTTACTTATTTGGCAATGGAAACCAGCCCCTGTTGCTGGATGGGTTGCTGGAGTGGAAAACAGCCACTGAAGGAACATGGTGGAAAAAAAAAATAAAAACACACCATCAAAGCAGATGAGGATGTGGGTGTAGAAAGGGGAGAGTTTGTTTTCCTAGAACACAGTGCCATATTTGTCCCCGCTCTTGGGTTTGGGAGATTTAATAACATATAAATAATACATATTAGCATCAGATTAATTAATATTCAAATCTTTAATTTACCAGTGTTAAGTTGATATAAAAAAATAAAGATGTTGCTATTAGCGCTGCTGCTCCATCCATTTTCTGTACCCGCGTATTCTAATACAGTTTCATGGGGGGCTGGAGCCTATCCCAGCAACTACAAGGTGAGAAGCAGGGTACACCCTGGAAAGGTGAGCAGTCCATCACAGGATCAACACAGAGAAACAAACAACTACTTACGCCCACATGAACTCCCTAGCACCAAGACTCGAACCAGGAACCTACTTACTGTGAGGCACTGCCACATGTACTACTACTACTACTACTAATTATAATTACAATAATGTTAATAAACATTAAACATTATATGTATTATAAAAACTAAATAAATAAATAAAAATAAAAAAAGATCACAATGGCACACCTTTTCTTTTTTGTTCTTTTTATTCAGCCTTACTGTGGGAGATTTGCTGCTTTGCTTGGGGTCATTGTACTGCTGAATGATCCAATTTCAGCCAACCTTTCACTGTTAGACAGATGGCCTCACATTTAACTCTAGGATACGTAGGTGTACAGAGGAGTTCATGGTCTGGTGGCTACTTGTTGTTTCACATGGGTGTACAACTTGCTTTGATCCTCAACGCTTGTCATGAGTATATTTGACTTTTATGTCATACTAAAATATATCCTCTTTCCCCATTTACTTCCCCCGTTAATACATATATATATATATATATATATATATATATATATATATATATATATATATATAATTCATATATAATTCAGTCATTGGTTTGACATCTCAAATGCAGCCCATTCCACTCTCTAGGTGTGTCATTGTCATCTATGCTATTTTACTCGGGTTTTGCCATCGTCATCATCCTCATCATTGCACGATAAAACCCACTGTAGTATAAAGGCCAAGTTCTGCATGTTCCATTTCATGTCTTGTTTAAAAGGTCACTGCATATTTCCTCGACATCAGGCCTCTCTTAAACTCTTGCTGAAGTAAAATATCGGCTATGGATTAGATGTAAGGTCTGCGGAGCCCTCAGTTTACTTCTTAACTTCCACTGAAGCAGGATTAGAAAAGGGGAATGTAAAGAGTGGGTGGGTATAAGATGCATTATTATTAAGATGCATGGATTATTTGGGAAATTCACTCAGTCTATCAAAAAAACATTACTAGAAATCAAACTTGAATTTTTTATACTGATATTGAATTCAACTTGACATATTGACTTAAATACTGTTTAAATACATATCACACATGCTGGAACGGCTACTTAAAATGATTTGCATTCATTTGCACAAGACAGACAATTTAAATATTGAAAGCTCTCACTTAAATCTATAAATCCTGTACATCAGTATTCGGAAAAAGTCTCATCATTAAGAAAGAAGAAAAAGAAATAGATTCTGAATGGAAGATCCCACTGTGACATAATTATTTGGTTTATCTTTTAAATGTCATGTCCTTGGATATTCTTAGCAAAAGTGACATGCACAGGATGGATCTGACATAGAATCCAAGAACACTAAATATTTTTGACAGCTAAGAAACAAAGCTTTAACTTGTTCATTTTTGTGGAAGTTCAAGCATATTAACCTAGTGGCTGGATTGGATTGAATGACTTATTAAGATGGCCTTGAGTGGCAGTTTGAAGCAGTTCAGTTTTGGCTTGTAGTTTACATTGTTATACAAATTTGCTTGGGTGTTGTGAGTTCTGCATTGGGATTCTGCTTGCTGTACTACATGACCAAGTTGGCAACAAGCCTGCCAATGGAATAGAAATACAATCCTTAAGCAGGAAGAGCACTGTTAAAACACCCACACTGTATCAGTATACACCTTCCAGTTTCAAGTGTCCTTGACAAAGACTGTGCCCCTGTCAGCTCCCAGAGTGCTGTTCTGCAGACAACCCTGACCTCCCTGGAGAAAGAGTGATGGGTGGGGTTTCTCAGCAGGGATCAATACAGAATAAAGTATTACAACCACATGATTGTAATAATTGTAAGGATCACAGTGCCTGGAGCATAACATAACCAAGAGGGTGTTTTGGTAAAGGTTTAAACCAACTCTTGAATTCAGAGTTTGCAGGAAATAAACCAAACCCTTCCTACACCCAACAGCATTATGCTGAGCAGGTGGAGAGTGAAAAGCTGAAACATCAATGTGTGGCAAATCAATATGCCCTCATTGAAGCTGAAAAGTAAGTGCCCTGTCTGCAACAACAGAGCCAGATTTCCCCTGTCTATCATTCTATTTTGCTGCCTCTCTCTCCACCTTGCCTTTCTGTTGTTCTCTTCCATTTTCCATTAACCCTTTCCCTCTCTGTCTCTATTCTATTCCTTTTTTTTTACACCATTCCTCCACTCTTTCTTCCAAGTGTTTGTGTAGTGGAAAAACATAATCAATGGTTTGCTGCTTTGTACCAGCAGAGGAGCAAAATTGGAAATCAATCTGCTATCCAAAGACAAGAGAGATGCAAAACAACACCAAGACACACAAATTACTTTTGTCTTCAAAAACGAGAGAAAAAAACAGAGGATGAGGGAGCAAGAGAGAGAAGCGAGGATGAGATGACTTAAAGGAAGACACAATGAGTGATGTGATGGAGACAGAGACGATGAGGGCAGGTGGTGAAAGGCTGTCTGATCACTCCACATACATGCCTCTACAAGAAGCTGCTTGATTTAGCTGTCATCATGCTTTGTGAATTGCTATTTTCCTAAAACAATATTTTAAAATATGTTACAAGTACAAAAGTACATGCATTGTTAGTGAAAGACAGAATACCCCTGCAGGAAATAGAACGGAAAACCGCTGTCAGAGATGAGGATATCTTTACAAGCCATACTGTATATCCCATTTCTCTAGGATGCATTTCCTACAAGGGTTAAGTGCTGCTGAATTAGGAACAAAGATTAGGAATAAAATGCACAGCCGACAATATAAGTGCATTCATCATTGGATGATCTCTGTTTAAGTGCATTTGTGCTAAGTTATATGGACTGAAATATAAACAATGGTAATTTCTAGCTTGTAGAAAAAAAAGTATTCAGAGAGGGCTTTTCTAACAGCCAGTGGCATTGTCATCTTTGTGACTCAGACAGTCAATCCCCATGCTCTTCACTTCCTGATGATGATGCGTAAGGATAAAGTATGGTTTGTGGATTAGCTCTGAGATAAAAAGCAGATAATGCTGGCATATTTCCCTGCAGAGGCTCTTAGTGTTTAATTTCCTCTCCCTCATTTCACCTGACTAAATATTTGCCTCAAATAACAATCATTCCCTGTGAGATGGATCTAATCTATGTAATCCTGAGTAAATGGAAAAAGTCAAGACAGGCTAACAGAGTTCGTCCTGCCAAGGCCGTCCTGGTTGAGTCAGCAGGCTGAGCAGTGCTGTGTTAATATACAGAGGTTTAAGGTGAGGATCATGAACTTTCTTACATCACTTTGTTTTACATCCTTATTTTAACTCTGAGTTGGTTTCACTTCTGACATTGACTGTCTGGATGGATCCTCCGCTGATATGCACTAACAATGTTTTAAGTATTTTATGAGGTTATATGTACGACGAATGTTGGACCACAACATATCTTGCATTTCCACTTCCTGTATGGCTAACTGAGAGCCCCTTTACTTAGACACCAACCAGTTTTTACATTTTTTCTAGCAATATCACAGTTTTAAAGTCATGATTTAAATACTGTGACGTATTATAGAGAAAATAAGAAGAAGTACTAATTTACTGCTAGATTAGAACATTTTGCTTTGGAACTGTAATTAAATCTAGCTGGTTTTTAGCTAGTAAGACTGTTTTTGTTTAAAATGTCCATCATTGTGTAAATCTACTAAAAATGTGTTTAAATTTTGCACATCTACATTGATATAACAACATTTGTTAGCTAATAGTTATTAGAAGTGGCATCTGTATTCACAGTACGATCACAGTAAACATATTTATTTTAATCCAAACATTTTACAACTTTAGAGCTGTAACTAAAATACTGTGAAACCCTGATGTTTTTAGTTTAGGCTGTCATACAATCAGACTCTCAGTCAATGACTAATGTACTAATGCTTTAAAATGTGGGTAGCACCACAATATGGCTTCTTTGGTGGTCATTTGGTAGTCACATAGCATGCTTGGCCATGGCAGTGTTATTGTGCCTCATAGCATCCCTCATAACCTGTTTTTGACCTTAGCCCTGCAGCTTCAAGTTGGTCCTATTACATCACTCTTGTGTGAACATCTTATATGAGCCACATAAGCATCTTTGTACGGGACTTTTTGCATCCTTTATTGTATTAAGCTATGTTCTTCTTACCTTTACATTTTGTGTGTGTGTTTTTGTTTTCTCTCTGTTCTCTG
Source organism: Melanotaenia boesemani (assembly GCF_017639745.1). NCBI lineage: Eukaryota > Metazoa > Chordata > Actinopteri > Atheriniformes > Melanotaeniidae > Melanotaenia > Melanotaenia boesemani. The sequence continues at coordinate 7,300,976 of NC_055701.1, forward strand.
TGTTCAAATTTTCCAACAGGATCATTAAAGTTGCATCTAATCTAATGTAATCTAATCTTAAGAGCTCAGACATGGGTAATTCTCTACCTCTGCTTTGGCCATATCATGGTTCAGTTTCCACCTTGTAAACTGTCTGACTACTGAAGTCAGAATGAATGAACATTACATTGACGCAACGACACTGTCAGTCTTACCTGTAGACCAGCGAGTCGTCCTGGCTTCCATTGTACTGAATCTGGAACATCCTGATGCCTGGTATAGTCCTCTGAAAGTTGAACTTAATCAGTGCAGTTGATGATGTGGCTTCAGCTGTCACCACCCTCTTATCAACTCCACTTTTCACATCACCTGTCACATTGCTACCATTGGCACCTCCCCGGGTTGAGGTGGAAATGTCTGAAGATCCCGGGTCAGGCTCTTGGATGTTGTTGGTGTTGTTGGAGATGTGTGGGAGTTTTATGATAATCAGGTCCACAGTTTGGTGAGCTTCACCAGCAGGGTTAGAGGAGATGCAGGTGAAGGAGCCAGTGTCTTTCACAGTACTGATGAGGATGTCCAGAGTCCCGTTGTTGTAGACCAAGGTTCTAGAGGAGTTAGACACCAACTTGCCTTCAGGGGAGATCCAATGAATGGCTGGTTCTGGGTCACCTCTTGCCTTACACCTTTAAGATAAAGAACAAGGGGAGTGGAATTTAGTAGAAACAAGACAGAATGGGGTCATGTGTACAGTAACAGCAGAGTACTCTTTGAAAATGTTTCAGGAATCCCCAAGTTTTCCCTTTGGGACTTGGTTGGAGGAGAAAACAGTCTGAAAATTAGCTACTGTGTTTTTGGAGCACATTAACTTAATTTGGACTTTACATACAAACTAAAGTAGGCTTATCTGTATCTGTTATCTGTACATAGGAGGCAGAATAAAGAAAAAGGAGACAATGATTACATGGCTGTCAAAAAGGCCACACTCATAAATATTAGTTTAAGAATAAAAAAATAAAAATAAATAAATACATCATACTTTTTGGACATTTTTGTTAAATAAAATTTAAATAAACTACTTATTTGGAAGGGAAAACTGATTAATCCATTCATAGTCAAGTTAAGTCATAACTAAATGTTAAAAACAATACTGTGATTTTTATTTATTTATTTTTTTACTTTGTTATTATATGTTTTTAACTGATTGATGAGCTTTTCAAACCAGCTGCAACCAGCTCACCAAGAATTTATTTTTTGGCACTTTCACATTGGTTTAATTTTAGTCCTGAAGGTTGTTGCTTGTTAAAATTGAACTCATTTATTCAGTTTTAAAAAACAAAAATGAAATCATATATTTAAAATGTAAGAAGCTACAATGAAACCAAGCAAAGAAAATTTACCAAAGACATGAATTTCTGTCTTATTACCTGGTTAGCTGTTTTGTGCTAAAAACCATTGTATGGGATTGTAGATATTAGATCAAAATCTAATATCAACATCTCATTGTATAAGCCCAAACTCTTTTTATGAATAGAAATAGATGCCAGAGGAATGACAAATGACACAGTGACCATCACTTATATGAACATACCTTATATAAAGAGCTGAAGACAAGATACAATAAAGGGAGGGGCTATAATAACTTTCCCATTTCTTTTCTTTCCCTCTTCCCCTCATTTTCATATTTCCATATTTGGAAACATAACATCTATTGAAATTGGAAGTGTGTGACCACTATATATGCAAATGATGTAATCATCATCTCTCAGCCCTGTTGTTTTGATTTAGTTCTGTCCTTTTGAATTTTTTTACACATCATTGAGACAAAGGGCTTTTCATTTTCCTGGATGTTTTGTTGTGTGTCTATAGGAAAATTTGGAATTTGTGTAGAATAATGGCTTCAATCTGCAATTAAATTAGTGAAAATAATCAGACAAGTAATACCTGAGCGCCACTCTCTGTCCCTCAAGGATCCTCATCTCATGGGAGAATCTAGTGATGAGGGGAGGCTCACAGAGGAACTCCTCTTCAGGTATGGACCAGAAGTATCGACCGGAGAGGTGTGATGGAGTGGCACATGTCTCTAAGTCGTCCTCTCTGTTCAGCCTCCTCAGCCAGAGTAACTCACAGTTACAGTGGAGAGGGTTCCCACCAAATGACAGGGCAAAGGAAGAGGAGGTCAAGACCCCTGATGTAGCTAGAACCTAAGAGTGAGACAGAATTAATTAGTTTTTGACTTCACATAATCACTTCCTTCTGTCTAGTGAAAACAGTGACATTTAGGTGTTTGGTTTCTTAACTATTCTTTACATATACATACAAATGTGGTAGTAAAGTGAATACAGTTCATCATCTCATTACAGTCATCACAATGCAATATTCTGTTGGGGAGTCTTGGCTCTGGCATTCACTTTAATGTTATCTTGTACACTCCACAAACTGAAGGCACTCCCCATAGCAGGACATTACATCATCCACACCTTAAAATCTAAAGACTTTTTAGGAATACAACAAAGATCCCCCAAATTCGCTCCATAGTTCCTAGTCTGATCCTGGGAATCATCAGAAAAAGGGTCAATCCATGGAAACCCCACTCATCAGCTCACAAAGCCTAAAGGATCGGTTGTTAACATCACCTTGTTATTAGCCAATAAAGCTCTGCCTCATAGAAAATTTAGTCATATTATCACTAAACGTAAACCTTTATTCATATTTTACTGCTGTAGAAAAAATATAGGAAAATGTTAAACATAAATTCAGCTGAATAACACACATAATGGGTTAAATGTATGTAAAAAAAACTCATGAGGATACCTGCGCCCGCTGAAAAAGGGGGTCTGGAGGCAGCTTTTGAAGTTTATTAGAGGTGACATCCAATCGGTTGAGCTTCTGTAAAAGGGAAAAGGTTCCCTCTGGAATGAAATCCAGCATGTTGTGGTCTAAACTCAACGTGTGGAGGCTTGTCATTTTCTGCATGGTTAAAAGAAAAAAAATGGGTTGATGAGAAATGTGGAGAAATGAAACTAATACTTATTAAATTCCTAAACATTTCAAGAAGCAGGGCTTCTCACTTGTTACTCATCTTACAATATTCATCTGGACTTCGATGAGTCCCAGTACTCCTAATATACATAAATGGCTCAAAAAGTTTTCTGTAAACATATTTTCTTTTTTTTTTTCTTTTCAAAGCCCTTTACTTATCAAGCCTGAAAGTGGTAGCAAAGGACATCTGACCTGGATAGCTTCCCACGGAATAGAGTCCAAGTTATTATAACTGAGGTCCAATTCCTCCAACGCCAGCAGGTCATTGAATGCACCCTGGTGGATCAGCATGAGCTGGTTGTTGTTCAGAATCAGGTGGTGAAGCTTTGACATCCCGCTAAAAGTGTCATTGCCTATCCTCGTCAGCCGGTTACTGTAAGATTTTAAAGAAAAAGAAAGTCTTGTAAAATGTTTCAAGAGGATAGCTTGCACAATCAATCTGCTGTTAGGTCATACCTGTTGAGGTGTAGTGCTCTGAGATTTTCAAGATCAGCAAAGGCATGAGGTGTGATGTAGGAGATGGTGTTTCGGGATAATGTTAGGTCCACCAGCCGTGTCATGTTAGCAAAATCTTTCCTTTTTACACTGTTGGCACAAATAAATACAGTTATATTAGACAAGACACAAACTAAAACCCAAAGGAAACATTTCTTTTATTTTAAAGTATATTCTGAGTAAAATCACTTGGAGTTGTCTTGTACATAAAATGTGCTACACAAATAAACATGCTTTGCCTACTAAAATAGAGTATTTCTTTTCAAAATCTCTTGCATGCTGTTTGTCTTATAATAGCTTTAAAATGCCCAGCAAATTTTAAAGGAGGACAAGTGAATTTTTTTTCAAATATTTAAAGAAAACTTTCATGCTAAAACAGATTTCACATATGGTACTCCTTTTATCCGTCTCAGCTCGTTCAATATTAGTGACCCTGCATAACTTCCTTCAAAGGCTCTAAAGTGTGTAGCCATCAGGAGACAGCCCTGAGCTGCTCCACTGACTACAAGCCCACAATGGCTTATTTTGAGACCTTAAAAGGTCAGCTAATTTTTGTGTTCTTTATTTACTTTTTTTTTTTTTTGTAACAATAAAAAAAGCTTTAATTCATTTTAGAGGCAGCACATAATGTGCTTATATACTTATACTGTGCTTATCACCCTTGGTAATGACATTGTGCCTAAACCTTCAGCCATCTTTGTCAGAGAAGCTCCAGATTTTGTCACCTTGTGACACTGAAAATCAGTCTCTGCTTCCAGGTTAATTGTCATACATTCAGGCTTTTTAGAATGCATGACAGCTGTTAACACAAATGTCAGAGTTCATAGATTTTAAGAGGACAGTTTTGCTACTTTATGAATCTCCATTAGACAGAAGAAGATTTTAAACAAAAGGAATAAAAAAGAACTGCACATCATGTTTGTTGTGGATGTGATGCTGCTTTACTGACTTCACCAATAGCATGAGTGATACAAAATGTAACAGCATAGATAAAAAATGCCCAAGCACCAGCAGCTAATACTATTAAATTCCCAGAGTGATCAAGACCTAAAGTGAAGGAATTTGTTAATTATAAATTTATGTGAGGAAAATGATTTATTCTTTGTGGTAGACTAAATATTTTCATGTCTCTACTTAGAAATCTTCACTGTTAGAAAATTGGCAATTTCCATATGAAACATCAGAACTAGTAAGAATTGTTGCAGTCTAGTAGTAAGAAACAGTATCTGTAGTACTGTAGTAATGATGTAATGGTATTTTAATTTATTCGAGCTGTATCATCACTATTGTGATCATCACCTTGTGACAAAGTTATCAGCCAGCCGTAGTTCCACTGTATGTCTGTCAATGTTCGGCGGGACAAACAGTAAACCTTTCTTTGCACAGAGGGTTGCCAAGTTGGGTGACAGGATCTGACAGACGCAGCGCTTCGGGCAGATCTGTGCCCGCACTGCCATGGCAACGGCCAGCATCACACACAGCAACAGCCTCTCCATGGTTACCACCCTCACCTGGACACAACACCTGAAATAAAGACAAAAAGATAGGGAAACAAAGATTTAAACTTTGTGCTGTAAAAGCCATTTTTAAAGTATAGGATTGGAAAAAAAAGTCAGATTAACTCAACTGTCAAACATTTAATAAAATGGTATTTTCATACCTTGCCCGTGTGTCTGCTAAGTCCTAAGTAAATTGTGTAAGAAAAACCTCTCACACAGCATTGATCTATTTATTAGAGTATAACTTACTAACGCCACTCTGGACTAAGTGACCACTTATTTCCCAGAGCAATTCATCCTGTCAAATAAAGTGTGTGCCACTCTGAATGTATAGCAGTTTAGTGTGGTAGATATGATGCAAGTGCAGTATGAGGAAGGGTGACTTTCTTTTCAGTTGTCTTTGTGTCTTTATTTTATTTCAAAACATCAATTGCTAATTAAACTAAAGTAGGAGGGATGCTGTGGGTAATACAAATATTCAGTCATTATCAGGCATCACTGCTTGTGGTTAATTAGAGACGGAGCAAGGTTGAGTTATTTAGTGGGAATCTTGATTGAGCTTTGAAGGACATGGGAAAACTAGGATTAAAAAACTCACACAAACATGCTTACACTCATTACAAAATCCATATACAAATACAACACAGACGGGATGAGAATGGAGCAGCGGTTCTCTAATTGAACCTTAGCTGAACTTGTAGGATGAGAGTAAAAATATGTGTGAAGTGTAAAACACATTTAAAAGTTGAACCTTTAAAGGTTTAAGACTACCAAATTCTATCCAAGCTGAATCTGATGGTAAATAATTGTAGCTTTGTAGATTAATTAACTGAAAAGAGCCACGTAAAATGTCCTGTTTGTAATGATTCACTTTTTTTAAATGGAGGCTTAAAGTGTTGAAATCCATGAAAAAGTTTAGATAATCTAAATTAATAAATCTAAATTATAACCAACCACTGAACCAAAAGCACTTTGAATAGGATTTCCACAGTTAAACAACCTCAGAAGAAATACTGAAACATTGCCGGGAACAAACCACCTGGCTGGAAGAAACACACACACAATGAGCTGGCAAGCAAGTAGAGACTAAGGCAGAATACAAACTCTGAGAACTAAAGAATGGCAGGTGTGTTGACTGGGAAATGATACCAAGGTTTGGTCTAAGTGTCCAAATGTGACCTCCTGTTTACTTTAACTAAGCTCTATTCCTTGACTTCATTGGAAAATGTCACAGGGTTAAGGAAAGGTGGTAGGAGAAATTTGGAACACACAGAAATGACAAATGGACTACACTTTGAAGAAGCTGCAAGTTTGCAGCAACTAAAATGACTAAAGTTCTACAAATATTCTACATAAAATATAAAGCAGTCTCATGATAAATGGAGAGTATATCTCATGTTTGTAAGTTAATGTAAGATCTCAAACATTACTTAACATCGAGATTTATCATTAGAAAAGAAAAGTAAAATGCACAAAAATAAAACCGGCTGCTCACACTCCACCACTGCACTCATATTTATCCATGCAAATCACAGTTAGTAATACTGGATAAACATAAGTGAGCATTGCCTTGAAAGTTACGGCCGCAAGGCATTATGAGAAGGGATTATCTCCTTTATTTCATAAAGGATGATCTGGTGTATCCTGTGCTAAGGAGATGATAAAGGAATTCTTGGAAAGCCTTTCATTAATCTCCTGAGAATTTAATGAGGTCTTGTCATGGCTGTGGCTCACATACTTCCTGGTCATTTTACTCAGGTAAGAAGGCTCCTAAGCAAAATAGACTATTCAAACAAACTCATGACTTGTGTGAAGGCAGGAAGCAAAACTGGCAGATTCTACTAAATAACAGGAAATTAAGCTGAATAAAGAGCAAACACGAACACATCAGCAAATGTAAGGAGATGTAACTGCATCAGATCTGTCTGGCATTTCTTTGAACCTTTTGGTGAATTAACTTTCCCCACTTAGAAATAATCAAGCAGGGAAGATCTCAGCTGGCAGGGATGACGCTGCCAACCTGTCAAACGCTAACGTCTTACACATTAGTCTTCAAGTTAACATGACATGAGGTTTTCTATGACTAACAATGAAAATTAAACAGCTATTTTCTTTATTTGCTCAAAGCAGCAGCAGATCAAGAAAAACTTTGACTCCCAGCATCATTAAAAGTAAAGCAAAGGTTAGAGAAGCAAACAGTTTGTAATGTTGCTGTTCAGCCACTAAAAAGAAAAACATAGGAAGATACACAAAGCTGCATCTGAACTTTGTCCAGGTAAAGGTCAGTGTACAGTGATGCTTCTTAGAATTTGGTTGTCCAAACTTGGGGGTGGTATGTTTACACAATCAATCTCCCCACTCAACAACCCATCCATGACCAAGACAAACCTTCCACAGACCAACACACACACCCTTCAAGGGGCTTGGTATTCCTGTCATAATGGTGCTTGGCATCATATTTGAAAGCTTTTTCATATTTTGATAACTTCTCAGCTGCTGTCAGAATGGTGATGGTATCATGAAGCTCTGCTGCAAATAGATATAACTACCACATGCTCAGATAATAATAAATATTCCTCCCTTAATGTGATTAAGACCTTTTTCTAGTCTTGTGTCTTTATAAACCTCTTTCATTTCTTTGTGTAATTACTGATCTGAAATCTGCTGTGTCAGAGGTCGAAATATTCCTGTGTTTTACCTTCCCATCAGTGTGAGTGAAAGTGCAGCACAAAGACAGAGCAGCAGCTAAACAGAGCAGCAAATGACTCATGTGTACTGCTACTACACACACCCACAGAGAGCTTGTGACCCTTGTGACATGAAAGCAGATATCGACTCATTAATTACACTGAGAAATGACTGTAATGAGAGCGAATGAGTAAGAGAGAAAGAGAAATGGAAAAGTAATGATGGAGAGTTATCGGAAAGGGAGGGAAAAAAGAGAGATCAGAGAGCAAGCTAATTAAAATGAGTGCTGAGGTGTGAAAGGAAAATCGGGGAGGGGGATGAATTTAATTCAGAAAGAGGAGATGGGGAGATGAAAAACTCCTGTCACACAAATCATAAACAAAATCCAGGATACAGGAAGGATGATGTTTTATATCACACACTTACAACCCAATCAGAGTTGAGCTCAGTTTTAGTCAAATTCTTCTCCACACTCGAGTGACTGATGTGGTGTTGTCTGAGGTGACATGTAGCACCGCTGGGATCAAATGGAATGGCGAATTAACCGAAGGGATTATGGTTAAGGAAGACAAATTAAGCTCTTTTTGTAGCCATGTGTAAAATGCGATTCTGTTTCACACATGTGTGCAGCCTGCTTTATCCGCCTCTTTGAAAGCTGTCCACCGAGCCCCCCACACCCCCGAGGGTCTCCCATAAAGCCCGTTCACCCCTGGCATGCTCACTGATGAACAACTGGCTTCCACAGACAACTCAAATGGATTCTCCACATGCTCCATACACCGAAACTGAACTCAGGCTGCATATAAATATCATGAGTATAACCAGTTTTCACACATGCAAACTCTTTTGAAGCTGCTAAGAGGCCATGATAAAAAAAATGTTTAATTGTTATTTTTGTTTGTTTTCTGTTTTCCTGCTCCCGACCAGTTGCCAGCGACACATTTGTGGTCATGTATATGCTTTTTATGGTGAGCTGTGTAAATTCACTGGCCACTTTATTATGTCGACCTCTTCAATTGTTAACACTAGTATCTATTCAGCCAATCACGTGGCAGCAACTCATCGACTTGCTGAAGATGAAACTGAACATTAGAATGAGGAAGAAAGTGTATTTAAATGACCTTAAACGTGGTGTGGTTGTTGGTCTGAGTATTTCATAAACTGCTGATGTACTGAGGTTTAGTGAACAACCATCTCTATGATTTACAGAAAATTATCTGAAAAAGAAAAAAAAAAATATCTTGTGAGTGACGCTTTCTGGTAAAAATGATTTGTTAATGTAAAAGATTAGGGGGAAATGGGCAGGCTGGTTAGAGATAATCGAAAGGGAAAAAACCAGTGGTTTCATACAGAACATAAACTCTGAACATACAACACAAAAATTAACAATATAAGAGAAACATTTTCTTATCTGAGGAGTTTTGAGTCCAGAGTGTCAGACTCTTGAAAAATATGGACGCATGAGTGTATCCTGCCTCGTGTCAACGGTTTAGGCTGGTGGTGTAATAGTGTGTGGGATAGATTTCTTGACACGCTATGGGCCCATTAATACTAATTAAGTTTAAATGTATTGTTGCTGACCATGTCCATCCCTTTGCAACAACACTGTAGCATCTTGATGGCTACATCTGGCAGGATGATGCACCATGTCACAAAGCTCTAATCATCTCAAACTGGTTTCTTGAACAGGCGTTCACTGACTTCAAAAGGTCTCCACAGTCACCGGATCTCAATCAAAAAGGACAATCTTTGAAATTCACATCATGGATGCACAGCCGACAAATCTGCAGCAACGGTGTGATGCTATCATGTCAATATACAGCAAAACATCTGATGAATGTTTCAAACATCTTGTTGAATCTATGCTATGAAGAATTAAGGTAGTTCTGAATTTAAAAGGAGGTCCAACACAGTACTAATAAAATGTAGCTAAAGAGTTTATTTAGATTCTGATCCTTATTTTCACCCATAGCTGTGGTTTCTCTGCTAAATCAAAGCCAGTGTGTGCTGTTGCTTATTCCTCTGCTTAGCTGCGGTTTAAGGTCCATCATATGTGTTTTCTAGTAAACCACATTATCTCTTCAAATCCGCTGCTGTGGTTAAAATCAACGTTAATCTTAATCCAGATGCAGTTTTCACTTTGTCCCAAATTGATAACAAATAATTAACAGTTGGACATACACTCTTTACAGTTTAAGACTGTTATTCATTATTAATCCTGTAATCAGCTGTAATGAAAACCTGGTAAAAAAATTTTTTGGGCTAAAAATAGCCAGGCTGTGGCAGTCACATTTATCTGCTACTGACTGTTCAAAGTATTCTAATATAAATTCAGAAGCTATCTTTTTAAGCGTAAGCCAAGTGCCTGTTTTATTGTTTGAGACATTTAATGTTAAGTTAAATCTTTCATCAGGTAAAAAGTTGTAGAATATTTTTTTTCTCTTAGGAATAGCTGAGATGAAAAAGTATGCACTATTAATTTTCACAATTAAAGTTATAAAATTACCTTTTCTTTCGGTATTAAATTTTGACTGACTGTTGCAAGTCATCGGTGAACAGGTCATCGTCACCATCCTCACCACAGGAAGTAGTATTACTTTAAAGTACCATCCAGTGGTTTTCTAGGGTCCTTTACTGAGGAGTGTCAGGTGGCGCACTATGACACTTGTTTTGTTAAAGTAGGTTAGTTGTGTCAGTATTCCAAAAAACACTTCATACACTGAAGTGTTCTACTGTATTCTTAGGGAGCTGGGCTCTTAGAAAAGGGAACACCATAGTTTATAGCAATATATTACAGATTAAACAGCACAAAATTCCACACAGGGGCAGATTCTCATGGCATTTTGCCATTGTTACTCTCAAACCATGTCTTTAATATTCCAAGGCTGTAGTGATACAATAAAGTTTTGTGGAGTATGGTAGCCAAAGATATGTACATTTTCTAGCAGCACACAAAATAAAGAAACAAAATGGAAAGCAAACAAGTGTTCACCTCTCACATGTTTGCAGAATGTAAATATAATAAAAAAAGAAAAAGTATAAATGTCATCAATGGACCAGTAAGACTTAACTCCATCCATCTGTAGTGGTGCTGAACAACTGCTGGTGTTTGTCAAATCGTGTATCCAGACACATGAAATTCCTGTTCAGTTAGAAACTGACCATGCTCTGTACGAAGACAGGTGAATATATAACTTTGTGTTATTGAAACTTCCAATCCATGTCACCATGCTGTGATCTGTGTACTGCTGACCATTCTGATAAAAGTCCAGAATGACAAGAACTCAAAGTTTTTAAAACTAGATAAAAAAAATAGTTTGCGATGCAAATTTTCTTTCCTTTTTATATAGATGAGACATTCAGTTTGGCTGTAAGTGCATGAGAGTACACAGATGGATGAGTTCAGATTGAACTTAACCCTAGCTGCCGGTCATAGAGCGTCTCTGAGCTGCTTGGATAAATATTCCATCTATTTTATAGTCAATCATGGTCACATCTGCATAGTTTTTCTGCCGTTTTCAGTTGCTGATACAATATGGGATTCGTATTATTATGGGTGTATCAATGTACATGATCGCATTCTGTATTTATTTTGTTTTTTACAGCATCTCATAATTGGTAACAGGACTGAACAGATCCTGACATGAAACAGCAGCTTCTACTTTAACTTCCAGTGATGGAGGTTATACTCATTAATAATATATGCAGTCTGCAATGTCACATCAAAATCAAAGCTGCTTTAAATTGGGTTTTTGGTTGTGCTAAAGCATGTGGGATACTATTAAACACAACATAAAGGAACAACTACATAACAATAAATGTATTGTTGCATTGCCTTGTTTTTTTCACTCATTAATACACCTCAGGGAGGCGATGCCCTTGAAACAGAGAATACATTAAGCGAGGATTTCAGGCAATCAAGCAAAAAAACAAAAGCAATGTGGGTGTGAATTTGCAGTGTTTTTGCAGTGCTCTGTTTGCACACAGATTTTAAATCAAAGCACAGCATTGATCAGAGCTATCTGTTAGAAAACCTTTCAGCTTTTTGTTCTTATTTTTTTCTCAAGTGAATTAATAGTTTAGTTCATCTTCTGTGCCTCTGAGCACTATTGGCTGTTTGTTCCAGCATTTAATGCACAACAAAAAGGCACCAGTGCTCAGGCTACTTAAACTAACCTCCTGCCTCCTTCCACTCTGTTTCTTTCTGTGCTTGCTACAGTAAACCTATGCTTCAGCTAATGGCTTTATCCACTTGAACAACAGGGGTCATCAGCTGCCTAAATACATCAGAATTACTCTTTATTCAATTAGTGCACTTTCAAACTGCAACACGCACAAACACACACCCAAAGCTGATGACCACAGACTCCCAGCTCTCATTGGCATGAATGTATGCTTTTAAAATAGAGGCCTAACGTACTCTTTGTGGATATACACACAATAAAACTAATTCATGATAACATTCATATTTGCAAATCATAATTCCTTTTCATTCTAACAAAGTAAACCACCACTCTTAAACTGTAACCAAACTTTACTAATAGCATGAAATGCTCATGATTGCTACAGAAGACATAGCTAAATCCATTTCCCTCCATCCCAATCACCACTTCATAACAGAATTGGATTTCATGGTTGAAATCAAACCAATCAAAGGCAGATATGGCCAGCCAGATGATTTATAGGAGTACTTATGCTGTCGGGAATGTGAGATGATTACTCTCAAGGTCAGTCTGATAAGACTAAGAGAAAACATGCATGTGCCTAAAGGCTACAGGGAAATAAAAATGTATGTTTAATGCCAACACACTAAATATACAGTGGAGACATATGTACACCACTTGAGTATTGATTTTAGATCGGGTTGTAAATGCACTCATAGGCATAATGTGCATGACTGGAAAGAAAAGCAAAGCAGTGGTAGAAAAAAAGAAGAGAAAGTGGCAGGAAGATGTGTAACAAGAGATGTTGGTAGTGTGGTAGTTTAAGTGCCTGATTCATGATGATGCTGTGCAATGTGTGGTCTAGAAAACTATTTCAGCAACACTACATCAGAGCACGATTTTTCAAAACACACTGGAGTGCATCCATCAATGGCTATCAGATTATATCATGTTCACAAGACAATTTCTGTGTCATAACATTACTGGCACTATCCCTTGTCTATATGAATGCTTTCATCAGAGATGCTGAAAGTTTTGGTGCAAAGTGCTTTATAAGCTCATTGTTTTAACAAGAGATCAAAGAGAACTGAGTTTTTAAACTGGAAAGCTGTCTCTAACACCAGTGATTAAATCTTTAGGTAAAATTTTTAAGTTGCTTTTTATTTAGGAAGTAATTGCTTCTATTGTTCTGACAGAAGATTATATTTCTAAAAAAAACAACTGTTTCCTTCATATGAGTTGGATTTGTTTGATCAGCATCACTATCCAGAGAATAAAAGCTCAGTTATGATTGTGAGTAGATCCTTGTGGCATCAACAAGCCTCTGAGTTTTTAAGCTACATTTGTTTGAATTATTCAAACATTTTAACAATGTTTGGTACAAATATTTGTATCCCAGAGGATGACTCCTTTGCACACATCTTAATTTAAATTAAACTATGCGCATGTTAACATTTTTTTTTTATTTATAGTATGAAAACATTTTACTGATTGCTGTGAAATTTGGTGTAAACGTATTTTTGTTCCCTAGTGTTTCATGGTGATACTGAGAAAAATTCTAAATGAGCTTATTGCAACTTTTGCATTTCACCAAATACCAGCAAAACTAATGAGAAAACTGCAATCAACTGTACTTTCTGGTTGATGAGCAGGTTTTTGCAAGCCCTGTTAGCACTACCTACTTAGTAGCCTTTGAGCCCTGTTTTCAGTTTAATGCTGCCTTGAATTTCTTTTTGATTGGAATTAGGATAAAAGTAATTCCACCAGAAACAGGTAACCAGTGATTTTCTGATGACATGCTGCAAGTCTTGATATGGAGTTCATCTTTTCCTTTAAAAAAATAAAGAAATTACTAAAGTCACTTACTGATTAACAAAGTCATGCATATATTTTCCGTGAAATGGTTCCACACAGAAACTATTGAGTCTTTTGGACCAATGCAAGTTACTGCATCCCCTAATTTTCCAGCTTTGGGATCAATAAAAGTATCTATCTCTACATTGTATTGCTTTGTATTGTATTGCATTTTTAATGCATGACTCCCAAGCAATAACTGTTTTTGTGGCCACGAGTGCAGCTCCAGGGCAGATGACTGACCCTCTGCAAATTTCTGCTTCAATCTTCAGATTCTTGTGTCTGTTGTCTAAATTATTATTCATATTATTTTTCTTTGTATTAATATATTAATACAAAGCAAGGTTTTAATTATTTATTCATTTTAGTTTGCAATTATGTCAGAATTACAAAGACTTAAACTTGCCTTGGTTTGTTATATATCAAACGGAACAGGGACTTTATTAGAAAATGGTATATAGTTTATGGTAATTAAAAAATAAAGAATTGTTTTGCTTCTTATGCTGGTTATTCTGTACTTTGTACTGTAAATTGTGTGCTTGTTTGAAGAGTGGGTGGGAACAATCTGAATGCACAATTATGTACTCAATAAGCAAGCTCAGAGGGGATATTTAGCTAAATCAGCATTCATATTTAATAATCAAAGGGCTGCGTAGTTCTCCAGCAAACAGTGACGTTAAGTAAAAGAAGAATTCATTAAATGTAATTTGAAACTTAAAAACTATTGTAAAAGGAAATGTATTGACTGATGAGGATGGGGAAGAAAAAAAACTACACTGAAAGACTAAGGAAAAGACACAATAAGGGTTTATTTCTATAATGAGCTCTCTAGGGTAGAAAAAAAGCATTATTAAGAATTGGGAAGGGCAAATGAATATTTTAAGTAGTCTAAAATTGGGTCAGACTCTTTGAGATTTGCTGATGTGAGGGACAAAGACTGAACTGAAGTGTGATATTGGAAGTATCAACACTAAAAAAGGCTGACCTGGAAAGATGGAATTCAGGATCAGAAGATGTCAGTGTTAAAGAAACTTTCATAGTATTGGATGGTATTCCAAAAGTTTTTAATGATCTACATTTAAGGCATAGGAAAAGAGACAATATGTACATTACTGTGAAGCAGCCTCTCTTTGATGTGCAGAGAAAAAAAGGAAACTACTAACCTTTCTTTTTTCTTTCTAAAAAGAGACATATCACTAAAGAAATCTGCCAAATGTCTGTAGTTTCTGTACTTTGAAACAATATTACATAAATTCCCAATCTTAAAATGCAATGCTTCTAGCTTGTTTTGATGGCACACTGACATTTATCATGCACATTCTTGGAGGCATCAATGCCAGCATCCCAGGGATGAGAAACATTACTTCCCAAGTCTGTGTTCCAGCAGCATGTGACAACTGCATTTAGCTTTACACTGTGTCGTGCATCAGCAACTGGATTTCAGCAAACTAGCTGTTCTAAGAATTAAGACGAGGGTCTACATCCGGCTGACTTTTACTGAGAGACCTCAGAAGACACCAAATGGATTGAGGGAAAAAAATACAAAGAAAAGAAAATCTCCCAAAGAACATGTAATAGGTATGTTCATCCACATGTCCTAACGTGCTAATCCCCCAGCCAGTGTTGGGCAATAATCCTTTCAAAATAACTAGACTATTATTAAAAAGTAAATACTTACATTACTCTGTTATTTTCAATGAAAAATAACTCACTTGGAGTACTTCTTTAGCAAAATATATCAGGGTTGCAAGGTGTGGATGAGGACCCAAATGTAAAAAAATGAGACAGGAGGCAAACGGACTCAAAATAAAGGTCTTAATGACAAAAACTACCCTTATCAAAGCATAACACTGTGGTGGCAGGACTGTGACATGGAGACTTCAATGAATTGTAACAGAAATAATGAAACTGAGGGGTATAAATATCCAGAGAACTAACAAGAAACAGGTTAAGTGAGTGCGCTAAATCCAACCAGGTGTACTAATGACAGGCAGCAAAAAGCAAAGCATAACACACAAGGGAAAACCTAAAATATAAGACAAGGAAATGAGAACTTAACATGATAACAAAATCAAAAAAAAAAAAAAAAAAAAAAAACTCTTAAATCATGACAAAATAGAAAATATGAGCTCATTGTACCCACATCAGTAATTTCCTCAGCATATGGGTATAAAGTCAGATAGCAACAATGTGTAAATATACATTGTGCTCTGTCCTACTAAAAAGTGTTTTAGTGTGTACAAGCTGAATGGAAGTGTTCATATAACTCCATACAATTATTTATTCTTGGTAAACTGTAGTATACCTGGGCAGTTTCGTCTATGAAGCAACCTCCTTTTTTCCCTCTGATTTTTCCACTATTCTCATTTATACATTTCTCTTTGACTGGTTAATTTAGAAAAAGTTTGCAAGTTAGTGCATCAAATAAAATAAAAAAATTACATTAATTATGGATAAACAGTTAAGAAAGGTTGTAAATATTTCTTTTTCAATTGATCTTGCAGGTAAAACCATAGCCACCAGGTACATTAACAATATTTTAGACCTATAAAGTGGTATGATATGACAGTATTGAAACAAATGGATTATTTATTAAGGAGTAAGCCAAATAAAATGCAATAAAGCTGTTTACTTTTCACGAGTACAATGTATTGATGACAGGCCAGTATAGTCTCACACAATAATTAATTGATTCACTTGCTCTTAGTTTTCTTCTTCACTCCAGCACTGTTGATCTGCTTTTTGAATTCATAATTAATAAGTTGTTTGTGTTTGTATACACTGTTGTGTTTCCCTGGAAATGTCTCTGTTATGCCATTAAAGTACATTTGATCTGAATGGATGAAGAAAGCGAGCATGTGAGTGAGGAATGGAAAACAGTGGGAGGATGACAAACTGTTTCCATCATTGTCCTTGAGGCAAGAAGAGGTTGCTTATATAAGACACATTAAAGAACACACATGCATCTACACACACACACACACATAAAAAAACTTTATTTTTGGTTTATATGCAGATTAGTAAATAGGATTGGCCTATGGCGCAAAGGATTGTGGGAGGGCATGGCAAAGATATCATGACATTAGCTAGTAATGACACATTGTCTGCATGAGTGTGTCTGTGTGCCTTTTAAAAAAAAAACCTGTAAAAACACAAGGGGAATGAGGAATCTTGAAACCATCTTCTTCATCTTTGCATCAGATAAATCTTATTTACCATCCTTCCCACTGGTGGTTTTGACAGCAGAGAGAGTGTGTGTCTGGATGTGTGTGTGTGTGTGTGTGTGTGTGTGTGTGTGTGTGAGAGAGAGAGAGAGAGAGAGAGTAAGGCTGAAACAGCAGACAAAATATCAGAGAAGCAACCATGTTTTGTTTTCTAAACAAGACAAAATAAGATAGACAAAATATATCTGTGAAACAGAAGAGTGCAAACCTTATTGCAGATATTTTCTGCATCAAGAGCAGCTTCTTCTTCCGAAGTAAACTCGCTCCAGTGTTGAGCACAAACAATTCAAAAGAAGACATTCATTCAGAACATTCTTTCTTTCTGTGAACGTTCAACTGAACAAAACATACTTGTATATAAAGAACTTGAACATAAACTCATACAGATTACATCAGGTCCCGCAACTGTCACTGCCTACATTTTCCTACTTCACACTACATTACCCACAATGCATTGTGCAATGTAGCATCACAGACGTCATGTCTAGTTATGATTATTTATGGTGATTTTACATACTGAAAATGAAACCTAACATTTCTGTGCAAATTATGTCCGTCTGCTCTTAAAAAACAAGTCAGAACATGAGCTTTGTTATCTTCTAATTTGAAAAGACAGTGGAGTTGAACAACCCATCCAATGTGAGAAGATACCTATTTATAATATTTCTACACTTGTAAGGAAGAGAAATGCTGAAAACAGCTGTTTGACAAAATATGATCTTCTGTTACACTGAAAAAATGTTATTCAGACAAATAAAACTAAAAACAATTTTTGTCCTCTGCCTACACATCTGTTCCACATGCATATCTATTAGAATTTAAGGTCTATTATACAGTGCCATTACAACTCACAATACTATAATGTATTTTCTTATTCATGTGTAGTCTTTCATTCTTATTTCTAACCTAAGAAAGTTGAAACAAACTGAACTTTGAACTAGTTAAAAGTTGCAATGGTGAAGTCTGTATGTGAACTATTAATTTTAACCTGTAGGAACTTAACTTTGAACTAGTTCATGAGACACATGAACTTGCACATCACTCACTCTACCCCTCTGCTAGCTTTAAAAAATGGACTTTTTATCTGTTGCTGCAAAAATGCTTGAATATTTACTCATAAAAAAAAAAAAAAAACAAGATCCAACCTGTATTTTACTGTTTTTCTGCTTAGGTGGATGTTTTCAAGTTATTATGTATAATACTTGTATGTACAGTATAATGTGACATAATCACAATTAGATCTCTTTCATGCATTTGTGAAGCGAGCAACCTTGAGGTCAGCTTGCTGGGCTGGCAAGTGACTGGGTTGTTCATAACTACTATGATTTTGACTAAATAATCCATATTACTTATGTGGCTAATTGTAATATGAAAGAGACCTCCAAGATGGCAACATCTTTATTTATTTTAAAGCAGCTAATTAGGGAACAGACTTGACTGAAGTCAGAGTATCCTGTGTTAAATATGGTAATACTGCATAGTTTTTACTACACAGAAACACAACTTTGAGAAAGAAGACAGAAGCTGGAAGCCTCCATGTAGGAAAGTGAAAAGGGGACTTTGATAGTAGTAGTTATGACTCTTCTTACTATGCATTTATGGCAACGATATCTAGACATCACCTTCCAAGTATGAGTGCTAACTTTTCATTTGCATATGCCTACCATTGTCTAATTAATTCTAATTACTTAGTAATTACAGACCTTACTCATCACTCATCTGCTCATCCCAGGGTATCAGTCAGATCATAATAATGGCAGCTCCACCATATATATATATATATATATATATATATATATATATATATATATATATAAGATTTCTCATATATCATCAGCATCATACAACCCTCAACAGAAAGGTAGAAATGTAATAATACAAGGCTCAGGGGAGTTTGTTTAACTTTCCTTCCTTTGAAATCTTTGTTCTATTTCTCGTTCTAAGTGTAACTCTATCTGCTTCAATAAAAGCCTGACTCTTACAGTCCTTAGACTGCTGACTTGAGGATTTCATCTTTATCCCTGGAAAAACAACAGATGTTTTAACTGTTCTGCTGCTCACTTGTTTATGGTTGTTTGGTTTCCGCACTGGATTCATTCAGTCTGAGGTAGAGGATGTAGAGAAGTCATCCTTAAATTGGTAGTCTGCTAGATCGATTCCCATGTTAACAGTAAAAACATTAAAAATAAAATTACTCCTTTGTATGACACGCAGTTTTCTCCTAAAAAACTTTCCTCAAAATTTCCTATAAAGTGCATTTGGTCTTTAGCTATAAATTGTAGCTCAAAGAAAGTCCTAAGAAAAAAATGTTACATACGAATAAATAAATGTTTTATTTTAATGATGCAGTATTCTCAAGTTTTGTCGTAGATTAAAAATTATTATGGATTAAAGATTGATCCATTTTGACTTCATTGGAAAAGTCATAATAATTTACTTTGATTCCCTCAGTATGTTACTGAGCATACTTTCACAGAACTTTGTGAAAAGTTTTAGCACAAACCAGGGATATTACACACCGGTCACACCGATAGTCATCGTCAATAGATTTAGATGCTTCCCTGCTTCACCACACTTTATTCAAATTAAATGGATTCAACAGCTTGTTTTCAAGTTCTGCTCTATGAGCCATTAATTCGAGTTAAAGCTTGGAAAAATATCTAAAACTTGCAGCACAGTGGCCATTGAGCATCAAAGTTTGAGATCCCTGGCATAAACAACCTGGCAGATGGTTGTTTTTCTTAGTTTTTATTTATAATCCTATCTTTCTTTGCAAAAAATCACCTAAATCAATCAAAGTAAACTTTCTGTTAGAATAGATAGTGTGTACAGAAAATGAGAATCAGCATTGTTGACTGTAATTATAAATCTTGCTCTTTGTTTAGTCCACTGTAATATTAATATGGTAATGCAATATGAAAAACTTCATGTTCTGTATATTGTTAAACAAAACAAATGAAAAAATAAAAACAAAAGAGGAACCTTTTTAACTGAAGATCAAGACTACGTGAAATTGTAAAATCAAAACCATATTTAGAATCTGCTTGAAATAACCATCAGCCCCTCCATTGAACCTGCTCCAGACAATTCTTACATTTTCGTGCTATCATTATCATAAAATAAAGACTTTTACCATAATTTCTTCCTTTGTGACTGTAGCTGGAAGATGTTCTTAAAACATTGTCTAGTTTAACTATGGTAATTGTTGGTCTCATGTCAGTCCACTGATGTCTACTTCCTCGGGCAAAGAGCTGTCTTGACATTGTAATTTTCCACCAAGGTACTCAATAAGAAATGGGCTACACAAAGGGAGGAGGCACACAGAGACACAAAGAAAAAGGTAGGACTGTTGCGTGCAAGCAGTCTGTCGCAGGGGATAGAGTATTTGTCTGTATGGGATGAGGGGGGGTATGGTTGAATAATTTATACCCATCCAAACATGAGCACACACTTTCATTATTTACAGGTAGCACATTTACCACACACACACACACACACACACACACACACACACACACTCAAAGCCAAATTTAATGCATTCAGCAGTAAAAAAGGAAAGATTCAGAATCACATTTTTAAGAAATGCATAAAAGGTGCACAAGGAAATTAATTATGGCATGAGACATGACTAGTGGGAAGTATTATGTGAGACATTAAACTTAAATAAATCTTTTTTCTTTATGTTAACCTTGCTTCTTTGATGTCTCATAATGTCATTGCAATGAAAATAGTAATAGAGTAGCTCAAAGAGAATGAAAGAAGCGCACGTAGGGGGACTGCGGGCAGTTGTAGTCAAGTCAAGTGCTGCTTTATATTATTGTTTACCCTGAAAGGTGACACTACGCATGCAATATGTTTTTAAACATGAGAGGTACATCCAAGATGCTCTTGAGTAAAGACTGTTAAGCTACAGCCCTCTTTGCTTCACTGAAGCAACAGAATGAAGTTGAACTAAGCCACTAAGTGGCTTATATAATATGTTTAAACTAATAAAGAAATTTATATAAAATTAGAAATTTATATACTCATTCATTGTCTGTACCACTTCACTCATTGAGAGTCGCAGGGAAGCTGGAGCCTAACTAAGCATGTCTCTGCCTAAAAACTCTTCCAAACAAAAAGATGGCCATTAAATAAAGCCATGTGGCTCATCTGATCTATTGTTTTTGGCAGGACCTTCTCTAACACAGTAGATTTATATTTCAGCTATGCAGAATGCTAGAAAAGTTCTGATGGGGGGCCTGGCAGGAGAACATATGAATTTACATATTTTATTTTATTTTATCATTATTTATTATTTTATTTATTTTATTTTATTTACATATTTTATGAAATACTGAACTGATCATTACAACTAAAGTGATCATCTAATGTAAAAAAGTGAAGAACTTGAAAACTTGTAAAACAAACAGCCAATAATCTATTTTACCAGCAGCTGTTTACTGGGTGGGTGATGCTGCTGTAGGACTTTTATCACCGCTGCACAAACACTTGCACTTCAATGATAAAAGGGAAAACGTGTTTTTATCCAGATCATCAGTTTTGTCGGTGTTTCTTCATCAATGTTTGCTGCTTAACTTCAGTCGGTTTATAACACAAATTATCTCCATGGAGACGGTTGGTAAGATTATGACATATGAATTCTGAATTATGATCTAGAACATGGTAGAGATAATTTGGAACAACATTACATGCTGCATTTACTGACCATTGGGCATCTGATGTTTACCCAAGGGGAGGTCAGTTAAAAGATTTGTGAGCATTGGCTCTTTCTGTTGATACAATAAAGTAAAAATGGGAAAATTTCAGGCATATTTAGCCCTGGATTAAAGATTCATTATTTATATTTATATTTACGTAGTTGCTTGATTAGGGCTGCACAGTAGTGTGGTGGTTAGCACTGTCATGCCACCTAACAGCAAGAAGGCTCCTGGTTTACATGCGTGTGAATCAAATCAATCTAACAAGCATGACCAAAAACATGCATGTTAGATTGATTTGTTCCTCTAAATTCCCCCATGGAATGAGCATGAGCAGTTATTTATTTCTGTGTTGGCCCTGTGATGGACTGGCAACCTGTCCAGTTTGTACCCTGCCTAACACCTAGTCGCAGCAGCAACAACACGGATACCAAAAGTAAAAATTCAAATAATTGCATGTATGTATATTTTATAGATCTGAATTTACATACATCTGCTAATGATGTCATTAGCAGATGCAAAACTTATGAATTTGCAGAATGAAATTTCAAAATAATGATAATATGATGATCTCTTTCCACAAATGAAACTTAAACTGTTAACAGTTTGTTGGCACATTGTGTCAACAAAAGTTAGTTACAGGGTTCACCTGTTCTACAAAACGAGCAAAAACACTGTGAGCGTTCCTTTGCATTACTGTGCCAAAGGGCAAATGTGGTTTGCAGTGTGAAGTGCTTTCAGTGGTCGATAAGACTAGGAAAGTGCTATAAAACTGAAGCCCATTTACTGTACTTCTCAGTAAAACGTGACTGTTAAAAATGGTAACACAGTTGTGAGTTTAAGGTCTGAACTTGTGAACCTTTTAATGCTGTATGCTGGAAGTGGGGAGCTCTCTGTGGTGCTGCAAGTACCCCTGCGTTATCTAATGTGAGGGCACATTCTCCCAGATATATAACAGGGATTAATGACATCAGTTTTACTGATGGTTTTAATGATATTAGTTCTCATTTTGCTGCTTTGATTGCACAAAAGCAAAATTAGGATGTATTACGAATGCTAGAAATAAAACAAAAATGTTGCCATCTGCCTGGTGGAAAGTTAGACAGGGACACCATAATATTTTCCAGATCAAAGTGGAGGTTTCATAGCAACATGGTAGTGATTATATATATATATATATATATATATATATATATATATATATATATGGATCACTCATTGATTTAGGATACATTCTCTGAATGCACACTGCATTTTGTGGCTGGATTGTAAACTTCCTGGACAGGACATAAATGCCTGAAAAACTTCTGTAGATCACTTAAAGGGTGAGCTGTCCATCACAATTAGTACCACAGAGTTACCTAATCCGTTTCTGTGAAAATTGTTGACAATATAAGCAATAGCACTTGGTGGCACAGGCAATCTAATTTTAAGGATTATTGTTTGTGCAGAAGCTGGATATTCCACTCAGATACAAAAACTCTTAGAATTCAGGTTAGTGGGTTCATGATTGCATCTAGTTTTTGCTATTCTCCCTTAGGCTTCAATGTGACATCAGTCAGGCGACTGCATTGGATCTACTGCAAAAGTGCCTAGTGCAGTGGTGCCTTTGGTGTGTAAGACTCAGATCAAGAAGTTCCCTACAGGCAGTGGTGGCTGCCTTCAGGCGGAGATGGTTATCTCTCTAGTGGCGAGAGAGCAAAGGGCAGAGAGCAGCTGAGGAAGTGCAGCTGAGTCACTGATGCATTCCCAACTGTTGGCAATACATTCACTTTGTGACAGAGCGATGCACATTTGTAACATTCACATATTAGTGTTTGTAGCTGCAGGGGATGGATTTAAACTCATGTTTTAATACATTCTTACATTTCCAGTCTGTAGATGGTGGATGAGGATGGGCTGTAAGATCTCACATCAGCTAGCTTGCCTATCTGATGGGGGGTTGTTGAGAAGCTTTATGTGATCAGTCCTTTGTATAACACTGAAATATTTACTCAAGCTATAGGTGTTTAACTATATGTCAGTCAGGAGACAGAAAGTCTATACAAACCAATAGAATCCATAGCTTCTTTTGGAGCTCAGATAGACTAACTTGAGAAAATATGCTGCAGTATAACAATAAGCCTGATTTTATTGTTTCTTTGTCTTACATCTTTGGTATGCATGCATGTGTGATCCTTTGGCAACAGTATGAAAGATACACACCACTACAGAGAATAGCGAGCCTTATTGTCTCTAACCGTATTCTTAACTTTTATCTCTTGGCACCAAAGACATTGGTACAGCTGCATAAAAAGAAACCATATCGACAACTGAAATATTTTTTGTGGTGTTTGAAGGACGGAGATTTAATGTTTGCGGATCCTGACCACTGCTAGTTGGGTCATTGCGGGACGACAAAATGTTGCTGATTCTCGTCTCTCCTGGACTGACAGAGACCAGTAAGCCTGCACCTGCTTTCACAGCAAAGCGCAACACATACACGATCTGGCGTGTCTGCAGCCCGGTGTCTGAGTTTCTGTTACCACGGTTACCAACTAGCGTTTGGTCAGCGCAATAATTTACAACAATAAGTCTATTTGACCGGAACTTCTTTCATATATATTCATATATATATATATATATATGTGTGTGCGTGTGTGTGCGTGTGTGTAATTCATTTTTTTATTCATTCAGTCATTTATTTTTCATCCTTAGATTAAACAAGATTATCATTAGGATGGTCACTCAGAAGCTTGAATATTTGTTCTATAAATTGGTTCATTAAACAATATTCAAATTCAACTGATGGACCCTCTGAGCATCAACTGGCATTAACTGTTATGTGTTATGGGAGATGCTCACTGTTGCTCTTTTTTGATTTTTTTAAAGCTTTCAGTATCATTCCTTTACCTGAAAGTATACAGAGCAGAACAGTTTCACAAAAAATTGTGTGACATTAATCCCATTCACTATAAATAAAAATTTGATATTAGCATCAGAATCTAAGTGGCTCATGTTGGAATTATTAAGCCAATCAACACTTTAACCTTGATATTTAAACCACTACATGTTAATGCAATGCAACAATCTATTGAGCACATTCTGACATCCATATCACGTCCAATCCATCAGGCCATTTGACTCATTTGTTTGTAAGTTATACTGAGGTCTCTGGCCTCTACTGACTGTTTGTACATGATAAGGTTCTTAATACACACATATGCACACACAAATCTAATTAGGAACGTGTAGGCAGTGCATTTCCTGTTGAGGGATTTGATAACATTTTTCTCCAAAGAGAAGGAGCCTCCGCATCCATATATGGACTACTGCAGAGTACTTCCTTTCTAAATGTTACACAAATATTAGAATTCAGCTAAGCCATCAGGAGACAGATTTCAAAATATTGAAAAAGAATGAGGACAAATCAGTTGACTGTAAAGCCAACTTAGCTTCTTTTTAAAGAGATTGAGCTTCAAATTCATCTATCTAATGAGTATACGTGAACATATGTGTTTTCAGCACATTACAAATCACCAATTTCACTATTAAAGCTCAAAACAATACAAATACTTACTGCATTTTCCACATGTGGACAAAACTGGGCTGGTAAAGCCCAAATGGGTCAAATAATCTAAGCAAATCTGTATATTATCTCTGTTGAACCACAGCAAATGCTATCAGAGTACAGCTTTGAACAGTCATTTTAAAAGACTCTTTAGTCAAAGGGTTCTTTTTGTGTAATGAGAAAATAATGCAGTCTGTTGCTGGACCAGTCCCCCCAGTCTATTATCATCTGTGCACATAGATGAAAAACACCCACAAGGTTGTGACACCACACACAAGAAAAGTTTATCCTTTTAAAGACTGCAGTCCAGACAAATGTTGAAACTGTGAATCCTGTAAAATGTAATTCCTATTATACACTGAAAAAATAATCTCATGTTCTTTCTACTGATGATCAGAGGCAAATTTCTGGGTTTACAGACTTCCAATTGAATTTAAAGATGTAAGAATTTATCTTTTTTTTTGTTTGTTTTTCTCTCATTAAGAGAGAAAGGTAGCGGTTAATAAGATTGATGTGAAGGTGTGAAGAACATTTTATGTATAAATAAACATCACATTAGAAGAAGTGAGGAAGTCAAAATAAAGACTAAATGCCTATGAAAAAGGAAAAGAAACACTTCATAGGACCAGTAGCCATGTTGATGAGTTGATGAGAACAGCAGCTGTCATTGAGGTTTCTGCAGTGACAGTGCAGCCATTTAATATTTTTGTTGTTTTTTTTTGTTTTTTTCTAACTCAGTGCAAATGGTGTCCAACACATGGAGAAAACATGGCAGACCTGCTGTGCAAACAGCCACTAAGCTTTGACTGAACAGTCACAGGTTGGTAGAAAGCTTTAGCAAAATATCAGTTATTTTTCTCTTAATATTCTCATACCGATGGCTTTCTGGCATCATTCTATCTATCTTTTTTATGCTGTTATGGATATATCCTCTGGATAGGGAAATAAATACAAACACGAATATTATCTGCTCAGCTCAGGAACATTTTATATTTTTCATAAAAACTAATATTTGGATGCCCAAACAAGTATATGTTATGCATTATGAATGGTTGCATGAAGCTTAGCTTAGTACACAGTACACCCTAGGTAAAAAAAAAAAAAAATATATATATATATATATATATATATATATATATATATATTATTATTGTTATCAATGATGACCACTAGAAGTAAAGGCCACCAGAAGGGTATAGATGCAGAAATATTTTCAAAAAAGACTATCAGCAAGGTAAGCAGCAGGCACCAGATACAGCGACAGGAAAACAAAAAAATAATAAAATAATAATAATAATAATAATATAAAAAATACAGCCTTTAACCAATGTTCTCAATACGAGAGAGAGGTAGATATAAAGAAAGAGAAGGGGAAATTGACCACAGGCTTAACAGCTGTGAAAAGAGATCTGATCCAGCCAGCAAGAAGAAGAATGAGGGGAAATGTGAGAGAAGTCAGAAAAAGTGTGCACATTAGAGACTGAAGCTATGAAAAAAGAGACAGACATGTTGGTTGAGACACACTAAGCTCAAGTCAAAGTAGGATAGCATCAGCACACTGCATGACTGAACACAGCTTTTTAAATCAAAAGAAATACATATAACATACTGATTTAAACATTTTTATGTCCCATAAATATACAGATCACACTCAAACTATATATGTGTATGGTATAAAATGAAGATATATACGGGTTGATAAATTCAGAAAGTGTTTGAAGTAAGTCAGTTTCATTCATTCATTCTTTTATTGTTTCAATTTCACAGCTTTACAGATTTTGATCTGTGTGAGCTATGTATCTAAACCTATGTATTCTATCCTCAATGTGTTTTCACATTACCACGCACCGTGAGAATGTTTCCAGTGAATCATGAGCTAGATAAATGAATAAGAAGGGGGACTGTTATGTGTCTGAGTTGAAATTTTATAAATTCACCAAAATTTGCAACCACTGCTGTACTCTACATGTTCTTGCAGATGTTCATTCAGTTGTTTGTTTGTTTTTTTTATGGTGTTTCTTTATAATTTCATGTCAATATTTTCTAATAACTTTTCATTACTTGAAACAGAAGCTGAAAAGAAATATGCTTAATGAAAAGCAGCATCTGTGTGCATCCCTAACCACACTGTCTCTGTGCGTTGTTGTCATCCATCAGAGGCTTCTAGGCCAGCTGTGGGCTGTCAGCGTAAAAAAAACAAGTATGGCTATCCTCACATCCTGTTTCACACACTCCATATCCTCCTTTAGCCTACGGTGTGATAGATGGAGAAATACTAAGAATTTAAGCAAGGAAATCAGAAATAATATGACTGTGTCCCGCGTAATGTGGTGCAACAGAAGCAAAAACTGACTTATTTTAATATCTACAGGGTTATTCTTTGGGAAATACTAGAGTGCTTTAAAATAACACTAACAAAAAGAAATTGTCTCAAAAAACAGAGGGGAATAAACGTTTTCCAGACATTAATTATAAAAAGTATTGTGTTAAATGATTGAAGACAGTCACACGTGATAACTGACTCCTTTCGTGCCTTTATAAAATGGACGGATACGCAGAGGGATGGACAGTATTCTCCATCTTCTGCATCAGTTACCTGCGTAATTGGTCTGTTTTCAGGGAGCTTAGCTATCCGTCACTTGATGCAGAAGATGGAGCAAAACCACTGAAAAGCGGGGACAGTGATGACCAGAAAACATGCTACCATCAAAGAAACAAACCAGAGAAGAAGAAGAGAAACAGGAATGAAACAAAAAAACTGAAGAAAATTTAAGACAAGGATAGCTTTAGAATTATGTTTTGAATGTTTAGGGCATGTTGAGAACAACTTTATAACAGTAATTGTTAGTTGTCAAGCATGTCTGGGGGGGTCTGGCAAGCATAACAACCAGTGTTCACCCCCTTAGGAATGAAATCAAAGCTGCGACTGCCCAGGTTTCCACCACTACTACATTCATAGACATAGAAAGAAGAGGCTCATGGACACAACAGAAACTACTGTATTATTTATTTATTTTCTTTTTTTTCATTAATCTTTGTGAAAATGCGGGAACCACGTCAGCACGTCTAAAAGCACCACAAATAGGGTTAGGGGGTATTTTAGCCCCAACAACCTGAGTGTGTATTTTTATATCCTCTCATGTATGAATTATCTTTTTCTACTTGCTTCCAACCCTTTTGATCTATCCTCAAACCTTTTATTCAATGAGATCGCAGGTGAGATGGGGGGACAGGTTAGCTCTGTGACCTCCCTGGCTAAAGCAAGCTTTCAGCAGGTCTAGGCTGCCAAAGCCTCCCTCAGACATCCAAGCAGCGTTTTCGCTCTGTGGGAGAGAAACACACACATATATACTTGTAATGTGTGGAAGATTATCACGCACTGTAAGATTCCCACACATGGGAGTAAGGCTTTAACACAGGGACACATAAGACGGAATAGGATTAAGGGGAAAAAATAAGAAGAAAGGTAAAAATTTGGGGGTAAAAAAGTTCTAAGTTAAAAAAAAAAACACCAAAAGAATAAGTACAAGAATTAAAATACAACAATCTAAAGAAAGAAAATAAAGGAGAAAAATATGAACGCTAATTTAACTGCAATGAAACCTAATAAAAAAATATGAAGGGGTGCACAAAAAGGGACTGTTTCATTTTTTTTTTGATCACCCTTGCATCCTCTCAGTTTGTCAGTTTATTCTGATCTTTTTGTACTGTCACCTCTTCATTTATCCCTCCTCACCCGCCACCTCCATCCACCCATCTATGCCGGCCTCCATCAAAGTGAGCAGTGGACAGGGACACTTGACTTTGACTTTGATCTTAAGTTTGCTGAGTCGTTAAGGGCTTCAACACAAATCCACACATGAAACACACACACACACACACACACACACACATATATATATATATATATATATATATATATATATATATATATATATATATATATATATATATATATAAAGCTGTGCCATCCCTTGAGAGACTATGTGTTCAAGTCAGTCTCCTACAAAGTTGTTGGTTGAATTCCCTAATCAATGTGCAGGACTCTGAGTGAACCCTGAAGCACGGAGATGTGTGGCCCTTTGTTCATTAAAATGGTAAACACAGTCTAATCTCTTTTCTCTCTATCTCTGTCTCACTATGCAACTCTCACACTTCCTCTCTTCCTTAAGCTATGAGGGAGAAGAATAAATAAATAAATGTGAAAACATCACTGCATCTCTCACTTTTACTGTGTCTCCACATTCATCATTCTGGTTGATTGAGAGGAGCTGAAATGAATAATGAACCAAATGAACCCCAACACACAAAGTCACACAGTTATGCAAACCTTACATATTTGCACAGCACATTCACTGTGCTATATATGTGCTTTTTTTGCAAAATCCTTTTTCTTTAATGAGAAAAATAATCTAACGAACAATTTTAATTTAATTCAACCTAAAATATTCCTGTGCAGATTTACAGCCCAGACATTGGTTCCTCTGATATGCAATATTTTGTGAAATGGAGGTGATAAGAGTAAAGGTTGATTCATGGTCAAGTGAGATAGTGAGGACATACATAACTTAAGCTTTGGAATTTGGTGTGAAATAAATGTTTGTTTTGTATGTAACACAAGCAGCTGCTAAATATTTCTCTCTCACCTTGGACACATTTAACATCTACTTCGTCTAATTTCTGTAATTCCTCACCCATATCCCTTCTTTCTTTTGCTCCTGCCTCTATCTAGCTGAGTTCAGCACTCAGTGACATCCCTTAGGGATGTACTGAGGTTAGAAGAGTAGATCTAACAGCCAGCAGAAGAGAGGAAATGGTAACGTAAGCAAGGGAAAACAGAACTGGAGAGAAAAGGCAGGAAGGTAGGAATCCGCAGTAACTAAAGGGGTAACAAGGTAAGTGGCACATTTCTGACAAAAAATGGCTACATAAAGATGATAAGATGCCATTTTACAGAAATAAACCAATAGCTAGGAGGTAATGGATAATTACAATGGAAGAATATAAGCAGTTAGGAAAGGAACAAAGACATTATCGAGAAAAGAGAAAAAGACTCACAGTGGATGAAACCAACTGTTGCTTATTCCCAAAGCACAACTGAGTTTAGGATGCATTCACTTTTAATTTTACTGCAGCATTAAGTAATTTTCATTGCAAACAAAAAAACTAAATAACATCATTTAAGTTTGCAATATGAAATTAAATACAGCCAAATGTAGCTAAATTCAAACAGAGTCCATTAGATTTTCATTTCCACTCAAAAGAAAAACAAATTTAAGCCAACATCTTGGTGAGTCACTATACAACGCTTTGATCCAGAGCTTGTTTGTTTAAGAAATTTTAGACCAGGTCTTTTTAATTCTTTCCAACGAGGGCTGCAGGTTTTCAATTTTTCCCTGCTCCAACACACCTGACACAAATTAAGAACTCACTGTGTAGAACTTGATATTCTGCTGAATCCATTTAATTTGAGTCAGGTTTGTTGGAGAAGGGACACATTGAAAACCTGCAGGACAGAAGCCCCGTAGGACCGAATTGAGTAGACCTGGTTCAGAGTAACCTGCCTTTCAGTCTCTCTCAAAGCAGTATGGTTAAAATTCTTAATTTGTGGAAAATTGACTTTGCTGAGAGTGAGATTAAATGATTCTAAATCTATGTGTTAAACAGTGTTGATAGTTATGCAATGATTATTGTATTAATACAAAGGTTTTAGGCAATCTATGTAATACAGTATATATATATATATATATATATATATATATATATATTTTTTTTTTTTTTAAAGGCCACACATATGGTAGTTTTCGCATCTGTGTGCGAGAAAAATAAAAACGAAACATGACAAATTAAACAAAATATGTGAATGTGAGTTTGGAGACATGTAAACATGTACTAAAAGACAAATGTCAAAGCTTGGTGTCAGACATTATAGATCTGAAAAATTATGCAAACAGAAAACACAAAAAATGTAAAGTCACTGGGTCCAAATTAAACCTCCATTACCCAGTGTTTGCAATAAAAGAATGAAAATGCAAAAAAGAAAGAAAAAAATTCTGCCAAAGAGTTGATCATGCAAAGAGATCCGATCGACTAGATGGGTGTGTTTAAGTATGACAATTAATTAAACAGTTGTTTCATTCAAATGAGTAAACTTCTAGAAGTGCACTTCTTTGTACATATAATGGCTTTTTTAAAATGCACTATCAAGTTATTTAGTTGTTTTAGTTTGATATTGTCAAAAAAAGATGATTTTAAAGAAAAAGTATAATATTCCTTCATTTCCTGTCTGGCAGCGATGGCTAAATACTAAGTAGAGCTAGTAAGTAAACAGTCTACCTGTAAATTGGACAAAGGGAGAAGCAGTTGGTTAACTGCTCCAGGCTAACTGCTAGGTATTTAACTAGGTTAACTACTCTTTAAGGCCAATTTATACTCCTCATATGTGCCTTAACAAGTATGTTTCAAACATCACTGCTCTCATACTTTTATACGTTATTACATTAGTAGGGTTTTTTGGCTTTACATCCACCAGGGGGCAGAGTAGGATTTAGAGCTCACTTCAAATTTTAAACATGAGTTGTAGTTACGATGGAGGAGATCATGTTAATGTCTATTCTCAAAAAGAGACTTAAAAAGAGGCAGCGCAGTTACAGTGGTGGTTTATGCAGCTATTAAACACGTCTTGGGTTCTTTTTCTTTTTTGGGCTGCTCTTTGGGCTTTCTTATCAGCTATCCTACTTAACGCTGCCCCCCCATGGTTTCCAGTGGTACAACTCCATTCACTCTGTCATGGTTCGGGTCTGCAAGTGTCCCAAAAACAGACTAATGGTATGTCCACATGGCACTGAAACCGGTTCAGGTGTGAAAACGATGTGAAAACGGTGGCAAAAACTAGGAGAAAAGCCACAAGAAACCGCTGTAGTACATACGACAAGGCTGTGGGGAGTGCTGAAGAGTAACTCTCCAAAGCTAGAGCAAAACAGTGCAGATAAAGGCTCACTGCATGTTGCAGGAAGTTCACATTGGAAGCAGAGAAGAGAATATAGCTGAGGACTCACTGTGAGGCAAAAGAGAAACATTTCTTTGGACTAATAAAGAAGCTGAGTTTCTTCTTAAAAAAATGCTTGACTACAAAGCAGAAAAAAACTTGATGAAGGGTGGATTGGGAATCGGCACGTGTTCATCACATTGACGTCATATCCTCTAGTCATGCGGCTTTGCTGTCCACACAGTGCCACACACGGCAGAAGACTCAAACCTATCCACTTTGGCACCTGGTTTCAGACCTGGTCGGTTTCGTGGAGGCTAATCTCTGGCTTCGTGGGGATGAAAGGGTGATTTGCTAAAATATTTTTGCGGTTTTGCTGCAATCCAACGTCGTGGGGACGGCCCCTAAATTACATAAACGGCTGGATAGCTCAGGTGGCAGAGCATCTGTGTGGGAGATCAGAGTTCGATCCCCCCAGGGGATGAATATTAACACCTTCCAGTTGGGTTCTTAGGCAAGACCCTTAACACTACTGTCTAAACACTTTAAGTTGCTTTGGATAAAAGCATCTGCTAAGTGACTGTAATCTAACATATATGACACAGAAGATGTAAAATAGCATAAAAAATATGTCAGTTCATTGACCATGTTGGCACAGACAGACGTCGTGTTTTTACTTGTTTTCATCCTAATCACTAAGCTATGCTGGTAACTTTCATATGTTATGTTGCAAGAAACAAAAAGTATTTTAACCCCTTTTTCATGCACTTACTGAAACACTTGGAAATTTATAATTTTAACAATGAGAGAAGAGTTTTATTGTGATTTTGGAGGATATTGCAAGACCTAAGAAACTCAATTACTTGTGACAAAAAAAGTATTAAAGTTGTAAGTGGTCAGAACTAGCAGTTTCTTTTGATTTTCTTGCTGAAGGCCAATCTAATTTATGTGGGACGTATTTTGATATTTGATGATTGGTGAGGAGACCTCCATGTGGTTCTATGATTTCATGGAGTTGCCTGCAGAGGTATTTTGTATGGTCAAAAACGTGGCCAAATATGGTTGTTTGCCCAATCAAAGGGTTAAAAATGTCTATTTTTTTAAAGGAATAGGATGATAATGTTCTTACCTTTAAAGATGAAAAAGCAGAACACACACTGCTTTATGATTCACATGTTATTGTAGCTGTACAACATTGTGGATGATGGAACTGGTCAAAAATCTTCTGCTGTTTTTTCCTCACTGTAAAACAAAAGAAAATGGGAAGGGGGGAGGAGGAAAGGTTATTTTTTTGACACAGGAGAAACTATTCAGCATAAATCTCACAAACTAGTACAGTTATTGAGATCATTTTTAAATGTAGTCGACCAACATAGAAGGGGGCGTGCACAGAGTTCTGCAGCATTGACCGTGTACAGAAGCAGCCTAATTATCTATAAACTGCTTGGCTTGAACCAAGTGTGCTAACTTTAGAGCATGTGTCTCATAGTCTGATCCTCACAGGAAATCTGCCCACATGTGCTGTTGCTACTAGATATCAATGACCTGAACAACCCTGATCATTGATCCAAAGATATCCTCCTTCCTTCCTTTCTGCCTTCCCAATCTCATCCCTACTCTTTTTTTTTGTATTGTTCTAGCCCTCATTTCTACCTATCTCATATTTATCTCCACTCTTTCCCCATCCATCCCGTCCTTCCCTCTGACTCACTTTTCAGTGCTCCTCCTTCAAAGGAAAGAGGACACAGCTGAAACAAAGGCTGATTCTATACCAGCTGAGCCAGCAAGATGGAAGGAGAAGAGAGAGGAAGCAGAGGGATCAAAATGAGGCGAGGAGGAAAAGAATGAGGGCAAAGAGTAAGGTGAATATGAGTGTGAGTAGGACAGGGATAAAGTGAAAATGAAGGCAACAGGGAAAGAAATGGGGGCCTAAAGACAGAGGGATGGAGGATAAATTGAAGTTAAAGAAAACAGAAAAAGGTGGATGCATATGGAAAAAAAAAGAAAACGTGATGGATGGAAGGGGATGAAAAGATGGTGCAGGGAATGTTAAAAGTTTGCTTTCACATCAGTCGTGTAGCAGTGTATGGTATGAACTGAATTGCACAAAGAAATGCACAAAAAACGTTATCACACAGTCAATTTTTAAATTTGACCAGAGCAGCACAAATACTTGCACTTAATTTCCATCAGATTCACACTAAATTCCATAAACCTGCCTGGTGGGTTGCGCTCACAAGCATGACTACATTTTAACCCAATTTATTTCATGTGATATTAGCTGGTGAGAATCTATATGACTTAACTTGTGGATAACGGGTTGCGATGGAATAAAGAAATCATAGTGTTAATAAGATCTAGAAAAAACAAACAAAAAAAAAAAAGAAAGAAAAATGCTAAGTAAGTAAAACCACAAGTATGCAGAATAGAAGTTGTTTGTCAGCAAATCTGCCAAAAGTGATAGACTGGAGTTAATATGCACAGCTACACCCTGTCCTAAATGCAAGGGCATGAGCTTGGAGAGGAAGAAAAAAACATGCATGTTTGAGTAGGCACTAGACTGCTAGTTTGTATGCATTGTTGCTATATAATGCAAATTATTCAATGACTGATGTAGTGAATTAATCATCATCTGTTCCCTCCTCTAAACATTTATTATTGATGAAGTTTTAAATGTTGTTCCACCCTAAAAATGTCCCTGAAAGAAAAACAACAGTGACTACAAAGTGGAAAGAGTTCTTTTAATGTGTGTGCAGAATCTAGACCAAGGCTTTTATGTAAACTTATGGCAAACTTTTGTTGATGCAGCTGTTTACAGTGATAAAAAGAGATTTTACTTTAATCTCTTTATAGCTTTTACACAAGAGTGTGGTGTGTTCATTCACAAGGTTGGCTACTACTTTTACTAAAATGGATAACACAAACTGTAGGTCAGTGGTTAGTTCCTTGTGGACTCCCTGGGTGAAGAACCGGTACAACCTAATGAGCCAGCATCCCTAGGATGAGTCTACATTTGCTCCAATCTAATCTTGACTTTGTCCCTAATGAGGACTGGATACCTTTTGTAAAATTCCACAGCACCACTCCTCAGCATGGGTTCCACATGACGATGAAAAGGTAAATTGACCTTGACTTGAAGGAAGAAACTCGCTTTGTTCTTAGACACACTCAGAAAAGCTCTGACGACGCTAAAGAGCTGCAGAACGTTGAAGCAGGTTGCAGCTTTCTTGATTATTTGTTTTAAAGTTCATAGAGAGAAACACAGGAGGTATTTGTTATCTTTATTGCATGTCATCACTTATGAGACAACAAAAAACTGAGAAAACATAGTTTTGCTATGACAATTTATTGTGCTTGAATAGTCCAAAAAAAATTGCATTGTGACATTTTCAGTGTTTACTGTGGTAATACAGACTAGTTTCTTTCTACTAGTCCCCTTAGCTATTGTTTCTCTGAGACCAGCAGCTATGTTCTGCCCGGTGTGATCTGGGAAAAAAATAGTCTGAAAACATTTCATTTTCACGTTGAAATCCGCGTCAATAAAAGGTTGCGAGACATTTCTATACGGCTTGACCACAGGTCCGTAGCGGTGGCAAAACATTGGACCGTCGCCACGTCTTTCACAACACCCTCACCACACTCATCATACAGGGAAGAGAGAGACACTCCACTAAAATGGTGTTGAGATGGCAGTGATGCCATTTGTCCAAAGTGTTGATGAGTTTCTTAAATCCCGGATTGTTTGCTGTGTTAAATGAGAAAAAATTCTGTTTGTTTATAACGTTGGTCTCTCTGTGACTCTGGGAGCTGGTGGATTATTTAGTCGCGACTCACAAAAATGGAACATTTTTCTATTTTCTTGTGTCGCATCGCAAGCCCCCGTGTGCACGTCTGCGTGCACGAGCGCAACATTTCACATGCACGACTGTCGCCTGTCGCTTGGCTGGAGGAGGGCAGCGATTTCCGCCTCATCGCGCAAGTTCGATAGAAAACGATGGAGAAGTTGCGACGTCGCTTCCCGTGTGTCCAGCCCATAACTGGCGCGGTGTTTGCAACTCGTGCTGAATAAAACTAAAGCAGTCGGGGCTGTGGGAGGAGTCTGCACCAGAGCGCTGCAATGCCTGCTGCGCTCGATTTGCAACTGAGAACAGCACGGGAGGAAACTGTGAAGGACAAAAATAATCAGACCATTTCATTTTTATGATCATTGAAAACCCAGATCGTAATTGTGATTAAAATTCGATTAATCGCCCAGCCCTATATCCTTGTATTTCCCTACAACAGGGATTAGGAAAATCACCTACACCAAAATTGGGCAGAAAAAAGTTTATATTGGGCCCTTTGACAAAATGTGAAAAAAGTAAAAAACACATATTATTTGCAAACATTTACTTTTACCATGTGACATGCGCTACACAACTATTGTAGTGCAAAAAGTATCCACCAGGGGACAGAAGACAAGTATGAGATTGAATGTACAGGGTTTTGGACAAAGTTTTGCTGATGCAGAGTGATGGTAAAGGTCTCAGAAACTGTATCAAATATAATAGATACAGCATCAAACGGTTAAAACTGCTAGGTTGAGAAAAGGCTCATGGTTAGCCAAATTAAATATTTTTATATTGCAAAAATCATGGATTTTACCCCTGACATGTCATGGCAGTTCCAGCTGAGGTTGCATACTCTGAACAAAATTATAGCCCATATCTCCACACATGCACATCACTTTTGAGGAGGACAATCTGATATTAAAATCTGAAAATACTTCTATTCTAATAACAATCAAGCTAACTGATCATGTGGCAATAGATCAGCAACTCCTTTGGCTTTGAATAAAGCATAAATTGATACCAACATAATTTCTCAAATTTCTCTCAAATTTCTCATTTAATAATTGATAGATGCAGAGGGGGCAACAGAGTGTTGTTTGGGGGCAAACTTTTATCTGAAGATAACATGATGAACACTGGTTGAGATTCTCCATGACCCCTTTTATGTAGCTGTAATAATGAGCTGGGAGGCTACCATCTCCTGTCAAACTTCATTCTGTTGGAAATGCTGCACTGGTTTGTTGTTTTATTATTAAACCTCCCATCAGCCCAAACACAGAACTACAAATGGATATGCCCACGATTTATATACACTAGCTCATATTTGGGATTTCCTGGTATAACCTGGATAAAACAAAATAATTAGTTAATTTTTTGTGTTGTATTAAACTTACAGGTGGATATTTTAATATTCTGGCTGCTTGGCTATAACAGTTCACATATACTGCTTATATGTATAAGTTTAGTAAAGCTGCATTTATTTAATTGAAAATACAAATGTCAGCATTTTATTTTCTGTTTTTTTGGTGGCATGTATATTTATATAGCTGAAATGCAACACCTTCTTGACCTCCTGAACTCCAAGATCCAAGTTTAGTTAAGCTATGTATATTATATTTTACATAGAAAGCACTTTATTTTCAATATTACTAGTTGCTTGTTTATTTCCGTACCTGAAATATGTCACTTGCTAACCTCCTAAGTCAAAAATACGTGTGATCGTGTGGAAATTAATCTTTTGTTTCATTGTTTAAAATCTCACTAAAATTTGTATGAGGCTAAGTGGCATTGACTTGTCTCATTTGATCATTAAATTGTATATTTAAAGAACTTAAAAAGTGTGCAGGGATGATCACAAACAAATATTCAAATTACTCTTCACGCTGTTATGAAATTGCTTGTTTTACGTCATGAAATATTTAGTGGGTTCTGCTAAACCAAACATAGCTTTACAGGTGGGTTGAAAAAGTTTGGGAACCCTTGATAAGGTTGGGCAGAGTCTTATCTTTTTAAGTTGAATCAACTTTTTCAATTTCTATTAAATTTATTATAGTAATCTGGCGTAGAAAAAAGTTAACAGACAAATCAGTTATGTTGTTTAGCTCATT
Organism: Melanotaenia boesemani; assembly: GCF_017639745.1. Lineage (NCBI taxonomy): Eukaryota > Metazoa > Chordata > Actinopteri > Atheriniformes > Melanotaeniidae > Melanotaenia > Melanotaenia boesemani. Next base: position 7,339,093 of record NC_055701.1, read on the forward strand.
ATTACAGGAATCCTGTTGTGCTGTTGTACTGAACCTTTTGTTGAGTGGGGGAATGAAACGAACTGAACTGGTGGCTTTTAGTTTTGTGTTCATGGCTGTTAAATATAAATTTGATTTGAAAAAGAATAATGGGCTTTTGCTTGTTTACTTTCCCAAATGTGAGTGCATGGATTTGTGGTTGTGCACACATAGGTGTGAGCATATGTGTGCAGAGGTGGCCTGAGTGAGTGAATTTCTTCCGGTCTGACTTTTTGTCCTAGTTCGGCCATGCATGCAAGTACGCTGATATTGACTTCTTAGGTAGCTAAGAAGTATTCTTTAGCTAATTACATTTGTAGCATACTGTGTGTATTAATTTAAGTCTCCTGCTTCAAAGAAACCAACTCTCATGCATGCCTACTTGCTTATGAAGTTGCCTTTGTTTCTGCAGAAAGGAGGAAGGTAACTCCAACTGTTTATATCAATGATTGTGCTGCAAGCCCGGCCATATACAGTAAATACAGCTGCAACACATACAAGCATGCACACAGTTCTGGTTGACACTGCCTGACATTTCATTGACACAATGCATTTCCTAGTCTTTTACGCTAAACCCATCCATAACTTCTTTCTAATACTGACCCCTAAAACCATGTCTTAACCATAAGTTACATAACAACATAAGTTGGTGTGTTATAAGCTTTTGTTATCCCACCGTGACACACACACACACACACACTTTTGGGCTCGAAACACGGGAGGCGATGTCGCTCCTTCTCCATTCATTTTCTATGGAACTATACAATCGCTGCCCTCCTCCAGCCAAGCAAAGGCGACATTCGTGCATGTGAAATGTTGCGCTCGTTCACGTAGATGTGCACACAGGGGCTTGCAACACAGCAAATATTTTGTCGCTGTCGCTTGGCACTACAACCAACCAGCGAATATTCACTGAATGACCAATGAGAGCAGGCTATACAGCGCAGTCTGCAAACACTTTCAACATGGAGGAACAGATCATTTTAGCTGTCTGACTTTCCCAGACTTTACAATACATCCCACAAAGATTATAAAGATTTAAATAAAAAGGCAGCCGCGTGGCACCAGCGTGAATTTGTCCAAATGTTTGCCACCAAATAACGATATGCTGTTTCCTTGTTTGTAAAATAGGATGAACCCACGTTTGTCTTTTTCTTTTGTACAATGAGCCAACGACAAGATTTCTGTCAATTCGAGCAAAATCTTCTGTCAAAATTTCCTCCAATATCATAACCAATCAAATTTCTTGGAGAATTGCGATCGGTGAGAGTGATACATGGCACTGCTGCTGTCGCTGCTGTTTGTCACGCCCCGTATGTTCGGTTTCACCTGGATGGCGATGAGTTTTGCTTGTTTGCCGTTGTTGGTTGCCTCCTGTGTGTCGAGCCCATAAGACATACATAAAGAAACACACAAGCTGTCAGAGGCAAAAGTAAAAATATAAATTAGACCTCAGACATGAACACAGTCCATTACATATTCAACCGCTGCAGTATCTGTGTTCTTTAATTTTGCATTATGACATGTTGAATTAGACATGCATCTGTCTGCACACAAGTGTGTTTCCATAATAATATGGGAAAACACTGCTAAACCTTGCTTGGTATTTGTACATCTACAGAGAAATGAAAGAGAGAGGAGGAGGAGTTAAAAAAAAAGCTGTGTGTGATTGTGTGCAATGCTTGACCGAGTCCATGCACTAAGCTCATAGCCAGCCATCCAGCCAGCAGATAACTCTTATGCATTATTGAAACATGGCACTAAGCAGGAGGAAAGCAACTACTAGATGAATGTGTTTGTCTGCTTACAGCATTGAACTGTTGGCTCACTATACTGTAGATTCAAAGCTGACGCTTTTTGTTCTGTCCCAGCTTTATAGAGAAGCAATGAACTGCTCTGTTCATTCAAACAAGTTCAACTTTTCCATTTCTTTGTGTTCTTAAAACAGAGATTTATCAACACATAACAAACTTAATATTAAGGACCACCAACTAACTGATATGTCTAGCTTTTTTCAGTTGCCACCACACATTTAAGTAGAGCCAGGTTTCAAACCTAGTGAGTTTGAATTTGTGGCCTTTTGTTGCTGGTGATCTAGGATTATGTTTTTTTTCTTTGTTCATGTTATAACATTTCTTATGAAAGGGTGGAAAGAAAAACAAGGTTCAACAACTGATAAAAGCATCCCTAAGCAAGACCTAGATTTTGCTCTACATATACAACAGAGGGATATCACCTGTCAGAGCCTTTCAATGAAGTCTGGAAAAGCCTGCAGGTCGTATCAGATAACAAGATTCTTGACACTCATCTCAAAAGAGACAGGCTCACGTGGAAGTTATCTAAGTCATTTTCTATTATTCACAGCATCACATCAGACTCTGACTCTGTATCACATAGATCAGTTTAAAAGGTAAACACCAGATGACAAAATACAGTGTGTGTATGTGCTGTGGGGGTTGAGGGAGGGGTCCCTCCAGATGGACTACTCTTCATCTTTGCATCTGCCGTCTTTACCACCTCATACCTCCATCTCTGAGACTGCTACCCACTCTACAATCTCTCTGTCTGTCTGTCGCTCTCTCCTCCGATCCATATACTCATCCATCTCTGCCCACCCAACTCCCTCTGCCTACCCATCATCCCTCAGTTCATCTGCTTCTATCCACCCTCTCTGCTGTGTTGTCATGGTGGGAATGCAAAGATAGATCAGTACTAACTTTGTGTTGTACATGTTGAAATTTAACCTTAACTTATAAACAAGATTTATCACAGTCTGTGTTCATGCAAAAGAAAAGAGAAAAATGTCTTTTCTCCTATCTGTTCTTAGCAAAATAAGTTTTGCCCTGTGCGTCTTACAAGGATGTTACTGTTTCTTAATAGGAGATCACATTTGCTCTAAGAGAGTTAAAGCATTTGGACTGGCTGTTATGAATGCAAATGTCTCATTAAACTAGTCAGCAAATGCATCCAACAGATCATTTAGTTCCTCAAATGAAGATTCAGTGAGGGGCATGAATGTGATAAAGTTTTATTGATGCAAATGGAGGAATGGAATAAAACTGATAAACTCATCATTGTGGAAGAAATAATGAGAACAACATGCAAAATTAATGCCATAAACTCTTAAACAATTTAAAAGAAATAAATTTAAAAGTATATTAACTGATTTGATGTGCAGGGCAGTTACAGCAGGCAACGTAACCTCCCTGGGAATTTTTATTGGTTCTTGTTTTGTTTTTTGTTTTTTTGTTTGTTTTTTTTGTTTTCTTTTTTTTCTCAAAACCATGAGTCAAAAATATATTAAAACATCCACAATCTCATGTTTATAACTCATATTTCTCTTAAAGGTTTCAGTGCAAAAAAAACTCATCAGCCAGTATTTGTTTGTCCCTTTTGGGCAACTGTAGTAACATACTATAGTAACATATCTTAAGGAGTGTGGAATGTTGACTGCAGCATCTTAAAATAATTTATTCTCACTGAGTTAATCATTTAAATTTTTGTGATTCTACATTAAAGAAAACACAGCTGTAAATTGTATATTTCATATATATATATATATATATGAAATAGTGCTGGGCAACGATTAAAATTTTTAATCGCGATTAATCGCATGACGATTAATCGCATGACAATTAATCGCATCGTTACGCACAAAATGTCTCTTTCCTTTCAAAAAAGGCCTACAGCTATAAAAAGAAAATGCAGTAAGTTTTGGTTTACTAACACGACATCAGGGGTCTCTAATCTGCAACTCTGGAGCTGCAAGTGTCTCTCTGGACCTTCCACAATGTCTCTTAAAAGTGGCTAAAATATTTTTTTAAATCTCTCTTTCTTGTCATTAGGTTGGAAACCATGGACTTTTTTTTCCTTTCTTTTACATCATTTTCCACAATTATCTACATTCCTTAGCAGAAAGTCTGTCTATCCTCTTTTTTTTTTTTATAAAAGTTTTATGTTTTTCTTTATTTTTAAACCTTAAAAATGGAAATAAAAATGTGGTTCTTCAAAAGTAACAAACATCCTATGGTGGCTCTTCATTAAAAATATATATTAACTTGCCTTTTTGAAAAGTCTCGTAACATTTGCGTCTCTAAAGTAGTTTTATTTAGCTGGCTGAGGGAAAAATGGCTCTTTGGATTGGAAAGGTTGCAGACCCCTGCACTAAACACATAAACAGGTTTAGCAGCAATTTTCAGATAAAACATTTCTTCATATATATTTATAAAATCAAATATTTATGGCAAAGAAGGATGAAATGTTCAGGATTTACTAACTAAAAGGTAAAAAGTCAGCAGGATGAATTTAAAGCTGTGAAGCTGCTTCCTTCTAAACACAGAAGGAACAATATGTGATGAATATCAGCAGCAGGTGAACAGACAGAAAGCAGGATGAGAATCTCACAGCTTCTAGATGGTGAGGAGAGAGAAATATTCACAATATGCACAATAACTTCCATCCATGCAACTTCAGTGTTTCATTATCCTGGTTTCTGACCTATAATTTCTCTAAACTTTAATTTTCAGCCTCCGCTACCGGGAGTTAAGGGGTTAACATCTCGTTCCGTGTGTAGTGTCAGGTCTGTAGATGTAAATATAAACATGTGTGGTATCCACAGAAAGTCCAGAATCTCAGCTACCAGCTCAGTAAAACCATTTATATCACCAACAAACACAGTTAAGACAACAAATTATTTAAAGAGCAGCTACACAAAGTCCGAAAAATATGTAAACACAAATGATGTCTCCCCGTGTCCACCCCACGGCATGAACACGAACAAACGTCTCCTCTACTGAAAACTCACATCTCACAGATTCCACAGCTGGAAGTTTCATCTCGCTATGACCAAGATTCACCGAACCAGAGGCAGAAGAAGACCCGATTTATGCTTCACGTTTGTAAAAGTCAGTAAGCATGTCTTACCTTTGCTGTCTTGCATAAATTAAAACCGCATTTATAAAAAAAAAAAAAAAAAATGATAAAAAAAAAAGTTTCCCGTCCAACAATTACGATGTTCTGTCCATCTGTATGTTTTTTGACAAAGAGAAACGTTGGTTCTTTTTTTCTTCTTCCTGTTCCAGACAGAAAACATCTCTTTATTTTAATAAACCCGCTCTCTCCCGATCACGTCAGACTCACCGCTGCAGCAGGGATATGGCAGGTCAGACCTGCCACAATTACGCCACTAATCTGTCACGTTTCACCCAAAGAACGGCGAAAAAAACGCCGTTTTGTCAGTAAACACTGCGCTTTTTTCACCGTAATAAAAGGCTGCGCCGTTATCCTGCCATAAAAGCCAGCGGCCAGCAAAAAAAAAATAAAAAATTAACGCGCGATTAAAGAAAATTAACAGCGTTAATTAAGCATTGCGTTAACGCGTGATTAACGCGTTAACATGCCCAGCACTAATATATAATTATTATTATTATTTTTTTATCATTTTTTTAACCTGTCCTGTCCAGCATCATAGCAAGCAAAATGATAATCTGGTTGCTGTATTGTGCTGAACAAATCTGCTCTGCCAAGGGGAGGCCTTGGGTACCTATGGGTAATCTGATTAATTTATTTATTTATTTACTTTGAATCACGGAATCTATGTAATCTTGCTGGACCTGACCGGAGGGGACAGAAAACGATGGAAAATAGCAAAAAGATGCAAAAGGGAAAGAAGAAAGGAGACAAAATTCCCACAAGTGGGATTACCGTTAACCGTTAAAGGGTCAGACAGAAGAAGTGTAAAGAGTGAAAAGAGCGACAGTGCCAAAGGAAAAAAGTAATTTAAAATACGCATCTGTGCTGAGAACAGTGTAGTGGAGACGGGCAGTGGATTTACTGTCAACTAAATGATCTTTTATGACGGTTTTATGCATATAACATGATCTAGTGAGAATACAGGAAAATTAAAGCACATACTAAGTCAGTAGAGCCACAGAGTGGTGGTACAGCTGTCCATTAATAAATAATTTATCCACCGCGATGACAGAACGAGCGCCTTCCATGATGGATTTTTTCCTGATGGGAAACAGGACTCTCCGTCGGTCCAGAATCTCTCTCGGATATTGGTCATTTACTACGAAGTTCGTTCCCTTCAGTTCGCGGCCCTGGTTCTTCACCTGCTCCTTCTGTTTGAAGCTGACGAACTTCGCTACAATAGGTCTTGGTCTGCTGGACCCAGGTTTCCTCCCGCCGAGATGATGGACTTTGTGAAAGGAGATGTTTTTCACCGTTTCCTCCGGGAGCTTCAGGTGGGTTTTGATAAAGTTTTTCACCGTGGTCTCGGGGTCCTCCCCCATCTGCTCTGGAATCCCTGCAAATACCAGGTTCTCTCTCATGCTTCTCGCCTGCAGATCGATCACCATTTCCTTCATCTTCTTATTTTCTTCCGAGAGACGGGTCAAGCCCTCGGTGAGGGATTTTACCAACTCTGTGAGAACGGCATTTTCTACAGCCAGAGTTTCCACCTGCTTCTGGCTGAATTCTAATGATTCATGTAGCGCATGGAACTCCTTGTGGAGAATTTCTACCAGGCTCAAACGTGCATCAAAACTACTGAGTTTTTTATCTATAGAGATCAGAACATCTGTTGAGTCGTTCCCCGGTGGTAAAATAGCTCCAGGTGAATCCTCATTTCGCTGTCTCTTGGCCTTAGATGAGGTGGAGGGGGTTGACGTGTTGTTTGGTTTCTCCATGACGATTCTGTCATAACAACGATCTATAAAATCTGTCAGGCTGGCCAAATCCTCCCCGCTGTGCTCCAGAGTATACCTTTTAAAGACACTATTTTCCTACTTTATAGAATATTTTGATTAGGCTGGCACAAAATACAATTGAATGAAAGCATAAATGTTTGAATCTGCTGTCTCCCCCTCTCTCTCTCTCTATATATATATATATATATATATATATATATATATATATACATATATATATATATATATATATATATATTATAGAGGGGTCTAATGGTGGGTGTATTGCCTCTTTGTTGCAGTGACTAGACACAGTGATGTAGACATGTGTCTCTGCCACTGAGTTGCTTTTTTTTTTTTTTTTTTAACATCGAGCTTCAGAAACAGTTGGTTTGTTATTAATTTTTGGGTTCATCCGATATCTGATGCAGTTGATTGGTTTCTTTGGCTAGGCGATTATTATCATTATTTTTTATGAATTGGCTTAAATTAACACAGTTATTATGAATTGAACAAGTGTGGATCATATTACAGATTTTTTTTTTCTTTTTTTTTTTAATGGGACGGCAATTAATTGAATTGTCTTTTAAAAGGCTTTGACATGATTCTGTGAATTCTTCCTATACACATCAAGCTGAATTGAACTGAATTTGATAAAGTATTATAAAGAATAATTTAAAAATAAAACAGTGTTGCTTAACCCTGGTCTTCAGGACCCTGCATCTTGGCTCATTAACAGGCTTGCAAAGAACCTGATGGGTCGGTCTCTTAATCTAAATCAGGTGTGTTGGAATAGAAAAACATTTGAAACATGCACAATAGCGGACCAAGACTGAGAAACACACACACATAAAGTAAACAATGTAAATAATGTAAAGAAAATAAGGACCATTTTGACTGAAAATCCAATTAACAAGGTGAAAATACTACTTCTGTCCATCCACATTCAACTGCAAAATAGTGGAGGTGTGTACAGTACAAGATTTTGGTTGAATGTTGGGTATTTCTAATTAATTATTTCCTATAATGACAGTATAACTTTGGTAGGTCTAGGGAGCAGCATGGCTATATTTCTGCACAAACTTGGAGGCATTTCTTCACCTCTCATGGGGAGTTTCATAAAAAGACAAACAAAAATCCCATTGCAACAGACTTATCTCCATTTAAGCTCTTTTCACAATGACAGAGGCAGCAAAAAAGACACCCTGTGTACGGTCACTACTCTGGGTTATGTGTGTCTACCAAGATGTCTCTTAAAAAGAAAAAAAAAACTAAAGACAGCAAAATGATGTCATAGTCGTTAGTAGAAAAACCTCCAAAAAGTGAAGTGCAGCTCTCAAAGTCAAAAGCGTCTGAAACCTTTTCTGATGCTTTCACTCTTTTTGAAATAAATGCATTTATTTTTGTCTGCATGCTGAAGACCTGTGACTCAGTGCTTTTCTGTACATCATGGATGACAATGCTCTAAAATCATAGTCAAGAGACATCAGATAACAACAAGACTCACTTTCTGTCATTGCATACAATCTTTATATCAGAGATTCCTCTAAGTAGGAGCAGCTTAAGGAAAAAAATCACTTCTGTCTTAATTTCTCCCCTTCTTCATTGATAATGGCCATTTATATTCTCATTCAAAATATGGGTTATCATCCAGAGGTCAAGTCAACAGTTATAGAGACAATATAACACATTTCCTCCTTTGCTTTCTTTCTTACTTATAAAAATGTCCCAAAAAACAGAAGAAGGAGTACATTAAAATAAGTCTTGCCTCTCTGCATCTCTAAGAGTAAATTAATATTCTAAAGAGCATATTGCACACACCCAGAGCTCAACCACACAAATCACTTCAGAATACTTTGAGTAGCACAGCAGGTGTCATGCAGAAAAAAGAAAAGGTTCATCCTTCACCGCAGACAGGTTCATTTTGTGAGTCAGTGAAGAGTTCAGCCCTTAATATCTGAAGGTAAAGCTTTATTAACATAACCTGCAGCTGTTGCTAAGTAACTAGTAAATCACAACTACTCTTGCCATTTGATCTTTCTCCACATGATATTACTGCATATATGTTGTATCACCAAAAGATTTAATGAAAGTTTTCTAAACTGGGGAGGTTTAGGAATGCAGTTAATTTGTAGATTTGGTGCAGATGAAGGCGATTCCCTTTGATCATTGCTAAAGTTTTGATTTTATTTGTCTTTAATTTATTCAGTAGATGCTTGCCATCAGAGAAAAAAAATCTGGTGATGCCAGAGGTTTTCATCACTGCAAGAATATATCATATTCCCAATTTTAACTTGAGGCTAATGCAGCAGCTGTTGAGCCAGGCTATAACATAAGATAAAACTAAAGACAGACAAATAAAAATGAGAAAAAAATAAATCTTGAATATACTGTCATATCTTCAACATCATAATCATCTTGCTGCCAGAGAAGCATACAGCATTTCAGAGATGCTCTAAAGCATATATTGATAAGAATAATCACAATTTCTTGGCCAAATGCTGCAAAACCTAGTTTTTGTTACCTATTCTCCAATGCACATACATTGTTTTGTAATAGGTTCTCACAAAGCAGAATTACCAGACACTGCAATGCATGGCACAACGGTAAAGTTCAGCTTTGAATACCAGTTGCACCTTTCACTTGTCCAAAATGTACAGTTGTATTGCTTGCACATATGCTGATTCTAGTGGTTTTTGTCAGGATTTCAAGCTTGAGAAAAAAAAGGATGAATAACAAACTGAGAAAGACACAGGTGTTGAAATTCAGGATTTATAATCTCTAAGACAGCATAGCCCTGACACAAAAGAAATAGAAAAAAGATGTGTTAATCTTTATTTTAGAAGTGCAGATGCTCATTACTGGTGATGCCCTCTCATATCATCCATTTATTTTCTATACTGCTTATTCCATTTCAGGGTCATAGGGAAGCCTTTCCCACCAATTCGCAGGTTTGCGGCAGGGTGCACCCTGGACGGGTTGGCAGGCCATCGCAGGACCAACACAGAGGCAAACAACCACTCATGCACACACTGAGCCTATTAAGTTCACTTGTCAAGGTAAAGGTTATAGCGTATTTTAGGGACATTCTGCCATCAGACAAAAAGCCTAATGTGTGTGTGTGTGTGTACATTATGAACTATGAAAGAGAAGCTGAATGCATTTTTTTTCTGCAGATTTGTCAGCTACATAATCATACGCAGGACATTCTACCACATTACAAATATGCTGCAAGAAAGGCGAAAGGTCCATGATCACAATCTGGGACAACTTGTGGTTGTATGAACATACTTGAGATAAAGCACTTAGCCATATCTCAAACGAACAAAAAAACAATCAAACAAATAAATAAATAAATGCTATTGAAAAAAATTCCATTAAATGCATTAAACATTTGCAATTTATCAAGACAACATAGCAGATTTGGTGATGACTGCTTTAAGTGTACTTTTACTCAGGAGGAAGGGGTGAAATATTTAGTATTAATTCATTAAAGTTCCTATTAGGGAGTCTTTTAAATTAAAATAGTAATTGGTGGAATAAAATTACATGGAAAAATGACACTTGGCACACCCTGAACTGAGTACTCATTTGTTGAATTTGTGAGCACTGTTGGCATGCAAATTGCAAACTGCAGGTTATTTTTTAATTTGAGGTTATATTTGCATGCCTTACAGGGCTCCTGCACGAGTCATAGAAATGAGTTATAGGAAAATCACTTAGGCAGAAAACACAGATTACATTTCGGCAATTCTGTGAAGCAGGCATCAAAAAAGGACTTTGGTTAGATATTCTGTTGATTGAAGTTCAGTATGAATTAAAGATCAAAACTGTTCATTACAGCCTGGAAAAGAAATGCTTAAAAATTGATTAAAAAAAATGCAAAAGATAAATTATATTAGATTTAACTTTGAGTTACAGATTCCTGTGTTTGGTAATTACATTCACAGAATCTTTTTATGCTTTTATTTGCTTTTTTTTTCTGCTGCAGCCCCTTTTCTGTCTCAGAGTGACTTATCTCTTGCCGTCAAACTGTTGCCGACTCATTTGAAGCTTGCATAAATCAAAGCAGGACTTGTAGTTGGCAAAATGCACCCAGTCCTAGCCACATATCTTTTAACCAGGTAGTCTGGGAACTCTCTACCAACTCTGAGGATGCTGGCAGAAACATTACCTTCTTTGACACAGTTATGCCAGACAGCCTACCTGCCAATGATTCACACAGCTGTTTAGCAATTTCAACCCATTCTCTGGTCACCATTTACTTAATCTGCTTCAATGAAATTGTTTTATTTATTTTCATTTATTTCATTTGCGGATTATATAATTTTGATTTCATGAAGCAGGTGGCCCAGGCATGTGTGAGTGTAATCCACCAAGAATAATATTGTTATTTGTTCCAGACTGTTAAGCCCATTGAGCTGTATTTTAGTGATACGTCGGGCAGAATGCATCCTAAACAGGCTGATCAAACAGATGGTTTGTTTATGGAGAAAGAGGGAGGTGAGAAGAAGGAACTGAGCGATGCTTTAAAGCATAAATGTGTGCAGATGTTTTTTTTAAGGGTAGAACAGATTAAAGGATCAGTTCAGGCCCAAATTACATATGCTGTTTATACCTTTGGTGTGTAACGCCATATGATCTGTGTAGTTTAAGTAGGTCTTGGCCTTAGAGACAACTGCTTTTTCCAACACTGAAACAAATGACATTCAAGGCACTTAAGAGTGGTTAGAAAAAAAAGAAGAAAGAAATAAAACCAAATGGATAGTGATATCCACAATAGCCTTCTCTTGAAAATAATGGAAGTTGATGGCACTTGGTTTGTAGTGCTGAAAGCAGAAAAATTCAACAAAACTCACTGCAACTTACTTCGCATACTGTTGTCATTCACTGAATCCCACAGCAGAAGGAAGCATGTATAAACACAAACTCAGGCTTTGTTCTCATGTCACCGTGGTGGGATTTAAACACAACATCCTCCTCAGTTCTAACATTCGATAAAAGTACTGACTTACTCAACTTTCATCAAACATAGATAAAAAAACCAAACAAAAATGCAGTAGTAGTATGCAGTAATATGCAGTTAATCAAACTGATAATCAGTAGCTATGGATGAAAATGACTGATATTTCATATAGCTTTCAGTTCTTTCCAGTTCACATATATTTATAGACACCTGAATTGATTTGAGTTGTTTTTGATTCATTATGCAAACAGGGCATGATCAGGGTTCGACTACAGGAGAGCTAAAGGAAGCTCGATTCCCCTGAAAAGCAGATGAGCTCCTGAGATATAAAGGAAAGCTCTAAAAGAAGTCCACTTCCAGGTTATATTTAATTTTTTCTTTAAAGAGGCACCACAGAACCTGTGTAATTTTCCCAGTGACCACCCTATCGTTGGCTAATTTTGCTTCCATCTTGTATCCTGCCTGTACTGTGAGTTCTCTCCAGCCAGCAAAAGACAGTCTTGGCTACTGATCTGGCCCTTTCTCTCTCTTTCTTTTCCTTTCTTCTTCCCATGATGTCTTCTTGCGCTTCATTGCTGAATCACAGTTCACATGCAAAACGGCCAGTGTGTTTAAATAAGCTTGCAAGTGTAAATGAAAGCAAAACGTCAATGTCACGCTACGTCCCGGTTGAAGTTTTGTAATGCTCTCAGGACGCTGCAGAGCAGCAACAGCTCCAGAAATGAGCCTGATAGATATGCCATCTGTCATAGACTGTGCCATCAAACAAGTCCAGAATGGGGAGGGTAAAGTCAGAAATCACATATTCTGTCTTTAAGATTCCTGGTTCCTGAGTTCCTGGATTTTTTTTTTTCTGTGCATCTGGGATGAGTCCGTATTGGTAATGTTTCTGTGTCTTCTTCATAGTCCAACAAAGCTAGCTTACTTACACAAGTTCACAAGAGGATTCCATTATTTTTTTTAGCTTCCAGGGTGACAAACTTTCATAAATGGAGAGTGGATAAAACATTAAATGTCACTAAATTTCATGAGATGCTAAATATAATGATCTAGCAACAATGGACTGAGAATGCTTTTACTGAACTGTTTTATGTTTTATAGTTTTTATTCTGGCACAATACTGCAACACGAGAACCATTCAGTCATGTTATATCTCCCAGCTGATGGCTAATATCGCCCAAAAAATGCACAATTTGCTGCAAGACAATCAGCAGGATTTAAAACAGCTCAGCTAGGCTTAATCCTGATTTTTTTCAGGCCCTCATTAGCTTCTTCTTTATTAGTAACTGAACAGTAAAACTACTATGACACACATGAAACAGTAGTTTTGTGTATTATGAATCCTGTAAAAATACTGAAATGAAAAAAGCATGCGTGCTGGTTTATTAATGAGGTGAAACCTGAGAAGAATATTTCCATCCAGTAATCGTTTAATTCTAACATGCTGTGATCATGTTAGAATTAATGATTGATTTGATTGATTGATTGATTTCATTTGTGGTCAAGGTTTGTTTTTGGTGAAAGCAAAGGGGAATCGGCACCAACGTTTAACTGTAAATACAACCTACAACAAAATTCTGACTGATTTCAGGACAACACACTAGTCTCAGAGCAGCTTTAGCTCTTAATAGAATTGTGTTTCTAATAAAAATTCACAGAGGAGGACTCTCATTACTGTAATAAATGAAGTTTTTGTAGTTTTAATGCAATAACTTTACTATTTGGTTATGTCAAGTGTGACATTATGTTATGTAACAATTAACCAGCACAAAATTAGAAGAAGCAGCTGCTTGAATACAGCTGCATGATCAGAGGTGATGCAGCAGTTAGCTGACAGTCTCAACTTCCCAGTGTTAAATATAAGCATTTACCTGTTTTTTTTGTCAGGTCACAAAAGAACTGTGATGACAACTTATGAACTTCAAGCAACACACTTACACGTGTCATCATTGTGGTTAACATACCTGACATGCAGTAAGTGGAAAGAAAAATAATTTGCCATTTCTAATAAATAATTTATTGCTGCATTAGCAAACATGGTATGAGACTAAAAGGAAAGCTGGTATAGTTAATATGCCTGGATGATCTGTGCTCCGGTTTTTGAGACTTTAGAGCATCTCTAAGGTTAAACAATTCTGAAAGCGCAGGGAGACTGTCTATGTTTTGCAGGAGAATGAATGAGCAACTACGATTAACTTGCAGGGTCAGTTGGAAGAGGATTGAGAAACTTTAATGTGTTTGCAGCTGGTTATAAAATATGTATGGCTTAATGCACAAATGCCAACTGGGAACAAGATGGTTCAATTGTGTATATAATGCAATTTTAGTGCAGGTTTTTAATAACCTAAAAGGTTTCCACAGTCATGTTTGATAATCATTACAGTATTTCCTTTCTCTCCATCACCCTTTAAATTTCACTTATTATGATGTACTGAAATTACATTATAAATTACTTAAAATTTATTTTTATAAGAGTAAACCCTCACATAACAAATTGTACTTTTGTACTGGAGTGAAATCTCAATGAATCAACATAGTCATAATCTATGTACTATGTAATGTAAGTTTTTAAAATCCTACATAGTCAAATGGCAAATATACAACACAATACCAAAAAAAAAAAAAAAAAAAAAAAAGAATTCCCTTTAAGAAGTTATCAGGAATAAGTCTATGATATATGTCAAACAATTACTTATTTAGGAGATTTTAAACTTATTAGCAGTGACTGAAACCAAAAAAAAAAAAAAAAAAAAACGTAAAAAAAGTATCTGAAAATGTGGGCTAACAACCTAAATTTTTTCAAAGCTGCAGTTAGAATTCAGACCTAACTCCAGCTTTTGTCCTGCTACTATATATTAATGTTATTCAGGCTATCTCATTTCAGTTGAAGGTGCAGCTTAATATAACTCTGGTCCCAGCTGAGATCCTGACATACTGTAGGTCTGAATCCCCACCAAAATAATTTCTGCAAACCTTGAAAAAGCCTCTAATAGCTGGAAAAGAAATAGAGAGAAAACAGTTCACCACAGAGACATAGATGCCTTTGATCTACAGCCCCATGAAACTGGCCAGCCTAGACTTAAACACACACACACACACACACACACACACACACACACACACACACACACACACACACACACACACACACATAGTGTTTGCTTGTATGTGTGCTGTCCATAATTATGTATTTCTCTACAAATGTCAGTGGACTTCAAAGGACATGAGACAAGTACACAGATACACACTGCATATTCCATTATTTTCAGAAACAGGCCAGAATCTATTCTCTAGTGATGCACTTTGTGATGTGTTTGAGTGTATGTGTGTGTTTTTGTATCTGCAATGTTAGTCTATATTCCTGCCAAGTTTTTATGTATAAGCAGAGGGCAAAGGTAGATTTTTGTGATTTTTTAAAGCTGCAGTATTACCAGACACCCTACATGGCCCCTGGTTACAGATACTGGTAGTGCAAACCAAAAGTTCACATAAGTTTTCATCAAAATCAAACATGAAGACTCGACTGGACTAGACTTAGACACATTTCTTTCAGCTTGCACATTTTATTAGAAAGTAGCACGCACTCTGTACTGAGATGGTTCACATTTGGCAGCAATGATGACAGTGCAGTCGCTAGGCAACCGCTTCAATTTCGTGAGGGTGGTGTGAATTCCTGTCGTCCTGTACCAAAATAGAAATGGACATAAAGGGAAAAAGCAGATTAAAAAAAAGGCTAAAATTGTTTGAGCTTGTGTGTGTAGGGAAATGTAGAACCATACTCTTTAAATGTGCAAACATTCATGAAAACTGTGATCATTTACTGACAAGTGACCAATGAAAGTGTTGATGAAGGATGGAGGAATGTGTCAAAGTGGTGAGTGAACTGTCATCTGGCAGCTCAAGTACTTAGAAACAAGCTTCTCACTTATAAAAGGCTTGTAAACTTAATCCACTGGCCAACTATGATACACACACTGAAATAGATTTTGCTTGCAGGACTCTTTTTTTCAGTTTATTATGGCCTTCAAAAGTACTTTGGACTATGTACATTAACAACTATAATATTTTTATGTTAAAGAAGGATTTAAAAGCAATTTGAATAAAGGATTTACAGATATGACTTTTAGTAAATAACAGGGTTGTGATATTATGCTTTCACTGTGTTTTTGCATGAAAAGCTCTCATTCTTGTTTCCTGTTTGATTATATAAATGATCTACTCAAACATAAATGTTTAGAAGCCTAATGGAAATTCTACTGATGCCCCAAGCAGCTGCCTTAGGAAATAAAGAAGTGTTTCAAGAATATTGTCCCTTTGACAGAATTACGTTTGATAATTTGATTGGAGAAGGGCCATGTCATTGACTGCAGACACAACCACACCATGCCATTCTACACCACGTTCTCCATGTTTCACTAAGGAGGTGAAATGGTTTGGGTCATCACTTTGTTTTCTGAAAAGTTTTTACTCTCCACCAAATCATTTTGGCTCCATCTGAACATAAAACTCTGCTCAATCTTGCAGTACAGACTGCTGACAAGTTTTGAATAAGGTTGTGATACTTTGTGAGCTGAACAAACATCTAATTAAATCTTTTAAATTACTTTGCTTATGTTCTTTTAATTCCTAGTCTCCATGATGACAAATTTTGATATGATTTGATATAACCTATGTTACAGTACATGTGACCTTTGTATATGAACTATAAAAATTTCATGACCCAACCTGCCAGAAACTTTCAACCATAGAAAGAACCTTTTTTTCTTTAGGTTTCAGCAGAGTTGACCAGTAAGAGCAGACTTAGACTTTTAAAAAGC
The DNA here is from genome assembly GCF_017639745.1 of Melanotaenia boesemani. Classification (NCBI taxonomy): domain Eukaryota; kingdom Metazoa; phylum Chordata; class Actinopteri; order Atheriniformes; family Melanotaeniidae; genus Melanotaenia; species Melanotaenia boesemani. Next base: position 7,355,583 of record NC_055701.1, read on the forward strand.
TGTAGTCTCCTTTACCTCTTTTTAACAGAAAATTTCTTACTATCCACTTGCAAATGTGCACTATGCCAACCATGTCATGCCGAGTTCATTTCATTAACTTTAAGTAAAGTTTTAAATCTGCACTACTAATTTCAGCCGCAAATTGATGTGGTATATCTGGCGCTGTTGCTTTCTCTATTTTTTTAAAGGTCCCATAACATTCTAAATTCACTGTTTTCTAACAGTCATATGTGTCCTCACAGCCTGGGTATGAGGCCCAAAAATGAGAAAATACTATCACCTTTTCACTTGCTTGCTCCACTTATTAGCGAATGTGCAATCAAATGGGTAAGTCTGCAATCTTTCCCTTTGTGACTTCACAAAAGTAAATAACCACTTTGTAGTGGATACTGTCATTGACCCGCCCCCCCGGCAGGCATCAGCGAAAGCCAGATCCTCTCCCAGAGAGGGGCATGGGCAAGTACCACTCATGAACATTTAAAGGTTCAGAAACAGAAACAGCCTGTTCTCTTTAGAGCTCACTAGAGCCACTTTTGGAATGACTGAAATTAAGGACCAAGGCCGAATTTGGGGTAATACACTTAAAATAATGCTGTTGGCCCTCTCACACCCCTATGAAATAGTTGAAAAAATATATAATATGGGACCTTTAACATGTTTCCTGACCTCTTGGGTTTCTTTAATAAATCAGCCATTCTGCATGTTCAAAACAGCGAGTATATTGACATCTGTTTGCTGTCGAGTGAAGTTGGTGCCATAAAGGAATACACAGTGGTTACATGATGCTTCGTGCTAGAAAAAAATGCTGTTTTAGTGTGGTTTCTCAGCCTCAGGATCCTGCAGGGTGACAGCTCGATGTGTATAATGAATTTCAGTGTGCCACCAAAACCAGTCAAGAGCAGATTTTTAATCTTGCAAACTTATGCAGTGTTGCTTTAGCAACTGTTTTGAAAGACATTGTAACTCCTAAACATGCATTCTAAAGGTGGTAAACCAACTAAGTTATTTTATGCATGCGTCAATTTGTTTTGTCAGTTAATCAGTTAATGCCACCAAGCTGAAAGGTTCTTGTAGAATTATGTAAAAAAGGGGCTGAAAACCTTGAGATGTTTCATTCTGTGTTTCATCCTATTAAATTTGTTTAAATTTAATCCATTTAGTTAAACTTTATTAAACTCACTTTATAGGAATCTTTTTACTTCGCTTACAAATTGCCAGTTTTACCATTAAAACATTGCTTTGACTCAACAGTTGAAAGGAAACACACAGTGTTTAATACTCTTACAAGTACTTGTACATTTGGTTGTATATTGGTTATGGAAGTGATCACCTCATTCATTTTAATATACAAACCATATCCTGTTTTGTATTTTCTATTTATATTTGGAATATGTGTCATAATTGCTTGAGATTTACTAAACTGAGTCACAATAACATTCAAAGAAAATCAGAAAATCTACCCTTTTTCATATAGATTAATAACACATGCCTTTAAAGTAGGAAAACCTCAAACGCCTAGCCTTTAGTAGTAGTAGTTTAATACACTGTTAATTCAACTTTTACTTAAATGAAAGAGAAACTATGTTTTTTATCCCACAGCAACAACATCTACACCCAAGTGAAAACTATTTCTGTTCATAATGTGTTTTTAATTGCTGATGCGATGCAACAGCTGAGAAGTCTATTTCTCACTTATTGACTCGTTTCTTCCATTTTAACTGGACTTCATAATTCAGAAGCAGCCAACCAGATCTCTGTTAGTGGGCATTCGTTTGAAAAATGTATTTCTACACCCAGTCCATTTGAGAAAAACTTAACTACATCAGCAGACATCTATTTTAACACTCACAAGACTCATTAGCAGTTAAAGTGCTTCTGACTGCTTTTCCACACGTATTTGCATCATGCCTAATAAACCAGCACATCAGTACTCTGCAGAGAAAGAAGAAACCACCACAAAATTTGCTCATTTAGTCATAACCCTCTTAGCACAACTGGTCTGGGATTTGTGAACATTTGTATAATGACAGTATCACTTTGTTTATGTTTGCAAACTCAAGAAGCAGCTTGTGGAAGCTGTGTTTTGAGGTGAAATATCCTCATTTGTTTTAATTCTTATATAATGTGAAACCCGTAGCCAGTTAAGCCTGAGTGGGCAGCTTCGGATCTCATTAACATCCATATTTAAGTCATACAATTAGTTATGCTGCGTTTACAACAGTGAGAAAACAAAGCAGCTGAATGTTAGTTCTGAGTCAGTGCACCTCTATAAAAGTATCTGAAGTGAACAGAATGAAACAAATTACCATGAATATGAATGACCACTTAAATTAACGTGTATTTTATTCATAATAGTGTTTTTTAGTGTTTTTTTTAAAAAAAAAAGTGTACATAGCAGATAAGTAAAGACCTTTTCTGCCTTGTGTCTTGAGGTTCATAGGGTAATGAACATACTTACTGTACTGAACCCAGAGGACCTAAACAAACTGAATCAGCAGTGATAGTGTCATGCCTTGCAGCATGAGCTGCATGCAGCATCATACATAATTTACAAATATATAAAATACATGACTGTTCGTTAGTAGATAAATTGAATGTGTGGATTCCATGAAATATAAATTAGATGCAATCCGTAAGCAATCATCTTGTTATGTATGGGTTATTGCAAATTGGACTAAAGTGAATTTATTTCTAGTGGATCAAAGTGATTTGGCTTAGTCTGATTGTGTCTGTAAACTGCCTTGAGATGACTTTGTTGTTAATTGGGGCTTTACAAATAAAGCTGAAATTATTAAAATCAATTAAATAAATGGTGCTTTTTAAAATTCTATTCATGCAAATGTACAGCACCTTTCACACTTTCTTATTAAATCTAATGGGAGAGTGTGTCCAAAATTTTTACTGGTACCTTATAATGAATCCCAGATGGATGCAGCGGCAGTATTATCTGTCTATATATCTGTGATTTTGATCCATATAAGGACATATTAAAAAGAAAAAAATAAAACTAGTAAATTTTAATTTTGATACAAAAGCCCTCCACGAAAAAACATCAAATGCTTTTCTAATAATGCAGAAAATACCCATGAAAATTACTTACATTAACTGATCAAAGTAGTTAATGTACAGACTAAAAAAAGTAGGGAAACGATGCATGTTGTCTGCGTTTATCATAATAATCTAACAGCTCAGTTTTTGATGTATAGTTAACACAAATAACAGAGATTACCTTTAGGTCATGTGACTTGGCTTAGGTTAAAAAAGTTTAATCAAATCAAAGGTTTCTATCTAATCTAATGATACTAATAATACAGTAAGGGTCTTAACAGAACCTTTGTATTATAGCATTGTTATCCAACTGTAATAATGGCATTGGGTAAAGATAGCCTATACATTGGGCATATATCAAAGGCATTTGTGTTTCTAGTATCATAAGGAAGACAACTAATAACACCACAGAGCCCCCTCTTTGTGTGCTCTATTTTCTTACATGCATCATTGCTGTGGAGTGAATTTTTCATTTGTGATAGAAGGTCTTAGTTATTCTGAAATTATTTAAAACAAGTAATGTTACTTTTGTCTGATGTTGCCAATACTATCCTCAAGAGATGCTGAGTTGGGTTTACAGTTCTCTCCAACTGCATGCCAATGACTGTTAAAACTTTTCAGGCATTATATGGGGGTGCCTGTGTCACATAATTTCAGTAAACATAAAAGTCCAACATTCACATTGGTATGTGCCAACTTTCATGTTTACAATCCATAGCAAGGAGGGGCTTCTGGAAACTGTGCCACGTTTTGCCCAATCTAGCCCCTGTCCTCAGCTTTATTATGTTTTCCTGTGAATAATTTGTAAAATTGTTATCCATAGAAATGTAGCTATGATTTGGATTAAACAGTACTGGGATTTATACTTCAGGCTTTTCTGTCTTTCTTTTGGAAAACTACCAAGATAAAACTAGTAGTTGTTTGGGTAAAGCAGAGCTGGGCTGTCCGCCAGACAGTGATGTAATTACATTGTTAACAGTCAGAAACTGTAAGCTACAGTATACCCAGGTTGCATCTCTACCTTTCTCACTTTCAGAGATGACATTACACATGCTTTACCTCTTGTTTTCGCAGACTTGCTGTGTCATCAATGTGGATAGAGGAGGCTTGCAAGGATGGCCAAACTCTGTTTAACAGGTATTTGACTTTTGAATTACTGTCCTACCCTTTTTTACACCTTTTTATTTTACTTACATAGAATAGCCTGAACCCTTTGTCATTGTCATCAGCTTATCTTCTATGTCTTTTTCATCCAACAAATTCTTGGGCCGGTGTAGCGCCCTCATTACTGCTGATGACGCCCTGATCCATCTGTCCATCTCTCACTCCAACTTTCAATCACTTGAGGACAAGATCGGAAGATGCATTAAGTCCTCCGCTTCAGAACCTTGATGGAGCTCATGATCAGGGCATGCCAATGCCTGTTGTCATAAGCCTGAAAATGCTTAGCTGGAAGCAAGTACTCAAATCCTGTAATTTTGTTTATTATGTTGTAGAGTTATTGTTATGTGTTATATTATGTTAAATTATAATACATAAGTGGATATATTGGGTTTAGTTATGTGGGACAGCTTTGCAACTTTAGTGTTTTAGTGGGTGTTGCATGTGCACAGAAACAACAAAATTTAACTAAAATCTTAAACTCATGCTTAAGTTCAATTGCAATATCATAAAATCTAAACATTCTTAAAATTTAATATTTGCCATTTGTATTCTGTCATAACTCCAAAATGGATCTTTTGTAACCTTCCCATACTGTATTTTTATGATATTTCACCAGTCATGTGGCTAACTGGCTGCCTGTCTCTTGTGTTTGACTGAAATGCATGAAAGTGACTGAGGTTGCCAATCTGTTTGGTGGAGCCATTAACAGAGAAAAGGAATTGTGTGGTGGTGGTGTGAAGAGTCATTGATGTGCTCATGTGTGCATTAGAAAATAACCGCTTTGAATCAATATGAAAATAAGATTGCTGTGAGCCCTGTAAACACAGCACTTAAATTTTGGTCTCTCCTCTGGGAAGAGGGGCCAAGTTTGACAGAGGGTAGTGTTTACAAGTGTGGAATGGAAAAGTATTGCTTTGCATACATTTAAGCCTGAGCAAACTGAGAAAAAATATAACTTCGTTTGAAGACAAATAAATATTCTGTTATTCCATGATGACTCAGGCTGAGTCCTGGAGTTTCAGCCCAAGTTTGCCCTTGGCCTTTCTGATCTATGTCTTACCCATTTTTGGTAAAGTGAATGGATGGCTTTCATACATAATACTGTCGCTTTACTGAATACAGATAATATTTTATCAGTCTGATAACAACTGGTGATTTTACTGTGTGTATAAACATTTTCTAAGTGTTAATAAGCTGAAACAGAACCCACTCTTTGCTCTGTTACATTCTGATTTGCAAATCAATCAAAACATAAATTACCCATAATTTGTATCGTACTTTTTTTAATATACAGGATATTGTCATCCAAATGAGGTTTATAAATGGATGACTGTTGATCAGATTTCCTTTCCTGTGTTAAAAAAATAAAATGAAAAATGAAAAATTTTAAAATTTTAAAATTAAAAAAAAAAAAAAAAAATTAAAAATAAGATAAAGACATGCCCTCTGTGTTGACTAATGCTGTGTGGAGGAACACACATGACCACAGTTTGGTTATCATACAGTTATGATGTTCAAATGTTTCATCTTCCATCCCTAACTCCCCATGTTAGGCATTAGGGTATTTGTATGGCCAGTAACAGAAACTACAGACAGCATTCTCAGTGCTATTTCACAGTAACTTGCAACTGCGACATCCTTATATCATTAGGATTAGAAATCCCAGAGAATACTGTTATATTTTCCTGCTTTGTGTTTCTGTGAGTTGTCACAGTAGTCTTGAAAAAGCCGCCTAGTAAGCTGTAAAAATCATACACAGGGGACTGAATGTTTTCTTTTTAAAATAGGTCAACGTGTCCCTGTTTTTCTCTTTAATGCCCTTTAGGATTTCTATCATTCCTTCCTTCAGCTTAAGCTAGTATTCAATGTTTTAGGTAACATATTGTAACTATTGTACTGCTAACTTTCCTACCCGTGTCTCAGCATGCATTCACATCCTCCATGTGTACCTGAGGCATTAATTTCCAGAACTGGAAGCTAAAACTGTGATTACGGTTTATACTTTGTATGTTATTTCTGTCTTTGAATAAGTTCTGAAGGATATTTGCTTACATGGTGCTCAGGAAGCAAACACAGTTATGGATGTGTACACATCCTTGTTTCATTATGCATGGGGAATCTCCATTAATATAATACATCCTCTAGCCCTCTATCCCACCCCCTAACAACCACTACTGAATGCCTATCTCTAATCTTGATTTAATAATGCTAATCCTGAGAACAAGTCTCAAGCCACCTTCACATAATGCAGTGGTGCTGCACTCTGCTTCCAAGTCCATTTTCTATCCAATGCACAATGGAATACTGGATGTATGCAGCACTCAGCTCAAAGGTTAAAATAAATTCTGCTGGGTGGAGCATCCTGCTATGATACCTACAGATAGCTAACAGAAGGAACCTGCTCTGCTCTTTTTTTTTATGTATCTTTGTGCTTGGCAAATTGCTCCAATCTCAGCTTGAAGTAGATCTGGGATCAGTTTGCTATACTTGCAGTTCCTGGACAGATCTAACCTCCCCAAATGAACCCACACCCTCTTAGCTGTTGCTTGTCTCCTCCTTCTCCTCCCTCATCAACATCAATAGCTGTAATGCCTCTGGCAGCTTGGCAGAAAGATCCTGAATCCAGGTCAGCAGCTTGCAATAACTAGCTACCTCCTGGAAATTTTTCCAGTCACCTAGCATTTGGCACCAAACAGAGATACAATTTTCCTAGTGTTCACACTTCTCCTTTGCTCTGCACCCTTACCCCTGCATTTAGTGTGGCATATACTGCATCCTACGTGAAAGCAGCTGTAACCTTTGTCGGGTATTTAAATTTGTGGACTTCAGCATAAATCCATGAGTCCCTAAAAAATGCCTTAAAACAAGTCTGCTAAAAAAAAATGCTCACAAAATGCAAAAAACTTCCCTGTTCTACCAAAACAATGTCACCTTCAAGCATGAAGTACTTTGAGGTAAAGATGACTGGACTGTAACCTTGAAATATACTGTGTCTGTATGTGTAGGGCATGTGTGTGTGTATTGCTAGTACTCATATATCATAAGTAGGTTGACACCTACACACACAATCAGCATGAACATGAAAACCTTCACACACACACACACAGAGAGATAAGAAAAAAGAAACAAGATGCACCTATAGGCAACAAATACAAGCAAACACAATACATAAACACACGGAGGACTGCAGAGTGTGTTTGAGTCTACAATTCATTTTTGGGGGAGTAATGAATGAAGTGAATGGTTTATAATTAGATCAGCTCATCTACACAGTGCTGTACAACACCATTATTTTGTACCAAGTCTCATGACTTTACACACACAATATGCAAAATTGTGCACACTGTCGCCGTCCCAATGCACCAACACATCCCATAGAGAAAACAGTTCAAGATCATTTTGAATCTCATTATGATTAAACATTTTGAAGGTAATTACAAAGTATCCAATTATCATTTTACAATTAGTGCACGGAAATGTGCTCAAGGTTGCTAAGGGCCCGTTCATGCTTGTACATAGTTATCTATTTATGTTGCTTTCCGGCCCCACCAAGTGAAGATTTGGGGTATTTCTTTTTCATTTCAAATGAGCAGATGCGCAATCATGAAAAAAACCTAATGCAGGTCTTTAAAATGTTTCTATACGGCTGAAATTTTCAAGTATCATCTTTATATTTACTGTTACCTGCAGCTATCAAGACAATCTTCTCACCTTATATGACATTGTGATGAATGAACAAGTATCTAATATTTTTCAGATTCATCAATGCAGCAACACATTTTATTCATCAGTTTTGAGGAAGACAATTGAAAGAAAACTACTTGAGCACAAACACAACTCAATAATTGCCCATCACAGACAGAAAGTTGTTCATGGCCTCATGGCCAGAGTTGTAGATGACTTTGTCTTTTGCATGAGATTTGCTGTTCAATACAAATAATTTTACAGTAAAATTACAATAAATGCTGGCAACAGACATGCTCTAGTAGAGTCACTGTAAAATCACTATTCCATGATGTATCATACATCCATCTGCTGAATGCTCAGTTTAGTGTATGGTGTTGTTTCTGGACGACTTACTGCCTGAACAAAATTAAGCTGAATTAGAAGTTAAATTTAATTAATATTTGACATGCAGAAAAATTAAATAACATGTGTCAGTGATTAGATGTCATAAACTTTGAGGCTGATTAGCACCTGGTTAGTAAGCTAAATTATTCCTTGCTGGAAAAGAGAAAGCTAAGAGAATGTTATTGTTATTGTCTTATAGCATTTTTATTAAGGAAAATGACAAAAATAATTAAAATGGTAAATGGTCAGTATTTATATAACGCTTTACTGTCCTGGAATTGGACCCAAAGCACTTTCATACATCACATTCACCCATTCACACACACATTCACGTACTGATGGCGGAAGCTGCCATGCAAGGCGCTCAACCACGACCCATCAGGAGCAATTCGGTTCGGTGTCTTGCCCAAGGACACCTCGACATGAACCTGACTTGGCCAAGGATCGAACCAGCAACCCTCGGGTTGCAAGACGACCGCTCTTTGCCGACCTTGCCGAGCCATGCCACCCCTAAACTATTTAGGGACATTTATAATAAATTACATTCAGCTGTACTTTCAATCTTGCTTGATGATGGCTAGTCTACATTCTGATTGGCTCTCTACCAGTCACACTGACTCCTTGTCAACAAAGCTCATTTAGAGCATTGGACTATCCCTTTCTTTTATTTGCACACATCTTACTTTCAAAAACCAGTCTCACTGTTGTTCACCAAGTGCACCACACCCACAACATTTTCCTGCAATGGTCAGTGTTTCTTTTATACAAATCTCAAAATTACAACTGCCAAACAGTTCCCTATGTTGCATGAAGACAATCATGCACACACAATTCGCAATCAGGGATGCTTCATGAATACTCATCAAAGCTGCAGGGTCAAATGAAGAGGTGAAGAGAGGTAGAGACTCAACAAGGAAAAGAGTGAGGAGAGTGTTTTTGTTTCCATCTCTCCCACTGTGTAGTTACCGGGTGATTACAACTGTAATGACCCTGGAACTCTAACACCTGTCAACTTTACATACACACCATATCATTACTATTCTTTCTCTCTTTTTATCTCACCCGAATCAGTGGGGAGTGGTGACCTAAATCAGCAGGCTGTAAAATCGGGGTCTGAGGCCACTTGAGTCTTTAAATGGGGTCAGGGAGGTCTATGGTAATCTGTTATCTAAATGAAAATGATCTTTATCTTGCCTCTGCATAACACAGACATTTTGGACCTGTCAGAGAGGTTTCACCCTCATCAGTCTAATCTCGGGTCAACACATCATTTGACCAAATTATCCTATAGATCTAATTTAGGCCCTTTTAGGCAGCAAAAACACTTGAAAATAAGCATCTTGGAGGGTACAAAAGTATTATAATTGGCAAAAGATCTGATGTTTAGCAATGCCAGAACAAAGTTGTCCATGGCAGATTAGTGTAATAATCTGCATCACCAAGTAGATGAGGGAATACAATCTGAGCCAGATTTGTGTTACTATAAATGAATATAAACGCTTGACTTCTGCTGTGTAAAAATCACTGCTCTGCTCAGTCAGCTCTGGTATATAGTAGAACTGACAGCTAGCGGTGCCGTCCACTTAGAAATCAAAGTTGTAAAAAGCATGTCAGAAATTAATCAATACACTGTCCAGTCTGATGTTCAAAGAAAACTGGCTGCTTTGTGAAAAATAGTCTGTCCTGCATAAAGTATAATGAAGGAAATGTGATAGTCAAGTTGTTGAAATGTACAGTGTCTTGCTAAAGAAATAAATACATTTACTATTATATAAAGCCGTCTATGTACTATGAAATTGAGATATATGACTCACATCTTTTAGGAATAGATCAAAACTGTAGTGTTTATTCTGCCCAAAGGCTAAAACAGGAAGACATGGAAGTGGTGTCATTTAAATAAACTAGCAGCAAACATTTGTGTATGTCTTGCACCAACAGTTACTTATCGCAATGTGCTTTACTAACACATTAAGATACAAGTGTTGGTCCTCCTGAGAATATATAACAATTTCTCAACTGTACAATAGCTACAATTTCCATCTTGATTTTTCTGTGACTACTACTGATATTTCTTTGCTTGTCAAGGTATAAGTATATATAAGTGTTCATCCGCATTATGTCTGGGACACTTGCTACTCTGGAATACGAAAACAATGGCTGCAATGGCAAAAAAAAATGTTTTTTCTCATCTTGGCTACTGCAATATTCTTCTGGCAGGTTTAACTGAAATCCTTAAGGATGTTCCATTACACTGCACCACCTCTGGTGTTTAATTAGCCTAAAAATAGCATGTCAATCTCCCACACTAATAGTTACCTACAGACTAATTTAAATTTAATTACATTAAGTTTTATTTGTATAACACCATTTCACAACAAAGTCATCTCAGAGCACTTTACAGACAAATCAATTCAAGCCAATTCATTGTGGTCCAATCAAGAACATTCATGAAACAATAGCTTAGCTAAAGAAACCAACAGATTGCATTGAATCTTGACTTATTCACGATAAAAATACAAGTTAGCTAAACCCAGCCTTACTAGTTTATGTCCCTTCTCTGCCACTGCAACCCTCTCTGGAGCAATGGCATCCCTACATACAAGGCTGTCTGAACCTAGACTGTTGTCATTACTGGTTCCATGATGGTAGAACAAGTTATGATTCTCTTCTAACATCATTTCCTTTCCTTACACTTTAATAAATTTGAAATGTTTTTTATACTATGATATGTCCTCACTTAACACTTTTTTCCTGGGTGCACTCTGCTGAGACACATTGCTGTAGAGACAAGTCTGCCAATACTAGGACCTCATTAACTTGGTAGGACTGGTAGGGTGCTCTTAGTCACTTGTGACACAAAACTATTGACTGTCCCTTGAAAAGAATCATTGCAATTTTGAATCCTAAAAAAATGCCATACACATTCAGCTAATTTAGCTCCGGATTTTAATTTCTGAAAATGTGACCTAAAATGTTATTGATTTCTTATTTAACTTGTTTTATCGGTTTGTTTAATTTGTTGGTTCTATAAAGCAGAAGTTTGTTTTATCTATACAGATTTCATCAGTGTCTCCTTCCTTCAATTTGATACCATAGTTTGTACAAGAGCAACAGTTTACTGAAAAGATGGGATTATCTCTCCACTTCACAAACTAAAAATCTGGTGTTTTATAAACTGGGAGTGTTGAGTTGGAGAAACAAATGTATATTATGGCAAAGGAGGGTTCAATAGGTCCCATTAAGTACTATTGTTTAAAGGTACAGTGTGTAAGAATTACTGACAACTAGTGATAAAGATGGGCTAAGGAATTACTTTAAACAAAAAGCAAAGTTGCGAATGGATGGTGGCCATCAATAGCCAAAATTCTTCCTGATTCAGTATATACATGTTTTCATCCAGTGGCTACAGGTAGCTACTTCAAACAGGCATTACTTGGTATAACGGTGCTCTAGCATCTATCAAACAAAACTGCTACTGCTGTTTTAAAACTGAGATTGTTGTAAAACTGCACAGAGCTGTTTGTCAATTTAAAGACACCTCAGTAAAAATGGTGGCAACCATGTATGTGGACTCATGTCAAGTAAGTAGATATAAATTACTCACTTTGAGAGACTGGAAAAATAAGGCACCAACACACACATATATATATATATATGTATATATATATATATATATATATATATATATATATATATATATATATATATATATATATATATATTCTGTCAGTGACCTTTGATTTTGCTCCCTACTGCACCTTTAAGCTTTACATATTTCAGCATCTACCTTAGTTTTTCCCTGCCCTTCAGATTTTTCCAGTTTTCCAATAAGGTGAGATTGAAATGCTATTTTTTTTTCCTTTTGGTGCAATCACTAAATGTTTTTGTTTATTAAGCATCCATCTTTATTCTGAAGAGACAAGTAACTGCTTAATATTTATTTTGTGTGTCTTGATAATACACATTATATTTACTCCCCATATTTTTCTACGTGGATATTTAAGTGTGTTCTTCATATGATACATAGTATCATATAATTTTATTATCTACCTACAACGCCTGATTTCTGTGCTACATGTTGATCATCTAAATTATGTTAATTAGAACATGTGTTTTCTACCTCCAGTTTCATGTGTGTACTTATATATTACATGGTGTTCATTATGCCCCTGATTTATTAAGCAACACAGGGGCAACGCTCGTTGCCAAAATGGAGACCTATCCGTTGCTTGTGTGGGTGCATCTGCTTCACTCATTGGGATATGAATACAGACTGTAACAAAAGAATAACACAGAGGTAATTTGCTTATGTCTGTCACATTTTACACCCAAATTATGATGAAATTAACAGAATTGGACATGGTTCATCTCCTCTGATAAAAGCAGTAACAACATTCACAGATTTCTCCATGTTTGTGCAGAGCTTCTTCACAATTATGCTTCTTTCACTCACACCTCAGCAGAGCCTTTGCATAAAAAAAAAAGAAAAAAAAAAGAAAAGAATACACAAGTGAAGAGGCTTGCTGACAAAGTTTACTTGAAGCCATATTCCTTGATACACACACACACACACACACACACACACACATACACATGCACATAGGATCATTTAGAGAATTGGCTGTAAGGCTGCTCCCAGCTTGCCCACTGCGATCTGAAATGAGCTGTACAAAGAGCATTAACACAGTCAGACCAACACATGCAATTATAAATGTGCTTTCATGTGTTTATTGAGACAAAAATAATACAGTATTGGTAAATATATAGATGCAATATAGTATACAAGATGGAGAGAATGAGAAGAGTGAAGAAATCTTCACATATCTGCACATTTTTGTTTTTTTTCTGCATTTTAATTAAGTCACAATGAAGCTAATAACACACGAGTGTTGCTGCTATGGTCATTAGAGACCTGGAGAAGTTCCAAACTCTGAAAAAGTCATTTTCTTGTTCTGGACAAATAATAAATTAAGTGAAATAGTTGAAAACTAGAGAAATAATTGATTTTTTTTTTTTTTTTTTTTTTGTAAATAGGTTGGATTTTTTTTTTTTTTTACATAAACAATTCCCCTCAAAGTTTTAATGTGCAAACTCAAATGTTTCTATTAACATGTAAAATGGTCAAACAGCATATATGCATTGTAATGTCTGTTTTCTTTTTTTCCTTTTTTTTAATGAAGGTGTAGTTGCTGGTCTTTAAATCATGACTGATGCAATATAACTGTTTGCATGAGGACACCATCACATTTCTATATATTCATATAAAATGTGTACTCAGAGAGATCTGGATTCTTTTTCTTCATAGTTTTGTGCACACAGTATGAACATACTATATTAATTAAACTCTTTTTTCAGTTGACTGCTAAAACTTTTTGTGTCAGTGTTTTCAAAGACATTTCAGTGATAAAAAGCAGGAGAGATATTTTACTGTTGTATATTTGTCATTTGACTCTGTTAGCTTTTAATAGCTTATGTTGCTACTCAGATTGCTACAATTTCCATTAATGGAAATTTTTACTTCAGCAAAAAGTACAAATGGTTATGTAAATATTTATTTATATAAAAGTAATTTTAAAGTAATTTAAAATGTAGTGTAAGATGACACTGACTTAAACTAGAAGGAAAAACCGAAGAAAAAAAAGAAAACTGTGATGATAATGATACTAAATATTGCATTTGTAATAACTTTCAAGGAATATTAACCAAAATATACTATAAGATGTTTAAGTGAAGCAGATAAGTTGTGTGTAACCAAAGTAAAAATTCCTCTCCCTGATATTTGAAAGGTTGTATTGTAGTTGTTGGAAAGTTTTAAACACACTTTTTACACTTTGGGGCAAGTTCCATTTATAATATTTTAAACAAAAATGGGATTTTGTCTCCGTGTTAGGAATGTAGCCATTTTTCTTAAATCAATCAAATTGCATAAAATGTCAAAATACCATGAAAATGAAAATGTAAAGATCCTTTTCATGCGGCTGACTGGTAGTCAGAGGAAACAGTCTATGAAGCTGCTCAGCCAACCTCTGGTCTGCTTGGTTACTAGCCACTTAATGGCAGCCTTGATCACAAGACTTGTTTAGTGGTTTAAGAAATGGCTCTACCAATCTGATCTTAGGAAGCAACATCAGAAATAATACAAACCCAGCCAAAACTTCAGTGGCTGAAAAATGGGCCCCACGTGGCTCCATTATGGATTTTTGTGATTAATTTTCAGATCCATGCCAATTCTGCATCTAAGTATCTGATCATAACCAGAGTAGACAGTTCACATGAAACCAAATTGGAATCTGTAGACAATCACACCAAAATATGGGATTGGAAAAAAAAAAAAAAAAAAAAAAGAAAAAAAAAAGCATAATCATCTCCTTTTATGGCTGATAAATCTACTTTAGGGAAATGTGTTTGACACCTTTAATGCTGCTGACAGGCAAAACCTCACACAGTTCTACTTCATATTCTCCTCTCTGTCCTTCCCGCAGACAACCTCTCTTCTCTCTATGTCTCTATTTGTCCTCTCCTCCTCCTGAGTGATGTGGCGTGATGCACACTGTTACTCCTTCTTGACCTCTGCTGTGCAACTCGTCCTTCTAAATCCATCCCGCCCACAGTCCGCCCTGTCCCCTGTGACTTTCCCACCATTTTGCACCACTATGTCATTCCATCCTTTTTTATCCCATCACAGTCTCCCGATACGACTTTCTTGTGTTTCCTGTTACCTCTCCACCACACATTCACACCTCCCTCCTCTCCTTTAAGGCTTAACAAGCACCTTTTCTCCTTTTTCTTTCACACTTTCCTATCACTAATCCCCCCTTGTTGTTTGCCTTCCCTTTTGTCCGTTTGTTTCTCCTTACAATTACCTTGTCTGGACAGCATCTGGTAGTTTGACCCAGTGTGTGGGCATGCGTGTGGATGATACTGTTTGGACCAGGTGTCTATGCTGTCTTGTAGGCAGGCCTTGTCCTTCTGAATAGAACAGCTGCTAACAGATAGACAGTAGCTGGCTTCCCTGCAGGTTTGGCAACAAATACGAAATGCACTCTCATTATGCATTTCCTGTTTCACTCATGGCTTTAACAGAAACAAACAGTAACATGTTAAAATAAAGCACCATATTGTCCAATATCAACTTGAAAAACAAACATGAACTTGACTAAATACAGCCTTTAGCATTCAAACACAAACTAGAGGAGAAAATATCATAACCAAAATGAGATTATGTTGTCATTATTTAGAGTAAAAGTTAGGAAACCAAGGGATTCCTGATAACATTAATTATTAACCTGATCAACCTTATTAACGCTTACCTTCTGCAGCTGGTTGAAACAGAATTTTTTTTTTCTTGTTTCTAAAAATTCCTTCAGGATGATTACCAGCTGTTAGAGCCTCATGTAATTAGCAACCTCGTCAGTTTTGCATAGAAATAAATCATAAATACACACTAAGCATATTCTCATATGCTTTAAAACTTGAACGGTTTTAAGGTTAAACGCTCCAGAAATCATGCATTTTTCTATGATAAATAATATATATATGCAAGAGATTGCTATATGTCTTACTATATAACACCAGCCACCGCCAAGCTGCTGGTAACCACTAATCATATCACAGAGCTAAAAGTAATGTAAAGTAGTTTTTCAGTAAAATGGTGAATGAAATATTACATTTAAAATCAAAATCTTTGCTTACAAACTTCATTATGGTTCATTAGCACAGTTTCTCTGCATTGATGTGTCAGTTCAGACTTTATATCTGTAAATCACCTCTTGTATCCGTCCTCTCTCTGTGGTTTCTGTGATTACCACCAACCGTGCACTATAGATGCCAGTTGCAGCTGCTTCCTGAGTGACTTCAAATCCAAGATAAAAACAAAAAAAAAAGAAAAATTTCCAAAGATAAAAATCTTATCCTATGAACACAAAATAAGCTGCCAGTTTTTTATAAGGTGAAATAGAGTCATACAGCTATGCACGTTCACACCTACGAACAATTTGGAATTAATTTAGCATGTGTGTTTCTGGACTATGGAAGGTAACTGGAGCACTAGAAGAAAATCCCACACAAGCACAAAGAGAACTTTCAATCTCCACACTGAAAAGCCCCCGGCGAGGTTCAAACTATAAGCCTTCTCGCAGAGAGGCTACTGTGCTAACCAGTGTGCTTCACCTACTAAACAGAGAATCACAGTAATGAACTCATCTGCCGCCTTTTAAAGGTATAAAACTGATTTCTTGCCACACAAAAAGTGACATGCATCATAACTGTCTAGTACTTTTTATTCTTTTTTAACTTAAGCTTTAATTATTCAGGTAATGTATTTATTTATTGGAATGGAAATATCTAGAAGGCAAGAAGAATGAGATTTCTCACATGCTATAGAAGCTGGAGGTTATATTTTTAGGTATGTCATGATGTTTTATAACACATTTATGTAATACTCTTGGATTCTGAAGGTTTGTAGTGTTTCCACCTGCACTGACATCAAATCTTCTCATTCTTTAAAATGCTTTCACTTAAACTTACACCTCGTGTTTTTCAAGGTTTCATATTTTTAATGCTATGATCTAAATAAAGCAGAAATAACCTATGTCCTCAGTTTGTCATGTCACAAACAAATGTGTTATTAGCTAAACATGAATTAAATGAAAATATTATGTCTCAGAATGCCATTATCTTGGTTCCTCTAGGCTAAATTCTGCGAATTCAAGCATACATTTGTATGGTAAAGGAAGACTAGTTAGCTAGCTAGTTGCCAATCTAAAGCTAATGCATCCTATTGGGTCATCCTTGTGGACCTATCCATAAAGTTCAAATATTACTGCATCAAGCATTAGTGATTTTAGATATGCCCTAAATGTCATGAAAAGATAGCTGATGAAAAAACAGTTCAACAGTTTAACTTTTAATGCAAAGTTTTTTTTTTTTGTTTTGTTTTATTGCAAGCACATGCTTCTACTTTTCTAGAAGAAAAAATGCTGAATCACTTTATTGAGGAGTTTGACAGACAACGGAAAGAATCTCATGGACTTAACTGAATTTAGAGAAGAAACTCAATCCAAGCCCAGTTCAGCTTTAGAAAGCTTCAGTGAAAAGTAAATTCTTTGGGTTCTTAGTAGAGAACAAGCTGATCCTTCCTCCTGTCACATTCGCCTTACTTCATCACTGAGAGCAAAGCTTCCTCTATAAATATAATTACCTCATTGTGGTAAAGCTGGGCCCGCCCTCCCCAGTGACTGGCTGCCAGCTGTGGAACTGATGGATGAAGCATGAAATGGAGAAAGATTAAGAAACCTGATATAAACTTCTTAAGGGGTTTTTCAAAGCTTCTCATCCTCCGTTTACTTTTTTACCCCCTCCCTCTCACTTTACTTTCCACTTTTTTTCTCTTTCATGCTGCTGGACTATTCAATAAATGATGAAACTCAATATGGCCCTGCAACTCCAGTGTTTTGTGTTTCTCCTTTTACGGCCCATGTTGCTGCCTCTCATTTCTCTTTTTTATCTGAGCAACTAAATAAATAATGAGATTTCAAAGTTTTTCATGCAGTTATTTGTCTGGCACTCTCTGCCTTCCTTCCGGTAATTGCTGCAAGTCTATTTCTGGAATGCATGACTTTCAGTCAATTCATTCAGGACAACATATACTATGAAACACCACACCCCATTTTCTGGACTGTATGTTTTCCTTTTCTTTTTAAAATTATTTTCTTTATGAGTGGTTGTCTAAATTTTGCCCTTCCTTACTTAAGAACTCTGAGTTCTTAGAATAAGAATTAGATATTTGGTTTGTCCCCATCAATGTGCTGTTTATGGTCAAGAAATCAGCATCACATCTGGTTACAGCTGCAGCAACAAAATATGTCATCAGTTCAAAGATAAAACTACACACTCAGAATCTGCTATGGCTTATTTATATAGATTTGAGACAGAATACTTGGATCAGTATAA
This sequence comes from Melanotaenia boesemani, assembly GCF_017639745.1. Taxonomy (NCBI): domain Eukaryota; kingdom Metazoa; phylum Chordata; class Actinopteri; order Atheriniformes; family Melanotaeniidae; genus Melanotaenia; species Melanotaenia boesemani. The sequence goes on from NC_055701.1 coordinate 7,373,817, forward strand.
TCAGTTTATGCCCTACATTAGTACTTTAATCATTTACATTACTAATAGTAAAACAAAATAAACATGGAACATAATCCACTGCATCCTTCATTTCACTCTCCCAGTTTATATCTGTAGTGCTTTTAAATAGCTCCAAAGCCACAATAACATGCCTACGGGGCAGGATTAGAACCACAGTTAAAACTACCGAAAGGTCTTTGGACTCTTATTCTGATCTTCTGCCAGCAACTGATCTAGCTCCGGATAAGCTAGGCAGTGGTAAATAAGAGACTGGTTGTAGAAACTGAGAGTCCGGTGGAATCCTCTTCTTACCATTCTACAAGACGTCACCTGATGTTATGCAAGCAAATTAAATAATTCACATTCCTTTCCTGCCAACCCCGTGGATATGTAACTGACTTTGCTATCATCTCCCAGCTAGCGACTTGTATATTTATTTTTTATGTTTTCATATGAAGCGAAAAAGTACTTAAAAACTTGGATTCATACTGAACAGAGGATGTTACACCAGCGACTCTGATGTAACTACTGAATTCCTAATTCTGCCCCTTTGTATCTCTTACTGCAAAATTAATTAAATTGCTCCAGTGTGTTTATCAGTGTGTGCTGCTGCATGCACTGAACTTCAGTTATGTGCAGTTTGTAGGTTAGGTTTTAAAAGCTTAGTTAAATAAAAAAAATGTTGATAGTACTTAAAGAGAAACATGTATAACACGCCAATTCACCGGCACATAATGTGACTCGTTACTGCATATTATCATAATTATATAATTGGAAATACAAATACAGATAAAAACACAACCTCTAAATTTATTTGCAATGATATTAAATGATATAAAAACTAAATAAATATAGGAAAAAATAGAAAAAAAGAAAAAAGTAAATATTAAATAAATTTATAATAAATGAATAAGAATGAATGATATAAAATGAAATAATAAGATGAAATAAAAAAAATGAGAGAATTAAAATTTTGGGTTAAAACATTGAACACTGAATGTTTTGATGGCTGTGATGTCCATGATGAATTATATGCACACATATTATATTTAAACCAAATGCAAAATGCCTGCTGAAGACATCTAATGCTGCTGTTCATCACTTTCTATACATACTGCATTCTTTAAACGCAAGGCTTTTGTGTCAACTAGCCTCACAGCAGATTAATTAAAGTGCGTACCATATGTGAGTATCCATGCTGAGTAGCAGATGCCTGCTTTAAATGCTGGTCAACGGGCCAGTTTCCTGCATTCTGTTACATTTTCTTTTTTTCCCCTACTTTTTCCTCCAAAATGAAAATAAAGAGAGGAAAAACACACCAATAAATAAATAACATAATAATAATTTAAATGTAAAAGTCCGGTAGACTATGTTTGAATAAATGCACTTCAGGCCAGTTCTCCCTGAGCAAAACTATGTTGTACCGTAATGCAGATTACAGCATCTGTGTGCAGCTGATAAAGCACTGCACCGAGTAGCTGTAAGTTGATTACACTGAAGAGAGCTTCTGGATTATCTGTCCTTACTGAAGTTACAACAGCACCACTACATTGGCAAAACAACACAAAACTGGGAGCAAGTTTGGATCTGATAAAATGTATCTGGGAGGAAAGCAGCTGCAGCAAAGCTGCTGATGGCTGTGGATTTACACTGAATAAACTCTTTTCTTTGCTAGCAAAAACACTTGCTGTCAGAAATATAAACTGATTTCCAAAGTGCTTCACTTAATACCAGTAAGTACTGCCATGCACTTTGATAGAAAAGAGTTGTCTCATTTATTTAAGAATTTCACATTTTTGCACCCTGTGGGTTTTTAGGTATTCTTTAGCTGATGATAGGAAGATGTGATCTCGCAATGAAGATCTCTTGAGAAGCTTCTTTCTCCATGTCTATGTCACTGTTATCACTAATACAACATAAAGCCCTACTGTCCTTATCAATCCATATGTCTGTTTTTTTCTTTGTGTCATCCACCCTTCATCTCCATTTCTCCTTCAGTCTCTCTTTCAGTCCTTCTTTGTGCTCTTATCTGATGGACTGAATTATTCATGTTTATTCTTCAAGGAGGCTCTTTGTTCTCCCTCCTGGTGTTTTCTTTTAAAGCACTTGGGATAAGTGTGTGTATGTGTGCTGCATTTGCATGCTAGAACATCATCATACTCAAAATTCTTCTACTTTCATTCTATTCCATCATGCATGCTCATACACATGCAGCAAAAACACAAGGCAAGAGCCGCAGTCATGCTATATTCTCAGATAAATGTTTCTCTTCTGTCTTTTATTCTTCAGACAAGGGAAATATGAGAACTACTGTTCCATAGCTGTGTGGCCCCAACAATAATACTTTGAAGTTTTGAATAAATTTCATTCAATGTATTGAATTTTGGCCAACAACACTGATTCTGATCATTCACAGTATTAATAATTCATTAGCAGAGATCCAAAAACCAAAATATTTCATATATAATCAGTGGATCCTGAATTAAATTGAAATTGAATCAAAAATGTCTATGTCACCATAGTTTCAAGGTGAGCACTAAAGTTTAGCATCACCAAATCAGTTACCTGGCTATTTATCATGCTCTGAATAACAATATGAAAGTAGAAGTCACATTTTTCATTATAATGTTAACCATTTTATCCTGGATTTTACCTACTATTTTTTTTACCATTATTTCTTAAATCAAGGCCAAAAACCATCTTGTTTAAAGTTACAATGTCATTGACCACCATATTCTAATCAGTTGCTGGTTTAACAGTGTTTCTGAGATAACCTGCTATCATGCTTGATGCATGAGGAATTTTTTTTTTTTTTCTAATTTCTCCATTTAGATTTTATTTAATCTTGAAATATGTTACAATAAAGGGCATGTCATTTTGAATGATATGTATCCAATATCTGCAGCAAGAAGGGAGAGTGCAGCACAACCGCGGTTTGTAGCCAGCGAGCAGCACATCTTAGCTTTAGCCCACCTACCTCCGTTAGCTGGTTAGCTACCGCTAGCTCCGAGTTAGCTTGGTTAGCTCTTAGCTACAGGCAGCTTGGAGTTTGATGGGTGTCAATCATCCACACCAAACTTCACAGTCCCCCTCTCAGCTCCACCTCTTTGCCCATTTTTGGATTTTCCGGGAATTACAGACATGCGTGACGCTACCAAGAGGCGACGGTGGGAACCACCCAGTGAGCTTCATTTCAGCTCTTCAGACACTTATGAGTGACGTCACGGAGGCTCCGTCCATCTTTTGTATATAGTCTATGGTTCTTACTTTTCTGTGCAACATACAGTACATGTTTTTTCTGAAACTAAAATGGAATGGAGCAAGGGAAGGTGGGCATTTGAGATTCTAACTTGAGTATGGAGACCCTTTTAGACAATATATTCTTCTATATTCTTCTATATTCATCAGACAGCAACTGAAACTGTTGGCATCATGCCTTTAAGAACTTCCTGGTGCTTTTTAAACTAATCTTATGACATTCAGCCTTGTAAAATTCACAGATAAATCTCAACACATCAGAACAGCATGAAGTCACATCATTATATAAATGTGCACAGAAGGGGTTAATTTAACATGCGACCAGCTTGTTACAAAACAGATTGCATCATGACATGAGTAAATAACAAAGCTGTCTATGGTTTTCCTTGAAATCATGGGGAGCAGCACCTGGATCAAATTAAAAGGAAAAGATAAATAAATAACTGACTGTTCACTACAGGGTCTCTTCTCTGTCTGACAGACAACATTAGACACACAGTGCTTCAATGGTGAAGGTAGTGAAGTGAAACAATGTTTTCCTACAGCTTAAACAACACTTGTTACTGTAAGTGTAATAGAAACCAAACAGATAAAAATTCTCTGTCACACCAGCTGTTTATCATAATAAAGCATGCATAGCATTTGAAACTTTTCCCATCCAAAGTTGGTATGTTTTCCAAAACAACAGTGCACCTGTCACAGCAATATGTATAAATAACACTTTTTATTATATCTCATTTAATATGCTGTGTAATCTGAATAAAACTTTTTTAAAAGTCTTTAAATGACATGGTTAAGCTTTCAATTGTCTGCCATGTGTAAAAGGGGCCGTCAAACTTGAATGTGCTGATTGTTCTTGTCATCATTCTGTCTAATTCCCACTAATTCTTTTTATTTTTAAATTAAATCTGGCTTTTGTTGTAAAATTGAGTTTATCTTACGGTATTTTATTAACTCACACAGAATCTGAGGCTATGTCTTATTTGGCATCACTTGAGGCATTGTCCCTCAGGACTGTGGAGTCTCTTGGGGCCTGCAGAGCTGCTATATTTGAGAACTTTTTTGTAAGACAGCTTCAAATTGAACTTGACTAAAAAAAAGGAAATATTTAATTTTTATTACTGATGAATCTCAAACACGTCAGAATTGTTTCTAACATGGCAGCCTTTCTCGTTGCTATTTTCATATACATTTGTCGTGTATGTCAGGGTTGTCTTCAATACAAAGGCAGCAATGAGAAGGATCCAAAGTCGTGACATCACAGCACAAAGATAAATTCCCATGAGTCACATTGGATAAAAGTCAAATTAAATTAAATAAAAAAACACAAAATTTCCTTTGATATTGCCACAGCGTACTAAGCTTGTTGAGACCCAAAGAAAAACAAGAACAATGGTAATTCAATTCACAATTCAAAAGCAATTTGAGCTATTTGGAGAATGTATGCATAAGCTAACAGCTGCAGCATGAGTGATAGCAGCTTGAACTGACAAATTGCAAACTGTCGAAAAAGTGTTTTGTAAATTCATCCGAGTTTATTTGATAGTTTTAGCAAATAGTATCACTATATTTTAATATTACAGCTTCTGCATTTGACAGTTTTGCCCTGCAGCTCCTTGCTCAATACAACAAAAAGTTATTTTAGTGTTTTAAAATGTTTTCATCCCAAGACAAACTGTGCTTATTTCTGTTTCCATCTGCCCCTCTGTCTCTGAGGCACAGTTTTCAAAATACAACCGCCATGTCACTTAAGTAAATGCAATCATCTACATACGTGGTACTCGCCAGGCATACCAAGAGGCCCAAGGCAATCATCAAGTGTTCTCGTCCACCACAAAAAGGTTGAGTTAATTCTGTTCTGCTGATTGGAATCACAGCCACTCCACACTGTCTACAGCCTAGAGGCAAAATGAATATTCATACCAGTTTAGACCCTGGTCATGAATATTTAAAGTGGTTAACACCAGATATGCAAATAAGCCAGCCAAGCGAGATGGCTCCAGATCACAATATAATGATCACACACACACACTTGTGTGAGCAAACACACCATCGTGCTTTTCTTCCTAAAGGCAAGATGGTTGAAAGACTGAGAATGGATGCAAAACTTGAAGATGACACCACCAGGATGCGTCTTTACAAAGACAAGTTTGAGCAGCTGAACATGTTGATGGAGAGGGAAAATACATAAATAATAAATCTGAGTAAAAAAGTCCCACACTGCACATTAGATAAATGTGTTTATCTTATATGGTGTCAATGCTCAAGAGTGGCTTATGGTAAGATTAAATCCACCCCTCCTCAGTGGCAGCATTTTGTGTTGCCTGAATGTCCCCCTGCCCCAGGTTTATGATGAACAAGGTAGGTTAATAGAAACAAGAGAAATTAAATGACATAAAAATGTTCTGTTTATCCCTTAAGAGTAGCGGCAATGTTGTAGGAATAATTAATAATTCTCACTCATATCTTGTTTCAGATGTTGATGGCTGCTGTCAGTAACTACTTCCTGTAACTTTGAAGAAGCCTCTGACTGAACACACTGCTGTTTTCTCACTATGTTGTATAGAAGATGCAAAGTATTTTCTATTAGGTTCAGCAGCTTGTGCAGCATTCTTCTCTGGACAATCAGGAGCTCAAGCACAAAATCAGCCTTTTTTGATTTCTTAGCTAAATTTCTTTAAGTTCCTTGCTCTGGTTGCACTTCCCACAATACACTCATAGAAGATGTGGAACATCTTAGTGTAGGATCTCAGCTTCCTCAAGAAGTAGTCTTCTCTGAGCTTTCTTCTAGATATCTTCTGTGTTGCAATTCCAGTTTAGTTTACATAAACATTATTATTAATTATACTATTATTTATTATAGCCACATAAACAAAATAGTTTAATGATGAGAACTCTGAACTATTAGCTTTTAATTACAATTATACACATTTGTATATCAAAAGCACAAAAATGCTCAGAGGTTATTCATGCAGGAAATTTGAATGGCTTCACCACAGTCATAAAGACAAGAGTGTGAAATGGCAAGCATGTTACAGCCATGCAAGCAGCTCTGCAAAGCTGCTTAGGCTTAACAGTGTTTTATGTTATAAATAAGCAAACAAAAGAAAAAATGTTCAGCAGGTGAAGTGCTTAACATGTTCACCTACTGCAGCATGCTAAAAATCTCACCTCTAATGAGATACCTAAGGTAAACCTCTACCAAATGATGACATATTCTAATAATGTTGTTTGATCAATGCAATCATACAAGCTCCTTTCTATCATCACAGTCCCACCATGGAAAAAACAAATAAATAAAAAAATCCCTGGCATAATGCTCATTGAATGTCCTTTGAGGTAAAGCCTCTAACAAGCTTATCTCATCATGTACAGTTTGTGTCTATGGTCTTGTGAGCACCAGGTGTTACATATGACACAACCTAATGAGACCACACACAGAGACGTTCATATAGGACAGGATTAAGGCCAACTTACTTGCTGTCCATAAGCTCACCATTACCTGAGATCACACGCACACAGCCACACACATCCTTGTTTTCATGGCTTTATGGATGCTGTCCATATACATTTAAAACCAAGCTTTTTATCTTTTTAATATTCCTCTTTTTCTAGCAGCTGTTATTTACAACAGTTGGACTGTTGAATGCACTGACGACACCCTTCAGAGAACGAATGACATTGTCTTAATGCACAGTAAAGATCAGCAAAATCAAGCACAATCAATTAAGTCATTAGCTTTTGCTATGTTGTGCTTTGGCAAATGAAAACAGCTGCAACAGCATCTGATTTGTTTTATTGTGCAGTCAGAATGAGGTCATGCTGTGCGACAAAGCTCAACTAGGTCACAGGCTGTGACTCATTCTGTGTCGCTGTATACCTGGACTTAGCATAAACCCCACCAAGCAAAGGGGCATCTGCACCAAGCTGCACCAAGATCGTACTGATCTGCTAAACTGTGATTTGTTACAGTCCAACATAAGTTTATTTATTTATTTATTTTCCCAAGTTGAAGCCATTGATTATTATCCAACTTACAAAAGCAAAGAACACCCACTGACAGAGTTTACAATGGTCTTTGTGTGTTTGTGAGGGTTTGGCTTTTTGTGGATTTAACTGATTGTGGCTAAATTACATCTGACTACTCAAAAAAACATAAGAAACTTAATACAAGCTAAAAATATTTTAAATATTTCAAATCAGAGTAAAGCGTCTTCTGGGTTTGCTTTTATAATATGCATATTGAATTATTGTTAGTAATAGAAAAGTTTGCTAATGCCCTTAAATTAACATTGCTTATTTACCATAAGTATTAGATTTTAGTAACTGCTTTCAAATGCAACAAAAAAGAAAAATAAATAAATAACCAAAATCCCTGTCAAAGAGGATGCTGAAATAATAAGGTTTAAACTTTATTATCAGTGGTAATAGTTATTTCTTATTACCTTAAGGGGGTTGATAAAGTTTTTTTGTTTGTTTTGTTTTTGTTTTAACCTCATTTAATTTTGAAAACAGCAAAGCAAAGATCAGTTAGTTAAGTTTTAACTTTTTAACTTTTAAGTTTTAAGATGGCTACAGCCTCACCATATCTTTAGCCAAGCTGCAAGTGGTTTAGTAAGACGATATAAAAAATGGGGGGGAATCACTATAATATTTATCAGAAGCTACTATATATTTTTTCTTATTTAATTAAATATTCTTCCATGCATTTTTATTGCCTATAAGGCTTATCAGTTAATTGCTCTCTTCATTAAAGCAGTTTTTAATCTGTTAATTAAAACATCTCAGATCCATAACGCCTGTCAAATAAATCAAATACACACTATAGTAGAATGAAAGTAAATGAAATATTAAAACTTTTGTGCACTGCAGGCTTTAGCAAACTTTCCTCAGGCAGAGGTCAATAAGGGATTCTTTAGTATATGAGCATCCAAACAACATTAACAACCTTTTCCACATCAAATAATGATTAGATAGGAACTGCAGTAGTTTTGTTAATGTAATGAAAAGACAATTTTGTTATAATCTGGTTTATGTAACAGAGGAACTAGCATGTTTTGTAGTCGTGGTTAAAAGCCCTAATCCCTGGCTACTTTTTTATTTTACATCCATTCCAACATTCACAAATTTTGCCACTAATTGCTCTACTTCTGCCTAAGAAGCCAAAATAATAATAATAAAAAAAAAAACTTCTGGCTCTGTGGTTGAGACACTGAAGCATTTTAAATCAAAGATTTAAAAAATGAAAGAGTTTTTTTTTTTTTTTTTTTTTTATAATGAAAAGGGGCTCCAGAGTAGAAAGGATTAAAGATTCACTTAAAGCAGGGCTGTAACACCTCATTTAGATACAAATATCACATGGCACCACTGACCACACTCTGCATCACTGATGTGTAAAGGTGAGCCACTGCTGGTAAGTGAAAGTGTTTTCAAAGGCTTTCAAGTCCACTCATGCAAACAATCTTTACTGCACTGCCAGCAAACTAGGCACTCTCACCACCCTGTGTGTAGACGTCCCACACAACACGGGTTTATGTACACTTTATCGCACCCAGCTCTGATCAAGGCTAAGGTCATACTGAAGTCAAAATTCTTCATTATTATGACACGTTAAGCGAGGATTATTCTTTCTGTGTATGTTGCACATCGAAACGTGTGCACAGATGCTGCAAATGGAAGTTGCAACTCTCAACTCTATACCGTACAAATATGCTGATTCAATGTGAAATGCTGGTAAATGAGTAAATTGTTGAGTCATGCCTTCACAGGGCAGCTGCAGGAATGTTGTACTGGCCCACTTGCTTTTTACTGTGTGCAGGTACTTGGGTATTAGCACTTTATGAATGTACACCCTTCTGCTCTCTCCATCTTTCCAACCAATTATGCTGTGTTCCTGTACTCATCATCAATAGATCATTTTGACAGGTTACCTGCATGAACATCATTTATTCAGATTACAAATCATCATAAACAAATTAAAGAGTATTCTAACAATTCTCATATTTAACAATTTTATTCTAAGAAGGAAAATGCTTGTACTTTGTTCAGGATAAGAATTGCAATAAAAAAGCAAGTTTGGTTTGTGAGGTCTGTTTCATTTAAAGGCAAATGAGGCGAAAGCAATAGAATTGATTTGAACTGAACAAGAATAATTATTTGTTTCTCATTTTTGACATGTTTGTTGCAATATTGAATGTGCTCTCAGTAGTTGACTCAGCAGGATGTAATAGACATAAAGCTACCCTGACTTACAAAATGACGGCTTATTATGAGAGAGAAACAAGCCCTAAGGGTATTAACACATGCACACATACACACACACACACATAGACATTAGCTTATCCTAATAAATTACAGAAGAGGATTGAGTAGAAGTAATCTGGTGTTTTGTATTAATTCAACCTAACCTCCTGAAACAGCCGCAGTCATAGCTTGTTATATGTACAATCACGTTTAAAGTCAGGGCATAGTTGAATTTTTCAGCATATTAAAGCAACCAAACACTTTTTCTGACCTAATTCAAACAAGCTGCTCAATCCGTCCAAATGGTCTTCAAAGTACCGCAGCACAGAAAAGGGTTGTTTTAGTTAAAATAATAAACTGTGTTGCTCTGTGATCTTAAGGCTTCTGGCAACTGCCTTAAACCTCATCAATATTTATATGCCAATCAGATTACGGGGAGTTTTGTTGTCGGCAAGCAGTTTTCTGAGCTTAGGTTAGAACTGAGTAAAAACAGTAATGTAAATAAATAAATAAATAAAACTGCAACCAGCAGCAAGATTAGCTGGCTGCTATTTATAGTGTTTTAGTGTAGAAGCTTGCTAAGTGGGATGCAGTGATTTGGAAGTCATTACTACCTCCGAAAGACAAACTTTAAGCAAGAGTAAAATAGATCTAATACAGCATGTTACTGATATTATGTTCAACTTTAAGTGAGATATAAAAAAATAAACAGTTTGGGTGGAAAAAAGAATCAAACTTTCCATAACAGAATAAATTAAAAACACTTAAAATATCTTAACATTCGATAAGTTAATTTAGTTTAGGAATAAAACTATTATAACATTAAGGATAAATGAATGTAAAGCAAAACAATTTTATTTGTACATCACATTTAATGTACAAGACCATGCAAAGTGCTTTGCATAAAATCTTAAAAGCATTACAGTGGGCTGCAGAGGAAGCATTGAAAAGTGAATGAATTAAATGAGTTAAAATGAGTGAGTGGATGAAGAAATAGGTGAAAAAAGTCAAATAAGTGGAGAATTTTCACATATATAATTTGTCAAATGTAATATCTCTAACTCACAACATAATAAAGTTACAACATAATATTAAAATATTTATTTTAATTCATTTGTTTACTTATTTGACTATCCATCTATATATTGATCTATCATTCATCTTGATGAAATTAAATTTGCTCCTACGTTTTGAAGATTTGCTTCTAGAATTTTTGCTTTAAATTTTAACCCCAAATATGACTTTTGTGATCATTGCTCTTTCTGATCAACCAATGAAGTCTACTAAACAGAAGCCTATAAAGTGCTGAACCAGTAAGTGTACCCATATCTAGGCATTCTGTGTGTAGCGTTAATCTGTACGTGAACAGATGGCATGCACTAACAAGCTAAGCTAATGCAGCTATTGCTGGCATAGGTCTAGTATGATCTCCAACTTCCTGATCTCAAGCCTCTTAATTAAATGCAACATTTAATCTACTCAGTCCCTCTGCTGCTCCACAAAAAAAAAAAAAAAAGGAAAAAAAAAAGAAAAAAAATCACTGGTAAACTGGGCTTAACGCACAATTGGAGCAATTGCAACTGATCAAGACTTTCACAAAATTATTAAGTCCAACTACTACATTATGTGTTACTGATAAGAAGAATAAGAAATGTAATACTGTATCTATTTCTATACTTCTATCAACTGTCACTACTATTGCACCTCAAATAATGGCGGTAGCTGTAAATTCATTTCGACAGTTGCCTCAGCGAGACCATGTCACCTGAAGCTACACCATACTTGAATTTCAACCAGTTTAAACAACTTAAGTAGCCACAAATTTAGCTGTTAATTGATTTAATGGCCCTGAAAACTTACTCCAGATTTTTGCACTCTGTGGATCCCTACTGTAGTGAGGGGTAGTTTTAAAGCTAAAGCTGCATACTGAGTTGCCTATGGTGCTTCTCTATCTAAAAACTGCAGCTATTTGTCTGGAATATGAACTTTTAGATAAAGCCACACATTTAGCTGACCATGGTCCTGTAATGAGGGCTCAAAACTGTGTACCGCATGAAGAAACAGCACAATTTTGACTCCACAGTTAAGTGCCATGCAGTAGCTGTCCAAGGTCCTGAAAATGTCGACTGGCGCTTCACAGTGAGCTGTCCATGGTGCTGAACCCTCCTCCGTTCCTTCAAACTCAGCTGTCTGGGGTCCTGAAATGTCTAATTTAACTTTGACACTGAGCTGACCAGGGTTCTGAAATGTTTACTTTAGCTTTCTAGTTAGCTGTCCAGCAGTCTGAAAGAAGTTCTACAGACTACTGCTACATAGTAGGCTTCCTTGTATGTAGTCATATGTTGTGGCTGCCAAATAATGTAGCTGTTGCTGCATAATGTACTTACTCACAATAGACAATATGATATGTACTAAATGTAAACCAGTTAATATGTGAACACAATGACTCGTGGCCAGTTTACAGTTCCCATGTTTGCTAGTGTAAAAGATCTGTGTTGCATTAATTTAGGCATTTACATTAGTTTATTAGGGTAAACCAGTTCCCCATTTTGCAAGGATAATTTGATCGAGGATCAAATGGGATGTATTTACAAATTTGTAAATTTGTACATATGTAATCATGCAAAAAGCTTGTATGGTTAGATCCTTACAGAAGGAAGGAAATGTTATTTTCAGTAGATACAGAGACAGATATAATGTTTACATGTGTTATAATATTGCTCTACTTTGCGATGACCCCCATTTATGCACTTTGGCTCTGGTTTGAAAAGTCACTGTTTAAAGACTAAAACATTTTCTCTCTCTTTTTTTTAAAATCAAAAAGTGATTTGAAACATATGCAGATGCGCCTCATCTTGTCTCTGTCTGAACAAGACCTTAATTTTAACAGTCACAGGCTCTGTAGAGTCAAAGCTTTGCAGACTCCTTGTGCACTTTGGCAACTCAACTAGTCTTTATTTTTTGCCTTTTATTTATTTACTTTACTGTATTCTACATTTTTTATTGCTTCCTAATCCTAATCTATTAATTTTGTTTAATTCATTTTAATTTTTCAGTTGCTTTTAATGTATTTTTTTAATTGATTTGGCATTTTTCAGATGAATCAATGTATTTTGTTTCTCAAATCAATGATTTTCCATCTGTGTATGAAATGTCTGTGTGTTTTAACAATTATATTTTATATGCACAGCACATTGGCAACCATGTGTTTTTACAATGTGCTATATAATTAGTAGATTTGAGTCAATTTGATTGGACGGACCCCAGGTTTAAATCCACTGCTGTAGACTGATTGTGTACCAGTGCATGGAAATGTTTGAACAGAAAGGTAGCATGACATCTGTGGAACCCAGATTGGTTCACATATACACTGAAACCATGTACCATGCCAAGGTGATGCAATTCAGTCTGAGACTAAGTCAACAAATGTTGTTTTGGTCATCAACTACAACACAAACTGCCAATAAAAGTCCCTTTGACTACTTTGATGAATCCCAGTTTTAGTTTGAGGGTGATAACTCAGTGTACAAATTCTATTCATACCAAACACTACACCAAGTGTCTTAAACATTCCCTTGAACATCCATGTAAACACCAAGAAAACACATCAAAGCTTAAAGTAAGCTTGTTGTGGTTACCGTGGCTGAGGAGGTAGATTAATCATCCACTGCTTCAGCAGTGACCCAATTTTCCCACTCAGAGCATTTAAGATTCCTCATTTACCATCAGTGATATACAAAATAGATTTGACTGATGATTTAAAAGATCACTAATGGCATATTGTTAATAATTCATTATATGTATATGCTACCCTTACGCTTATAATATTGAGAAGGACGAGGTGGCCTTTGTTGTTTTAAATTGTATTTAACCTGACAAGTTGACACTATCAAAATGGCCTAAAGTGATATTTACTAAGGGGACAAATACACACATAAAGGGCACATTCACAGTCAAATTAGAAATGCTGAGTTGTACAATATACTGAAAGCGTTGACAATCGGAAAGTAGACAGATAAAAAAAAAGAAAAAAAATTAAATATTCTCATGTGTATAACGCAAACAGATTTTTTGCAGGTATAACTAAAACAACTAGCAAAAAAAGAAAAAAAAAAGAACAAAATCTGCTCCTGTGTTGAAGACTTAATCCTAGAAAGCGGGCAACTTAAAAGACAGAAATGTGGCTTATCTTAACAGGATGGTGGGCAACACATTTAACTGGCACTTTTATCGCACACACAGCTGGGGAGAATTTCGAAATGCAGCTCTGCAGAAAGTGTAGACCACACTCAGCATCAAAATGTTTTGTCAATAGAATGTGACGACTTACAGGAGTCTTGCTGAGTCATGCAACTCGTCCATCAACTGTTTAGGGGGCAACTGCTACCTAGGAAGTAAACGCTTGCAGTTAATAACTGAATGAATTCACCTTAAACACCAAATTTAGTGTGCTACAGTTTGGGGCCAATCATTAATCTTATGTTAGTTTACAAGCAGCTGCATGTTAGTAAGTAATCTACTTATGGCTTTTACAAAAAAAAATAAAAAAATAAAAATACTCCTTTGTTTTGAAATACTAAAAGACATCTCTCCAGCTTTATTAAAGCTCTACACTTTTCACCTTTGGGATTTATATATAATTTAAAAACTCACTTTTATTTCCTGGCCTTCAACCCAGCATGAGGTTATGAGACCATCAGTTGTCTTTATTGTTATTAGTTTTTTTAATCTGGTTTTAGTTTCTTTTTAAAAATGGTTTCATCTCTTTTTAAAGTTGTGCTTATGTCTGCTTTTTATTTATTTTCTTTGATTGTGTAGCCCACCGGTCAGCCACGTTGTTGTTGTTTAAGTGCTCTATAAATAGAGATGGTGTGATATGGTTTTCACTCAAAAAACTACTGTACTTTTAGATTGAGTTAATGTAAAGCTGTGTTTTATGGAGTGTGTATCTGCTCCTATCAGACTGAGTGCCATGTCTGGGCGAATACACCAGTGGCAAATGTGTTGCAATATTCATAATTAGTCTTGTGTTGACAGTGAAAATGGGTTCTGGATGACAAGCCTGACTTGCTACTAAAAGAATGAGAAATTACTCTCAGTGGTATCAGTTTGTTTGAAATAAGATGACAGACCAGATAGACAAATATAGCGCATGCCGTATGTGAAATGGTAAGTCATGTGTTTGAAGTGATAAAAAAAAATCTTGAAGACAGGTCCATAGGGGCAAAATGTTGTAGGAATTATGGTTAATAATGCAGTTAAGATATATAAACTGAGAATATATATATATATATATATATATATATATATATATATATATATATATATATATATATATATATATATATATATATATATATATATATATGATTTGTTAATTGTGGTTCTGTGTTCAGTTGTTAATTTAAAGGTTTGATGGGGATTTTATACAACAGTCTCACTTGTAGACACAAATGAAAAAAAATAGAATAGAATAGAACTTTGTCATTGCAACAATTGTAAAGAAAATTACCAAAAAAAAAAAAAAAATGATGAAATGATGAAATGATGAAATGAACTAGTCTGATTAGTAACTGGTTAATAAATTACTTTGTTTCTTGGTGGAAAAGCAAACATTGAAAGAGTATTGCTATTTAATATATTTTTTTTTTTTTATATGATTTGAATCTTACAATGTCATAATTTATAATCACATACTACTTTCCAAATGAGGTCAAACAGGTTTCACTGCACATCTCTACCATTCTTTTTTTTCCCTCTCATTAATTTCTTTTGGTATTCAGTTTTGGCATTTTTAAGTCTGTCTCATTGCCGTCTGTGTCTGTTTGCACACAGCCTGGAAGTCTTGACCTTTTTGGGCATTTTCTGACATTTATACTAATCGAGCCAGCTGGCATGTCATTTCAACTTGCAGAGAGATTCCTATTCATCAATCAGCGGAAACATATGAAGAATTTTGCAGTCCATGAATAGTTTGGTGAACATGGAGGGTCTTTGGAAAAAAAAAAAAAAACAACACTTCTAAAATAAAACTTCATTCATTCATTCATTATCTTGACCGCTTAGTCCATTACGGGTCACAGGTAAGTTGGAGCCTATCCCAGCATTTTAACAGGTGAGAGGCAGGGTACACCCTGGACAGGTCACCAGTACATCGCAAGGCCAACACAGATAGGGGCAAACAACCATTCACACTCGCACTCACTCCTAGGGAGAATTTAGAGTGACCAATTAACCTTACATGCATGTTTTTGGATGGTGGGAGAAGAACCCACGCATACACGGGGAAAACATGCAAACTCCACACAGAAAGGCCACCACCCCCCCAAAAAAGTTAAGAACAAAATTTTGAAGATCTGTAATAAGATACTTGTGGATAAGACCCGCTGTGCCCTGCACAATGCAAACATGGTAATATTGTTATCAGTCTGTTTTCAAATATACAGTGTCTATTGGTTATTTTACATGACTTGTGAAATGAGACATCAACACTGACAAAACTTCATTGTTTAGAGGAATCAAGTTAAAATGGAAGTCCCCATTTAAAATGTCTTGAGAATGACATTCTTTTAGGTTTTTATTTTATATATATATATATATCTGAATTAGTCTGAGCAGGAAATCAGTGTCCACTTCAGCTCTGAATCTACTTCATACATCTGCACCAATTAACATTATATAAAGTCTGATCGACGTACATACAGAGAGG
This sequence comes from Melanotaenia boesemani, assembly GCF_017639745.1. Classification (NCBI taxonomy): domain Eukaryota; kingdom Metazoa; phylum Chordata; class Actinopteri; order Atheriniformes; family Melanotaeniidae; genus Melanotaenia; species Melanotaenia boesemani. The sequence goes on from NC_055701.1 coordinate 7,390,027, forward strand.
GGAGACTAGCTACAGGCTCTGAGCCAAGCGTCTGCCTGCATTGTGTCACATTCACACAAATCTTATCAGTGCTGCACACAGCTCATTATCACCCAACATGTCTCCAATCTGTCATGTCACCCACTCCATACACTCACACCATCGTGCACACACAGACCCACACATACACAAACATCCTCCCCAAAGGCTTCTTAAACCTGGATATCGTGTCAAACATGTCACAGGTGATTGTGAAGCAGCAGGTGTGTGAAAGGAGGAGGTGGGAGGGATAGATTATGTGGGTGTGAAAGAAAGAACCAATAAAATAAAACCAATAAAACCAATAAAAGAAAGAACATCCCAAATCATATATGCAGTATTTACCTCCACGTAAGAAAGCCTGCTGCGGCTGCAACTAAACAACACTTGAGATGAATTTCTGCACAAACAGCAGCACCGTGGAAATCTATTCTGGAATAATTAAAGACTAATGGATTTTGAGCAGGATCTAGTGTTACCAAGAACCCAAAGACTAATCCTTCCTTGGCAAAGATAGAGTGTTACTGACAGTAACTTGATGGCACTGACACGGTATAGGTGCAGGTATCTCTGTGTGTCATTAAGGCAAAGTCTTACTGTCATATCAGAAAATTACATTGTTATGCTCTCTTTAAAATAATTGTGCATTTTTGTGGTTGCATGGGATTTTAAAAAACAAATAGCTATATTTGGTTGGAGCCACAAAAAATGCATAAAGATTGGACTCTGGAGGAATGAAGACGGTCATGTGATCTGATGAGTCCAGATCATCATGGTAAGAAGAGAGGCAGAAGAAGGGATGTGACCATCATGCCTAGTGCCAACTGTACAAGCCTGTGAGGGCACTCTATGATCTGGGGGTGCTGCAGTTGGTCAGGTTTAGGTTCAGCATCATTATGTGTTCAAATAATTTGGTCAGCTGATACCTGAATATACTCAATGGCCAAGTTATTCCATCCATTAATTTTTTCCTTTCCTGATGGTACGGCCATATTCCAAGAAGACAATGCCAGGATTCAAGAGGTTCAAACTGTGAAAGAGTGGTTCAGGGAGCAGGAGATGTCATTTTCACACATGTATTTGCCCCCACAGAGTCCAGACCTGAACCCCGTTGAGAAACTTTGGGATGCGCTGGAGAAGGCTTTCCACAGTGGTCGGACTCTCCCATCATCAAACTTGGTGAAAAATTAATTGAAACTCTGGAAAGAAAATAAATCGTATGGCACTGTAAAAGCTTACTGAAATGATCCCTCTGTGAATACTGCCATATCTAAAGCTAAAGGCGGTCCAACAAATTATTAGAGTGTGTGACCATTTGTTTTGATGGTGACTTTTGGCCAGGCAGTGTATTTCTGAACCTAATGGAATTTTAAATTCAGTACATTTGGTGTGAATAAAAGCCTTGGACTTGTAAAAACCAGCACTTTGGGCAAAACCACTGCCCAAAGTTTGAGATCCCTGCATTAAAAAAATGGAGACCAGACTGGCTTTAAATAAAAATGGCTGTTGTTGGCAAACAGCAGCTAAAGAGATGCTAGGCCTGAGACAGTAGCCTCCTTGTTGTCTTTCATGAACTCTTTTGACATTTTTTTTCTCTCTTTTTCTAGATGTTGCCTATTTGTAATTTCCATTTTACATGATGAATTATGAAACAGAACACCATCTTTGCCTGGACTGTCTACACTCATTTATTTCTATCGTCTTATTTGATTCAATCTCAGCCAATATAAAGAGTTTAACAACTGAGTTGGGAGATAGGGTTACTGTGGCATGTATTCCTGCTTTCATTAATATAAGATTGTTGCCCAAACCTATAATCAAAAAAGTTCATTTAAAAGAATGATATTATATATATATATATATATATATATATATATATATATATATATATATATATATATATAAATATATATATATATATATATATATACAGTTATGAGATTGAAATCATCATGAGTTCATTTGACTTTGAGTCAATCCAATTAGGTTTTACTTCCATTGGTCAACATGCCAAAAATATTTGCTTATGTTTTGAGGCAATAGAGTCAATGCAAACAAACACCAAAGTCCACTTTGTCTGGTAACTTTTGCAGGTATGAAATGTTAGATCTTTTTTTTTTTTAAGCATGTAAACTGATGTCAGAAAAATGTTTCATATAGGGAAATGCTTTAAACACTGATACTGTAAATTAAAACTAATGATAATGAAAATGGAAATGCAGTAGTCATACTGTAAATGGAAGTACAACACTGATATAGTAAAAGATAATACAGTAATGATACTGTAAATGGACATACATTAATTTACTGGCATCCACCATTTGGTTGGTTACTGTAAATTGTACGACAACTTTTTCACAGTGTAGACAAAGGTTAAAGACACAGTCTGAGGACATATCTTTGTGTTCTTCAAATCTCTGATCCACTTTGTATCCATTCTCTCTTTCTAGAAACATAATGCATCTTGGGGTTCAACCAGGTATATTATTAGGCCACTTTTATCATAGTGGGAGCAGAATATTAATCAGGTTGACCTAAATGGGATTCATTTTAAACATTTTGCACATAAGATTCCTGTTGAAGCAACTTCTCAGCTGTTTTAAATGTGAAAATTCAACTTTGGGTGAAGCTGATTTTATCAAACATATACTTTATATAACATATACTTATAACATATATACTTATAACATATACTTATATAACATAAACATATACTTTATATAACATATACTTTCATTTTCTGCTTGCATCTTCATTTTCTTACTCAAAAGTCTGATGTCATTCTCAGGACACGTTGATGGTAACCACATATGCAAGCATATGATTTCAGTCAGCCACACAGGCATCCTGCATATCACAGCATCAAAACAGCTTCCTAAGGCCTGTCTCTCCTCTGCTAATAGGAAATGTTCCCTAACATCTGCGGTCTTCATCCCTTTTCCCTCTCGCTATCTCCTCTGCTCTCAGTCTGTCTCTGAGCAGCAGAATAAATTGAATTAGAGCTCCACCACCCACTCTGCAGGATCCTGCAGCCCTCTGTCAGGCAGCTAAACAGTGAGAGGGGAAGAGAAGGGGGAAGTTGCAGAGGTAAACAGAAGGCAAAAAGAAAGTGAGAAAAACCCCATCATCCATGTATAGAATAAGAAACAATCCCAACAGCCTCATTACTTTGCTGTATGATATAATAAGGCTTAGAACACTTTTCTTCCTTCTTTTCAAGGTTGTGGGAAGAATAGAAAAAAAGAGAAATGGGGAAAATTGGGTTAAACAAGATGTATTTTTTTCTGTGTACCCACAAGGAAACTTGATTACCAGCACAATAACACAGACCGTATCTTACAAGACATTTAGGTTCGATACAAGCTGAAGTGCTACTTATTCAACACTAATGCCAGTAAAGCAAATCAAAGAGCAGGAGCAGCTTTCCTCCCAGTCTTACATTTCTGAATACTAAATCAAAACAGAATTTGCAGCACAAATGCACTGCTATTCATTCCAAACCTAATGGCACAGCAAACCAGTCTTCTTAGATGTAAAGAGGCGGCTAAACACAACTAAAATGAACTGAAAATCACCAATTTCTTTCTCGCTCATTCACCCACACAGTTTTTCTAGAGCTGGGGTTGCATTTGCATAATACTTCCATATCCACGGGCCATTAGTACCGGCAAATGAATTTATTGCTTTGATCAATCAGTGTGAGGTACTGTACTGGTACAAACCAATGAAACGCCGATCCAGCAGAAGATAGATCCATAGGAGGGAAAAGAAAGAGAAAAATAAAAAAAGGGCAGTTTTTATGTTGACTTGTTACAGATTTATTGAACTCCATAGACACTAAGGAGGATGAGGTTTGTTCAGAATTAATTAATATCGACTAAATTACTACACATCATATTTAAATAACTGAAGACCCAACACAATAATTTGTAGGAACCTCAATGTAAAGGGCTATTCTACCAGCATGGTCACTCAACCCAAATAATGACAGCTACATCAATTATAAACTATACTGATTTCTCAGCATAGGTCTTGTGTCATTTCAAGAAAGAATTAGTTCCATCCAAGAGACCAAGAGGAATCTAAAATACTTTACACAAAAGAAGGAAAAATCTTATATGTTTAAGTAAGACAAAAATCAAACCTCCTACTGAATTATAAAAGAAAGTGGGTGAAACAGGCTAAAAGTCATTTGGACAAATGTTTCCAAGTAGCTTTAGTTTTTAACTTATGTGTCTTGGTAAACAAGAAATTCATGAGAATTCATGATCCAAGACTGTTTACATCAAACAAACTCATTCTGGATGTGCACAGTGGATAAAAGTATGAGAGAAAACATAACGCTAAATAATTCAGTGTCTGTGCGGTGAAAAGTTTTTTGAAAGAAGTCTTTTTTTATAGCATACACACGCCCTCTTGTCATCATTTGCAACTGATAGGTGACGTCGGACAGTGCAACACACAATGAAAGCTTTATCTCTATCGTCTAAGTTGCGGCTTCTTGTGCACGCATACACTCAGCTTAATGTTTCTGCAAATAGATAGGCGGAAACAATGTCTACCCCCCCCCCCCCCCCCCCCCCCCTCTCTCTCTCTCTCTCTCTCTCTTTCTCTCATACACACACACACACAAACACACACACACACATCGTCTGCCCTTTTATCCAGCTATGCAGGTTCAGTGTGAAGTGCTCAAAAGATCAGCGCGTTGCAGTCTTTTCTGTGCGCTTTAGAAACCACTGCACGGACATGAGTGCAGGAGACGCACAGCGTGCCCAAGTTTTTTTTTTTTTTTCTAATCATTCGCTCTTGCTCTCGCGCACGCTCACACAAACAAGCACACAATCAAGTAAGAGCAGAGGTACTGCTGAGATGCCAGTGCTGAAAGTACCTGCGTGCCTTCATCCGCCAGGCCATTCTGACTTAAACCGGTCTCAAATTTGACCTTGCAATGTTCTCGCCCATACCCCCCAAACACACACACACACACACACTCTGGCTATAACCCCCCCCCCCCCCCCCCCCCCCCCCATTTTAGCACCTAGAACAAATGTCTATGCAACGCAATCTACAAATAACTCTTTACTGCCCCCGAAGAACCATCGTTCCAATACAATTAGATAGATAGATAGATAGATAGATAGATAGATAGATAGATAGATAGATAGATAGATAGATAGATAGATAGATAGATAGATATCAACGTCATTTGTGCGTAACGGAAGAAATATATCAGTTTACCTCTTTCCAGGTGCCTTTTCTTCCCTCTGTTAGGGCACAGTTATTTCTCCAAATCCCATCATAATAATAACATAGATCATTAAAGTTGTAACTCCACAGAAAAAGGTTCCAGATGAGAGAACATCCCCCGTATATGTCATGTGTCGAGGTAAGTGTGTGTAATATCCTTTAGGTGGCTGTAAATCCGTTAAGGTTTATAGTTCAGTCCTGTCTTCCAGAGGGGTGCGTCCGCTTTGCATTCTTACAGCGCCCGACGACTACATCCTCCTATTTCCCCCCTCGCTCTTTCACTCTCCCCCGTCTTTTTCTCTCCCGGTTTCATCCTGCCATCCGTGGCGCGAGAGAAGAAAAACCCATCCGTGAGAAGACTGGAGTTCTTCTCCCAGCCCGACCACCCGTCTCTCCCCCTGCTTCTCTCTTTTCTTCTTCAGCTTCTTCTTCTTTGCTTTTCTTCTTTTCCCTCGCTGTTCTCCCCTTCCTTCTCCCCCCCACCTTTTTGCACCTCTTGCAGGTGAAAAGGGAAAATATCCACTTAAAAAAATCCCTGTTAGCCTAATTGGGAGTCAAATTATTCCATTCTTTTTTAGTAGATATATTTCCAGCGGGTTATGCAAAGTTTGTTGATTGAACAGCTGTCTTTTAAATCCACATCAGTGTGTCTTCATGCTTTTTAGAGACGGTTAAATCTTTTCAGTGACGGATTTTTGGATTTTCACTCCCTCGCCCTCCTCTCACTCCGTCTCTCCGAGTCTATGTTTTACGTTGCTCAGCTTGTCAACTCTGCGTGGCTCCTCTGCAGTTAGGAGAATAGAATAGAATAGAATAGAATAGAATAGAAATTTAGACCAATGTGACACTCCAGTGAGCTGTCGTCCGGTCACTTACACCGATGGCTTAACGGCCCAGTCCCGCTGATCCTCGGTGTTCCTCGCAGGCTGCTTCTCCCGCACTGTTAATCCTCATAGCTCAACGACCTACAGCGGTGTCAGGTTTGATGAAAATAAATATTTCTACTTCCTGTTAAAGACTTCAAAATTAAATCCACCTTTTGCACAAGACCTCGCACAGCCAACACCCCCAAATATGTGGACTAGTTACTTGCCTCATTATTAGCTTTTTTCCTCCCACTTCCTGCACTAAAAGTAGGCTATACAGATATATAGATAGGTTTAACAATAATCTTATTACTAAATCGTATCAATAATTATTAAACGCATTTTATGCTAAATATAATAAATAAAATAAATAAATGAATAAATAAAGAAAAACATAAATAAATAAATTAATTAAAATACTTTGAAAAAAAGTGTAAAAAAATTTAATATATTAGCCCGCTTAAATAGACCTTTCAGACTCTCTTACATTTTCCAGATACATGTTAAAATATATATGAAAAAAGACATTATTGATCCCACAGTGGGGGGATTTTTGTGTTGTAGCTCTAAGGGATAGTTTTCATCAACTGTAAATCTGTCGAAAATCTATCAAATATTGTTTATCTTGAACAGTCTTAATACAACTCCGGAAACTAACACGGAAAACGATGATGCACTACCATCAATGTTTAATTTTCTGTGGTAATAAAGATATGGACGGACAGACAGACAGACAGACAGACAGACAGACAGACAGACAGACAGATAGATAGATAGATAGATAGATAGATAGATAGATAGATAGATAGATAGATAGATAGATAGATAGATAGATAGATAGATAGATAGATAGATAGAATTTTTATTCTAATTTTATTTGTTTTTGGGGGCATTTTTGTATTGTATTTTTATTAAGTGGGTATTCTTGGGGGTATGTCTTTGCACCACATGTATCACAAGGTTTGTATTCTGGAGTAACAATCCAAGCATTTCCGGTCTGCGCTTTGATAGACATTTCTGACTTTATGCACGCCGCTCACACTCTGGGTACTGCATCGAAGTTGTCTTTCTTTTACGCTTTTCATGGCGCATGTAGAAGTGGAGACTACCTATAACCACGGCCGAAATTTTGATCGAAACCCTATCTCCTATCGTTTTGTTAAGCAGAACTTATTTCCTAAATTGATGACTCCAGCGATCCAACTCTCATCCTTCTGAATCTCGTGCTCCTTCAGGCATTTTCACATGGAGGGAAATTGAGAAGCGGTTACGGCTGCCATCACCTGATTCATCGGTACTCCGCGGCGGACAGTACATTTTCAGAATAATCGCTCTTTCACCCTCGTTTCTCTGCGTGAAAGAGGCTGAAGTCTTGAAGAACTAGAGAAAAGCTCACGACCTAATGTCCCTGACGAAAAAGAATAATGTCAACGATGAAAGGGACGTTGGGGGCATGAATGAGCCCCATCATTATATATATACATGATTTTTTTTTAAGAGAATCTTTGAAAAAAACTATCTACTGTTCAGGAAGTGAACAACATACAGCAAATGTTTATTTGGACCTCAGCAGAGAGAATACCAGAGGGGGGAAAACAAATTACTTTCCTTTTAATATTTATTTATTGATTTATTCAACAGCTTTTTCCTTTTTTATGTTACTGCCAATCACATTCTTCTGCCATATGCTTTAATACATTTAATAAAATGTAAGGGATTGGCCATAGTTAAATTTTGGGAAAATAAATAAATTTTAGAGTCATAACTTTCTGTTTTGGCTGAAATATGGTCTCAGAATGCCTAAACATAGTTTTAATGTAAGCCATGATGCTGAAAGTATGACCAAAGTTCACTAGGTTATATCTCTTATAGAAAATGATGCATTTGCTAATTAACATGAGATGATGGGATGACTTTGGTCTTAGGATTGAAATATAGGGAGTTTTTTACAATTTTAACTTTTACTGTACCTGTGCTTCCACAGAATAATTGGTCATGACCAAATCTAACCTCCAGCTTATTGCTACCACCCACTGGTTTATTGATTCACTCTTAACAGTTTTTGAAGTCATTGAGACATCGTTAGGTGGCTGATGGGGTAGCTCCTTGGTGAAATTGCTATTCATTTGGGGACTGACAGCTCATAAAAGGTTGGAAATTAACAATCAGTTAACCATTTAAAGCCTAATCAGAGCCATCCACTTTTATTTTTCTAATAAACGTGTCTCCATTTAGTGATATAATCAATTCACAGATACCGCTTTGTTATAATTAAAGGGAATTTTATTAGTGCAATGGGTGCTGATTTGATTCTTTTCTGACCCATATGATTAAGTGACCATAGAGCAGTGCATTTGAAAGGCTTTAATTCAGTTATTGATTTCCAGAAACTCAATGAGCATTTTACCTCAACAGGCTTTCCATAAGGACAAGATTATTAATTGTTGATGCTGCAGATTTAACGGTAGAGCCCCCCTCTGTATAGTTATTATGGTTGATGATAGCCTTTGTAAGGTCAATCAGGGAATTTATATTTGATTGTTCAAGCGGTAGCTGCAGTGGGCCTCACAGAACACTTTAAGGGTTATTGGAATGACTGGCTTAAGTCACCAATGACATAGACAGAGCTTTGGATCTCTAAATCCTTATTCCAACTTTTTTTTTCCAAGGATTTTTCTCTTAAACTGCTGAACACAAATACTTTTAACAGAAGAATTGGAGTTTTATATGCAAATTAATATAGAGTTCTGTTCAGTGTTATTGAATTTTATGTCAAGATTTGTGATCACCCGATTATCACTGACTTTGCTGATTCTCTCACCACTGCTACCACATGGGGAAATTATTTATTTAATTACACTCTTAACCTAAGGACTGACTTAAATGATGGAATTTTTAATCAAGTTATGTCAACAGAGACGGAGGTTTATTCTGTAATCCCAGAGATGCTACAAAGATAAGATTGATAAGAAGTGGAACCAATAAATCTGAAAACATATTTCAGAACAACTAAAAAAGAAACACTAGAGAGAAATAATGACAAACCTGTACAGGCTGATGGGGATCTGGTAAGAAGCTCAAAAAACCAAGTTGTATTTACACAGACGGAGCTGACAATCAAATAAGGAACAGGTGTGAAAATGAAGAAATAGAAACCAGGTGTAACACAAGAGGAAGCAGGAAATACCCTTAACTGAAAACTCCAGAAACAGGCTGAGAAAAAAAAAGACAAGAAACAGAAATCAATCAAGGGCTCAACCGAAAACAAACTAAACGCCATAAATGATCACACACAGCATCTTATCCTTACATTCTTAATTTACTTTTTGGAAGTCCATTTGTTCAGAGACAGAATAGCAATAGTGTCACCAGAGGTTTCATCAACCAGAACTGTAAGCTTCCACACTGCTCAGCTTCATTTGGTCAGAAAAGCCAAACCAGAGACAGGAGTTGTGAATTAGCTCTGGCTACAAACTCCGTTTGCATGGCATCAGTTACAAACTTATGTGACTATGTACAAATACAATGTCCCTGTCAAATAATTAAAGAAAAATAAAATAAGTGTAATTTTATGACAAGATCAATACAGTTTTCCTCTCCCTCTCTTTTTGTGAATATTTGTTGTGGGTGTATAGTCCTCATTTCCTCCCAGAGTTTCCCAGACAGAAACAAACCAGTCTGTCTATGTGTGCCATGATAGGTGTCCATCTTACCTCACAATCTAATCACATATATTCCATATCCACTGCCTGGCCAAAAAAACAAAAGTCACCACAAAAGAAAAAGATCACACTCTAATATTTCATTGGACCACCTTTGATTATGGCAGTGTTCATTGTGTCACTGTTTTGATAACCTTCTGCAATGTCACATTTATTTCCATACAAAGCTGTAATAATTTTTCACCAAGGTCCTGTATTGATGGGAGAGTCCAACCACTGTGCAAAGCCTTCTCCAGCACATCCTGAAGATTCTCATTGGGGTTCAGGTCTAGACTCTGTGGGGGCCAATCCACATGTGAAAATGACATCTCCTGCTTCCTGAACCACTCCTTCACAATACCACCAGTGCCATCAGGGAAGAAAAAATCCATTGATGGAATAACCTGGTTGTTAGTATTCAGGTACCAGCTGACCTCATTCTTTGTGCTTATAATGTTACTGAACCTAAACCTGACCAAATGCAGCAACCCCAGATCATAGGCTGCTCCCACAGGCTTGCAGAGTAAGCTATAGGCATGCTGGCTGCATCACTTCATCTGCCTGTCTTGTCTGAAAAAGGGGAAATCTGGACTTATCAGACCACATGAGCCTCTCCCATTGCTCCAGAGTCCAATCTTTACGCTTTCTAGCAAATTGAAGCCTATTTTTCTAGGGGTTTTCTTATGGCTACACAGCTGTTCAGTCCAAATCTCTTGAATTCCTTCACATTGTGCATGTGGAAATGTTCTTGCTTTCAGTATTAATCATGAGTTCTACTTTTGTTTTTCTTTGATTTGATTTTACCAAACAGTTAAATGATCACCCATCACCATCATTCAGGATTTTTTTCTGACCACATTTCTTCCTCGAAGACAATTGTTTCCCACTATCCTTCCAGTTTTTAATAATGCATTGGACAGTTCTTAATCAAATTTTAGTAGTTTCTGCGTCTCCTGAGATGTTTTATCTGCTTCATTCCAATGATTTGACCCTTCTTAGACATACTAACATCTTTTCCACAACTACAAGATGTGTCTTTCAACATAGTTGTTAAAGAAATGAGAAGCTACTCGTTGGAAATAAATAACTTGTAGCCAGCTGAAAGCTAATCATCATGCAAAAAATGTTCTAATAGGAGGTTCATACTTATTTGAGTTAAATCCAAGTGTTGTCTTTTTTGGCGAAGCAGTGTGTTTGTTCTGAAAAAATCAGGAAGTCAGGAGTTAACATGGTGGTCGGATGGTAAAATATAGTAATCTGTAAAACCAAATTGCATTTCATTAAAGTCAATGATTCAGCACTTTTTATACAGATCATAAGTAATTCAGAGGACAAAAAAACATGATGAGACAGATGTAATGAATAGCCATTGTAGTTTCATATATTTCTAAATTGTTTTATATTGTTTACTTATAATCAAAATCTATAGACTGTAGAGTGTAGACACTGCAACAGTAGTACCACAGTAAAAATGAGAAAGCACCAGGTATTGTGTCATGTTTGTTTAAGCCAAAATTCTCCTCACCTGTACTTTATAGAATTTAAAACTCAGGGGCTGTTCTTAATAAGCACAGTGTCACTGACTGATGCTGATCAGTGCATTGATTGTCTGATCATTGGGGACCATGTTGGAAACAGTGGTAAGTCTGAAATAATTGGATAGTAGGATAAAAATCCGCTCAGTGAGATCTGGATCAGTGATCACAGCAAAAGACATCCAGTCACCTATTACAGATAAGGACTGCTTCACTGTAAGGTTGTATAGGGTAACTACAGTGTCCTGACATTTGTATTATCCCTTCATAACAGACACTTTAAAAAACAGAATACAATAAACTATCTGAACCTTTTATAACATCAGGAAATTCTTCCTTTGCTGCAGCTAGTTGTCAGATTGGACTCTTTAGATGTAATCTCTTTCATTCTCTACACTTGCCAGAATTTGACTATGTTAGACAACATTTTCATGGATATGACTGCCACTGAAGCCACAAAATCCCCAAACCATGGTAGTGTTAGTGTCATCCACAATCCACTGAGTCAAAAGCTAGATGGGAGCACAAAGGGACTGTCAGTGATAACATGAGTCAGTGACAACTTCTGTCACTATGGATCAAGTTATTGATTAGCTGTTATAGCTACTGCAGACAACAGCAGGTTTATATTGGCTGAAATCCGTTCACACATGAATGGGTGGGCAGAAAAGGACATACTCAGCAGTGACTTAGAGCTTGAGTACAGTTTTTTCTTTACTCATTGCTTTTATTACATATTTATTTCCCTCGGAAATAATATTCAGAGCATTCAGTTGTTTTGAAATGTTGACAGAATCCGTTTCAGCCTCACTAAATGGGGAACAGATTCAGATCAGCTTTTGTGCGATGGTTTTATGTCCAGTCTAAAAAGGGAGACAGTAAAATATATGCAAAGCAAAGGACATATATTTTCACTTGATACAGTTGTTAGAAGTTATGCAAAAATTACAATAACTGAATGATTTACTTAAAAAAAGTTTATATCCTTTTCATTACACAAGTCATTTCAAAAGAATAGATCATGTTATATTAAACTATATGTGCATAGATGATGGAAAACTAGGCATATGGGTCCTTTTCTTTGGTTTAAGTTTCCATTTAAATTTCCCAGCAAAGCATTAAATCATGCGAACTGTCAGTTCACTGGAGGGGAAGGTGTCAATGTCACATTTTGCACCGACAGGGCATGAAATGTACATGTCAACATGAAAAGACTTAATGAGTTTTTACTGAAATGCCAAGAAAAGCACATATTGGGAAACAGGAGGAGACAGCAAAAAAAAAAAAAAATGTGTGATTTTCACTCAGAAGACGTCCTTCCAGTCCTTTGTGAGACTGCTAACTTTAGTTATATTTTCATAGTGAACTTTATTCTATAATATATGTCATGTTGTGCTGTTTGTTCTTTTGTGTAAGTTAGGTTAAAATTATATGGCTAGGCTTAGGAGAACTTGAAAATTGGGTATTAATAGACATAAATAACAAAACACTTCTGTTAATATCTGGTGAGGACAGTGTCATTTTAACATATTTTTTCTAACTATCAGAACCACTTGTTATATTTCCATGATGATGTCCATTAGAGGAAGAATATCAGGTAGTCATAGTGGTCCGGTAACACCTACAAACATTCAAAAAAATAAAAACAGCTAAATAGATTGCTGCAAATCATAATGCAATCAAATTATACATTTTTCACAACTGTGTTGATTTGAATGAGGTAATAAGAAAACATTTACTATAAAACAGTGTAAATAGGCAAAAAATATACCCTAACAAAATTTTAAGTGTCTCATGACAGTGTGCACATAGGCTCTGTGGACTACTTTCATCCATACAGAAAATGTTACATAGGAATTTACCTAAACATTTTGTACAAGCTTGTCCTTATGTGATCACAACATCCACTTTATTTTGCAGAAATATCCGGTCTAATTTTACCAGTGTAGAAAAGAGACAGATATAAGGATGCTATTTCTATCTAAAAAATAACACCCTCACTCCACTGATTCCTAGGTAACAGAGATCCCAGTTGAGACAAAAAACGTCACAACAAAACACAACACTTAATTTAAGGTGATATTAATTTGTTATACTTCCAATCTTAGTAGTTGCAGTTGCTGTTTGCCCATATGGAGACTTGCCCTGACGCAGTAGTGATGTAGGTACATTTCCCTCTGTGATGATTTGGTAAGAAAGCCCCATTTTCTCCTGCAAATCGTCATTTAATACAAACTCACAACAGTGGAGAAGCCACTTGTGTCCTAATATATGGGTCTATTCTATTTAATTAAAAAAAAAACAAAAAAAAAACAAACAAAAAAAACACTTTTCCACCAGTTTCTCAGTTTTCAAGTTCAATGATTCTCAAACATGAATAATCTCTTTGCTTCTGAATATAGTTAAGCACTCTATCTTTGATGTATGTCAGCACAAGAAAAGAAATTTATGATACACACGTGGACAAAATTGTTGGTACCCTACAGTTAATAAAAGAAAAACTTACAATGGTCACAGAAATAACTTGAATCTGACAAAAGTAATAATGAATAAAAATTCAATTAAATTTAACCAATGAAAGTCAGACACTGCTTTTCAACCATGCTTCAACAGAATTATTTAAAAAAATAAACTCATGAAACAAGCCTGGAAAAAAATTATTGTACCTCTAGAAAAGACTGAAAATAATGTGACCAAAGGGGCATGTTAATCCAAGGTGTGTCCACTAATTAGCATCACAGGTGTCTACAATCTTGTAATCAGTCAGTGGGCCTATATATAGGCTACAGGTAGTCACTGTGCTGTTTGGTAACATGTTGTGTACCACACTCAACATGGACCAGAGGAAGCAAAGGAAAGAGTTGTCTCAGGAGATTAAAAAGAATATTATAGACAAGCATGTTAAAGGTAAAGGCTATAAGACCATCTCCAAGCATCTTGATGTTCCTGTGACTACAGTTGCACATATTATTCAGAAATTTAAGATCCATGGGACTGTAGCCAACCTCCCTGGACGTGGCCGCAGGAGGAAAATTGATGACAAATCAAACAGACGGATAATACGAACGGTAACAAAAGAGCCCAGAAAAACTTCTAAAGAGATTAAAGGTGCACTTCAAGCTCAAGGAACATCAGTGTCAGATTGCACCATTCGTTGTTGTTTGAACGAAAGTGGACTTAATGGGAGACGACCAAGGAGGACACCATTGTTAAAAACAAACCATAAAAAAGCCAAACTGCATGTTGACAAGCCACAAAGCTTCTCGGAGAATGTCCTATGGACAGATGAGACAAAAATGGAACTTTTTGCCAAAGCACATCAGCTCTTTGTTTATAGATGGAAAAATGAAGCATATGAAGAAGAGAACACTGTCCCTACTTTGAAACATGGAGGAGGCTCTGTTATGTTCTGGGGCTGCTTTGCTGCATCTGGCACAGGGTGTCTTGAATCTGTGCAGGTACAATGAAATCTCAAGACTATCAAGGGATTCTAGAGAGAAATGTGCTGCCAGTGTCAGAAAGCCTGGTCTCAGTTGCAGGTCATGGGTCTTGCAACAGGACAATGACCCAAAACACAGCTAAAAACACCCAAGAGGAAAACACTGGACTATTCTAAAGTGGCCTTCTGAGCCCTGACCTAAATCCTATTGAGCATCTTTGGAAGGAGCTGAAACATGCCGTCTGGAAAAGGCTCCCTTCAAACCCGAGACAACTGGAGCAGTTTGCTTATGAGGAGTGGGTCAAAATACCTGCTGAGAGGTGCAGAAGTCTCATTGACAGTTACAGGAATCGTTTGATTGCAGTGGTTGCCTCAAAAGGGCACCATCATTTTTGTCCAGGCCTGTTTCATGAGTTTATGTTTTTAAATAATTGTGTTGAAGCATGGTCGAAAAGCAACGTCTGACTTCCATTGGTTAAATTTCATAGAATTTTCTTTCTTTTATTTATTTATTTTTTTTTAATTTTATTTAATTTTTTTTAATTTTGTCAGATTCAAGTTATTTTCTGTGACCATTGTGGGTCACAGAAAATGACTGACAATATATATTAGCTTTAAAGTGAACATTTAAATATCTTAAAGCGCTAATGGTGAATCATTTTGTGCCTCAGCAGGATACTTGCAACCAGTCAACAATTTTCATCTTACATCCTTCTATGATTTGTGTAACTGGCTTCAAATCAGCAGTGAACTTTGATCAGTCTGTGTGCTCTTGCAAGCAGATGTATTAATCTTAAAAACAATCATAGTTCTTGTAGTTTAATTAATAAGCATGTTCTATATACAAATGCAATTTTGCAGAGATGCAATTTTGAAGGTAAGGGACATAAATATGAGCAGAACAGAAGCTCTGCTGGTTCTGGGGTTATATGTGGGAGTTTCTGACTTTCATACTTTAAGGCTAAAAAGATTTAAACTGCAATAATGGGAACATTATGTTGAGTAACATAACTATAGAGGTTTTAGTAGTTTACCAAAAATGTAAACACAGTAACATTTTGGCCTTTAACCTGCCCATTAGGCTGCAGGAAAATTATCCTCCAAAGTGTTTAAGTTGTGGGTAGGTTGTATCAAGTTGATATCAAAGCTACAGGTAATATGTTCCTTAAAGATAAAAGTGTTGTGGAGCAAAAACTTGAGCTTAAGCTTCTCTGAATGTGATTTTAGGACTGTTCAGCAATAAAGATTTTTAATTTGGATTCTCTGCGATTAATCAGGATTTTGTTATGCATAAAATTCAATATTAAAAAAAAAAGTGGTCTATGGCACACTTTACTCTGAAAAGTCCAAACATCAAGGAAAATGCAATAACCTTTGGTTTTAAAAAGTGTTTTATTATTATTATTATTCCCTTGTAGAGCTTAAATATTATAGAAACATTACATAACTTTCCAAATTTAAAACTCTGCATTTCTGACTTGTTTGATGGTACAGTGACATCTGTTGTGTACATTTCCGGAGGAGTAGTTGCAGCATCCTGAGGCTGAAAAACCATGCTATACAACTTTTTCTTACGGGACTCCACGAGACGTTGCAGCTGAGTTTCGCTCAGCATCACGTGCGAGCAAGCAGAGATCTCAATGGCTGTTTTGAATGTGCAGCATGGCTGATTTAGCACAGAAATACAAGAAAACATTATCATAGGTGGAAAGGGAAAAAAGAGAGAGAGAAAGGGACAATGCCAGAAATAAGGCAAGCCTCAAGATAAGACTTGTCATTTACTGGCTGGACAGAGCTGTACTACACTTCTACAGTACAGGTAGTATTAAAGTTGGATTAAAGGGGGTGTGTCTCAGAGAAAATCTGTAGTGTGTCTTTAAAGTAATAAAATAAAATATTTGACAAAGGATATTAATTTTCAAAATGTATTATTATTAATCAGCAGAAATTAATTTCAGTGACGTCTGAAAAACTTTAAACTACAGAGGAAACATTTCTTGAAAATGAATTTCTCTGCTGGAACAGACAGAAATCAGGATTAGAATCCTGGCATTTCTAGATTGTGTTGGAAAGTCAGTTTTTAATCAGATTTTGCTGTAGAAAGAATGAATTTGGTTGCTTCACACTTTCCATTGAAACTCTGAAAGAAGCGCAGTATGCAAGGACCTAAATTTGAGCGAGCGTGCCTTAGTTTATGTTGACAGATCGAAAAACTGGAGGATCTAAAGGCATAAATTATACGTAAGGCTCATTCCAAATACTCACCCCACACATACCTCCTATAATCTGTGGTTTAGATGTATAATCAGGATCAGTGAACATAAAACTGATGTGTCTCAATGGCATTACCGTCTTAATACATTAAACATTTAAACAATTTAAAGTGCCCAGCGCTAGTTTTAATTATGTGCTTAACCTTTTCAGTAGTGATAATTTATTTTTGCAGCCTTTAAAGGCAGTATCAAATCAGTTCTTAAAATACACATGATATTTAAGATATCCCAGAATATCTTGTGTTAAAGGCAGTAAACTCACTGGTTTAATCATCCCCATCTGAAACATTTATCTATGACTGAACATAACATTTAATGTAAACCTGTGAATATTAGACTGAATAAAATATAATGTTTCAATTAAATATGTTTAAAAGATGCAGTGATTGCCAGTTATCTTTATAGTCCTACTGACCTCAAAGTCACAGGCCAAAGCCAGGTGGGCGGAGGGGGCCCAGAGGAGGGTCCAGGCCCCAGCAAACAATCCAGGTGACAAAGTTCAGGAGGTCGGCCCCGAAGCCACGCAAACAGGAGTTGGATCTCAGCATCATCTGTTTAAGGACAGGTCCTGGCGCCCAAGGCAGAGGAGGAGTGACCCCCTCAGTGGCAGGAACCACATGTGGTGGAGTGACCTGCTCGGCGGCAGGAACCACAGGAGGCGAAGAGACCTCCTCAAAGACTGGAACCCAAGGAGTGGGAGGAGGAGTGACCCCCTTGGAGACATGGACCACAGGCAGAGGATCATACCAACCAGGGACCCCCTCTGGAACAGGAACCAGAAGAGAGGCGTCTCGACCTGAGAACCCTTTAGGACTGGAGAATCCCTCGGAAACAGGAGCCAGAGGCAGAGGAGCATGGAACACGGACTCGAGCTGGATGAGGAGCGCTCTATCCCAGGACCCCCTCAGGAGACACCATGGACTTGGGCATTGGACGTTGAAGCACTGGAGAAAACCTGGGTGCTGGCATGGGATGCTGCAGAGCCGGCAGAGACACTGAAGACGTGAGGCATGGAGCTGGTGGTGACACTGGAGAAGTGAAGCGTGGAGATGGCAGTGACGAGGCTGTCTGGAGCCTCGCCTCTGTCTGGCCAAGGCTGCGGTCCATGTAGACCCCTGAGGCACGGGTCTTACAGGAGGTGTCCAGACCGCCAATCTGGAGCCCCACAACGGCAACCTCTCTGGAAAATCATCTGTCAGGATGGCATGCCACTCCAGCCAGCTCATCAGTTCCCCCAAAATAATGTAAGGGTGGCCCACTGGGTCCTTGTGTGGCCAGTTCATTCTGTCACGAGAGCCGTGGAAGTGAGGACCCAAAAGCAGGCTTAAGAGGCAGGAGACAGACTGGTTGTGGTAAAAGGTTTAATAACAAAACTAAACATACAAAAACAGAAGGCTATGATGGCAAAAAATGTGGACATGGAACGGACAAACTAAACTAACAGCACTAACAGAAAATGAGCAAACACTGAACTGGCAAGGTAGGAACTGAAACTAATGGCTTATCTACACTAAGGAACTAATGGTACACAGGTGAGGTGAATTAACAAATCAGACCCGGTGAACTACTAATGAGCAGAAACCAAAAAAACAGAACATGGTCCTAAATACAAGAAACCAAGATCAAACCAAAAATATGACAAAAACCAAACACAAGAAACAAGAACATAAACCGTGAACTATGACAGTTTCAGTCAAATTTGTAGCCAAGTAGCTTTTCTGCTTGAGGTGTAGATTTAAAAGCATTAATAGAATTGATGGTGACATTGTTATATTTTCATATACTTAAACAAACTGCAACAACAACAACAGAAACAAACCTCTGAATATTTACACAAGCCTGCATTTAATTAACACTAGAACCAGACTGATGATACTCCTTCATTCTGATCCCCTTTGGAAGGCAATGAAGCTTCACCCTCATTAAATTTGGCATAGCTGATAAAACTAGATATTATGTAAGCAACTTGGACAGTATTCCCACACAGACATACAAACCTGCTCCAGCAAGGGGGTAGCAGTCCTTTCGGCTAGCACATTAATTCCAGGATGAGAGATGAGAGCTGTTAAGTGCCATGGGCAACGGTTGCTGGGTCACAAGGATGTCGTATTGATTAAATGAACTTGACCACTGCTACTGCAAATCATATTACTTATAATTAGACGTAAAATAGGTAATTATTCTTTCAAGTCAGTGTAAACCACATTATTAAATAAACTATACTTTCTACATAGTGTAAAGGGTGCATTAGCTGAATATGAGGTCTTGTTAACTTTAGCATTTGATGTGCTAGAAAATGAATACATACCACAATCCAGGAAGCTATTGTTTTCTAGTGTTGACATCAATGTGTACATAGTAGGTTATTAGCTGTCATTCTTCACCTCAACAAAAGGGATAAAAGGATAAATTGCAACAGTTCTACAATGACATTGTTAATGATTAAAAATTGATAAACAAAAATGAAGATTTAGTGCAAATAAAGGATCGGAAACTGTTTTAAAAGATGAATGAAAACATTTAAACCTTGCAGAAAAAGGAGGCTAAAGCAAACCTCCTTTAGGATAAGCTATAAAGAAGGGATTAATAAAATTGAAAAATAAAAGAGAATAACAACATTATGTTTCAGGGTGCAAACAGATGAATAAAAACTTAATAAGTAAAGCTCTTGAACACCAATATTGGTATTTGACACATCTGAGTTTTCTATAGTGTATGAAAATAAGAAAAGAAAAGAAAAGACTTTATTGATCCCTCAATAGGGAAATTTACACGCCACAGCAACAAGAATGTAGTCGACAGAGGATAGGACATGCAAAGAATAAAAAGGGAAACAGATAGTCAACAATAGCAGAGTCATTGTTGACTCTTCTGCATATGAACTTCTGCAAGAGGGGGGAGTTGTAGCTGAAGTCCGAGATGTACATTGTGAACAGGAATGATGAGAGCACCCTCCCCTGGGAGGCCCCCATGCTGCAGACTACCACATCTGATTCACAGCCATGCATCCTGTAACGGGAAGAGCGTGTTGTGGTACGGGGAATTAGCTCAGTTAGCCGGATAAAGCTGCCACAAAGTTGACAAACTCACAGCGACACTGGTACTGAAGATTCCACAGTGCGTGCTCTTTAATAAAAGGACATTCGTCAACCATATAAAGCCCGGTTGGACGGCTACTGTCTCATCATACATAAATAAAACAGCGCCACACAACACGTCCGTCACAAAAAATGGGAAAAAGAAAGGAAAAGAGCCAAGCTCCCTAAAATGTCCGTCTGCAGTCCAAGCGTTCGCAAGACGATCTCCTGTCTTCTCGAAGTATCTTGATGATGTCATCATTAGAAGACGACCAAGAGAAGTCTTAAAGGGCCATTCCACAAATACAACTGTTACATTACCCCCCTGGTGAAAAAAGGCTGTCCCCAGCCGTACACAACAAGGGAACAGACTAATCACTAAGTGTTTCCATACATGGACAAACATCTTAAGACCTTTTAGCCAAACAGGGTGAATGACAGCATAATACTGAAACATCTGGCATACATGACAGAGTCCCATACAGTGGAATGACTAACTAAAATGCACAAAAAAATGCCAAAAAATGAAAATTCACAGATACACACATTCGACATGAAATCTCCATTTTCTGTAAATTGCTTTTTCCAAAGAATTTTTTCAATTTTTTTGTTTTTCCTTTTTATAACAGTTGAAAGAACTTTACAACAAAACCAACAAAAAGATGTTTCAACATGACATGAACTGTGCAGAAAATTTAAACCACTGGCACATTTTAACAAAAAGCAAACAATGACAAACAACTCAACGTCATTGTAAGTCAAGTCATCTAGTGTGATGAGGAATAGTCCACCTATTGACCGACCAACCAGACGTAACCCTGGGTGATGGTGATTAAATCAACTGGATCAGACTGGAGGTGGGACTCAGGTTTCTGGGCCTGAGTGGAATGAGGGGTCCCAATCCCTAAGTAATATGGCCTGTCAATGTAAGGACCAGCCATATGGGGCATTGGAGAGGCTGCTGGGAAAAGGCGGGCAGACTGTCGGGAGGGGCCTGTGTCACCTGTATTAGTCTGGTTAGACCAGCGTTTCAAAATGTCGTTCTGAAGGTCAAGTGAGTCGTGGAGGCATTGTTGAAGCATTTCAACCTCTGCTTGTAAGCTCTGCACTTTATGTTCCAGGTTAGCAGGAGTCTGTCTTCGGACATTTAAACCATGTAAACCAAAATCATCAAAAGGGTCGTTGAAGTCAGGATGAGTGGCCATAATGACTAGTTATTTAGCTGAAATATCCTCAAAAATATCAGTAAGTAGAAAAGTTGAGTAAACTCACAGGAATGTGTAACCACTTTTAGAGATGATTGGTTCACCTTACAAATTCCCCACAGGAGTGAGAGAGAAAGTTTCAAAACATGGGCCACATACTTTACACAGTGGCAGTAAATAAGAAAAACAGCAGAAAATTGGCCCGACCAGTACTATGGCATTTCTCACATATTTCAATCAAAATTGTTCAACTTCAATAGAAATAAATGCAAAAGATTAAGTAAACAGGATATGTCACAGTTATTATTCACCTTCGTTCGTTTTCTATGTCTTTTCACTAATGTGTCCTTTTTTTTTTTTTTTTTTTTTTTTTTTTTTTTTTCAAAAATCCTCACTTACTTGGCGAAAGAGACCATACCAGAAACAATGGCGTGAGAAGATGGCGGTCCGGTGAATGCGAGTGCAGCCGCGTGGCGATGAAGAGGAGAGAAAGAGAGGCCGAATCCAAGCTGCCACTCAGCAAGCTCGAAACCCAGGTTAAACTGAAGATATCTGCCGTGTAGACGGTAAAATGGACGAAGAAGATGGTTTGGTGGTGTAGAACTCCAACAGGAATCCGTGTTTTTCCTACTGTCGGCAGATCCGATTGTGTGTGTTCCAGCGGTGATCAGAGGACTCCGACCTGTAGTCAGCTAGCATGTAGCACCACGTGCAGGGTGAAAGGCTCTCTTCCTCCCGACTGGTTTGTGCTGGAATATTCTCCCGAAAACTTGCCGTCACCACACGAGGAAGAGAAGGTCCAAAAAAACGTTCCAACGCCAATTTGTAATGGCGCAGTGAGGGTCCGAGGAAAAATAATGTTCGGGTGCCAATTTGTAATGGCGAGCCGAAGGTCCAAGGAAAAAATAATGTTCGGGCGCCAATTTGTAACGGGAAGAGCGTGTTGTGGTACGGGGAATTAGCTCAGTTAGCCGGATAAAGCTGCCACAAAGTTGACAAACTCACAGCGACACTGGTACTGAAGATTCCACAGTGCGTACTCTTTAATAAAAGGACATTCGTCAACCATATAAAGCCCTGTTGGACGGCTACTGTCTCATCATACATAAATAAAACAGCGCCACACAACACGTCCGTCACAAAAAATGGGAAAAAGAAAGGAAAAGAGCCAAGCTCCCTAAAATGTCCGTCTGCAGTCCAAGCGTTCGCAAGACGATCTCCTGTCTTCTCGAAGTATCTTGATGATGTCATCATTAGAAGACGACCAAGAGAAGTCTTAAAGGGCCATTCCACAAATACAACTGTTACAATCCTCAACTACTGTGGTCTGTCAGTGAGGTAGTTGATGGTCCATGCAACCAGTTGTTGGTCCACACCAGCCTTCTCCATCTTCCCCTGCAGCAGTAATGGCTTGATGGTGTTGAAAGTACCATGACTCTCACAGTGCTCCCAAGGGGACTCCAAGTGAGACAGGGCCTGATGCAGCAGGTAAATGATGGCATCATGCAACCTGATGCCAGTCGGTAGGCAAACTGCAAAGGATCCAGCGTAGGTCTTCCCTGGGTGCGAAGCTGCATGGTCTTCATCAGATGCGAGGTCAGGGCGGTGGGCCTATAGTGGTTTGGTTGCCTAGGGTGAGCTATTTTGGGAATTGGTACCATGCAGGAGGTCTCCCAGTTTTAACAGATGCAGTTTGAGGTTCATTAGTAGCCAATGTTTCGACAGCTGTGACACGGTCGGCTTTATTCTAGAATAATAAGACCAAGAAGCACTTTCTATCCATTCTCAAGCACACACACAAAGGCAGAAGCTTACTCTTTCCATCAACACATTAAAGCTAAACACAAACAAAATTCCACACTGACTTCACCTACAAAAATCAGCTTTTATTAAATAAATTAATAGGGATTGTAATGTCTAAGAAGAAAGAAAGGCTGGGAAAGTGTTTTCAAACTGGGTGGGTATTTGTCATGGTAATAAATCACTGGCATCTTAAAAACAAAATTAATATAAAAAAAAATTTAAAACATACGGCAATGTAACACAATTACCCATTTATTGTCCAACCATTATTAGTACAAAGCTTTATTTTCCCATTTCAACAAGTTTGCACCTCAAAGAAACTTTACTTTCAGCTTTTAGTCCTTAAAAGAAAAATGAAAATGACTGCATAGGTACAGTGTAATAAGCTCAATGCTACCATTAGTTTTCAGTAGTCTCCACTTGGTGCTGTGAAACTTTTATCATTCAAAAACCTGGGTGTAGGTACACATTACATACATACTGTAAGAGTATTCATAGCTATTTTACTTGATTTAAACCTGCTTTACTACAGCTCTTTTATGCTGGTCAAAAAACACTAACATCTAGCTCAGTGGTGGGGAACCCTGGTCCTCGTGGGCTGCATTCCTGCATGTTTTCCATGTGCCCCTGATCTAACACACCTGACTCAAATCAAATAGATCCACCAGCCAGTCAAGTTTTGCACGGTGAGTCATTAATTTGAATCAGACACATGGAAAACTCTCAGGACGAGGGCCAAGTTTTCCCACCGCTGAGCTTTTCACATATACATGATTGCAAATTGCTATGATTCACATTTTAAACTTCACATTACACTGCACTCTACAATGTAATGATATTGTCTCATATTGTAATTTACAGGCATTTTTTTTCCATTGCAGGCAGAGTTAGTTAGTTAGTTAGTTAGTTAGTTAGTTAGTGTAGATAATTCTAGTTATGTGTTCATTGTAGCATTAAGTGCACTGAGAGCACACTATGAACACTATGAAGGGCAAAGTGGAAATGACTCAATTAGGTTTTTTCTGCATATTTAACTTAATAAAAAAATATATCATGACATCAAAAGTTGAATTTAATACTTCTAATGTAAAAATGGCATATAAAATTCAATAGCACATTACCTCTAGCCCTGTCCTGTAAGAGTGACAGAATGTCAACGAGGTTGCAACTCTGACCAGCAAGCTCACAGGATCATCCATTTGTTCTTTCTATTTCTACATGAGACCTCTGAGACAAGGGCGAACTCAGCTGTTTCTTCAGCACCTTAAATGAGAGCTAAACTCCCTTCCCACCTGAGCCTTGGGGATAAGGCAAGTTCTGCTCTTTTATAATGTGGTTTGCCACAACAGACACACCAATCTCCTTTTACAGCAGCAGCTAAGTATTACCTTTGTGAGACCCCTTAGTGCAGCATACACTACTAACCAACCATAAACAAGTTTAGTGCTTCCAGCAGCACAGACTGTCAGCTAACTTCTTAAAGCAACATGACTTAATATTCATTTATAACTGCAAACATCAAATGAGTTATTGGTTTCCTTTTACCCTCACCAACAGAGAGCTTCATGACAAAGAGTTATAAGAACCACAATACCGACAGGTCTGTGACCACATCAAAAACAAGTCTGTATGGTAGTACTGTAAATAGCTAAGTCAATGCTTTCTCACTTCCTTGTCATCATATACATAAACTTTAATTACAAGCCCACTACATCAGTTTTCAATACAGCAAACACATGATTCCCTTTCTTGAGTCATTAATACAGTCAGAAAGTTCCTGATTGCCATAGAAGGAAAGCTGTAGAGATGTTCCCTGTGCATCAAGAAGTGACAGTAAAGTCCCTTTCCTTCACTTTAACACTGAACAACTCTTGACCAAACAACAGCTATGAGGTGAAAATGAACATGTTTTGTATTTGATGTACATATACTGATTTATTTTCATTGAGTTAGTTTCTATAATCTTAGATAGTATTGGGTTATGTAGGGGCTGTGTCATGCTGAGGAGTAGTGGGATGGTAATGTTTTGATTTCCAAGATGACTGAATAATAAACAGATAGACAACAAAAAGTCAAATAATCCATCAGGTGTTCAATTCAGAAGATAAAAGGAAGGGAAAAGGAAGCAAAGAAACAGACAAAGAAAGAAGGTCTGAAGAAGAACATGTAAGACAACAGTTATCTCCTGGACACATCTACATCTCAGTGTGATTTTATTGCATAGCCCTGCCTACTGTGAACAGGATATCTCATGTTTTTCCACCCTAATTTATGATTAGAAGCTATTTAAACATATAATTTCATCCTTGGGACAGACAGGATTGATTCTATAACTCACTTCACCTTGTCTTGTGAGTCTATGAGATTCCAGTCCTTCACCATGAAACAAAGTTGTTGTAACTATACTGATGTATGAAGCTGACATTTCTAGTGTTGATAACAGTTTAATCCCGAGCATGTTTGCATGTGAGTATCCACCTCAAGTGTGAATTCTACCCAGTGGCTACATGGAGTGACCCTTCACTCTCTAATTTAACACAGCCCGTCAGAAACGAAGTGCCAGATGCTTCAGATGTTATCACTGGGCATACTGAGGCAACACTTGGTCTGCGGGGGAGGTGATAACCACCTAATGCAGAAAACTCCTCGATGGAGTGTTCACAAAAAACAAAAATTAGTAAATCTACTACCCTCACTTTGACTGTAAGTCAGCCAGTTTGATTTTTACACAAGTGCATTTCAACATGTGAACTGCTCCCACCTGTCAAGAAGTCAGAGGTTTTCCATGACATCTGCTTCTATGTGGTTTGACTGAAAAAGGGAGTGGTGTCAGTCATACAATACTGTCCAGGGCTAAAACATGTACCTGCACTATGTAAACCAGGGGTGCAAAGTATTTCAGTACCTACCCGTAAAGCATATCTCAGATTGACTTTGTTGTATATTTAAAAAGTACAATGGCAAAACATATTATATTTTATTTACACTAGGAAACAAACAACAAACTTAGCTCTCAGGTCCACTTTGTCTCCAGATTGCTATCACATAAGCATGATGGATTTTTCTCCAAACACTCCCTTTTCTATTACTGATCTATGCCATATTCATTTTCCTGTGCATCCATATCACACAAACATTGTAAGCCATGTTTTTTTTTCCTTTTCCTTTCCTTTTTTTCTTTCCTAGTGACAGTCCTTCAAGTTGTAGAATGTGCTCTGTGACCCAAGAAAGTGTGAATGTTTGTGCATTTACGTGTATAAGACTATTTGAGTAGTTCCCTAAGCTAGGTGCATGTTCTTTTCATGGTGAGATCGGCTCCTCACTCTCTGCTTTGCAATGTTATCTACCCTGACTCAGATAAGGCTTCTAAAAGTGTGAATATGTGTGTGTGCGCATGTGCGTGAGTAAAACTGCATGTGCAGTGCCAAACAGATAAGCCCTCCCTGCAAACCTCTTACTCATGCAGAAACTAACAAGTCTACAATCACTCTGAAACTGGTGTTTACTCTTCAGCTTCACCAAAGACTACCTGTGTTCATGAGCTTACCTTCATTAACGTATATTAGAAACATGTCATCAGATGTGTTACTATCTTTGTTTACATGCATCCTCCTTTGGCTTTTTGTGAGTCTGTGTTCACATATTTGCCTATTTGTATTGACTGTGTGTTTCTGTTTTGTGCTGCGTTTCTGTGTGTGTGCACCCTGACAGATAAGCCTTCCCTGCAAGCCTCTTATTCGTTCAGCAGTGAACAACAGGGCTGGCATTACTAATAAAGTAAGTGTTTACGCTCTGATGTGAACAGCGAATAAGGAGTTTCTCAAAGAGGCTCATGTGAGCATGGCAGAGAAATGGTTAGCTCCAAGGTAATCACATTTTTACAGAGACATAAGGGTATGAGAGATGAGATAAATGAAGGGAAGAGAGGGAAACTGCACATGTCCATGCAGAGGCGATAAACAGACATAATAACATTATTACACATGGCCTGCAGAAAATTAATGAAAACACATAAGTTAATCATTTATGTCAATTGTTGCACATGAAGTGGAAAGTGGGCCCTGTTATGGCCTGTTATCAGCTTGTTATGTCATCGCTTTAATTGAAAATGTGAGATAACACATTTCTTTTTAAGATTTACTCTCATTACAGCGATGAGTCTAATTTTACCACAGTGAATAATGCAAACATGTGTCACTCTAATATTTGCCAAAACGAGGTTGGAAATTAGAGGTGCTGATCAACCCCTACTTCTCATATAAAAATCACTGCAATCTGTGTGATTTGTCAAAGCCACTAAGCTCTAATATTAGGTGAGTCATTGCATCAAAGTGGGGGGAAATCTTAATTGTAAGAAATTATTTTAAGGAGTGTTTTTGTACTTTCTTAATCTGCAGGTAGCTCACAAATTTGCATATTCAGGAAACAAATGTATATTAATTTGCCCCCCAAACCAACACCCACATTGCTGGGGCTCTTGGCTGGGGCACTGAGGAGGATGCTAGCTGGTTGTCTGGGGTGGCCCAGTTCTTCTGTGTTGGGCAGATCCTCTGCTGGGTGGGTAATTCTCAAGCTTGTAGGGCCCTGGGTCATGAGCCCTGCCTTAGAGGTGGTGTTGTTGCATTCTGAGTGTTCATGTCAGAACACTCCACTCTTCCAATCTTATTTCAGACAATAAAAACAATCCCAAATTCCCTTTTAAAACAATAGATCTTTTGATAAACACAGGTTTTAACAAGTCCTCCATGACAGGATCTGATGCATGTGATGACTTTACAAACCACTTCAGAAGTAAAATTAATGCTATTAAATTCAGCCTTTTATCTCAATAAATATTGATTTTAACATACCTGAAGCTTTGTTTTTTACTGGAGTCTGGAAAGACTGGAAATATGTTTGGTTGATTTTTCTTCCAACTAAACCCAACAACCTGTCTTTTAGATCCAATTCCCACATCACTTTTAAAAAACATTTGGTTTCTTTGAGCTTGTGGTAAATTACTCCCTTTAGATGGGTGTCTTACTGTCATGATCATGGGCTGTATTTCTGTTCTGTAGTTCTTATGGGGCTATTATTGTAGCAATATTATCTACAAATCCGTGTTGAAAGTCACAAATGCATACAGAGAGTCGTGTATCCGTATCTTAATTTGTGTGTGCACAGTTGGATTCGCAAATGTGTAAATAAATCCACAAATGTGTGATGAGATTTCTGTGTCTGTACAAGAATCTGCAAATGTGTAAAACAACTTGTGTGTAACCCGGTTTGCAAATGTGTAAAAAAATTCCACAAATCTGTATTTAAAGTTGCAAATGTGTAGACCAATCTGTAAATGCGTGCTAAGATCTGCACATGTGCAGACCGATCTGTATCCACAGAGAGACATGAATGCCTGGAGTATTTCAGCTACAAGACCCAGAAATACAGACAAATCGCTGGTTACGAGTCAAGCAGCTTCTGGATTGGCTCTCTCTACACACGTGGATTTTGCTACACTTGTTCCGTGAGAAATCCACAAATGCGTGTCAGGATTCGTATCCGTAACGCTTGGGTTTGCGTGCCCTGACCGCTGGCTCACAGGCTGCCTCACTCCGGCTGCCGTTGGTTCGCTTGCTCTGCTTCTACTGAGTGCGCGTGAGTTTCACCAGGGCAGGAAAGATGGCGGTGGCTGCTAATAGCGAGACAGATCAGATGTTTGGGGCCACAGATAATCCGTGGGTAAGTGACGTTCAGATTTTAAAAACAAATACAATGTAACATATATAATGAAATACAAATGTGAAGTTATGGAAAGGCTATTAATTTGGTAATTAGTAATGCAAGTGAACAGGGCTATTTGCCTCTAGCCGTTAGCTCTGCCATTCATGATCTTAGAAGTCACAAATATGTTCGATTGTATAGCATTCTTTGTGAATTTGGTGTAATTGTTAAGTCAAACCTCCGTTACATCTTAAAATATGGCAAATACAGCATTTTCCAACGCTGGTCCTGGCACTCTTATACTACATGTTGTAAATGTCTCCCCCCCTCAAACACTCATGATTCAAATGAGTGGGTTGTTATTAGGCTTTTGAAGTTCTTGATGATAAGTTGATCATTTGAATCAGGTGTGTTGGAAGAGTGACACATTTAAAACATGCAGGATAGTGGGCTTCGAGGACTAAATAAAGTTTTTCAGTTTTAGCTACTCTATTCCATTCGATTCTGTTTACTGTCATACTTGGACCGTGATTGTGGGTCTGCCAGGTCCTGGATCTGTACCAGAGGCAGTCTGCAATTAAAACAGTGGGCTAATAATTTACATCTTTCATTAGCTGCACAGTTACCGGTAGTTGGTGCAGAAAAACATTTCAATGAACATATTTTTTTTCTTTTTTTATTAGTAATTAACTTAAGTGGGCTCTAATATTAGAATTTTACCATGCCTTTAGTATGTTTAGAAAGTCAAAATTGATATAGTGTACTGTAAAAGAGTTGTATGTTAAACTAATGTCTTATCTTTTCTGTTTGATAGATTTTACTGCGACACAACATTCTTGAGAGGCTACATTCTCGACTGCTCCACATTTTAAATCACAGACCATTAGATTTGGACCGTATGGAATTTGTGTGCACTCAAGACCTTGTTTTCTGCAGTGCCGTTTCAAGCAATATTGGCATTCCAGTGTGTATAATGGACACACTGTCTGAACTGTGTAGGTTGATCAGGGATGAAAAGGAGCATGCCCAAAATCTCCAATCAAATCTTCTGGTACAAATGGGCACAGGTCATGCTGGACGTCCCAAGATTAACTTTAGTCAAGAGTACCTTCAGTATCTTCTTGGAATTCCCTTATCCGTCACAACTATTGCAAGATTGTTGGGAGTGTCAAGACATACAATCCACAGAAGATTGTCAGAAAACAACATGTCAGTGGCTTCACTGTATAGTCAAATGACAGATGATGAGTTGGATTCCATGGTCACAGACATAAAGATGACAATGCCACACTGTGGTTACAGAATGATGAAAGGGGCCCTTAAAGCCAGGGGTCACGTGGTTCAGTGGGAACGGGTAAGGGCTGCAATGCACCGGGTGGACACCATAGGTGTACTGACAAGACTGACTTCAATGGGATGTGTTGTAAGACGCTCATATTCTGTGCCCTGTCCAAGGTCTCTCATCCATATTGACACTAACCACAAACTGATCAGGTAAGAATGATCTTGTGTGTATACAGTTGTATAAAGTAATCTCAATTAAAAAATCTCAATTTTAACCTTGGCCAATTTATATATTTATTTTCATTTCTCTTTGTCTCTCTATCTCTACAGATATAACATTGTTATTTTTGGCGGCATAGATGGGTATTCCAGGAAGGTAGGTTTGTGTTAAAATTGAATGCAATTATTATGGCAAGTCTATTTTTTTGATCATGTAAACTACATCACACAGACTGATATATATATATCAGTCTGTGTGATGTAGTTTACCGATCTTTGTATATTTACACAATGTATATGTATGCTTTTATAAAACATGATACACTTTATCATAGAATTGTGAACAGATTTCATTGTCATTCCCACTATGGTTTCGTCCCAAACAAGTCTATAGTTATATAGCATGAATATCAGAAACAAACTATATAGAATAAAAGGATAAATTTTAAAGAATATAATTATCCATTTAATCATGATATTCAAAATAACTGAATCAAATATCATACATGATATTGATCACCAGATTTTATTAGACAGACTCAGAAGTCTGGTGGGCCTCTCAAATACTGTTTTAAAATGATTTAACTCCTACCTCACAGGTCAACATTTTTTTTGTAAGTATGGATACATATACCTTATTAATTCATAAAATAAAATGTGTGGTCCCCCAAGGTTTAATTTTAGGCCCAATCCTTTTTAATCTATACATGTTGCCTCTTGGGGATATCATCAGGAGACATGGCATTGATTTTCACAGCTATGCTGATGATACGCAGTTTTACATTGCCGTGTCCCCTGATGACTTGGAGACAGTTAATGTCCTTTTAAGTTGTATTTTATTTTAGATAAAATGATGGCATGTGGAGAATTTCCTACAGCTTAACCAGGACAAAACAGTTTTAACAGTTAAGTTTTAATTACTGGTTGTTACAGCCCCAGGCCGGCTCGCCTGTTGCAGGCTATGCAAAAGCTGCTATGCAGGAGCGACATGACGGTTGGTGCAACTCGGAAGGACTCCGCGCCCATAAAAACCGTGGAGAAACCACCTGTCAGGGCAGCTGGGTGTACTCATGACACAGTTCGCCAGGGTGACATTGCTCTTGTTAGAGACTGTGGAGTTAGTGTAAGACTTTAGAAATTGGATATATTCATGCTGAGCTTTACAGATTGTTTTCGGTTTTGGTGAAGAGACTCTCTCGTTTATTTGTTTGACAGCATTTGCCTAGCTGGTTCTTGTTTGGGTTTGTTATTTAAGTAACTTGATGCTCTCATTAGGAGATGCTTTTGAGTTTGTGTTTTCCTATACTGTAACATCCTAGAACTTATCTGGTTGATTTTTGGTTTGCATTATTTGTTGAATTATTGTGGTTACCTTTATACCTGCTAAAGGGACACCTTCTGTTTAATTTTTGTTTATTGAAATTGCTGGGTTTTCTTTCCTTTTCTTTTATAAGAACCTATTTCTGTTATCTATAAAGATCCCAGTATGTTTTCGTCTATCTTTGTATTATATTTTTGTTTTTTGTTCGGAATAAATTTGTTATTCCTTTTACAAACGCCAGACTCTGTGTTTTGTTTGTTTATTTGTTACCTTTACCTGGTCCCTAGCCAAGGCGAACGTAACACTGGTCCTGAAGACAAGCGAGGGATCATTTTACCAAAATTTCAACATTTTAATACTTTTTAGTGTGTGAGAAATCTGGGTGTCCTTTTTGACTTTGAGTTGGATTTTATTCCACACATTAGAAATGTAACAAAGACAGGATTTTACCATCCTAAAAACATTACCAGAATCTGCCCATTTTTCTCTCTTGGCAGCACTGAATGCTTTTATATCTAGTAAAATAGATTACTATGATGCCCTGTTCTCTGGTATTCCCCAAAAAGTGTGTTTTAAAACTACAGCTACTTCAGAAATCAGCAGCGTGAGTTCTGACGAGGTTTGACGTGTTTGGGTATGAGTGTGTGTGTCTCTGTGTGTGTGAGATAGAATAGGTGTGGATTTTTAACTACTGTTTTATATTCTTTTCTATTTGCAAACATAGTTTCTAAAAAAATTATGCTACTGATCTGTGAAAAGTGCTTTATAAATAAATTTGATTTGATGAGTTCACCAATCACTAAAAACATCTTATCTTTATGATTTACACTCAAATTATGCACTTGGTTGTATAGTCACTGTGTTGTTGTGTAGGTTTAATATCAAGAATTATAGTAATGTTATCTTCTTAAAGGTGTTCTTGTTGATTGTCTACTTTGTTTTCTTACAGAGCCCCTAAAGTTCTGTACAGGTGGGAGCTGTTTGTTTTTTTCTATTTTGGTTGTGCAGGTGGTGCTGTTGCCTTTTGTATTTATGTCTACTTTTTCTTCCCCTCACTCTCTCCTTCTATCTTTCAACACACCAGCTTCCATTGTTGCCCCTTGTCAGGTCTAACAGTAAAAGGTTACTTAGCAGTATCCAGAATAAAGAAGAATAATCAAGTAGCAAGGGGAGCCCTATATCCTCCATTAAGTTCCCCTCGGCAGCGCAATTTTGTTCAACTCATATTCAGTTCAGCTGAGCAGAATCTGATCTGAAAGCAGCAACCAGTTTTGTGAAAAAGATCCTACAGAAAACTTAAACCTTAGCATGGCTGTCTGTGTCTACTCGATATCCAAGAAAAAAATCTGAGCTATAGGGGATGTAGAGAGTGGGAGAAGAAAAAAAAAAAGCGTATGCATTGAGTCAGTTAGCTGAGAATCTACAGAGCCGAGACACACTAAACCAAATCATAAAACCACCTCTCCTCTATATGAATAAATTCAGATGTCATTTTTCATTCTATTTCACGCATGAATCCTCTTTTCATATATTTCTTTTGGCCGCCATTGAAGTTTGGCATGATACTGTACTCCAAGTTCAACAAAGCTTTTACAATTCGGAAGTCTGAGCCAAAGCATAATTTTGTCTAGAATAAAGATATAATTTCCGACTAAATATAAATAATCACAGTATTATTGAAAATCTTTATCACTACACTACATTGGGTCTCGTGTCTGTACTACAGCAATGATGTCTTTGTGGCAAAGCTGCAGCGAAAATCAGTTTGACAGGCTGAAGTAACCCTATTAAACCCAGACGGAGTTCTCTTGTTACAGTAATTGACTTAGAAGTCATGTTCCTCAGCTTTTTAGGCACTACTGCTAAAAGAGAGCGCATATGTCGAATGAATTACTTCACTCTCTGTAATGCAAAAAAAAGTAGCAAATTTAAAAAAAACAAAAAAACTCAAATTCTATATAATCCAATATGTAAAAACATTTAGTCGAAGCCACAAATCATGTCCATTCTGTACTACATTTTTAAATATACAGTTTTAGAGCACATATAGTATGTAACTTCACGCACCTCTTCCAGACCTGACATGTACCCGTGCTTGCAACACGATAATGTGAAAGAACTCCTTTGTGATGGGTCAGTTTCTAATTATGTGTTTCTGGATTTCTGGAGCTTCTTGCTAATTTTTTTAGGGCCTACCGTATACTGATGCCACACAAGTATAAATCCAGCTATACAACACCACCACAAAAACATGAATTCTTTGCTACTTCTCATCAGTATTTTTTTCTGTTTGCTGTGATTTTGTCGTTTGTGTGCAAAGACTTCTAACCAACATTATTCTAAAATAACATGTCTATGGTCAAATTGTGGGGTCAGCTTCTAATATTATGTTTCAGTTAATCTCTAATCTTCAAAAACAAGTTTTAAATCTAACCGCCCCTGTTGGTTAGATATTTTTTAGTTTTACAGATTTTACTGTCAATAGAATGATTTGTGAAATCAACTATACCTGGCATATGATGGTATTATGATTCACATGTTGTAACAAATTTGTCAAGAAATAGAAGTGGTCAGATTTTGCATGGATCAGATTTCACCACAATACCAGATTGTTAATTTACAAGAATAAAGTCCAGTGTTACTTTTACACCCTCAAAAGCACAAATCCAACACATTGCAGTAATATTTTCTTAGAAGCTCTGTAAAAGTCTCTAGCATTCAATCTAGCATTCAGTGGTGCAATTTATTTGCTCCCAATAAAGATTCAACTTCTTCCTCTCTTTTTTAAAATTCAATAATTTATTTCTTTAAGCCATCAACTTTTTAGTTTACAGATACTCACTCTTCTATCTGAATTCCAGCTACCAGACGTGTATTGAATTTAATGTTATACCTTCAAGCATGTGTCTTTGATTAAACACGAATAACTAAATAAACATGAATAACTAAATAAACAAATTCTTATCAAGACTCCTCCTATGGGGGCTGTGGATGCCAGGAAATTATGATTATTTAGTGACAGCAGAGGAGAGTTTGAGGGTCAGCGATCTCAGCAAGCTTTATCCTCCAAAGACCACCCGTGTCTACAAAATGTTACATGTTTGGGCCAAGGGCTCTTCAGATATTTCAGTGGAAAACAGGCTGACAGACCATCGGTACTGTTTTTAAGTCAGAGGACTAGTGTGGGTAATAATCACCCAGCAGCAGCATACTCAAAGTGGAGCAGGTTTCTTTTGTCCTTCTTTAATTACAGGTCCTACAAGTAAAAAAGAAAATCTAATCTTTAGATGTGCCATTTCCTTTTGTTTGCACACTGCCCACATTTCAAACTGTTTTATTTCAGGTAAAGCAGCATCAGAAGGAATGTATTGTATATGTGCCAATAAAAATCCTTTGAAGAGTGAATTCTGCCTCCCACGTTCTCTTTTTACTTGTCATCTTGTCCAACTCTGCTTCTGCCTGAACTACCACTCACAAAGGTAATGTATTCCTCTTATGGTGGCCGCCTGTAAAGACTCGTATCAAAGGGATATTTTGACAGCGAGCGCTTGAGTCACTTTATTTTTCAACATAAGCTTTTACAGAGGCAGCTGAGATTTGAGTGTTTTTTACACCCTGTAAAAACTACATTCTTTATTAGAACAAGGGGAGAAAGGCCAGTCAAAAGATGCCAGTCTGCGATTTGTTGTGGTTTTGATGAAAAATGCTTTCAAGCTGTTTGTAGTAAACAAAAAGGGGGGAAATGTGTCTAGAGATTGAGATAACCTGCCACAGATAACCTGATTTTATTACTGATAGGGCAGCAAGGTAAAGCACCATAAACTTGACATTTCACCTTTTCAGTGAGGTTATCTGGTGACAGACATACGCTGGGAAAAAAAAAAGCAAAACAAAACAAAACAAACAAAAAAAAAAAAAACATACTCCTTCATGTTTCTAATTCAGAGCACTGTAAAAAAAAAAAATCCTGTCAATGACAAGTGAAATTTCTCCTGCCTATATTTGAGGCCTTTGCTTAAAAATGGTATATACATAATGAAACAAGCATATCTCTGCAACCACAAGGTCTTTTTAAATACTTTTGGACTAATTCCATCCCACCTGTGGGATTTCTTAAGATTTGTAAATATCATATGCATTGCTGGTGAAGAATAAGTGAGCATAGCACACAGTTCAAACCAAAAAGTTTACAGGCTCACCTAAAAAACAAACCCAACCCTTTCAGGATGAATGTGACTATCCCTTTAGGGAAGAAACAGCTAAAATCTATTAAATCATGGTACATTATTTTAACATTGTCTCTGCTAAGGATCAGTTTGATAAAGTGAAGCAGAATCAAATTCAGTTTAGACAAGGTCAAAATTGCAATTTTGGTACATTTTGGCACCATCTGTTTTTTCAGCCCCCACTATGGGAACCACAACTTAAAAAAAAAAAGTTTAAATTATAGTTATAGTTAATAATACATTAATTGATGTTCATTAAGAATTGTTTTTTTTCTCTCTCTCTCTTTTTTTAAAGCCTTAACCAGGTGCAATTGACAATGATTTAGTAAAGTGAACAGGTGTTAGATGATGTTAACACCTGCATCGACGTACATAACGTGTAGGACTCAAACGTGATACTTTTGAATTAAGTCAGTTTGAACATGTCATAGTTTTGCTATATTACATTCATGACCATCAAGAGGCATGCATAAACATTAACATCTTTTTAAAAAGGCAGCTGTAGACCGAATATTTTTGTAGTCCAGAACCATTTTAACCTTTATAACAAACTGCAATGGTTTCTACTGTTACTCAGTGTAGCAATTACACTTTTCCAGTGTAAACCTGCTCTGTTGACACACAGGCATCTTTTTATTCAGGAGAATGAGTCTAGGAAGAACCACTTTAATTGTTGGAGCTTTATTTTGAGAAACTCAAACTTTTTAATAACCAACCAACCTTTGTTATCATATTGATTACTATATGAGTAACACAGGCTTTATGTAATGTACTAATATTACAACCCAAAAGCACAGCTGATGTTTTAAATGTCTTAAGAAAAGAGAGACCTCTGGTGAACTTTAAACAATAATAACTGAAAACATTCATGGTAAAGCTGTGGTAAATTAAGGATCTTGCCATCGTTGTGTATATTGTGGTGCTATTTAGGGATCTAAAATGTTTTTCAATGGATTTTCTCATGTGAGCTCCTGCTCTGCTGCAGTTATCCCTACCCTGTATGGATGAATATTATCAGCAGTTGAATACATGAGGGAACTTTAAAGGTCTTTCTATATTCATGACTAAACTGACGGCACAGTGAAAGGAAGCAAGGTTATTACAGTATGAGGGAGACAGTAAATCACTATAGGACAGCTTCCTTACAAATCTATTTTCTGTTCACCTCTTCTTTTCTCAATTTTTATTTTTTAGTTATTAGGTGATCAGTCTTTTCACCTCCAAAATCCAACATCAATTTAAGATAATAGCAAACAGTGGATGGGATCATGATAATATACATTTTCAGAAAGAGTCATAAAATGACGCAGCACAGTAGTCGATACTGGTACTATTAAATATATCATGGCTTCTTCTCCATCTTTGTTCCTTTTTCCAGTCACAACGTCAGCCTGCATGTTTTTGGTGGTTCTGCTCTGTTTGCTGCATCAGGGTACATATTCACAAGGCCCCTGAAAATGGATGAAATCACACATGTAAAGGATGCAGGAAATGGACCTAAGACTCTGTCATTAGCATAGAGCATAACTAGCTTAGGCATTTTCAACGAATTGTAAAATAAGAAGATGGAAACTGTCAGCTGCACTTGAATAATAACTTGTGAACCAAACCAAAACAACACAAGGATCTTAGTAACAACCACTTACATCCTAATAAACCTCACTTCTATCATTTTAATATATATATATATATATATATATATATATATATTTCCAATGATATACGTAGCTGATTTCAGAAAAGACATCAGTCAGAATGGATTTTAACCTTCCTATTTTCCTTAAACACATTTCACCCTTGGGGTCAATCTGACCCCGGGATATTTGCCTCCAAAAAATGATTTGCAGAAAGTAGACCGACTTTTTGTATCACACACCCTGTTTATTTGTTGAATACACAAAAAACCTCTTGATAATGAAGCCTTGACCTTTCCCAGCACCACTATTAGGCCACACTTTTAAACTAGAATTAATTTATCTTGGAAAATTTTCATCCAAATTTTCTCAAATTGATTGACAACATTTATTACCACTAGAGTATGAAGCCTATTGGTTTTGGTAATGATATGACCTTTCCTGCAGTGTCAAACTTGATGTGTTCAACATGGTTGACTAAACATCTGTTGGAGTCTGGAACCATTTTGATAATATTATAGCGCAAAGTCACCCTTACTCTTGAAGTTGGTGATGGGGCCCTTTCCATTTTTGAAAGGGGCCTTGTCTGCTGGTGGTTGAGTGACAAAAAGAGGGTTAACACTTTCATTCTCATCAGATAAGAATGCCTCAAAATCAGGGTACTCCTCAACACAATCCTCTGTTTCAGACACAATCTCCTGTATGTCAATTTCACTGTCAAAGAGCTGTTCCAAAACATCATTGACAGGAAACCTTTTCCCAGAGGAGAAAGAGAGCAAAGAGTGCAGATTGCAGTTTATACAGAGCACACTGAGGAATGATATGGATAGAGGGTTGCTGTGCAAACTTTTATATGTTTGCTCCTCTCTTATTTTGCATGAACCAAAGTCCTTGCAGGAATACCCTTCCTTCCACAGTGTGGGAAATATCATTTCTACTTCGGCAGTTGTGAGTAATAGGTCACAAATACACACACATATTTATCTCCATGGACAGGAAGGTTCTGATAAGAATATTGTTCCCCCTCCTCCATGTCATGTATCAACTCAAAAGTATTAACTCTGCACCTTCAGGTGTGTGTATGTTAGGTCATATATGGGTCACACACAGACAAGTTTTACATAGCTAAATAGCTTGGGTTTAAACTGACCCAGAGGAATGTCAATGCATGCAATATGTGTTTAGCACTTTGAAAAATATCATCACTATAAATTTATGCTTAATCAATTGTATCCATCAAATGAGGAAAAGTCATAAAATATGATACAAAAAATTAAGGTAAACTATTTTAATGGTAAACATTGAATGGAGTCAAATTGACCCCAAGAATAATAGGAGGGTTAACCAGACAAGGTCATATGGATTTTTTGCATCAAAAAATACTTTGAATATACTTGAACACATTCTTTTACTCAAGCACATAAAAGATGATAAGCTGGTCCCAGAATTTAAGCTTTCTGTGTTCTCATTTGACTCGATTCTAGTAATTTAAACTGCTTTTAAAAGCAATTATTAAGCATTATTACTCACTCTTTGATCACATGCAGTATCCTATATGCTTTAAAGACAGTTTAGTCAGACCTAGTCTCAAATAAAGTAATACATACTCCTCAATTTTTAGGGAAGATCATCAAATATTAAATCATCTTTCTTATGTAATGTTTCAGAAACTATATTACTGAATGGGTTTTATCAAAGCAACAATATCGTTGAGACAATCAGGTGTTAGAGCGCACTGTAGCTGACAGACAGCATTTAAGAACTAAGAATTGCTCTTGTTCTTCTGAATCTCTGTGCAGCCTTTCGTGTCACTGATGCAGGGATCCTACCTAACGTTCTTCCATTACATAGTAATTTAGAAAAATAAGTAGAAAAAGGAAGCTGAAATAGATAAACAAAATGGGGTGTTTAGTTATAGAAGATAGTTTATTGGGCTACTTGTCTCCACAATTAAAACTACAAATTTTAAAGCAGGGGGTGTTGATGGTCACAGAAAGTGGATTTGAAATAAAATTAAGAAAAAAATGCTTCTAATGTAGGGTTGATATGCTCTTGTTTTAGCTAGTGATAATGCATTTTCACTGATTGAATTATAAATTATGCCAATGGGCTTTTAAAGATGTGGATCATGTTATTGGTTCAATCAATGACATAATGAATGCTGAATGAACAAATGTGAAGTTTAAACCCTTAAATACATGTGTTTAAAGACTTAAGGGCTGCAAACGTCTTAGCATTTTTTATATCTGTGGAAAAAGGATTGTTGTTAAAGTATAAATTATAATTTGGTGGTGATTAAAGCAGCTAAAGACATATATTGAACACTGTGTCATCGTGTGTTTCATTTCATGCACTAATGGCATTTTTAAGTGATCAGTTTCATAATGGTATAAAAATTTTGTTAATCATCCACGGTTTCAGCTTACATCTTCATGCTTGAGGTTGCATTGCCATCAGAGATCTAAAAAATTCTATGGTAAACCATCTAGGTACAGCACAGTCAGGTCTAAATGCCAAAAGGTTGGCTGTAGTGCAGCTAGTAAAGCAAGCTAGATCTCCAGCTCCCACAACGTGTCAAGGAACCCTATTTTGTTTATGATAGCAGTGGTAGCAACATACATTTGGCGTGTGAAGCATAAATGAGAAATTCTTTAAAAGGTGGTCTGTAAAACGTAGCTTTTAAGGTTAAAAGGTGTCACGGAAGTGCAGATAATTTGCCATGAACTGTTTCATTTTTTTCATGTTTTTATTAAAAGAAAAAATGGAATAGTCTTTAAATACTCAAACCACAGTTTCTCGGAAATTTGTATAGAGTGCACCTCAGCAATGGTTAGGTTCAACAATGTGAGAAAAGAAAAAAAAAAAACATTTTAAATAAATAACATGAATTGAAATATAATGGTGAATTGAAATCTGAGACTTTAGACTACCTTCTTCATTTATTTATAACTCTAGTTGATGAAACAACAGTAAATTTACGAGATGGACCAAGAAAGCAATCAACTTTACGAAATACTTCACCAGTGCTTACAGTTTATCAAAAAGGGTTCATATTAATTCATCTGCCATTTGTTGACATTTACCTGAACCAAGATCGCTGGACCAAAGGTCCAGATGACAAAATTACCAATTAATTTGAAGTTCCAAAGATGAGTAAATTAAGACTGAGCAAGAATACATATTCATGAATTATAAATGCAAGTTCATGGGTTCCTCATTTAATACTTGTGCAAACGTGAAATGGGAACTATGTCTTATAAGCGTACCAAGAAAAACCTCTGGCCTCTCAAAAGGTGCTTTCTGGCTGAGGCAGATCAATACGAGGACTTTACTGAGATTAATGGCACAACCTGACTATGCATTCTGGACTGGGTGAACTTATTGGAAAGCAGCCACATCTATCATTGTGTATGAGGGTATTTATGCAGGAACAGTAGCAGTGGCAATGAAGGACTCAGAAATACCTATTCACTACTCCTAATACCGGACATAGAAAATGCCTCTTTGGTAAAGATGCCAACATTCAGCATCAGCAGGACAAGATATACCTGCAATAATCACTACACAGTTGTAAACATCTCAGTGTTCATAAAAACCCTCAATACATAGTGCCTTGGCTGAGTAGGAGGAGTATGCTCATGAAAACTTACAGTTTAAAGCCACTTAGGGCCTTTAAACTGTAAGTTAAATCAGTGCAGAAGAGGTATGGACTTTCAGCTCACAGATTTGACTTTAGGGATATCTCTTCAACTGAGAAATGCAACTCAGAAAGGTAATAAGAACCATTTATCCTCATTGCCATCACATTATAGAATCTCCTGCCCTAAGCACTTGGATGAGTTGATGGATCTGCACACTGGCGAACACATCTATGCCCTCTTCCAGTAAAAGCTGAAGAAGGTCTAGTTTAAAATACTCGCGCTTCTCTATGAAAATGTACAGGTGTATAAAAATGCATAAATCCAGGGCCACAAGTGAATAAATATTAGAGGTAAATAACATTACCTGACATAATTATTTAACAACACTTTCCATAACGATAGATAGATAGATAGATAGATAGATAGATAGATAGATAGATAGATAGATAGATAGATAGATAGATAGACAGATAGATAATCTGAAGGTCTCATAACTACCCATTCAAACCATCGTCAGCATAATGTCTTTTATGACATCACATCTAGTATAGATGGAGGAAAAGAAATATACATAACCCTTTCCTAGACACTCTCTCATACCACTTCTGACAGCCCCACCTTCATTTAGAAACGAAAATATGAACAGGAGTAAACTGCCACCAGTGCTGTAGCACCATTTCCAACTTCTTCAGTGTATCCCGATCATCTGTTGAAAGGTTCCTGCTTGTAGAATTATCAGGACGTCTCAGCTGGAAGCCAACGCCATAGGTGGCTATGGTCCGGACCTATACCACTGAATATGAGGTGAAGCCCTGCTTGAAAAGAGCATGTTTGTCAAAAGTATAAAAATGTAAAAAAAAAAAAAAGTGGTAACTTTCCAAACAAAGATGGGCTGACAAGCCATAGTCACTTTCCACTTCCCCAAAATCCAAGTTTACACTTTTAGTATGAAAAAGCTCTTTCTTTTTCTGAAAATAAATACCATCTGTTTAAAATGATGATGAGTGTGAAACTAATCGAGTAGTGGCCAAGAGTAAGAATTAGAAATGAAATACTCATGCTAAGTCCACTTCATCGACCTTTCTTAAAACCTTCTAACCTTGACATGAAGATTTAGAAATCAATTTATTTTGTTCTTTTTATTTTCTCTCCTGTGAAAAGGAAATGAAAAGTGTTGCCATTTTGCTTGGTGTCCCACAAGGTAAGGCAGTTTATTTGTATAGAACATTTCATGTACAGGACAATTCAAAGTGCTTTACATAAAACAAAAGCATTACAGATATTAGGAAATAGTAAAAGGCAGAAACACATAGCAACAATTACAATAAATAATAAATTACATTAAAATGATTAAATGCAAGATAAGTTAAAAAAGTTATAACTGATTTCTAGCTTGAATTAATTAATTTATTAAATTAATTAATTTAGTACTCTAATGGTGTCCACACAGCCATTAGGTTAGTATAAAGCTATCTGTGTGGTGGTGCCTCGAGGTATAGTAAGAATATTTTGTCTGATAATTTCATAAAATTATTAGGATTAATAATTTTATTAAACATCTTTAATGTTTAATGACGCTAAACGCTACACATGCATAGGCGCATGAGAAAAGAAATGGTTTTAACCTGGATTTAAAAATGTCAACATTTGGCGAAAGTTTAATCTCCACTGGCAGTTTGTCCCACTTGTATGCAGCAAAACAGCTAAATGCTGCTTTTCCATGTTTAGTCTGGACCCCGGTCTGGACTAGTTGACCACAGTCTTTGGATCTAAGAACTTTGGTTGGTTTATATTCTCTGAACATATCACAGATGTATTCTGGGCCTAAACCGTTTTGGGATTTGTAAACGATCAGAAGGGTTTTAAAATCTGTTCTGTTACTGGCTGGAAGCCAGTGTAAAGATTTGAAAACTGGTGGGATGTGTTCAGATCTCTTAGTCCTGGTTAAAACTCTAGCAGCAGCGTTTTGGATGAGTGACAGATGGTTAATGCTCTTTTAAGGAAGTCCTGTAAAGACCATTACAGTAATCCAGCCTACTGGAGATGAATGCATGGATGAGTTTCTCTTGGTCTTTCTGGGAGACTAATTTTTTAATTCTGTTGATGTTTCTGATCTGGTAAAAAGCTGTCTTAGTGACAGCTTTGATGTGGCTGCTGAAAGTTAGATCTGAGTTTATCAACACTCCATGGTTACAAACTTTTTACGAACGCAGTGATTTTAAGAGCCCGAGTCTCCATTTGTTTACCAATGCTGATCCCCTTCTCTTTGCTACCAAACAGAATAATCTCAGTTTTGTCTCCATTTATTTGTAGAAAATTCTTCCTCATCCAGGTGTTTATTTGCTCCAGACACTGACACAGTAAGTTTATTGGGCTACAGTCGTCTGGTGACAGAGACACATAAAGTTGTGTGTCATCTGCATAAGTTTGATAATTAATGCTATAGTTCTGTAATATTTGACCCAAAGGGAGCATATACAAGTTGAACAGAAAAGGTCCAAAAACAACCCCACAACCCCCCACCCACTTGCCCCCACCCCCGGTCACAGTTTTATTTGTGGCACTGTTGCAAAGGTCAATATGAAAAGATTTTCAGTTACGTAGCTTCGAAAAC
The DNA here is from genome assembly GCF_017639745.1 of Melanotaenia boesemani. Classification (NCBI taxonomy): domain Eukaryota; kingdom Metazoa; phylum Chordata; class Actinopteri; order Atheriniformes; family Melanotaeniidae; genus Melanotaenia; species Melanotaenia boesemani. Next base: position 7,433,833 of record NC_055701.1, read on the forward strand.
TGGTTCCCATCTAATATTACCAGGTAATTAATTTCTTAAAGGTGCATTCAAAGTTGTGGAGAAGTTTTACAACCTGCCAGTGAGAAAACTGAAGCTACTTTGGCATGAATTCTGGGCTTCTCACTCTCCTCTCTTTTCTTTTTCAGTTAATGGATTCAGAGCTTCAATTAACATCAATCTGCTATACAGCTGAAATAAATGACTCCTAATAGACTCCACTGCAAGATGCTGCAACAGACTGCAAGATGAAATACACTGATAGCCAGCAATTCCTCACACAATGACCATTTACTCTTTGAATTTTAATTACCTATTGCTCAAATGGCTTTTTAATAGTATTATATATATGTTTTATATAACATATGAAATACCAGAAAACATGGTTATTGTGAAACAACGATTTAAAATAAGCTTCACAAAACAAATGCTTGTTTTCTTCAAACACAATCTTTGTTCGTAAGAACAGTTGGTGAATGAGGCCCAACAATCTGGCTTTGAACTAGAGATGGGCAGATCAATACTCTGGAGTTGATACATTAATATCAGCTGGTCATAATATCAGATTCTATACTTTTTTTGAGTATCGAGATACCACTGTGCTGATACAAAACACGCCATTTGTTTTCACTGCTGAGAATTTTAGACAATAAAACTGTGTGAGAAGTCCAGCTACAGTGTATTCCTTCTGTGTAGCGTGACTATGGTAGCATGTCAGATGTCATAATGTCATGATGAGGCAGTTACTGTGCGTCAGATGGTTCAAGCCTCCGACTCATCCATTAATTTGATAATGGACACCTACAGCCAATCAGAATCGAGTATTCATCCAGACCATGGTATAATGCAGTTATTGCACATTATGTTTTAATATATTTATCATATTACTTTTATGTATTATATATTTTTTTTAATTTAAGAAATTAGAATAATCATATATTTTTCTGTAGTTTATTAGTTTTATAATTGAAAAAAGATTTTAACTTATTTTTGTTTAATTTATTCATCAGTAAAATTTATTGTTTAAAAAATTTCTTTCAAGCATTGATGTTCTTGAGTTTAATGTATATATATCATATATAATATATATCTATATTTCATATTGCCCTCACTGTAAAAATATTAATGTAAAACTCTACAAACTGTACAATTTTGATTTTCCTTTGAGGGGAAAGAAGTGTCATTGGTAAAAAAAAAAAGTGCCATAAACTAATGGTATTGTATAAGTTACTTTCCATAGTCGAACAGAAACAATGAAATGCTGGATAAGAGGATGTTCTAAGAACTAAATAGGAATTGGAAAAAAAAAATCACATGACAATAATCAGGAAAAAAAAGAAGTCATCAGGAAATAAATCTAGCAGAATACATAAGGGGAGAACCTTTACAAAATAAAAAGTAAAAACTAACAACAATAAAAACTGAGCCAATACACCAATACAGAACACAAAAATACAAAATATAAATCTAACAGGTTTAAGAATAAAAGCAAAACTTCATGAAAGTAAATTAAGCCATCTGACTGCAGTTAACTTATGCAATGGCTATATGAAGTAAAACAGGAAGTTAAGCTTAGGAAACAACATATATTAAAAAGCTAAACTTCGCAGAACACCTGACACAAGTACAACAAAAGCAACAATATTAATACTTAGATACAAACCAGGACAGAGGTACGCCTTTTGTGTAAATAAAGTTCTCTAATCTAAATCTATACCTGTAAATTTCCATGAAGAAGAACAAATTATTTAAAACTGCAGTATATAAAAAATATTGTGGTGACAGTTGTTTGAAATCCCACATGAAGCATGAATAGGCACTGCCAGAGGACAACATGGATGAAAATATGAAAGAGAAATGAGCCTTCAGGCACCATGACAATTTGCTCTTGAGAAAGCCCTTTGACGTATCTGTCAGATTAACTTCTTTGCTCACTGTCTGTTTTTAGCCATGATTCACATTCACAAACAACCAATCAGCAATTACTTTGCATTAACATTAATGAAAGGTTTGGTGATGACCATTTATGGTTAAATTTGAGTATGTAAAGGGTAGGATATAAGCCCTATGTGTATATATTTCAAGATGGACTGATTTATGTGAATGGGTGCATATGCATGGTTTTATAAATCTGATTATTTATTGTCAGCTCTTGTGGATGCAGCTTCAGATGTCTCTTGCATACACTGCATAATGACATACTAGGTGTATCTTGCAAAATACCAAGAAAAATCTTAAGCAGCTGTAGATATATGCTTATACTTTGGTTGAAAACATAATAAAGTCTAATGAAGAATAAAGTAAAAATCAAATCATTTTTTTTTTTACACCTTCCTTATTAAGTTTGAAGTAAAAACAGAAACCAGTGTGTCATGTTTGGTTTAAGCTTAATAATTGAAAGAGAGTTCAAGCGTATTTCAAGATCCTTAACATATAACTTATAACTGTCAGTTTGGGGTATTTTATTTAACCTACAGCTTTTCTGTGGGGGTTTGTGTATGCAACCATGTGTGGGCGACTGAGAGTGAATTAAGTGTTTTTTGTGTTCAGATTAAGCAGAAGAAGTTAAATTGTACACGTTTGCACTGCTCATTAAAGCAGAGCGTTCAATCAGAAGTCCAGGTTATTGGAAGCAGAGATTCAGCTCAGCCTTTGTAGCATTTTACACTTTATATCACAATAATTTGCATATGAAACAGATTTTTCCACATCTACTTCTTGATATCATTCTTCAATTTGTCTCATTTTGTGGTAGCGACACTTAAACATCTTTTCAGTGCAGTGTTAGCATTTGTATTTGGCATGCAAAATGTTTTATAATTTTTTTGTTAGGCATCTTAATCATCTTTCTAAAACAAAGAAAAAATATGGTGAGCTCGCTATATAATCAAAGATAGAAATAGGCTTACTATTGCCTGTGGAGAGGTAACAAGCCAGTATCTGTAATTGATGGAATCCAAATAAGGGTTAGGAGACAGTGAAAACAAGTCAGATGAAGTTAACATTCACTTCAGTTTCGTTTAATGATGCATCTTCGTTGTTAGACATTAATTGTAGATGCGATGTTTTGCATACATGGCATTACAAAAAAATGCTCACTAAAAGAAGAGACAAATTGTCATGGTGTAGGTAGGTTTGTGAACGGGATCCAAATGCAGATCAATGCAGGAAGAAAGTGTCAGAAGAAGGTGAAACAAGACAGAAATATAGGCAATGGCAAAACTAGCAAAACAACCCAAGGAGTAGTCCAGGAACTAGATGTCCAATGGCGGCACAGAAGCCAGGCCGAAGAGGGACTAGGCTTTCGAGGACGGCCGTGATCATGAGAGGCAGATCTCCTCAAAGACAGCCAGGAGGCCATGACAGACAGGAGCTGGAATCTCTAGAGACCAGATGGGCAGGAGGCAAAGAGGCAAAACACTCAGACTGGCCAACAAGTTAAGGACCCCACAGGTGGATAGCCAGAAACCCAGGGACGAGGTACAGGAGGGTCTGAAGAACAGCAAACTCAGGCACATGAACCATAACTAATGGAGGCGGGCCCAGCAGGGCCCAGTTGAAGGCAGGCAGCATAGACCGGGGCTGCATGCAGGCGGCATGGGACACTGGCAGATCCCAAATAAGGTACCATGGTCCTCTTTTGCCTTCACCAACACTTCAACTGCACCTGGAAAGTCGAGGAACCAGGGTTTGTGGGTTTATAAATCAACATATCATATACATATTTTACAAGTGTTTTAAGTATTGACTTGAGTTTTAATAGTATTTCCACATATTTTCATATTTAAATCGATTAGTGAACATATTTAATATTTGTATATCTGCATACTATCATTTTTTTGCTGTAAATAAAGATTATAAAACTATTTTTGAGCATTTGTCTTCTTTTCTTTTAGTGTTGTGAGCATTTGTCATGGAATTTCATAAAGTGGTGCCTGTTCCAATTACCTCCAGATCTTTAGAAATATATTTGTTTTATCCCAATGTTAGCCATTGCCAGCACGGAGGAAATCTAACTGGTAAAGATGTCAAATTTTTCTTCAATTTTATAGCAAGGAATATAAATACTAATTTAATATATTTAGATTAAATCTATTTTACAGATTAGATTAGATTAAGTTAGATTTACAGATATTCCTGTACAGAGAAGTTTACCAGTTTTTTGTATTGTATTGCAGTGGAAGACAAAGGTTTGAAGGAATATACCACGTCAGATAAATATTGCCCTTCATTCTGATCTCAGGCATTTAACACAAACAGGTTTGTATTTTGTGTCCTCTCAGTTTCTATTCATCTGTCATCTTAGCTTGGGTGTTATCCTAACCCATACCTCATCAAGTCATTGTTTGCATATTTTAGAACTATGCATACCAGCTTCAGATAGAAAGAATAAATACTGTCTTCACTAATGTGAAGTTTCCAAATCAAAGATATTGGATCAAAACCAAATATAACACATCACAGTTCCCCTAGAAAAAAAGAAAACAAGTCAATCTCACATTGGATCGTTTTTAACCTGTTCAGTTAGCTAATAAAGTTTTCCATTTTGGATGAGAATAATAATACTACTAATGATAATAATAACGGTCTGGCCAGAATTAGTGGGTTTATTGATAAACTATTTGTGTTCATAAAAAACTGTGACAAAAAAGGTAAACTGGTAGCTTTGCTTTGTAGATGTAATTGTTTCTACCTTCTGCATTAGATTGCTTCTTGGAGAGTTTGTGATGGACTATTACTACATGAGGCTCATTTCAGTCCACTTGCTGTTTTCCCATGCCTCCTTTTTATATCTTCTCTTCTTCACTCCCTCTTCACTCTTAGCATTCCTATAAATTTATTTTTGTTACATACATTGTTTTTGGTTTATTTGGGTTAGGTTTCGCACTTTCAAAGGTTGTTAAATGTTATCATTTATGACATTACTCCCTGTTTCTCTTGTGGCATTTTCTCCAATGAGAAGCAATGACGCATTGCTGATGCCACTTGACAAACCCTGACAGAAACAATGAAGATGATGCTGCATTTGCTGCGGCACACAGGCCGAAGTGCACGCATAAAGCTGAATGTTTTCCAGTAAACATGCATGGTTATGAAATGGCCTCACATGGTAAATTAATAAGTTCCAGCTACTCAGTTTCTTGTGTCTCACAGGGAGGCATGCTTAGTTTATTTACTTTTGCTCCTTGAGAGGTGGATGATAGCTGCTCCCTGAAGTCTTGGCTTTGAGAGATCTCTAAACATTATGAATAGGCTTTGCCTCAGGTCATTACCATATGTTTTTCTCTGATGAGATTGTGGCTTCAGAAGACTCTGAGAGCACACTGTTCACTCAGATATTAAGCAGCTGAAAAGAAATGTTAACATTTTTATTTATTAAGCGAGCGTGGGACGTTTATTAATCCTAAATTTGCCAAGGAAAAATACATGGACTAATGTTTGTCTTCAAACCTATTTAATTGTTTTTTTTTTTTTTTTTTGTTTGTTTGTTTGTTTGTTTTTTTATAACAACATTCACCATTTGTTAGGTTTAGGAATAAAACTACTTGTTTAGAATTAGGAAAACATCCTGATTTCATGAGAGGAGCACTTAAGAGAGAAATAATTTTTGGGGACAGATGCATCTTTTTGATGAAGAAAAAAAAAAAAGCCTTGTCACTGAGATCTTCGAAGTAGTTTGTTTTTGACTTGTTCTCAAGTCTATTTAGGCCACTAGAGTTGCATCTGAAATAATGAGGTTAATAATAATGGTCACACATGGCATAATTGCAGAACCATGAGTTGATGGTAAAACTTGTGCCGTCATGGTGAGGAATTAATATTTAACACAAAATGTGCACATACGGGTGTGCTGCTCCTCACTGAACTGAAAGGAAAATATAAAGGAACAGAAGGACACTAAGGAAGGTCTCTGCCTGAAACCTCTGTCCCGTAATCAAATAAACCTGAGGGATCAGAGTGCTGTCCTTTTATATTGTCCCATGAATTAATATTGTATAATCTTGCAAATTTGCACATTAACGGAGTCGTAATTTTCTGCCTGCATTCCTTCCTGGCAACAGTGTTGCTTTTGGCCTGGATAATATGTTTAATTTCTTAATATTTCTGAAGAATAATTGTCTGCTCCTCCATTGTGAAGTGCATGCTGCTTTGAAGGGTTTCTACATGTCTGCAGTTGGTCAGATAATGCAAACACCACCCCTTTTATGTAAGCACACACTGATCAAGATGGGAAAGCCCTGAGTTAAATTACCAAGTTAATTACCAGCTTCTTAGTACAGCTTACCTGGATCCTGACTGTCAGGTAAAGTCAACTCAGGTAACACTTAGGTCAGGTAACACTTACTAGGACCTTATATTTTGCCGTTGATGTATCTTTTCAAGTCTTTAGAAAATCAACTTGCTTTCAGATTTACACCATCTAGACCAAAAAAAAAAAACATCTATCCATATTCTTCACTGCGGTGTATTTAAAGTTTCCTTTTTTTTTTCTTTTTTTAATTTTTGCCCAGAGACAATAATTAATTTTGTTCAATAAGATAATTATGTAGCTGTCATGCCAAAACATGGTGGTGTTAACAGTACAAATCAGTCTCTTATTAATATCATAATTTTATGAATGTCAGCTGCTGGTTGTCTAGGGAACTGAAGCGTTTGCAGAAAATATGTCAAAAATAGCAATCCTGTCTCTGTGAATGGATGTCCTACTTTGGCAGTGCTTAATGACCTCTGAAATAATCTTCACTCCAATTATTCAGGACATTGAAGAAGTGTCTGATACAAGGACTTTGCCAAACTTAGCCAAAGTTTTGTGTGCTTTACTTTTTCACAGGAAATATACTATTGCTTCTTTCAATTGGTCACAGAATATTTAGGAATTGAATATTACCCCTTACGTCACTTGAAAGGACAAAACTCCATAATTAGGTATCCTGGTGACCCTTTTTTACCGCCGTCAACTTAATTTTACCTGGTGCTTCTTTCAGTAACAATTACTGGAGAAGAGAAATCTTGAACTCTATAGTCTGCATTATGAAAGAAAATACAAGAAACATGCAAGAAAATAGTTCATTTCTTTTAATGAGCAATCATGAAACTTGTGCTTTAACTATTTCCTCAGCATAATGTCTTTTCAGATATGTTTAACCCTTTATTAGCTTTAATATGTTTAATATTAGCTTTATATGCCACAGTACAACGATTGTGTCATTGATCTAAAATTGGAAGTGGGACTGGTTAACAGGAAAAAGCATGAAGCTGTAAGTTCTCATTTCCGCTGGTACAGAAACTTAAACGAGATGAACTGACCGTGATGGAACAGCTGGACGACGTGGTGAGAAAATACTACATGTATACAAGACATGGTATATATAGACACAAACACTGCCACTTGCACAACTCTAGCCTGTCAAATAAATATTTGTGTAAACACCATATATTGTCAACATGTTCTACCAAACTTTTTTTTTTAAACCCTGTTGTCTTTCCGTCATTTCTACTGACTTTTAAAAGTTAACCTGTTTTACTTTTAATAATCCTAAATGTAAAATGGTGCAGACTTTCAGTTTTTTCAATTAATTTCACTAGCTGCATTTAACTAGTTTTTCACAAAATTAAAGTGATATTTCTAAAATTGCAATTTGCTTTATTTCCACTGAATGGTATTCAGCGAATTAGCTGTTTTCATAAAATCTTGTCCCGCCGGTTGTCTTTAATTGTTTGTAAAAAGATTTCCATCTCCGCCTGCATCCACTCATACCATTCTGGAAATAAACTGCTCACATGACCCGTTACGTAATGTCTGGGGACGTGTAAATGCAAAAAAAAAACGTGTTTCCATTACACTTTTGCAATATACTTCTATATCGACACATCTGAAAAACAATCTCATGAGAGCATGAAACTTTTTAGCGATATTTGAGAGATTTTTTTAAATGAAGGTGTTTCCAATACCTGTTTTTTTAATTGCAATATTTAGGTTTTGCAGAATTCTAGAGGTAATGAAAATGCACTTAGTGAGACAGCTGTAGTCAAAATAAACTGTTTACACTCGTAAGTTTAAAAAAAGAGTTATTGCATGTTGTAATTTTTTTAAGCCCAGATTTTTGTGTGATTTCAGACTATGTATTGTGAGAGACTGTACTTTATACCCCAACCTTCAGCTGTATTGTTTAACACACAATACACATGGAGTGCCAGAAGATTATGTTAAGCATGAGTTAAGGGGCGCGAGTGTGTCTGCCTGTCCATCATTTTTTATCCATTGTCAACTTGGATTTGGTATCAAGCATCAACAAAAAAATTGGTGGATGAAATGTAATATTTACAATTAAAACACTCTCATTCTAGTTTGTAAGATGGAATAGAAGCAGGACATATAAATACATTAGTCTGACTGAAGAAGAAGAAAAAAAAAAACATCTTTTTTTTTTTTTAATCTCAAAGTTTTTTAAATCTCAAAATCTCACATTTACAATGGTGTGTGCAAATGCACACACAAGTATGTCATTCTGGTAACATGATGATGCAACGTGGCTGAGCAACAGTAGACATCTGCAGATTTTTAAAATAAATTGCTTATTCTGTGGTAATAAAATACCAACCAACAGTGCATTGCCATACCCATTACACAGTGGTACTTTCAAGTTTCATCATCTTATAACTAGGAAACTTCACCTGTAACCATGTTCAGGCAGATTTTCACAATTATTTGCCTGTTACATCAAGTTCAGACCAACAGTAACACTGAGTTGGAAGAAGGAGTTGAATGAATGCATTCATAAACAGTTGAGAAGTGAGAAACTCTCCTTGGCCTTACATAGAATATTGATGTGATCTGATTTGATGAGGCAAAAAAGAAGTGGAAAAATGTGCTAACGACAAATAAATGAATTCAGAGTTGCAATGAGCATCAGTGTGGTAAGTAGCTAAAATTAATGAATTATAATAAAGTCAACCCTGAGATGTTGCAACAGGCAGATGATTGTTGTTGAGATGAATCTATACTTCATGCCCCCTACTGGTCTTCCTAACTTAACTTTCACTGCTCTCTATTGTTTCCTGTCTTTCATTCTCTGTCTCTTTGTCTTGATTTGACCCGGAGCCAGCTATCTATCTTTCAAAAGATATCCATGGCCGGTGACACTGGAAGAATGGAGGAGGAAAGAGGCCATATCAAGAACAGTATGTCCCAGAGACATAAAGCTGTTTATAAATCTCCTCAAGATTTTATTTTTCGATGTCTTTGGATAATTGTGCGAATGAGTTTTAGGCTGCCTCTTCATGCTGTGTTTGTTTGTGTGTGCTTGTGTGTGTGTGTGTGTGTGTGTGTGTGTGTGTGTGTGTGTGTGATGATTAGAAGCTGCAGCTGTCTGCACACATGACAAACACCACTGCGGTAGATTATTCATGCTTGCATAACTCTGCAGGCTTCATTTGTCTGCAACTCACAGACGCAGGAATAGATGAAAACAGGAGGAAAAGGGAACGTGAAAAAGAATAATGAAAACTAAAAGAAAAGCACAGGAAAGGTGGGAGTGCTGCGAGGAAAACAATATGGGGAATGAAAAGTAACTCCGGGGCTTCTTGGGTTAGCATGCTGACATATTTATGAAAACCTGGAATCTGCTAGGAACAGTATTTCTAAGAAAAGCTTTTTAGGCACACAGAATGTGAGCCACTTTGGAATTTCAGACCCCTTTTTTTTGCAAGACTAAGAATCATACCGCTGTGCACATGTCTCCATGAGGCTTCAGGCAAAGTGGTGCGCTCTGGGCAAAATAACTTTTAAAAGCATGATGGTTTAATAGTTAAGGTATTTACTGCATTTCCACAGGTTTAACCAAGTTTACCTTTATCTTGTCATGGTATATTGGCCCCTGAGGATAAAGGGAAAAAGGCTTCAAATATAAAATGTTGCTGATACAAATGTGTAAGTAAAATATAGTAATAAAGAAAGATGAAAGAAAAAAATAACATTCTAAATAAAATCAAAACAAATTCTACTCACAGAGTTTAGAGGAGGAAGCGATGGTTGTTAAGGTTCAAGGAATCTTTATTATCCTGTGAGAGTAATTTGCTGTCTCATTCTGTGTTGGCCCTGCGATCGACTGGTGACCTGTCCAGATAAAATGCTGGGATCAGAGCCCTGTAGTGCCTCTTTTTCAAAAAGCTATGAGCGTCAAATCTAGAGACTTTATTGGGTGTTATTGGAGATTTATGGAGACTGACTCTAAAACTTGCATCATTATTACTCTTCTCAGTCAGCAACAGTGCTGCCATAGATCTCTTCCCCATCACGAAGCAGTCACTAGAGTCACGGTTCTTGTACCACAGTCCTTCCTATTTACAGTATTGTTACAGCGGATGTTCACTTCTGCTTCGCTCCCAGACTGAAAATGACTCGTGCATGCACAAATCAAATCAAACTTTATATTTATATAGCACCTTTCATACATAAAAATAGCAACTCAAGGTGCTTTACAGATAGTAAAATATCCCAGAACCCCAACCCAATAGCAGCAAGCCCCCCCCCATTCCCATCAAGCACACACATCACAGAGGGTAAAAGCAAGTTAAAAGGACCAAGCCACAAAGCTGCCACTGGCTGATCCCGCCCTGGCTTACAATCAGATATTAATAATGGAAATGTAGAAACACAAATTTAATAGCTAAAAATGTTTTACTGTAATATATTCATTAAAAACCAAACTGGATTTATAAAAAAATATACATATGTAAGTACTTTGCATACTCATGTATTTTACTGTCTTTTTAACAGTTTTTCTACATAGTAGGGCAATAACAAAGCTATCCAAGCTTATAATAAATTTAAAAAGGTATTAGACATAGATACAGATTATATGTGTTTCATATTTTAGGTTCTTCAATGTAGCCACTAAGTTCGCAGCTGGTATTGTTGCAACCAGTTTCATGAGGTAATCACTGGAAATGATTTTTAATTAACAGGTGCGCTTTGTCAGGAGGACATTAGTTCAACCACTGGACTAAGTTAAGGTAGACGACCATCATTACTTTTATATGTGGAAGTCATTCTTGAAGATTGCACATACTCTAAATGTCTTTCATTAAGCTTTCTTGAAAGTAAGATCAAGAGTCCCCAGATTAGGGACTGCGTTAGTAGTCTCAGAAATCACTAATTAACAGCACCTCAGATTAGAGTTTGCATGACTGCTTCAGGGGTTCAAGCAGCAGATACATCTCAACATTAACTGTTCAGTGTGGACTGTTTAAATCAGGCCTTCACGGTTGAAATGATGCAAAGATACGACTTCTGAAGGAGGTCAGTAAGAAGAACAGAAGTGCCTGAGCCTGAAAACACAAGGAATGGACATTCATTCCCACAGCTCATTCTCACTATGATAGTGCTAAGTATGCTAGCATTTTTTAGGACCACAAATCAGTGCAAAAAGAAGCCTCTAGCCTAAGTTTTCAACATGTATTTTAGGCATAGTAATAAATAATATTGTAACATGTATTACAGCATTTTTCTCTGGTTGGATTAGTGTATTTTAACATTGCCCACTAAATCTAATCAAACAAAGTTTAAATTTAAGAAAAACATGTAAGATTAGATTAGATTAGATTAGATTAGACTTTATTATCTCACAGTGGAGAAATTCACTTGTTACAGCAGCTCTTGTTATAGAATAAAGTGCAGAAGACAGAATAAGGTGAACATGCATCACAGCAAGAAGGTGCAATATAAATTATTTACAAGAAAAAGTCTAAGAAAAGCAAAAAATATGTACCATTATAAATATAAAAGATATATATAAATATATACTATATATATATATATATAAAATATAACAACAACTTCACAGACTATATACATATTTACATGGTGATGGTGGGATATGAAGAATATGATGACATTGATAATGGGAGGTATTGCACAGTAAAATATAAATAAATATTACACAGTATTATGACTATACAGATAAGTTGTACAGTCTGACAGCAGTGGGAATGAAGGACCTGTGGTAGCGCTCCTTCCTACACTGAGGGTGTCTCAGTCTGCTGCTGAAGGTGTAAGTGATATAAAATAGCTACCTTACATGCATGTTATAAAGAGTAACCATGCTGATATGTGGGGGCAGCTGAGTGAGGTTTCTAAAGCCCAAGAAAAGCCTTTATTGAACCAAAAAATGTTCTTCCATAAGAGAACATTGCATATGCAGGGCAGAAGCAAAACAAAGAACAAGAAGGAGAAGTATCGTTGCAGCAACGCGTTACCAGGGGTGGGCGATATTGCCAAAAAATTATATCACAATATTTTCCTATAAATATCTCAATAATGATATCACCAACAATATTGATGATAGCATTGGTAATATTCGTTCTCAGTCTGCTTTACTTGCATATATATATATATATATATATATATATATATATATATATATATATATATATATATATACATATGGTACAGAAGGTAAAAAAAAAATTGGGAAATAAATAATAAAAACAAAGAGAATAAAACAAAAAGTAGGCTACAATTTAACATCAAATAAATTAATAATTAATAATAAGTAAAGATCAACAATAAAGAAATTATGCAGAAATAATTGCATAGATAAGAGTGTATAAAAGCAAAAAATAGACAAAACAGAATGACTACATATAGAGAAATTAAATTATTAACAGCCAGACGTGGTTTGAGGCAAATGTGCGACACCAGGCCTCAAGGAGTTAACCTCATTCATCTCACCATATCTCCCAGATGGTTCTTGACAACCTTTTTTTTTTGGCAGTTCATACACATCTAAAACCATATGTAAGGTGCACTGCCTAAAAGCATCAACTAAATATGTTTGGTGGGGTTTTTGCTCTCCCATGGGTGCCCACTCTGCATAATACCAGCAAAGCAATGAGCAGGTGAGCTACACATTCCTCATGTCTTTCAGGAGTGGAAACTGCAGCACATAGGCTGTGCAATTAATGCTTATGAAAGCAAATTATACAGTAGTGGGAACATTGAATTCTCCCCATGGTTGGCATAGAATAAGAGACACAGTGGAATGCATCCTGCTTGCCTGTAAATTTTGAAGTTGTGATCAGGTAGTCACAGCCCCACTCCAAGCTTGTTTTGTCCTCAGGACATAGTAAGATTGTTATAAGATACTTACAGATACAAGGCTTATCTAAATCCTTGTATCGCAACATGCTGTATATAAATGAGCTTCTAGGGCAGGAAATATTCACCACTCTTCATGCTTCATATGTGATCACGTATGAGGATGCCTCTGAATGTAAAGCTTTTCATGACCCCTGGAGAAAATTAAAAATTGTGTTAGATTATCCGTATTTTCAAAACATTAAAGATTACGTGAGCTGAATAACTTTGACTCTACATTACATTATCAGGCCATTTTGTCAAATTAAACCAGATCTGATGTGCTTCTCTGGGCCAGTGTGTTTTTTTTAGTCTTTACTGGAGAATCATTTTCCATCCATCCATCCATCCATCCATCCATCCATCCATCCACCCATCTTTTGCAGCTCATCCAAGGTTGTGTCATGGGGTTTGCAGCTGAAGCAAAGAAGTTCAGACTCCCCTTCCCCCATCTACTTCTTTCAGCTCATCTGGATAAATCCTTATGCATTCTCAAACCACCTGAGAGATTTAGTCTCTCCAGCGTTATCTGTCTTAGGTCAAAGACATCTAAGTTTTCGGATTTAAAAAAAAAAAAAAAACATGCAGAAGCTGTGAAGTCTGTCTCAATGGACACTCCAAACCGTGGCATCATCAGTGGCTAAAAGCGGGGTTCACCTGAACGGCAGACCACTGTATTACTCCTTGTGTTTCAGTAAATTAAATCAAAGCAATAAAGACAAATTAACTCTAGACCAGTTCTAGCTATCCGTTGTCATTGTTTACACATGTGCTACACACACACACTATGTTTCAGTTAAGTTAAATAAATAATTAAACACACACACACACACACACACAAACCAGGCTAATGTGATAGTAAAAATTGTGATTATCCCCACGGAGTAAAGTTCTTCCTCTTAGGTTTGAGGTAAACAAGCGTATATGCTGCCCTTTTCACCCAAAAGTACCAAGGTTCTGAGACTCCATAACGGAACCTGCCATAACACTACACCCAGATACCCAAACCCCTTCAATTCTTCTCACCCTATCTCTAAGGGACAGTCCAGACATCCTGCTGAGCAAACTCTTTTCAGCTGCTTCCATCTGCAGTCTTATGCATTTAAGGTTTTTTCTCACCACCGCATACATTTAAAAATCAAATCATTACATCATTATCCAGAACCAGTGGTTTTCTAATACATAATCACACCAATTAAACAGCATGTTTGACAATAATTTATGTATTTCTCTATAAAGCATGAAAATTTAAATATGGTGTTATTGAAACTGTTAAGTGCATGAGATGTCTGAAGATGTAAGACTGATTAATCCCTTGGTGGTTAATCACTGTCATTTGAGAGAGACACCACAGATTTTTCTTTCATCATTCTGCATGGGTTTAAGTACAGGCATGTTCAGCATGTCTACAGGCTTTAATTTGCTTTTGGATTACTAATGAGTAACTCTGTGTGTGTGCACACACAGACAGAGGCAGGTGCAAGAGTGCTGGCATAAAACCGGTCTCAAGAAAAGAATTTCACGTACCCCAGACAATTAAAATCCCATGATCTCCTAAGCGTGCATAATTGTCTGTATCTGTGAATGTGTGTTTGTGTGTGTGTGTGTGTGTGGGGGTGTGTGTGTGCAGCCACAGGCGGCCTAAACAACCTATCTCAATCAGCCCTCTCTACAGCAAGAGCTACAACACAGCTACAAGTCAATTAGGTTCTGTTCCGCTTCGCTCAAGCCAACTGTGACGCAATGCTGAGAGATTTTGAGATGCAGAGTTTAAAAGGTGAACCAAACATTAAAGCTAATCAACACTTTGAGCATGTAGCTGTCACGTGAGAAAATGGGTGGCAGATTCCCATCTCTGTAGGATTTAGTCCCATCAGCCTAACAATAATAGAATGGAAAGGTAACTCACTCTGATATTACAAGCACTGGAGAAAGTATTAAGTATCATGAGAGGTGATGGCAGGAGGTGCGACACTTTTTAGAAAGATCTGATACTTTTTCTAATACATATAGTAATTCTAAGATTTAAAAATGCCAGCAGAAAACATTAGGTTGGCTTAAAAAAGTCATTGTTATCAAAAAATAAATGTAAATGTAATAATATTTATATGTAACTTTATTAAATTTGTAAAATGGATGATTTGAAAGTTATTTTCTTGTGGCATATCCTGAATAGATCATTTTTGGTAATGTTCTTTACTTAGAAACATCTTTAGCCCCAGCTAGATTAATTAGTGATCATTTAATTTCATAATAAATCCCTTGAGATCAAGAGAAGGCATTTGTCTAATACTTTGGTTTATTATTAAATACTTACAATTTTAATCATAGTCTCAGCACCTGGGACTAATAAGCAGTTTATAGCAAAGTTAAATAGTAAGCTTGGTCAGTATTAGGCTACATTCACACTGTGGGCAAAAGTAGCCAATTTCCTACTTTTTTTGTCCATAAGTGAATTTCATCTAACTTATTTTATGACAGTTTGAACCACACAAATCTGACCCAGGCCACTTCCCAGGTCATATGACCTAGGTCATATAATACTAAACATACATGTCAAATGTTTTTCAAAACGACCTCAGTCTGGCCATACACATTTCATCTGACTTTCGCATCACTGAAATAAGACAGACATCACAATTCTGGGCCTGGGGAGGCAGCCAAATGTGGTAAGATATTAGTCTAATGTTTTTAGTTTGATTGCACAATTATTTTATAATTGATACACACAGAGACACGCTAACATGTGTTGCATCAATATTTATCTCCAAAAACTGTTCACTGCTTTTGACATCATGTCTACTTCTGTCACTTCACTACATGTCACTTCAGGAGCAACAGTTTGTTCATGCTGGAGTCTGATGATAGTCACGTCACATGTAAAACCACACAAAAATAAATCAGATCACAGCAAAAACAGTACAGTTGAACATTAGAACCTGCATGGTAAAGATAGCCTAAGGCCCAATCCCATTTCTCTTTCTTACCCCTTCCCCTACCCCTTGCAACTTGCCCCTTAAAAACGGAGTTAGAAGGGGTAGGGCTGAAAGTCAACCCCTACGAATTGAGACACCCCTTCAACAATCACATACGTCATCAGTAATCACTAAAGAACATTTTACACTGGAACTGGAAGAAATTAAATAACAAAACAAAACCAATAAATAGAATGGACCCTCAGTCTCATTAACAACAAATGAAAGCCAAACACAGCCAAAAACAATAAGTCTGATAGATAATAAAGTCTCTGTTCTATAAACAAAACTGGCTTTCAAAAACTGGCAAAACTGCCAGTTGTATTATAAAAAAAAAAAAAAAAAAAAAAACTAGGAAAAAAAATACTGTGCATCATTGCTGTTTGTGAAGCCGAGATATCTCCTCTCATCGCTGCATGTCAGACTGATCTATGAGCAGTGATAAACCGCGCTGCTCCGACGCTGCATCTTTTAAACATATATGCCGGGACAGCGGCCCAAAGGTAATGCGGCGCACTGACAATCCTGTTGAACCTCTCCATTAGCTGGCATTGCTCTAGATGTGTATTCCAACGTGAGAAATCGGAGCACGAGAGCGTGAGAAGCCACTCAAATGCGTGAGAGTTGGCAGCCCTGTAAACAAATGCAGAATACCGGCTTGCACAGGTGGTTCACCACAGTCTGGAGCTGCAACATGCTGATGTTAATTACACGAGAGAGATCATTCTGCAAGAGCATTCAGTCGAGATACTCCATAGTGAAACCTGTTGTCATACAAAGAAAAATGGGATTGGGCCAAAGTCTATAGTAAAGTATGACAGAAAAAAAAGTTAAAAACTTAATGAAGACTGTCGCAGCTGGCAAACTTGTCATGCTAATTTTTTCCTTACCGTGCAATTATTTATTACTTATTTATTGAAAAATCTTCGTTTGAAGGGGTATATAGCCCTACCACTTACCCCTACCCCTCTGTCGTAAAAGAAATTGGGACACCCCTACCCCTACACGTGAACATGCAAAACGGAGGGGTAGGGTTCAGTCTGGGACCTTGATTTCCAAATAAAATACAGAATTTACACTCATCAAAGAGCACTTTTGACCATTGCTCATCAGACCAGTTAAATTTTTTCTTTAGTGCAGGTAAGAAGCTTGACGTTGTGCTTTGTTCAGGAGCAGCTGGACAAGAAGAATACGACATTTGAAGCCCATGTTCAGGATCCATCTGTGTGGCGGTTCTCAAAGCACTAACTCCAGCCTCAGTCTACTCCATATGAAGCTCCCCCACATTTTTGAATGGTCTTTTCTTGACGACCTTTGCTCCAAAAGTTTTTTTCTCAAACTGGACATCTTTAAATTTTAGTTGAATTCTCCTGGACTAGACAGTCAATTTCCCCAGTGTATCGGGTCTTTTCTTCTTGTTTTTTTCATGTGGTACCAATATTAGGTTATAAAAATGGCATGAATTGTCAGATTCCTTACCATATCTATGTAAAGCTTAATCGATGGATTAAAAGCTGCTTTCATGGATGCAGGTTTTCTGCCCTGCTGTAAGAACTGGTATATTTCAAACCTGTAATATATCAAGTTTATATTTTTATAAAATGTCATTTTTTAGCTTGAGTAACTATAAATTCTCTTCGTCACTAACAGGGCATTTCACTCACTTACATGTCACTTTCTGTTTAGTATAGTGTCCCATTCTTTGTGTATTTGTGCCTCAGTAATTTCAGGAAATTCTAGAATAGCTGTTGGCATCCCACAGAGAAGCAATGGGATGTCAAAAGGAACACGATAGAGATCTATACTTTCACTCTCTTGCACCTCCTGTTCATCTTGTCTGCTATCCACACGGCTAACTACTTTTTGGCATCCCTTTCATTATGTTTGTTATTCCTTGATGTGCCTGACCCCCTTCACACACCCTCTTCACTTTTCTCTCTGGATCACTTTGTATTCTCAGGAAAAAGCTCACTGTGATTTTACTTGACACCTACTGTGATTTTTCCTCCTTTCATCCTAGCTTTCGCCACAAAGAGGTATGCAAAATGGATGCTTCCATGTGTTTTTAATCCATTATTCAACCCCAGCTCCAGCTGTTTCATGTACTTCAGAAAACCTATAATATACCAAACGTAGATAAAATGACATTAAATGAAAGCAAAGAACGATAATGTAATGGAAGTAGTCTCTGTGGGTAGGCAAAGAAAACATGACAATAATGTGTCCTTGGCTCTGAGCACTGTCCTCTTTTTAAGACCTTTAGGTGCCAAAGTTTCTAAGGCATACTGTAAATAATGAAAAAAAAAAATGTTGCTTGTGAACTGGACTATATGTTGGCAGTACAATTTACAATTACCTTAGTTTTGTATTGTGGAATCACAGGTTGGCACCATGACTTTGTGGATGTATGTGTGTATGTGTGTGCATTTGTATATATGTATATATATATATATATATATATATATATATATATATATATATATATATATATATACACAATACCTTTCAAAAGTTTGGGGTCACTTCCATATTGAATCCCATGGCAAAGTGACCCCAAACTTTTGAACGGTAGTGTATATATATATTTAGAATTCTCTGCTTTAGGTTATTATTATGCACCATAATTTCCAACAGAAACATCACTTTTACTGTCGCTAGATGACTGATCATCATCTTCAAGAGGCAAATATTCCCTCCAGAATCAGAGATGGCTAATAGCTGAGAAAGTCTTCATTAACAGGGACAAAGCGTTTTGATATGTCGTGTGCTTTCTCTGTAATCCACTCAGCTGATTATATGTGTTTCCTCAGTGTGTCACGGCTGAGTCCAGCCTTCTGAATAAGGTGAAGCAGGACCTAAATAGCAGACATGAACACTGTAGAAACAGAACAAACTTTATTGTTTTCTGGAGTCAGAGTGGTCAGAACTGGGGAGGGTCCGGGGTTTCTGGATCTCTGGGAGGAGAGGGGAATGATAAGTGGCAGTCGGGAACAAAAAATATCCAATTATCCAATCTTAGTGGGTGGCTTACTGAATCCAGGCGGAAATTCTGAGTGAGCTGCTGCAGGACCTGAGCTGGAGGAGGGTGGGGCGAGCAGGCAGGTAGGTGAAGGTAACAAGCGGGCGACCGGTAGAGGAAGACTGGAGGTGGAGGCAAACTGAAGTTCTGGAGCAGCAAGGCAGTGCTAGGAGGGAGGAAAACGGCAAGGCAGGGTCAGAGTAGGGATGTTATGCTCGAGCCGATCTGCTCAATTACGTGTCGAGCATGTGACACGGAAGTGTTGTGAGCATTGTCTCTGAGCATTGATTCAGCATGCCAAAAGTCACGTGATAGACCAAACGAGGCCTTGTTACGTCATCAGCGCGTATCGAGCAGCACGCGGGATCTTTGAAGGGACCGGGCTTGTCAATCTCTCAGATTCCAAACGCTGAGGAGATCGCAGATTTTTGAGAGTAGATTCTGTAGCGATTGTGCGACATTGCATTTTGAAAACAAATTTAGGAAAAGCATCACATCAGCATGAGCTTATATTGAATCACATTTAGCTTTTAGCGATTTGGGGAAACAAACGTCTGCGCGAGACGCCGTTGCCAGAGTAACTGCTGAAGGAGCTCGGAGTATGAGAGAAGGACGGAGCAGGCGGTGCCTTCAACATCACAGATAAGCTTAATTCCCCTTTCTTTATATAGATGTTTTTTAAATAGCCTTGCAAAGACCAGACTTTAAAGTTAATCATAAACTGCAACCAGAAGCATCAGAGGAAACGTCTCAGTCTACAGCTGCAGAGTTAAACCACCACCTGCAGGACCTTTGACACAAGCTGGTTTCTGATCACCATCAGCGGAGAATTTAATGTTTTTAAACTTGGTTAATTACAATTTTGTTCTTGCGTTTCTTTCAGGTGCAACCTCTCCAAAGCTGGAGAAGTAGTCTGCCAGAAGAGGAGCAGACTGAAGCCTAACAGAAAATATGTTTTTAAATAAAAATCTATGACACATCACAATGTATGTACATAAATGTGCAGTGTGCTATAAACTGTTGTGCCACATTTAACAACAATCGGCTATGCAAAAGAAAACTCATGAGGTAGACGATAACACGCATTTGCAATATCTATTATAAATAATAAGACACATAAAACAGTAAACAATTTTATTACAATTGTATAAAATAACTAACACAGTCACTATACCTGTTGCACAAACACTCCTTCCCTCATGTCTTCCCACTGAGTAGACTACTATCATTACAGACTGGTTTACTTAAGTTACACCACAATTCGGTTACCTAAACAAAGGTTACCTAATACCCCTCCTTGTTATTTATATGAACAACAGAAAATAAATATTCACTCGGATGGTAGATTACGTATCGTTTATTGAACACGTATTCAAAGTTGAGATAGGGATGACAGATGTGAGGTGTCAACGTTGTCCTTCTGATACATCAGACTCCCACAGCCAGCAGATTGAGCTCTTTGGTTTGGTCAAATGATTCAGAACACTAAGCCATTTTCAAGCATTTGGGTCAAAGTTGGCTCGATGATTCATGAGGCCTCGGTTTCCCCATCCCTAGGTCAGAGTACTCGACTGGAAGCACAAGTAATACTGGTGGCGGCCTGATTTACCACAGAAACAGTGAGATAAACTGGTGAGATCTGGTTGCTCCTGCAATCCTCATAAAGGGAGGCTTGATGAGGGTTGATAGAACACAGCTGCGGAGGCAGGAGCAGACCGGACTCCGCCCAAGGCTTACTGAAACCAGTACAGCCCCACCTAAAGCTCAGGAAAGGGAAGGGCAAGCAGCAGAACGGTGACACAGTGGCTCCATATGATGTCTTTCAAATGTGATTTTTCCATAATCGTTAAATAGACCCCTCCCTTACTTAACCGACCCTCTCCTTCCCACCAGTTGTGTTAAGCCCCGGTTCCACCAATGGGTGTGGGTCGGGGCGGGGTGGGAACTGGGAAAGGTACCCTAAAAGGTCTCACTTTGTTGGGACGCTTCCGCTGAGGTTCCAATTACTGAGATTAAAAAAAAAAAAAAAAGATCAGTTTATCAAGAGGAGCCCATATTTTCTCATATGTACCTTGACGATGATGATGATGATAATGTTATGTTTCACTCCATTTTATCTTATTCTGTTTCTACTTAATTTCTTCTATTCGTGTTAGTTTGAATCCTTCTATTTAAAATACTTTTATTCTTTTTTCTTTTTTTCTTTTTTTGCACCTTGCTTTTGATGTTTTATCTAAAATACTTTAAGTTGTCTTGCATGTGAAGTCTGCTTTACATATAAACATGTTTTACAAGCGAAACACATGTATTTAAGACTAGGGCTGGAGGGGAGCAAAGGAATGGAAGGCGGTAACTTAGGCTGAGTGCCTGAGTATTGCCAGTGACCAACTGACAATTTGGCAGTGTTTGTAAGGCTGAGCAGGACTAAATACTCCAGCAATTAACAGATAAGGTGCAAGTCCGGATCTTGGTCCCAGTGAAAACGGAGACACAGCCACACACAACATTGTGATTGGATGACAAACTAGTTTCTATTAACCCTTCCCATCTCAACAAAAGTAAATAAACCAGTCTTACAAAAAAAATGTTTATCATATCTTTGGAACTAAATCAAGCACTTTCAAAGTGCACTCATGGTTCACATCTGGATTGCAGCAGTGTGGACTAGGAACACAGGACTGTGAGATTTTTAGTTGTTTATTTTTCGGTATTCACTTATTTACTTTGGTTGGTAGCTGCTGGTAGTATGTTTTTTTTTTTTTTTGTTTAATATATAGCTAAAAGTTTCTTCAGATTTTTCATTCTCAATTCTTCTCTTTTACACGCCCATGTGTCCTTAAAGACTGGAGGTGGCTTCTGGATAGGATCTCTGCTTTTTGCAGATGCTGTTGTTCTGTTGGCATCATCAGGCATGTGCCACCAGAAGGAGACCCCATGGAAAACCCAGGACATGCTGGAGGGACTACTTTTCTCTGGGAAGACCTCTGAATCCTCCCCCCCCCCCCCCCCCCCCCCCCAAAAAAAAAAAAAAAAAGAACTGGAAGAAGTGCCCAAGACGATGGAAATCTGGACTTTCCTGCTAAGGCTGCTGCCCTCGCAGCCCAACACCAGAGAAGCGCATGAAAATAGACAGATGGATGGACATGTGGCATTTATACATTTACACAAAGCAGTGAAAAATTAAAAGCCTTAAGGTGTAGAATATTTAAATATTTTGCTGTCTACATGCTCAGTTGAAGCATATCTGTAAAAAGCATAACTTCCAACATTTAAAATTCTTTCAGATAAAATGCATGTTGGAGAAAATATGGCAGATGTTATATAAATTAATTTGCTGTCTCCAGGTATGGTCTACATTTCTTCAGCCTCTGTTAAAAAGCCAGTATGTGTCAAGATTAAAAGGGCTTTAACTGCTAATGCGCTTATTGGAGCCTTTACAAGATTGACTGGGACCTGACCAGCAGGAATTCCACATGCAGTAATGAATTTATTCAGACCATGCACCTGCTCTTATTATAATTAGATAATCAGCTACCAACCATATGACTATGAAGCATGCTTTTTATACCTTGTAACATGAACTGCATTTAAATAGGTTACTTTTGAACAGTTTTTTTAAAGACAGATCAAAGCAAAAGGATTGTGAGGACAATAGTAACAGATATATATATATATATAAACAATATGCAAACATGATATATCTGTCATTGAGCATAAAATTGTACAACAGATATAAGGATAAAAAACAGGATTCACAAACCTTTTGAAAGCCTTGAACTGAATATAAACTGTAAAATTGATACCATTCATCTGATCTGCTGCTTTTATATTGAACTTTTGACTGTGGTCACTTGAAAAGACTAAATAAGTTAGAATCTATCCATGACTTCAGATTTCTTCTCTAGATTTATTTTTCTGGTGCAGCTTGACCACAAAGAAACAGAGCAACTTAAAAATATGTTTACAAACCCACCACGCTAGGACACTAATTTTAGAAAAAAATCTGAAAAAAATCAAGTCAAAGAAAAGGGAAAGAAGAAAAACACAAAGCAGCACAAAACATGAAAGAAGTTCAAGCATGCGTGACCACCACCAGCTGTTGTATTACAGCAAAGTCTGTTTCCTCTTTCAGTAAAAAATACACAGTTGGCTTTTGAACTTGTAGAAAGATATGAGGCTCTGTGATTGGGAGAAAAACTTTGCTAACTGTTTCTTTTTGTAGAAAGAAAACTCACCTGCAAACCTAATATTTTCTATAGGCTGTTTGACATGTGTAAAAGACTTTAGGATAAAAAGATCTACCTCCTTGGAATAAAACAGTCATTATAGTTGACTTGCTTGGGCAGCAGTAAATTAGAAACCTCCAAACCCCCTAAATGGATGATTTTTAGATGGAGAACTCTGTCAAAAGCCTATTTACAGGTTATTATCAGAGATCATCTTACTGGAATGCACATGAAGTGTTTCACAAGTCTTTGCTTTTAAAGAGAGGTGACTTAGAAGTTATTTAGCAGTGTTAAGGTTGCTCATTGATTAATGTCACAGCCCATGAGGGTCTGAAGCAGAAAAAAAAAAAAAAAAAAAAAAAAAACAAGTACACTGAATGCAACACAGCATAACAAAATCACCAATTTGTAATATGCTACATGCAAGGAGGACATTGTTACAGTGATATGCAAAAAGTTAATTATGAACACATGAAACAACAACAAAAAAAGATTTAGTCCCACTCTAAGTCTGCTTTTAATCACTTGTTTTCTTGAACAAACCTGATTGCACTGAATCATGTAAAAACTTGTCAAGAAAAGCTCTGTTTATATAAATGTTACACTTCTGTTCAACAATAACTACCTAATTTGTGAAGATCCCATTTGTGAGTCTGTAAATACAGTTGACAGATAAAAAATCTGGCAGCAATAGCATAGGATTGTCAATATGACATTACGTCCTACAGCCTGGGAGTCAGAACTACATTTCTGAGTGAGGTGAAGCAAGGAGTTGGGAGGGAGTAAGGTGGAGGTTTGGGAAGTCTGGCTCCGACAAGGCAATTAAACGCACCTTGGGCTTGATGGATTTCTAATTGGAGGCTGATCACATCGGAGGTGTGGTGGATTATAGTGTCAGTAATGAATTGGAGAGACAGAGCATGACAGATTAGTGCTGTTATGCTTCTCCCTGAACTGTGGAGGGAGTGTGTATGAACAGCAGGGTGTGTGCATCTGTGTCTGTGTTACAGCATTTGTATAGATGTGCATGTAATTTGATGTACATCACTAATCAAAAGTTTAGACACAATTTCCTATTGGATTTAAAGGAAAAATGTGCCCAAACTTTTGAATGGTAGAGTACATACACTGTGTATTGCAGTGTTACATAAATTAGACACATATGTACATCAGCATGATGTTGCTTTGACATGAAGAACAACAGAGCCGAAATAAAGAAGAAACACACACACACACACACACACACACACATATATATATATATAGATAGATAGATAGATAGATAGATAGATAGATAGATAGATAGATAGATATATAGATAGATAAAACCCACTGGCAGATAGTATATGGGTATTTACTCAGTATCGTTGCATGTTTGCTATTTCTTTTTTTTTTTTTTTTTTTTTTTTTTTTTTTTTTTTTTTTTTTTTTTTTTTTTTTTTTCTTTTTTTTTTTTTTTTTTTTAACTTGTCTTGTCCAGCATCGTTGCAAACAGAATGATTGTCTGGCTGCTGTCTGGTGCTGGGCAATTTTACTCTATCAAGCAGGGATTTATACTACATGTATAAAGTCCCTCTTGATGACATGAAAAACTTTATTAAATCAGACTCTTAATGCTGGACTCGACCGGAGGGGACAGAGAGAGAGAGAGATAGAAAAGAAAGTAGAGAGAAGAGGGAGGGGAGAGAGAGGGACAGAAAGGGTGTGGGGAGTGCGGGTGGGGACTTAAAACATTATACAGAAAACCATGTAATCCATACTACTTGCAACATATATAGCTAAGATCATCCTGGCCAGTAGGTCATTACACAACTAGTTGATAATAGTAACAATAATAATAATCACAATAATAGTAATAATAATAATAGTAGTAGTAATAATAATAAGAGTAAGAGTAATAATAATAATAAGAACAGAAATAATAAAAAAAAAGAAAAAAAAATATGATAATAGATATAAGTGAAACTGCTGTATTCAAGAACACGCGCAGAGAAACCTGTGTGGATATGCTGGAGAACTCGGCCACATGGCGACGCAAAGACTGTGTGGAGACGTTCAGGAAGGAGTGACCATGCAGAGTGATCATGCAGATGCCACCTCACTTGAACAGAGGCCAGAGTCAGGCCAGCGGTCCCGAGACCCAGGCCACCAGCCCCCCCGTAGGCTACAGATCCCGACCGGTCCACAGAGACGACCACTCGCCCGCCCAGGAAGGCAGCAGCAGGAGACCCCAGCAGGAGCCGCCCCGCGGACACAGGGCACCGGCCCCGGCAGGCCGAGGCCAGCAGTCCCCGACCCCCCCGGGCACCGGCCGCCCGGGACAGACGGGGCAGAGGGCCCGGGCCCAGGAGCGCAGGGACACCCCCCACCCCCACAGGCCAAGGGCCAGCACGCCACCCGGGGGGACCCGGCCCGCCCAGACGGCCACCGCCAGAGGCAGATAGTATATGGGTATTTACTCAGTATCGTTGCATGTTTGCTATTTCAAATCAAGTAAATAATTTAATTCAGAAAATGCAAAGTTAAAAAAATAATTTGTAGTTCAGAGAGGTCTTTGATAGAATATTATGTACATGAAAAAATTCATGTCCCAAGAAGAAAAACAGTTTACACAATGCATAATTCAACTGTAAAATCATACCCCTGGGTGGAAAAAAAAAAAAAAAAAGTTGTGAAATGCCATTTCTCACCCTAAGGAGAGTTTTAGGGTCAGAAAGTTATGTAGTGTTGCTTTAAGTAATTTTGAAACAGAATGATTTGGGGGAAAACATGTGTTGCATCTTATTGATGCAGTTTTTGGATTCTGAAAGGACACCTTTGTGCTGCACGGTGGTGTGGTGGAAAACACCCTCACCTCACAACATGAAGGTTCCTGGTTAATGAGGATGGTGTCTGTGGGTTTTTTACAGTGATACTAAAGAAGGCTATAGGACAATGGTCTAAGAAGAAATTTGAACTTATACTCTAGTATTGCAGAGGGTGTCACCACTTCATTTTTCCCAATCCATGCAAGTACAAAGTAGGTCAAGTTGTGCCAAAAACATTACCACTCAATCTGACCAAAAGCCTTAGTATGATCTGCAAGAAGAACTGTATTAAAAGTGGTGAGAAAATGCAGACAGCCACAGAACATTCCCATCGTCAACCAAAGTCAGAAAAGCCAAACTCCAAAAAAAAAAAAGCAAAAGATTTTATTTATTTTTTTTTTTTCTCATTCAATTTTGATTAAAGAGAAACACAAACAGAACTGTGCTAAAGTGATTAAGATGATGTACAGAGCAGTTACAAATGAAGGAAAAATCTGAAGGGAATAATGACAACACTGCAAATTCTGATGTTTCCTTTCAAAACAGGAGGTGAATGATGTGATGAATACAGTTCGGGAACGATTTCCATTATAAACACGGTCTTTCAGGGGTGTTCACTCGAAGGCGAATGGGAGACCTTGGAGCAATGCGTCAGACATTTCTCACTAACAACATCCTCTAAGCTCTGAATGATTACATATATTTTGTACTGATTCCTCATTCTATGAGAAACCAATCCTGGGTTTGTTTATTTCCTTTAATTAGTCACCTAAATGTTTGAGGAACTATGTGGAGGTTGATACAAGCTTAACGCAATGCATGATGAATGACTATGTTGCGTCACTTTAACAGTGCTGCTGCAGAATTTACAGTATCGTCTGCTCGTAATGCATCAAAGCAAGCATACGCCAAGTGTCACTTAGATAAAACTAAAATGACTGAAGACAAGAAAGAATTTAATGAGAGGGAGGAGAAAAAACAAGGGAAATACGAAAAAGAAAATCAGAGGAAGAAGTTGACTTTACTTGTTTGCAATGAGCAGAAGGATAGGCGGCAAGGAGACGAGGGAAGGATGAAAAGGGGGACGAATGAAGTGAGAAAAGAGAGGCGGAGAGAGAAGAGAGACCTTAAGTATGTATGTCTGTATCAAGGGGAGAAATGTAGGGGAAAGAAAAGAAACATGCAAGGAACTTTTAACAGCCTGGCTGTTGTCTTTGTCAGCATACAGTGACAGCCAGAGTCAATAATTAAACAGGACCCTAAGCCATCGGAGGAGGAGAAGAAAGACGTGCAGCAGAGAGGTGATGAGAGCACGGTAGATTGGAGCAGAAGGTTGGTGAAACCATGAGAGCTGGGGCATCAATGTATAGAGAATCACAAGATGAAGAGGATAGTGGGCAATAGTGAGATTAGAAGCAGAGGATGAAGGGAGGGACTAAAGACTTTTTTTATACATTCTATGATGAAGGGGGAAAAAAACAAAGTTAAAGAAAAAACAAAGCAGACAAGAACGAGAATGAGCCATTTTCTGCAGCATTTTACAGAGAAGAAGCTTTAATTGAGTGATAAAAGAGAGGAGTAAATGAGATTCATGAGACGGTGTTTGTGTCTTCTTTCATGTTAGTCCTTCAGGTCATGCTGTGTGTGTGTGTCTCACTGTCTTATATGCAGAAGTTGAGCCTCAGGGCATGTTAGTGGAGATGACTCGGTATTGCACAAAGCCCCAGATGATGACATGCTATGACCCATGTGTACATTTCCAAGCCCTGTTTTACAACAGTCATGTTAAAATGCAAAATTTAGCCCCAGCAGAATGGTCTAATAATCTTTGACCGTATATGTTAGCCTGAGTTTATTTGTGTGAAAATATAATTTTATATATTATAATAGAATACAGATCTGCAGATCAACAAACACAATAAGTTTCAGATTTTACCAAAAAGAGTATTGGATTGTACTGATTTGTAAAATACAAAGTTAAAAGTAAAATTTTGCTCCCACTACATCCCATGTTTGGGCTCTGCCAGCTGATCTAAAAGCTCTATTGTTTATCATCCAGTTTTCTCATCTGTACATCCACAGCTTTAATGTTACTGATCACTTACTGAACAAATGAACAAAGACACCAACTTAACAGTTAATAACTTGATTTGATTATTTAACAAAGTTTCATTTAACACAATGTTTTATTATCATTTCCAACAACAGCAACAGACCAAAGAACCTCTGGAGATGTTGGAGGTTGAAATAAGTCAAAGAGAGTAATTGTAACTGAACTTAAAGGTCACCCAGGAGGATTATCAGACATCAGAGCACGAACAGCATGTCAAAGCACAGCAAAAATTCAAACAATCAAACAAAAACAAGTGCAGATCAGCAAACACAGAGCCTACAGACTGTGACTGTATCTGTTCGCAATAGACTGAAAAAACCAAATGAAAGGAAAGACAGGAAAAAGGAACAGAGTTACGGATGATGCTTCTTATGCACTTATAAAACAAACATACTGTCACATGCAACATAGAACATTAGGTGGTTACCCAAAGTATATACAAAATGTCATCCCTGGAAAAGAATTTTACATTAGTAACACATGTTACTAAAGTCCAAAATATACATCCAAAAAAACAACATCCAAATAAATATTCTCCTTGGAGTCTGGACATTACTGACGTAGATGATTACATAAAATACCAACATACAAATATTTTGAAAGCTAAACTACTTCAATGAAAATGCTGTTTTTTTGTTGTTCACAAAAGCCAGTGAATGAGACTGTATGTGAATTATTTTGGTTTGAAAAATAAATTAGTAGACTGACTACCTCTCCATATCTTACAGAAGCTCACAGCAACCATCATCGACTATTATTCTTTTTTAGAGGACCGTTTTCTTGTAATAACGGGACAATTTATCTCATTATCTGGAGAAAATTGAGTTTGTTTTCTCCAGATAACGAGAAGATTAAGGTGGGACAAAAAGTAAATGTGTGACACCTGATTTCAATGATCAAAACAGACCCGATGACAGTTGATGGGAGGGACTACATCATGGTGTATATGTGTAATTATGTGAATAAGTATAAAACTGAACAGTCAGACATATTGCAATTTCAGCCTTTGTCAGAATTGATAGAAGTAAAATCGGACATATTGATCAGTGATGGATGTTACTTGATCTGACGTCAGCTTGCATTCGTTGCTGTACTGAGGAGTCTCAGTACAGCGACACTGAAAACCCTGCAGAGCTCCTTCTGAGACAGACTGCTGCATCTAAAGTGTGAAGGAGCGCTTGGAGGTGGCCTGTGATTCTACTAGTAGACCACAAACAATCAATAAAATCCAATAATATTTATTAATGCATACTTAACCTATCTTATTTTTATAATTATTATATATTAACAACATGTAGGTTTCGATGGGAACCTGTGTGGAGACAGAACATTGTTCTGTCTTTAGGTAGCAAGACCTGTGCATTTAGCATCATTCTGCAATCCTTCCAACATAGAGAATTTTTTTTAATTAGAAAAATAAACATTTGTCTCTTCTGTCTATAGTTTATAGTTAGATAAAAAAATATGCATTGAGAACTAGAATTGTTAGCTTATTAGCATTTAGCTGAAGTGCCATGGATCCTGAGTATCCATCTGCCTGTGCAAGTCCACTGAGCAAGGGCACGAGCTGAAACCTCCTCACAACTATATCAACGAACAGTTCATATGTTCATAAGTGTTTCAAACCCATCCCTGTCAGACATGGGTACAGACCAAGACGTGTCACCCATAAACACTGCAATCCACAAAACCTGTCCTTTCCAATAGCATCTGCCACACCCTCTGTTACCTTTGGTCTCTGGAACTGTCAGTCTGCAGTGAACAAAACAGAATTTATCAGTTCATTGATAAATGTCTCTGACATTCAGGTCCTAGCCCTGACTTAAACTTGGATCCATCCAGAAAACACAGCTACACCAGCTGCCCTTTCTGTCAATGCAGAATTTACCCAAACACCTTGCTCAGCTGGACGAGGAGGTGGGGCGGGCATTCTTATTTTTAAAAAGTGGAACTTTGCCTATCTCCTAACTGCTCATCACTTGAGTATCACGTAGTAAAGGTCTCTACATCCATCACTGCATACATTCTGGTCATTTACCGCCTTCCAGGTGGCAGTATAGATGAGTTTGTCTCTGAAATGGACATGATTCTCTCTGACATTCCTGATGATGGCACACCACTAATTGTCATGGGTGACATGAACATTCACATTTGCAAACCACAGGCAACTGACTTTCTGGCTCTTATCTACTCTTTCAATCTCAAACTGGTTCAGACTCCCCCAACACACAAAGCTGGCAATACTCTTGATTTGGCACTGACCAGAAACTGCTCCACAGCCAACTTGTCCGTCAGCCTGCTACATGTCTCAGACCACTTCCTGGTTAAATTCTCTGTCTTCCTTCCTCATGTCACTCAAGCGGCTCCTAAAATGGTGTCCTACCGCAGAAACTTGAGATCCCCCAGACCTACACAGCTGTCTGATGAGGTTTACTCTACCCTCCCTTCACACTTAGACTTCTCCTTACTGTCTGTTAATGAGGCTACAGAAACACTCTGCTCCTCTCTCAACTCCTCTCTGGACAAACTCTGTCCTCTGGTGTCAAAACCAGCTAGACAAAATCCTCCCAGTCCATGGCTCACAGAGATTCTAAGGGAGCACAGAGCCGGACTCAGGGCTGCAGAAAGAAAGTGGCACAAATCAAAAGAGCACACTGACTTGTCTGAATACCAGCAAAAACTTGAAACTTTCACATCCAGCCTAAAGGCAGCCAAGATAGCCTTTTATCAGAACAAGATCTGCAATGCTCCCAACACACGACAACTGTTCATGGTGTTTAACTCTCTTCTATCTCCACCACCTGCTCAGCCTCCCACTGTGCTAATGGCAGAAATGTTTGCTTCCTACTTCACTGAAAAGGTCACTACCATCAGTAACCAATTCACTGAGCCTGACTAACTCAGCCTTACCAAACCAGCTACTGGTGCCTGATTCTGCTCTTTCCGCTCTCTAAATGAGGACAAAGTCTCTAAACTTCTAGTCAGCTCAAAACCCACAACCTGTCATCTTGATCCTGACAACAGGGGTGCCTCAGGGCTCGGTGCTGGGCCCTCTTCTCTTTTCACTATACACCTTCTCACTTGGTGCAGTCATTAGCTCTCATGGTTTCTCCTACCACTGCTATGCAGATGACACTCAGCTTTTCTTTTCTTTCCCACCTGACAACACAATCGTCTCAATGCGAATATCAGCATGCCTTGCTGATATCTCCGCATGGATGAAGGATCGCCACCTTCAGCTAAATTTGTGTAATGAAATAGCCATGTTGGTATTTAAACAGAATGAATTACAAAAACTACAAAAAAAAAAAAAAAAAACTTAAAAAAAAAAGAAATTATATGTACTGCCTCTCGCACTACATGACAGCACCTGGGTCCAACTGGACTCAAAGCAGTCTGACTACCACTTAATTATGATGTCCCATCTTGTTTGAATTCATGCTTGTGTTGTTCTTACTCTCAAATGTAAGTCGCTTTGCATAAAAGCGTCTGCTAAATGACTGTAGAATAGAATAGAATAGAATAAATGGACCATATGTGTGTGGGTGTTAGTGTGCATGGTTGTTTACTTCCCTCTTCTCTGTGATGTCTGCACAGAGTGAACTTGTCCATAGTTTGTTGCAAACAGGAATATATAATAGATTGATAGTATGAGTGGCTATCTGTCTGAATAATATAATAATAATAATAATAATAATAATAATATATAATAAATGTAGCTCCTGTATATTAGCCTAGCTAAAATACAACAATACTTACATTGAAATGCAATGTTGCACCAGCCATGTCCTTACAGCAAAAAATATTATAAAAACTAGCGATGTTCTTGAAACCAATACTGGGAAAATCACTAATCATTAAAAGCAACAGCTGAACTGATGCAAAGTTTTTTTTGTGTATGGCAGATAACTGAACTGAACATTAGATTTCAGATGCATATCTGTACACAACCTGCAGCTGTCTTAGGGATTCACATACATATATATATATATAACAGGATTTAAACGTGGCTTAGCTCAGCAACAACCAGCATTTACCCCCCCCCCCCCCTCCCACACACACACACACACACACACACACACACACACACACACAAGCCATTGTTGCCATTGAGCTGGAGGGTTCAGAGATTTTGGTTTTCTTTTATGCCCTGTGTAAATTAAACAAATGTTTTTGTAACTCTTGGTTCTGCTGTAATTTATTCTGTTTGTTTGAGGATAAGAGACTGTAAGTCCAACTGTCATTTTAGGGAACATCCACCATAATTGAATTTGGGCTGTGTTATGTTAAAAACCAATAAAGACCAGGACCATCCTTTATTTTTTGAAAAAAGGTCTGCCCAGGTGATTTTTGAACAATGTAATTTTTCCTAAAAGCAGAAATCATTAAGTCCAGCAGTGCACAACAAAAAGCTCAATACTGAAGCTAGTAATAAAATATCTGCTTCATTTGTATTGATTCAGTACATTCATTCAGAACATTCATTTGATATTAATGAAGATGTTTAATACATTCAGGTTCAGTGTAATATTGCAGATCACATGTGACTTATCTCTATATGAGACACAGAAAGACAGCACGATTTTTTTCTTTTCGTTTTTTTTTCTTTTTTTTTTTTAGCTAAAATTAAACTGGATATTCTTTCTTTGTCGGGTCAATATGAGCAGACAGGAGAAATAGGATTGGGATTAGTTGAGACTGTTCTTTTTGGACCGTGCACTTGTAGAAGTGGTGCACAAAAGAATCTTTTCTGGAAGCATGATGAATTAAACCAAGCAAAATCTTTAAACAATGTCGTTGTGTTGGCTTGTTTCTTGCTGCTGATTCTGCAGTGAAACTTGAAACCAACTGAAAGTTTAACATTTAAGTTGCCCGTGGGACATTTCATCCGCTGGGTATCCTGTTTGGTAATTAAACTCCTCAAGCTCACACTTTTATTAAACCTGGATGGGAGCAGCTCCCCATTTTGGGAGTAACAACAACCAGCAGAGCAGTTGTTCTTTGCCCACTGGGTCGATATGTGCAGTCAGGAGAGCAGAATGGTCAAAAAGAACACAGTGTTTTAATTTGTTATGTAGAATCACATAATAAAAAAAAAAAAAAAAATGTCTTCAATTTAACTTTTGATTCACCTAAATCAATAAATAAATGCTGGGTCTTCCTGGACAGCATTTATTTAGTATCATGTCCTTAATCACACATGCACTGCTTCCAGTGTGGTTGGTAATGTTTTCCAGGTTAAGTCTATGGTTCTTATATGAATATGAATGCTTTAATTAGCAGTTGGGTCAATTACTGCACATTCTTTACTGATTATTTGTGGGAAATGCAGTTAAATTCCCATCTGAAAGAGACAAGCTAGTTGCTGTCAAGAGGAATAAAACTGCAGCAAAGTGCTGCTGAGGCTCCTGAAGCACGCTGTGGTACTGTGCCTGTTTAGTTATTAAAGGTCATGTTTGCCATATATTGCTTTAATTAAATTAAACCTAATTTGTTATGAATGCAGTCATTCCACGAGCTCTTGCATTAAATCACACAGCAACCTTTTAAATAATTGCTACACAACAGAGAATGCCTATAGAAACTTGAAGGTTCTGGGTAGTATCCTTGTGATTATGCTCTATAAATCTCTGATGGTATTTCTGGGATTTGTTGAAGCCAGGACAGAAATCCAGCTGCTGCACCTGTAGAGAAACTTAATGGCTTCTGTAAGAGTTACTGCTTCTAAAACCCAACATGGGTATATGATTTAACTTTTATGTAAATAAATAAATAAATAAATAATAAATAAATAAATAAAATGTTTGTGTTAAAAATTTTACTCCTGGGTATTTTGGTAAATTTCTGTGAGTCATAAATGATCATGGCAACAAACACAACGTGCATACATATTAGACCTTTTGTTAATTTCTTTTTTTTTTTTTTTTTTTACTTTTCCTTGTCAATTTGAGGTTGCATTTTTATTTAAAATTTTGCATCTATTTATTCTCGGGGAAACCTCTAAATATAAACATTTCTGTTGTTTTTTCATTAGATATTAACAGTTAACAGTTTTGTAATATCATCTACGTATGCAGATAGCTTTACAAAAACAATGTTCAAAAGATCATTCTACACAACAAATCATGGGAACAATAAATACATAAATAATCACCATTACTTTTTCTGCATGGTTAACCAAATCCAGAGCTGTGTTCACATCCAAAAATCAACATTAACAATGTTTTATCATAATGAACCCTGTGTTTCCATACTTAAATACAGTAATGAAACACAACACACTTACTACATGATAAAAAAAATAAATAAATAAAAGAATGGTGCAATATTGAAGGAATTGTATTTTTTATTCAAATGTTATTGCAAAAAAATTCCCTGTGAAATCATGTTCAACAAAATCCAATATAAATATAATATAAAGATAATATAAAGATAGACTAAACGATTTAGTAAAACAACCCTCATCACCTCCATATTCCAGACAGGCAGCAAACTGATGTTCAATGTTTTTGCATGTCTGCAGGTAACATACATGGATTGTTTAATCTCCAGGCATTCAGCATCAAGACATATAATTCCGTCGACCGTTACTGCCCTGGCCCAGCTCCAGCTAAATAAAAACTGGATTTGAGGGACAAAGACGGCACATAAAATTACAGGCTTAGGAATTGCAAATGCCAGTGTGCCATGTCTCAGCACCCACATAAACTCCCTGTACTCTTTAAAAGCTTAATTATTACATAAATACTGCAGTCTGACTTTCTCATAAACATTAAAGTTGTTGAATTGTTCATGATGTGTGGGATGAAAGGAAATGCACATCCAAATCTGGATTCTAAATACAAAGCAAATTCACTGCGATTACAAATGACAGATTAAAAAAATACACTGAAAAATGGGAAACACACACACACACACACACCACTCATGCAGAATATCTTTTTTAAGCACAAGTCACAAGAGTCAATTTACAAGTCATGTGAACTCACATGGAACATAAACTAATGCAAAATGCAGGAAAAGTTATTTCCAGATAAACTTTTTTTTTAATTGTATTGTCCAAGTCATCCAGGAGGCAGTAATCCTCCATGAGGCCTTCCTCATTCATGTGTAATGAAATGGTTTCTTATTCATGCTGTGGTCCTCGAGTCAGTAACAAAGCAAGGAAAGGACACAGAGACAACATCTTTGTCACTGATGTGTGAAAACTGGAAATCCAAAAATGAACAAACTTCCACAGACGGGGGGTAGGTCTGTTTTTGTTTAGTCACACAGGAACACAGAGCTTTTAAAGCATGAATGCAGAAACTGTATTTGTATTTTTTAATCTTCTGCTTGAAAGACTGCAACATCCAAACACACAGAGTGGTCTGAGCCATAGAAACAGGAAGCAAAGTCTGTTTTAAAAGAGAAACACAGATAAAAAGCTGTTTATTGTTGGGTACAAAATGTGTTTTTAGAATTTTCAGAAAAGTATAAAGATCACAGAAATGAAAGAAATGTGTCTGATACTGTAAATGCTGGCACAAATTCCTGAACAAGACTTTCTGATAATAAGACACATAGTAGGTTTGAGTTGAAAAAGAAAATTAAGCAGGTTTCATTTAATCCTGTTTACAAAACTGGGGCATATTTTAAACAATGTCAGTTTAATTTGAGCTTTGTTGTGCTTTAATTTCACCCTTAAACATATTAATTTGGTTTTGTAATAAAACTGTATCTCCTTTTGTAACAGAGCTTCCTCTAAATGTAATCAGACAAAGAGAGAGAGAGAGAGAAAAAAACAAAAACAAAACACAATTCTATTCAAGGCATAAAAGCCAGAGCAGGACTATATCATTCTACCAAGGAGGTGCCAACAAACCTATTTAACTGAACCAGAATCAGATGAACACAAAAAGGTGGAAGACAGCAGGATGGAAAAAGTAAGGTTTGAAAAAGAGGTGACACTTTCATCTAAAAAAAAACGTGTTCGAAGTGCTCTCCAAGATATTCTCCAGAGGAAAGAAATGTGCAAGGCTGACGACCGGGAACACAGCGTTTCTGTAGTAGATGAATGACACATGTGGCTCACTTCGCTTTGAAATCAGTAGGTGTCCAGTAGCACCATCAGTAAAGACCCAGCTGAAACCAGTGGGGTGCTGGTGTAGATATCTACAGGCTGGAAATGTCTGATTAAAAGTGTTCTTTGTGAAAGACTGGCAACCAAAGAGCAATATCTTTCAAAGTTACGGGATTTTACAGGCACCTACAAGAACTGGCAATAGAGGCTTTGGTCTGATTTGTAAAAAATATTCTCAGTACTAAAAAGCACAGGCAGACTCTTATCTGTTGCATACTATTAGGGTGATGTTTGATCATTAAGTAGAAATAGAAATGTTGGTACTGAATCACAATTACTGAGAAACCCCATATTTATACTACAAATCTATATTACTACTGAAAAAAGTTATACAGCTAAATAAAATACAGATATTAAATAAATAACTATTTATTGCTAAATACGTGTCCAACACTATGACAGCAGCCAGTTCAGGTGGAACCACTAGTATAGTTTCTTTTTTATTGTATAAATGGACTAAGTTGCTAAGTATATTTAGTTTAAGTAGTTTCATATAGTATGTTGCTTTGACAAAGGTGTGCTGGAGAAAGCGAAGTTCAGCCAATGAGTGATGTAGTGTTAGCAAGCATGTCCATGGTAAGTGCTTGTGGATCCCACAGCTCATTAATATTTAACCCCACACTCCATTAGAGCAGAATCCAGTTTCCATATCATGAGGCCTTGCACAGTAGTGATAACACTGGTCTTTACCCTGGAAGGTAAAATGAATTACAAAACAAACAAACAAACAAACAAAAAAAAAAAGATACATTAAATTATTAAAACCAGTGATGGGTAACGATAGGAATCTCTAATATTTACAAATCATAATTAATCGCATTGTTATGTGCACAATAATAATTTAATAACAGTGTCATGGTCTTTGGCTGGGCTGCTCAAGTCCAGTCTTCAAGACCGACTATCCTGCAAATTTTAGTTGAATCCCTACTCCAACACACACCTGAATCAAATGTTTGAATTCCCTCATCCACATATCATTGGGTTTATTCGACTTCGGCTATATCCCGCCAACCCATCTGGAAGCAAGGGATTGTGGTCCTGGAGTACTGCATGCCAATTAGAAATTTTGTCTGACTTCAGACTGCAGGTGGACTGCAGCGGAAAATGTAACCGCACCATATGACCATAAAACATTGCGAGAGCCACCCGGTTGTAGTCGGAGTGCAGCTAGAGCTCACGAACTGCAGCTTGTGGACCTGCATCCGTTGACGACAGAACTTGGTCCCGATTAGTTGAACCTCTCACTGACACAAACTTTGATTTTCTGATGGGACTTACTTGTAATTCTCCCAGGAATACAAAATTATTTCAAACAGCCTTGGTTTTTAATATTGCAATTAGGCTAATCTTTACAAAACCTGGACAGGCTAATGTTTAGCTACTTCAATAAAGCAACACAAAATGTACTGCAGTATACAAGTTATTGACATTAGATAAATAGGAAGCTTTCCTCATGGCACTTTTGTGCTTCCCCTTCATGTTATCCACAGCCCCCAAACCCTTAATAATAATAATAATAATAATAATAAATACTAAATTGCATTTATTGGTGCCTTTCAGACCCTCAACATAGATCAATAAACAGTAAAAAGGAATAGAACAAATAAATAAGTGAGAACCCACAGCGCAGATTTGGAATAATCAAATCCTGTCCTACTGTATGTAAGTATTTGAAGGAGTAGGTTGTAGCCTATGTTTATTTGTATCCCACCCAAATAAATGTTTTCATTTTTTTTTTTATTCGTACTGAATTCCTATGCCCTGCTTGCTATTGTCACGGTATTGGCAGACAGCTGACAAGGCAAAAAAAATTAAAGTTGTACATATTTGAGGCTGAACAATTACCAGATTGCTGAACTGTATGTTGCACCTTAACAGGTAAATAACATTCTGTCCGGCAAGATGCTTCTAATGGTCCAGAACAAGTTCATGTAATTAGCACCAACAACAATGCTGTCTCAAAACTCTGAACAGTCTATTATTAGATGCACCCTGGAGCAACAAGGGCAAGGAAAAACTCCTTGTTACTGCAGGCACTTGATCAGATCTGCACAATATTCACTAACTTTCAGCCCATTCTTCCTGACAGAACTGTTGGCTTGGTCATATTCCCTAGATGTGTTTAGTGTATCATTTTTTAAGGCCATAGCAGCTCTATTGGGTTAAGTTCTGAGCACTTACTTGCCTACTTCAAAACAAAGATTTTGACTAGTCTATCATTTGCCCACACTGGTCAACAACTACAAAGGCTCGGCTACTTAAACACACAGTTAAACAGTGACATTGAAGCATTATTTAAGTATTTATACCTTTGCTAAACAATTCTGTCATCCTGAAAAAAAAACGGACATCTTATTTGTGTGTGTGTGTGTGTGTGTGTGTGTGTGTGTGTGTGTGTGTGGTGGGGGGTAAAAGAAAGAAAGAAAATGAAAGAAAAAGAGTGATGAGAACAAGAGAAAAAGAAGGATGCACCAGATATATGGTAACAGTATCAGCTGTTCAGTCTTTGTAAAAAAAAAAAAGACAACTAGCTGCTACACCTGTAAGGAAAAAAAAAGCAAAAAAACTAAATTGTCAAAAGCACCTATAAAAAGTCAGACAAGCTGTAGAAAAAAAAGAAAAGAAAACATCAGTCATAACAACAAAAACATCAGCAACACAAAGAAAAACATAAATATTACTGTAGCTGTTAGTGATTAAACTCGCAACATGACACAGTGACTGTCTCAGCATGCAGGTTAGTAAATAATAGGAATGGATAGTGATCAGTGATTGTGCAAATGCAACCGGGCTACAACAAAGATCAAAACCAGCTCAGGGGCCCTGGGACCCAAGAGACAAGCAGCCCCCCAAGAGCACGTATCCGAGTCAGCCCGCCACTGGCTTTACCACGCATCTGCTCAAAGGGCGGCAGAGGAAGGCCACAGCCAGAGTGCCCAGCGGCCTCAAAGCGCAAGCCCCAGAGATGGACAGAAAGCAGGGCCCAGGGCCCCAAGAACCCAAGAGCAACCCACCCCCCCCAATGCCCAGGAGGACAAGGTCCCCCTGGACGGCCACCCAGTGTGTGTCAACTTATTTCTAAATCTCAATCTGTTTATGGGATAGACGATTTTGTTCTAATGAAAATATATTTTT
This sequence comes from Melanotaenia boesemani, assembly GCF_017639745.1. Lineage (NCBI taxonomy): Eukaryota > Metazoa > Chordata > Actinopteri > Atheriniformes > Melanotaeniidae > Melanotaenia > Melanotaenia boesemani. Next base: position 7,473,365 of record NC_055701.1, read on the forward strand.
TTCTTTTCTTTTCCAATATATGTCCATAAAGCCTTTTATCCAAATGGAAACGTCAAACAACTTGAGGATTAAAGGTAAAATACATTGTGTACCATTGGATCAACTAAAACGGCACCAAAAAAGTCAGATCACAAAAAAAAACAGGCAAAAAAGGATGACTTCTTAATCAAATGAAACTATAGTTATTCCATTTTGTTTACAGAAGTAAGATTGTGATATCTTCCTTCCTGCTGTCCTCACCCATAAGGAGTTCATCAGTATTCTATCATCTGAAAGACAAATCTTTTGAGACCCTGAAATTTCCAACAGCTTTTTGTCATTCTATAACTGATGTTGCTCACACATCTCGACCTCATCCTGGAATTGTGCTCCAAAAAACTCTAAGAACTGAGTTCTAGCTCCCAACTATGTTTTAAAGGTCCTTGTATCCTGCAGCTGCAGCTCCTGTGTATCTAAGCAATCAGTCCTTAGTTGAATGGATTTGGTTTAGGCGAATTCCAAGCTGGTGTGTATTTCTTTCAGTTCATCATGTAGTGAGATATTGGTCACATGTTTATGAATCTGGTCAAAGGACTGTGTCCATGCATGAGTCCTTTTTACTTTCTTTTTGCATGGATTCTTTAACAGTGTGTCCATGTTCTGCTGTCAGTGGAAGTATGTATTGACAAATAACAGCTTCTAATTCCATAAGTTTAATTACTGTCTTTTTGCTCTTTGTAATCAATACTAATAATACCACTTTCTGAGTGTACTCACTTAGGTGATCTAAGTGTTAAGAGTTATTGGGATGAAGCCTTTTTCCCCTTCTTTCAGTAATCTTCAGCCGTGAATGCCTCTTACCTACTCAGCCTCAGTACTTTGAAATGTAAACCCTTTAATTTTCGCTCTGTCAAACTTAAACATGCACAAGTCAATATATCCATTAGATATACTGAAATTATCGTTCAGTGGTTCACAAGGCGTTGACCTTATTACAGTTGACATTGGCTGATGTATAAAAAGGGACACACAACTATGCATATACCAATATCCAATTTAGAATCATTTAGTCCAACATACATGGTTTTGGATGGTGGGGAAAGAGAAAAAAGGCACACAGTATTTGGAGGCATTCGTGTAAGATAATCTTAAGACTTCTGTTCATCCTGGGCAGAGGATGGGAGCTGGATGGATTAAAGTCTGGACATACATTGGTAGAGCTAATAAAAAAATAAATAAAGATTATATAAATGTTGGTATATAAACTCTGATAGAATAAAGACATTTGGAATATATGAAATCGAATGGCATTGTGATGACATGTAGCATAATGTAAATATTAACTTAGATCCACATTAGGGCTCACTTATGCTCATTGATGTAGTCTTCTATCTATCCCCTGGGTTCATTTTTGGTATATTTTCATGCGGATGCGTATCCCAATGGCAACACATACAGCAGTACTGCAGGATATCATGGAACCAGTATTGCAGTATAGCTCATGGGTAATTAACAGAAGGAACAAATAAGAAACCGCTGCCATGCATTTAATGGCGGCACAGACCTTTGCCTCTTTTAATGTCTCCTTACATGACCGTGCATTGTTAAAATTTTCTCCATTGTTTGCTATTGTTTACTGCTATTGAAAATTATGTTGAAACTCATAAGTTAACAATGAACTCTGCACTGCCCTCTAGTGGTTGTATTACCTAACAGCCACACATAGATTTGACATGGATGTATCTATTTACGCATGAAAAGGGAGCATAGATGAGCTTTTACAGAAAAGCTGCAGTTTGCAACAAAATACTAGATTTTTCACATTCAATATAACTGACCAAACTCTGATTGACAAGCAATGCTAAATTCTGTCTGACCTTGAAACTCTGTGCTTCTGACTCATTTTGGTGGCACACCTAACTTTCATTGTGCACATTCCTAAAGCTATCATTACCCTCTAGGGTCCTGAAGCTGAGAAACTGCACTTTACAACTTCGTGTTTCAACCTGGAGTATCACTTAAAAGTTTTATCACACTATGTCACATGCCAGGAACTGAAAATTAACACACTGGCTGTTATGAACAGGAACTGTGACTGATTTAGCAAAGAAACCCAAGAGAATATTATCTGAGGAAGGAAATGAAAGAGAGAAAGGGACAGAGCAGTAGATAAAACAAGAGTCATAAATGACTGATTTTTAAAACACATATAAACCAAGATAGTCCAGGGAACTCAGTCTGATTGGGGGGAATACTGAGAAATGTTGCACATGGGTTTGGTTTGCTTTCACAATGCAGTTTATTCAAGCAAACCAAACTGCCTGGACAATATCAGTCACAACAACTGCTTGCTAGTGGTGATATTCCCCAAAACAACCAATGGCCAAGAAAGGAAAAAATTAGCAGGAAGGAAAAGAAAATCCACTGGCCAGGACTAAAAAAATTACAACTTCAAGTAAACAATGAAGCATTAAACTCCAAATTCATGCAGTGTTGGGGTGTCGGTTTTTAATTTGTTGTTTAAATCTAAAATGGTTTCCAGAAGAATCTGTCCTGTATGAGCAGCAGGCAGCAAACTATCCTGCATGTCACACTCTGTGTTCTACCTTTCACTTTGATTCATGGGATATTCTGTTTGTTTTCACACTTTAAATAGACCACATTTACTTGCAAGTGAACTGAGACTTCTGGTTTTCAAGTGGACCAGAGTTCTCTTATTTGGTTCACACTACTCCAAATGAACCGTACTATCCCTTCAACTGGACCACGGCTCATTTAAAGCAGACCAAACTGCACCAGTGTAAATGCTAACTGGTTGAATAAAGCTCGAAGAAAGGATAGGATGCAATGTAGATGATAATGATGATAATTATCCGACATGCCTAAGTCTGAGTTTGACAAAGGTCAGTAGTACCGCCTTAACAAACTGCTGACTCTACAACCCGAAAATACAAATTCTTTAGTTGCAGCACTACAACCATGAAGGAGGTTAGTAGCTCAACTTAAGGGACTTCATTCATTACACTAAAAGCAAAAAAAAAAAAAAAAAATAAAGAGAAATAGTTTAAGAAAACAACTACCAGTGATAATTGTTCATATGTTCCCTCTTCAACTGTCATGGGTGGTTTGGTCTCTAAAACTTAAGTAAACCAAGATGACCAAGAGGAATCTATTTGTGTATGTTTAATATATAATGAGAAAATAATTCTGTAAAAGTTGATGTTATTAAACCTGATTTGAAAAGCTTTAAGTGCAGCCTGACCAAACTTGATGCAGCATAAATGATGCATAGCAAGGCTTTATCCCATTTGGTTATAGTAGTGCTAGATGGCCTCCTCACTGAATGTGCCACTTTCAGCATCGCTCTAAAAATAGCTTGAGGTTGCACTTTAGCTTCTCCTGCCTGGTTCCAGTGAAGGGACTTCTGGGGTGGACAGGGTAAAGGCACATATTGTAGGTGTAATTTGTAAATACAATTTCATTTGAAACAGTTCTGTGTGTTGGCTGAAAGATGTCAATTTTAGCTTCTTAAAATGAAAATGTTCAACAAGCACCTCATGGGTCCATAAGTAGTCTTTTTCTGTTCTTATTACAGGCTGTGCAGATTAGTCCTGATGTTTTGAACAGAAGGAAAGATGAAACGGGTCATATGAATAAATACTTTATTTAGCCCTGAGGGAAATTGTTGTTATTGCAGTGTGATCATTTGCATACAACTTTAATTAAAAGAATAGATAGGTTGTTGGATTAGTTTTTATTTTTTTTATTTTTTTATTAGTAATATTAGTCACTTTGCCCCATATATTAAACAAATTTCATCTTTCAAGTCATAGGTTTTCTTTTTTTATTTAATTGTAAATCAAAGTTGTTTATTATTATTATTATTATTATTATTATTATTATTATTATTATCATTATCATTATTATTATTACTATTTACACAAGCACTGGAGTCCTGAAATGCTCTAGAGATGTTCTGGAGCATTGGCATGTGAAAATGTAAATGTTCCCTACCTTTTCAAAAAAGAATTTCCACCCAAGCCCAAAGTGGAATCTCCAGTTTTTCCTTTCTGCTGACCAGTATCCCACTTCCTTCTACTATCCTACTAACTCTCACTTTGACCTAATTTGCATGCCTCCAGATGCAAGCAGTACTCGTATCATCACAACAGGAAGCCTCCTTTTTCTCTACCTACCTACCATAAAGAAAAAAATAATAATAAACAGGGATTTCCATCACCTAATTTCTGCATTGTGTGCTTGTTCTAGACAGCAATTCCCTCCACTGTTCATCTCCTCTTTCACATTTCCAGCCTGGAGAGCACATCTTTAGCAGAAAGTCTCCTGCTGTGTTGTGTCTGTGTGAACAGCAACCGTGGAGGGAGATTGGACCAAATCAGCCAGACTTCCTCCTGAAAACCTCAGATGTTCATGTGTAAAAAAGACTCATGATTTTACCAACTATATCTATTATACTAGACCCACACATCAAAATGTGGTCATGTTAAGCACCTTAAAATGAACTATTTTTTAGGGTTAAACCTTCTTTATTGTATTGGTATAATTAAATTAATGCACAAATTATCTATATGATCCAAAATAATTAGGTTGATTAGACTAATCTGGAGTTAACCTAAATGCATAAAAAGTGAATAAAATTAATTATTTTTTTTAATCTTAATGCTTAATGCAGGTTAGCTGAAATACCTTGTTTCTGACATTATATCCAGATCTAGTTAATGCATACATGGGGCATGGACTGAGGCAATTCTGTTTACTGTGCTTCTTTACTTGTGAACAGCTGGTTACCTCTGCACTACTAGTTGTGGCCACTAACCAACTTCCTAACAAAACCATTTAAGTGACCCAATAACCTAAAACATCACATCATTGTTGCACACAAGAACACAAACACACAAACATAGTTTACCTCACCAACAGAAAAATTTCCCATGTTTTCCAGTTTTATCAGAACAGTTTTTTCTTGTTTTCTCTTAGATGCAACGTTCTACAGAGATGTGAAATCTAATTCCTTTTTCTATTAAATGTAAATCCAAAGCCTCATAGTGGGAGTCAAGGTTATATTCTGCATGGTGGCTCTGTAAACACAATCCTACGCAAACACATCACCTTTACCTTGTGATATTGCATTGAATTGTAATGTTTGTGCTTCCGTAAAGCACCCAGTAAACAACAGCAACACTGAAAATCGCTCATCTTTGTACTGCTGGTGCCAGCAGCAATGTTTTAAGACTGGAGCTGCTTGGAAGAAATCCTTTGAGTTCTAAAGCCACATCCATGCAGCCTTAATTAATATATTATCCTCCAAATATTCTCCTCTGTTGTCTCATCCATCTTTATCTCAGCCTTCTCATGGTCTTCCACTTTTACATCAAGTTAAATGTGTACTGTTCTCTGAGGTCAGTGACAATTTTTTTTTTTTTTATCAATTTCCTTAGTATTCTGGTCAACTAGCAGGTCAAGTCTGCCCAAAGAAATTCCTCTACATTTCAAATTGTCTTGGAGTGGAAATAACCAGGTTGTGTGTTTAAATGTTTGAGGACCCTTTTGTTATTTATGTTTTTGTTCATTACGGAACAGTAGTGTGCATGGCAAGGCTGCAACAACACAGCCACTACCCTCCAGAAGGAGCATTGCACCAAATATGTTATTAACAAAAGATCTTATCAGGAAAACAGACAATGCTTTTTGAGTAAATGTTTTAAGGGTGGAAAATAAAATAATATTTAAGTTCTGAATTCAAATTAGAAGCATTATGTTTGGAAAAAGTACACTCCATATCAGCATAAAATCCTTTATGTGCCTGTTACATGTGGTAATGTGATTTGGGTCTGTTTTACTGCATGCAAGCTAAGACTGCTTGTCATCGTAGAACAGTAAATTCTGTATTACAAAAGGGAATCCTAAATAAATGCCTCAGGCATATGTCCATGAATTAAATCTTAATAGAAAGTGGGTCATGCAGTAAGAAAACAAACCTGAGCACACAAGTGATTCTACCAAAGAATGGTTTCAGCTTCAGTGTGGAAGATCTATGGGTAGAAACTCAACATAGTATTCATGAGCATTTTGTCAATGTGGAATTACATAAGAAATGTGATGTTTGTTTTCAATAGTTTGTCAAATGTCCATAACAGGAGAGTATGGCTGATGATACATCTAGAGCAAAGCTTGCTTATGGCAAACTAAGAAACAAAAACTAGTTTAACTCAAAGAAAACAAAGACAGTCTGACTGAATACAGTATGTCGAAACTAAACAAACAATACATGTTAATTCTTGAAATGTTACTGCATATGATCTAGTTAAAACATGTACCACATGTACTGAGTTACATGCTAAAGACTTGTGTGGAGACAGGGGCAGCAAATGCCTAAGCAGGGCCGCTGCTAGTCATTTTGGTGCCCTAAGCACTAACTAACTGCTTTGCGGTGCCCCCATTTCTTTTAATCGAACCGCTGTTACAAAATTTAATTATACATTCTGCAATGTTTGGGGTTCATTTTTGAAAAAAGAAGAAAAAAAAAAAAAAAAAGGTTATATTTACTGTTCACCACTAAAATCATCCTCATGACAGGCCTAAAATGCTCAAATGCTCATATAAATGCTCATAAATGCTCATGTACCATATGCACTGACAGCCAGATTTGGAGGAACAGTTTCTCTAAATGGACAAAAATATCCACAAAATTTAGTGTACTTAAAGTAACACTCTCTCAAGTGCTCTCAAAGTAAGATTTTGGCTGTAGCCCAAGACCAGTAGCACCAGTATGCCAAAGCTGGACCATAGAACTGTAAGATGAGAAGGTCAAATCAGTTAAGATGGCATAAAAATAATCTGTTACGGCTGTAGAGTGTCTTTAAACATCTCAGGATCTCAATTAATACAAAGAATGACGACACACATTTGTCCAGCTCTTTGGCTCAACCAAGTACTGAAGAACTTATGCACTTATGCCCAAGTTAATATTCTGTGATGAAATCGTGATCTTGTATTTAAACAAAATTACTTAAAAAAAAAAAAAAAAAACTACAACAAACTTAAAAAAAAAAAAAAGAAAAAATTATATGCACTGCCTCTAGCACTACATGACAGCACCTGGGTCCAACTGGACTCAAAGCGGTCTATCACTTAATTATGACGTCCCATCTTGTTTGAATTCTTGCTTGTGTTGTTCTTACTCTTAAATGTAAGTCGCTTTGGATAAAAGCGTCTGCTAAATGACTGTAGAATAGAATATATTAGAATATGGGAGTTAAGGAGATGGTTCTCTTCATGTTTACTGTGTCTGTGTGGAAAGAGGACGGAGTTGGTGTGGACTGATGTTACAGCTGTTTTGTTTGTTTTTGGCATTGTTGCGGCACACCGTAGACTCTGACTTCCTGTTAATCGTCAACAACACTAAATCTAATTTCGCCATTCAGACGGCTGTAAATGTGTCGCTTTTTATATGCTGTGATTATGGTGCGCATACAGTTCATGATGTGTGTGGCGTGAGCGACGGCTCTGTGCCTGAGTGTCAGTAGGTGTGAGCATTTTGCAGGTCAAAATTTACTTAATGTGAAATGAACAGTTCTTATTAAGATAAACAATGTGCTTTTGGAAATTAGCAGAGGAAAAAAACATTTTTTGTGTCATCACTGGCCTTCACTAGTTTTTATATTTTGCCACATTAAGTGCAGTTTTATAAAACTCCTATAATAATTTATTCTGCTTGGATTTAGCTGAGTCAGGCACTGACGTTATAAACCAGTTTACAGGAACAGTATAAAAATGTTTTAGGCCTGAGGTCCCCTAATTGGAAACTAAGAACAGATGGTACCAAATTCTGCAGAGATGGTCAGTTAGGTGACTACATGTTCTTTTAAGGTGCATTCAGACCAAATGTAAAGAAAACTACATGGGCAGCAAAAATTACAAATAAAGGATGCAGATAGTTTTCATCACCACAAATAGCAGTAACATAAAGGACTCTATGACTTATCTATTTGAACAAACAATCTGCATAGCAGTCCTTTGGAGCTAAGGTTCTCACTAATTCATCTGGAATCTGAAATTATGGATCAGTAAGATACAAGGTCAGTTAAGAAAATATGTATCTGTTCCTTGACTTTTGCCAAAAAAACAATCATTTATATGTTAGCTTAGGCAGATTAAGTTTACTGAACTGTAAAAATTATCTCTACAGGAGAGTTAATATTGGTCACAACTAAGAAGTAAGAAGTTAAACTTGGTTCTGTTCTTTGTATTAACTCAAAATCTATAAATGTGTCTCATTTCTGAGTTGTGGGTGTTTTTATTTGTGCCTTGAAACATAACTGTGGTGAAATTAGATGACATTCATATTTCATTGTTTTGACTCATTGCTTTTGTGTCAGGAATACTTCTCCTTCTCATAACTATTTCTCTGTGCAACTGATACTTAGACCACAGTAAATGTTGAGAAAGCTTGATGTTCAACCCAGCAAGCACACCCCAAAGGTTCTTTGTCATCTCCAAAAAACTACCTGCCTGTCAGGTCAGTTTTTAAGATCAACCACAGAGCTTCAGTTGACCCTTTGTTTCTAAAGTGGAAATGAAAAAGTTTAAAGCTGTTTAACCTATACCGTTTGGCAGAGCAAGCGGAGAATGAATGGGTTGTAAATACACAGGCAGGAATTATTGAATGACAGACAGCAGTTCAGCAGCAACTAGCAAGATGGAAAGATACAGATTCCCAAAGCACCTACGCCATTTGAGCTGGAAGACTTTTCCCCTCCTGAATCCCCTTAACTAGACACCGCAGTAGTGGAAGAACAAGGTGGTCCTGAACCATACCAGTCTGAGCCAATAGCGCTGTTACGCTGGCCTGTCAGCAGCTCCAGCAGCTCTGGAAAGCTGTGGCTCACTCACGGCAGGTTGTGGCAGCTGCAGGAAGTGTCGCTGTAAGTTGCCACTGCTATGATTTGAACTGCTGTTTGTCCCCAGATGATCAGCAGGTAAAAAATAAAGTCCCATGTTACTTTTACACCCCTCAAAAACACAAATCCATCTCATTGCAACAATATTTTCTGAAAAGCTCTGTAAAAGTCTAAAGTTCTGAAACTTTTGAATCTACATCAGATGTGTTTACATCCGTACATATCCGTGTATAACCTGTTCAAAGTTACAAGGGAGATAAATTAAAATGTTCACTCATTATCTGCTAAAATACTGGAAATGTCATTTGTTAAAGGCAATCACCCTGTTTTATTGTTTTTTTTTTTTTATTATTTTTTCGTTTGTCTTTTTTTGATAATTTGTGTAAGAAAAGTCATGTATATTATCATTATGTTGTACTATTATATGATTCATTATATTTTGTACATTACCTTACATTATGTTTTAAGTATTAAGATTTAGGAAATTTACTCAGCAGCATTCTTTGTGCATGTGTGCTGGTTTCATGCTTGAGTCTGAAGAAACAGAAAGTCAAGGCCATGGACAAGATGAAAGGACCTGATTGTACCAGAAGAAGACCAGACACTAACCCACCCATGCTTCCTATTTTTCATGTCTTTAGTGGAAAATGCTGTAACCTGAGACTTGTGCAATTCTGAAGTGTTTGATGTTCAAGGGAAGGATTTTGTGAGCCTCCCTATATAATACCTTGTAAAACAATTCAGTGTTTGTATCATATGCGTATGGTGCACATACTCCTTTGCAAAGTAAAATTGTATACATTAAATAATGCTCTGTGTCTTTCTTGTGTTTTCCTAACAATTTTAAACAGATGCTCACTTGAAAAGCCTCTTTATATAAGAATAATAGGGTTGTAAAAATGGGAATACATAGCAGGAAAACAAAGGAGTTTTCAAATCTAAGCCATATTGTCTAAGAATAAAGTCTTTCTTTGTCTGATGTGAGTGAATTTTTTAACCACCCTGAGTATAAAAATAATGTAATTTCTTTTCATTTTCTTCTTATTATTTTATTTATTTATTTTTATATTTCTTTACAGTTACTAAGGCTCTGATTGTTATGCCACTAAAGATAAAAATGGCAGAACTTATCTGCTAACTCCACTCAGAAAATCTGTCGTCTGACCTAATCATGGATATATTAATTTTATGTTGTTTACCAGCCGAGTCACTTTTTCTGGAAGCTCATAATTGCATATTGTCTATCAAAAGGAGAAACTGCATTAAAAAAAAGCTCAGATAATAAAACAAAAAGAGAAATGTCAATAAATTTTAATAAAAGCCAATTATTTAACTTCTTAAATACTTAAAATAGTCTTTCATTTTCTATACCTGCTTATTGCAATGCAGCGTAGCAGAAGGCTAAAGTCTATCCCAGCTGCGTAAAAGATAGGATGGACTGGTCACAGGTTGATCGCAGGGCTATTCTGTTTCAGTTGGCAGAAAATCAAAAAGAAGCTGATTTCAAACAATTCTTAGATTACAAATTACTTATTTAAATAAAAAGTAATCTAAAACATAATTAATTACAATCACAAAATACAACCAAAGTTCAAAGAGAGACATTTTCCTTTTAAGGTAAGAGAAACAATACAATCCAAAACATTTTAGATCTGCTTTCAGTCATTTGCACTGTCAGTGCAGCCATGAAATCAGCCACCTGGAACATAATTCGCACACTGTGTACACACACACACACACACACACACTTGCACACACTAAGCGTACAATAATAGACAGACAAGCCCATAAGAATTCATGATGGGATTTCCAACTAAAATTACATCAGCTTCCCTTTGACTGTTCCAAAACCCATTTCCCCCCACACACACATGCATGCATGCTGCAGACGCGCACATATGCAAGCAGCACAATCCCTTTTGAGGCTCTTAGTGGAAATGGTGATTAGATATGAAATAACTGAGAACAGAAGCAGCAAAAATGCACACACATGCTGCATGTATACACTCTTACACACTCACACACAAACATGCACCTTCAAAAAGGTTAAGATCACACAGGTTAATGCAAGAAAAGCTGATCCCCTATATACCTGAATTCAGCTCTGGGACAAAGCAGTACTGGAAGAGGAGCTCTACCGATGTTTGCACAGATGGAACCAAGTCCAGTCCAATGATATCTACTGAGTTTATCTAATTAGAACAGATTAAGCTTATTATTGTGATAATGATCTTTAATCTAAATCAGTTTTACCACTAAATACATAAGCCCTTGTAATCCTCTTTGTACATGCATATTTGGTGTCACAGTTCTTCCTCCACTTTGATGACGAGTTTATTGTATGTTCATTCAGAAAATATTCTGAAGCCTCATAACAACAAATGGGAAAAATTGACGGTCAAAACCTGAAAACAGGGTGCTCCTTCTATAAACTAGTACATTGCAGGTGTACATGATAATAGACGAGTCCCAGGAACTGTGAGGGACCATTAAAAGATTTTGGTTGGACGACCTCAGACAGGTCAGTAATGTAAAGATGAGCCCGACCAGAAAGAGCTCTGAAGGTTAAAATCAAGATTTTATGGTTAATTTTAAAGTCAACTGGTAACCAGTGAAGTGACTTTGAAAAAGGGATTTTATGAGCTCTTCTGTTTGAGCAATTTGCTGTTGATATACAATAATTTTTAAAGTTTCTGAGAGTCCCTGGCTTTACTTCTTGCAAATTTGTATCTCAGTAGTTCAAAACTGAAATCTTTTCTATAAGGATAAAATAGATTCATGCTGAATTAACCTCAGAGAGAAAACAAGATTCCTCTGGAAGGTTTAAAAAAAAAAAACTTTAATTTATTTATTTATTTTTGTATCTGCTCTTAGGATTGGTAATTGGGGCCATGATGGGCTCAACTTTTATAAATGCAATCCTAATATTCCTTTTCTTATGCTGATTGTTTATCTACATCAACTTAAAATTGGACTATGCAGCTCTTTATGAATCAGCTGTTTTTTTTTATCAACTAGTATCTGACTCCTATGTGTAAAGTTAACAATTAAATTTGGAGCATTTTTATCAACTGCTACTTTCTAAAGTTTGAAATGACTAGTTTATATCTCCTCTGCTTGATAGTCCCCATCCAAATGAAAACATGTCATATGTGACATTTCTTACAAATAGGTTAGTGATTACTTCACATTAAAATAAAATGAAATCAAAATCTCACACAGCAATAAATAGCATTTCTATCAAGAAGCTAATATGTGCCACCCTTAGCTAAATTACTAATGACATGTTTTGCATCTTGCCTGGTCCTCTGTCCTTTCCTCTTGTGTTCAACATACACCTCTCTCCCTCTGTTACTTCAACTCTTTCTCACAAAGCTTGTAGCCATTTTTCATTATTAGGGCATGGATTGTGTTGTCAGTGTGTGTGTGTGTGTGTGTGTGTGTGTGTTTCGTTGTCCTACTGTGTGTGGCTACTAAAAATAGCCAAGAATCATTTGTCTTCTAAGTCATTTGTAAAGCTTCTCATTTGTCTTTGACATTCTGTATGCTGAATATGGTTTATGTTTTGAAAAACACTTTTTATAGTGGGATGTGTGAACAATTTGCTATGGCACAAGGGGAAAAAAGCTGCTTTTCTGAAAGCATGCTGGGGTTCAAACATAACTAGCTTATTATTATGCTAAAAAGATGTAGAATTACAGTATAACATACTATTCTCAAGTATTCTTCTTTAAGTCTATAGAAATAAATCTAAACAGCCAGATCTCAAAGAAAAAATTGAAATGTGACTCTTACCCCACATCATGGGTTAAAATTGTGAGTGGGTTCCACATAAAGCATTGAGTGTTACATGTCCAGAAGTGGTTCACATTTGTGTCAAAGCAGTCTGCTTGGTTGCCAAGGTAACAGCCAGTGTCCTTGATGGTGGTGAAAGGTTGAAAGCCTAAGATATTAATTAATTCAGAGGTCAGTAGAGATTGAGTTTTGTTGTTATTGTCCAAGTAACATTGTGCAGCCTAAACCGTTTATTTTCACTTGTAACTGCAAGTGATTTTGAATTGAAAGCTAACCGGAGGTAAAAAAAATAAAAAAAACATGGCGTGGAAAAAGAAGATCTGTAGGTTTCCTTGAGTGTGCAGTACTGTGATATCAGCAATAAATACTTTGGACACTGAGTTGTAGAGTGTAATCTTTGTGTATGGGCATGCCCGTATAGATCCTGTCATATGTGGGAAGTTCCACTGCTGCCATGTTCTGAGAGGCTGGTGCTAATTTAGCGATTTTAAGATTTTATTTTTTTTTTTTCAGATATGCCTCGAAGCTTGACATCATCTTTATCAGAGAATTACATAAAGCAAATTAAACTTAAGTCTTAAAATATTTGTTTGATCAATAATTCAAATGACAATGATTTGTTAATTTAAAATACTGATTTCAGGAAGAGGTAAGAAAAAAATAAAATAATTACGATGGCATGTCTATTTTCCAGTCAAAAAATAAAATAAAATGTGTCAAAGTTTCTCTTGTTTAGTTTTTTCTTTTATTTTTGCCAAGAGTTATCAGAAGACGACCTCTCAATTCTGTTAGTGAAATATTAATTTTATCAACCAAAGATTAAACGAACACTGAGTTTGAGAGAAAAAGAAATACCAATGCATCTAATTTCTTTAATAAATGATAATTTGAAAGTGAATATTGTAGAAAAGATATTGTAAATACACACATACACACATTATCCTGAGAGAACTGCTGTTGACATCACCCACCAGCCTGCATGTACACACAAACACACCCAGAGATGACAACCTTGGTTCTGGTCAACTCTGCGTCTTCGCCTCGAGCCCTGTGAAACTACCCAAGCCTGAAAACTGAAACATAAACACAGGCTTTTTGAGGTTTGCGTGTAACTGTGTTTGTGTGTTTCTGTGTGAGAGAGGGGCACTGTTAATGCAGCAGCACTGTCAGTAGCTCTGCTTTTGATGTGTGTGTAAGTGTGTAATTTTTGTGATTGTTAGTGATGGATTGCAGTGAATGACAGAAGTGGCCATGTCTGCATTGGTGTTTGTGTGTGTGTCTGTGTATTGTGTGCATGCATGCAGCAATATCTGTGTGTAAGTCTGATAACAGGTTAGAAGTGGGACAGCAGCCTTAATCCCCTTGAAGACAGATGACCCAAGACTTGCACAAACACACTGTCCTAACACTTAGTTTACACACACATGCAGCACATGTACAGATGCATGTGTGCGTGTATGAAGTTCCACTTTATTGCCTTTGTCAGGAAGAAATATTGTTTTAGGGATAATTGGGGCTTTGGGACTACACTGCATTGTTAGTTAATTGTCACCTACACAATGGAATTACCCCACGTCTGTTTGCAAAACTGAGCAAAGAAAATTCTGCTTAACTAGTAAGGTCCAAAAGACTGGAAAAAAACAGCATGATCCCCAATAAACATAAAAAAAAGGTTCAGTTTCAGTAAATAAATATTTAAAATAATACAGTACTGCTAACGGCATCACTATGACCTCTCCTACGTATATGGTGCCATGACATTTTAATCATTAATTGTTCTTTCACACCAGGCCTGATTTTGAACCAGCTGGGTATTTAGACCAAGGAAAAAAAAAAAAAATAAATAAAGGTTTTTGGCTCTCCACTTGAAAAGTCTATTCTCAAAGGGCACCAAAAATATGGTGGCATTTCTTCAGAAACCATGGTGTGGGCAAAGGCTAGTTTTACCTGAACATCAGACCGAAAGCATAAAAAAAGTCTCTAGACCAAATAATCGATAGGTCTCAGAAAGTCAAGAAGGAATACCTTGTCAGTATAAAAGAACTGGACAAAAGTGAAACTGATCTTACATGACCATCTTTCCAGCTTCTAGCAATCACTGCAGTGACTACAACTGAAGAAGCTGACCTCCTCCTTCCACAGATGAGGACTGTAGGTTAAGTAGAGACCACCCACTGAAAATAAAGTTCAGATCAGATAACGGAGGTCAATCCACTACAGTGGACACATATTTAAAGGCTGTTTTTAAATGTATGCATGGGTGTGGATCGTACATTAGCAACTTCACTGGACATTAGTGAGTCACCAATACTCTGCCACGTATAAAGAATAACTACATTTGATATAGTATATATACATACATTGTAATGACCAAGTTTGCCCCAGTGATAAACACTACAAGAAAATGATGCAGGTGTTTTTATATAAACTTTATATTATATTATTATGAAAAGATATTATTTTATAAATATTTTCATAGATCAAATAGAAAAATCAATACACTGAGTAAAAAGTTGAAATAAGATTAAAAACCAGAAAAACATAAATGTTCGTGTCTGTAGAAGTAAAATATTTTTATTTTAAAAAATGTGGTACTGTTTTGTTTTAATTCATGTACCAGAGGGTTAATATAAACTGAGCAAGAAACAAATACTGACTATAAACACAACAACATGTAATCAGATAAAGTCCTTGAGCAAAGATGTTAAAAAGAACAAACAGGGAAACGGAGATGTATGCTTGTACTTCAGCAAAGGCTGTTGCAGTAAATGAACCAGGAAGCTGCTGAGATGCTTTGCTGCATGACTTTTGCGTATAAATTCACAAACATAAACAAAACACTCATGGCATTTTCAGTGCAGCATGTAAAAAGGGAGATGAATGGAAACCAGCGATCAAGTCAGGCATGTTCAAGAAACATGCTTTAGCGTGGGTGTTGTTCTTTGTGCTCTTAGTTCATAGCTGTGACTAAATCTGCCTTGGGTATCTTAGCAGCACATATATTTTTTATCAGTTTAGGATATTGAGTTTGGTGTGATGTTGAAAAAAAGCTATAATAAAATCCACATAAGATTTTAATTCTAAAAAACTAAATATTTTAGCCTACAATGTGGATCAATCATATGCTGCCCTGTATGGTCAGAATTATTCACTTTGCTTTCGGGGTCTGGATAGGGTGAGCTTGCTATTCCCTGTTGCAAAATAAATCAGTAACATAAAGATTATTTTGGTGGACAGTGTGCTCACTTTATATTTGTTGGAAATCAGTCAATACATGTTGAATTTTCTGTTGGTCAGTGTAGCATACTGCAGTCAGTTTGTAAGTTGCATCACCTGAGCTGTTCCTTGTCAAATCATGAAGAATTCAGCATTCTTTTGATTGTTTGATATCTCTTCTGCAATAGCCTGCCAGCAGATACAGATTGATCATTTTTAATTGTCTTTAATTAGCATAAAACCACAAAGAGAGACATATATCATAGTTATGCAAACATATTTAACAATCTTCTTTTCTTTACTGAAAAAGTGGCATGACTGTACGTGCATACTGTATTTATAATGCCTGCTTTCTTTGACATTAAAAATTACAGATAGCTATTTAAAATCATCATTGTACCAATAAAGCAGCTAAAAAACTGCCAACTTTGATCTGTTTCAGTGCAGCAGCCCATAATGTGGCCAAGGTTGACACATCCCACCCACAATCTTGCTGATATCAATTTAGTATGCATGCACACAGATGCCCTTCAGCAGAGCTTATAGTGTCTGTGATATGATGACATTAAGCCAGTCACTGATAGAAGCTGAGATGATACTGATTTTCAAGGGATATCATGTGTGTAAGCTGCGTTTCCACCCAAACTGGCCCTGAAAGGATACATTTTACAACAATAGACATGCATACTGTACTGATGATTTTATTTAAAGACAGAATACAGAAGTAAAAATAAGTTCATTCTCACAAGAGCTAATGAAGCAGTTTCTTTTAATTCAAATGCAAATGTACAAAACTTATTTAGGAGTGAAAAACACTGTTCAGTTAAATAAATAAGCCTTTTAATGTTTTTACTTTATATAATTATTTCTTAATTTCTGATAGATTTTTAATGAAGCATTCAGATTTTCAGCAGAAGAATTTTATTAGTTTTTTTTTATTGTTATTATTATTATTGAGTTTCAGCTTTTTTTTCTTTTGCTTTTAGTGTATCTACTCCTGCTGTCTTCATGTGAGCAGACTAAAGCAATGGTTAAGACAACAAAAATAAAATAACTAACCTCTTGAGAGTAAGAACAAAGCAACATTTAATGTAGTATTGAAGGGAGGGTATAAAAAATGAATAAAATTGGGAGTCTGAAGTGATTACCATCTCAAAAACGCTGATACTATACTACCCCTTCACTTAGTGGTTAGAATAATAGTTAGGTTCTATGTAGGTTGGCAGGGAAAAACGGGGGAATATAGATGACTAGAAGACGTTACCTGTTTAGACAGGCTCACCCTTTTATCATTACTCCAAAGCAAGATAATCAAACACTTAATGAAGCTTTTTATGACTGGCTCCAAAAGGCCTCAGTCTGCTGTGGGAGTCTTTTTTTTATTATTCATGAGAATAAAGTGGAACAGGAGCGTGAGAGACCTAGACAATCTTGTATGGTTGTATTATTGGCAGCCCTTTTCTTTCATGAGGTACAACTTGCACATGGCTTGTTTTACTAACTTGTATGTGAGCACCCTTTGGTTGGCCAGTAAAAAGTTGAATCTATGTCACAATTACCTTATAGTGAATAATTTTAAATCAGACAACACTAAAGCTGTTTCGGAAACAAATATGCACATTCGTGAATCCTTAATTGCATTAATTGTAAAATACAAGCAAGTAAATATTTATTTATTTGTTTATTTATTTATCATGATTGTAATGGGTTATATCTAGCTAGCTACATAAATAAAGTACTGTATAATTGAATGCAATCCATTTCTCCTGGTTCTCATTGTGTGAAACAGAGCCTCAGGTGTTTAAGTGAAGGAAGCCATCCATGTTAAAGTTGAGTGGCCATCATTAAACAGAGGAGATAGCCTAAAGGAACACCTTTCAGTCACACTGGACACAGCTCTGACATACCTCCCCAGGCAGTTTTACCACCATTTGCACCTTCATTCATGCGACTCCCAGTGTCTCATATGATGCCCACAAGGATTAACAACACACAGGCCAACTCAGTTTGTCAAGGAGCTAATCACCCAGCAAGAGGTTAAATGACTGAGAACTGAGGAATCCTCATGAATGACCAAACAAAATGATGAAATTATGAACAAAAACATGATTGTATATTTAACAGAACAAAAAATGCATACATTATTCCCTACAATGGAGCTCACTTCACACTCATTTCAACTCTTTCATGTCCAGAGAATTGTTGTATTCATTTTAGTAGAAATTAAGGGAAGACTTATCGAGATAAATAATCAGTTGATTTAGAGTTTGGAGGTTTTTTTTCTTCTTCTTTTTACCACGCACCAGTAATAGAAGATAAATGTCACCTAGCAAGCCAGTGATGATGACTGAAGAAATGCTTAGAGGTTAGTGTACTGACATTGAATATTTGTATACTAAAACAGTCCATGTATACTACAACATTTAGAAGCAAAGGCTCACCAAAAGTAATTACAAATGCAAGCAAAAAAAATTCAAACTTTGTTGTCTGAATGCATAGCTAAGAAGAACAAGTTTGTTTTTTTTTTTTTTTTACTAGAAAAGGAATGTGAGGCTAAAACCTGCTAAAATAGGGTGCAACACAAAACAAGCATATTGGGCTCTAAAAGGAGATGTGTGGTGAGTTTGTTTAAATTTCTCTATAGCTTAAGTTAAACTATAAGACAATAACCATGATTTTCATGTTACAGACAAATCTTAAAGGTTGAAGACAAACAGTTCAGAGTTAAAAGCCGGTTTGATAAGTGATTGTGGTAAAGAAATTGTGTTATGTGTTATCTTTGAGGCTTGTGGGAAAATCCCAGTCAACATTTGAATGGGTAGGGTGGGTTAAGCTATGAGTCATAAGTATAAAGCCCTGTCCTCACCTGGTCCAGGCTGGTATGCAACGGTATGGCCCCATTTTTGCTCACCCCAGAAGACGGATACAAAATTGCACAAGCTCTTACATAAAGACTTTATGTGAGTGTTTATGCCGTGTTGGGTGGTTGGAAACAACTTTATACCGGTGCATTACTGCCGCCAAACGGTGTCTGGAACTGACATCGGCATGCAGGAGTGAACTCTGAACTTAGCATTGCCCCCTAGTGGAGGAACTGACTTAACAACCAAGACAAACTAAAACATGCGTGGAAGTATGAAGACATATAAATGGGCATAAATGGTTCTTTACCCAGCAGGTGGTGTATATGATGGATAGGTGGTGTACTGGATGGATAGTGATAGGCTCATGTTTACTCCAAAGCACTGTTTATGGCCTGTTGGGCTGTTCAGCTTCAGTCATCACAACTGGTGGATTTATGACATATTATCACCGTGGCGATAGTTGGTTAGATGATGGTGTATGAACTCTGCATTATGATCTAGAACATGGTAGAGATGATGCAGAGCAACAAGTAGAAGTATATTACATGCTGCATTTACTGACCCTTGGACATGTGAAGGTTACCCAAGGGAATGTCAGTTAACACTAAATAGTGTAAGCAAGCATTCTTTCAACTAATCAGTGGATTGCAGTTTGTCAAACTCCACCGTTTTGGGTTGGATTAAGATTAGGACCCCAAGGGAAGTGTCATACATGTTCATACGTTATTATACAATAATAATGTATGATAATAAAATGTAATTAAGATGCAAGGGCACAAAACATGTTTTTAATGAATTTAATTTCAATCCATGTGATAGTAGTTGTGATATTACTCACTTAACTGACCAAACACTTCCTGTGTGGCTAAAGGAAAGATGTAATTTAGTCAATGTTTCAGTTCTGCTGTGCACGCAATCAGAATAAACCTAACATGCAGTGGTTAACATATCTTCATGTAACAAACACCACTCATCCTTGACAATAGCACACAGCTTTTGTTTCTTGCTATCTGGTAAATAGAAGATGGAAGACATCCATTCATTACATTTACATTTGAAACATTTGTCTGACAGTTTGCTGTTTTAATGGCATTAAATATTATCCAACTCTCATTAATCAACATTGTGATGCCAGAATTTTCTCACTAAACTTCCTTCGGCAATACATCTAATCAATTTTTCGAAGCACTGTTACAAGAGATTAAATAAATTATCTTTTTTTATTCTGTGCATTACGTTGTAATAAAAATCTGTACATGTATGCTGCAGACAGCTTTTACTGTCATTTGGCATTTCCAACATGTAGATGAGGACATGTTTGCCCATAGAACAAAGCCAAGGAGCATTCACATCCCGCTAACCCAGGATAACCAGATAGCCTGCATCCATGCATTATTGATATCATCAGATTCATGTCAAAAACTAGTCTCCAAAAATAAAAGAGAAAGAGAAAAAAAATTCCTAGAAATCTTTCTATCATCCATCACCTTCTGTTGTAGAGATTCATGATCGCAGCGCATCTCTAATCTGAGCTCATAAACTCTACAGGAAATCTACGGTGATGGCTTCAACCTCTGTCTCTCCCCTGCTGTCTCTACTTACACTTTTATGTTCAGGTGTAAAACCCCATATTACGTAGTAATTAACGTGTATATCCCTCTACCGTGTCACTGACTTCTTGCACCTCCAATTTGCATTTTCAAGCACTTAGCAGATGTGTTTTCTGCAAATAGCTCTTAGGAGGCTTGATACAGCAAATACAAGAAATTGCTAAAACAAATTCTGTTTGGAAATTGAAATGAATTTTTTTTATAGTTATGGTAGAACGTATTACAGCTCATTCATGCCAAGCAATAAGGTGGCAAAAATTATAACTATGTGTCATTTAAAATAAGTAATTGTTCTCCTTATGGTGGTTGCTTGTGCAAGATCACGCGTTGGAATTGCCGAACGTCCACACAAACAACTTGTTTGCTTTGACATGATGAATGCCATCTGTTCATGAGAATATGAGTTCTGAGGGTTGTTTGATCAACTTGTCTTTTTTTCCTCCATGCTGGCAATTTTAATCCATAAAAAATTAAAATAAACTGAATTATGGTAAAATAGAACAAAACTTGACCCCCTGTCTTAAATAACTCTTTTAATATTTAATATTCATAAATTCTCAGCTGTATAAATATAAATTCTCTAACCCTGTCATACATCATTGTTGAAGTCTCAGAAAGTCTTTGAAAGCATTACAAATGCACTTCACTGGACTGTAGAGAGAAAGATATTTCACTACCATCACAAACTTTAGTTTTCAGCTCAAAGGGGGAATCTGTACTAACTGTTGGAATCAGAAAATTATTAAGACGGTTCATTTAAAATAGTTCACAACTGGAAAATAAATAAGCAAACAGAACATTTTACAAAGTATTGACAAAAACATGCAAAGACAAAGAAAAAAAACTTATGTTGAAGAAATGTGGAGGCAAAGTCAGTTTTCTTTGGTAAAGTCTGAAAAAGTGGGAAAGTTTTCATATTAGGTTTAGCAATCATTCTACATGTTTAGAACAAGTGATCTTTGTTTAAGCTGCATCAATCTTCAGTGTCTCGTCGAAAGCTAAATCTAGAAAACAAACAACTTTCCAGTGACAAAGAGCAATGTTTTCTTTGGAAATCAGGGTTCACTGAGATTTCTTTATTAAGTGTAGAGATGTGGACATTAAACAGCCTCTGAACCCAAGAATCTGCATATTATTTATTTTTTATACTTCCCAGAAAATATATGGACAAAAAAAATGCATTAAAGGTCCCATATTATACATGTTTTCAACAATTCCGTATGGGTGTCAGAGGTCCAACAACATTGTTTTCAAAGTGTAAATTCAGCCTTGGTCCTTAATTTCAGCCATTTCAAATGTGGCTCTAGTGAGCGCCACAGAGAACAGATTGTTTCTGTGTCTGAACCTTTAAATGTTCTTGAGTGATGCTTGTCCTCACCGCTCAATGGGAACACGTTTGCTGAAAAGTGGAACAAGCAAATGAGAGGTGACAAAATTTTATAATTCTTGGGCCTCGTACACAGGCTTTTGAGGACACATAAAACTGTTAGAAAACCTTTAGAAAGTGAAATTTGCATAATATTGGACCTTTAATACTTGAAAATCACAAGCCTTTTTTAAATTTTTTTTTGGTCCGCCTGTCTTTTTTAATGTAAAAATGCATGTAGAACTTTAACACTTTTGGTCACAGTCAACATATAAAGAATATTTTTTTAAGGACACTCTCATTTCTCAGATTATGAGGCTCGATTATGAGAAGATTACAATTAAATATTAATAATAATAATAATGATAATAATAATAATAATAAATATAAGATATAAACAGAGCAATAGTGACCAAGCCTTTTCTCATCTGCATGTCATTGTCTCCAGTTTTAGCTTTCAGGAGAAAAAAAATGTTTTGCATTGAAAAAAACACACAAGAGAAACTATTTACATCAGAAGCTTTTTCATCCATTTTTTTTTTTTTTTTGCAGTTATTTATGCTACTATTTACATGCTATCCTCACAAAACCTATTCCAGTTCAACTTGATCATGACACCGCCATAGAAGACCATTATTTTACTCAGATTTTAGTCAGACATATAACTTTCTTGTCACTTGTTGACCTTTAGCTGCTCCTGATTGGACATAAATGTCATTTTAAGCTATGTAATTGGTCAAAAGTTTTACAGGAAGTGGCTTAATCATAATTTCCTCTAATCAAAATAGGGGTATTTTAGCAACATAGTGGTAATTTCAAGTAAAAAGGTGATAATTAGTTTGGATTCACCATATAGAGTCTCTAATTAAATGCTACATTGTGGCTGGATTTTAAACCTCCTGGATGAGATATAAATGCCTGGAAAACTTCCATAGATCATCTGAAGGGTAAGCTATCAATCACAGTTTACTCCACGCTACTGTTTCTGAGAAGTTTTGACAATATAAGCGATAGTACTTGGGGGTGCAGGCAATCTACAGGGAGTTTTAAGCATTAATGTACTGCAGGGCATTCAAGCAAATACTCTCCCCAGTGTTTGGAAAAAAAATGTAAGGACTAATTTTGTGCTCACTTTACTCTGAAACCTTTTTTTCCAAAACTTAACCTCTGATAATTCACTCAAAATTAAATCAGAAAAGCAATTTGAAAAACAGCTGCAAAAACATGGGGTTTTATTAGCACATCGCATTATTTGTTTTAATAAAAACCAGTCAAATCATGATTAGAGAAAATGTTCATTATTGAAACTAATCCCAAGCAATTCATCCTTCACACTGCAAAGGAACAGTTTGATTAAAACAGCAAAAAAGCTCAACGCATTGACCAGGCTTCTGCAGCATCTGTCAGAACAAGCTCATTTCAGAGGCCTCACCCTCCATGGGACCTGAAAGATCCCGAGGGGGTGTTGCTTTGTGTGCTGCAAAATAGAAACACCACTAAATCATTTTCACTCATTAACATTACATATTTTAAATAAATATGTGCACAGTTTGATCTGGGCTTTCTCTGTGGTTACTGTTCACATTTACATTTAAAGCAGAGGATTTAAGTTGGTGATGTGTTCTCTGCTGGAAATGAGAGGATGCAGGTAGGAGGATGTACAGTAAGTAGAGCACACAGGAGGCAGGACATTTTTTATCTTTTTTTAAAACGTGCCAAAAACAGCAGATGATTCTGCTTGATGGCTGTTATTGTACTCATTCCCGAACTGTTTTTCGAACATATCCACCATATTGTTGGGTGTGAAAGCAACTGTTAGGTCAGCAGAAACTAATATGACGCAGCAAATCTTTCCACCAGGAGTGCCTGCTTACAGTGAATGTAGTTTTCTCACCATGTGATCTTTGTGTTGTGGCATGCTCTAACTCTGGAACATCTATTCTGATCCAAGGACTGTTTACATAAAATTAGCTGGGTGGGTTCAGTGTTATGGATTACTGTTTTAATGATTTTTGTCCTGGGCGTTCCTGCTGGAGTTCATTATTCTGCTGTGAAAAAGCAGGAGCAGCTTCTAAAAACTAGGTCCAAATTTCCGTCTGTTACAACACCTGCACTTCTTTTTATTTATTTATTTTATTTTTTTCTGATGAACTTAAAGTGTTATTCATGTATGTCCTTATTTTTTTCATATATTTGAACAAATGTTCTATATATATCTTTGTGAAAATCAGAAATTTTTACTATCTTGTTTATGTTATAATACATGAATAAATATTTAAGTATATTAAACCATCTAAAATTTTAAAATGAATTCTAATGCCATTAAATAACAATTTAATTAATAATATAACACAAAATTTTGTGTTATACTATATTATCATGGATTATAATTTGACTATCAATGTGAGGACATTTTGCAAAAGTGAGGACTTTTTTTAAGATCGTCAATTTCTCACACACATTCCTTGTGCTGTTTCGAGGTTTAGATCAAGATTTTAGGATCAGGAACAGATTAATGCTACGGTTAGGTACAGAAGGAATATTAGACTCTGGAAAAGTATCGTGTTAGAGGAGAGTCACCACATAGGTGGCAAAACTTTTGCATATGTGTCCTCAGAGTGTGAAAAGCAAATCAAGTGTGCAACAGTGTGTGGAAAATAAGCATGTGTGCACACTTTCTTGGATGTGTGTCATGGATGTGTGTATGCACATATTTCCATCTCACTCCTTGCTTGTTCAGCATTAGTAACTTCCGGGTGCCTACAGGTCCCTCAGCACAAACCAAACCCACACCAGCTGCTCTTGTGGTGCCTCTTAGCTGTTTATTGCTTCAGTCTGGTAAGTGTGTGCATGAGAGAAAATCATTCAAGCTAAAATACTGCCAACATGCTGCTAACTGTATGACCCGGTGTTCATGCAGAGGAGTGGTGACAGTGTCTTATTTTACAGATATCGACAGGTTTTTTGTAAGTTTTTACAATTTAAACAGAATGAGTATTCCCCTCTCTTGAGTCAAATGACTGACCTCTTTACAGCCACACAAAGCTGACCCAACCCACTTTTCTCTGCACATCTGCTCTGACCTGCGTGGAGTCATTAATTCTAAAACAGGGAGATGGAACTCCATTGGTTCTGCCTGGTCGATCCATTTACC
Organism: Melanotaenia boesemani; assembly: GCF_017639745.1. Classification (NCBI taxonomy): domain Eukaryota; kingdom Metazoa; phylum Chordata; class Actinopteri; order Atheriniformes; family Melanotaeniidae; genus Melanotaenia; species Melanotaenia boesemani. The sequence goes on from NC_055701.1 coordinate 7,498,270, forward strand.
TTCCATATAACTGGGTCATCAGATGCTCACCTTGACTTATTGTTCCCTTTCAGCAGGTTCCACATTATAATGTTTTGTTAGTCAAGAGCAAAAAAAGAAAAAAGTTATCTTACTTTATGACCCTATATTTAACTACCATATATTTAAAGAATTGATACTTAAAATCACTTCCAATGGACACAAGAGATGTTAGCTGAATTAACTGTCTTTGTTGTCAGTTTGACAAAACATATAATTTTATCTTAGTTATTTAGCATTTTTTCACTTAACATAAACCAATTATGTTACTGCAGAAACTAAAATTCTCATTCACTTATTATGTTTCAAATTTTTTAATTAAACTAATCAGTTAATTAAACTAATCAGTCAACCAAATTCAAATTTGTCAAGAGGTTCAACATAAATGAACTGAGTAGATCCATAATAATTTTATTATTTTCCTTATTGAACACATTAATTTGTTGAACATGATGCTATTTTTGCAGAGATGTTAAATAAAACTTAAAAAAACTAAAGCATATTGCATTCCCATATTGAGAAACAAGGACCAGTGGCTGACATGAAAAACAAAATGGATGAAATGCAACAAATCTGTATTCAAAAACACTAAAACAACAACATTTAAACAATTTAAAACCAAATATACCACAGGTCGCTATACTGACTCGTGATGCATCACAGTATAACTACTGTATACGTTTACAACGTTGTGTCTTATCAAAGTCAACTTCCTAAAGAGGATGAACAGCTGTGAGAATGATTGTTATAGCATAAACTGACCCAGTTCGCGGCAGATCTTCTAAAGCTCCTCAAATAAGGCTTTCAGTTCTTTAGTGTGGCTTAAAGTCAGTGCATACAGTATATCACACCCAAGAGTGCATATGGAGATGGGACTTTTCTCAAGTCCTGGAGAAGTGGAACACCATCGAGCACAATCCCAACTTCTGGAGGAGTGGTGGCATCACCCACATTTCTATCCCATTGCTAAGTCACTGAGCCAAAATGGGTTGAGTTCTCACAAGACAAAATATATATGTTTTCCAAGAAAAAAAAATCCATTTAACCCATTAATGTGTTTCATGTGTTTTATGTGTTAATTGAAAATAGAGTTTCAGAGTTCTGGGGCTGCAACCCAAAAGGAACGACCTTTAGGAACAGAATGAGAAAATGGATTAAGGATGTACTTGGGGACCACCAAGAGTCTTTGGCCAAAATACACTTCAAATGAAGTGCCTTTCAAAAAAAAATCTGAAACCATTTCTTCACATTTTTTCTGCTATTTTCTTCAGTTGAAGCTCTGTTTTAAATGATCTCTTCTTCTCAACTTTGTCAGTTTTTGTGAGTGCATCTGAGCTTTTGAAGGGTTACTGTACAAAACAGCGCTCCGTTATTGTTGTTCATTTGATTTCTCGGGTCTTGTTGCTTTTTGTGCTGGAAGGTGTCATGTTTCATGGTCTTATTTCCTGTGTTTGGGTTTTGTCTATTTTGGTTTGGCATATTTTGATCTTGGTTTATAGTCTGGTGTTGGTCATGTTTAGTTTCTGTTATGATTATAGGTTAGGCTTTTGTGCTTTTGTGGTGTTTTAGTTCTGTCATGATTTTAATTATATTTCTGGTTTTGTCATGTTTAGTTCAGTATTCCCTCATGTGCTGTGTTTTCTGTCCCTGGCTCATTAGCTCACCTGGTTTGATTTTTGATTCACTTCACCTGTTCTGAATTTGTTCCCCTGTGTATATATACCCTATGGTTTCAGTTCTTCCCCGTCAGATCCTTTTGGTTTAATGTCACCTGTGGTTCCCTGTCATGAGTTTAAGGAAATAAACTGCACTGTTTTGCCTTCTTCCTTGACTGCCTGCATTTGGGTCCTTACCTCCGCTGCCATTCATGACAAAGGGCAATGCCACTGAGGCTGAGTGTAAGCCCTGAATGATTTCATAGTGAAGTTAGAGTTTCATCAAGGATAAACTATAAACCAAAAACAAGAAAAAAAAAAAAGTCAAAACTTGCTCTGACTTTTTACTTTATAGAAGTACAAACAGCTGCTTAAAGATTAAAATAAAATAAACACAAACATGCTTTAATACTTTTATATTTTAAAATACACCCAAGGATACATTCAGAAGCAGACCTCAGAGCCCCAGTTGCAAATTAAAAGCCGGATGATTTATGCTTGCTCTCCTCCTTCATGTCAGTTTTTCAGATTCTGCATCCAGGTTTTATCTCGACTAAGGCTCCGGTAAAAAGGTCATCATGAAGCATCCAGGTCATTTTATTCCTAGCTTAATTATTCCTACTAATCCAATATTCTCCGTACCAAGAACCATAGACAGGAATTAACAAGCATATGAAAAGGAGAGAATAAAAAGTGCAAGACACACCTTTTCATAAAAGGGCACAAAGGAGCCAATGAAATGTGCTCTGGCTCCCTTTCTTCTGTACTTGCAACACACTTTAAAAAGCACCATGTAAACCTAAATAAGAAACTACATGTAATAAAGTTGGACAAATTTTGGTATAAACCCCTCAGAAAAGATTTATATAATTCAATCTAGTTTCTTGATGAAAAGAGTGACAGATCAGCTTTATTCACTACCAGGCATGGTTAATTCTATTCCATTTGTGTAATAAATTAAAAAATGCATTTACACAATAATGAAAACTACCTCCACAGACAGAAAACACAAAAAGGACTAGACACGATGTAATCAACATGCCAGGCCTGTATTGGGCAATGAGACTTTGCAACAACACACCAACACACCCCATCTATGCACTACATCCTCATCAGACCTGAAGACATTAACAGTGCCTGTATGAAGGTGTATTTGTTATCTTTCCTGAGGTCATGAATGTTGCACAAAACAGCAGGATTTGCCTTGAAGAGACTAAATAACTTTAAAAGATTCAGCATCACAAACAGAGCATGGAGGTCCACCGTTATCGGTGTGTTGTGTACAAATGTAAGATGAAGTGGCCTTACGTTTTCACTCAGAAGCCCATTCTCAAACGTTTGCAGTTTTGTCAAACCAAACCCGTTACCATATAAATGAAAGGTCAAAACTCATCTCTTTTTGTTTTACTGGCACAGCGTTGTTGTGTAAATGGCACACCAATGTATCAAGAAAGTGTTTCTTGGCAAGTTTATTTAGCCGGTTAACTTTTGTAAATACAAAAATCTGGGGATGCTTCAAGATTTTTAAGCGATTTTTACAAAATGTTTTCTGCACATATAAATAACAATTATAGTGAGGGTTTAAGTAGGGTTGTTTTAGAGTTATCCACTACTGCCTCAAAGTCCTGCTTGACATCCCTTGATTCCTTTTTAGGGCATTTCATGGGGGTCATGTCAGTTTGAATTTTATGTTAGTTGCTTGTGTAGTTATATAAGAGGCTGGTCATATTCATCTTTGCCTTTTTTAATGCCTCTACACAGGTCTGAAATTTCTTTACTTTATAAGTTGTAGCTGTCATCAGTTCATCAATAACTACTTTGACCAGAGATAATGGAGAACATTAACAAGGCACAATAAGGGAAAAAAAACAGAACTGCCTGTCCTGAATGAAAAAGTTCTTAAATGTCAGCATGTTCCTGCAGCCGTCTCTTTCCACAATAACCTGGCACATCTATTTCTACAAAAGCACATTCAAATCAACTCTGTGATTGAAATCAGAAGATTGAATTCAAATAAAAGGCTAAAAAAGGCTCAGACTGTTTTATCTCATCTTAAGAACTTACTGTCCCTACAGAACACAAAGGCTTTTATTTGGAGTTTAGTATTTTCTTTTGCAGGGACGACATTCTGTCATCAGTTTATTCACTACGATTTACATTTCACAGCTGTTGGCCAGAAAGCCTGACTATTCAGAAAATGGGAGGGATATTTTTCTTTTTTTTTAAAATAAATCATCACTTTGTGAAAGGCTGTAAATGATCACAAATGAGTAAAATATTTTAATTAAGCTAAAATTTTGACTTTTTTCTTTATTGGTATTATTATTAATATTAGATGTTTCTTGGGAACCCAGGAATCAATTCACTTACCTTTACATTGGGTAGACAATCACTGTTCCAGCTGAGCTGCAGCCTGAAGGAAGTCCTTTTAAGGTAGTGATGGTGGAGATGGTGGAAAATAATTGACTTGCTATCTGTAGAAGTAGAGACAGATGTCATGGGTGATCACTAGTAGTGATTGATGCAGAAAATAAAACTGTTAAATGTGAAAACAAAAGGGCCCAAACTGACTTTGTTTTTTAAAATGTATATGAATGCAGCTATTGTATCTGAGCAAAAAGTCAAAACTGTTTAAAAAAGAAAAATAAATGCATTAGATTTGTGGCAAAGAAATTACAAAAATGCAAGGGAAAATATCATCAGGCTGTTTCAAGACAAAACACTATTTATCAGCTAAAAAAATATAGTTCCCAAGTTTCTGCTTAAATTGATGAATCACAACTGCCTCTGTGATAACTTGTTTGAAGATGTCGTCAATATGGAAAAAAAAAAAAAAATCTTTGATTTTACTATCTCTTATTACCCATATGTGTAATAATACCTCTTAGCTAGCTGCATGGTGACACTTAAAGCTACCAGTGTTTCCCAGTTCTGGTCCTCCAGTGATCCATCACCCTAAATGTCTTGAGGCATTTCTTCGCCACACCTGCTTTTAGTGAATGAATCACTTCAACTGCAAGTCATCTAGGTTGGCAAACACTTCTTTCTTTTATTTTAATCTCTGCAAGGTATGTTAAACAGGGAAGCCATCTCAAACATGCAAAGTTTGTGGGCCCTGAGGACCAGGATCGGAACACTTCACTAGATCATTTGTTCTTGTCTGCATGAGTCTCCCTTGGTTTCCATGCCCATAACTTTAAAAGCAAAAAAATAAATAAACATGAAAACGCTTTGACGCCCCTAAAAAATGGGACACATTAGCATAAATCTGGTTTACACTTACTCAGTTTTGTCTGCTGTGAGCTCCCTGACACACACCTCCACGCCCTCTGGCTACAGATAATCCAGACGGCTTGGTTTTCCACTTTTGTACCCCCACTTCTGTATGTCTGCTTCTGCCCTGCATCTGTCAGGTAGAAAATATTGATAAAAAAAAAAAAAAAAAAGAATATCATTCCCATAAACTTTATCTAATTTTCTTGCACCAAGTATAAAGGTAGGCACTTTAATGTTGGGTCTGACAAGTCTCACCATGAAAAGACAAAAGATTTTTTTTTCTTTTTTGTTTTTTTGAAAAGGAAAATGTGATATCTCTATACAGAAATTACTTTTCACATTTTAAATTTTCACTATGCTCACATGAACACTGTTTCTGCACAGTTCTGGTCATATTGAGGGACTACCCTCACAAAATCATTCAACTTCCAATAGGATGTTATATTAAATACTAAATAGACTGTACTTCATGGGTGTATAAAGTTTGTCCTTGTGGGCCAGAATCCTGCAGGTTTTCAATGTTTTCCTGCTCTGACACACCTGACTCCAATAAATGGATCCAATAGCCTATGAAGTTCTGCGTAATGACTCAGTAATTTGAGTCAGGTTTGGAGCAGGGAAACATGAAAAACCTGCAGGATTGTAGCCAACATGGACCCGAGCTGGACACCCCTGCAAATTGCATGTGTTTTGTCATTGTTACCCCTCAAAGCACTTTTACAGTCCATGTCACATTCATCCAATCACATACTCAGATAGCACTTCTATACTAGGCACTTTTTATCAATGACTCATAACCCGGTGGGCACATTGAAAGGCAGCGCTGGGTTCAGTGTCTTGCCCAAGGACTTCTCGAAATATGCCTCTGGGGAAGCCAGGAATCGATCCACTCACCTTTCCGTTGGGTAGACGATTACTGTTCCACTTGAGCTGCAGCTAGCCACTGCAGCTCAAAATCCCCTGCACTCAAGCTAGGTCTCTTTCCCTCACCCTCAAATGCATCCCCTGCTCTCTCAGAACTTCTGCTCTTGGATATTGTTTCCTCTCTCTTGGGTTGGGTTGCTGAATGAGCCGTCTGTCAAAGATCCTCCAGCCAATAAAACACTAGATAAGTGCAGATTTGAACCTGCAACATTAAACTTGAGAAGAGGAGCAGAGCGTTGAAAGGAAGCATGATATATTTGAGCGCAAGAAGGGAATTTTTTAGTGTGAAAGCATAGTTTTGAGATTGAGCAAAATTATATTTGAGCCTGAAAACAAGACATCTTGCTCTCAAATCCATCAATGATGCTCTTGATTAAAGATAAAGAAACACCCCCATAGTTTAGCTCTGATCGATAATGGAAACACATTTCGCGGCGCCTGGTTTAGTGCAATTTTTTTTCTTTATTTAAAAGTAATTTCTGTCTAAATAAAAACACTTGGATTCTACTCCTTTGCTCGTGTTTGTTGAACTAGCTTGTGTCACATACAAAAATAATTTTTGTGTATATATATATATATACATAATGTGTGTATATGAATAACGATATTTGGGCTGTTTTTGTCCCGATTTTGCTTCTTCCCGACCTCGGACGGCAAACGCCTGATCATCGTGAGATTTCCCTGTCCAATCATCATGTGGTTTGCGGTGTGTTACAAGCTGATTTGTCCCAATAATCTGCTCCGAAACGGGTTGTAGCAGACAATTGGGAGCATTGAACATGTTTAATATTTCAGTCCCGAGGAAAGCCGACGACTCATGCATTGTGGCTGCATGGGTGGTGACTTGGCACATAATGTGAGAGCGAGCTGGCTGGGGAGCAAGGAAGTAAATAAAGTCCGTGTTCATGCTGTCTCCAGTCTATTATTTTTTTTAAGTTCTGGCTTTTTCTGTTAACAATACTCCCACCGTCATTCCCTCATCCTATATGTCCCCTTCCATGCTGTGTGTTGTGTTTTCCGATTGTTACTATGTTTCTTCTTCTTCGTTTTTTGCCGGTTGTTGCTATGGTTCTTCTACGTTTTTTGCCGGTTGTTGCTATGGTTCTTCTTCTACGTTTTTTGCCGGTTTTTGCTATGGGTCTTCTTCTACATTTCAACGTTTGTCCGGCTCGGAGGACTAGATTGTAGTTGCTGGACAGCATTGTCATGTGTGTGTGGTTCCGTGATTACATTTTCGGAGCACACCACACACAGTACGATCAAAACTGATCATGTGTGAGGTCTCAACCAGATAAAAATCTCCCAAGATTAAAAAAAATTGTTATGTGTGTACCAGGCTTAAGATACTTAATGTTCCTGCCTGTCTATATGGGCATAAGCCATGAACTTATGAAACCAGCCTACAGAGGTAAGCCTTGGAGGGGGTTTAGCTAAGGCTAAATTATATTTGCTAATATTGTTTTGGGCTAAACGATTTTTCCATACAGACCGTCTCAGTTGCTCTTGGCACTAAGAAATGTCTTCTGCATTGAATCGAATCCAGCTGCCTGTCTACTAATTACATATTGATGTCCCTCTGTGTCTCGATTGCTTCCACCTAAGGGCCACAAAGAAAGTCATTTATTCCAGTTGTCAGCTATAAAGAGTTTTCTTTAATACTCATTAAGTAGCTGTGGGTGGAAACCACACAGACATTAGTAGGTGTGAGATTTTTAACGTTCATTAAAAAAAAAAGATGATTCTCAAAAACTGCAGAAACCAAAATCGAAAAGAAATGGAAACAGGAATAATGTAATTCAATTCCATGTATCGCGTAGCATATTAATATATATGAAAAATGAGTATTCTTTTATATAAGTGTAATAATTGCTTCCTTATTTCCTGAGTACCTTTGTTTTTGAAGCATAAATACACATGGGTATCAAAATAAATCTCTTAGTCAACATCAGCATTTACACTCCTTTCATCTTATCACCAGCTCCTCCTTTTATCTTCTCTTGTCTTTATATATTTGGAGAAAAAAGAGACCATATGAAGGGAAAAAAAGTTAAATTGTGTGACTGCAAAAATTACTTAACAAGAAAGATAGTTAATGGTTATTTCCATTAAGTGGACTTACCCTTTTTTAGTCTCTTTGGAGGAAGTAGATGCAACTCAGCAGCATCTTAAAACATGCAACCATAATCATGCAGGTTTTTGCAATTTCATAGTGAAAGTGTCTCTTCTTCAACCTGCAGGTGTAACTGTCAGGATGTTATACAAAAAGTGAACAGCAGGGTTTAAAGAAATCAATAGGGTATTGATTGTTGAAGACTGTTGCCAGTCACTTACTCACTGTGACAACAGATAAAGAATACTGACTGTGTGATAGTCTTGCAATATGAACAAGTGAATTGTGAAAAATCAAGAGCAAATGCAGTTAATTTGTCATTTTCTTATCTGGCTTGAGTTTTAGCTGCTTATCATCTGTCTCTTTTCTGTCGCCTCAAACCTTTAAAGGCAAGACATGTACAGATTGCAGTTAAATCTTTGTTAATTTTCAGCACAGCTGCATGTGCTTTGTGTTGCTCAAATACTATACAGATGTGGGAGTTCATGCAGTATATGTAATAGTCCTAATATGTGTGGGTTGTGCATGTGTTTATGTGCTGGGCATTCATATCTGTTCATGTGGGTGCACTTGTCGGTGTGTATTAATATCATTTATCACCTCAGGTGTATTTAATGCAGATTTTCATGAGTGTTACAGATAAATCATCAGAATCTTTGCTGACATCTAAACCCCCGAAGTACAAATCATCTGTGGTCTCAAACAAATGCGATGCAGTCAATATGTGGGCTTCAATCACCACCACTGATGTTTTACTTCTCTGTACTTAACAGGTATCTGGTCTGTGGAGGAAAGAGCAGAGGCTGACATTTTTTAGGAAACTTGTTGACAAAAAGTCACAACAAAAAAAATTTAGTGCCAATTTGAATAACACAAAAATAGCTTTTTATTATTTCTTTTTTTACTTTTTATTAATTTTTTATTTATTTTTTTTTTCACATGGTTGCTAATTGGGTACATCCAGTATCCAATATGTGATATGCACAAATATCATGGTACAGCCACCAAGATGCCAACAGTGGGGTTTGCTTCAGTTTTTATGAATGCAATGATTATAAACCCATATTTTATTCTGAATATGACAGTGTGTCAAATGTTGAAAAAAATATAACAAAAGTGTTGAATTAATACTGTGGTGGACAGTGCTGTGAAGTTGTGAAGATTAAAAAATTGTTTACATGGCTCATAGGTCCGCTTAACGCTTTGGGATCCAGATAAAGCAGGAGGACCAGCTCTAATTGGTAATCAGTTAAACTGTCAGTAATGGCTTAGATCTGTCAAGAGGAAGCAGGATTTTAGTTGGTGCTAGAGAATAAAACGTGTACTTTTTTATTGATGAGGGAAATAATGAGCGATAAAACACACTAAATCCTAAGGCAGGAGCAATGGAGCGTGAGGAAATGTAAACCATTTATTCCAATCATTCTGATGGGAAATGTTAGCTTTGTTAATCCATTTTGTTACTAGTGATCTTTAAGGACATAGAAGGAATACAAAGAATAGACTACAGTCTTGTCTGTTACAACCGAGAAATTACAACATATCCCAGACTGTAATATGTCTCTACTGCTTTAAAACAGTATGAGCAGAGTGACACATCAAAGCGAGAGGAAAACATCAAGGCGGTGGTGTTGTAGTGCTCGTCAATGACAGCTTGTGTTATCCTGGACATGTTACTGTGTTATCTGAACTGACACTGAACTGTTGTCACGTACCTAAAGAGCCTGCTTGTGTTATTCTGATAGTGGTTCATATTTTGTCTGTTACCACTGTAAGCATGGCCTGTGACATCAGCTTAGTCATTGTTAGGCTACAAACACAACACCCTAAGGATTCATGGCAATCTCTGGAGTTTTCAACATTGCCCTCTTCCACAGATCCAACACTACAACAGTTTGTGAGCTGCTTCACCAGAAAAAAAAGACAAGATGATGGATTTCTGGACAACAGTCTAGAATTGAAATGCAACACTGCCATCTACAAGAATGGACGGAACACACTCTACTTCTTGAGGAGGCTAAGATCCTTCAATGTCTGCACTGAGATGCATAACTTATGTAAGTCGTTTGTAGACTGCTAAGCAACAGCATCATGGACAGAGACTTGAAGAAACCTAACAAACTGATTGAGAGAGCTGGCTCTGTGCTGGGGATTACTCTGGTGCTCCTGCTGCTGATAATAATGGACAATTCTTCACACCCTCTTTGCAACACAGTGAGGGAACAACAGTGTGTATAGTGAGATGCTTCTTCAGGTCTGCTGCAACACAGAAATGAGTGGTTATTACACTGAGTGATGCTGGGAAGAGTTGCTGGCATCCACTGGTGATGATTCTACAAGATCATTTAGCATTCTGTAGTGTATCCATGTTACACTGTAGTTTCAGTTTGACTGAGGAACTCACCAAAAAATATTAGATTATATTATTGCATTGTACTACCAAAAATTGAGAAAAACAAATCAAACGACTGGATAGTGTGAGCCATTAAAGCATTGATGGGATTATGTGTGACTGTCTTTCTTTTCATTTTCTTCTTTGTTTTCCTTTCTGTTTTTCCCTGTGATAGATGTTATGGTTATATTTTTTCTCTTTAGTTAGGGCCTTTTTAGTCATATGATATTGAGGATACATTGTCTTAAAATACAACACACTGTGGGGCGGGAAGGATTTCCAGTATTACTGCTTTCACTCTTTTGAACAGACTAAGGGATGTTTTTTTGCTTGGGATAGGACAGATATAAAATTCACCTAATGTCACTCCGATAAAGAGATGGAATAAAACAAAGAAATGCTGAATGAAAAAAAGAAAAAAATTGATGGTAAAGTGAAAATACATTACATACTACATTCAAGAAAAGTAACTGCTTTTGTCATCAAATTAATGCCTTTCTTTTACCATTTATATTTGACTAACTGAATTTTCAACAGCATTTCAATTAGTGTAAATGGATCTTAAGATATTCATCATGTTACTTAATTCCTAATGCTCATTTACTCTATGAAACTTGGGGTTAATTCAGGTCAAAACCTCTAGAATAAAGTAAAATTAAAGGTGCATGTGACCCATGCTTCAGCCAACAAATGAGGTGCTCTTCATTTTAAAAGCTAATTTTTGAAATGCTGACCCAGTGTAATTGTAAAATTTGTCATAAATGCAAGATCATGAAGGTTGTAGTGGTGAACAGTATCACTAAATTTTGCAGTTAATAGCCAAAGGACTGTGATTAGAAAATATAAGTGAGGAGTACCTACTGATAGAATCAATGTTAATGGGTATGTTGGGTGTGACTTTATAAGGTGATACATTGAACAACTAATAAGTAGTAAGTAGAATACATGTTAGATAAGAAAGTTTAAAAGAGCTGTGTGACTGTTCTGTTTGAGCCCACTCATGAGTGTTTGAGTCATCAAGTAGTGACTGAAATGTACGTTCTATATCTCCCAAAAGAGAGGAAATGTAAGGAAGATAATGGAAATTTGATGGACATATTTTTTTTTTTTAATCTGCCATGTCAACACCAGCTACAGGGATAAACAGAGCTGGACAAATATGGCAGATGCGATGTATGTGGATCCATATCAAGTGGATATAAATGGCTCATTCTAAGATTAAAAAAAAAACAATTAATATGGACATTGGACACGAGGCAGACATTTTTTTTTTGTTTTTGACCATTGATTTTGTTTCACGCTGCACCTTTAAGACGAGCTGCACAGATTAAAGATGTTTCATGCCAAAAGAAAGACTGTATAAAAGATGGGCAAAGTTATTACTCTTTAATGGGAGGGAAAAGTGCACGAGCAACAGTAACTGGTTTCTAAACATTTATAGCTCCAGATGATTCTCATGTGAAAAGTGTTCGTTTCTTTTACAAAATTGTGAATTTAGTTTTACCATAAGTCATGCTGTCAGTAATTTTTACTACAAGCAATCAGAGCTGTTGATCCAACTGTGTGTCATCAATGCTGTGATCTTCATTATTTTATCATCATCATGTGGAGTTGGCAGTTCACTTTTAGAGTTTTGTCACCTTTTCGTGGCTTGTTTGAGCTCAGAATAGTGCTCCAAAATCTCCCTCCCTCTCTCTCTCTCTCTCTATATATATATATATATATATATTTTTTTTTTTTTTTTTTCCCAACGGGGTTAAAACAATTCTGTGCAATTAACTAATCTGCTTTTTGTTAATATACAAACTATGGAATGTTTTTTGGATGTAACACAAGGTTCAGTACAATACAATATTGCATATTTGTATATTAATTGAAATATGTAGATGAATATTAAGCAGTTTTTTGCATGGTTTGGAAAAAAAATACATATTTTTTGATTTTTACTAAACAAGAAGAGAAGAGGCATGGTTTGCACATTGTGTGATGTTTCTTCAAGAAGGAGTTTGCATCTGTATCAGGCTCCCGAGGCTTTTAGATTGATCTAAGTTCTTGTCTGGCATGACAGTGTTCTGGTTGAATTCACAAACATAGTGTAGGATGCAGTCGGCAGCAGCAACAGCAGGAATGAGTTCTATGTACACATCATTGCGCTTGAGTAACCATCTCTGGTGACCCTTGAGATGTCCACAGGCGCTCTCAGACCATATGAGTAGAGCGTAAACCACAGTTACAGTGGTGTTGCTGAGGGAAGAGGTGGCGACAGCTTGTGAATCTTTACATTGACTGTTTTGTTAATGGGTCAACAGGGTCTCCATTGTCATCACAACAAAATGACTGCAGGAAGACATGTGATGTGAAAAACATCCGGCAAAATCCCACTGACATATTTTCCACATTGTGAGGCAAGTTTAATTTAATTTTTCTTTTACTTGCCCGAACCAGCATCATAGCAAGAAGAATCATTGTTTTCAGAAAGAATTAGCAGGAGCATGTCCCATACAGCTGGGTATAAAATGACATTACAGTAACTGGAGATCATTATAACTGCCCTTCAACATTACTTTTAACTCGACGTCATCAAGATGTCATCACTGGCTGATGTATGTCATCTGCTGAGAGCTAAGCCCCCCTGTTTTTAAATCCTAGAGATGTCCCTGGTTGCAACAGACAACAATTTTCCCACAGTTGGCTTCATATGTGCAGACTATAAAAAAGAAAAAATAAATAAATCAACTAAATGCTGTTTCTCTGTGTGTCATTTGGACTCAGGAAACAATATCCAGACTTACCTTTGGTGATATCCAGATGTTTCCTTTAAACAGCGGATTAGAAATTGATTTTAGGCCTGTACCTGTACTTTCCTGTTACAGCACTGAAGAAGGAAAGCATCCACTGCACGTCTTAGTGGACAAAAGTTCAGGAGCTACTGACACATGGTTTGTCAGCTGATTTGTCAACATAAGCAAGAAAAATATGATATGACAGATAAAATATGCCGCAGGCAAAGAATAAGCCGTCTTGCTTGTATGTCATTACATAAGCAGTGAATTGACCAAGACGGGTGTACTGTGGTAAACAGGCCAGCCACCTGGAATAAATTAAAATAATGCACAAGTAGACAATGTCTGTCAGTGTTGGATTTTTTGACAGCCCACACTACAAATGAATGCCATCCTTCACTTAGAGTAAGCTTTTTGAACCCTGTGGGCTGTGGGGGCTTTCTTCCCACAGATGGCATTAGATCCTGTTTTGGCAGGGTTCAAATAACACAGGGGCTTTTGGGGGAGCCCTTTTTTTCAGCCAGACACTACAACTTCATAGGTTATGTGCACATATATATTACTGCATGGAAGTGCCGTCAAAAGGAGGTTTACTTCCAAAAAGAATCAGAAACAGGACCAAAATACATTCAGGATCTTTTAATATGTTGTGAACCAACCAGATTCCTCAGGTCATCAGGCTTAGGTCTACTTTCTGTTCCCAGAATGTGGAGAGGCAGCATTCAGCTTTAATGCTCCTCACATGTGGAACAAACTCCCAGAAAGCTGCAAATCTGCTGAAAATCTCATCAGTTTTATATCAGGGTTAAAAAATTTTTTCTATTTCTGGTCTTTTATGAAAACAACTCTTAATTCCTCACATTGTAACTTTTATTTCTTGCATTTTATTTGAACTTTTTTTCAGTTTTTATTAAATTTCTTTTATTTCTTTTTAAAGTTTGTTTTAATGTACTTGTTATTGCTTCCTGCACCATCTGTAATTTAATTTAATTAAATAATTTATTTTGGTATAGTGAAAGTAAATAAAACATTTCAAAACAATTTACAGAAAGAAGATGAAAAATCATTCAAAAAATGTTTTAATTCTCTTGTTAATGAAATTTGCTAGACAAATAAACTTGCCTTGCCCCACAACCAGAAAGTGAACTATTTTTATCTGCTTTTTAGGGGAGGGTGCCAAGCGCCCGTTAGCGCTTCTGTAGTTCCAAACCTTGCAGAGTTTTAAGGCCAGATGAAGATCTTGGATTCCATGTTGTGTTCTTTGAAAGTTTCAATGACAGCTTTACTATGAACCTTGTTGTCCTTTGACACTTGTGATATCTGTATATATATCTAACACAGTCTGCGCATTCGGAGAGAGAAGTTCTAAGATCGCAGTTCTAGCTACTGCCCTAGTTCTACGAACGGCCCTTCCCCAGGGGAACTGTTTCATGTTGCATTTGCACATGAGTTGGGGGTGGTAGCAGGACAGATGTGACACAACTGTCTGTGACAGTGACATGTGACTTTAGCGCCACACAACAACAAAACAAAACCCGTGAAAAATAACAAGAGCACAACACCATCAATCTAATATGGATTACAAAGAGATCGCCGTGTTCATGCTCTGCCTGACTGGGATGTTACTGATGGAGGATAAAATCAGGCGTCTAAAGTCGAGGCTGGAAATGCACACAGAGAGAATCAGGAGAGGAAGAATGCAGCGGCAGGCGATATTTCTCAGTTTCATGGAGGAACAAAGGACAGTGCTGCAGACAAAGGAGATGACGTGTAAGTTTAAATGATTAAACATGCAACAATTGTATGCGTGTCGTATGACTAAACATTTGAGACGGTGTTAAGCATATGACACTGAGTATTTTCCGACGTTAGGTTTATTGTAACTCTTGTTTGCGTTTTAGACGTTGCTGTGGCTCATCGCACAACACTCCTCACCATCCATCTGGGTCCGGAGCAAAGATGATGACTGGTGGAAAAATGTTGTTCCCAGTTTTACAGATGAACAGTGGATAGATAATTTCCGTATGTCGAAAGCGACATTTCTGTACATCTGTGGCCGCCTGAAGCCTGCACTGGAGAGGATGGACACAACTTATCGTCCAGCTGTACAGCGAGAAAAGAGAGTTGCTGTTGCCCTGTGGAAACTCGCCACAAACTCCGAGTATAGGAGCATAGTACACCTATTTGGAGTTGGTATTTCAACAGCCTGCGACTGTTTAAGAGAGTTCTGCTCCTCTGTGGAAGAAATCTTGTTTCCGGAAGTCATCAAGATACCAAATGCACAGAAACTAAAAGAACTGTCACAGTACTTTGAGCAGACATGGGGGGTACCACAGTGTGTTGGAGCTGTTGATGGTTACCACATTCCTATCTTAGCACCTCAGGAGTACCACAGAGTTTTTCAACCGGAAGGGGTGGTATTCTATTTTTTACAGGCAGTTGTAGATGGAAGAGGTTGGTTTTGGAATGTGAACACTGGGCAACCGGGCGGCTTGCATGACTCCAGAGTTTTACGTTTGTCAGGGCTGTGGGACCTGGCAGAGAGAGGGAAGGTGTTTTCACAGCATAGCAGGAACATTGGAGGACAGGATGTTGGCTACTACATCATCGGAGATGCTGCTTATCCATTGACAAGCTGGCTCATGAAGCCCTTCCCGGACAATGGTCCCCTTACACAACAACAAGAAACTTTAAACTTCAAAACAAGCAAAGCTAAGGTTGTGGTTGAAAATGCTTTTGGCAGGCTAAAAGGACGATGGCGCTGCCTACAAAAGCGGAATGACTGCAGTCTGGAGAGAGTGAAGTCCATGGTGCTCACATGCTGTGTGCCTCACAACCTCTGACAGCCATGGTAAGGAGTATAGACCGGAGTGGAATGAAGACAACCCTTATCCACAGCCTGACACTCCAACACAACCACCAGGTGCAGATACTGAAGCAGTTGGAGTGTTTGCAGCTTTGGTTCATTACCTTGTGCCTTCCAGATAATGTAACAACTGTTAACAAGTGCTTTTTGTCTTTCTTTGCTGAATAAAGATGTCTTCACTTATTTTCATGTGGCGTGCACATTATTAAATCTATCAGTTTAGGAAGTTGAGGAGTAATCTGTCACTGGAGGGATTGTTTGAGACCTGTGGGTTAGAAAAAGTATGTAGAGACACAGTAACACAATAACAGCATTATGACAGGCTTAAATTTTGTAGTTGGTGCCCAAACCACATCAAACTATCCTCACTGGTTTTAATGACAAAAGCTGAATACTTTTGACTCAGGGCTTTTATTTTTTTGTAGTGCAAAAATAAGAAAAAAAAAAACACACAATACCAAAAGTGTCACCAGTGCAAAATTAACAAAAAACACAATTAAAGCGTCACAAGTGCAAAATTAAGTAAAAACACAATAACAAAAGTGTTACCAGTGCAAAAATAACTTTATACACATCACTGTGGTGTACCAAGCCTTCCTGCAATCCTGTCCATTATGCTTAAGACACCTTCCATTAATGATCTATGATGGCGGTCAGCCTCTGCCAAATCTGCTCGTAGACCCGCCATCTCTGCTTGTATAGCCGCATGCTCTTCTGACTCCGCTTGTTTCTGTGCCTGGAAGAGCTCGAGCAAGCTATTAAAGTGTGCATCACTTGTCCTCTGCTGCTTAGCATCAGACACAAGCATGTCCTGCACAGTGGTCAGAAGAGTGTCTATCCTTTTTCTCTTTCCTGCATAAACCAAGGAGGGAGGAGAAAAGTACTTAACATACAGCAACAGTAGTACAATACTACGGCAATGATACGGCAAGTATACGTCAATATGGCCTTCCAGGAGAACTTTATAACCAGCCATCCAAGGCCAGTACAGGGAGCCGAATTCAGATAACAGCATTTGTTTTAGTTTCAGGCCAGAGCTGTTTCGTCTGCCTTGAGTCTCTCAGTGGTCCCACTGGCGACTCTAAATCATCCGAATTTGTGGGTCAATTTCCATCCAGCCAAGCCGGCAACTTCTCCAAGTTGGTGTCCACCCCGTGTACAAGCTCCTGAATCGCAACCAGCTTGCCATTCTGAGCTAGGATAGCCTCCAGTTTATGATTTAGCTCCCGCAAAGCCAAAGTCTGATTGTTCATAGCTCGACACACACCAGCACAGAAATCCGGCAGCTTGTCCGTGGCCGCCGACAGTGTCTGAATTTTGCGATTTGCCAGGAAACCGCCCCCTCCAAACAGCAGAAACCCAGTTATCATGAATCCAAATGTGTACATGTCTTCTGCATCCTCAACAGAAAGAATCGACAGGCACATGACCTTCCACACACCCCAGGAATCCATCACATATCCAGCCGAAAAAGTTCCGCCAGGACAAGCAGGCTCCCCCACGCCTGTTTTCCGGTTCGAATAAATTTGGTTGATTGCATTTAGGGACCAGCTGATCAAATCCGTGGTTCTAGATTCTAGATTCAGAACAGAAATGCTGAGAAAGGCTCAGAGATGACAGGAAGTAGCAGGGCAGAGTGGGGAGGAGGGAGGGAGAAGAAAAAGCGTCTGCCTTTGTCGAGAGCCGGAAAAAAAAAAAAGGGTGGCAGATGGTGGATGCATCAAGAGATGGCTGGCTGATACTCGTTGATGCCACAGCTGGTTGTGGCATGTTCACTGTAGGGTTAAACACAAGTAAAAAAAATAATTTATGATGGTTAATAATGCTAACCTTTCATTAAAACATATAGTCATGATTTCTCATCATCCAGGAGTGCTTAAGTTGTAATTGACACCATTTCTACTGGAATAAAGCTTTAGAAAAATACTAGTTCCAGTTGAAATGACTGAACCTGCTATTAAAAATCAGTTCTGTTTGGCTCTATCTGTTCCCCTTTTTGAAAGTAAATAAGTACCAGTATATGAGCATACATGGTCTGTTTTCAGGTGTTCTTTAACTCTGTCAAATCAAGCGCACAGATGTATACGTTTTATAAGCTCTTTTGTTTACCTGAGCAATGGCAGGATGGTGTGCTGGCAGCTGCAGGAGCATCCAGGATGCTGTTCAGCTTCGCCTCTGAGTAAACATAAGAACCACATTACTGGTGAAATAGATTAGCTCAGCTATTTGGATAGTATTTGAGAACAACACTTATGTCTACACAGAAGCAAAGCTTCTTCTCTTGCTTACTAACCTTCGAACTCCTCCGAGGTGGAACCATTTTCACACTCAAGTTATCACCTCCAGAAGTCCAGCGCATGAGTCCTTTGTTGCAGCGTTCCCCGAGTAGGCAGGTCGGTGGCTAAAGATGGGGTCTAACGTGTCAAACCACTTACTTGTCTTTCGGTTCGCCCCACTTTGATTGTTGTGGTCCTTCATTCTATTATAGTCTTCTTTTAGTTTTTTCATTTTCTCCCTACACTGCTTCACATTGTGGAAAATCCCCACTTTCTCCAATTCTGAGCTTATTGGCGCAAAAATTTTGATATTCCACTGTGAGCCTTCAAAACCTCTCTGGATGTCCTGGATGGCTTAGATAACCAAAACAGATTTGACCTCCTCGTCGGTCCATTTGTCGCTGGCTTTGTCCATTGTTGTGTTGTTGTCTGTAGCTGAAACCGCAGCGGCAACAGTAAATTTAAAAAAATGCTGGGGTCACATGAAGCGGAAGTAAATAAACAGAACTCAGGTAAGGGGCGTAGCAACGGATGACCAAACACCTACATCATAAGGGTTCTGATGGAACCATGAAAGGACCCTGCCTTGGAGCACGAGCTAAAATGGTTATAGGATTGGAGGGACTTTAGCCCTAGTTCCTATATGTCAGAATGCACAAAAAAATGGCCTGGTTCCTGAAAAGGTTATAGGAATTACAAAAGGTTCCTACAGTCGGAAAGGGGCTAATGAGATGTAATATTGGATTTACAGTTTAATTGATGATACAGTTAGTTATTTACAGATGGAGAGTAAGGGGGCAAACTTATATCGTTTAGTGTCTGCTAAAAGATGCTTGTGATTTTATTGAACATCTATTAAAAGACCATTTTTGACTGACCAAAAAATTACAATATTTTTCTTCTGCACTATCTTTCCTCTTAAATCTGTTTTCTAATGTTTTGCTTTTGATACAGATTGAACATTTACTTATAATCTGCTTCCTACATTTTTTTCTTCCACCTTAAGTGAACAGAGATGAGGCTATTCTAAGTACCTTCACCATCCTGAGGGACAGCTATTCTCCTCTGCACAGCTTCCTGTCTGTTGCTCCTCCAGATGTTTACTCTCTTCGGCAGTGTGGAGATCTTGTGTTTTTAGTCATGTGCCATGTGTTTTAGATTTCATTTAATGATAATGCTTATAGTTTAATAGGATTTCACCCTAATAATGAGTTCTTCATACCACGAGTTGTCAACAACAAATAGCATTGAACAATGCAACATAGCACAGATTACTGTTATCAATGAACTAGTGTGTCCCTTCTTGACAAGTTTGAAAAACAAGATGCATACAGCAGCTTATCTGGATGTAGTAAAAAGCAAAAGGGTAAGGAATATGAACAGGTTTAAAAAAACAGACATTTGGGGGAAGAGGAGAGATGAAGATAAAATGAAACAATGTTTTATATCTCTGATTTTTTAAGAGAACTAACAAACAGGATAAATCAACACTATGGACTACCAACTACCAGATGTACTTTAAAAAGTAATCTATTCAGAGCTATTAAAAAAATAATCCTTCAAGGAATTAGAAACAGTTTAGAAAAGTAAACAGCCCATTTAAAAAATATGTACAGCACTGCATCAACTTAAAGATCTGACCAACTGCGGACTGCAGTGTTGGGCTGTTGTCCAAATTGGGTACAAGATGATTTGTCTTGATATTCTCTATTGACCTTATAGCTATTAGACGTGGAGCTAGTAATTTACCTCTATATATAGACAAACGATGTAACACAATTCTCATAAAAATAAATAAATAAACATGTAAATAAATAAAAGTAAATTACATGAGGATTTTTCAGATGAGCCTCAATATAAAACTGACCATGTCCTCATCAAGTAGTGAAGTATATAAATTTATTAAACATCAAAATTGGAAGTTTTGCAAGAATAGCATCTTTAGACATCCTGGGGTACAGGTATTTCATAACCCCTGAATCAGAATGTCTAACTCTACAAATGATAGATAAATAAATAAATAAAGTCGCAGCTGCTGCTTCGTTGGGATCACGCAAGGTGATGATTCAGAGGTTTCATGCTAAGTACAAAATACATTAACAGGGCACTTTATATGCTTTATATTCACAGGATCAATTTCTGCAGTTCCTGAGGCTGCTTGTATTTTCTCTCTTTAGCAAGAGGTTTGAGGGGGCTTTCTGCATTTCACAAAATCTGAAATATCTTTTAAATATGTATTAAAAAAGGATTTCTGAGGCTGAACATGTCTGTCTTCTGAATTCATAACTAATTGGGTTGAACTCTTTAAATCTTAATACCATTTAGATTAGCTCCATTCCAATTCCCTGTTCACCAGTCAGCACTGTGTACAATATACTTTATATCTACCCAGTCAGCAAGATGACCACCTTTTGTCAACCCTTCTATACATCCACTCATCAATATCCTCATCCATCTATTCTGACATTCAGCATCAACCATCTAATTATTCATCCACCTTCTGTTACCTCATGAGTTATGCCTAATATCTTCCAGTCCATCATCCATACATTTATAGTCCATCCATCTATTCCCACTACAAGTTATTAGAACTTCGGTATTAAATATATTTACTGTTGAGTGGAAGCCTATGGAATGTCATTTTAATAAAAATCGTAATCAATAAATAGACATGCTTATTAAATGCTCCTCCCTGTGCTGCCACCTTACAGCGGTGGAGGAGTTTGCACATATGAAGATCCTAGGAGCTATGTTGTCGGGGGCTTTATGCCCCTGGTAAGGTCACCCAAGGCAAACAGGTCTGTAAGGGAGGGACCAGACAAAGCTTGGCTCAACAGACTCATATGATGATTAAAAACAATGGATCCGGGTTTCCCTGGCTCAAACGTGGGTCACAGCCAAGCCTGGAGGTGGGACACAGAGGTGAGTGCCTGGTGGCTGGGCCTCCCCCTCCTCTGTGCTCACCAACTATATATATATGTATCTATATATATATAAATATATATATATATGTGTGTGTGTGTGTGTGGTGAATCTTGGTCATAGCGAGGTGAAACTTCCAGCTGTGGAATCAGTGAGATGTGAGTTTCCGGTAGATGAGTTGTTTGTCCATGTTCATGCAGTCGGTGGACACAGGGAGACATCATTTGTGTTTACATATTTTTCGGACTTTGTGTACCTGGTCTTTGAATTGTTTGTCGTTTTACCTGTGTTTGTTGGTGATAGAAATGGTTTTACCGAGTTTTTAGCTGAGATTCTGAACTTTCCGTGGATAACACACAAGTTTATAGTTACGTTTACAGACCTGACACCCAGAAATGAGATATTAACCCCTTAACTCCTGGTAGTGGAGGCTGCAGGAGCAGAGTTTAAGCTAAACAGTCAAACTAAGAATGCAAATTTAGAGAAATTAAAGGCCAGAAATCTGGATAATTAAGCACTGGAGATGCATGGATGGAAGTTATTGTGCATATTGTGAATATTTCTCTCTCCTCACCATCTAGAAGCTGTGAGATTCAAATCCTGCTTTCTGTCTGTTCACCTGATGCTGATATTCATCACATATTGTGAAGAAGGTGTTTAGAAGGAAGCAGCTTCACAGCTTTAAATTCATCCTGCTGACATTTTACCTTTTAGTTAGTAAATCCTGAACATTTCATCCTTTTTGTCATAAATATTTAATTTTATAAATATATATGAAGAACTATTTTATCTGTTGCTGTTTAAAGAGAAAACTGCTGCTAAACCTGTTTATGTGTTTAGTGCAGGGGTTTGCAACCTTTTTAATCCAAAGAGCCATTTTTTTCCTCAGCCAGCTAAATAAAACTCCTTTACAGACGCAAATGTTACGAGACTTTACAAAAAGGCAACTTAATATATATATATTTTTTTTTTGATGAAGAGCCACTATAGGATATTTGTTATTTCTAACGAACCACATTTTTATTAACATTTTTAGGTTTTAAAATAAAGAAAAACATAAAACCTTCATAAAAAGAGGATATACTTTCTTCCAAATGATGTAGAAATTTGTGGAAAATTATGCAAAAAAAAAAAAAAAAAAAAAAAAATTAAATAGTCCCTGGTTTCCAACGCAATGACAAGAAAGGTAGATTAAAAAATAATCAATAATTTTGCCATGTATTTAGAGGCATTGTGGAAGGTCCAGAAAGCCACTTGGGGCTCCAGAGTCGCAGGTTGGAGACCCCTGATATAGTGTTTATATAGCTGTAAGCCTTCTGTTAAAGGAAAGAGACATTTTGTGAGTTACAATACGATTAATCATGATGAATCGGAACATGTCATGCGATAAATCGCGATTAAAAATTTTAATCGTTGGTACAAGTAAACAAATAGTGATCCCACTGCTAAATGTACTGATCTTTATACTGACTGTGACACTCTTCCTGCAGTCAAAGCTAATTGGTTTAAAGTGTTATTGTTTCATTAAAGACTTACTTTTCTTTTCATATGTACATCTATTCTTGTGAGGTTAGTGTTGATCAGCTAGTGGAGTGCTCATCTTTCAACAGGAAGGCCAGTGGTCTGATCCCCCAGAGCACTGATGTCTGGATGTGCCCTTAGGAAAGACATTTAACCTTACAGTGCCCTCCACTATCCTCATCAGTGTGGACCATAGAAAGTGCTGAATACTGTATAAAGAGTGCAAAATAAAGTCACTGTATGAGTATCTGCAAACAGGTTAATCAGAAACACATGGAAAGCACTTTGTCAAACCTAGACAAGGTTATAAAGATGTTTCAGTGTTTTATTATGTTAAAATGACTGTATGTGTAGCCTAAAGGTATATCTAAATATGTACAGATAAATCAATACTATTTTTTTTACCCACCACATTTTTATTCTGTTTCATTAAGTTTATTTTTCAGTTGCAAACATTAAGTAGGATGCTGAATGCATAATATTCTAGCTAAAATTGAGTCTTTGCCCCCAGTTTGTATAGCAAAGAGATGCCATCTATGCAGGCTTTCATGCAGATGAAAACAAATAATTTATTTCTCCAAAACCTTGGCCTCAATTCACTCTGTCTCTCTCAATTTGGTTGTTACTCAAATAGAGAGAAGTGTCTGTGTGTGTGTGTGTGTGTATTACTTAGTTGTTGTGTATGGCTTAGCATAGAGAGGCACATCTAACATGCTATTTAAACAATGCTCTCCTCTTCAGTTGCTATTGCTTCTATTTGCTCCTCCTCTCTCTGCTCCTATCTCAGTCCCCCTTCTCCAAACATTTTGTCACAGCAGGATTGCCTCTTCCCAGAGTCATTTTACAGCTACCCACAGATTAACAGTACTTTGATAACTATGTGTGTGTGCTTATCTATGTAAGTTTTTGCACTTTATGTTTTTAACAGAATCCTGTGAGATTAAATACTTTAAAGTTGGCTAACAAGTGACTAAGTTATAAAATAGTGTTACCTAATTTTTCAAATAAGAAAATATCGCTTGCCAAGTTGAAATGTCATATAAGTTATTCTGCTAATCATTTAACTATCATTATTTGCAACACTGCTTTTAATTGTTGAAATGTTTACATACACAGAGCAGATAACTCTTTACCATTTTCACTATTGAAATATTCACCCTTTATATACCCAGTCATTTGACTGAAATATTGTTTAGTACTCTAAAAATAAAGGAAATAGCAGGGCCTTGAATTTACTCTCATTATTTAGTCTAAACAGAATATATATATATATATATATATATATATATGTATATGTATATATATATATATATATATATATGTATGTATATATATATATATATATATATGTATATATATATATATATATATATATATGTATGTATATATATATATATATATATATATATATATATATATATATATATATATATATATGTATGTATATATATATATATATATATATATATATATATGTATGTATATATATATATATATATGTATGTATATATATATATATATATGTATGTATATATATATATATATATATATATATATATATATATATATATATATATATATATATATATATGTATGTATATGTATGTATATGTATGACATTTTGAATATTCTAGTTTTATTGTGCTGACTGAAAATGTCTGAATTCACCATTGGATGTTAAAGGATAAATAAGAAACATTTTTTCTGTAAAAATAATTTAAAATGTTCACATTTGTTGCGAAAGATAAAAGAAAGCTTCATTTTAAACATCCTGTCTCTCTAAGTCAACAATGTCTTTGTCAAGTTTTCTCCTTTCAAAATAAGAGTTACGTGACGGGATAACTTTGGTGCACCGTGTAGCTCTTTCCTACTTCCTGGTTCCTTAACCAATCATATGCGACTCCCCAAGGTTGCCAAACAACAGCGGAGCGTTTGGTATTTTATGTCTGCAAAGGATCAGCAGCCTGCAGGTATGGAAGCTAGCAAAAGAGGCAGAAATTGTTTCAGAAAAACCCCAAAAAGCCTCGACATCCAGCTAAAAAATCAAAATGTTTGATGGCGCTATGTTTTCTGTCCTCCATAGGCTGTATATAAAAGAGCTGTCCTCTCACAAATTGGCAACCTGCGCGAAACTCTCCAAGGGGAAGGGTGGGGAACGTTCTCTATGTTTTTCTCTTTCGACTGCGGTTAAGATTTGGCTGTGGTGCAGCCATGGCTAGAAAACTTTTTAAGCTAAAAAAAAATAAATAAATAGGATTTCTATGTGATTACATTACTTTCTTTTAGAATTAAGCAGTTGTGTTGAATTAATTTATTTCACAAGAGTTGGTTTTATTAGAATTTGTAAACATTTATATTACAATTTGTAAAACAGTTTGTATAATTTTAAAATTAGTTGGGTCAACTCTATTAAATTAAGTTGAGACCAGATATAAAAACCTCCTGAATTGAGCTGAAACAAAACATGTTCAGTTGGACCAACTAAAATAAGTTCAGTCATTATTAACTAACTGATTTGGTTTGACCAAAGTATATTAAGTTGGAATAACAGAATTGCGTATTGTTCAAATAAATAACTTATTCCTGTTGAATTCCTTTCCATATTTTTATATGTTAAATCATAAACTTATTTTTTTAACATAACCTGGCAATTTTGTTTTGCGTAACTCTTAAATGTGGACATGCAGACAAACAGCAGGTCTAACGGCAGCTCTTTCTTTTTCTGCCGATACGATTTGAGCCACACAGACAAGAGCTAAAAAGCCTGGGGAAGCCTAGTTCTGCCATACTCAGAGTGTGGAAGTAGCCTTCATGGTTAGTTGCATATCCAGCAGAGACAAGAAATCCAATCAGATTATATAAAGGGAGATGGATCCTAATGCCAAGTGAAAGTGGCAATATAAATATATCCAGACACAAGTTGCCAGGTGTAAATGTGCCTGTGATGACCACAGGTGGGCAGAAGGGTGAGGACCTAACAAAAGAGACAGATAATGGAAAAGACAGTTGAACAGGCTGTGACATCAGCCTCATTAAAACTTACCTTTTTTACCATGTTAAACCCACACTCACACGCTTTATCAAGTCTCTCAAGGCATGTGTTATGTAACCCCACAATGTTTTCTGCCAAATTAATTATGGAGGCTCGAGTAGAAATGTCTTTAGAGCTTTCTCTAAAAGTTGCTCATGCTGGTGTATTCACACTCATACACACACACACACGTAAGCTTTTGCATTCTTACACTAACTAAATCAGGTATGGTTATGCATATCTAAAGCTCCCCTCCATGTCTTCTTTGTTGTTTGTTGTCCCCAGTGTGCAAGTGTTTGAAGTAGAGGTGCTGGAAGCCATTTTAAATCTTCCCTCTCTGAGCCCAATATCAAAGACACAATCCAGAGTTTATTTGACCATGGAAAATCTACAATTTGTATTATCAGGTTGATTCTCAGAACATGTTTAATTTCCTCTTTGCTTTCACAATCCTTTATTATTCAATAAAAAGATCTGGGACTGTAAACATAAGGGAGGGATTGGTTATGCCTGTACTCAGTTAATATACTAGTTTTTAGAATGCATAGGCAGTTGCAATTGTTTGTGTCCCAAAGCACCTGGTCCTGATATTATCAGCACATTAAATCCCTCATTCCAGTTATCACTTCATCAATTATTCATCAGATTTGTTAAATGGCATTAAATGCTGGCTGTCACAGAACGTCCTCTGTCTGAATGAGTCAAAGACTGACTTCATCTTCTTTGGTGCCTTCAGCTCAACAAACACAGCTCCAGCCATGCAGTCAGGAATCCTGGAGTGACTTCAGACAAAACTGTTATTTCTTGTTCTAGTCACGGCCTTGCACCTTTTTATCCATGTGGCATGCTGACCCCTCTCCAGCCAAGTAGAGCCCTTCGCTCCTCCAAACAACACCTGCTGGTAGTCCCAAGGTCCAGGTGCAAACAGTGGGGGGATCATACCTGTACAGTAGCAGGGCCCAAACTTTGGAATTCCTTGCCCCTGCAGTTAAACTCCATCATGAACCTGCCCCTGTTTAAGGCCAGACTGAAAACCTATTTTTTTTAGATTACCTTTTGACACATGATAGTTGTGCCACTTGAGAAACTTGGGATATTTATAATTTATAAGTCTACTATGTTTTTATTCTTGTTTGTATCTCTGTTCAGCACTGGGGTTGTTGTAAAGTGCTTTATAAATAAAATCTGACTGATTGAAACTGAAAAAAATGTTAAATCTCAGTTGGTGTTATGGAAAAGACATTTTTATTTAATTTATATTGATGCTGAACTGATACCGAAGAAACTATATGAAGACCCTTTTATACAATAAGAAATGCCAGAGTTTGTTTTAAATTTCATTTGGCAACAGTGGAGAGAAAACAACACCTTTTGAACAGGAAGAAACCTCAAATTACTGATGGAATTGGAGTCTATAAAGCAAAAGCAAGTTGTCCCACCTTACCTGATCCTGTTGTGACCCTGAAATGGATTAAACGGTGATGGATGGATGGATGGATGGATGGATGGATGGATGGATGGATAGAAGGAAAAGTGACCAGTTTCAACTCTAGTAGCCCTTAACGCACTACACTATTTGAAAATTAGACCATTGAGTCATTTAACTCAAGACCAAACAAAAATTAAACTATTTTTTTTATTGAACTCGAAAGTAAAATTGTCAGTATAATTACAGTCAGTGCCCTTGTAAATTATATTCTCTGAACAAATCATTTCCATTCATTTAGTAAAACAGGACTATTAAACTCTGGCCCCCAAGGGCCAGCAGGTTGTTGATGTTTCCCTGCTTCAGTACACTTAACTCAAATTAATGACTTATTGTGCAGAATTTGATAATAAGCTATTGGATCTACAGTTTTTTTATTTAAATCAGGTGTGTTGAAGCAGGGGAGCTTCTAAGGGCACATTTGCACCAAGATTGTCCGAGGGATTTAGTTTTAATGGGTGGGGAATTCTGAAAATTTTCATGGCTTCCCTTGGTTTGCTTTCACACTACACTGCAGACCAAATCGCCTGGACTACATCATGGAGTTACAACAACTGCTAGCTAGGGACAAAATTCCCCAAAACAACCACTGACTAAGACGAAAGAGAAAAGAAAATCTGGATCGAGTGGCCAGGACTCTCTTACCACAACTACACAGTGGAGCAACAAGAATTTATGCAGTCTTGGGGTTTCAGTTTTTACTTTGGTGTTCAAATCCTACACGGTTTTGACAAAAAGCAGCCCATTATAAGTAACAGGAGAGGGAGTAAGCTATCTAGCATGTTGTACTTGTCATTACATCATTTCCTCTCATTGGTTCACTGAATGGTCTGTTTGCTTTTACACTGCAGTGAATCGCACCAGGGTTCACTTGGAAGTGAACCCCCGTACTCAAGCAGACCAGAATTCACTTCTTTGGTCCGCATCAGTGTACAAATGAGTGTTCACACTACCCTAAATGAACCCTATCCATAGAAGCAGACCAGGGTTTGTTTAAAGCGAACCAAACAGTGGCACCGTGAATACACTCTAAAACCTATAGTGTTTTATAGTGTTTTTATAGTGTTTTAGAGTTGAATAGTCCTGCATAAAATCAACGCTCCTCATGAGTAAAATAAAAATAAACATTAATGTGAATGTTGGAGTTTTATGTTCTTTCATTTCCCTTACATTCAAAATTTGAGTTAATGCAGGACCCACTGATCTGTTTTTCTATTCATATTCTTTCCCTACTTCCACACATCTCCATCTGACTTGCTCAGCTTTTGCTGAAATGTTTTTGTAGTGCAGGGATGGTAATTATTTTGAGACGCTGAATGTTCTCATCACATTTCTGGAGCACTCAGATCTTGGTTAATGTGGATTCTTAATCTAATTATGACCTACATTTTTTTTTTCTTTCCTCAGTTTCCATTTGACATTTGAATGAATATACAGCAATGTGAAAACTAGAGACCAAACTCATGACTGGCTCCTGCTCATTTCAATAACAGCTGAGTATAGCTGGCAGTAAATCCCCTGGCTCATCTCACCAACTTCCACATCTATTGTATACAAAAAGGAAAATTAGCTTTTTCATGGTACTGAAGAAGATTAAAAATATTTTCTGTTTTAGCTACTACTACTACTCCAGAAGTCAAAGAGAAGTTCTACCATTATGAAAGTAAAAGTGGCTATTTTGGTCGTGCTGGTCACACTAATTAACTTTGTATAAATTAAGTTATAAATTAATTGTTTCAAATGTTGTTGTCAGTGAAGACTTAGAAGCTGATATTTGTGCACTGTTTTGAGAAATCATGGAACAAACAGAAATCCCAACATTTTTTCCAAACTTTTCTACCACTTCAGGTTGGATTGCCTACAGTTTTCAGTCAAAGAGTCAGTCAGTGGAATATGCATCACTGTCCCCATCCTTCAACCAAATGCAGTCCCACTGAATAGTTTGCTGACCATTTCCATCTCTTTAGGACCACAGTGTAGCCATCTTCTGATAGCTGCTTCCAGCAGGATAATGCACAATGTCACAAAGCTCATATCACTGTACTCCAGTGGCCTCCGCAGTCACCATATCCCATTCCAGTAAAGTATCTTTGGGATGTGGTGGAACAGGAGATTTTCATCACTGATGTGCGGCCGACAAATCTGCAGCAACTATGATGCTGTTATGTCAATATGAAGAAAAGTCTCCAAGGAATGTTTCCAAGATCTAGTTGAATCTATGCAATGAATAGTTAAGGCAGTTCTAAAGGCAGAAAGGGGGTCCAACTTGGTACTAGTGAGGTGGACTTAATAAAGTGTCTGTGTTAAAAGTTACAAAAATCTTGTTTTTGTTGTTTTGTTTTGTTTTATTATTTTGTCAATTACTGAATTTTGTTTATTACTTACTTCTTAATAAGGGTGATCACAAATGATCTGGGAATTGCCTCGTTTCCCCATTCAGTCCCAAGAAAGCTCAGACAGACCTCTTGTCAGTCTAAGTCACCCTGACTTACTTTCTCTGTCTTTCATGTGGCTTTAAGGCACAAGGATTTTAGGCAGAGAGACTCTGGTGGCTAAGTGAAGATAATACTCCATTAAAGAGAGAAAGAGCAAAGAGAAAGTGCTGGATAGCAAGAAAGTGGGATAAAGTGAAGAGGGGGACTCAAAAGCAGGCATTCATGAAAGACTTAGTGACAGAAAGCAAAAAATGTCATTATTTCTATTGAGGCTTTGGCTAAAATCCACTGATGTCTGCATTGCTTGCAAGTGCTGGGATTTTGCCCCAGTCAGAAAATGTTGGTCTGTCTTTAAACACCATCATGCATCAAAACAATAAATGATACTTGTAAATGAAAACAAGATGAAGAAAGAGATTAGGGCAGCATGAGGGAGAGCAGGAAATTCTGATGGTAAATCTGGAATGTTTCCAACTCAAGATTACCTGTTTTATTTAAATGGCATATTTGTATGAATTTGAGCTGTTGTTTATAAAAAAAAAAAAAAAAAGTCAAACAAGGTGTCTAACTACACCCCTACTTTTTGGATAACTCCACCCACTGCTGAATTTGAAAAGAGCGTTATGAGCCATTTTTTACCCAGAAAATTCTGTTTTAATAATGAACAAAAATAAAAACCCAAAAAACAAATTTTATCAACGGTGTATGTGATTTTCATCACAATTAAAGTTAAACATAATTATAATCACACAATCAAGCATATTGACATGAGTAATTTTCATTCATTCATTCATTCATTTACTAAACTGCTTAGTGCAGTTTAATTGGTCACCCTTAATTCTCCCTAGGAGCAAGAGTGAGCATGATTGTTTGGCCCTGAGATGGACTGGCGACCTGTCCAAGGTGTACCCTGCCTCCCGCCTGCTTTTCGCTGGGATAGGCTCTGGCTTCCCTGCGAATGAATTGAACTAATCTGATTACAACTAGCAGTATTCTTTTGTAAATAATAATAATAATAATGTTAGATTTTGTTAATGGTTTTTAACAGTAAATATGACTGTTCTTATAGAAATCTAAAAAAAACAAGCAAAAATAAATCAACCTGCAATTTTGATGCCTTTCAAACATAACTTTGAAAGGCATCACTTTCAATTTTAGCTAAAAATTTACCATTGTTTATTATTCCTTTTCTATTTTTATAATGACAGGATTATTTCATCATAGTCATGTCATTAATCATCTATAATATTTGAAGCCATTAAATAATAAAAACTCGTGTCATTATGATCAAAGCAAGGTGTGAGGCAAGAATATAACCTTTAAATATGCAGGGCAATATTCACTATAAACATGATTTGTCATTTCTCTTTAGGCCTGGACCAGAACGGTTTGTTTCTTTGCTTCATGGGCATGAATATAAAATGTCCTGTCTCTGTTGGTTTACTTTCTGGTGTATAAGGACTCTAATTCCCCACTGACAGAGTCTGCAAAGGTAGAAGCCATTAGCAGTCACGCTGTGCACTGAGAATGTGTGTTTGTGTGTGCATTCCTGGGAGTTGAAGGTCAGGGAAAGGAGAGGCAAACACCATCACACTTGTCAATCAGGGCACGACAAAGAAGAGGGATGTGTATAACAGATGAAGAAAAGGAGAGAAAATAAAGAGGAGAAAGACAGGAATCGGTACAATGAATAATTGAAGCAGTGCTGAGTTTATTGCTTTAAAATGGGACGCCATCACACCCAAACAATCTGCACACTCTAACCCAGATACCCTCCTATGATCAGGATATCTGAGTGTGTGCTTTGCTGCTTTTACCATCTCATAAGCTACAAGATCATCAAGAGAAAAAAAAAAAGATGGCTCACCTTCCAATTGCAATGACCTCCAAATGTGGATTCTTTTACCTGATTTGTTTAATGTAACTACCAATGTTTGCATATTTCACAAAATACTGGGTTAAAACAGTGAATAGTGAGACACAAGTCAATAGATTAAAGGGGTAGTGCACCCAAAAATGTGCTTTTTTGAGCTGTAAACAACACAATATTACTTAATTGTGATAAAAACCACCTATACTGTTGATAAAATTTGTATTTTTAAAATAGCTTTAAATTAAAAAAAAAAAAAAAATTGGTTGTGTGGGTAAAAAATGGCTTAAACCAGGTTCTGTTTTTCATGACATAGAGAGCTACAGCCCCCTCCCTCCAGATGCAGATAGATGGGTCCTCTCTTTGCAAACATAGAAAACCACACCCACCAACGCATATTAAGGGATGTGAACTTATATGGTGTAGATTTGCTAGTTTTTTCCTTATATAAATATTAGTATGTTATACCCTAAAAATTAACAGGTGAAAGCATAAATATTTTTTATAAACCACAAAATAAAGACCTCCTGTAAAACAAGACACAATGGAGAGGAAGCCCAGGATGGTCTTTGAAAGAGCAATACAGCATTTTGATGATGAGTAATTAAGTATTAAATAAAAAATAAAGATTGCTGAATATAATATTAAATTTAACAATTCATATAAAAAGAAATCAAATTGAAAAGTGCCAGCGAGCTGTTACTTCGCCACACCGGAGATGCAAGACAGAGTAACTGTGGCTGTCTAACCAATGAGAGAGCTCATTACATTCGAGGAGCAGCTGTGATTGGTGGATTGCACTAAGGCCCCAGTGGCCATGGTTACATCATGTTTTTTTTGTGTGTGTGTTTTGTTTTGTTTTTCATTCAGAATGAAATCATTTGGAAATAAAGTATTGTCCTTTGCATTTACATATATTTACAAATAATTCAGAATTGAGGTTTACATGGAAAACACCACATTTATTCAGTTCCCCTTTAGATCTGGGGTTGGGAAGGGTTCTGATTGGACAGGGGGCCGATGTGACGTATTTACGTCTACCTGGAAGTAAACAAACTACAGTTCCTGCTTCTGTTCGTTTTGTCTACAACATGGAAGACCACATAATAAGAAACATTTTTACTTTGATTTTAATTATAGTTTTGAAGAGCAGCTCAACACGAGCGTAATGCTTCATTTTGGTCAGCTGAGGAGGAGAAGGGAGGAGAGTACTGTACCATCATTGCAACATGACAAGGGAACGAGCATGTGACAGACTGGAATTAATTAAAAGCGGAATAAACATATACACGATCGAGGAATTATTCAGTTCAGATGTCTAATGGTATGATACATGGATGGATAGCTGGGGCATCAATACTAAAAATTGAGAACTTGGTCATAAGAAGTAGCTTTTTGCATGAAGTCAGCTACACTGAAGCTGACCCTGGTGAGTTTGCTCTCGCAGTCGCGCGTAAGGGGTGTGCACCGTTTTGGTGTCATGTTGCAGTTTCTCCTCCTATTCTGGAGGTGGCAACAGGGGTGGTATCGGCCGGTAAACTCACCAGGTGGGAGTTCTTTTGATGGTTCTCATCAGTTCGGTAGGTATTTTCTGTTTTAAAACAACAATGGAGTCCAGTATGGTTTAGTGTCTTTATCATCTTGTCGAAGAAAATGAGGAAATAATTTGATCAGCCCATAATCAATTTGATCCAAAGGTTATTGCTTTTAAAAATGGTGGTTACAACACAAATTCAGACGATCCAGATATCCGGCAACACGTGATCCCAAACTGACCAATCACAAGGGAGCACCTCTGTGTAACCGTCTGCATAGCAGGGGTGCACGTCAGGTCTGGAAGAGGTGCACGTAGAGCCTCTGTGGACCTACGCAGCGCCTACGGCAGTGACGCAAGCACCACGCCAGTATAAATCCGCCTTAAAACCACACCATACTGCTGCAGGGGCAGTCACACATGCTCATCAAGTCAAACAGGATGTCTAACATCGTGCAGTGAAACAATAAAACATGAATGATCACTCTACAAAATAAAAACAGGTTCTTCATGGAGTAAACAGTCCTTGATATTTCAGCCTGGATTTTCTAGTGGCATAAACCAGTTTCACTTATGTTGATATCTACAGATGTCATCATTGGAGCAGGGCATATCCACAGGGAGCATTTGCATGACGTGATTGGACACTGCTGGAGACTTTGCTGCTGTCTATTGAGGCATTCAGCTCATGATGGGATGCAGTTGCCTGGTGGTTCAAGAGGAGAAATTTCTAAAAGAGCATCTCTACGCTGATCACCTGCTGAGACTAATCACACATTACACAGGCATGTGAAGGGCATAGACTGAAATTTTGTCAGATAAGATGAAGGTTCTTCCGCAGCTGTAAGCATTGGAAACACATAATTATACAGCAGCAGGGACCATAACGAGTTCAAAAACTTATGGTTCTGTTTTTTTTTGTTTTTTTTTAGTAGGCTTTAGACTAGGGGTGACACAATTACTTGGATTCCAAATTAATTGCTGTACTAAACACTATTAATTGTAAATATCCCACCATTTTATCACTTTCCATAAAGGATTATGCCTAAGCCAGTAGATGGGCACACCTCACGCATGAAACAAAAACAAAATTACACAACATCTTTGTGTTAATGCTTGTATGACTGTTTTTGTTCTGTGTTGTAAAAGACACAAAGCTGAATGGGGAAAAATGGCAGAGGAGATTTATTCCCCTTAAAACAAATTAAGTTAACCTTGTCATCTTTCAAATATAAAAATAAAATAACCAAGGTGTCATTGTGGGGGGTAATTCTCTAGTCTGTAAAGTATGCACTGTTGCCAACTCCTCTGTAAAAAAAGTAGCTGCTGGCTGTTGTAAAAGCACTTAGAAGTTGCTAATGACATTCTCTAAGTTCCCTAATTGGCCTGGTACATATAATCGTGATGGACACTGCAGAGGAGAGGAATAACGTGGTTAGAGAGACAAAAAGTGAAAATTGTAAAATCGGGATTCTTTCTCTGACAATAATCGTAACAAGAACATCTATAATTGTGCCAACCCTAGACTCATTTTCAAAGAACAATACAACTATAGGATCAAAACAGAGAATTAGTAGAAATATCCAGTAGCCCACCTCTAATCATCATGTTCTGGCTCCCCAACACCTGATAAAAACCTTGCGAGTTGGGGCAACATCTGAGCTGGGATAGCATCATTTCTTTGTCTCTCGCTTATATTTTTCCCTGGGTTGCTGGAAGTAGCCCTTACTGAGACTCAAACCACTGATCATTCAGAAAAAACAACCCTTGAAACAGCTAAGACACTGCATAAAACCCCTTAAGTTCTGAGTTGCCCACATGGGGGTGTGGATTGATAACTGATTCATGGACAACACATTTAATTTTAAACTACATTTTTCCAGGTACATGTGATTATGTATAAATTAAGGATAATCTGAAATATCATTCCTTAATTAAACAAATACCTGAACTCACGTTTAAGCTTTTTGGGGATCTCCGTAAAACAATAATTTATTGTCTTATTTAATGAGTTTTTTTAACTGGACCCTTTAAACAGAGATAAAAAATGTAAGGGTGTCATGTTGCAAAGGCTGCATTTACCCTTAGGCTGAATGCAGACCATGAGTGTGACAGTAGCTAAGCCCCAAGGTCACCCTGGCAGAGATTTGTACCCTTTCATTTTCAGCCTGTCACATGCCACTGGGTTTGAATGAAAAACCTGCATACTCCTGGGCTTTGACAGCACATAGGTTGACACTCCTGTAGAATACAGAATGCAGTGTTTTCAATAGAAAAATGCTACAAATAATGCTGACCAGAAGTCCATGCCAGTACTTATCGACAAAGTATGGATTTTACTGCAGCACTGAGAAGGACTTGAAAGAATTAAAAGGATGTAGAACCACAAGAGATACATACCCACACAAACAAGAAAAAGATTGAAAAACATGTAAAAGTTTCTGTCTACTGATCCCATCTTGTTTGCTGTTTGACTTTGCTTATAACTTTTCATCTGCTGGAAGTATTAAACTGTATTCATATGCTGTCATCTTGCCCCCAAACCAGCATCGGTTTGTCTCTGAGGGAACAAAAGGCAATGGAAAAAAATGTGTTTTTTGCATTTCTTTAATTTAATTTGATTGAAAATCTGTGTTTTCTGTCACTTCACTGCAAGCTTGTATATGAAAATGTAACAGAATCAGTTATACTCCCATTTAGCATTCCATAAGTGGCAGAGACTGCTCAGGCAGGTTAATTTCAAGATACACAGTTCCAGACGTAAAAATGTCTTCATCTGTAAGTGGATGTGGCTACAGGTGCAGTGATGGATGTACTTCAGGTATCTGCTTCAAAACTGTGTACATTTGGTCGGTGCTCTAACACCTATTAAACAAAGCTGGCACAGCAGTTTTGAACCTGTGGATATTTAATAGACATGATGAGAAGTGAAGTAAGTTTATAGACAAGACAAGTCTATATTTTTAATTAGAAAGGGAAAAACAGTTGGCAGAAAGTAATGCAGTAGTCTGAAAAATGTTCTCCCAAGACAACAATAACACATTATCAACATGCAAGAGTCTAGATATCAAGCCTGAACTCTCATCTGGCCCCTGAAGGCCTCAGCTTTGTGACATCTCCAGGGCAGAACCAAGATAAGAGGAGCAGGTGTCACACTCCGTAAGCAGATATGATTAAAATGCAATTTCAAGTTAAGTAAACAAATGTCAAAATTTTAAAATTTATCTCAAAGCTCAGAGGATTCGCACTTCCCATACAGTGTTACTTGTTCATTCAGAGACACCGTAGTAAAACTGGTGACACAAACATGGCAGCTGCCATGTGTGTGGACTCACTGTAAGCGTCACGGTGTGAGGAGCTGAGGAAGTGGATCCAAATGCAGGACTAAGAGGTTGGAAGCAGACGTAGTGATGTTACGCTCGAGCCTGTCTCCTCAACCATGTGAAACAAAAGTGTCGCTTGCATCGTTCCGATATGTTGATTCAGCGTGACAAAAGTCACATGACAACACCAACCGAGGCCTCAGTATGACGTATGCGTGTCAAGCTGCTCTCGGGGATTTCTAAGGGACTGAGGTTGTTAATCAGTCAATGCTTTAAAATGGATTAAATCATATTTTAAACCAAAGGGTTTTGAGAGGAGATTTTGCTAGCAATCATTCATCATTTTGGGTTGAAGAAAAGCCTCAAATTAGAGTGATATTAGCTTTTGGAAAAAAAACAAAAAAACAAAACATCTGCTCGAGACACTGTTGCCAGGGTAACTGCTGAATGAGGTCCGAGTATGAGAGTGAAAGAATGGAGCGTGTGGTGCCGTTAACATCACAGGTAGGCTTTTAAATAGCCTTTCAAACTTTTAAGTTAAACATCAAAACTTAATCCGGAAACATCTGAGGAAACCTCTGGGTCTTCAGCTGCATTGCAGCATGACAATATATGAGACCTTCCACAGCCGAGCTGGATTCTAATCACCATCAGCATAGATTTTTAATGAATTTAAAGTTGGTTAATTGCAATTAATTCTTGTTTCTTTCAGGTGCAACCTCGCTGAAGCTGAAGAGTGGTTTGCCAGAAGAGGAGCAGACTGAAGCATAACACTACTGATAAAATACTTTTTTAAAATAAAAATCTGACACTTCACCAAGTTGCAATATTTTATTTTAATACAACTGTATGAAATCAGTAACACCATCACTATCCCTTTGCACAAGCACCTTTTTCCTCATACGTTTCAGTTTACAAATACAAATGTAGCCGCAAGTAGCCTACTACTGTCATCTTGTTACCTAAAAGAAGATATTGACATACAGGAGAAAACGTATCCGTTTTTAAACACTTAGTAAAAAGTGAGACAAGGATGACAGATGTGCACTGAGGAAGCCTTGTCAACACTTTCCCTCAGCCAGACACCCACAGCCAGCAGGTGGAGCTCTTTCACCGTGTCAGACGTTTCAACATATTGAGAAAATTTCAGACAGTTGTGTTAAAGTTGACTTGATGTTTAATGAGGCCTTGTTTTCACCATGCCTAGTCAGATGGAATGCAGGAATAAAGGTTTTAATCTAGAATCAGGTAAAGACTTGCAGGGAGGAAACAGAGGAGACATGATGGAGAAACGTGACAGATGATCTGACAAAGGACATCTGAAACCAAGGGGTATAAAAACACTGAGGGGAAGTAACAGGGAGCAGGTAAAGCAAATCAATCCAGGTGTACTAATGAACCCGAAAATAAGAGAATGCATTACAGCAGGGAAGGAACTACAAAGTAAAACATGAAACCAGACAAACCAATGAACCCACAGGACAGTTAAACTAAACCAAAAGCACACAGGGCCAAGACTGAGGTTATGTTTTTGGCAATGCTGGTTTGTCTGTCCGTCTGTTAGCAACATAGCTCGATTTTGAATAAATTTTCAGGAAATGTCAGAAATGGAATAAAGATAATTTTGGGAGTGATCAGGATCACACACATCAATGCTGCAAAAGCACTGTGGAGCAGCAACGCCAAGCTTTCTGCCTGGCACCCTATTACACCAGGAGTCTTTAGGAGGAAAGCGCCTCTGCTGTGGCTGGATTCTCCAGTTCACTCGATCACACTAGAATTGCAAACTTGTGCAATAGTTTGTGCAGTAATGGGCATTTAAAGAGAACAGTGAACCAGCAAAATGTTTTTTGGCCAGTCTGACCCGGGTCTCACATGCTTGCTCTTTATTTCTTTATAATAATGGACTGGATTTATGTAGCACTTTTCAAAGCACCAAAAGTGCTTAACATTGTATCCATTTTTTATTCACCCCTCATTCATACTTGGTGATAGTAAGCTATATGCAGAGCCACAGCTGCCCTGGGACAAACTGTTGGAAACGTGGCAGGCAAACGTGGATAAAAAAGTGTCTACAGTTGGTGAAAATTTAATCTTCACTTGCAGTTTGTTCCATTTGGCTGCGTAACAGCTAAATACTGCTGCTCTGTTATTAGTCTGGACTCTGGTCTGGGCTAATTGACCTGAGTCCTTGGATCAAAGAGCCCTGCTTGGTTTATATTCTCTGAACATATCACTTGTTCTGGGATCAGTATGGTTTTAAAATCTACAATGTGACTAACTAGAAACCAGTAAAAGACTAAAACTGATGTGATGTGTTCAGATCTCTTTGTCTAGGCTAAAAACCAGCAGCATTCTGGATGAATTGCAGCTTTTTAATTCCCTTTTAGGGACGTCCTTTTAAAAGGCTGTTACAGTAATCCAGTCTTCTGGAGACAAATTTGTGAAACATAACAAAAAACATAACATTTTTTTTTATGTAAGTGATCTGATAGCAATTAAAATGCAATTTCTAATTATTATAACATGTGTCTGTCATTGACCTTTGATTTTGTTACAGGTTTCTCCATCAGACAAACTTAAAGATGGACTATGCAGAATTTAAGAAAAAAAAAAAAAGAAGGTACCTCATAAAGCAAAATAATATCCCATTTTAATTCAGTACATTTCCTTTATTGATCACATTGTTAGGTGTGACGACTGGGCTGTTTATCTGAATAATTCTTCATGCTGGCAACTTTGGATTTTGTTTTTGTTCCCAAATATCTGCACATTGCCCTAAATCTTCTTTGCAGTTTTTCACTTCATTGTGAAATCATAATCTTTTTATTTAGTTCTTTGTTTATTTGAACAAATCATTGAAATAACACTTAATGATATAGTAAAATAGGATAATGGTCAAAGCCTAAAACTGTTATAAGATAAGGACTTTTTTAACTAGCGTATGGCTAACAATGGTTCCTCTTTGGGTTCCGGTTTTTATATTTATATATTTATGTATGTTGGTTATCACACTCCCTTTTGTTTAGAATGCATTAACCAGTATTTAACTGTGTGTGTGCTAAAGACCATATGTCTTCAATACAATAAGTGTGTTGAAGAAAATAAGTACATATAAAAAAAAGTTAATTAGTTAAGTAACCTTAATAAACTGCATTAATTGAGAATTAAGAATTAAGAATTGATAATTCTTTCCTTTCTCATTGTATTAAAGGTCACCTTCATGAGTGTATTCACAAATCGCTGAATGTATTTCTCACATAACTTTTCTGGCAAACTGTGAAAAATGAGGTCTAGTTCATTGTTTAAAAAGTGTCTCAATCACAAACGTTCTGGGAATTATGAAATCTTGGTTTGCTCCATTACATCATGGATTTGTCACATCTTTATTGCTTTATCCAGAACTCAAACTTAATTATCCTTCACTCCAGGTGATTTATTACAGCTGCTTGATTGACTGCTTTGCCATCTCAGTAACTGACAGATTTCTGTGTGCACTTGTGGAAACCTGTAAGACAGCTGGAGGACTTTTGCTTTAGAGATATGGTTACAGTTATTTTTGATAACGTAGAGATTATTTGGATCTTAGGGGTTAATGGTGGGAATCTCAAGTAAAAGTTAAATGTGTGTCTGATGTGCTATTCATTGTTCAGACAGTGTGTCTGTATTTTTTTTATTCTTGTTTGAATTTGACCTGCCATGGACTACAGATGTAAAATAGCCTTCTGGCTAATTCTGGCATTTGCATTTTTTTTTTTTTTTTAGTATATTTATATATTTAAAGGTCTATTTCATGTTTTTTCTTCATTGTCTATGTATGAGATGTGTGGTGACAAAGACATTTCCCATTTTAGGGGATGAATAAAGCTTATCTTATCTTATCTTATCTTATCTTATCTTATCTTATCTTATCTCAGTATGTTGTATAAAACACTGTGGAAACCAATCCTACAGGAGAGGTTAGCACAAGCTAAGTGGTTGCAGTAGCACAAAATCTTACTCTGTAAGCTTCCATGTCTTGTCCAGAAACATTAAACTACAGCAATCATGGACTCAGTTTACTTTATAATAGTGGCCCGCCAATAAATCAAATGATGCAGGTCTGCAGTCTTCCTTTTCTGCTCAGACTGCAGATTAAGTAATAACTTTGCAATTAAGTAAATGCAAAAAACCGAATGGATGCAAAAATGCAAATGCAAAACACGCATAATTTACCAGATGTTACCAAGAATGTTTTCTTCAATTCTGCTATGCTCTTTAGCTGCAGGGTCCATCATGTACTGA
The DNA here is from genome assembly GCF_017639745.1 of Melanotaenia boesemani. NCBI lineage: Eukaryota > Metazoa > Chordata > Actinopteri > Atheriniformes > Melanotaeniidae > Melanotaenia > Melanotaenia boesemani. The sequence continues at coordinate 7,538,976 of NC_055701.1, forward strand.
ATGAAATTACATTTAGTCTCTGCTTCCTTCTTATGATTTAGTTAAAATAGACTTTGTTCTTGCTGAATTAGACAAAGAGTGAATGATACCCTAAAATCAATAAATATTAAATAAATTTGACTTGAACTAGCATGCTAAGGAAAATAACCAACAATGGTTATAGACCAGAATTTTTTTTTCAAATCAAATGCTAATCATTTGGGGTACAAATTTTTCATTGGTAGTGGTTGTAGCTAGCTAAATACAAGACAAAACAATTAGCAAAAAGGCTTATAGTCTTTATTGGTTGTGTTGCACTGACAATGCTACTTTGACACAATGTAAAACCATTTAGCTAAGTTGAAGACATTTCAGTTGTTGGTAAAAGCCATATTCATGTTCTCTGCATGAATTAGCTTTCCAAATGCATTATCATTTTTTGAAGACCATCCGCCCTAAAAAATCCACCCCATGGTCAATTTGTTCCAGCACATAATGAGCAAACCAGTAAAAGTATATTTGATGTTGACTCTTTAGGTTACTTGGGGTAAGGCTTGTTTTTAATTTGCAAAAATCATTATGTAAAGCACTTTGTGCAGGTTTTGGATAGGTAAATCCTGTATAAATAAAATTTGATTTTATTTTGACTAAACCTAACCAGTGAAAAAACGTCTTTATAACAAAATATTATGCCAACCTGGCACCATAGCAACTAGCAAACTGGATTCCATCAAGGCTATAGTAGCATTTATTGTGGCTAAAAATATATTTACTTAAAAACGTTTCAAGGATCACTGACAAAACCCAACCAGGAAGCAACAAAAGACTTTAAAATTTACAATACAGATGTGTCTGGTGACTCACGTCACATGGTTGAGAGCAGTTTTGATCTTGCATCCTCAATCTTCTGTTACATGGAGCTATGAATATTTTGGGCTTTCGGTCCAGGTGACAACTAGTTTTTACTGGTTCTGAATTAATTACAATTGAACAAGTTTGTAAAGTTGTTTTTTTTATGCATTGATTTGTTGAAAAAATGTGGAGTCCAGTGAAACATAATAACCTCCCCACTATCATATCATCCATATCCTGGAAATTACCCACTGGTTAACATCTGAAGAATGAAAAACTAATATTAATAGGGACAGCTGTCCAGATATAGTGGTGTCATCTGTACACAAAAAGTTGAAAAATCTGATTTGACAGTCCGCGTGAATAAAAAATTCAGCCCGTTGATCGAGAATACTGCGGTGACTGAAGTCTGCTGTATGATGGATACAGCTGTCTGACTGAATGACTCCCGTGTGTGAGTAGGCCTCACTTTATATATAGTGTGTTTTTTTGTTTTATTTTTGTTTTTCTCTGAGTGTGTGAAGATGAAGGATACATTTCCATCTGAATGACTTGTGTGTGTACGCATGTGTGTGGAGTGCTTTTGTGTAAATGTTTGTTCAGTTTGTGTTACTCTGCAGTAGTGATAGATGATAGATATTTTTGACAGGTGTCTGGCAGGTGATGGATGGCTTGTATTTCAGTAGTACAAATCCAGCAAGGATCCAGAGTTTCAGTGACTTACCGTGGAAAAGAAAATAATATGGCTGGGGTATATTAGGATTCCAGGTGACAATTTGAATAAATATAGAGTTAAACTTTTAATGATGCTTGTGGGGAAACTGGGTCACAGTGCTGAGAATAGTAACTGGAAAAAGCGAACAAAAATGAGAATTCAAATGAAGACATGCTATCACTATTTGCATATTAAAACTTGCAAATATGAATGCTATTTTAAGTCCCATATTCTTCATCTACGTTTGCTATGTGTGATTGATTAGTGCAATATATTTAAATGCAGTTTGGTGAATCTGCTTGAACATAAACTGCTGATGTAGTTTCTGTAAATATGGTTCTTGTTGGTATATTTTTAGAAAGAATGTAGCATCTTTATTTTCATCCAAATGTGAAGCACGTGCCATCCAAAATCACAGCTAGGGACTATGCTTGATACTTTCCCAGTGTTCTGAATGAAAGTGGAGGTGAATTGTTTGTGCCTCATGCAACATTGTGGTGGAAGGGAAACTATAACATAGTGTACAAGATTTACTGCAACTGCTGAATGAATCCAAATATTTTTATAATTTTATTTATTTAATATGTGGTGTGTGCTTAACAACAATAAGATGCAGTTTAAAGAGCCCAGGTCATCATGATGAAATACTCTCCCAGTGCTTATGAAGGAGTATTAGAATTTGAATTTAACTGATTCATTTATTCATTTTCTGAACCGCTTAGCCCACCCCAGCATTTAGTAGGTGAGATGCAGGGTACACCCTGGACAGGTTGCCAGTCCATCATAGGGCCAGCACAGAAAGACAAATAACCACTCACTCAGGGAGAATTTAGAGGGATCAATTAACCTAGCATGCATGTCTTAAGAAGATGGGAGGAAGCCACTGTACCCAGAGAGAATCTTTGTTTACATGGGGAGAACATGCAAACTCCACACACAAAGGCCAGTGTTTAAAACCCTTTGCAGCCGAGGCTCGAACCAGTGACCTTCTTGCTGTTATGCTGTGATGCCTTGCAGAGGAAGGCTCCAGCCAGAGCCCCCTGCGGTCATGGGGCAGTAACCCCCCGAAAGGCAGAGGTCCTGCGCCATGTCCAGGTGGACCAGGCTACCCCCAGACAGCCACCTGGCGTGGGCGAGCACCCACCCCAATGTTCCAGCCGCACAACCTGGGAACCAGGGCACTATCGACCACTCCCCTCCCCACCATCCTACACTGCTTTTCACATACTCAGCACCAGGAGAGAAACTAAAATGAATGGGAAAAAAAAGAAAGAAAGTAACCATTCAAAAAATAAAAAAGGCCTGAAAGGAGTAGAGAGAGGAAGGAAAAGAATCAGTCTTACATCACAGACTGCCACAGTGCAGACTGATCAGAGATACCTGCAAAACACCCTGTCATGTGTGTCTATTGTGTGTATTGATTAGTCCCAAGCCTTTGATTTTTATAGCGTAAAGTGTGTATGGTTTACCCAATCACTGACGAGAGGGGCAGCACACGGTAGCTTACAGAGACATCACAGTGTCTGTTAGTAGGTAAACATGATTACACACACTATGATAATGAATGTATGAACAAACATGCTGTCACAAACCCGGAGATTGGACTCAAAAGAATCAGGATTCCAGTGAAAGGTAAAAAGGAATTTATTTGAACAATGTAAATGTGCACTGGTGATCTATCCGGTCTCGTTCGGTCAGCTCTTCTGTGGGGGGTATGAGAACAGGTGTTAGAAGGCAGGGAGTCTGTGATAATGATGCAGGATGTTACAAATCCACGTACCGGGTGCTGTAGTGCAGTTTGGTGAGATCGTACAGGCAGAACCCGGGAAGCCGGACGGGGAGTCCACTGGAGTGGGTGGATAACTGCTGGGTAAAGAACAGGTTAGTGGGGGAATAACTGGCGGGGGTCAGGGTCTCCAACCCACGGAAGTGGGTGATAATGAATATCTCCGTCTGGGCAGAGTAGATTATTCCGTGATCCAAAATCCACATCCAAAAACCAGTCCAGGGGTCAATAATCCAGAAATCCAATAACAAACAGAGATACCAGTCAGGGGGCAGGCAGAGACGATAATCCAGGTCCAAAACAAGGTCAACAACAGGCAGGTAGGCAGGCAGACAGGTAGAACAACGGCTGGAAACGTGCAGGGTAGAACCAAGACGATCTGGCGAAGAAACGCTGTCACAGGCAGGTATTTAAAGGGCATCAAACAGGTGAAACGTATTACCAATCAGAGTGGGAAAATTAGGTTGCGTTCAGGGAGGCTGGGAAGTCCGACCGTTATCAGACGGATCATTACACATGCAGGTTTTTAGTGATACACACTTTTGGCTTAATCACCAGCAACAGAACCCAGGCAGGTGAGAAATACCGTGCTCCAGTGCACTATGGAACAAACTGATGGTGAAACTGCAGAGAATACTGTGATTTAGACAAACATGTGAAAAAGTGGTTGTTTTGCATTCACAGGCAGCGTATCCAGAGCTTTTCCAGCTCAGCAGGAAGAGTTAAAAGCTATAAGCTGACTTGCTGCATGCTGCAATTCCAAATCATTTTCCCGATGTCAGCTTTCCAGAAGCTGTCCTTCACAAAACAGAAAACACATGAAATTTTTTTTTTCTTTTTTTTTTCCCAAAAGAATGTTGTTACACCACATGGAGTTTTCTATTATTTACATTTCTGTTGTTATAATGTTGTGATGTGAAAGGTAATATTTGATTTGGCATGAATGTCTCACATTTAACGGAATTTCTTTTGGTTTTTATTCTATGCCGTTGGTGTTGCAGTTCACCGTTTGTCCAGATTTTGCGGGTTGCAGGGTCAGAGTTGCCGTGGAGATAGGGACATTCCCCCACCAAGTTTTGTTTTTATAAATCCCGAAAGTTAACTATAATTGGCGTACACTGGTTCTCTTTATAAATGCGCCCCCTGAACTGGAAGTTATATCTGAAGGGGTGCTCTGTCCTTCCAAAAATGCTTAATAGAGCTCATTTACAGTAGAACACGTAGTTGATGATGTGTTGATCACCTCATCAAGGAACTTCAACGTCATGAAAATTTCTGTAAAGCTCTGGGAGTTTTAGTGTTAACCAACATTTAATGAGTGCTAGTAAATGTTAAGCAAGATATTTATGTTAAATTAACTGTCCTTGCCCTCCCTCCAATGAAGAAGGTAAGCATTACTGTGTTCAAGGACATGCCGGTTAGCATCATTACAGAGTCTGTGGGAATTTCTTTCTTTTCACCATTTCAAAAAAATAAAATGAAACATTTTTAGACAAAATTGAAAGACTTTTTTTTTTTTTTTTTTTACATAATCAAATAAAAACAGCCTGTAATTGTTTGTACTGGATACTGGACAGTTGATTGGAAACACTGAGTAGCCTCCAGCAGCCTCTATTAAAGTGACAGTCAACATTAAAATAGTTCAGTTAGATGTGCACATTGAGATTTAATTACAGCCATTAAAAAACATCTATAGATCTGTATTATTCCCATGAAGCGCAATTTGAGCATCTTGAAGCAGCTGCACCAAAAAACACATATCTACTGTAATGTTTGCAGTCTAGAGACTAGACTAGACTAGAGTCTAGGAGGTGGTGGCAGGTAAGTGACGCTAATGCTGTAGGTGACGTAGTTCCGGGGGAGACGGCAGATTCAAACTAGGCGCGCCCAAACATTTCTACTTTCATTCGATTGTATTTTGTGCCAACTTAATCAAAATATTCTTTAAAGTAGGACTATAGTGTCTTTAAAAGGTACACTCTGGAGCACAGCGGGGAGGATTTGGCCAGCCTGACAGATTTTATAGATCGTTGTTACGACAGAATCGTCATGGGGAAACCAAACAACACGTCAACCCCCTCCACCGCATCTAAGTCCAAGAGACAGCGAAATGAGGATTCACCTGGAGCTATTTCACCACCGGGGAACGACTCAACAGATGTTCTGATCTCCATAGATAAGAAACTCAGTAGTTTTGATGCGCGTTTGAGCCTGGTAGAAATTCTCCACAAGGAGTTCCAGGCGCTACGTGAATCATTAGAATTCAGCCAGAAGCAGGTGGAAAGTCTGGCTGCAGAAAATGCCGGTCTCAGAGAGACGGTAAAATCCCTCACCGAGGGCTTGACCCGTCTCTCAGATGAAAATAAGAAGATTAAGGAAACGGTGACCGATCTGCAGGCGCGGAGCATGAGAGAGAACCTGGTGTTTGCAGGGATTCCAGAGCAGACGGAGGAGGACCCCGAGACCACGGTGAAAAACTTCATCAAAACCCACCTGAAGCTCCCGGAGGAAACGGTGAAAAACATCTCCTTTCACAGAGTCCATCGGCTCGGCGGGAGGAAACCCGGGTCCAGCAGACCAAGACCCATAGTAGCGAAGTTCGTCAGCTTCAAACAGAAGGAGCAGGTGAAGAACCAGGGCCGCGAACTGAAGGGGACCAACTTCGGAGTAAACGACCAATATCCGAGAGAGATTCTGGACCGACGGAGAGTCCTGTTTCCCATCAGAAGGAAATCTATGGCTAATGGCGCTCGCGCTGTCATCGCGGTGGATAAACTGTTTATTAATGGACAACTGTACCGCGACCCGGACATCACTCCGTGGCTCTTCTGATCCCAGGTGCTGTAAGTCAATCTCTCCAAATGATCACTCTTAACTCGCCATTATAGATCACTGACAGTAGAACACACTGCTCGTCTCACCACAGCCTCTACACCTAGATCGATGTATTTTTTTCTGTTTCACCACTCTTCTCACTTTTCACTTTTCACTATCTTTCTATTTCACGTCTTCACTGTTAATTGTAATCCAGCTCGTAATATCAGCAGCGCATGCAACACCGTCAGGACGCACAGCCGCACCATACATGATACATATAAACACTCGCGTTTTATGTATGAGAGAACACGCATTAAGGTAGACTACATATACGGACATTTAACATACCGCGCGCAATCAGGCTGCATGCAAACATGCGCGAACACGCAAGAGGGGCGCACAAAGACACACGCGTCAGTAACACGCATAAAGCATTAAACCGTTCACAATAACCATGTTAAAAATCGTCTGTTGGAATGTACATGGAGCCGGTTCCAGGGAGAAGAGGTTGAAGATCTTTAATAAATTACAGGAGCTGCAGGCTGACATTGTCTTACTACAAGAGACTCATTTAACAAACTCAACCATAGATCTTCTTAAAACAGCTCAGTTTCCTCATGTTTACTCAGCCTGTTATAATTCTAGGCAGAGAGGAGTAGCTACTCTTATTAATAAGAGACTAAATTTTGACATAGATAGCACAGTAGTGGATCCGGAAGGCAGATTTCTGATAACTTTATTATCTATTTGTAATATCAAATTATGTATTACCAATGTGTACGGCCCCAATGCAGATGATCCCTCCTTTTTCCACTCCCTGTTTGCTACACTCCAGAATTATTCAGATAACAGAATAGTGCTAGCTGGTGATTTTAATGTAGTCTTGACTGAACAAGATCGCTGCAGCACATCAGGTAGTCATCGAGTCTGGCAGTCGTCAGAAACTATCAAACAGTACATGAAGGATTTTGGTCTTTGCGATGCTTGGCGCTCTCACCATCCTAAACTAAGAGAATACACCTTCTTCTCTTCAGTTCACCACTCCTTCTCTAGACTAGATTATATATTAAATAGTAACTCACTAATGGGCGACATTTCAGAGACTCAGATACATCCAATCAGCATCAGCGATCACGCACCAGTTTCATTCAGTCTGAGAATCAAAAATAATAAACCGATTGGTAAAAGCTGGAGATTTAACACCTCTTTATTGAAAGATCCTGAGTTTATTGATTATTTTAAAAAAGAATGGTCAATTTATATAGAAAAAAATGACATGCCTGAAACTTCAGCGTGTCTCCTTTGGGAAGCAGGAAAAGCAGTAATGCGAGGGAAAATAATTTCCTTCTCCTCACATAAGAAGAAGAAGGAAACAGCAAGAGTTTTAGAATTAGAACTCAGGATTAAATCATTGGAGGAAGCTTACCGCATTTCCCCCGAAGAGCACACAATGAATAATATAAGGAAAACTAAATTGCAGCTTAAAGAAATTATAGATAAAAAAACACAGTTTTTAGTGCAAAGACTTCGCTTGGAGAACTTTGAACATAGTAACAAATCTGGAAAGTTTTTAGCAAATCAACTAAAAACAAACAAGGAGAAAACAACAATCTCCTCTGTTAAAGATCAAGACGGAAACATCAGCCATGACCCAGACAAGATAAATGACACGTTTAGAAGCTTCTATAAAACATTATATGAATCACAGATTAATCCAACAGATGAACATATTGAACAATTTTTAAACAACATTAATCTACCAAAACTAAAAAATGAAAATAAAATAACTTTAGATGCACCTATTACTGTAGATGAACTCCACGAAGCTCTCCAACATATGCCCAACAATAAAGCCCCGGGTCCAGATGGTTACTCAGCAGAATTTTACAAGGAATTCTGGACAACGCTAGCTCCTACATTTTATAATATGTTGTTAGAAATACAGGAAAAACAAAAAACACCGCAAAATATGAACTTAGCTAATATAACACTATTGCTAAAACCAGGCAAAGACCCCACACTTCCATCCAGTTACCGTCCCATATCTTTAATAAATGTAGACCTGAAAATAATTAGTAAAGCTCTTGCCAGAAGGATAGAAAAAATAACCTCTCTTATAATACATCCGGACCAGACAGGTTTTATAAAAGGTCGACATTCATCTACTAACACGCGTAGACTAATTAACCTCATAGATTACTCTACTTTACATAATCTAGAATCCACAATCATTTCTCTAGATGCAGAAAAAGCCTTCGACAGGGTAAACTGGAAGTTTCTATTTGCAACACTAGACAAATTTGGGTTTGGACCTGCTTTCATAGAGTGGATTAAAATATTATATAATAACCCAAATGCATGTGTGAAAACCAACGATCAAACTTCTCCAAGCTTTCGCTTACAGAGAGGCACCAGACAGGGCTGCCCACTCTCCCCCTCACTTTTTGCCATTTTCATAGAGCCGTTAGCAGCTGCTATTAGACAAAATATAGAAATTAAAGGAATCCAGGGCAAAAACATAGAACATAAAATAAGTCTTTATGCAGATGATATATTACTTTTCCTTCAGAACTCACAAACATCACTCTCTGAGACAATCACAGTTATTAATAAGTTCTCATCAATATCTGATTATTCTATTAACTGGTCTAAGACTACAGCCATGTCCATCAACTGTGACCTACAAAACATCCCTAATATCAAAATACAGACAGGAAACATTAGATATTTAGGTATAAATATTTCCCCCAGATTATCAGATTTAACAAAATTAAACTATGTTCAGCTACTAAAAACAATAGAAGATGATCTCTTACGGTGGAGGCGCTTACCCATCTCACTAATGGGGAGAGTTGCCACCATTAAGATGATGATTCTACCTAAAGTTAATTATTTATTTTCAATGATACCCACTAAACCCTCCACCAGTTGGTTTAAATCTCTGGACTCTTTCATATCCAAGTTTCTTTGGAAAAACAAGCCGTCACGTATCAGTCTTAAAACCTTACAGCAGACTAAAGATAGAGGAGGACTGGATCTACCAAACTTTAATCACTACTTTATAGCTAACAGGCTGCAGTACATCTCAATGTGGCTCAAACCCAGTTATCTGGATGAGCCGTGGCTAGATGTGGAGCAGGCTTTGTGTGAGGACTTAGTCATCTCTGACCTGCCGTTCATCAGCTCAACCATTAAACCATATAAGTGCTTTAAAAGCCTTAACATCCGTTTTTCCTTAATGGCTTGGTGGGAATTCTGTAAGATAACCAGATCTTCCCTCTTTCCATGTAGACTTACACCCATCTGGAACAACCCTGACATCCTGCAGAACAAAAAGATGATAAACTTCACTCAATGGAAGACTAAAGGAATACAACAGTTAGGACAGATAATAGAAAATGGAAACTTTGTATCTTTCAACACAATTGTCTCACAGTATGGAATCAACAGCAATAAATTCTTAGAGTACCACCAACTAAAATCAATTATATGTAAGAAGTATACCCCTGTACAGTTAGACTTGCAGCTTTCTGTCAGAATAGCAGAATTCTTGAATCTTAATACTCCAAAATTATTATCAAAAATATATAGATTACTTGCAAAGCTAGAAGACAGGATATCTCTCCCAACTTCAAAATGGGAAGATGATTTATCTAATAACTTTGATCAGAAAAGATGGTCACAAATATGTTTAAACACGTTTAAAATGACTCAGAATTCAAATATACAACTAATACAATTCAAAATTCTCCATAGAACTCATTATACAGGACACAGGATGTTCAGGATGGGCCTTTCACCATCAGATATCTGCCCACACTGCTCTGAGAACACTTCTGATAGCTACATCCATGCGCTGTGGTCCTGCACACCTGTCCAAAGGTTCTGGATTAAGGTGTGTGAAGATCTCTCAAAATGGTTTAAAACCAGTTTTTCTGCAAACCCCACACTTTGCCTACTGGGCGACCTGGGTGACACTAACATAGGAATACACTCCATAAACTTGGTCCTCGCAGTCTTATGCATCGCAAAGAAAACTATCCTTGTGAACTGGAAAGATAAGAATAATTTGTCTATCCAGCAGTTTAGAAATCTCCTGTTAGATCACATCAGCATTGAGACAATGTCTGCCTCCTCCAGGAACCAATCAGATGACTTTCATTCCCTCTGGTCCCCTGTGACTGGCTACATCACCTAATGTAGGTGGAGGATTGCGGCTTCGCTGGGATGGGGGTGGATATGGGTGGGGGGTCCCTGGTGGCTTCGGGTCTCCGGTTGTCTCCTGGGTGGGGATCTCGGCTGCTCCGCTGCTGGGTCGGCTGGGGGTTCCGGTCTGGGCGGGCGGCATTGGGTGGGCCCCGGGGTGGGACTGCCTCGTGGCGGTGGGGGGTGGCTGCCGGGGTGCCTGGGTCGGTGTCCGTCGGCCCCTGGCCGGGTGGCCGGTCAGGCCCGGGGTGGGCCGGGTGGGGGCCCCGGGCTCTGGGGTGTTGGGTCTCCCCCCTCTCCTGGGGGTGGGGGGTCTGCCGCTGCTGGGGGGGGCTGGGCCCGTCCGGATGTGCCGTGCCGGGGGTTGGTCCGTGCCCTGGTGCTTGGTCGCAGCCCCGGAACCTGGGTGGGGGTGTGTTTGTATTTAGGTGGGTGTGTGTGTGTGTGTGTGTCTGTAGGTATGCGGGTGTGTGGGTGGGTGTAGAGGGATGTGTGTGCTGTATGTGTGTGTGGGTGTGTATGAAGGTCTAGGTGTGTGCGTGTGTGTGTGAGTGGTGTGCGGGTGTGTGTGTGGAGGTCTATGTGGGATGTGTGTGTGGGTGTGTGTGAAGGTGTGTATATATGAGTGTGTGCACGTGGAGGTCGAGGTGTGTGTGGAGGAGTGAAGGAGTGGGTGGAGGCGTGAGTATGTATGGAGATGCTTGTGTGTATATGCAGGTATGTATGTGAGTGCGTGTGTAGTGGTGTATGTGTATGGAGGGGTATGAGAGTGTGTGTGTATGTGGGCACCGGTGTGTGTGTTCATAGGTATGTGCGTGAAGTGTGTGTGTGGAGGTATGTGCACGTATTGAGGTGTTGGTGTATAGAGGTGTGTGAGAGGGTGTGTGAGTGGCTGGGGTAAAAAAAAAAAAAAAAAGTGTGTGCGTTTGCAGGGGGTTAGGACGTGTCCTCTGGGGGGCGCCCTGGCCGGGTGTTGGGGGCGTGGGCCTGGGGTTCCCTTCCTTTGCCTCGCCCCCCTCCCACTCAGAAAGAGGAAAGTGGCCCCTTGGGCTGGTGGCTGGCCCCTGGGGGGGTTCGTGGCGTGCCTGGGTTGGGGTGCCTGCTCCGGGCCTGTGACGCCCTTCGGGGCCGGCGGGGGACGGGGGCGCCCTAAGCCACTGGCGGGTCGTCTTCCAGGGGGGAGGCTTACTCCCCTCTGGACCTACATCTCCTGACCCCTCCCCTCCCCCACTCTTCACTACATACACAGGTAGGGCTGTGGGAGGTGTGCTTGTTGCGCTGGGCGGGGCAGGGGGGTCATCATAGTGGCCCTGTTGCTTCGCCGAGCGGCAGCATGCCTCCCAGCTTTTAATTCCACTTAGTCACTGAGCACAAATAACATTTGCAACATACAAACACGTTTTGGGGGGTGGAACATGCGAGGTCAGGTGGGTGGGACTGCTCAGGTGGCCCCACCCCCTCCTCAATGCAGTTACTGCCCCCCAATTTTAACCCTCTTTTTTTAATTGCAAACAGCACATAATATATTCCATCACTAGTGGGGGAGGGAGGGGGGATGGGGTCTTCAAGCGCCCCTGTCTCCATGGATGGCCCGGGGGCGGGGCGGGCCGGGTGGCCTGTCGCGTTGGCCCGGGGCGTAGGCGGGCTGTCCCGGGGGGTTTTTGGCTGCTGGCCCTGGGGGGAAGGTGCTGTTTTGGGGGTGGGGGGCGGGGGCGGGGTGGGGGGTTAGGGGCCTGGCTCGTGTCTCCTCGCCTCCTGGCTGGGGCTGTCCCCCCGTGGCGTGGGGTGGCGGGAGGATGGTGGTGGGGGGATGGTGTTTGTGTGTGTGTGTGTTGGGGGGGGGGGGGTGGTGTGTGGGTGGGAGAGTGGTGTGGGTGTGGGGGGATGGGTGGTGGAGGGATGGTGTGTGGGAGGGTGGGGTGTGTGGAGGTGGATGCGTGGTGTGTGGGAGGGGGGGTGGTGTGGGTGTGGGAGGATGAATGGTGGAGGGATGATGTATGTGTGGGAGGACGGGGTATGTGTGGGAGAATGTATGGTGCAGGGATGGGGGAGTGTGTGGGAGGATGGATGGTGGAAGGATGGTGTGTGTGCGGGAGGATGGATGGTGTATGGGAGGGAGGATGGTGTGTGTGTGGGGGAGTGGTGTATGTTTGGGAGAGTGGGTGATGGAGGGGTGGTGTGTGTGTGTGGGAGGATGGGGTACGTGAAGGTGGATGTTTGGTGTAGGAGAATGATGTATGTGTGGGAGGATGGGTAGTGGAAGGAAGGTGTGTGTGTGTGTGTGTATGGGAGGTGTGAAGGTGGATGAATGGTGTGTGAGAGGGAGGATGGTGTATGTGTGGGAGGATGAGTGGTGGAGGGATGATGTGTGTGTGGGAGGATGGGATAGGTGTGGGAGAGTGTATGGTGGAAGGATGGTGAGTGTGTGGGAGGAAGGATGGTGTGGGAGAGTGTATGGTGGAAGGATGGTGTATGTGTGTGGGAGGACAGAGTATGTGAGGGTTGAATGGTGTATGCGTGGGAGGATAAATGGAGGAGTGGAAGGAGAGTGTGTGTGTTTGTGTGTGTGTGTGTTGGTCTGGGGGGGGGCAGGACTGGTTCTCGGGGTGTGAGGCTGGGCGCTGGGGTGTGGGGCTGGCCTCTGGTGGTGGCCGTCTGGGCGGGCCGGGTCCCCCCGGGTGGCGTGCTGGCCCTCGGCCTGTGGGGGGGGGGGGGGTGTCCCTGCGCTCCTGGGCCCGGGCCCTCTGCCCCGTCTGTCCCGGGCGGCCGGTGCCCGGGGGGGTCGGGGACTGCTGGCCTCGGCCCGCCGGGGCCGGTGCCCTGGGTCCGCGGGGCGGCTCCTGCTGGGGTCTCCTGCTGCTGCCTTCCTGGGCGGGCAAGTGGTCGTCTCTGTGGACCGGTCGGGATCTGTTGCCTGCGGGGGGGCTGGTGGCTTGGGTCTCGGACCGCTGGCCTGATTCTGGCCTCTGTTCAAGTGAGGTGGCATCTGCATGATCACTCTGCATGGTCACTCCTTCCTGAACGTCTCCACACAGTCTTTGCGTCGCCGTGTGGCCGAGTTCTCCAACACATCCACACAGGTTTCTCTGCGCGTGTTCTTGAATACAGCAGTTTCACTTATATCTATTATCATATTTTGTTTCTTTTTTTAATTATTTCTGTTCTTATTATTATTATTATTACTCTTACTCTTATTATTATTATTGTTACTATTATCAACTAGTTGTGTAATGACCTACTGGCTAGGATGATCGTAGCTATATATGTTGTAAGTAGTATGGATTACATGGTCTTCTGTATGATGTTTCAAGTCCCCACCCGCACTCCCCACACCCTTTCTGTCCCTCTCTCTCCCCTCCCTCTTCTCTCTACTTTCTTTTCTCTCTCTCTCTCTCTGTCCCCTCCGGTCGAGTCCAGCATTAAGAGTCTGATTTAATAAAGTTTTTCATCAAGAGGGACTTTATACATGTAGTATAAATCCCTGCTTGATAGAGTAAAATTGCCCAGCACCAGACAGCAGCCAGACAATCATTCTGTTTGCAACGATGCTGGACAAGACAGGTTAAAAAAAAAGAAAAAAAAAAAAAAAAATAGAGAATAAATAATATTTATTTAACTTTCTTAAATGTGAAGGGAATTTTCCAATATTGGAATGTTGCAATTAAAAAAGACATTGAAACTTTAAATAATGGTCTTCGGTACATCTTTATGGCAGCTTTTAATCTTGCATCAAATATTCATGGGGGAGGGGGACAATGTTGTCTTTCATGGGCCCCAAATTCATGGCAGCGCCCATGACCAGCCCACTAGCTACTTCTCTTGTCAGAACCTTTACCCTGCATATTGGCTAATATGGTTGTGTTTCATGCATGTTTGAGAGAACCATAATTTCAATTCTCTGTTTGTCCTGTACACGTTGTAGAATTGACAGTGAAGCTGTTATTGACCTTGGCTTTGATGAACAAATATTCTTTTTTCTAAGGTATTGTACACACTTTACATTTCTAAAGTGATTTTGAAAATGATAATTAGAAAATTATATTACCCAATATAAAATTTTTAAATAAAACAAAAGAAGTAGAACTATTATTAACTTCAAAACTGTCTTCAAACTGTGAATCACAGTATTATTATTATTATTATTATTATTATTATTATGTATTGTTTTGCTTGTTTTTATTAATAGTTTGCTGTGCACTCTTGTTGGTGATCCTAAACTCTTAAATCAAAGTGGAAAAAAACTAAATCAAATCCCAAATAACCCAGTTACAAAATCTAAGTCAAAACTTAGTAAATCAAAAAAGTATGGAATTATCAGGGCTTTGTTTGTTATGAAGACTATTCAGTTATTTAATCTGTGTCTTTAAAATGTAAGAAAATATACTTTTTAGCTTTACTTTTTGATTACCAAATGGAAAGAACACTTATGCAATACCTCATGCATAGTAGTGATAATGTTTATTAGGTCAGTCTATTTCATTTATTTTCTAACATAATAAAAGAAAATAAGGCTAAAACAAAAAGGAAAGAAAAACTAAACAGCCGGAAACTTTGATAAATGAACTACACTCTATAATAAGGGAAAACAAACAATAATCACGATCAAAATTTCCATTTTAATAACTTTTGAATGCACTAGTCGTACTTTATTAAATCTATTCCAGGGACCCCCTCAAGGCCGGTGTCCTGCAGCTTTTATAAGTTTCTCTGCTCAAGTCTGCTAAATAACCATTGACTGGATCGGTTGGTTGCATCTGGGAAACTTTTAAAACCTGCAGGACACTGGCCCTCGAGGACCAGGACTGACGATTCCTGATCTGTTCTATGGTATATGATCTGAAGGTCAGACAAATACAGTATCCTTTAACAGCTCTTTGACTGTTAAGCTACATGTATAAAGTGGAGAAACGTGGGCAAATACGGTATAAATGGATATTTAGGAAAGCAAAAACGTGCCTCCTCTCCTTGTAAAACAGCTGCTTTGTGTTTATGTACACTGCCATTGGTCATTTTTGCTTGTTACTTACTGTAACATTACATTTATTAACTAGAGTACATCTGATTTAAATTAAAAGCTATGAAGGATGCTTTGTTTGTCAAAGCTACTTCAGAAGGCAAAATCATAACTCTTTTTCCGTCTCGCTCTATTTAGCTTCTAAATTGATTCACTGTATGGCAGTAAAAATAACAGAATATTTTTAACCAAATTTTGTCTCATTTAGCTTTGCTCTGTCTGAAACTGTATTTAATTTAGCTGCACTTGTTTGTGTTTGGTTTACAGATTCATTCCTCAGTTCCCCTTGTTTTACTGTTTGGTAATCTGTATTAACATTCATTATATCCTTAGCCATTTTCAGGCTTATGAACAACCCAAAAAAAAAAAAAAAAACTGTTGGGATGTGTAGAAATAAGGGGCATGCAGAGGAAACAAACAGTTAATGGTACCAGGAAAATGTAATTGAATGGTTCTGGACTATCATTTAGTAACACGGGTCATTTAAGGAGGAAACGGGGCAGGACGGAGATCTATCTTCTGACTCATCTTTATTTAGAACTCCTTCACTCTATTGTTACTAACAGTGTATGGCAACAGAGAAGATATTTCCTTTCTACTGAGATTTTGCAACCTGGCCTCAAATAAAATCTCATCAGCAGGTGAGACAACATAAGACTATGTCAGCAAATATTCCAGGGATTTTGCCTTTTCTGTGCACATAAATGTGCACATAAATGTCTATGTATGCTGATCTGCTGACTTGTATCCTGCCTTTTAATGGCGCTTTACTTATTCTGGATACAGATACATGCAGTACTTGTATCAACACAATAAGTGTCATGTACTGAAATAGCTAATGTGACTAAAACAGATTATCCACCTTGCATTGGGACATCACGCATGGCTGGGGTTACGCCACTGTGACATCATAGAAACTAACTATGAACTTCTGAGTGGTTACAACCCAAAAAACTGACTTTTTAAAGTCAAAGTACCTCTGAACTTTTTAAAATTGTACTCTTAGTGCATATATACCAATCTCCTACTATCAATTA
Source organism: Melanotaenia boesemani (assembly GCF_017639745.1). Classification (NCBI taxonomy): domain Eukaryota; kingdom Metazoa; phylum Chordata; class Actinopteri; order Atheriniformes; family Melanotaeniidae; genus Melanotaenia; species Melanotaenia boesemani. Next base: position 7,555,382 of record NC_055701.1, read on the forward strand.
CTGTACCTTAAAATCGAATTAGTACTTCAATAACCTGAGAAATCCTCATCCATTTGTTGGCAGTTGAGGAAAAACAATCATTTGCCAAACAGAGACACAAAGCTGCTTCCTCTGTGTCATTCATGAGTGCCATAGACGGACTGACGCCTGTGAAGTTGATTCAATATGAAAATGATTCAGCAAGGGTACTTCGAGTTAATAAAAGAAACTAGCAGCAGAGTCATTCAAGTAATTTCTCCTTTGGGAGACTCACTCAAGTAAACATACTCCACCGCACAAACAGTGAAAATTTAGTTCTCAAAATGTCAGGACTGATGTTTTTGTTTGTAATCAGGTGCAAAAATGGCTCATTGCTGTAAATTACTGTTGTTTTTCTTCATTAAAAAAAATCATGAATTTCAATATTTAAGCATGGAAAGTTCACCAATATTTTTTTTTCTTGGATGATTATTGGATAATGGATCCAATCATGGATCATCCAAGATCATAAATATTGGATTATCATTATGGATGATTATATAATCACCCTAAAGGATGTTGCAAAGTTTAGTCTTAGTTTCCTAAATTTATCTGGAAAAGAAGCGCAGAAATCAGCAAATTGTGACCACAATATTCAGATGAGCTGAAAAATGGAATCAAAGTATAAAAAATAATTCTGTAATTTCTGTGGTGAACATATGTAATTTTTGCTCTTATCTAGGTTGGAACCATAGCAGATTTATCAGTTTCTATCTAAATGAAAAGTTTATAGCTATGCAAGTGACGGGTGCCTGCTTTGAAGCCAGTGTTTAGAGATGTGAGAAGTCAGTTTGTCCACACCTTCTATATTCGTCATATTACCTGTACGTCTGAGCAGAACATGCAGCGATCTATGCAACTGCAAGAAAGTTAGGGTTCTTTCTGTGGCATTCAGACTGGTTACCTGGATTACCTTAGATGGATTTTATAATTCATTGTTGTTACCTTTGGGTCCCACATTAACACACACCCATGCATTTGGGATTGTGCTGCTGTCGTCTAATGTCATCTTCGTGTGGACATTTGTCTGCTTCTAGCTCGCAGCTATCAGCAATGTGAACTGATGAGCTGGCCTCACATTTGTGAGGGCTACAACTGTAACTAGGAGGAAGTGGATGTTATTTCTGCAAGTTCATCCTGAAGGCAGCTCTTGTTCACAGACAAGCTGCAGATTTACCAGGTTACTTATGTTATCTGGATGGAAGCGTTGCCTTCAGGCTAAACTTTGAAGAAAATCCTTGCGTAAACATCCAAAACCACCCATTTTGAGTTTGCTATCATAGAGGAGTAATGAATATTCAGAATTAAGAAGGTGGTGATAGCGGGATTTTACAATTTTTACTTTAAATTAAATTATTATACATTTTTTAATATATAATTATACATCACAAATAATCAATTAAACAACTGCATTAATTTTATGTCAAATAATAAAAATAAGGCAGTGGTTTTTCCTTTTCTTCATAATATTCCTACAATCTCTTCTGGTGAACCATTTAACCTGATAAAGAAATAAAAGAAAGTCTTCGCCAGTCGCAGACCTAATCACATAAGATCCAAGTACTGTACTCTGTGGGGGACGTTGGGTCATGCTGCCTTGCAAGTCAATAATTTGTTGGCAGCCCTTGTTTGCTGGGCTATTTAAAATGTCAAATGAATGGCAGGATAACAGAAACCCTGCTTTGATTTTCCAGTTCATTACTCAAAGTGGTTTTGCTAATGGCTTGATCGATGGAAAGTGGTCTGCTGGACAAACGTGTGTTTTTACCCCTCACCTGCAGCAGTAATAATTGCAGTATTGTATATTCTTTCACATTAACTCATCATAAACACAAGTTTTGTTTGTTTTTTTTTTCTTTGAGCAAAGCCTTTGAATATTGATTTGTTTTTTGTGTTTTAGGTGTTTTAACTTTTTTTGTGTATATGTGACTACTTGTTTTTATGTTTAGGACTTTACACAGGTTTACAGTCTGAGAGTATGAGCCCACCAAAAAAGTCTTTGAGCTGGTTTTGGTGCAGGACTTTGTTCTTCTGGCATGGTGCTTAAAGTAATGTCTCACAAAACCGAACACTGAAATGCACCCACACAAATAATGGTCTGCTATTCCCTTATCTGTGAACTCATATGTACACAGTAAATACATAGTTTTATTAATCAGTAAGCTGTCAACATACATAATAATGCACACATTTTTTTTTTCTAGTGACAAGCCATGCACCACATTATATAATAAAAAAAAGAAAAATCAGTTAATATCTTTGAATCTTTCTTTTCTTTTTTTTAAACACCCCCCCCCCCCCCCCCCCCCCCCCCCCCAAAAAAAAAGAAAAAAAAAAGATATTAGTCCAGCTTTCAGCTTTCTGTTCATCAAACTTTGACTACTTTACTGATTATGTGAAATTTCATGTTCAAGTAGAGTAGCTGTCAATGGTCTGGACAGAACTAAAGTTCTAAATTAACACCCAACAAATGCGAGTTAAAATACATTTTTGGGGGGTATAAATGTAAACAAAGTGGCCAGTTTTAGAGGTCATGAAGGTAGCAAATCATTTTACATACCATACATTATTGGTTTAATTATTTGTGTGAGAGGGGCAGATTAGCTAAGAGTTTCTTCTTTCTGCTCCTTTTTTATTCAAGAACGGGTTGTCCAATAACCTGAAGGTTGGTGATTCGATTCCCACTCCCCCAGTCATCTGTTGTTGTGTCCTTGGGTAAGACTCTTCACCCTCCTTGCCTCTGTGTTGACATCACTGGTGTGTGAATGTGTATGAATGTTGGGTCGTTGGAGAGACCGTAGGTGTGGATTGGCTGCCACATTTCCGTCAGTCTCCCCAGGCAGCTGTGGCTACACAAGTAGATTACCATCACCAGGTATGAGTGAGGAGTGAATGAATGATGGATACAATGTAAAGCTCTTTGGGTGCCTGGGAAAGAGCTATATAAATCTAGTTAATTATTATTATTATTATTATTATTATTATTATTATTATTATTATTATAATTAAATTCCTAATTATTTATGTTATTCAAATACTTTTGTAAAAAGTCTATCAAGCGAAAGTCCAAAAGTGTTAAGGCAAAAGTTATTTTTTTCCTTTATTGATCAGAGAATGTTGAGAGAACACTGTTTTGGCATTTTCTTGAAAAGTAAGTAGAAACAATTTAAAGAAACTATTACGATTATAATCTGGCTTATTGTCCCTGACAAATAGTCAAAAATCTGATGGTGGTTGGTGACTTTTTTAATCTACCAGCCATTTTGGCCGGTGATTAAAAAAGTTCACTAGTGACCTTCTTTAAATCACACAATTAACAGAAATAGTGCAATACGATTTGCTTTCACTTTTAGTTGTTGCTAACTGATGAAATATTGTTTTCTGTAGCAGAGGTGACTCTCACTTTACCTTTGCTTGAGAGCCCTATATAATCACAGCACTGCGTAAAATAACACACAACTTCCTGTACTTTTGTGTAATTTCTACTCATTAAAAGTGTTCAGCATGTCTTTTGCAAACTGTTTAAAGAACAATAAATGGTGTGCATTGACTTCATATACAAAAATGACCTTATTATAAAACATAACTTTGGGAACTATACTATGAGACCATGGCTGGGGAGCCAGTTTAATGTTTGTGACTGAAGTAGAGTCAGCGTAAAACAGTTGACTGTGTCACATTAAAAAGACATTAAATACCAACAGTTAACCTTGGTTAATTGTTATTATGATTAACTTTAAATAGTTCAATCATCACTGGTTAAATGGCTCTGCGTTACATCAGCAGGGATCCAATCTTAACACCCAGGTGGTCATGCTGATTTTCACCATAATTGCTACGAGAATAGTCACAACTAATTTTTTTTTACTGATCACAGCATCTGAAATGAAGGCTCAGAGGCTGAGAACTGCAACCCACAGTGAGGTGATGGATCAGTTTTGTTTTTATGGTGGCTGGAAGTGTGCTACCACTCCCATCGTGAAGCAACAACTCCTCCAAGTTTCAAATAGTTGTGTTTATCGGAAACCATGATTCAACAGAATGTAGTATAATGCCCTTTATTTTATTTTTTCTTTAACCTTTTATCAATGCCAAAAATGTCCCTGAGTTTACAAAAAAAAAAAAAAAAAGAAAGAATACTTGGCACACTGCTGTCATGTCATTCAGTGATGGTTGTGATGAGCCACAGTTGGTTAACAAAAGCTTTGTGAATTTCAAATATATTCGGTCCAATTATTGATGTAGACTCGCCTTTTTCTGGTTAGGGGAGTCAACTAAAGGTGGTTTAAAGGAGTCTTGCACCCAAAAATGTGTTTTTTTTAACAGTAAACAGCACAGAATTACTTAATTGTGATGAAAAAATCACATATACTGTTGATAAAATTGGTATTTAATTTATAGTTTATTTAAAAAATGGGATTTTTGTGGGTAAAAAATGGCTCATAACGCCCTCTACTGGGTAAAACCAGGTTATGTCTTAAATTTATATGGTGTAGATTTGCTAGCTTCAGACTTCTATTTTTTTTACAGAGTTTCTGATGAAATATTTCTTCAGTGGGACGGATTTTTCCTTTTGAGTGGTGTAAAAGTAACACCAGACTTTATTCTTTACCTGCAAAAATTTGTGAATCTGACTTTCCATCTTGCCAGTGAGCTGAGCTGCTGTCTGTCAATCATTTCTTCCTGTGTATCCCGACCTGCCCACTCTCTGCTCCCTGATCACCCCACACCTCCCACCTCGCAAAAAGTAGGGTTTGTAGTTACACTTTCAAGGGCTCAAGTTGTTGCTTTGAATTAAAAAACATTGTGATATATTGCCCCTGTATCCAATAAATCAAAATGATGGACTGATTTTAAAATGTTTCCATCACTGGAAATAAAAGAGAAATTAATTATTTTGCTGTCAGAATATATTTGATTTGGTTAAAACAGCCCTTAAATGACACACAATATTGAGACTATGCACTTCTTTATCCTGCATGTTTTATTGGTGTACAGTTATCTAATTAATCTCAAATCCATGAAAAGGCCATCCAATGTATAAGTTGGTTTATTCTAATCTGTATTTGTGCCTTAATCTTCCTGCTTTGCTGCCGTGCGGACGCTTCCTGCTTTGCTCTCCTTTCTGCTTGCATTTTTCTTCTTTTTTTCTTCTTTTTCTTATCTTTACTGGCAAGAAATTTAGGAACAAGGACTCCTGGTCACTTATAAATCACTGGAACAAATATATTTTTTGATAAATTTAGTTGATTGCCATCAGAGGACTAGTGGAATGATGTCTCCTAACCCTGCAGTATCAGTGAGCTGCACTGAGTGTGAGCAACTTTCTTTGAGGATAACACAGCTGGAGAAGAGGATTGAAACACTGCAAGACATTCGTGTGAATGAAGAATTTGTTGACTCTGTTGTAGCTTCTGTACAAGCTACTGAGTTGTCAAATGGATTGAGTCAAATCTTCATACGTGAAGGCATGTCGAATGTGGAGCCTCCCACTACAGACCTGGCTGATTCACTTCCTTGGTTGTGTTCAAATGACACTGGAATAGCTGGGAAAATCCCAAACCGGACCATCAGACTGATCTCTTCTACTGGAACAGTGTTGGTGCTAGACCAAAGTCATCAACCCCGGCCAGAACCTGGTCTGATGTTGTTCGTGGAGGTAAATCCAGCAGGAAATTTAAAGCTCCAGCACTCACTCCACCACCTGAAGTCTCACTGCATAATAAAAATGATGTGTTGACTCATATTAAAATGAATGATGATGAATAAATGCAAGGATCTATAAAAACTCAAGAAATAGCCCTAAAACCCAGCCCAGGGCTAACCAGACCAGGAGGAGAGGCCAAAATTCCACAAACAGGAGGATTAGAGAAGCTATCGGTGCCTCCACACAAAAACAAATAGACACAATTCTGATTGGGGACTCCATAACACAGCATGTGAGAATGGCAAAGACGGAAAGACTTTTTGATGCATCAGTCAGGGAACTGACAGAGATCTTGCAGACCATTCTGTCTTCTCATCCAGATGGTATGAAGATTATTGTCCACACGGGGTCTTTTGATATTCTGAGGAGGAAAACTGGCTCCGAGATCCTGAAGAAAGACTTTTCTCTGCTGTTGGAGAGACTGTGTCAGTTTGGAGCACACCATGTTTACATTTCAGGACCCGTTCCTACAGCGGGTAAAGGGATTGAACTTTTCAGTCGACTTCTTGGCCTGAACACATGGTTATCAAACACATGAATCACCCATGGGATAAAGTTCATTGATAACTTCAATATCTTTTGGAACTGTAAGGAGCGATTCAGACCTGATGGTGTGCATCCAAATCTGACTGGATGCAGATTACTTGGTGCACACAACAGCGTCATGCTGTTGGGACGGCAAACCCAAACATGAGTGTACAGATAAGAGCAAAGGACACAGCAGAGAGGCGATCAACTCCCAGCTCTCCCCCCTCACCCAACCCTCTTCTCCACATCACCCAAGGTCTTCAAATGATGTCTCTATCCTGGCCTGGACCCCAGCAACCACCATCTACCAAGAAATACAGGGCTCCCCCTCCTCTTAGATCATCTGTCCTGACAGAGCAGGACATGGGAGAATGTGCAGGAGGTTCACAGAACAAAGATAACATGCCATGATGCATTCAGGGTCCTTGCTGTAGTTTTGCTACTACTGACAGCTATTCTGAGATCAAGCCTGGACCCAGTAGGATTGCTGTGTTAGTTAGTAAAACAAGGAATCGAACACGGTCAGCTTGTGGGGTGAATCGATCTAATCTGTTAACTGTACCTTGTATAACTCAGAATACAACAGAGACCAGTGTGAACTTCATAAAGCTAGCTGTACTTAATGTTAGATAGATAATGTTAGATAATGACTTCATCATTTCTCACAGTTTAGATTTTCTTTTTCTGACAGAAACATGGACAGAAGACACAAGTGCTTCAATTCTTAATGAAACAGCACCCCCCCATTTTAGTTTTATGAATAAATGAGATTTCATTTGCTGATTTTACTTCTTTTGAATATCTTAGTTTTATTTTAAGGGGCATTCCTAAAATCCTATTTCTAATCATCTACAGACGTCCAGGACACTGTGTAAATTTTTTTGATGAATTTTCTGAATTATTGCCGGTTATCTCTACTGATTTTAACCATTTTAACCATCATCTTAACTGGGGATTTTAATATTCACATAGATAACATGGTGGATGGTAATGTCAAGGAATTTAGTTCCATATTGGACATGTTTGGTTTGTGGCAGCATGTAAAAGAACCGACCCACATTCGCGGTCACATTCTGGACCTGGTTATTTCAAAGGGTGTGGAAATTTTTTCTGTAGCTGTCACTGACTTGGCCTTGTCTGACCATTTTTGTATTTTGTTTGATTTACTGATCACTCAGAATGTCCAACCAACCTGCTCCTCAGTTAGGAAGAGGTACATTAATGAAAGAACAAGTGCTAAGTCCCAGTGCAGAGTCAGTTGATGGACTCCTGGATCATTTCAATCTGAAAATCTTGAATGTAATGGATGCTGTTGCACCGATAAGAATCAGGATCACTTTGAGCAAACAGAAAACACCATGGAGAAACACCACTGTGGTTACCAGCCTAAAAAGAGAATGCAGAAAAACTGAGAGGAAATGGTGGAAAAATAATCTTCAAATTTACTATGAGCTGTACAAACAAAGCCTGCGTAACTATAACAATGAGCTGTGCAAGGCCAGAGAGCTGCATTTATCTGAAATGATTAACAGGAATGTAAACAATTCTCACACTCTGTTTGCTATGATTGAGAAACTTACAAATCCTCCTTTACAGATAAGCCCAGAGCTCCTTTCCACTGAGAAAAGCAACCAATTTGCCGACTTTTTTTGCCAAAAAATTAAAACAATTAGGCAAAATATTAATTCCACACAGTCAAACAAGAAAAGTAGTCTGTGTCTAAAACCTGGAAATAATGTTGATGTTATGTCGCAATTTAAAATGGTTGATTTAAAAATCCTACAAGAAACAGTTTGGCATTTGAAATCAACAACATGCACTCTGGACATGATACCATCCGACTTTTTAAAAACAGTTTTTAGCTCAGTAGAAAGTGATCTCCTACTGATAGTTAACAGCTCACTGGCATCAGGCATTTTTCCCAAGTCACTAAAGATAGCTGCTATTAAGCCACTCCTAAAGAAAAGGACTGTAGACGCCTCTATAATGAACAACGATAGACCTGTCTCTAACCTCTCTTTTATTTTCAAGATTATTGCGAAAGTTGTATTTCACCAGCTTCATGACTTTTAAATGAAAGTGGAAATCTTGATAAATTTCAGTCCGGCTTCCGACCTCATCACAGCACTGAAACAGCTCTGGTCAAAGTGTTAAATGACATTAGGTTGAATACTGATTCTGGTCAAGTATCAGTCCTGATTCTGTTGGATCTCAGTGCTGCATTTGATACTGTAGATCACAGAATCCTGTTGCACAGGCTGGAAAACTGGGTTGGACTTTCTGGAGCGGTTCTTAACTGGTTCAGGTCCTATTTAGAAGGCCGGAGTTATTTTGTTACGATCGGCAGCTATGAATCTGAGCGAGTGGCCATGACTTGTGGAGTCCCCCAGGGGTCAGTCCTTGGACCTCTTCTGTTTAACTTGTATATGCTCCCTTTGGGTCAAATATTACAGAACTATAGCATTTATTATCAAAGTTATGCAGATGATACACAACTTTGTGTCTCTGTCACCAGATGACTGCAGCCCAATAGACTTAATGGGTCAGTGTCTGGAGCAAATAAACACCTGGATGAAGGAGAATTTTCTACAATTAAATGAAGACAAAACTGAGAATATTCTGTTTGGTAGCAAAGAGAAGAGGGTTGTTACAGCATTGGTAAACACCTGGAGACTCGGACTCTTAAAATCACCGACCAAGTTCGTAACCTTGGAGTGTTGATAGACTCAGACCTGACTTTCAGCAGCCACATCAAAGCTGTCACTAAGACAGCTTTTCACCAGCTCAGAAACATTAACAGAATTAATAGTTTAGTCTCCCAGAAAGACCAAGAGAAACTCATCCATGCATTCATCTCCAGTAGACTGGATTACTGTAATGGTCTTTTAACAGGACTTCCTAAAAAGAGCATTAAACATCTGCAGCTCAGCCAGAACGCTGCTGCTAGAGTTTTAACCAGGACTAAGAGATCTGAACACATCACACCAGTTTTGAAATCTTTACACTGGCTTCCAGTCAGTCACAGAATAGATTTTAAAACCTTCTGATTGTTTACAAATCCCAGAATGGTTTAGGCCCAGAATACATCTGTGATATGTTTAGAGAATATAAACCTTGCAGAGCTCTTAGGTCCAAAGACTCTGGTCAACTAGTTCAAACCAGAGTCCAGACTAAACATGGAGAAGCAGCATTTAGCTGTTTTGCTGCAAACAAGTGGAACAAACTGCCAGTGGAGATTAAACTTTCACCAAATGTAGACATTTTTAAATCCAGGTTAAAAACATTTTTTTTCTCATGCGCCTATGCATGAAATTTGCATGTTAACTTTTTTTAACTTATCTTGCTTTTAATCATTTTAATGTAATTTATTATTTTATTGTGATTATGTGTTGATGCCTTTTACTTTTCTAAATATCTGTAATGCCTTTGTTTTATGTAAAGCACTTTGAATTGTCCTGTACATGAAATGTGCTATACAAATAAACTGCCTTGCCTTGATACTGGCTTTCCAGATCAGTTCAGTTAATGATTCTGTCATAATGGAGGCTGTAAGGACCCAAGAGCAGACGAGAAGCCTTTGAATCACAAAAAGGTTTTATTTACAAAAAAGGAAATATGCTGGTGTCGGGGCAGGTTGGCAGACAGGCAGGCATGCAGTCAAAAACAGTGGCGTCCTCGGGGACAGTGAACTGGCAGGTGACTTTTGAACAGAGTTGAATTAAAAGTTAATTCACACAGGTCATGAGCAAAGAACCATAAGAAAACTGAAGAAAACCAAACTTTTACCACGCAAATGCAAGCGACGATCTGGCAGAGGTTTGTGAACAGACCAGGGCATAAATGCTAAATAAATAAATAAATGCATAAATAAACAAAATGACTATTATGTTTTAAAACTAGTAAAAAAAACAGTAATAGCAGAATTAAGTTTTATTGTGAAAGACATGATATGCGGCAGCATCTATAGCTGTGCTTCTTTGCTTGGGTGTGTCTCTGGGTTGCTAAAAAAGGATCACCGCTGTCCTTCAGCTGTTTAAATTCAAGTATAAATTATTAACATTCATTGGGCCTATCCTAAGAGATAAAGAGCAGAGTGTGATAAAGTAGCACAAACAAAGGACATTTCAAAGAGAAGTTAATGATGGGAAGAAAGCAACACTGATAATGATGAGTCCGATATCTAAGTCTGGATCCACTTAGTATCTAACTCAAATAGATCACATTTGAAAGCAAACAAAGAAAGAAAACACAACAAAACAAAACCTCAATACACACAAAAACCAAACTTTGCATTGTATTAAATAACTAAATTTATCAATGAACACCAGCTGTATAATTTTACAAATTTAGCACAGTTTTCTAATGCAAACAGTTTAGTCAACATTAGTATGTATTATATAAAAGCTTTTGATGCATCAGCAGTGTAATGAGCTGACGTAACAGACATCAACATTTTAACTTAACTCAGCACAAAAGCACAGGTTTAAAGATCAACATAAAAAAATACAAAAATGACATATTAACTGAGGTAGAACAGCAAATGACTTGCAGTAGACAAGAATACAGTGCATAAAAGGATGGATGGTACTATAAAGTCACCAGCTGGTTTGCAGAGTTTTATTTTGAAGCCCCAAGTTTTGCATACTGGCCGAATATAAATCAACTTAAAAATAAAAAGTGAGCTACGTCACAAATTTCACTATAAATGGGACCAAAATAAAAATGAATCTCATTGTTTTATATAACCAGATTTTAAACTAAAAACTTCTGACAATTTCAGTCACAAATTAGATAAAAAGTGTGATTATTTTTCCCAAGTCTTTTGTGTTATTAGAATCCTTTTTTTTAAACTTTGTGTTATCATTTTAATTAGACTAATCGTCACTGACATTTTTTGTGCTCCAAACAAAGTAGTAGCTCTTTATGTTTCTGAAAAATGGATTAAATGAACTGGAATATTTTTTTTGTATTGATCTGTGAAAGTTAGAAAAGAATAATGGTTTCATGTTTGAATACAGTTCAGCATTTCATAAAGTGCCCATATATTGCTTTTTATTTATCATTTTTTTCAAACTGTTGTTTCATTTCCAACTACACAACTCCAGCAAAGGCTTTCCCATCATTTATGGACAATGACCTTGGGAATTCATTTATTTTTATTATAGTTTATATACCTATTTCAACTTCATAGCAGGGCACCTTTGGGTTTGGCTGGTCTCTAAATGACTCTATATGTCAAAAAGAAGCAGGGGCTATCCTCTGTATGCCAGCAGCATTCAGCAATTCCCCCAAGCAATGTGACACAAAATCCCATTTCCACCTTAACACTGGTTAACAGGATGGAAGGTGCTCCCTAATTCTTTATGTCCTTCTGTCTGTCCCTTTATCTTTTCCATGCTTTTTTATAGCTCTCTAACCTTTTCTTTGAACTGCTTTCAACTCTTTAGGCAATCTCTCTAATGTCTTCAACATCTTTCCTCCGTTTCTTCTCTCATTTTTGAGGACAATCCTCTTCTCTCTGCTCAGCCTTCTTTCTTTTACCTGTGTCCTTTTTAATAACATCTTTTTACCCAACTTGATGTAATTACATGGTAATCTGAAATTACTGTTAATGTCTGATCAATATGTCATATCTACATGTGTGCAGGTAAAGTTTTGTACGTGCAAATTTGTAGGTAAAACGTTTGCAGAGATGGACATACATGTTCTGTTTCTCTTTGATTTGGTTTATTCTTTTTAAGTTCTTCCAATCACCCTGTTTTTTTATTTCTTTTGTACCTTGATAAGGCTTTAAATGGTTTATGTAAAGCTCTCTAAGCTGTTGTATGAAACTATCTACAACAATCTACTACAAATAAGCTGCCTTGCCTAGATTAAAACACGTCTTTCTCTTTTAAATGTCAGATAAAATTGTAGACTCACGGCCAACATCTGGCTAGAAGATGGACAAAGGCATGCTTTGTTTGTGTTGATCTGCCATATTAAAACTCCCACTTTTTTCTGTAGTTAATCCTCTATTATAATATTGCAGAGGGGAAAAATAGCAAAACAAGTCCTAAACGTGCCCCCAGACCTACTCCCTAGATTGGAGCAGCAGCACAAAAAGGAGTATGTCTAAATCAACTTTAATCCAATAGTTTTTTTTTTCTATTTGTTTTTATTGTAAAGGGAGAATATAATATAATTCCTTTGTTATGCAAAGATCAAATAAATTCTCATGAAATTATTTGAGACGTCCCTATTTTTCTTGCTTTATTAAATTCCCTTGCTCTATTTGATGTTTTTAACCATTTAGCAGCTGCATTTTACTACAACAGAGCAGTCTCAGTCATTTTCAATTCAAGACCTCATGAACTTCTCACTGAAACACAAATCCAATTCAGATCAAGTCCGCTGTAACAGAGCAGAAGAAATTCAGGTCATGCCTACTTGCCTTGAACCTGCTCAGTCTTCTTTATAGAGTCTCCAAGTAGTTCAAAAGGCTGCAGCGAGAGTTTATGCAAGGTTAAAATGGAGGTATTGTATCACTCCTGTTCTTGCTCTTGGATTTCAGAACTTATTTTCTGATATCTGCATCACGGAGTGAAGATGTTTTATACTGCGACTGCTTAACCTCTAACTGTGCCTACACTGGGCTTTTTGTGTGTGTCAATAGAAATTATGATTAAAGAAAACACGCTAAGGTTAAGGTAAAGGTGAACTGAACTTGTTTCTGCAGTCTTGAATCTCTGTTCTCACCATGTTCTGAAGATATGCTTGTCCTTACAGTACTTAAACTCAGGTAACACTATATATCACAGCGTTTCATGGTAGGGTCTTATTAAACTACAAATTTGTCCACGTAGAACCTTTTTAGACATCCTTGACTTTAGGGTTTCTTGTTGTGTTAGAAAACGCTACGGGTCTGTCTCCCAGACAAAATATTGGGTAAACACACACACACTTGCTCATGGTGGGTTGAAACATTTTTGTTTGTTATGCATAAAGGAAATTTTGATTGATGGGGTTTTTATTTAAAACTGTTTCGGAGGCTTCAAAATATATATTTTTCACTTCCAATGTACACCTTTAGTTCACTACGCCAAAGGTAACTGAATTATTGAGGACATATCTTTAATCTTAACTGTCTTTGAATCATAATGATTCATTCATCTCCTTTTAGGCACTTTGTTATGAAATTTCACAGTGAAATATTAAACCTTGGGGCAATTTTGAGCCCAACCATATTTTATCACAAAGACAAATCAAATAACTTATAAAAATCCACTCAGGTACAAATTACATTTCTCACCTTTTTTCAAGGTGAGCCTTTAGAAGTCTTGCATGTTGACACCGGAGCTTGTTAAAACAAAATCAGCTGCTATTAATAAAAGAAAAGGTGCAAGAACAAAGAAACAAAACCAAATCAGGGAAAAGGATAACATCAATGAAGAGCATGTTAAACTAAACTAAACAGTGAACGGTTTGCAAAATGTTTAGACAGAGTGTGTGGAAAGGTGAGGAAGGTTTATTTGTATGGCACATGTCATGTACAACATAACTCACAGTGCTTTACATAAAATATTAAGGTGGAAAGAAACATAAGAGTGTATTACATAGAAGAAATAAAACAAATTAGGAATAACATAAATTAGAAGAGTCTGAAATAGAACATATGGGTTACATAGGATAAAGAAATCACTGTAATATATATATATATATATATATATATATATATATGCGAAAATATATTGAAAGAGTAGTAAAAACTCTTCATTAAAGAGGCAGCAAATATGAGTTTTAAGACCCAATTTACCAGATCTAAGATTTGAATCAGGCTTTAGGTTTTCTGTTAGTTTGTTTCAGATATCAACAGTATGAAAACTGTTCTCCTTGTTTAGTTTTAACTCTCAGGATGGAAAGAAAACTTGATCTACACTAGAAGTCTTAGGGGCTCATATGGCATCTGCAGCTCAGATATATATTTTGGACCAGAACCATTCAGAGCCTTGTAAGCCAGCAGCAACATTTTAAAATCAATTCTTTGGTGCACAGGAACCCAGTATAGAGATCTGAGAATCAAAGTGAAATGTTCCTTTTTTTTGGTCCTTGTGAGCAGATTTCTGGATTAGTTCCAGTTGTCTTAATGAATTTTTAGAGAGACCTGTAAAAACTTCATTACAGTAGTCAAACCTACTGAAAAAAAATGCATGAAAAAGTTTCTAAATCATGCTGAGTCTTGAGTCCCCATATTCTAGATACATATATTCTCCAGGTGATAAAAGTCAGATTATGTTACTGCTTTAATATGGTTGTTAAAATTTAGCTCAAAGTCTAAACTGATACCAAGATTTCTGCCTTTACTGTTGTTTTTAATGCTGACCGAAACTTGTTTGGGTTGTCAGCAGCACAGAGACCTGGGACACCAACAAAGATGCAACCTCCCGCTGTCCCTTTATGAGTACTGGAAATAGTTAGAAATTGTCCAACATCAGCAGTTGTGAAGTTTTTTTGTTGTTTGTTTGTTTGTTTGTTTGTTTGTTTTTTTAAAAATCTCTTTTATTCTTTTTTATTCTTTTTAGTCTTATTAAATTCCAGAATACTGCTGCTAGAGTTTTAACTAAGACAAAAAGAACAGAACATATCACACCAGTTTCAATATCTTTACACTGGTTTCCATTCAGTCACGGAAAAGATTTCAAAACTCTAATGATAGTTCACACGTTGCAGAATGGTTTAAGCCCAAATAATTAATATATGTTTAAAGAATATAAACCAGACCAGATTCCAGACTAAACATAGAGAGGCAGCATTTAGCTGTTATGCTGCAAACAAGTGGAAAAAAACTGCCAGTGGAGATGAAATTTGACCAAATAGAGACACTTTAGATTCAAATTAGGAACATTTCTTTTCTTATGTCCCTGTGCATTAAATCTGCATGGTATCAATGCACCTTTTCTAGACTGTTGCTTGCTTCTAATAATTTTATTTTAGTCATTTTACATGATTTTATATGGCATTATTATGATTTTTGAACAACCTTCAATTATGTCTTTTTTTTTATTTTTTCCTTTTATGTTCTGTCATATAAAGCACACTGGATTGCTTTTATGTATGAAATGTGATATACAAATAATCTTGGCTTGCCTTGTCCTTTAATTTTTTTGTTCTTGTTTGAGTCATTTTAGAGACATTTTTAGAGGTCACAATGATTTTAGTTTTACCTTTATTTTTGACGCATTCACATACTGATTTGACTGAGGCACACACTTAAGCTGTGCATTAATCTAGAGTCCCCCGGTGAGACAGTAATATAAAGCTGAGTATCATCAGCATAATTATGGTATGTTGTTTCAATAATCTGAACTAGTAGGAGAAGACACTTTTTTTTCCCTGAAGTCTCATAAAAATGTGCACTTTATCCTGAACATTAAACTTCCAAACCCATATTTATGTCTAATCTATTAACATTGGACTGAATTGAAATATGGAAAAAGAGAATAAAGTCAGGCAGGAGATATTTCTTCCTTACTTTCAAATTCTTACAATCAGTGCAAAACGTAAAACTCCACTAGTCCTTGTACTTCTGTTGTTCAGCAATATATTTCCTATCACACTGATACTACACTGAGCTGCATAATATTATTTCTCGTCTGTCCATTTTCATCTAAGTGCTTGTAACACTGTGTCCATGTGTTGATATCTCAGACTGTGTGGGTGTGTGATATTATGTCTGCCTCGCTCTGAGTGGCCACATGCCTCTATGTCTGTGTGTGTTTCTTTGCCTGGTTTGATTTTTTATTTTCTTTATTTTATTATCAGTGTATATGACTTGATTAAGTCAGTGATAATTTGGCCTCACGTGCCCTCTCTCATCTGGAGCACAGATAATTAAATGTGATGGAAATAATGGTATGTGTACACCAAACGAGATTAGAGGGATATTTGAATTTGAGAGAAAGAAAGGGTATATCTGAATTAGGACAAAACAAACAAACACAGTATGAGAAAGAGACATTAAGAATAAAATGGCATGTAGATAATTGTAAATAGAGAGGTGGTAATGATGAAGAGTGAAAGTGAGTGAAACGGAATTGAGAGCTAAGGAGAAAGAAGAGTGAGTGGGAGGATCATGGGTGAGCTGAAGGCAGAGAGCGCAGGTTTAAAATGCCAGGAGACAATGTGTGGTGAATGAAAAGCTCTTTATGGACGGCTGAGCGATTTAGTGGATTATCCCTTTACAAAGGTCAATGCTGGTTTGAAGCACAACCAAAACAACAGAGAGAATTAAACAAGAGAAACAACAAAAACAAGCTTTTAATGGCATGGCCAGCAAGAAAATGTAACAATGACAGCAGAATAATTGACGGAAGACTGAAAACAAGTGAAAATAAGCCATTTGGAAAAACATATACATATATATATATATATATATAACTTGATTATAAAGTCCCTCAGAACATGAGCTTCAGCCAATGATGGGGAAAAAAAGTAGAGTATTGCAAATCCACACAACAAGAAGTACACAGAGCTTATGAAGGCTTGCGGATGTTTTATTAAAAGATTTGCATAATGTGTTTACTGGTGGATTCTAGCTCATTTCTTTCCCCTAGTTCACAAGAATCTGAATAGAAACAGTGTTTTGAAAATTTCCTTATGCAATCTGCAAAAAACATGCCTATGAATTGTGTAGCAATTTCAGAAAAATCATTCCCAATGTAAAATTGTGAAGGTTGTAAAATTTCTTTTCCAACACACCTGGTTCAAAATGACTCTCCTCAACAGTTCTGCCCATGCATGTTGATACAGTGCAGGTGTGCTACAGGAAAAAAAACATCCAAAGCCTGCACAACGTCGGCCTTCAAGGACTGACTTTGGAAACTCTTGCTCTAAGTCAAAGCATTAGTGGTTGGTTATCTTTCTGTATTGGCCTCTTGATGGACTGGTGACCTGTCCAGGATGTACCCCACCGCTAACCTGCTAATTGCTGGGATAGGCTCCAGCTTCCCCACTACCCTGAATTGGAATAAGTTGTATAAACTGCTCTTTGGTCAGATAAATGAAAATTTTAAATTCCTTTTAGAAAACATGGACATTGTTTCCTCTAGACCAGGGGTATGTAACTAAAATTTAAAGTGGTCCAGTTAGAGAAAGAGGGGCTGCATGATGAGCACTCCAATACACTCTCTTTTCTACTATTTATTATATATATTTTACACATCTATTTATTTGTGGGCATTGTCCCTGTTGCTCTGTTATGTGAAGTTGAACGTGCATGTGGGTAGGGTTCTGGCTACTGGCTGGTTCGGACGGCCATGGTAACAAAGGAGACAGCTTTTGACACTACTTAATGAAAAAAAAAAGATTGTTCACGTTTTCCATTCCACATCCAAGGAGTTATTTTTTTTATTGTGGACTGCTGTGAGACAATATGGAGGGCTTCATAACACGACAAGCCCAAATAAGCAACTACACTCAGGAAAACAAGCCCAAAACCCCGCAACTGATGATATGCGCAAGAGACTTTACAGAAAAACAAGCCCAAAGTCATAGAAACAGGCCGATTTAGCAACTCTGCTGCCTTTTTCTGGCACAGTCGTCTGCTTTGTTTTATCTAGCTGGCAGTTTATCGCTGTGCCTCACACGCTGATTGGCTGAGTGCATCACGAGGGATGGTTTATCTTACATGTCATTGGTTCACTTGTTTCCTGACCACTGCTGTGAAGACTGCAAAAGTTGTGCCAGTTAAAGTAAAAGCACTCCGTCAGATTTTATACTTTATCTCCTGGTCCATGTGGAACAGGTTCTGGGTCTGGATCCGGACTGCAATCTGCTTGTTTGTGACCTCTGCTCTAGACTAAAGATAACATGGGCCATCTGCTTGTTATCTGCTTGAACTGCCAACTAGCACATTTGAAAAAGCACAATCAATAGAAAATAAGAGAATGATGAGTGATGTTACACAGTGGTGAACATGGTCCTGCCCTTCCTTATTTAAGATGCATTGCTGTGTTCAAACTCAAGATTAGCTAATATTCTTCATGAAATAATAAAATTACTCACTTTAAAACCTCAAATGGGATTTGCAAGCCAACTTTTCTGGAAGCTATACTCAAAATGTTTCCTTATATTGTCTGGAAACTGTTGGGTGATGAAGATATAAAGAAATAAATACCTGTAGGTAGCAGGGAAAATGACAAGAGCACAGACATGGTTTGGAGAGAAAAAAGCAGGTAAGAATGGGAGAATAGGAGGATCGGTGGTCACATTTTAATCACTACTAAATGAGAGGAAATGAGTGGACAATAAGGGATGGGAGAGACAGAGGCAGACCATGAAAAAATCTGTAGTGGAATAAAAGGAGGCATTATTGTTTTAATGCATGAGTTAATATTCTTGCTTGTAAAATATGTAGGAGGCACAGACATACGCTTAGCCTACACTTCTCCTCATCCAACCTCTTTCAGGGATTTATCGCATTTATTTTTATGTTTCATCCCTGCCCCCTTCTTAAGACCTATCCTTGTTGAAGATAATCACATTATATAAGGCTTCATTTAACAAGAGTTCTCCCTAAAACATCCATTCTGCTTTCTTCTGTAACCAAATACTCTAACATGCAACAAAAAGACTGCACTTCTTTGCAAATTATTTCAATCATTGGATTAATGAAGAACCAAAGACAACAGATCAAATGTAAAACTGTGATTTTTTTCATGCATATAAATTTCCAGAAGGAACTAGGAAAGGTTGTTAGGGAAAAAAAAGATTGACTGCTGCTATGGATTGTAAATCAACTATTAAAAGATTCAAATGAGTACATGAATATCTGGACAACAAATTAATGATTGATACGTAATATTTTAAAACAAATTGCAGCTTAATGCAAAAGTTCCCTTTGTTTTGTGTGAAATTGAGGTGAGCTCAGAACCAGCTGTGACATTTAACTCAAACATGTATTTAGTGGATGGGGTGATTTCAGGCCTCCATTCCACTGTCCACTTATTCAACTTAAGGGCACAGATGACTTCATTTTATAAATAAATTATACAAAATATGAAAACGAGTTAACTGCTGCAGATTGTGCGACATTTCAAATGAGTGACTCACTGTTGTTCCATCTCTCTCAAACCCACACATACAGAAATACAGATGCATATAAACTTTGTACAAAAGGCACAAAAGCTCAAGGGCAAAATGTGCAAGCCTGCAAACCTACAGAACTTGTTAATATTAGGCAGTGTTGTTCTTCACGCATAATAAGCTTAATAACTTTAGGTTAATGCTTACACATAACACAATTCTGGTTGTTTAAGAGAAAATTAAGTGTACTCTATGCCTCAGATATTCCTGGAGCTCTTTGAAGATCCAGAGATTAAGCAAAAGAATCTTATAGTCAGGGTTTGAATTACAAGGCAGAGGAGCTTTTTTTGACTGCACGATAATATATATGCACGTGTGTGTGACTTGCAAAGTTGTGGCGCATGCTCCGCGAAAAGCCCCAGTGTAGTTCAACCCCTGCTTACAGTGGACTTGTCCAGCAAGCGAGCTATTTTTAAAAAAAGTGCCAAAAAGCTTTAATTTATTTGCCTGCAAAAACATTTTTTTTGCTCATATGAACTAATTTCTTTAAAACTTGTGAGATAATCTTTACTTCTTCTATGGTGGCAGCACAAAATGTAGTTTAATTATTTGCTAATGTCATGGACGCAATGGTGTTGGAAGTCAGTGGCTTTGCTGTGGTTCTCAGGTCATGGTGGGCCACACAGATCCTCCTCATATCATATTATGAACTCACCCTAGGAGTGGGATGTATTTTTTTAATGGATTGATGACTTGTCCAGTGTGTACCTGCCGTGTGCCCACTGACAACTGGAATTGGCTCCAGTAACATTGTGCAAAGAAGATGGATGATAATTTTGGGTGAAATCCTTTAATATGATTGGAGAAGTAAATGATTAAGAGAAGAGTTAATCCTGAAACTGACAACACAACCTGATTTCTGCTCTGTCTGAATGAATCAGTCTTTTATCAGTAAGGACTGGTTTGACAGAAAAAGTGTAAATTTAAGTATAAATTTTTTAAACTATATCACTGAGGTGGAGAAACTCTTCTCCCTTGTACTGGGGCATAAAGATAAAACCTTACACGTGTCAAGTAAGAAGTTGTGTTTTTTATTTGATTTATTATTATTATTTTTTTTTTTTATGTCAGAGTTAAACTCAAATGTTTCTAATATTCTGAGATCCAAAACTCAGATGATCAAAGCAGAACAGCAAAGACAGATATAGGGATTTTTTTTTTTGTTTGTTTGTTTTACACAATCGCTACCACACACTGATTCTAAAAGAAAAGTTTGTTTTGTGACACTATACACCCTGTAGACTCACAGTCTTTAAAAGTAATTGTGTGAAGTTTGAATTCATAGCTGTTTTATTTCAATTGTGGCAACCTTTACAGCATGAGAAAACTATCAAAACATCCAATACTTCCCCAAGCACTTATACAACATAAGCCACTTCTTTGCTGTCAACAAGTCAGCTCTTGAAAGCAGTTCAGGCCTGTGTTGAAAAGCCTCCAGAGATTATTTGGGGAAATTTACTTTGCAGAGAATGACAATATGCAATATCAGGATAGTGTTGGTGCTCTGAAGTGCTGAATTTCAGACAATATGCCCGAGCAGGAAGCACAGTGATTGTCACTGGCTGATTAGACATGCACAGCATTCTTACTGAAGGCAGTAACTCTTTGGAGAGTTGATTGTAAAAGTGTATGCTTCTTTGAGCAAAACAGATAACTGGAATAGACCAACTTCCTCTGTTAAACTTTCCTCAACAACTCCAATTAACTCTTTAAAAACTACAGTTGAAATGGTTCACCTTTGCCTACTCTGTTATTTTTGTGCATAGTGGTGTAATTTCATGGGGTATACTCAAGTGCTTCATATGTCTATGGTCTATAAGTTAAAAGTTTATGAAAGTGGGCAATAATCACATTTCATCACATTTTGCTAAATGCACAAATAAAAATTATTGATTAATTTTGTACATTTTGGAATTTTTTATTAAAGAAAATCATATTTTACACTATACAAGTTATTGCAGCAGTCTGTCTCTTTTAGTTATTGAGATACACTCCTTTATAGGAGCAGAGTACAAAGGTGTTTTGATTGACTGAAATATGTAAATGGGCATTTTCTTTCCACTGTGGTGTCATCTGATGGAGTATTTTTAACTGCTTTATATCCCTTGAATATGTACAATATAAAACAAAACTGGACTCACCATTCACAAGGACATGTACAATAGCCACATTCTTCTGTATAAGGACT
Organism: Melanotaenia boesemani; assembly: GCF_017639745.1. NCBI lineage: Eukaryota > Metazoa > Chordata > Actinopteri > Atheriniformes > Melanotaeniidae > Melanotaenia > Melanotaenia boesemani. The sequence goes on from NC_055701.1 coordinate 7,576,945, forward strand.
GTATTGCTTCAGCAAAATCCACATACTATTCTGGTTTAATCTGCTCTAATGAAGGAAATTCCAAATCTCTCTTTTCACTGTTCAATAATATCACCAAACCTCCGGACATGTTCCCTCCTCATCTTTACTCAACTGACGTCTGCAGTTCCCTTTTGTCCTTCTTTACCTCAAAAATCTCTGACATCCATCAACAGCTTGCCACTGGAGGAGCTGCTGTCTCCATCACAGACCCTCTACCTCCATTTCTTTCTATCCCACACCCGTTCTCAGATTTCACTCTTCCATCCCCTTCTGATATTTCTGAACTGATTCTGAAATCCAAACCTTCCACCTGCCTGCTCGACCCTCTCCCTACAGTCCTAGTCAAAGCTTGTCTCCCTTCATTGGTTCCTCACATCACTGCCGTCATTCATTCCTCCCTTACCACCGGATATGTTCCACTAGCCTTCAAGACTGCTGCTGTCACTCCGATCATCAAAAAACCTGGTGCTGATCCATCTGACTTCAATAACCTTCGTCCCATTTCCAATCTTCCCTTTCTCTCCAAAATTCTGGAAAAGGTTGTCGCCTCTCAGCTCCACAAACACCTCACTAACAATAACCTTTATGAACAATTCCAGTCTGGCTTCCGTCCTTTTCACAGCACAGAATCTGCTCTGCTAAAAATCACCAACGACCTGCTGATGGCGGCTGACTCCGGTCTCCTCACAATCCTCATCCTCTTAGATCTCAGTGCAGCATTCGACACCATCTCACACAACATCCTCCTCAATAGACTGGCAACCCTTGGTGTTTCTCATACTCCTCTCACTTGGTTCTCCTCCTATCTCTCTAACCGCACACAGTTTATTCAACTCAAGACCCACACTTCAGAGTCACTCCCTGTCTTAGCCGGTGTACCCCAGGGATCAGTCCTGGGCCCCCTTCTGTTCATCACATATCTTCTCCCCCTTGGCTACATTTTCCGTAAACATAATATCAACTTCCACTTCTACGCAGACGACACCCAGCTCTACATCTCCTCCAAACCGCACTCCTCTCTTCCTCCTTCCTCTCTTTCCGACTGCCTCCAGGAAATTAAAGCATGGTTCTCCTCCAATTTTCTCAAACTCAACAGCAGTAAAACTGAAGTTCTACTTGTCGGCACGCCCTCCACTCTAACCAAATCTCACAGTTTCTCCATCAACATTGACAGTTCTACCATTTTCCCCTCCCCTCAGGTCAAGAGTCTCGGCGTCATTCTCGACAGCACCCTATCATTTCAAGCCCACATCAAAAGCATTACTCAGTCTGCCTACTTCCACCTTCGTAATATCAATCGTCTACGCTCTTCACTCACTCCACATGCTGCTGCAATCCTTATCCATAGTCTTGTCACTTCCCGCATCGACTACTGTAACTCACTCCTCTTCGGTCTTCCCAATAAATCACTTCAGAAACTGCAGCTTCTCCAGAACTCTGCTGCTCGTATCCTGACTCGCACCTCTTCCTTTCAACATATTTCCCCTGTCCTTCAACAACTTCACTGGCTCCCAATAAAATACAGAATTAATTATAAGTTACTGGTCCTCACTTTCAAAGGTATTCACCATCCGGCCCCTCCTTATCTGTCTGATCTCCTCCATATTGCCACTCCCTCCCGTGCTCTCAGGTCATCCTCCTCCGTTCACCTTACTGTTCCCTCTGCCCGTCTCTCTACCATGGGGAGCAGAGCCTTCAGTCGCTCTGCTCCCCAGCTCTGGAACTCACTTCCATCCGAGATTAGGAACATCAACTCCCTTCCATCATTCACATCTGCACTCAAAACCCACCTGTTTAAACTGGCATACTCCCTATAACCCATGTATACTGACTGTTTTGTGTAATTTTTATATCAATGTCTGTTATCTCTTTTAACTCTTATGTAATTTATGTTTTTATTGTCTTTTTATTTATTTTTTATTTTTGTGTACGGTGACCTTGGGTGTTTGAAAGGCGCCAAGAAATAAAATGCATTATTATTATTATTATAAACAAAAAGCTTATGGATCATTGAAAGTCTTTAAAAAAAATCAAATTCAGAGTTGGGGTTACTGTTACTCAATGAAAAGACACAAAGCGGAAAAATATTAAATAGTTAAGAAGTTATTTGAATTACATCCATTTTTAATTTCATTCTTAAGCTGCTTTTTATGTACAGAGCGCAGGTTCATTTGTGCAAGTACTGACAACAGCTCTGTCACCTACTCCGAGTACTTCCTCAGTGCTATTGACTCCAAAAAATGTATGATTGATCTAACCTGCACTAATCAACTAAGCTAAAAACAACTAGTGTAGTGCCAAAACAAACAAGAAACTATGCTAAGCCTGCTGGAGAACTGTGATTAAAAATGAGCAACTTTACATGCTGAATCTACTAACTGGTCTTTGGCTGAGTACAGGCACCCTATTGGGGTTGATATGTTTTACCTTTGTTTGTTGTCCTTATGTTTTCATATTTGGGCTTGGGCTTGCATCATATATGGAAATATAGGCAACTCACGCCACCTAGGTTGCCAGAATTAGTTATTACTCACAGTAAGTTAGTATACGACCGCCTGCAATTGCTGGAATTATGTTCATTCAGAGTTTTCGGCTGTGTAGACACAGCTACTCAGGAGAATGTACATAGCCTCTCTCTCTCTCTAACGTTTGCTCACTGGAAAACAAAATGGAGCATCTGCAGCTGGAATTAATATCAAAATGTGAGATGAGGAATTGCTGCGTTATAATTCTGACAGAGACATGGCTCAACTCATCAATCATGGACAACGCTGTCAGCATTGAGGAGCTTGCCACATTTTATGCTGACAGGAGCTATGCACTCTCTGGTAAATTGCAAGGGGGGGGTTTATTTACATTAACAACTGGTGTAATAATGCTAGGATTGTCTCAAGTTATTGCTCACCGGAAATCGAGCTTGGGACTATAAGTTGTAGACCATTCTACCTGCCCAGGGAGTTTATCTTAGTTACCATCACTGCTGTGTAAGAATTATAATTATGCACAAAGGTTGAACTGTTTATTTAATACTGATGTGGTTTGTTTTACAGATGCCTGCAAAGACAGCCGTTAACAGTGATAGGCAGAACATTGTGTGTAAATCTGAAGTCATAGATAATTTAATGAAGTAATGGAACTTCACTTACCTGGCACATGGCCTCTCCAGGGTGACCGGGCAAATGGGTTTCAGGTGGCCTGGATTTCTTTTAATGATTTGGGAGAGACCATGTGGCTGGAAGATTTTTGGAGTTATTGGTATATTGGGTTTTTGGTTTAACTTTATGGTTGCCATATTAAGTATATAGTGTGTGAATATTTTTAGCTTTTGTAGAATTAATTTTAATAGAGAAATGGGTTATAATTGAGAATACACCTGTTGGGGGAATGGTACAGCCCAATCAGCAGCATAGAATAAATGAGGAGGATTTGCTCATTTGAGTGGCTGCTGATGGTGACTGGGCTACCCATATAACAGAAGGAGTGAGTTTTCTATGTATTCTATGATTGATGAATAAAACCTTTTTTGGATTGGATTCTGCGGTCCTCGCCTCACTGTTTTCCAGCCGCTCTTAGGCCAGCCGGCTCACACTCAAATTTGATGAGGGACCACAGGTTCTCTATGTGGTTAAGATCAGGGGAACAAGAAGGCCATGTCATTATTTTTTCGTCTTTTAGACCTTTTCTGGCCAGCCACGCAGGGGAGTACTTGGATGCATGTGATGGAGCATTGTCCTGCATGAAAATCATGTTTTTCTTGAACGATGCTGACTTCTTCCTGTACCACTACTTGAAGAAGGTGTCTTCCAGAAACTGGCAGTAGGACTGGGAGTTGAGCTTGACTCCATCCTCAATCCAAAAAGGTCCCACAAGCTCATGTTTGATGATACCAGCCCATACTAGTATCCCACCTCCACTTTGCTGGCGTCTGAGTCGGAGTGGAGCTCTCTGCCCTGTACTGATCCAGCCACGGGCCCATCCATCTGGCCCATCAAGACTCACTCTCATTTCATCAGTCCATAAAACCTTAGAAAAATCAGTCTTATGATATTTCTTGGCCCAGTCTTGACGTTTTATCTTGTGTGTCTTGTTCAGTGGTGGTCGTTTTTCAGCCTTCCTTAACTTGGCCATGTTCCTGAGTATTGCACACTTTGTGCTTCTTGGCACTCCAGTGATGTTGCAGCTCTGAAATATGGCAAAACTGGTGGCCAATGGCATCTTGGCAGCTTCACGCTTGATTTTCAGTTCATGTGGAGTTATTTTGCGCCTTGTTTTTTCAACATGCTTCTTGCGACCCTGTTGACTATTTTGAATGAAACGCTTGATTGTTCGATGATCACGCCTCAAAAGCTTGGCAATTTTAAGAGTGCTGCATCCCTCTGCAAGACATCTCACTATTTTTGACTTTTCAGAGTCCGTCAAATCTCTCTTCTGACCCATTTTGCCAAAGGAATGGAAGTTGCCTAATAATTATGCACACCTGATATAGGGTGTTGATGTCATGAGACCACACCCCTTCTCATTACAGAGATGCACATCACCTGATGTGCTTAATTGGTAGTAGGCTTTCAAGCCTGTACCGGTTGGAGTAGAACCACATGCATAAAGAGGATGATGTGATCAAAATACTCATTTGCCTAATAATTCTGCACACACTGTAGTGCTAAATTTGACAAACGGATAAATAGAAGAGATGGATGAATGCCAAAGAAGTTTGGATATTATTCCAAGACCTGAGTGACGGAGAGTCGGAGGAAGGAGAAGTAGCTCTGGATGTGGATGAGGATTCTGATGAGATGGTGGAGGAATTGGTGGGGGGAGAAAATGATAACTCGTCATTTTTACACAGTAACGAGTCATCTACTGAGGATGACCTGATGAAAGATCGCAGACCAAGGAAAAGGTCCCGGCTTTTTGTCACAACTGAGGAGTCACCCACCACACATACTCAGCCCTGGTACCCGACAGCCTGCAGTGAAAGGTGATGACATGTCATTTTGTAACATGCTGGTAACATTCTCTGCTCTAGCTGAGCTAACTCTACATTAGTTTATTTTATTCGCCCCCGGTGCAACTGTTGACCGGGGCAGACGGGATCGGTCCACGCAAAGGACGCAAGGGGTCTGCGGCGATGTCAGCTACCCACCTGACCCGTTTTGAAACACGACCAAGGAGTATGACGCATGCGCGAATAAAAGGGCTCGCAGAATCAGAATCAGAATCAGAATCAGAAAGGTTTTTTATTGCCATATGAGTGAACAGGTTCACATCATTAGGAAAATGCTGCGGTACTTGGTGCAGACATAAAAACAATATAAGTTATAAGTTTAAGCATGCAATAAATATAAAATAAAAATTTTAAAACAAAATAAAGTCTCTACACTTTAACACAAAATTACAAAATATACAGGATGGGTATGGAATTAGAGCATAATCCAGAAAGTATGCTAAAGTGACAGTAAAGTAGCTTTGGTATGTTTGTCTCTTTTTGCATGAAGCACAGGTCCTGTGACTGAGACAGAGCGTTTATGGCCTAGAGTTCTCGTTCATGAGTCCAACAGCAGAGGGGTAGAAACTCTTCTTGTGGCGAGAGGTTCTGGTCCGGATGGACCGTAGCCTTCTGCCTGAGGGGAGTGGCTCAAAAAGTCCATGACCAGGATGAGAAGGGTCGGCTGCGATCCGGCCCGCACGGCCCAGTGTCCTGGAGGCGTACAGGTTCTGGAGAGATGGGAGAGTACAGCCGATCACCTTCTCAGCAGAGCGCACGATACGCTGTAGCCTCTGTACGTCCCTGGTGGTGGCTCCAGCGTACCACACGGTGATGGAAGAAGTGAGGATGGACTCAGTGATGGCTGTGTAGAACTGCACCATTGTCTTTGTTGGCAGGTTGAATTTCTTCAACTGCCTCAGGAAGTACATCCTCTGCTGGGCCTTCTTGATGACAGAGGTGATGGTGGGCTCCCACTTGAGGTCCTGGGTGATGGTGGTACCCAGGAAGCGGAATGAGTCCACAGTGGTGATGGGGATGTCAGTCAGGATGATGGAGGGGAGTGGGGCTGTGTGCTTCCTAAAGTTCACAATAATCTCCACTGTCTTCTGGGCGTTCAGCTCCAGGTTGTTGTAGCTGCACCAGGACACCAGACGTTCAACCTCCATCCTGTAGGCAGACTCATCCCCGTCAGAGATGAGTCCAATAACGGTGGTGTCGTCCGCAAACTTAATAAGTTTGACAGACTGGTGGCTCGAGGTGCAGCAGTTGGTGTACAGGGAGAAGAGCATAGGAGAAAGTACACAGCCTTGGGGGGTGCCAGTGCTGATGGTCCGGGAGGCCGAGATGTTCTTCCCCAGCCTCACGTGCTGCCTCCTGTCCGTCAGGAAGTCAGTGATCCACCTGCAGATGGGATCAGGCACTTTCATCTGGGACAGCTTGTTTTGGAGGAGGTCTGGGAGGATGGTATTGAAGGCAGAGCTGAAGTCCACGAACAGGATCCTGGCGTAGGTTCCCGGTGAGTCCAGATGCTGCAGGATGAAGTGCAGGGCTATGTTGATGGCGTCGTCTACAGACCTGTTGGCTCTGTAGGCGAACTGCAGGGGATCCAGGAGGGGGGCCGTGAGGGATTTGAGGTGGGACAGAACCAGGCGCTCAAATGACTTCATGACCACAGAGGTCAGTGCCACAGGTCTGTAGTCATTAAGTCCAGTGATCCTTGGCTTCTTGGGGACAGGAACTATAGTGGAATTTTTGAAGCAGTCCGGCACGTGACACGCCTCCAGTGAGGCACTGAAAATGTCCGTAAACACTGGGGCCAGCTCGTTTGCACAGTGTCTCAAGGTGGCTGGAGAGACACCGTCTGGGCCGGGGGCTTTCCGGGGGTTCACACGTTCGAACTGCTTCTTCACCTGCTCTTCCCCAATGGAAAAGGTTGTGGGGGTGGGGAAGGAGGGGGGCGTTGTGGAAGTCCTTGATGATGCATTCTCCTCTGAGGCGGGGTAGGAGGGGGGGTAAGAGTCTCGCAGCAATGTTTATTTATATTATCTTCCTCTAAAATGAACTAAAATATTGAAATCTGTTATTTTGGTATTTAATATAAGCTGTTTTGACTGTTTAGCTAGTTTTTTTTTAAGTTGCCATTATAACTATTAAAATAAATGTAAATGAACAACTTCAATGTATCTTTGGGTTATTTGCGCTGTTGCAGCAGGGAGTGGTAAAAATGACCCTTCTCGGCAGTTCTACGAGTATTAGAATATTGGCGGTTCTAGTGTTAATATTGCAGACTGCACTTCCATCAACAGTGGTTATTCTAAATAATATAAAATATTTTTAAATGAAAATGTTAGAAAGTCAAACACACTACACTTTTCCCCACTTAGCATCTTAACAACAATAAATGCAGGAATTATTAGTGAACTACAGAATCAACCATTACATGAAATGTATTTGATTCCCCACAAACAGAACCTGCTACTTTTCTTGCCCATTTTTATTCATAATTTATATCACTTAACTTCTAGATTAACCTAAGAAATAATTTTACTTCACATCTTGACAATCACACATCTGACTTTCTAAGCACCACAGCCAATTCATGAGTGAATAAGTCTAACTGTAACGCTTTCAACACAAATATAGATGATATTGTAATTGCATGTGTGAATAATTGTATAAATGTCAGTGGGGAGCAAGACTAGTCTGGCATGCATGCATCAGTGATAAACTAGATCTAAATTTAAGCAGGAAGAGACACACACACACGTACAAACACAATACAAACTGTAAAATGAGTCTGTTATCTTGGCAATGATAACTTTGCTCTTAGCTCTTGGCTTCTGTTTGGGGCCAAAGAGCTGTTATTACTGTGTGGGTGATAAAAAAAAAAAAAAAAAACACACACACAAACACACAGAAGTTAGAAGTGGATAGCATTGTTGAGGTCTGCAGATCAGGTTACTGTAATGGAATCACAGGAAATGTGGGAGCAGCTGTGAAAATGTGAGACTTACACACTAATTACACCATTGAGAACAGTATGCAAAACAGCATTTCAGAAAAACAAAAAGCAATCTTTATAAGCACATGACGGATACTACAGTTATTTAACATTTGACAGTTGTATATCTTAAAAGAGAACTTCTTTGTCCTTTTAAAAACATTTTGTCAGAGCACTCAGTCTTGAACAGTTCACCTTTTCCACGTTCTCTCAGCCCACATATCTATTTTCTCATAGAGAAAACATAATTCACCAACTGTGATGCTGTGGGTAAAAAGATAAAACTGACAACCACCAGTGTTCACATTTTGCTGCGAAATTTAGTTACTCTTCAGACCCCTCTGTGGCTTTTTCTTTAAAAAAAAACCCAAAACAAACAAACAAAAAAAAAAACAGCAATGAGTGACAAATGTTACTTTTAGCACAAATATCTCCAGCTCTGCTCTGCAATGACAAGATAACCCCTCCCTATCCTTATTCAACTCTGTCACAGGCAGGAATGGCTGCCAGCTGCTTGCACATGCACAATGTTGTCCCTGGACTGCCGGTAAAAATGCTTGAGATCTTTTTTTTACCTCTAACTTTTGGTAGATCACTGTATTTACTATATTAACTCTTTTAATCTTTGCACTAAGTAATAAAAATCAAACAATGTTTTTTTTAAAGTCTTTTGCTTGCTTGGGGATAGTAATACAGAGAATCAATATTTTTTTATGGCTGAGATAACAATTAATCGTGTAGTAGAAATAGCTAAATATTCGAAACCCAAAACAGGACTGGGATAGCAAACACCTAGTTTCAATAATACATACCCAGACTAAGTAGAGATGACTTGGGCACTTTTACTTTCACAAGGGTTTAATAAGATAGATAGATAGATAGATAATATGACAGGCAATAGAGTAGTTACTGAGTTTTTACATAAGCAAAAGAAAAAGTTTGGGATTTCATCCTGTATTTGACTACTGGAATATACGTAGCTCACGGCAGGCTAAGTGGAACGCAGCTTCGGCGGATGGAGCGGGAGATCGACAGGCAGATCAGTGCGGCGTCTGCAGTGATGCAGACTCTGCATCGGTCTGTCATGGTGAAGAGGGAGCTGAGCCAAAAGGCAAAGCCAGTTGATCTGCGTTCCTACCCTCACCTATGGTCACGAGCTGTGGGTAGTGACCGAAAGAACAAGATCGCAAATACAAGCGGTCGAAATGAGTTTTCTCTGCAGGGTGGCTTGGCTCTACCTTAGGGATAAGGTGAGATGTTTGGTGATCTGGGAGGGGCTCAGAGTAGAGTCACTGCTCCTCCGGATCAAGAGGAGCGAGATGAGGTGGCTCGGGCATCATGTCATGATGCCTCCTGGTCGGTGTTCTGGGCACGTCCCACTGAGAAAGAGGCCCCGGGGAAGACCCAGGACACGCTGGATGGACTACATCTCTTGACTGGCCTGGGAACACCTCAGGATCGGAATTACTGTATACACGGTTAATTTTTTTTTTTTTTTTTTTTTTTGCTGAGCTGATAAAGAAAAGGTTTAAACCACCCATGTTGATTGGATTGAACATTCTTTCCAATCGAGGCTGATCAGATCAGTTGACATGTTTACATGTCAGCTGATCAGTAAGAGAGTTCTAGAAACAACTGAATATCATCTGCATAGCAGTGATAAGAGATTCCCTCAAAGGTTGACAGAATGTGCTCAAGTGAATGCAAATTCAATAAAAACAGCAGAAGCCCCAAGACAGAACTTTGTGGAACATCGAAATGGACTGGACAAGAGGGAGATCTGTACTTAGAAGTTGCTACAAGAAACAATCTGTCAGATGGGTACTAAGAGAACCAATCCAAACCCAGCACCTGAACCTATCAAGCAGAATGTGATGGTCAACCATATCAAAGGCTGAGGTATGATCCAGCATGAGCAGCACTGAACAATTACCCTTGTCACTCTGCATCAAAATGCCATTTGATACTCTCAGAGGAGCCTTAGCTGAATGAGATTTAAGAAACCCTGACGGAAAATGGTCAAAAATGCTACCACAACCTTTTCTAAAATCTTAGCAATAAATGGAAGCTTGGAGATGGGTCTATAATGGCCAGGGAGAGATGGATCCAGATTATCTTTTTTTCAAAAGTAGGTGGATGACAGCAGTTTTTAAATGAGTATGAACCCTACGGGAGGTCAGTGAAACATTGACAATAGTGAGCACACTGGAATGAATGCACATTTTTGAATAAAGGTGTGTGTAAAATATCCAAACAGCAAAAAGAGGCTTTCATTATACCAAAAAGCTAGACTAGCTCAGGTAATGTTAGGTGATGTCTGTAATCTTTCAGCCCCTTTGAGGACCAATCAGGCTTTAAAGGTATTGTACACCAGAGGCAGAAACGTTGCCTTATGTCATGGAACATCCATTATGCTTTACTATGGGTAGGGTGGTCTTTTCTTTCTGGGCAAAATGATGCACTGCATTCCTGAAGAGGTCTGGTTTCTTTTGTTTATACATTACCCAAAAATGAGAGTGGCTTATATCAGTTTTTTTTTCTTTTCTTCTCTATTGTCCTTTGCACATAACAATACTTCATTTATTGGGCAGCCTTAGTACAGCCTGAACAGACCTCCAGCTTGCTGGCGTGTCTTGCATTGAGTTTTTATTTACAGCTTACTTTGATGAGTTTCTTCTTAGTATGTCTCAAAAGTGTCTTTGCAGTGATAAGACTGTTAACCTTCCAAATGATATTAGAAACCTTGGGAAAAATGACTCAACAGCATAGCTTCTTCTTACAGAAAACTCTCTTGCCTTTTTCTTGTAAATAAAACTGGAAACAATCAGCCCCCTTCAGAGCCCCTTGTTGCTCATTAATTTATTATAGTTATTTCTGAGGATAAATTTCGACATTCAAACTTGAGGATGGCAAAGAAAAAAAATATTAATCGTAAGTAATCTGACGATCTTACAAATTGCAAGGTAAAACAATATTTTATAATCACTTCAAAGACACATATCGTTTCTAATAAATGTAATGTGATAGAAACATCAATAAAGAGGATGACATATGTAACCATTCTAGTCCTGGGGCTTTTCATTCAAGGATGTATTCCATATGCCACTTTTAATTGCTATCAACTGGTCATGTGGAATGTAAATCATCTATCAAGGCTGGTGTTCTTGCACAGGTGATCTATGTCATGCATGGCCTCATGCAGATAGTTTAACTAAGGTTCACTGCTTCTCTCATCATTTCTTTAAAAACTACTTTTGGATTTAGATTTTTTTCTTTTTTAAGAAAAAGTAATAATCTTAACAGCCATAATGCTATAAAAGCCATATCTGGAGAGAATTCATTCAGTTTTGCTTCACATCCCATGACAGTTTAGTTGAGAATTTTCTTGAACTCACTCTCCCCTTCCAAAAGAAATATTGGAGTGAAGAACATCCACAAATAACGACCTTACAAGTCTTAATAAGCATCTCTGCAAATAAATGACTTAAGTAGTTACAATACTTCACCCGAGTGAAGAATTTTAGATTTGTTTATACACATGACGGGTAAGCCAATAGGGAAGTGCAATGATGGTCTGTCATCTTGAAACTACTGTTGCCGGCAAGAGACAAATAGCACCAACTATATGTTTTCCCTGCAAGGCCGCACACAGTGATTGAGGAGAAGATAAACAAGAATGGCTTACTACCCTGGCAAGTTGAAAAGTCTGTCAAATTGTTATTCGCAGTAGTGGCATAATGTGCTCCCACCATCTGGTCCCTGTTAATAGGCGGGTAGTTGAGTTCTGAATAAGCTGTAGACAGCGGAGGAGATACTGGTCAATCCCAGAATAAAGGGAGTTGCAATAGTCCAGTCTAGAAAAAATCAAAGTGTGAATGACTCTTTCTAGGGCATTAGTGGGAAGGTCAGGCTTGATTTTACCGATAAGCCTCAAATGATAAAAATTAGACTGGACTACTGCACTGACCTGCCTGTCAGATTTGAGGTTAAAATTAAATAAACCCCAAGATTTTTAATAAAAGGACAAGTAAATGAGTCCAGGGAGCCAATAAGATTGCTTCATCTGTCAGATTTCCCAAAAATGATGACGTCTGTTTTATTTCTGTTTATACGCAGGAAATTCATCTCCATCCAAATTTTCACATATCACAAACAATTTTGAAGATTTTCAATGCAATGATCTTCTCCAGATTTAAAAGATAGTTAGAGCTGGATGTCATCTACATAACAGTAAAATGACACATTATATTTTTTTAAAGATGGACCGCAGAGGAAGTAAATATAATGAGAACAAAATAGGGCCCAGGATGGAACCTTGAGGTACCCCATAGTTAAGTGGGGCCTCAGAAGAAGAGAAACCATATCAAAAGCAGCAGTGAGATCGAGGAGAATTAAAACAACAGAGGCTCCGGAATCAATAGTTAAAAATAAATCATTGCACACCCTAAGAAGGGCTGTTTCAGTGCTGTGACAAGACCTAAAACCAGACTGGAACTTCTCATGAAGGTCATGAAGTTTCAGATGACCCTGTAATTGATAGTAAACAACTTTCTCTAAAATCTTGGAAAGAAAAGGAAGCTTGGAAATTGGCCCAAAATTTGAAAGAACGTTCAAACGATCCAAATTACTCTTTTTAAAAAGGGGTTGCACAGCAGCATGTTTCATAGCAGTTGGAACACAATCCAGGAGAAGACAAATTGACAAAACTAACAACCCAGGGACCTACGGCAAAACCTCCATCAGGAGTCTGGGTGGAATAGTATCACCAGGACAGTATGAAGGCCTTGGGCGTTGAACTATTTCAGAGATCTGACAAATAGTCACAGGTTCAAAATTTTCAAACACAGCAAAAGACACAGTCAACACAGCAGGATCCTGTGTGCAAAATGAGGGTAAAAATTTTAAAAATCTTTTACACAGTAAAACAGAGGGAGTCAGGGGAGAGGAATCATACAGATTCAAAAGAGAGTTCAAGGAATTAAAAATAATTTGCAAATATTCACAGACACTAAGTTCAAGATAAACTGGGTCTTGGAATTTTTTACAGCAGCCTGATATTCAGTCAAAGCATTTTTTAGCATCTCCTAAGACACATGAAGCCTGTCCTTCTTCCATTTTCTCTCATCATGCCAAGTGATGCATCTGAGTGCACAGGAGTGTCCGTTGCTCCACGGCTTTGCAGCTGGTTTACAGCGTAAAATCTTGACAGGAGCAATAGTGTCCAAGATGTCTGAACACACAGAGTGGAACCACAACATGCCGGACTCAGCCTTCCAGATCGACGGCCTGCAGCTGTTCCGTGCGGACCGCGACCACCGGTCGGGGAAGTCGAGAGGAGGAGGACTATGTGTGTACATAAACGAAGGTTGGTGTACAAACTGTGGACTGGTAAAAAGCCACTGCTCTGAGGTGATAGAACTTATGACGGTGAAATGTCGGCCGCACTATCTGCCTCGAGAGTTCACCGCGGTGTTCGTCACCATTGTTTACATCTCACCGGGTGCTAATGCTAACGAAGCGCTACAGGAGCTCCATGACACCATCAGCTCGCTGCAGACTACGCACCCGGAGGCACTTTACGTGGTTGCGGGAGACTTTAACCACGTGAAACTGACGGACACTCTGCCCAGGTTTTACCAGCACGTCACCATTCCCACACGAGGGGACAACACTCTGGACTGTGTGTACACAAACATACGTGGTGCATACAGAGCTCTTCCTCGGCCCCATCTTGGCCTCTCTGACCACATCTCCATCCTGCTGGCGCCAGCTTACCGCCCCCTGCTGAGACGGATCAGGCCAACAAAGAAGACTGTCACTGTGTGGCCCAGTGATACAGCCTCTGTGCTCCAGGACTGCTTCCAGTGCACAGACTGGCAGGTCTTCAGAGAGGCAGCTATGTGTGAGGGAGAGGTGGACCTGGAGGACTACACCTCCTCTGTCCTCGGCTTCATCTCCAAGTGTACTGATGATGTCACCACCACCAGGACAGTTACCTGCTATCCAAACCAGAAACCCTGGTTGAATGCTGAGGTGAGAGCTCTGCTGAAAACCAGAGATGCTGCGTTCAGGGCAGGTGAGGCATCAGCACTGAGAACGGCGAGAAAAGATCTGACGGTGGGTGTCAAGAGGGCCAAAGCCACATACGCTCAGAAGATTCAGGGTCACCTCACCTCCAACGACCCCCGGAGCATGTGGATGGGCATAAAGTGCATCACAGACTACGACACCAAGGATGCACAATGTCCAAAGGACCCCTCCCTGCCAGACGAACTAAACAGGTTTTACGCTCGCTTTGAGGACCCTGACTCCCCCCCTCCCTGCAATAGACTAACACCACCACCTGGTGACACGCCCCTCTGTGTGTCCACTGCTGATGTGAGAAAGACCCTTAAAGGAATTAACCCCCGCAAAGCTGCTGGCCCAGACAACATCCCAGGGCGTGTACTGAAAGACTGCGCACACCAGCTGGCTGAGGTGCTGACGGACATCTTCAACACCTCACTATCACTGGCATCCGTTCCCACCTGTCTAAAGACTGCAACCATTGTCCCCGTCCCAAAGTGTCCCACAGTGACAGGCCTGAATGACTACCGACCCATAGCCCTGACCCCGGTAGTCATGAAGTGCTTTGAGAGGCTGGTTATGGCCCACATCAAAGACTCCATCAACGTCACAGTGGACCCACATCAGTATGCATACAGAAAGAACCGCTCCACTGATGACGCCATCTCATCAGTGGTCCACACAACCCTCACCCACCTGGAGAGCAGAAACTCATACGCCCGCCTGCTCTTCCTGGACTTCTCCTCTGCCTTCAACACCATCATCCCACAGACACTGGTCCAGAAGCTCTCCACCCTTGGTCTGAGTAACACACTGGGGAACTGGGTCCTGGACTTTCTGACCAACAGACCTCAGACTGTCAGGATCCATAACTCCACCTCCTCCTCCATCACCCTCAGCACCGGCTCTCCTCAGGGCTGTGTGCTGAGCCCCCTCCTGTTCACTCTGCTGACATATGACTGCTCGGCGAGACATCCCAGCTGTCATATAGTGAAGTTTGCAGATGATACAGCGGTTGTGGGACGCATCAACAACAACGATGAGTCGGAATACAGAGAGGAGGTGGAACACCTGGTGCAGTGGTGCAGAGAAAACAACCTCTGCATCAATGTGAAGAAGACCAAGGAGATGGTGGTGGACTTCAGGAAGGATAAGCGCCCTACTCCTCCCCTGCACATCGGAGGAGTAGCTGTGGAGGTGGTCTCCAGCTACAGGTACCTGGGTGTGCACATAACCAAGGACCTCACCTGGAACACCAACACTTCCCAGCTGGTCAGGAAAGCACACCAGCGCCTCTACTTCCTTAGGAAGCTGCGGCGAGCCGGACTAGGGAGCGCTGTCCTGAGGAGCTTCTACCGCTGCGCGGTGGAGAGCGTCCTCTGCACCTGCATCACCGTGTGGCACGGCAACTGCACCGCCGCTGAGAGGAAGGCTCTGCAGAGGGTGGTAAAGGCTGCACAGAGGATTATGGGGAGCAGCCTTCCCACCACCTCAGACCTCTACACAGCACGATGCAGGGGGAGGGCCCTCCGCATCATGAAGGACTCCACCCATCCAGCACATGGACTTTTCCAACCCCTCCCCTCAGGCAGGCGGCTGAGATGCATAAGGAGCAAGACCACCAGGTTCAGGAACAGCTTCTTCCCCGAAGCTGTCAGACTGCTGAACTCTTGCCATGCCTTGTAGACTCCTCCCCACCCTACCCCACCCTTCCCCACCTCTGAACACCAGCCCAAACCCTGCTGCCCTGCCCCCATCCCCATCCTAAACTGAATCCACCCCCCCCACTCCGACAAACAGACCTGCACTGCAAACACTTTACCCCCCCCAGGGGAGTTCCTGTCCACATGTTTACATGTTTACCTGCTGTCCATATAAGTGCAATATCACTAATATTAATATCAGAAGTGTTATACTTTGGACTACCACTACCTCATGCACATACATACTTGCACATATGTATCTAGGCTGCACATGCAAACTGGGCTCTTTAGTGTTTACTGTTATTTTTATTTTTATTTTATTTAAAATTGTGCTGTTTATATTCTATTGTATTTAGCTTATATTCTATTTATATTTAGCCTATATTTCTATTTTTTTTTCTTTTTTTTTTCTCTTCATGTCTTATTTTATTTCACTTATTGCCCTCCTTCTTATGGCTCAAACCGGGACCTCAGTTCTAATTTCGTACCATAAACATGTAAATGTGAGCTGGTATGACAATAAAGTTCCTTGAATCCTTAAAGTTCCTTGAATCCTCCAGGAGTCTATCAACATCTCCACGCTGTTGTAACAGAGGGAAGTGCCAACTTTGTAAAAACAGCAGAAAAAAGCAACGCTGACTGTATATTGATCAGGCGTCTTGAGCGAAGCGAGGCACGCAAACCAGACCCAGATTTTACAAGATCAGAATCAGAATCAGAATCCGTTTTATTGCCATTGTCAGTGAACATTTCACAGACTAGGAATTTTTCTTAGTGTAATGGTGCAACATAGAACATAGACTAGTAAGGGAAACAAATAAATATGGGCATGCAATAAAGACAGTATAACTAAACTAGTGTGTGAGTGTGGAATGAAGCACATAGTGCAAATATTGCAATGCAAATGGCAGAGTTGGCAGTAGTCCTCCCCAGAGCGGTGGCGAAGAGCCCAAGACCTGTCGTCTCTAAATGAGACAGCAGAGGTTAATTAGAAACTAATTAAAACACCAAACAAACAAACAAACAAACAAAAACAATTAGTACAAACCACTGCGTTGACATGAACACAGCCCCGGAAAGCATACAGGTAAGAGCCTCAAATGTCGCAGCTCAATTTTGCCAGAATCTATGAAATGCACAACCGTAGTCAGCTAAAGGCTGGGCATAAGGCAATAAATAACCAGACAAACAACATTCCAATGGACATCAAACCGCATCAAAACAACGTCCAGCAGAGCAGCCAATTTACTACCCCTACACAACTAGTCAGGCTGCGTGAAGTATTGCCCCTTGACGACAGCATGCCAAGCAAAAAACTTGGCTGCGCTAACCACAGTCACCACAAGGAATAGACGAAAGAGAGATTGGCTAGCCAAACACATCAGCTTTTAAAAAGATCTAATCAAAGTGGTTTGCAAAACTGGCAGTGCCAAATAGTGGCCAGGAGAAAAATAACCTCCGGCCACACACTCTTCACAAAAGTGGATGTATAAAGTCACAGTGTCCATGTACTCATCCAGGTCATCTGTGGCACCTTTAAACTTCTCCCAGTCGGTTGGCTCCAAGCACGCCCGCAGCTCCTCCACAGCTTCATTTGCCCATCTCTTAGTTGTGCTCACTACAGGTTTAGCAAGCTTTAGTCTTTGTTTATAAGCAGGGATGAGATGGACCATCATGTGAAGAGCCCAGGACGCTCGGCTGACTGTAGTGCAACAGTGATCCAGCGTGCTCTCCTCTCTGGTGGGGCATTGAATAAACTGTCTGTATTTGGGTAGGTCCTGGCTCAGATTCCCCTGGTTAAAGTCACCGAGTACAATAACCAGGGAGTCCGGGTGAGTCTGCTCTACGTGCAGGATCTGGTCCGTGAGTGTGTGCTGGGAAGTAAATAGCGACCAGAATGAATGAAGCAAACTCACATGGAGAGTAAAACGGTTGATGAGTAGATATTCCAGAACAGTGTTGAGAGATCACAGTCACATTGGTGCACCAGCTGCTGTTGATGTAGAAGCAGAGTCTACAGCCTTTGGTCTTGCCGGAGAGCTCTGGGTCCCGGTCCGCATGGATCAGCTGGAAGACCTCCAGACGCTGTTCGGGGTCCATTCACAGAGCCACGTCTCCGGGAAACATAGAACACAGGAGGAGGAGAAATCCCTGTTTCTCCTCATCAGCAGCGCCAGCTCATCCATTTTGTTTCTATGTGGGCGTACGTTGGACAGGAAAATCCCAGGTAGGGGCGTGCGTGATCCAAGTTTGCAAAGGCATACGAGAGCACCAGCTCGTTTTCCTCTCCTGTGGCGTCTCACTTTTTTGGCTAAAAAGTGAACCAGATCTGCAGCAGAAGCTAAAAGAATTGGGAGTAGGAGTGGTAGTTCTGATATTTAGAAGCTCTTTGCAGGAGTAAGAGGAGGCAAACACACGATTTACGCAGAAAAACAGAGCACACCAAACACTACGGCGACCGCTCTGGGCGCCATCTTGAATAACAATGACCAACTTTATCAGCTTTAAATAAAACAGGCAGATGATCGGAGATGCCTGCATCACAAATCTCCTGAACATCACCATGCACACCAAAATCAGGTCAGATTCACTAACTGAAGCAAGTTAAAAGAGCTGATCAGGCTAATGAAGTCTTTAGTTAGTGGCTTGGTCTCACAACACACATGGATGTTAAAATCTCCAGCAATCAGGATCCGATCGTAATCCAACATAATCGATGAGAGAAGGTCCGCAAAGTCCTGAAGAAAGACGTTAATAAATCTGGGTGGTCGATAGAACACTACACAGAGCAGCGGGGACTCACATTTAATCTTCACCAGCTGAACTTCAAAGCTGGAAAAGCTATGCACTGGCAGTTTCGAAACACAACAGCGATTCCTCCACCTTTACCTGTAGTTCGAGGGGTGCTGAAAAATCCAGTCAGAAGGAAGAAGTTCCGAAAAAGGTGTGAACTTGTGAAATTATTGTGTGAGCTTGGCCTAAACTTTATTAAAACTGTCATAAGATGAAAACATAATTGTAATGCTTAGGATATAATAATCATGTGGCTCTTTCATTATCATGTGGCCTTTTCACTCTAAAGTTCAACGAAACTTGCAGATGCTGGCCAGTTCTCTTTGTACCTTCCCTTTTCCTGCCTACTAGCAGGGTGAAGTAAAGGGCAAAAGATCACCTGCTGTCTCAAGATGAGTCTAGTTTCGTTTTATGAAGAACTCTCTCCAAATCTGCCCCTAGCAACAGCCATTAATAGATGCACTCCATCGAGTCATGCATGATGATTGTTTGGAAAGGGCGTGATCAGAGATCTATATAACTTTGTGATACTTCCTTGTTTAGCAGAGATCTCTCTGCATGCTCCATTGCATGTATTTTTTTATTTCTCTTTGCTGTAATAAACTTGTGAAAGACAGTTTGACTCAGCATCGTCTGATTCTCCCCACGAAGATTTTTCCAACACAAACTCACCCACTCAAAGCCAAGTCTCTATCAGAAACATAAATTTCAACTCTAGAGACGTGAAAAAATCTTAAGAATGAATGTTTTGTTTGCTAGTGATCTAGCATTAATGAGAGCCACACAGACAGTCCCCTCATTGTCGTTGTCGATGATGCACGACCCAGCAGACGAAGGATGCACAGCTCCATGCCACGCTTGAGTTGTTGGGACCGGCGGAAAGGAGGCGCAGCAACCAACAGGGGAGCCTGGTCCTCCACTGCTTCCGGAAACACAGGCTGGGTCCAACATAAGGAGCATAAATGTCTCATCATATGGTGATTTTTTATAGACGACCTCCGAAGCGCCTCACTTTACTCGTTTCCATGGGCGCTTCTTCCATGGAAGGCCGACAGGTATGCGTCGCAGTTCAGACGGGATGTCAGAGAGGAACGGTGGAGAGTTAGAGGTTCTGCCATTCGCAATCCAGTTCAGATTTGATCTTTGAGTAAGACCAATGTGTAACAGGGCTTGTCGATCTTAAACCAGAAAAGCAGTCACGTTATGTCAGTTAAAAACAGTAAAAAGTCATTAACAGTCTAAGCAGGCAGCGAGCTGCACATGCTGGTGTCATCTTGACCTAAGACCTAATCCTAACCACTGGCTGCCTGTCGCTTTTAGAATTTCTTTTGAAGTCTTACTTTTGACTTTTAAATGTTTACATGGTCTAGCTCCTCCCATCTGTCTGAGCTTCTACACCATCACTGTCCTGGTAGAGATCTGAGGTCAGAAAATAATATGAGATTAGTAGGACACTAGTCACTAGGACTCGACTAGTGACTCGAGGAGTAAGAGCTTTTTCCGTGGTAGCCCCAAAACTCTGGAACGGATTCCGTCTTTCTGTGAGGTCTGCCAAAAACTTGAATGATTTTAAATGTCTTTTAAAAAATCATCTTTTTACGTTGGTCTTTAATTCCAGAGAGCAGGATCATTAGGCTAGGCTTTTTTTTATTTTTACTTTATTTTACTCTTTTACTGTTTGTTTTATTGTTGTTTTGATGTTTTTATGTATTGTTATTTTATCTGTACAGCACTTTGGGTACCACGGGGTATGAGAAAGTGCTATATAAATAAAGATTGACTGATTGATTGAGTGATTGAATTGAATTGACAAAAATGCAGGACCATGCAGATGCAGCAGCAGCACAGAAGCCGTTTTCACCATCGCGAAGAAAGTGGAAAAGGACACTTAAAAGGCCAGACAATACAAAAAAGGAGGATCAACATCATGCTAGCATTCCTTAGGTGAAAGGAGCTAAAGAAGGAGAAAGATTCTAAAACGGATGCTGAAGTTGTCAGCTTCTCTTCAACACGTAAGTAAGTAAGTACTGCCTCAATTAGCCTGAAGCTAACTTTTTTATATTCAGTTTTGTTAGACATTGTTGCTTGTTACCATGGGCAGCATAACAGTAGACCCTGATAAAATACACCGGCCTTGTTGGTACAAAAGTGTATATTTACATGCTTTCAGTCACTTTTAAGTTTATTTGAATCTAAGTTAAAGACCTACCTATAATAGACCTGGTCCAAATCTGCTTTGTCTTGCTTTCATAGTCACAGTACAGGCCAGCTTTCAGTCGCGTTAAAGCTGGACTAAAAGCTGGTAGGAAGGCTTTACAAGCTGGCTTTTATTGTGACAAAAAGCCAGTGTTGTGTCGAGGCTTTTTTCTCTATCGAGATCCGTTCCCCCTGTGAGAACTATTCTTCCTTCTAAACACAAAGGAACAATATCTGGCGGTTTGATGGGATGTGGTTTGCAATATTTATGAAATCACCTCTTCACCTGAAAGACCACTCTATGAACCATCGGATGACGTGCTTCCATCAGTATTGTCAAGGCTTTTTGACCCATGGCAGCTACCGTTGTTGCAATACGTTATAAATAGTGAGACACTAGAATGCACTATATGTTGGAATGCGTTTCTCAATTCCAACGTTAGATGGCAGTAATTCTTACACAATATCCCCTATTATTAACTCCCTCAGAATATCAATGTGACATGTATGAAGAGGTTTTATTAAGAATGACTTGAATTCAGCTCTAAGAAAACTGAATATATTTTAGTTTTTTATTAGCAACCAAAGTGCCTCTGCAGATGTATGCTTCACTGCAGTAATATAGCTGAAATCGATTCCCATTACTATTACTGCAATGCATGTTTGTAGTAAGATAAAGTGACAACTCCGGCCCGTGTTTTCTCTCCCGTACCAACTTTTCCTGTATGATTAGTCACTCTGGGACTTCATCAGAGCCTGGATATTGATTGTGGATCGGCTTAATGAATGTGACATTTAAACCCACCAACCCAGCCAGTCATCCACTTCCCGGGGGGCAGCAGTGAAGCTGAGAAAGAGGAAGAAATTGAAGGATCTGGTTAGCTGACCAATTTGTCCTAAACCTCAGTATCTGATGGTTTTTCAGCTGTTTTAAAACATAATATCACATTAAACATGCCATTCACTCTTTAAGATGCAAATGTACCACACACATTTTGAAAAATACCATCTGTCCATCAGAAGTAATCTAAAAAACTAAACTTAACTTCCTCACACTAGTCATGTGTATCGATGCCTTATTTTTAAAATTGCAAAAAGAAAGCAGTATCCAAACTAAACATTGTCATAGCATTCAGTTTTTCAACTGCAAAGCAAACTGGCACAACTGGCAGAAAATTGACTAAAACTAATTGTTGTGTGTCTATTTGATTTATTCACTCATCTGTCATACATATGCAGGGCTACAAGCTCTGTCTTAATTCATCTCATTCAATGGACTTGCAACATTACAAAGAATTGACATGAGAGCTGCTGACACGAAAAGGTCATCAACAGGACCCGACCTTCCATAATCTATCTAACCTGAACACTGACTTAATTATGCATTTGATGACTAGGTATTGAGGAATGGTGCCATTTTTCTACTGGCATTTTAAAGGGTTTATTTCTGTCATTTGAATCAAATGTTGTAATAAGAACTAATGGCCCGATTAGTGGAGGAATCATCAGATATGTAAAGTTCCACAATCATTCACATTTCCCAAACTGCTTAGTAAAGCGGTCATTTTGATGGTGCAACTGAAATAATTGCACAGTATCAAAGCCTGGTTACTGAACAGCTGTGCCTTTAACTTACATTTTTATTTGAACATGTAGCCCAGTAGGTCCAGTAGTAAAGTCATTTTGCTCACACAACTTGATGGACTCTGGATGGCCAACTAGATACTGTTTCTCTGGGGAAAATTAATGTTATTTAACCTCTTGAATTTTTTTCGGCATCCTGCTTGAAATGACATAAAAAAAAAAAATAAATAAATAAAAAGTGCTGTATGTATAATTGTGGTCTCAAAAGAAAGTTCAGTCATGTGAGAATAGGTTCAAAATGTCAGAATCAAGATATGTTTTACTGTATTAGAAAATTAACCTGGAACACAGTAGGAAATGTAAATGGTTTTCTCTTCCTTAAAGAAACCATATTACTTTCTGTGAAAAGCAGACGATAGCAGCCCAGTTATCTAGGAATGTTAAGCATAAAGACATTGAATAACGGAAGAAAAGCGCAGGGCACTACCTTATATCATTATCATTAAATCATTTAGTTGCATTTGAATTAAAGGAAATGTGACGCATAAAAACCTTTAATTTTATAAAAGCATGCATACACCTGTTTCAGTTTATAAATCAGAATTAACTCTCAAGTTGGCACATGAGGGAGCGACTTGCCCCCGCCTTAATGATGGCTATCAAAGGTCAGGTGAACACCTATAATAAATATCCATCATATCATTTCCATGATGGTTCAGGAGGGGAAAAGAGGGAAGAAGATTTTCTCGGACTGAGAGATGGAGAGCCTGATGACATTGAAAGAAAAGATTTTAATCAGTGGAGTCATCGTAGGCATTTCCAGTGTAGGAAAGGCAGAGGAGTGCAGCAGATGCTGTCAACACCGTGTCAGAAGGCTAGACACGCCAGAGACATCGGATGGTGGGGCTGGATGTCTCAGTTGGCAGGGCATCTGTCTTCCATGTGGGAGACTAAAGTTTGAATCCCACAGGGGTGAATATTAATACCTTCTAGTTGGGGCCTATAGGCAAGACCCTTAACGCTACAGCCCACGGTAGCTCACTTTGGAGAAAATCATCTGCTAAATTATGCTGGTTATTTAGTCGTTTGTTTTAATTTATAAAATAAATATGTACAGATACATCTGAGATTGGTCCCAGATTATTTAGTGTTAAATGATATATACACTCAGAGGAAGTCCTGCAGGTGCAGAGAGACACAATGTTATTAACGAGGTGGCCGAGGAGTTGTGGGAAATAAAGACTGTCTTGACAGAAATAAGGACAACAATAAAAAAAAAAAGCATTGTGTAGGAATAAATAAAGAAAAGGAAATCCACCTCTTGTGTATTTTTAATAAGCGTTGCATCATTTCTAGACTGCCAGCCTCCAGTCTACGTCCCACTCTGCTAGGTCTTAGAATGAATGACCAAAGCTTACTTCTCCCATTTTCTTTTACTAATACATGTTGGCAGCAGACTGTCCACCTTAATTAGCTGAATGTATTTTATAACATGTAAGTTTTGTTTCATAATGACCGTTTTCTTGTAAATCCTTTTTTTTTTTCAGCTTGCACTCTTAGGAGTATTAATTTCAAATGTGCCTCTTTATTCATTTTTGCAAATAGCTTGAATATATAACATGGTGTGAAAGGTAAAATTTGATTGTGCACAAATGTCTCACATTTCACATAATTTCCTTGATTTTATTGTGTACCGTTGATGTTGCAGTTTCCTGTTTATCCAGATTTTGTGCGTATGGGAGGGTCTGAGTTGCCGTGGAGGTAGGAACATTCTCTCAAGTCTGGTTTATATGACGTTGTTTTTTGTACCTACATCAGCTTTACAAAATAAGGCCCAAGATCTCCAGAAAAGAGCTCAAACCTGTTACTGCTTTTCACCACAAATGGAAGGCATGTAAATCTTCAATAAAATAGGAAGGGGTTCGATTTAAAATTTATGAGGAAATCTCATGTGAAAGACAACATTCATAGCCATTGAGGCAACGCCTATGGTTGGTGATCCAGAGTGGATTACAGAAAAAACATGTAATATATGGAAACGCTTTCTAGAGGGGAATATTTGCCTCCTGGATGGCGATTGGTCGTCTAGCAACAGTGAAGGTGATGCTTCATCACAAGGCGTATATAAATATTGATGATTATGGCTGGGTGTATTTAAAAAATTAAGAAATGGATCACAGGTAAATCAGACAGTTTGACGAGACAACTGAGTTTTTTCAACCACAATGCAAAATTATGAGCAATTTAACAGCCATCAAATACTCATATTTAACATTATTCTCATTTACAGTATTCCTTAAAACTGGCACCTAAAGGGTTAAAATAAAAAATGGCTTTATCTGCGATGGCTGGAAAAATGCAAAGAGCTCCTGAGTTTTTCTGATCGCAAAAACAGTGGTTACTGTAGATTCCAATAATGTGGAGTGCAGGTGTGGGTCTAAACTCTTTGCAAAATAATAAACATGAATGACGGAGGCTTAATTTGCTCTTAAATTGTCAATCAAAGCAGCTATTATACACATAGGTGGTAAGTAAATGTAAATTAAATGAGGTGTAAATGAGGTGAGTTAAGTTTTCGAGAAGCTCTATTTGTGATGTCGTATCAGAACACAGCATATTAAGATTGTCAGAGTAGTGTAAGGTCACAGCTAATGGCACCGTAGAAGCATCAATACCTTCCCATCCAGTTTCAAATTTGAGATTTAAATGCTTTTGAGTGCTGATGGTAAGAGGGAAAGGAAATGAATGAGAAAGCACAAGAATGAAATGAAGTGAAAAATGGAGCAGGGACTAAATTACGGAAAGAATGAAGAAAATACATAGACCTAAAATTTATACTTCACAACAACCACAGTGCAGTGTAATTGCAAATAAATTAGGGGGATGATGAAAACAGTACTTTCCTGGAGAGCGCACATTTACATAATATCTTCACGCTACTGCAGATAAACTCTAAGCACGCTTTAATTCTCCAGTCTTTGAATTCTTAGAAGGGCACTTCAGTGAGAGCAAAAATGTGTTTTATTATGCACCTCAGAGATTCTCCAATTTGCAGCACCTGGGATGCTGTAAGAGGAGGCTTTAGCACAAGTTTTCATGCAAGAAACCAAGCTCCAACACACAGGTTTTGTTGCTATCACAAAAGAGATCAGACAGTGTCAAAGTGCAAGAATGAGAACTGTTAAATAAGTTAACTCCTAACTCTGAAAAATAACTGTCAACATTAGAAAGACTGAATATCTTTCACATTTTTAGATCTACCACAACTTGTTATTGTAAAATGATTCAAGGCAAAATTCTGATCACCGGGACAATGGTGCCACCCGCTTGCATAAAAATGTACCTTTTAGACAATATAATGACAACAGATTTTAGGTAATCTACACTGAAATGGAGATATTGTGTCTAACAATGTCTGATAATGGCATATTTGGGAAAGGCAGAACCACTCCTGAAATGAGTTAATAAAATGGGAACCAAAATAAACGTCTGTTTTCTTGCTTTTAACACTTTCTGTATTAACATTTATTAGTATTTGCAACTTGCTTTTATCTTTTTTTATGATTATAGTTTTTCATAGTTTTGTTTTAATTAGTTCTTTTGTACTTCCATGCTTGGTTTTACTTTGTAAAGCAATATAGGTTGCTTTAATACATTTGATGAAGTGTTATATGAATAAAGTTGAGTTAAGTTTGATATTTTAATGAAGTATAAATGTGTTTTCTGCATTACTGAAAGAGGGTGACATCTAATGTTACAGATGTGCAAGTTAACATTATGGCTAACCAATGTGTAAAACATGGGCAGACTTGAGAATAGGGTAGTGGGGTTTGGTGGGTAACCCTCTGTATCTTTAAGAACCAGAGACACATCAGCCAGTAGATACAAGTACAGCTGCAATCAGGTTGATTGGTTGATCGCTGATGTTTCTCTGTGTTTACTCTGCAATTAGTAATGTTTAAAGCCTTTCTTTCCTCTGCAAGATAAAGGACATTTGTATTTGTAATACAAATTAGCTCTTTTTCAAAGTTCATATCTCCTATAATATCCTTTAAATTCTGTAAAACAGAGTTTTGTTTCTGACATTAAAAAGGCCTCAAAGCTGTTTATTTATACATTACCAAACAATAATTTCTATATTTTGTTCACTGATTCCGCCTAAAGTTAATAATTCAGCTGGACATTGCTGTTAGTGATGTTTTATTTGATTGGCCATCCCACATCAACTTCTGTCTTATCTTGGTCACCGTGTTAAAAATGCCCTGGATATGGCTTGATGTCTGAGGATAATAAAGAACTATAAGCACATAAAAATACATGTGGCTTCAGGTAGTAGAACAGTTTGTGTTGATTAGCTCCACAATGTTTTTTATTGATTTAACTTTCCATTTTTTTGTATTGTTTTATTGCCAGTGGCAAAATCCTTAGTTTAGCTTTCCAGCAGTCTTTATTTACCACAGATAACAAATCTACTTTATTAACCTTTTAAATGAACACAGATAAGTCACCAAATACAGTGATTTAATAGCTGTTACTATTTCAGATATGCCTATCTTCTGTTCACGTTTTGCAGATAATGATCACCTATCTATTGTTATTCTGTGAAATTACCAAGAATAAAAATAGTAAAGTAACAGTACAATGTGAGAAATCCATACAATTTAGCACATGGTATGGTTTGCAATACCTTTCAGTTTTAAAGACAGTCCTATGTAGTCCCTGTCTTTTTCCTGAGAGTAATTTGTTCCATTTTATGTTCATTGTCTCAATGTGTTTTAAAAAAAAGTTACTGACTTGAACGTATATTTTTATTCATCAGTGAGACAGAAAATATGCTGTTTGTCACCACGGATAACAAATCTAATTTACCACCCATTGTCATTAATGCAGATAGAGAATAGTGGTCGTTACAACAAACCTGACTAGCTGTAAGAAATTATTTGGACAGATGCCATACACATATCGCACCAGCTTTACTTGAAATAAACTGGTCACGTGACCCCCCCACATGACCCCATTTACACGTTTGGTGACATGTTAATGCGAAAAAAAAAATAATTCCATTACACTTTTGTGATATACTTCTTAATCGACACGTCTGAAAAACCATATCATGACAATTTAAAAAATGTTTTAGCGATACTTGACAGGATTTTCGATATGTAGGTGTCCATGACTAATTTTTTATTGCGATATTTAGGCTTTGTACAATTCTAGGGAAAATGCAGCCAATGTCTGTCAACTGCTCTCATAGTTACATAGTTGTCTTTTAACAAGTGAGAATTAAAATTTCAGCCATTAATAGTATATGCCACCATGTATAATAAGAAAGCTCATGGGGGGAAAGAAAGCTTGTAGGGGCATAAAAACTGCTGTATTGATCCTAATAGCACTTATTATTGAGAGAGATGTTACAGAAGTGAGGATAGAAAGTTTAACGCTGTCTCGTAGCTCCACTACATAGCTCTAATGACACCCATTTACTGTGTTCAACTGATTACCTCTCACTTGTAAGAGTGAGGCAGAAGGGAGAAGGTATAGAAATTGGGAACATTGTGAAATTGGACAAAGGGGGAGAAGTTATGGAGAGAAAATGCTGCAAGTGCCAGATTCAGTACATCATTTATCAGAATTACAGGGAAGGATTACACTGCAACCTCTTTCAATTGCACACAAGTGCACGCATGCACAACAACACACAAATGAACAGGGAAATGAGCAGGAAGCCATTCAGCTGCTCAGCCATTTTTAATCTTAAATGCTAAAGAGGCACAAAAATGTGTGTGTGTATACTCAAAGTTTAGCTTTGGGTTGGATAAGACTTGTTGGCGCCGTCTCTAGAGGTTAATAGATTAGATTAATAGCAGTGTCAGGCAGAACAGAGCTACGAGGTCCAATCTGTGAGATTGTGAAAGTACAACAGCATCAAACGTATTGACCAAAGTTAGCTTCCATTATAATTGGGATATTACAAATCCAGATTATTATTCTTACTGGCAAATCTTTACATTTGTATTGAACACCCTCTTGAATACACTTGGAAGCTTCAAAATTGTAGGTGTGCACCAGCTCCCAATGAGATGCTCAAATCAATGTGCTTCAATAAGTTCATGCCTATTTGCTTATTATTTTCTTTTTTATTCTAATATGAATAAATTTATCTTCAAACACATGGGGTAACTGGTTGTACACTACACTAGATGGCTATTTATTATTAAATAAAAGAAACAAAAGTATTGATTGTAAATGTTCAAGATTCAGTTTTTCCATCTGAGTAGTTAATAAAGTATTTGACAATCGGAGCATGTTCGGCTGAGAAGTGCTTACCAGCCAGGAGAATAACTGCATAGTTTGTATTGTGCGCGAGATGTCAGCCTCTAAACTTAAGCCTGTGGTCACTCAGTTCTGAGTGTGACACCCAAATGGTGTGGAAATGTGACTGTGCTTTGTTTGTTTTGTTCTAGCAAGCGTTGCTCCAGTTCCACACAAGTCTGTCTCTGTTTATTTCTGTCACCTATCATCACTTCCCAAGGCATCTCTTTTTTATTGTTTTTTTTGTTTGTTTGTTTTGTTTTGTTTTTCTGTATTTAGTGTCATTGCTGAGTCTTAAGAATACCATTTGATTTTGAATGTAGTCACTTCCACATGTATCTGCAGTATCAACAAAAAAACTGTGTCATGCACAAACATGAGAGCAATATGAGACTAAAACTCCTGCAAGAAAGTGATATTGGACATTTCCTGAATTTGAATGTGCTTCAGTTTGTCAGTGGATTTCTTCCAAGTAGTGCTTTTGACCAATGTATTAAAGAATTTGGCAGTCTCGTATCCAGGCACAAGGTTGCATGTTTTCAGAATGTTCAAAGACTCAAAGCAAAACCCCTAAAAGAAGGGTGAAAGAGAACGGCTAGCAAGCACTTATGAATGTAGCTTATATTTTTTCTTATTCTTTTAGATGTTCAACAAATCAAAAGAAAGGAAGGATCTGCTTTAAAACTGATACATTTTAAACTTTAGAAAAAACAGCATTTTATATTATACATTTATTGTTTATTTGAAAATTAAATTTGCTTGTAGGAGTAACACATTATATAGTTAGATACCCCAGTTGTTTTCTTCTCCAAGCATTTGGCTAGAATGACATACTCATATTAAAAAAAAAAAAAAAAGGATGTGTTTACAGGAATAATAGCACCACCCCAGCATCGCCATCTCTCATGACTTGACCTTTCTTATTATCACTAGGGATGAATTTTATTGACATATTTGAAGTGAGACAGAAGCTCTTTAGATTTTTTTGCTTTTTGGGTTTGATGTTTTTTGCTGTACTTTGCTGTAATGAATGAATATTTGGATTCCAGGGTGTGCAAAGTGCTGCTGCTCAGTGAACTGATGTTTCTTTGATTGGAATCTTTTGGTCCCGCTGTGAGGTTAAAGACTCTTCCTTTAGAAACCATGGAGTTGTTTTTCCTGAGGCTGTAGAGCACTTGCAGCTTCTACATGCCAACATTTATAAGCTTAATGATGGGACTTGAGCTGTGAGCTGTAGTTCTGACAGCAAGCTTCTACCCTTTGACTTTTTTTATTACCCAGAATCACCAATTAAAGCAAAATGTGCAGCAGTGAGGTTTCATTGCATTGTTTGGATTATAGATTAGCATGTTAGCATGGGTCCAAAAGCTTCAGACATGATACTGTTAATTCAGCTTAAGAAGTAACAAGCAATAGGTATTTTTCGTTTGGCAACACTATTTAACAGCATGACAAAGATTAGTAATAAGGTTGTTGGTCTTGTGAAATGATTCAAGGATATATAAAGCATTTAAATTAGCTTGTGTTATTGTCAACTGAATTCTGTTGAGTGACAATTCACACCAGAAATTAGGTACTGATAAATAATTGCTGACAAAAAGCCGCCTCATGCTATAGCCATGATGAGCATAGTTCAACAAACAAAATGGAAACAGTTGTTGTTAATCATTTTAAACAGTGGACAGTGACTTAGTTTATTTATTTATTAAGTGAAGTTAATTAACTTTTAGACTTATCTCATCTTAATAATGATAATAATAATAATAATAATAATAATAATAATAATAATAATAATAATAATACATTTTATTTGTAGAGCACTTTTCAGGACATTCAAAGAACTGTAGAACAAGAACACAAAATTCAATACATTCAAAACATCAATCAACTAAATGAAAAACATTAGAAATTCATATAGCTCCTCACATAAAATCATTTTAGATCATTAAAATCATTAAAGGCAACTCTGAAAAGATTTATTTAGGTGAGTATTTTTTTAACACTGTCAGGTCAGACAGTGGCGTTTCATACCACCATGGTATGTTTTCATCATTTTCCTATAGCAAGAGTATTTTTCAGGAAGTCACAGCTTGATAAAAGCTAATACAGATTCAGTAACTTTATTAATCCCAATGGACATTTCATTTACAGTTAGGCCCATTCAGTGAATTATTATGGGTTCAATGTAAGGCCACCCTGTGATGGACTGCTGACCTGTCCTGATCTGTTGGGATTCAACATTGGACTAAGCAGGTATAGACAACAGATGGCTGGGGGTAAGATCCCAAATTGACACATTTGTAAAAAGAAAAAACATGATAAAGTACCTCAGTCAATCAGTATAAGCCTTATACTGACTTGTACGGCAAAGACAAACTGTATTCTTTCTGACTTAGTTCTTATTCTTAAAAACACAGCCATCCCTGTTTCATTAAAAAGTCCCAAGCAGGTCTAACTGTCCTTCTACAGAGTGGAAATATTTTCAGAGGTTTTGGATATGTGTACATTTTTAAAAATACTCTTAAAGACAGATTTTGAAACCTTCACTGCTAGCTGAGCTCTCATCCTCATTGCGTCAACTCCACATTTATCACCAGCCAAATAAAATGCAGTGGATTCATCCTCCGTTTAGGTTGTTTAGTTGTAATGGCAGTGTATTAATAGATGCTCTGCCAGAGAAGAGGAAGAGAGAGAAGAAGATAGTTTCCAAAGAGCCTTGTTTTATTAATGTTAACACAGTGACTGGGCAGAATGATCAGCCTCCTTCAAGCATACATAATTACTGTGGAACCCAGAAAAAGGGGGAGATGGAGAGCAGCAGAGGAGAGGGAGAAAGGTCCAGACAGGTGCAGTGAGGTGAACCACACTGGGAGGAAAATGAGGCTCCATTAAATTTTTTGTCATTAATGTGCCACCTGAGGTCACTGCAGAAGATGATACTTTTCTTCCTCCTCATCCTCTGTTCATGCATCCTTCAGAGTCTAATTGTTTGCATCTTCCCATTTCATATTCCTAACTTGTCCCCCACAAATTCCTCCCCTTCATGTTTCTGTATTTAATACTTAATCTTTAACCATTAAGGTGAATGAAACACTATATTTAAGTCAATCCATCTCTCATACTGTTCAGTATGCCTACACACTAAGGAATAATTTAATTCAAAGTCTGGCTTTGAGAAAGGCATGAATTTATTTATTTAATCTGATAATGTAAAAGAAGATCAAATTTTACATATAAAGCTGTCTAGATAACAGTGGAGTAAAACACAATAGCTGTAAATTTAAATGGAGTGGTGTTACTTTGATATTAGGATTATTCAAATTAAGGTGCAGACGATGACACATTTCATAATATCCAATCATACATGCTGCAGAGATATAATGAATTAGATAAATTATATTTAATATATCAATATGACACAAATATAGTTCAATTAGTTTAGTATTGTGTTCATTTGTAGAGATGGACAGTTACCATTAAAACGTATTTGTATTTACAGTGTTGAACTTTTTTTGAAGTAGTACAGGACCAGTTAAAACAGTTATGAAGGAGAACCGACTTCTATGCAAATGTTGCTTCTCAAATGCTTGGAAGAGGGGGGTGTCAGAAGTTTACAAAGGAATGATAACATCTTACAACACTATTACTCCAGTCACCCAGCAGCACATATATTTAAATCATTAAAGGTGATGAAGCTGATTTACTGATAATTCTGAACATTTATTCTTTCTGTTTTCAACTAAAATGGCCGTCCACCCCTCATCTAGGGTTACTTACTGCATGCAGCAAGCCTTTAAAATGTGTTATGTTATTATTCTAATACATTTAACCTATCAAAAGACAAGTCCTCAGTGTGATCCCAGATCAAGAAATGACATTGTGTGGCAAATTTGACAAGATGTTGTTACGACCCCTTCGTTGCCCAAAGTTAGTGGAATGGGGTCGGTAACAAAATGGACCAGACCAGAGGGATAAGTTAGAGGTATATTTATTCACAAACAGCTTCGAACAAAAGATATACCCTAACTTTTGACAAAAGGTGTCCTATACATGGTAAAATGTCCAGTAAAAAGGAAACAAAAGAAAAATCAATCAATTAACAATAATCAACAAAAGGTGTCCTTGAAAAAGGTAGCCAGCCAAAACGTTTACCATTACTGTTACTGTTAGCTTTTTATATACAAACTAAATACCAAAACGTCTCCTAATGAGAACGTAACACAAATCCACTATACAACATAAAGATACCAAACGTCTCCTATTGAGATTAACCAAAAACTATAAACAGACTCAAATCACTACTCAACCATGAGAGTGTCTCTTCAATTCAAAAACCAAACACAATCGTGTTACTAACAAAAGGGGTCACAAGGCTCACAGAAGCACACGGGTCAAAAAACATCCAGAGCTCACAATCCCAATTGACAAACTGAGTGCTTAAGGTACACAGCTGCATCGAATGTCTGTAATTCCTCCTTCTTAAAGGCTGAGGGTCCTGCTGATTGGTCAAAGGAGCAGGACTGGTGGCATCCAATCCAGAGCGAGTTGATGAGGTTGGTCCCGAAATGGGTTCAGCAGAATGAGCAGTGACCAATTTCCGAAGATGGGGAAGAAGAGGGCGGTTTCAGCCAGGATCCGCAGCAGCAGTTACCTAACACATCTACAGGCGGTAGGCCTGGGGATGTGACAGATGTAGACCTGAAAAAAAAACATTTTACTCTTGATTTAATCTCGGCTGGGAAGCTCCTCTGCTTTTAAACCATCCTAGTTACTGGTCTGGCAGACTGTTGCCAGAGTAGGTTCAAGTTTTGTTAAATGATTTTTTTCCAGGCAACTCATAGGGATTTGAACGCAGGTCCTACAATCCCTGTTCCAAATCTCCAACCTGTAGGCCACAACTCCCTTGGAACAAGCTGGCGAAAACTCTTTAGATGATTAGTCTTAAATTACTGATGCCATCTTCAACTAACTTGCTTTAAATAATGTTTTTATTATACACAGTTTCAGAATGTTAATTTTAATTATTGTGTGCTTTTGAGTTATTTATAAACTTTTTTTCAGTCCTCACAAAAGTTTTTCTTCAGTTTAAGTTTGTTAAACCCACATTTGTTTCTTTTTGGAGCAAGTTTAAACATGAAAAACTAGGGATGCATGAAAAACACCTTTTCTGGCTCACTGGTGTGAACCTGTTGCATTTACGCTGGCAAGAAAACCTGCCAGACCAGCTGAGAAGCCCCAGAGGACCTCTGACCTGGAAAATACTTCAGTCCAGGGAGGAGTTGCTGGGTAGGTGCTCCACGTCGGTCCAGATCTGACTGAAGATGGAAATTTTTACTTCAAAACAACCTTAACTGCTTCTCATGATCAAAGCGGATGTTTTTGGATCAGTGTTAATTGACCTGAATTGGATTAGATTTTATATTTGGAATAATTAGTTACTAATTAGTTTCTCAGTCATTCATTTATAGGCCACAGTTAAAATCCATATTTTTCTGTGACTTTTCATTTACATTTCCCCTCATTACTGTTGTATGTAAAGACCCTGTGTAGATAAAACCTTTATTTGGTACACTTTAAAAACACATAAAAAAGAATAGCTCAGATATAAGACAATTTTTTTGGGGGGTGATATTTTGATTGTTTAACTTAAGATTCTTTGTTTTTTAATTTATTTGATGAGTCAGTGTTTGTGTGTGAGTGTAGGTGTGTTGTTCTTTTCAGGGATAAGTTAGCTGTAGGGAATATTGCCTAGTATAATACTGTGTTGTTCCATATGGCTGAGTGGATTAAGAACTGGGATTTAAGAAGGTGTTTCAGGTTCTAAACTAGATTTTACCAGCTATGTAATAATTTCTCTTTATTACATGAAGAAAAGTTTCCTCTGAACCTGCTCACCCATCGAGAAATTTAATGACATAAAGGTTCAAATTTGTACTTAAAAAAATGACCAGTTAACTTTTAGATGATGTAAAGAAAACAGAAAACTTTTTCTACACTCACCCTTTACTTTTCTTTTCCCCTGAAGTCCAAATCGGCCACAACTGACAAATGCTGGAAATTCATGAAGAGAAATGTTTCAAGTTTTTAGTTTTGGAGAAGTTTCACATCTAGTTTTAGGTTTGTGTGCTTGTTAGGTTTCTGGTCTGTTATTTTGAACACACATTTGACACACTCCTTTGCTGCCTACTTCAGGTATCCCACGCCGAGTTCTGATCCCACGTTTCTTTATAGATGATTGGTGCTGTTCCCCACTGGACTGTCTTCAGTGCTGGTAAACAGCAGCACTCAGAGACAAAGAACATCACACTGAAGGAGGAAGATGCGAAAACATTTATACTGCTGGAAAAGGAAGACTTCTTTTTCCATTGGTGTTTCTAACATGAGTGCATTATATGATGTTTTCAGGTTATTATTCTCGTTTACAGAAAATCCAGGCCCCACATGGGTGAGTGAAATGAGCATTTAGTTTCCGAGCAGGTGTTTAAAGTTTAAAACATGATTACAGCAGCATTACAATAATTCATTTCTTTCTCCCCCTTACCAGAATAAAAGCTTTCTTTGAACAAGCTCTGCCATCAATACATTTTAATCATTATTTAAATGTAGTTTTTAAAAAGTGATTTTAATTTTTAGACAGTTAAAACAGAAATGACTTCTTACCTTATTTACTCATCTTTTTCTTTTCTGTGTTCCTCTTGAAGTCCAAATCGGTCACAGTTGACAATCAATGGAATTTCACGATGAGAAATGTTCACGGCTTTTTGATTGGTGGATGCAACGGGAAATGCATGTTTTGTTTTGTGTGTGTGTGTTTTTTTTTAGTTTTTAGTTGTGGAGAAATATCACATGTAGTTTTGAGTTTGTTTGACTTTTAGGATTTTGTTTTGTTATTTTGAACACACACCCATTTGACACACTTCGTTTCCACATACCTCAAGTTATCCCATGCTGAGTTTTGATCCCACAACTTTTCGTAGACGATTGGTACCATTCCCCACTGGACTTTCTTCAGCGCTGGTGAACAGTAACACTCAGAGAGACAAAGAACATCACATTAAAGGAGAAAAGAAAACTCATCTGAAGAAAGAAAAATTCTATTGGCTAGTCTCTGTGTCCTCTGTAGCTCAGAGGTTAAAACACTTGCTTTTTCCATGCAGGTGTCCCAGGTTCAACTCCAAATTTAGGAAAAAACTGAAATATTTCTTTTATTCATTTTTACTTTGCCAGAGAGAGATAGATAGATAGATAGAGATGAGAGATGTAGTCCCTCCAGTGTGTCCCGAGTCTTTCCTGGGGCCTCCTCCCAGTAGAAAATGCCCAGAACACCTCACATTGCTTTGGGGCAGGACCTCATTCAGGATACTTCACACTTTTCTAGCTGAGAAAAGGGTGCAGTGACTATGTTTGTCAAAATATTTGAATGTAATGTTACATCTTAAATGTAAAGTCAAAGAATTGGGCAGATATATGAGATGGTGACCACTGCTGGGGTACCAGCTTGCCCTAAGTTAACTAAGTAGGATAAGATCATCACAGTCGCTGTTGGAAAGACGTCACTCTCAGTTGTAGTATCAGATCTGGGCCAGCAGTGAACAGTTCCATCTTTTAGATCTCTTAAAAGCTGTGTTCATGTCATTATAGAGGACATTATAAGTCTCTAAAACCTAATGAGTGGTGATCATATTTGAGTATTATTTTCTATGTGCATGTGTTAAATATTTACCAAATATCTTTCTTCCTATTTACCTCATCAAATGATTGGGTAAGATGTCAGATCCTCTTGTTGTGATGGTTTAAATAGAAAAAGCATGTTTTGTGGCAATATTACCCATGCCATTGCAGGCTATAATTATCCTACACACATGATAATAATAAATAAATAATGAAATTTAGTCAAATTATTTTTCTGTTGTTTACAGTCTGCCCAAACTTTTTGAAAGAGCAAGTTCTCAGCTGATCTCTTGATGTTTTTCCAGTTTGCAAAGCAACTTGATCCCTGCTGGGTCTAAACACTTCGTCATCCTTTTAAGATGCTGGTGGTGTGCTTGATAGTGGAGAGACTGATTATGTACTGCTGTTTAAAGGACGCCCCCCTTGTGAGTCAGAGGCGTAGTTATTGGTGTTTAACCAGAGTTCCAGGGTGTATCCTATTTTTTCTAGAAAAGTAGATAATTAAAAGAAATTTTCCTGAAATATAATCAATAGTAAAAAGACATACTAATGAGCAACCCATGTACAGCAGTTCCTTGTTCAAAGTGGGTTAGGGTTCAATGTAAGGTGACCACATTTAAAAAAGATTTTACAAGTAAGGTGAGCTGTGTATTTATATAGTTATAGTTGGCTTTGGGAATTTGAACAGTGTGATGGTGCAACACAGGCTCAGATGCTTCCTTTTTTATACACATAGATATCGATGCAAGCATGGGAGTAGCTCAGGCAGTAGCTCAGGCACTGGAGCAGGTTGTCCAATATCTGTGGAGGTCAACAGTTCAAATCCCAGGCAATATGTTGTGTCTTGGGTAACCCTCTTGCTGATGCATTATTCTTTGGTGGTGGTCAGAGAAGCTGTTGGTGCTGATTGGTTGGCATGTTTCAGTCAGTCTGCCCCAGGGCAGCTGTTGTCACACATGTAGCTTACCACCACCAAGTACAAATGTGGGGTGAATTAATAATTGATTCAGTGTAGGGTGCATTAAAAAAACTCTTGTTGTTAAAAGGCAGTAGAATTAAAAATGCAATTGTGATCTGAGTTTGCCTCATGTAAAATCCAATAATTACAGTTTGGAACTTGTGGTCATTTGTTCTTTACTTCCTCTCTCACTGGCAACCTAGTCAGATTTAGGTTTATTGGTGTTATAGCACTTCATGAACAGTATTTACAGTTTCATTGTAGGAAAATGTAAGCAATACAGATGTCTTGTTACAACGGTTAATATAACACATTTCCATTACCAACACACCTGAGTCAAATTAGGTGACTCTAATAGCCAATCAGGTTCTACACAATGACTCATTAATTTGACTCAGGTGTGTTGGTGCAGGGATACATGGAAAACCTGCTGGATTGCGGCCCTCGTAGGACCGAATTGAGTAGCCCTGCTCTAAGATATGTCTTGTGAATGTATATCCAGCTGGCCACAGAGACAAAGCTGGAAAACTATATGCAATCATAGATGAGCAAAGTAAAAGGTCACTGGTACGTTCTCAGAGGTGTTTAGTGACCAAAGTCCAAATACTCCATACCCATTGAGAACATGTGCAGAAGTAAAAGAAGCATTTAGAAGAAGGGCCAGTGGCTAGGATGTGGAATCTCTGGAGGGAAATGTGTGAATCCTTTTGCCAAGTCTCATAGAGTATAACAACATTCCTGATAACAGAGATGAGATTCCAACCCCTGAAGTGGCTCTTCATCATCCACACCTGCAATCAGTGGCTCACCTGATCCCTGAAATTAACCAACTG
Organism: Melanotaenia boesemani; assembly: GCF_017639745.1. Classification (NCBI taxonomy): domain Eukaryota; kingdom Metazoa; phylum Chordata; class Actinopteri; order Atheriniformes; family Melanotaeniidae; genus Melanotaenia; species Melanotaenia boesemani. Next base: position 7,615,070 of record NC_055701.1, read on the forward strand.
GCAGAAATCATGCTTCTTCTAGGCTGAGACCTCATCAGGGTTCACAAAGTTTGTAAACAAATAAATGGCCAACACAACCTACCCTGCACAGATGCTGGATCTGGGGTGGGTAATCGTTGGGAATGTATGTCTAGGTAACACCCACAAGCCATGGACAATTAACACCTTCTATACCAGGACCTCAGAACTGACATGCCTCACACTCTTTGATCCATGTCTAAACATGTTCTGTTTTAAGGAGAAATACAGTAATGTCCACATAACTACTTATCTTCCAAATTGTTCCGAGGAGACACTGAACCGTGACTGTTTTTAAACAGACAATCAAGGTCAATCAAGTGGCTCCTTCAATTCAGGATGTCTCTTTCCCGAGAATAATAGAAGAACTGCAAAAAGACTCAAACAACAGCTGGGTGGAACCTTTACCCTTCAGAAGTTGATGTCCATGGCTTCCCAACAACAGGCCTCAAGCACTGAAAAGCCTCAGGTCTCTCAACCACAATTTCAAAAGAAAGCCAGAAATGAAAGATAATTTCCTCAACTTTATGAACAAGGCATTTAAAAATGGCCTTGCTGAGTTAGCCTGTCCTGTTAGTGAAGAGGAGGAACAATAGTACTTCTATTTGGTGTGCATAATCCAAAGACACCTAAGTAAATTCGAGTGGTGTTTGATTCCATTGCTCAAAACGATGGTGTTTCACTAAAACATGTGTTGTTAACTGGGCCTGATCTCACTCTCACTCCTCTGTTCACTGATCCGCTTCAGAAAAGAAGCAATTACCTTTACCGCATACATAGAGCAAATGTTCTGTTATATTTTGGTAGGGGAGAAAGACAGGAACTTCTTGCACTTTCTGTGGTTTCAAGACAATGATTTCTGCAAAGACATTGTGGACTATCGCATGAGGGTTCATGTCTTTGAGGGTTCATGTCTTTGGAAACAGACCCTTTCTTGCTGTGGCCATCTATGGCCTACACCAGTCTGTGCAGGTCAACAATTTCCACATCAGCCCTGAGATCATAGACTTTGTGATGATGATGATGATGATGATGATGATGGTCTTAAGTCCCTGCCTACAGTTGAAAAAGCTGTTGACTTCCTAAAAAAAAAAGACATAGGACACCCTCTCCGAATCAAATCTGAGGCTGTGCAAAATAGATAACAAAAGGTCATGAAAGCCTTTATACCCACAGATCATGTGAGTAACATCAAAGACCTAGACCTGAATGTCACACACAGTTCTTTTGGTACCAGCACAAACTTCCGCTGCTGAATAAAGGACAATCTGCCTGGGCTGATCTGAGTTCAATTTATTTACAGCCTTGGGAGTCAAAAAAAAAAAAAAAAAAAGAATAAAACCATAGATGAACGGTGCTCCTCCTGGTGGCAATCCACTGCAGCCAGAACGGGGGTGTGTCCTCTCCAAGGCGCCCAGGAGTCTATGTCTCTGGCTGCCGATGCTCCACTGCAGCCACTTGCTGCCAAAAAAACAAGAGGCACTAAGATACTGTTCACTCAGACGAGCAGCCCACCCGCACAACAGTTAAAAAGTGTCACGTCCCTGTACACTCATCTGTTCAGTGCGTTGCTCCGTCCTTTAATTCCAAGCGGGGATTCCTCCTGCGCCACTCCTGCTCACGGTCGACTTGTTGCTGTAGGCACTAGCCAGATTCACCGCCACTGACGCTACCCGCTCTCCATGTATCTTGCTTCCGGGCGCCTTCTCTGTCTTCTCCCTCCTGGGCGCCTCCACTGTGTTCCCCCATTCTGGCTGCCACTGCTGTGTTCTGAGCTTGGGCACCCTCTCTGTATTCCAACACCCTCATTCCACACCTGTCCTGCTTTTTATCTGATCAATCTCCTTTCACCATCAGGGCAGGGTGGCTGCCAGGTGTCGCTTCTTACCAATCAGCTGCTTTGCCAACTTTACACCCCAAACCAAACAAACAGCAAACAAAAGTACAAACTACTATAATTATACAGAGAAAAAAAGTGGGACAAGCCTAATCAGTTAGTCCAGTTCTGTTTTACACCTTGACATGAACGCAGTCTCAACTGGAATCTCCAGGCAGATTGTTTTCTCTTTTATTTCTCAGATGACATAAAGCTTCACACTAAGCATGGTTTCTTATCCACAGTCAATGGCCCCTATGACCCTTTGTGGATTGTAGCACCAGTGACGATTCAAGGCAAAGCCATTCTCAGGGAACTTGCTAAAGAAAATCGGGATTGGGATGCACCACACCGAAGCAATGTGACAACACTGGATGACACAGAGTCCCTACCAGCTGTCATCGACACATTTACAAACCTGTCAGCTGTAGATATGTCCTCTGCAGCAGGAGTGGATGATTTTGCATTCCCGTTCGCTGACATTCCTGTCCTAGTGCATGACCACAAGCTACCTTCCACCCACTTCAATGGTTTTATGTCTTGTGTACATTTCAGGTAAAGTCTGACTGAAACTAAATTTTGCCTATAACAGATAGTGCCAATAGTCAAAATCTGGGGGAAAACAACTGCTGATTAATCAGACAATCAGCAAAACAACAACAAAAAAAAAAAGAAAACAAGAAATGTTCCCTTTATTTCCCCATGCTTATTAATTATTATAATTATGATATTATTAATTGATCTAACGAATGTCAGGATTTGTTGCTTGACAGGTTCTGAGGCTGCCATTCCAGCCTGGTGACAGACGCTGCATCTGCCAAAAAAACAATGGAGGTGTGGTGATTCCATTTGAAGGCACAGTAAGGGTCATCTGAGCAGCAGAGTGGCTCATTCATCAGGCATCAGCAAATTCCAGACAATCACAGCCCATCAAACTGCTTGAGGTCCTGTATGTTGTATGGTAGAGAATTGGGTTGGAAATATGTTTTTGCTTGAGAAGCACATTGGCTACACACCGTATGGCATAGACAGTCAGCTGCACCAAACTGCCAAAATAACTACCCTTAGCTCACAGAGAAACAAAATGCACCAGAAGCGCAACAAAACCATCCTTATCAAAGGGTATTAGCCCAAGTCATATTTCTTTTGTTTTTTTTTTTTTTGATTTTTTTTTTATTTTGATTTACAAAAGCATATACTTTTATTCCTCAGGTGTAGATTGCGTTTGAAGTTCTATCTCACTCTGCTATGCCCTTTGTAGTTGTATCGTGAAATCTTTTGTTGGGTAATTTAACTGTATGCAATTTGGTGGCCTTTTCAGTGTAAATTCAATTACACTGTTTCACTCACACATTTCTGTTTTTATCTCTGTCCTCCATGTGTAAATCTCCACAATAGTCTTGTTCTCTGGGTACAGGGATTTCAACAAGCTGCATTTCATGATGTACATTTGTAAATCTTGTGCCTATTTTGTTTTGCAAATAAATGTTACTTTTATGTTCAATATGTTAGAAATTGAAGAGAATAATAAGAATAATGTGTTATAAATTAATTCTAACATGTTTTAATAATATACATATTACTAATATAATAAAATAATTTAAATTATTACATGTTTAAACTAAATATGTAATAACAATTTTCATAAAAAAATTCCATGGTTGACGTTCTGCTTTAGAATTTTGAGTTATAATTATTCATAAGTATGCTTAGTCATAGCTACATCTCTGGCATTTTTAACAAACCAAACCTCATGAAAATCGCAAAAAAAAATTATAAAGTTCTGCTTATTTCTAAAATACATGCACCATTAAAACAATGTAATGAGTCAGCGAGCTGACTGTGGCAAGATGGCCACCAGTGCTGATGCTCATATAGACTTTATTATATAGATCTTTGCCCATGAGCATGGAAGCTGCCATATTTGTGCCACCATTTTCACTACGGTGTATGCATGACTAGACAAAGAGGTAAGAACCCACTGAACTTTGTAGCTGCAGAAACACTTTGATAGCTGCCACGTTATTCTTTGGGATAAGTGATGTCTTAAAATGGTACACAGAAAAAAAGACAGTACATGTGTAAACAATTTTCCAATAGTTACATGTAGCCACAGGATCTACTCACAGATGAACACATGCTCATATCAGTAAGAGTTTTGGCCACCGACAGCCACCATCCATTCACAACTGCTTGGCATTTGAAGTAATTTCTATGTCCATCTTTACCACTAGATGGCAGCCTCTTTCCCTCTCGCTCCCTCAAAATGCCTTCCGCAGTCGTAAATAAGAATTTGTTCTTAATCTGTCTTGGTTGGTTAAATAAAGGTTAAATAAAAAAAATATTTATTTCTTACACAGTGTCCCTTTAAACAGCTGCATAACTGAATGTTGTCATTTAAAAAAGCTTAAAAGCAGTTTAATGTGCATAAATTCTGTTCCTCAGAGCAAAACCTAAAGAATAAAACTCTGGTGATTGTCCCAATCTTTTTAAGGGGCCCAAACGTTTAATCCAACATTTTACCAAAACATACCATTTAAGGCTAAAATAGTTGTGTATAATTCCATGACTTTATGCTCACTGAACTGCATTATATAATAGATGAATGGAAATGTTATTTAGTTTGAAAAAATAGTTGCCACTTCATATTGGATGCTACAGGTTCTTCTTTTCTGTGTGGTTTGGATTCTATTTTTTTATGTTTTAAATCTGACTGAGACCACCTCAACACATACTTTTTTTTGGCTGTTTTTCTCTTTTGCACATGGCACCACCCCAGTACCTCAGATAATACTGGTATCTTCCCCTGTGGTGCATTTTTGTCTTTTGAAGATTAAAACTACAATAAGCCAATGGCTTAGGCTACCACTCAGCAAATGTCCTTTCAGCACAATTTAAGGTGAAAAAAAGTCAAAATGTTAGTGATAACTGATCAAGGAATGAGTGTAAAAAACAATAAAGATTTATTAGTAATGGGGAGGTAAGGATTGGCCATAAAGAACAGAAAAATAGAGAGACATGTTGGTCTAGAGGAGAAAAAGGAGCAGATAAATTATAGCAAATGATTCTTTATAGCTGTGCAAAGTCGAGAACTCAGCATTCTGTAAAGTGATGAGCCGTGGAGCATGGTATGTGACCCTCTGAGAGAAAGATACTCACATTTATTCTCCAGCCCCAGCAGACTTCTGTCCTGCCGGTAACAATTACTTTGGCTTTTTATTTCAAGTAGACATGTGCATGCATGTGTGAGAGAGAGGACGTGTCTTCTCAGAGCATGTATCTGTCTGCAAAAGGTAATAAGATGTTTGTTATTTATAGTAGATATTTCATGTGTTATAAGCTTGCTGAAAGTCAGAATTGCCATGCTTGATCTTTTCCGCTGATATTTTAATTTAATACTGGAACACCAAAGTCAGTGGTGTCCTTGATTTGTATTTAATTTATTGCTTTATTTAAAAAATGTCTATTGAGGTTGTTCAAACAGAGAAGTACCAGCAACGAAATCAAGTTACAGTGGGCTTTGTTTAATGTTTAATTATTACATCTTATATAAATACACACACACACACACACACACACACACACACACACACATATATATATATATATATATATATATATATATATATATATATATATACACACACACAGTGGTCCCTCTCTATAATGTGATTCACCTTTCACGGCCTCACTTTTTTGCAGATTTTTTAGTGCAATTTTGCTTGCTTTTTTTGTGTGTGTTCTGCATCCAGTGGTTTCATTCTATAATACTGGACTTATTTTTCTACAAAGGTTTGAACTTTAAGGGTGTTTAAACAAGAGAGAAAAGCGTGAAAATGTTAATGCCTGTCTGAGAAAAGTGTATAAAGTGTGTAGTGAGGGGTTTTACAGTCTTAAAACATATATAATAATTGTAAAAAATAAAGCTGACTTTTTCTCAGATTTTGCCTATTGCGGGTTATTTTTAGAACATAATTCCCATGATTAACGTGGGACCACTTTATATATATATATATATATATATATATATATATATATATATACATATATATTTAAAGGTCCCATATTACACATTTTTTCAACACTTTTATATGGGTTTTAGAGGTCCAACAACATTGTTTTCAAAGTGTATTACCCTAAATTCAGCCTTGGTCTTTAATTTTAGCCATTCCAAAAGTGGCTTAAATGAGCTCTACTGAGAACGGGCTGTTTCTGTGTCTGGACCTTTAAATGTTCACGAGTGTTGCATGTGCACACCCGTCTCTCGGCAGTGGTTATTTCGCTTTGTGAGGTCACAACGGGAAAGATCTCAGACTCACTTGTTTGAGTACACATCTGCTAAAAAGTGGAGCAAGCAAGTGAGAGAGGTGACAGAATTTTATTTATTTTGGGCCTCATACACAGGCTATGAGGACATATATGACTGTTAGAAAACCTTTAGAAATTGACTTTTGCATAAAATGGGACCTTTAACCATCAGTCAACATGTGAATGGTTGAATAATTAGAAAATAAAGGACTACTTTACCTACAACTTTAAAAGTTTGAACAACACACTGTGGTGCACAAAATCCAGTCTTTATTTAACTTGTGGTCCTTCCCTCCAGTCACTGTTAGGAAATTGGCCCAATAAAGTCCAAAACTTTCAACTGCCTGACTTCAAGGTATAACTTAGACATGTTGAAGGCGTTCCACTTTTACCATTGAAGGTTGAAAAGAACCCTTCCCTTCTAACTATGGATTGTAACAAAAGATGAAAAATGTAATACGGATGATATAATTATAAAATGCATATTTTAATCTCTTACATTGTTGGGATTTATCTGTTTGGGTCAATAAGAGGGGCCAGTTTTTATGCCAGTCAGCATTACAGAGTGTAAATATCATTCTCATCTATTTTGAGTGTAAGTATAAATTTAGCATGTCAAAGCATTCATACAGTTTGACAATGTGAAAGTAAAAACCACAGGTTTTAAAGAGGACTTTATTAATGCAAGAGCTGTAATCCATAAACTATCCTTCTAATTGGATGTGAATACTCTCCATTAAAACGGGGATGTTCCACATAAAGTTATATTCTTTCACCTTCATATCAGGGGCAAAGCTTGAGGGGTTGCCACTGGTCAGCTCTGAAATCTAATTAGGCAACCCAGGTGCCACTTCAGGTGATTGACAGGTCAGTGGAGGAGGACAAAAACATCTTTCCAGACCAACATGGATCACCAGTATCGCTAGACAAGTTTTAAGTAAATTTTTAAGAAGTTTCCTAATTAGTCATCCTTTAAAAGTACTGATTTTGTCCCTGTGCACTTACAGTCCCACTAAAGTATGGCTGTTAGCCTTATGTTAGCATGAAGCTACATAGCAGTGCTAATCTAGTTATATGGCATCACTGGATTATGTTTAAGATAATGTGGGGAAATGTAATATTTATCTTTTAGCAAGCGTATTTAGGGTCTACACAACGCAGTTAAAAAAGATTTTGACATTAGAGCTAAAAATAAAATATAAAGAGGCTCAAAGTGTAGCTCAGTATCCAAATTACTTACCACTGACTAAGCTAGAGCAACATGATCCAATTTAATTTAAACAGGCTAGCAAGGCTGCTAACTGATTTTAAAGTATGAAACGGCATGAAAATGTGGAAAAAGATGATCTTGTATCTAGTCTGATTTTGTATAGGAGGAACTGACTTATTTGTAAAAAAGACGTTAACAGATGATGCAAAGACAGACTCTAGCAGGAGCTAGTCACACAGGGATTCAGTCTCCCACTATCACAGACCATCACCCCAAAACATCCAATTACCTTTCTTTCTACAGACCTTTTTGAACTTAGAAATATTTCCTCATGGTCATCTAGATTATTAATGTAAAGAATGTACATGTTTATTAATTTAAGCTACTCTATGTTTCCATAAATTTAATGAGAAAGGTTCCTGACCTATCACTTTTGAAGCTGCCTCTACTCTTTTTGCTGAGGACACACTTACAGTATGATATTGGCAAAGTGAACAAACATCAGCTTCTCGTGTCTTCCAACTAACAAGCACAGCAGATTGCTGCGAATGGTAAAGATGTGTGTCAGCTAAACTCCCACAGCATTACTGACATTGTGTTTGACAGCAAATGGGGACTGGCTTTGTGGACACTTTGACAGGACCCAAGATGATATTACAGGATTATCTTATTTCTTTGGCAGATGTGCCACTTTTCCAAAGTTTTGACTACGTTTCCAAACAGTGAAAAAACCCTGCAGTCTTAATGCACCTGACACAGGGAGTTGTTTGACTGATTGGCTGAAAGTTCTCCTGTAACTTTTTTTTTTACTTTTTTGTCTATCAATCCATGTATTGATGCATCTGATATTTGATTCATTGCATATGCTGCAAAAGGAATTTTATCTTTTTTTACTTTTCTTAAGTGTAACATACTTATAAGTAGTCTGTCTCTCACCCCCTTCCGACATTTTAGAGGAAATCTAATTGGGAGCTAAATAAATTAGAGATAGGATTTATGACTCTTTGAATGGAGCCGGATATTAAGGAGCTGTTCCTTTCAAAGAGCCATTCAAATGACTGGCTCATTTTATAGAGAAAATTTCACAATATATAAGAATGATAAACAATCAAAATATACACTTATATAAAATCTACTGTACAAGATTTTAAAAATGTAGTAAAAATATAGATAAAAAATGATAAACCTGAGCAGTCAGTGCAAATTCTAGTAAATGTTTTGGATAGAACTGACAGTATTTGTTTCCGAACAATACTCTCTGCCCATAGAAGCTTCACATGAATGGAGCATGTTGGACATCAGACTTCTATGATGTCACAAATGTGATGAAGGCAGCGTGTAGAATTTGTATATAAAAATGAACAGCAAATGAATGGCTCACAGCTGTGACTCAGTTCCCATCTTTCATTTAAAAGAGCCGTTCAAAAGAATTGATTTGTTTATGAACGTCACATCTCTACAATATATAAACAGAAAAAAACTGTTGAATGCTATCAAGTTCATCAAGTTCAATTCACATTCCTGATAACCACATTTTGTTGAGTATATTCCTCAGCCAAAAGCAGTCAGATGAGGAACACAGCCAAGGTTTGTGAGGATCATACAGCTTATATTGCAGTGCTTTATGAGTTTTTGTGTGCAAGTTTTGAATTTGACTTTTTATTTCTTAGTCTGTTATGTCTTGTTTTAGTTTACTTTCTTTAGTGTTCTTTCTGCTTCTCATCATTTCACTAATGACTCTCTCATTTTGCATGTAAATACCTGTGTGCCATCACCCACCAGAGATTGGCTATGCTCAACACACCTTGTTTCCTGTCTGCTGAGGATTGGCTCCATGCACCACACCTTTGCCTTCTACCAGCTGATTGGATAATTGCCTGGCCAATCATCAACATTGCAGCCACACTCTGGGGAAATAAAAGCTGGCTGCAGCTGTGGATTCTTTGGCAACTGTTTGCACCACAGTCTGCCCTTGGCTTGTGATTTTGTGCTTTGAGTGGTGGTGTTTTTTGTATTGTAGGATTAGGTTTTTTTTTTGGATTTCCAGCAGTGTTAAAACTGTTTGGGTTTTATCTTTTTGTATAGCTGACTTATAGTCTTGTTTTCTTTATCTTGGTTCTTTTGTTTGGTAAAACTTAAAGCCCTTTTGGCTTCTCTTTTAGTTATATTTTGTTAGATTCAAGCTAAAAGTAGAATGTGTTGGACTAGATTAGGTTTGTAGTTGTCTATAGTATTTTTGTTTGAATTTAGATATTGGAGCTGCTTCCCTTTTTGTTAACATTGTAGATCAGTGACCAGTTTTTCGTTCACCATTTTTGGTTATTCTCGGTTTTGCTTTTTACTGGCTTGTTTTGAGTTTAACTTAGAAAATAGTTATATTGTGTTTCTGGTTTAAGCAGCTTCACTACCCCAACACATGATTCACCACCTTTGTTTTTTTTATATGGTTCCTCATTCCCACTTGCCATAATAAAATCTGTTAACTCCCAGTTTTACATCTGTCCACAATTCTCATTTTTTTTGTTACGCCCTTCATAGCCCTGTACTGGGTCGTAACAATGCTTATTCTGACATTTTATATCTATTCTATGTACGCATTTAGTAACTCTTAAACTAACCAAACTGCTTTGGTATGAATAACTGAGGGGAAAAAAGAGTAAAACAGTGGATGTTCTACATCAGTTACTCATTTCTATCCTGGTAAACTCTGGTTGGTCACTTCTTTTTCTTTTTTTTTTTTTTTTTTTTGGTTAATATGTAAAGTTAAAAAGTATCCAAACGTATGACCTGAAAATAGACAGTAGCATATGGTTTCTTGACATCTAACAGTCCCAAAGACATAAATCAGAATTTTATTACACATTATGACTTTTCTCGTCAGTTAGGTTTATGCTCTGTCACTTAATTTAAAGACCATCTCTAATTTTTTACAAATAATCTGTAGAATTTGTAAAGTTTTGTGTAAGGTGTTTTTATACTATTTTGTAAGGTAAGCTGTGAGATTTTAGAGAAACAATCCAGTCTTGACATGACTATCACCCATGGGTGCTACAGTTTGCTCCTGCATCAGCCCACAGTGTTGTTTACCACTTTGAAATGCCACTCAACATGAGAACAGCCAGAGCAACCCCACCAATCTGCACATGCTGCAAGACTATCAACTAAGCCCATCGCTAACACACATAAACACACACTCACACATAGTGGAGTCTTGACATAAGACAGGAAGAATTAGTCTGAGTTGACCCTTTAAGGAGCTGAGGTGAGACAAGCTGTCTGGCATAAGGCACCACGTGTTTTCATGATAGTTAATGCTGTTAATTCTTCCAAGAATAAAGCTTCCAAGTCAAGATGAATACCCGCTGACATGGTATGTGTGTTTCTAATTTAATTTTACACCAAAATATGAAGAGTGTTTTATTTCAATTTTTGTATTTTGAAGATGAGTTAATTTTCGACTTATTAAACAGACAAAGGAAACTATTTTAACCAGCGGAGCCCAACATTTGCATACTTTTCTAATGATGTGTGGTTTAAACACTATTATAAGCCTCAATTATTCATTTCAGGTAGGAAACAAAATTAAAACTTCACTAGAGTGCCACGAACAGAGAATAACTCTCTCATGCAAAGGGTGGCCAAAAGTGATGCAATATCTTCAGCTATGCATGTCAATCTTATCTTATGCAATCTGTAAGATCAGTTCCATAACACCTACGTTTCTTTGAACTTTCTTTGAACAACAGTTTTAAAGTTATTAGTAGTCAGGACATCTTTATGTTAGACCGAAAGATATATTGATTTCATATACTTTTCATTAAATATTTATAGATTTTACATACAGATTTTAGCTATTTTAACATCTAATGTATTATATTCTAATAATCTTAGAAGTATTTATTTATTGTTGAGCTGTGTAAGGTGTCCTTGCACATATTTGATTAAATTCAGTTAAAGACTTCTATTCCGTTAATTCCATGTACTTAGATTCTGAAGATAGTTGAGAAAAATAAAAAATAACTCAAATGCACAAAACGCATCTCTTTTTGTACAATTGTAATGTTAACTTGCAATGGAAAATTATTTCCTGTCATATAAACAAATAAAAACCTGATTAATGAATAAGAAACATAAAGGAAATACAACCAGCTGTGTGGTGCTTTGAAACCCACTGGGAATGTTACACAGCCTTATGTGCATGAGTTAAAGTGAGAGCAGCTTATTTTAATTAAAGTTAATAGAGTTAATTTATTTTCTGACCTCAACGACATTACAGTCTGGCTGTAAAGAATTAACCTCGTGTATCCTCACTTTAACACTCCATCGTATGTACACACTCGCATATCTGTTTGTAGGATTAACCTTGAGTAACAGGATGGGGATAGGTCTCAGGACCTTTCACCTGACCTGTGTGGCTGATCAATAGAGTTAAACTCCACTCAGTTGTACCGTATTGAACTAAAACACAGTGAAGAGGTCATTAGTGGAAAGTGTAACACACAATGACAACAGCCATCCTTATGAGGACATTGATCTTTAATCGGTTTGAGTGGTCTGATGTAAACCCTAAACTTAAAACATGAGGTCACATGAACTAAATAAGCATAAGTGTTTAGTTTCATACATGTTAAAGCACTGAGGACTGTGGTTATTATCAATTATATAGTTGGACTGTTCTTGCCGTTCTTGTCATAATTACACAAAGCAGTAAAGCCAATGTAGAGTGGATATTTGAAAAGAGCAAAGGTGAACAAACCTGCACTTAAGTAATCTCACTCCAAATTCATTAGCCTGAAACTAGCGAACTATGCCATCTAGCTCTGTACTCAACAACTAGTCAAAAAACTGTCCTTTCCAAGTACTATATATTGTACACCACACACTTAAAATCTGACTTTAGCAGTTATTAACCTGTAAAGAATCCTTAAAATTGTACAAGTCAATTTTATTTTCCTCAAAAATAAACTATTATAGACTTACAATACTCTGAATATGACTATACATATTTATTTAATCAAAATGATAATTAGATAAAGGGGTCTTTGTGTGTGTAAGTTGTTAGAATTAGCATTTCCTTGCTAATGCTACTGCTAAAACTAAACTTTAAACAGTGTGTAAGAATTAAAGTTGGGTGTTAATCCTGATGTTTTATGTGCATTTTTAGTTTCTGATAAAATGGAGATGCAACAGATACAGCTTCATCAAATGAAAGGCTGAAAAATTAAATGATATACAGAAATCACAACTTATGAGCACTTACATGGCAGTTATCTGAAAAGATTCAAGATCAAACCATATTAACATAATCTTTCTAAACTTCACCATCCACCAAGTTATTTGTCACAATAAAGAAGCGTCCCTCATGTATCGTAAAAGCAAATCTCAAGTAAAATTTGGCAAAAAGGGAGTCAGAGGGCTAAGACAACAGATAATGAATAATAGCAGATGGTGAGTGACATTAAGTCACTTAGAGTAAAACAAAAGTATTTCTATGTAAATAAAAAGTAATCAATCAGTTAAGAGTCAAGTTGTTTCTGAATTAGCACAAAATTCTTCAAACCCCAGGTTATATGTCAGAGGGGAGACAATGTCCATACAAGTGATACATTTCTACTTTGTAAACATGTGATCAAGTAAATCACACTGTCCAAAGGAAAAAGTCATTGTCTGGACTTAATTAAGCAATTAGGTAAGACCCTCGCATTGTATAATTACTGCATGGATGATTATCCTTCAGCTAGCAACAAGTCATTTAACCCTAAGTAATGCATTGAGAAGCTTCTAATTTCTTAAACAACCGTGTCTAAAGACACATCCGTGTGGGAAAGATGATAAGCTGTTTAAGAATGGTCAAATCACTGGCATGCACTGAGCAAACAAAACATATATGGAGATTGCAGAAACTACTCCTCCTCCCTGAGCTGCCACCTTATCGTGGTGGAGGAGTTTGTGCGTCCTGACGATCCTAGCGGCTATGTTGTCAGGGGCTCATGCCCCTGGTAGGGCCTGAAAGCATGCAGGTGGTGGGCCTCCCCTCCCATGGGCCCACCACCTGCAGGAGGGGCCATAAGGGTCGGGTGCAGTGTGAGCTGGGTGGCTGCCAGGCAGGGACCCTGGAGGTCTGATCCTTGGCTTCAAAAGCTAGCTCCAGGGAAGTGGAATGTCACCTCTCTGGCGGGGAAGGAGCCTGAGCTGGTGTGCGAGGTTGAGCGGTTCTGGCTAGATATAGTTGGACTCACCTCAACGCACTGCTTGGGCTCTGTAACCACTGTTCTTGAGAGGGGCTGGACCCTCTTCCATTCTGGAGTAGCTCGCGGTGAGAGGCGCCGAGCAGGTGTAGGCATGCTCATTGCCCCCTGGTGGACGAAAGGGTAGCCTCCCTCCACCTTCAGGTGGGGGGACGGGTCCTGACTGTTGTTTGTGCTTGTGCACCAAACAGCAGTTCAGAGTACCCACCCCTTTTGGAGTCCTTGGAGGGGGTGTTGGAGAGCACACCTTCCAGGGACTCCCTCGTTCTGCTGGGGGACTTCAATGCTCACGTGGGCAATGACAGCGAGACCTGGAGGGACGTGATTGGGAGGAATGGCCCCCCTGATCTGAATCCGAATGGTGTTTTGTTGCTGGACTTCTGTGCTTGTCATGGACTGTCCATGACGAACACCGTGTTCAGACATAAGAGTGCCCACATGTGCACTTGGCACCAGCACACTCTAGGCCGCAGTTCAATGATCGACTTTGTAGTCGTATCGTCGGACTTGCGGCAGCATGTTCTGGACACTCGGGTGAAGAGAGGGGCGGAGCTGTCAACTGATCACCACCGGGTGGTGAATTGGCTCAGATGGTGGGGGAGGATGCCGATCAGGCCTGGCAGGCCCAAAAGTGTTGTGAGAGTCTGCTGGGAATGTCTGGCAGAGTCCCCTGTCAGAAAGAGTTTCAACTCCCATCTGCGGGTGAGGCGGGGGACATTGAGTCCGAGTGGGCTGTGTTCCGTGCCTCTAGTGTTGAGGCAGCCAGCTGCAGCTGTGGCCGTAAGGTCATCGGTGCCTGTCGTGGCGGTAACCCCCGAACTCATTGGTGGACACCGGCAGTAAGGGATGCCGTCAAGCTGAAGGAGTCCTATCGGGCCTTTTTGGCATGTGGGACTACAGAGGCAGCTGATGGGTATCGGCAGGCTAAGCGGAGCGCAGCTTTGGCGGTTGCTAAGGCAAAAACTCGTCTGGGGTAGCTGGTGCTGGCTCTCCCATCTCTGGGGCTGAGGTCGCTGAGGTGGTTAAAAAGCTCCTCAGTGGCAGGGCCCCAGGGGTGGATGAGGTCCGCCCAGAGTTCCTTAAGGCTCTGGATGCTGTAGGGCTGTCTTGGCTGACACGCCTCTGCAGCATCGCGTGGACATCGGGGACAGTTCCCCTGGACTGGCAGACTGGGTTGCCTCCTGGACGCCTCCCTGGTGAGGTGTTCCGGGCACGTCCCACCGGAAAGAGGCCCAGAGGAAAACCAGGACATGGTGGACGAACTACATCTCTCAGCTGGCCTGGGAACGCCTCGGGATCCCTCTGGATGAGTTGGTGAATATGGCCAGGGAGAGGGAAGTCTGGGTTTCCCTGCTTAGCCAGCTGCCTCCGCGACCCGACACCGGATAAGCGGCAGAAAATGGATGGATGGATGGAGAAACTACTCAAATTTGGTTAAGAACTGTACAGTGCATTATTAAAAGCTGGAAGGATAGTGGGGAACCATCGTCTTTGAGGATGAAATGTGGTCAGAAAAAATTTTGAATGATAATATTAGATGGTCACTTTGGTGAAATCACAATATAATAAAAGCAACCGTAGAACTCACTGATATGTGTAATTGTGAAAGTAAGAGCATTTCCACACCAGTGTTGGGCACATTAATTTAAAAAAGTATAGTTACTTCTCACAAAAAGTAACTTAGTTAATGACAGAGTAGCAGTACTTTTATATAAAAAAAAAAGTTGGCTTGGCTAACAGCATTATGAAATAACAACATTATGAAACTAAGTAGAAAATCTGTCATTTTTAATATTTTTAAATGTTGAGATATGTTCTCTTTAACAGAACTTCAACTGTATGTTCAATTAAATAGAATTTTAGATCTGAATAATACATTAAATGGGAACTTCATAAAATAAACAGCTAAGAGAAAAAAACATTGATAGTAATATATATGTGGCTTCGTCTCTTTTGTTAATGGAGAGGTGCTTCACATGATTGTAATTGTGTGCAGGCAATGTGATTAAAACACTTTTTTTCTGGGCATAATGAACATTTCATAACAACATTGCTGTCTAGTATTTCACTCAAGGAAAAATAATGTCGGTGCTTCCAGTTTAAAAACCCTTTCTTTGTTTTCTGGACCGATTTCTCGATTTCTGCATGTGTGTTCAGCTTGCCCAAGCATCTGTCTGGCTTACCATGATGTTTGTATAATGTGTGTATATCATTTTGATTTTGTTGGGTTTAAAATGGGACAATGCTTATTAATTGACATGAGGTTCACCATGCAAATATGCCAGATTAAGCTCTAAGGCAAATCTGTGGCAGGTCCATGTAAGAAAACACATGAACATACAAGGATTGTTCAGATAAATAAACAGTTCATTAAAAATAAATAAGAGTAAGTCAGGGGAAGTAGGGAAGTACGCTTCTTTTTTCGGACTTATATGTAATTTATATATATATATATATATATATATATATTTTTTTATTTAAATGCAAGCATGAATTGTTTAACCACTTTTCTACAGACACCACTGAAGATGAAAGCTCCTGAGCAGAATTTTAGTTTTTGCATGTAGATAGATCTGTCATCTACATACATTTTACATGTTGCAGATGTACAAGCATCTGGCAAATCATTAGTATAAAGAGTAAATAAAATAAGGCCCAAGGCTGAAGCCTTGTGGAACACCCATATAATTATTTATTTATGGGGGAGTAGTATTGCTTACCGGAAGACACTGTTTTGATATTTTCCAGAAAGTTGATGAAAAATTATACTTTTTTGTTTTATGAATCAGAAGGTCATGATTAGCAGGCTTTTTAAAATCCAGATAAACAGCTCCCACCACACCTCTTTGATCCAGTTTTCATCCAGTGTTTTACAGTAAAGGATTTTTTCCTGTCACCATGTTTTTTTTTTCTAAAACCAAACTGCATTGGATGCAATATATTTTAGATTAAATTCAGATGTGATGTGATTTGTTCAGAGATGGCTTTTCCAATGACTTTTGAAGTAGCTGGGATAATGCTAATGGGTCTGTAGTTGGTCACATCTAAATGGTTTCCTGCCTGATTAATTACAGCAGTTTTACAAGCACTAAGGAAAACTTCTGTATTTATTTTGTCTTTCTTTGTTTTGTTTTTGTTTTTTAAAACAAGAAATGATCATTTCATTACTTTTTAAATCTTGTCCTGTGAAGCAATTATACCACTTCTGCTGTTACCTTGACTACAGCATATTAGCTGGAGGACTGTATTCCAACCACATTACACTGTATTGCAGCAGAATATTGCCGAACCGTAAAAAGAATAAAGGTTTTTGCAGTGACGTGACCTAAGTGGACTCAGCCTATCAGCTTCACTGTGTGTTGGGTGTTTTCATGAGTCCTTCACTGAACTGAAACTCAATTCACAAAAGGGCCTCATCTCTCTTAGATACACATTCATTCTGTCATTGCTAATGGTAAGCCTGACCCATTAGCATACAGGGCAGTGTATGTCAAAAATGATGCAAAATTCTACCATTAAACTTTCCTAAATGAGATTTCATTAAAAGGAGGTTGTGTGTGTGTGTATGTGACTGTGCAAACCCTATCTGACGCTGTGCAGAAACCTCCTGGCTGAAATATAACCACTCAAGCATTATAATCACGGCTACACTGGCACCATTAACATTTGCAGGCTAACCTGTCATCTTCTTCTTAGTATGCTTGAGTTACTGAACCAACTCTGTGTTTCATCTTGAAGCACAGCAGACTGTGTAAGTAAATCATATTCTCACCCTACATTTATATGAGTATAGGTACTTATGCATGACATCACCATTTCTGTTTGGTGAAACAGAATTTGCTTGCAATACTTGCCTTAACAGGTATAAGTATATTTTTTCTAGTAACCTAAATACAGTATGCTTAACTGGGTGGCCTGTGTACATGGGTCTGTTTTCTGCATGAGTGAGGTCAGTCAGAGGCCCTTTCCATGTCAAACTGCAGGTGGATCAAAGGCCACTAAGTAATAATGCAGATCTCAGAGGGTTTTTTTGCTTTTGAATGTTCATTGGGATCTTTGCTGGAATAAGAAATTCAGTTTTATCTTTGTTGAAGATAAAACTGAATTAGGTTTGCAATGTGCAGCGATGGCGCAGAATCAAAATAATGGCAGCGCTGAGCTCTAACCAGAACTCAACCAGAGAAGGATATGCTCCACATACAGTGGCAGAAGTCTCCCAACAATCAATCCAAATTCAAAACCAAGATGCAGTAATTTAATCTATTTAATTCCTCTTAATCAATATTTCCCTTTTAATTCAACTGTGTCTACCAGATTATAACCAAAACCAGCCCTAAGTCATAATAAATAAAGAACAAATATTTTCATTGACAGCTTGTAGGTTCCTGTTTGACTGTGGAACCTGCAGATTAAAGAATAATTGTGCTAAAATGAGTGTCAAGTTGATAGGCTTACACCTTCCTTTGTCTTCCTGATATGCTGGACAGGATGCATTTTAGTCATAGCTATTCTGACCAGTTCTTCTATACTTTGAAAACCCCAACAGAGGAAAAGAGAGGAAAAAGCAGGAGGACACCATCTGTGGGAGAAGTAATGCATCAAAGCAACGTTCAACTTTAACAAGCACAACTTCATCTGTAGTATCTGATGTTTTAATTGATTGAATGAAATGGCACATAAACACAACAGAAAGTATTTGATTCATTTTATAACACTGAATGGAAACAATATAATGGATGAGGCATTTTCAGCAGCACAAGTGGCAGGATTGAGCAGGCCATTGAAAGAAGTTGTACGCTCATTGTTTAGATGATTAAGATAAAGAAAATGGATCTCCTTCACACCATGTTACATACTAGGATAGGGGTGCCATCTTTAAAGGAATACCCTCCCCATTACCTCTGTTTACAACCATTGTTACCTGGTTAAATTTTTATTTTGTTTGGCTAAAAATGGTCATATCTATTGGATAAGGGAAGCAATCAAAAAAGAGAAAAGGAAATAAAGTAGACCTTATTATTCTGTGTAGTGCTGTATGCAAGAGCTGCTTATTAATTAGCAAACATAATGCTAAAATCTGATGCCATGCTGTTTTTTGGCTCAAAGGAAATTTATTACAATACTTCCTTTCAGTTATTTGCTTATTTTCTGCAGTCCTTTATGGTGAATCTTATGAGTCATGATATTAATAATGAAGATGTTTTAGAATTTGAAGTCATAAAAAGTCATTTTTAATGCATAAGACAAACAATTTAAATTTATTCATGAGGATTAGAAATGGACTTGAGATTTTAGAGTGTGAATGAGTTGGAGGAAGAATGAATTTAGACTTAAGGTTTCTTTTTTTTGCAAAATATAAACAAACCAGTGGGCTGCAGTTACACATATAATTTAAAAGATAATCAACACAAATGCTGCCTGAACACATTCGGCATTGTTTTGCATCCTCGCCCAGAAATTGAGATTCTTGATCAACTTCTTGTCAAAGTCTCCTAGTGTTTGATTTCTTAGTTTTGTCAAATGGTTATCACTTTCTGAGTAACTTCCATTTCACAATTCTTGATGCCAGTGTACTAAAGAGAACATTCAAATAGTTATTAATATTGATCTTTTGCCCTTAGCCAGTTTCATTACAAAA
This sequence comes from Melanotaenia boesemani, assembly GCF_017639745.1. NCBI lineage: Eukaryota > Metazoa > Chordata > Actinopteri > Atheriniformes > Melanotaeniidae > Melanotaenia > Melanotaenia boesemani. The sequence goes on from NC_055701.1 coordinate 7,634,368, forward strand.
GATAGACAGAGTTCATCACATTTTAATGCTCAATTTCTGTCATTGTATGGGAATTTTTGTGGAAAGTTATTGATTGAAAAATACCAAAATTACCAAAAGCATGGTTATAAAGCACATAATGTATGGCCAATATATATACATTGACATAAATTAAAACTGCACAAAAATTAAGATATTAGAGTTAATATGCACATACGGTACATGAAATAATTTCAAAACCACACACACACACACACATATATATATATATATATATATATATATTCATCGGGTCATTATGACTAACAGCACAAAAAGAATAAATAAATAAAAACACAATCATCTACCTACCACACTCGTATGTTCACTGCATCTCTTTATAAATTCATTATTTTCCTATTTTAAAGAAAATGGAGGTCAGTTACATCAGATTCAATGATATGCATTGCTGCAGGCTAATTCACCCTTTTCATTGTAATTAATCTTCAGTAAAAACTGTCTGCCACCAGTATTTGAATTTTCAAGGATGTGTCATGGACACACCAATTTATTCTGAGGTGAATCTGCTGTTACAGAAATTCTCACAGAGGACAGATGAAGCATATTCACAAACATTTAATGAATGTAAATTTACAGAAGAAAAGGATGGTATAATGCTAACATATAATAAAAATTAATAATGAAATACCCACAATACACTCATGGCCCGCTCCTAGATGACATCAACAAAGGTCATATCTAAGTCAGGTTTTGAAGGGCAACTATGGTGAGATGGTCAACATCACAATTTATCTGGGGTTTATAAAACAAATCCACGACTTGAGTCTTTAAACATATGTTTCATTCTCCATGCAGAATATATGTTACAAATCCCCAACAATCTGTTGTCCAGTAACACCCTCTCATCAGTTTCAGCATTTGCTTTGTTGTGTTTGACTGCTCACAAGCCCATGCTGCCTTGAACACAGCAGCATGTCAGAACTGTATGGATTACAGGAGGCACATTGCCAAATTTGCCATCAGGACCATCAGACTCGCTCTCTGGGTTCATTTCCTCCAACTGTGCCTGCACTGTCACTTTCAGCAATAAAAGCTGGCACAGTGTACCCAAAAGGTATTCTACCCCCATGGAGATGATATATAAAGTCATTTCTTCTAAAAAGTTAAATCAGGTGTTACTAAGGTGGTTGACAGTAGCTGTGTTTGTTTTTTTTTGTTTTTTTTTTGTTCTTAACTTAATAATCTATACATTTTCGATTCACAGTAGTCTATTAAAAATGTGATGACCTGGTTTATGAAACTTCAGTAAAGATTTTATTAGCATATGACTTTGAGCATTAATTCTCAATGGGATTGTGTTTGCAAATTCTTATTATTTTCCATTGGGTGGAAAAATCATCTATTTGTCCTTGCAGATACTTTACAATGATATATATAGTTTTATATAGTTTGCCTTCATTAACTTTACATCATTAGATTTGTTAGTGAAACAGCTGTAAAATCTACTAGTCATAAGACACATGAAAATTGTTAAAAACAGCAAAAGGAAGCAAGGAGACGTCTAAATCACTGGTGCTGTGCAGATGTTGTTAAATCATTTAGGGATGATAAATGTTGTGAGAGAAATTATGAAGAGGTTCTGAGATTTCCTCTTTGACAAAGTAGTTGACAGGTGGTAGAAACGATTAATTCTTCAAACAGGACATTTTATCCTCTTAGGAAAGTGGGGGTCTGACTGGTAAAAGCCCAAGACTCAGATTTATGACTTGGTTTCCAGTTCCACAGGTCAACAAAGGTCAACTCTCCAACCTGGACTGGGGGAGTACTGCATTAAGTTATATCAAAGATCTGGGACGTTTCTGAAATTTTATCTTCGGCAGCCACAAATCTACCAGGATTTGCCTTATAATGAACTAAATGTTTTATGGATTTGAGATGTGAACATATGGATCTGATGGGAACATTGTCTACTTTAAAGCTGTTTCCGCCCTCTCTGAACTTGTGTTTTTCTTTAAATGATAGGTAACCCACCTTCACAGGCAATCTAATGGAAACAGACCCTGGACACACCAAGAACTGTTTTTCTTACAAACATCCCAAAGGGTAATAAAACATGTGAGGTTTTCTCTGTGTCCCACCACAGAAGAGGCTTTTTATGTTTAAAGAGTAAAAGATTCTGTCTTTATCATTTTATTTTCATTTATATATGTGTGTTTATTTTGATGCATATCATATATAGTGCATAGTGCATATCATATATACAACCATTATCATTTTGTGAAAGGTTTAATCAACAAGCTCGATTAGTTTGTGATCTAAAACTTTATCAGCATGTGTTTATCTTTTTAAGGTATGACCCTCTAATGCTTCATTGATGATTTTTCATCAATAATGTTTCATTTAAGGCTTTTTGGTCAAAAGTTAAAATCCACACACATTATATATATATACATATATATATATATATATATATGTATATATTAGTGCTGGGCATGTTAACGCATTAATCGTGCATTAACGCAACGCTTTATTAACGCTGTTAATTTCTTTATTAGCGCATTAAGGTTTTTTTTTTGTTTTTTCTTTTTTTTTTCGATGGCCGCCGGCTTTGATCACAGAAACATGGCGTCCATGTCTCCCTTCCCTGCTGCAGCGGTGCGTCTGATGTAATCAGGAGAGAGCGGGTTTATTAGAATGAAGAGATGTTTTCTGCCTGGAACTTAAGAACAAAGAAGAAGAAGCAACGTTTCTTTTTGTCTAAACTCATGCAGATGGGCAGAACATTGTGATTTTTCGACAGGAAACTGCTACCAAAAGACAATGAGAAACTTTTGATTCGTCATTTTTTTTTTTTTAATAAATGCGGTTTTAATTTATGCCAGACAGCAAAGGTAAGACATGTTTTCTGATTTTTACAAATGTAAAGCATAAATCGGGCCTTCTTCTGCCTCTGGTTTAGTAAATCCTGGTCATAGCGAGATGAAACTTCCAGCTGTGTCCATCTGTGAGATGTGAGCTTTCAGTGGCAGAGTCAATTATAGGTGTTTATGCAGTCGGGTGTTCATGGAGAGACAACATCTGTGTTTACATATTTTTCGGACTTTGTGTACTTGGTCTTTTAATTATTTGTTGTCTTAACTGTGTGTGTTGGTCATAGAAATGGTTTTGCTGAGCTGGTAGCTGAGTTTCTGGACTTTCTGTGGATACCACAAGTTTAGTTGCACATCTGATGCTACATCTGGAAACGAGATGTTAACCCCTTAACTCCCATTAGCGGAGACTGCAGGTGCAGTCAAGCTAAAAACGAAACTTTAGAGAATTTATAGGCGAGAAATCTGGATAATGAAGCAGTGAAGGTGCATGGATGGAGTTATTGTGCATGTTGTGAATATTTATCTCTCCTCACCATCTAGAAGCTGTGAGATTCTAATCCTGCTTTCTGTCTGTTCACCTGATGCTGATATTCATCACATATTGTTCCTTCTGTGTTTAGAAGGAAGCAGCTTCACAGCTTTTAATTCGTCCTGATGACATTTTACCTGTTAGTTAGTAAATCCTAAACATTTCATCATTCTTTCTCACGAATATTTGATTTTATAAATATATATGAAGAAATATTTTAACTGTTGCTGTTTAAAGAGAAAACTGCTGTTAAACCTGTTTATGTGTTTAGTGCAGGGGTCTGCAGCCTTTTTAATCCAAAGAGCCATTTTTCCCTCAGCCAGCTAAATAAAACTCCTTTAGAGCTGCAAATGGTAGGAGACTTTTCTTAATAGATATATATATATATTTTTTTTTTTTTTATATATATAGATATATTTTTAATGAAGAGACACCATAGGATATTTGTTATTTTTGATGAACCACATTTCATTTCCATTTTTAAGGTTTTAAAATAAAGAAAAACATAAAACCTTTATAAAAAGAGGATAGACAGACTTTCTTCTAAGGGATGTAGATATTTGTGGAAAATGATGTCAAAGGAAAAAAAAATCCCTGGTTTCCAACCTAATAACAAGAAAGATAGATTTAAAAAAATATTTTAGCTACTTTTTAGAGGCATTGTGGAAGGTCCAGAGAGCCACAGAGTTGCAGGTTAAACACCCCTGATGTCGTGTTTGTAAACCACAATTTACTGCATTTTCTTTATATAGCTGTGGGCCTTCTTTTAAAGGAAAGAGAAATTTTGCACGTAACAATGCGATTAATAGCGATTAGAAATTTTATTGGTTGCCCAGCACTAATACATATATACATATATACTATACACAAAGTATGATTTCAGAGGGCAGGTGCAGCTCTTACAGCTTTTGTGCGTCCAGAGGATTTTTTTTTTTTGTTTCAAACAGTCAAAGTCCACAGATAGTTTCCTACATCGTTTTTATAGAAAGAAATATTATCCACTATTCACTCTGATGATTAAATGTGTATCAAGCAAGTTAAATCTATCCTAAATCGTTTTTATTATCCACCATTCACTCTTTATCAAGTATGTAAGTAAGGTAATCAAGAAAGAAAGACAGGTGACAACCTATTTAAAATTAAATGTAACATTGCCATTGATCGTGACACTTTATAAACATTTTGGCATGTCCATGAAGGATGGAGATTTAACATTTGTGGACCCTGACCACTGCTGGTTGGAACGTTGCGGGACGACAAAATGTTGCTCCATTCTCGTCTCTCTGGACTGACGGAGCCCGATACGCCTGCAGGCTGCTTTCAGAGCGATGAGCTGTCACAGACATGATCTGGCATGTTTCCAGCCCGGCGTCTGAGTTTCTGTTGCCACGATTACCAACTAGCATTTAGCCAGCGCAATAATTTACAACAATCAGGCTATTTGACCGGAACTTCTTTTATACAGTAGTAGCGGTTTAAAAGTTCCCCTGTTTCCATGATGGGTCCTTGACTGGTCCTTGACTGGTCCTTGACTGATCCTTGGTCGATCCTTCACAGGTCTGTGGGGGTAATGTAATCCCCCGCAATGACGTCGTCAGCGAGGCTCTGCCCCTAAGCAGCCCAAGTAAAAAAACAGCTGCAATCCCTCTTTTGTCCACGGGGAGGAGCAGTGATTTGATCTTGCTGCTCTCTAAACAGTTTATAATGAGCTGTGTCGCTCATTTGTTGCATTTTTGCCAACATTTAAAAAATGATTTGATTTGAAAATGGCGTCAAATAAATGTATCAAAAAAGCCGACATGTGTAGCTAATGGTGTTATGAGGCAAAGCACAACCTCCTCAAGTCGGCTAAGTGGTGAATGTCACTAGCAGCGAGCTTTCTAAACATCCCGAGGAGCGCTGCCAGCGGTCATTTGACTGCAACGTAAGTTATTCACCAGCCCAACCTATATTCTGAATTAGGCCTCAAAGTGCTATTATCCTAAGTAGATAAGTAAATAAATGGTTTATACTGTGAAATGAAGTGTCCCTGGATTTTATTCATAGCGATCTAGTGATAAAACGTGATAAAACGTCATACAGCTGTGTCTCAGCGGTGGGACAGCTGCCTGCCCGCTGTCTGAAGCAGGCACATGCGCAAAGGCTGGTAGGAATGACAGGAACCAGCAGCCTATCAGCACACAGGGTTTGTGATCTTACAGCCAATCAGAAGCAGAGTAGGGCGGCCATTTATTACAACTCCATAGCCGTGATATACGACAGTTTGGCTGAGAAAGAGTCTCCCTGAGCGGCTCTGTGGAAGTTTAGACGTGCTAAACTGCTCGTAAATATTGATGTGTTTACTTTTCCAAACAAGTAAGCAGGTAAAACTATAGACAACAACTATATAATAAAAGTCCTAAAATACCAGGTTCAGCCGTTTAGTTTTTAATACACTATAAGCATGGTAGCGTGACTGGCGGTCATCAAAAGACCGCTGGCGGCGCTTCCAGTGTTTAACACTAGAAAACCCAGAGATTTCTTATCCCTCTACCATGCCCAGAGTACAACCAAAAGGCTGCCCGGTTTGAAATTAACAATTCAATGGCCAACAATTAGCACCTTTACATTTGTAAACACAGCCATTACCTGCCGTTAGCTGTTCAAGCATACTCCTTGGGGGGAGGAGTGTGCTTGAAAAGAGCTAGGGACTGTGCTGTATAGTTTCACTCACCACAAACGGTATATGTGCTTTTGACCATTTCTCACATTTTCATGTACCCTTTATTAAGCATTGGTCATGTGAGTTTTCATCGTCATCACACTATTGTACGCCCAGCTTGCTTTCAAGTGAGAGATTATCACGTTTCTGTTTCCACAAAGGCAAGAAGGAAAGCATAATCAAGTATTTCAAATGAGAGATAATTACATTCCTTTTGACCTGGGAACAGAAAAGCAAAATCAATTTAATGTTCCTCACTTCCTAATATGGTGCAACAAGGTTCACAGTCCTCAATGTTTTTAGTAAAAAAAAAAAAAATTAAAAAACACCTTACTAACAGGGTGGAATGGAACATAACAGAGTGGAACAGAATATAACAGGGTGGAAAATATTTGTTCCCAATTCCAAATAAAAACGCTTCAATGGCCAGATGATCAGCAATGAATAAAGATATTTCTACAGTGATCCAGATTTTTTGTTTGTTGTTTTTTTTGTTTTACATTTTAGATTTTGTAAGAGATGGGTGTGTTTTAACAACAGCAGTTTTATCCGTGACTTTAATCGATAATTATTATCATTATCCAGTGTATAAAAATGTTGGTGTAAAAACGCCAAAGATAGATAAGCATGATGCTGAACTTCGTGGTCTTAGCTCCTGGTTTGGTGTGTCTTGTTCTGTTTATTATCATTCTGAAAGGTATACCAAGTTGTGGGCTGCATATATGCAGCCCACAACTTGAACAAAAGCTAAATTCCTCAACATTCGCACTTGCTCCATAAAATTACCATCTCCAAGGCTCCTCCACCACCACTTTGACTATGGATTGATAAGTAAATGAGCCGCAGTTTTGTAATTGTTGCATTGTCAAAACAGTTCTGTTAGTGTTGTCACACAAAATTCAGTAGACTAGTTGGTTCCTATGCAGTGAATTTACATGTTATTACAAAAATACACAATAATAAAATAGGCAAGTGGCAAGATTAGAATAATGTTATAAGTTCTGCGCAAAGACTCCTTTTTCATTTTCTAAAACAAAACTGACATAAACAATCTTGAAAAAAATGTGCACGTAGGCTATGAGGAAAGAATGAATGCAATGAAGTAGGGACTGGTTGAATAAACACGGTTTAACTGGACGCCTAAGCGAGCGCGTTGCAGGATGGCTCCAGATTTTATTGTCAAATGGTTCCAGGTCAACCAAGTCCGAACTGCTTAGAGCAGAGTCCTGCACGGTTCTGTTTTGCTACGCATACCTGCTCTAACCCGTTAGAATGACTCCCGAACCTGACTCGTCACCAATGTATTTATTCCATTTAAATCCGAACCAGACTGATGTTTAACCCGCGACCCGAGCCATTAACGCATCATTGCCATGCTGCACCGCTTCTTTTCCATTATTATAGCCTATTGTTGTTTTATCATTGTGTTAATCTAAAACACATAGATAGCCTATGAATGTTTATTTTAAGCTTGCTCAGCATTTTTAAAACAGCTTTATATTCCTCTGACTGAACCATTTCAGAGTGAAGACTAAACCAGACCAGTGTGTTTTATTTTGCCACTGAGAGGGTATTTATAATAGGCTACTCGGAGATTGCTGTGCTTTAACAAAATGTAATCCACCTTTCCTGGCAGCAGCTGTGTTCTCCGTTCCTGGACTACAAATCCGGCGGCAGAAAACTCTGCTGCGCAAATACCAGCGTAAAATAAACTTTCATATATTTTCTCTGTGTTGTTGTAGTATATTCAGATGATAAAACAACAATATAATAAAAAAGAAGACTCGAAAGGAGGAACCGCGGTGCAGTAGGCTATGGCACACGTTAACGTTAAAAAGCACACTGCTTGTTGTAAATACTTGGTTTATGCTTTAAGAGGTAAATATTTTGGTTAACATGTTGAAGAAATATCGTTGTTTCTTTTTTCATCTCTTGCTATGCTATTGAATTTGGCAACATTAACATGGAAATTCACTGCATTAGGACCGACTAGCCTACTGAATTTCTGGTAGCATGACAACACAAACTGGACTCGTTTGACCACTCTTACCCAATGTGCAACAATCACAAAACTGGGTCACTTGTTCAGCTGCCTCATTGCGGCTCATTTACGTATCAATCCACAGTCAAAGTGGTGGTGGAGGAGCCTAAGAGATGGTAATTTTCTGGAGCAAGTGCGAATGTTGAAGAAGGCGCATGTTCAAGTTGGGGGCTGCATACAGTACCTTTTGGAATGGTAATCAGAGCGTGTCGGGGAATAGCCCACCTGGAGGGGTGACGTAATCGGGATTCCCGGCGAGCAGGAAGTCGCAGCACAGCGAGTGTTGGATGTCCCCCCGCGATTAGACACATTGAAGTGGAAGAAATTATCTCCGATCCTGCGTGGGGCTTTTATCTGTTGCCCTGTCTTCTTATGGAGGTGAAATAAATAATATGAGAATAAAATAACCCTTCCTAGCTACCTCAAACAGATTCTGTGTTGCTTGATCCAAATCTGATTTGTCTATGTTAATAATGCTAATATTAAAAGATTAATCAGTATGATAAATACATCCTATTGAGAATAGAGCTAGGGGCTGTGATCCAGTATTTGAAAGGTTTTATTAACCTACTAGCATTCATTTCTGAATAAAACAATTGGCAGCGCACAAGCATGTTACAATTTCACATTCCACGTCAAACGATAATTATGTATTAAGTTTTATGCATTTTTATGAATTGTGACTGGCCATCAGAGGTGCTTTGAGTGGCGCCTCTGCCGGCCAGTGTAAATTCAGATAAAATCTGACAGACTACGGGCGATGAGAAGTCTGTGAGAGAAGCGCCATCTTCTGGGTCTACCCTATATTACAAGGAATGGGTGGAGTTTGATTAAAACATCGACACTCCCAGGAGAAGGAGGGGGCCTCTCTGGCGGCTGGAAGTTGGAAGGCAGCTGGCTGGAACTGGAATGGAACTGGGCTGGAAGCCGGCAGGTATTCGGCTGGCTTTCAGCTTGGATGGGAACTTTTAACACTAAAAGTCCCAGGAATTTTGATATCTCCCTAAAGTCCCAGAGAAGGGTCGAAAGACCTTTAGTCCAAACTGACGACTCTGCTGGCAAAAATTAGCATCTCTTCATTTGTAAATGCAGCCATTACCTGAGGAATGCACCCATTGCATCCAGCCCCTCCTTGTTACCTTGAAACGTCTGGTAAATTCTGTGGCAGTGGGGGATGGTGGGCTGAGGGGGATAAATAGTAGCTAGCTTCACCTCCAACAAATAGAAGGAAGCAAAATGCAGAGGCGGCTTACAACTCAGCAGGCATTGGACCTGATCCTCAACGATACAAACCCTTGTGACTCAGATGGAGAAGAGATACAAATTCAGCTGGATTCGGACTCTGACTCTGAGCAGTCTTCAGGTAAGATTTGAAACTATTATTGAACTTTTTGGTATGACAAATTTCTTTCTTTCTGCTTTGTCCTGTACTGTGAGTTGCAACACTGGAATTTCTCCATTTTTGTACAAATAAAGGATTTTTTTAATCTTATTTCCAAAACATCCTATTTTCGTCCTCTGAAATTGTGAAATTGTTTACCTTGCAGATGATGAGACTGCTCCACTGCCAGAAAAGAGGGCTCGGTTGGGAAGTGAGAGGACAGAGATGGCTAAAGATGGCACAGTGTGGCATGAAGAACAGCTGGGGACATGTCTTAATTTCACCCCAATAGAACCATACGGCACAGATGGAGAGCCAACTGCTAAGGCCAGAAGAAGTATCCGGACTCGTCTTCAAAGCTTCTTCTGTTTTATAACACTTGAAATGCTTCGTAGCATTCAAGAATGGACCATTCAGCATGCACGGCAAAAGGAGCAGGCAGAATGGTTCATGAACCTCCCAGAACTAATGGCATTTATTGCAATTATTATCTTGCGGGGGGTGAAGAAAGTTCCATCACTACGTGACAATTGGTCAGCAGAGCTGGGAAACCCACGAATCATTGCTACTATGGCCCGAAACCGCTTCCAAAACATCATGCAACACCTACGCTTTGATAACATGTTCACACGCAGTGAGCGAGTGGAGACAAATAAGTTTGCTGCAATTTCTAATCTGTGGGAATCTTTTGTCAATAACTGCATCAGATCTTATAACCCTGGTCGACACATCACTATTGATGAACAGCTTTTCCCGACAAAGACTCGCTGCAGTTTTCTGCAGTACATTGCAACAAAACCGGACAAATTTGGCATAAAACCGGACAAATTTGGCATTAAGTTTTGGCTGGCTTGTGACTTGAAATCAAAGTACATTTGCAATATCCTGCCATATCTTGGCAAGGACCCCAGTAGTCCCAGTGGAGAGAGACTCTCTGAGAGTGTAGTGATGAGGCTGATGGAGCCGTTCATGGATAAGGGCAGAACTGTAACAACAGACAATTTTTTTACATCGCTGTCCCTTGCGCAACGACTGCTTAGCCGGAAAACCACCATCCTTGGCACAGTCAACAAGATTCGCCGGGAAATTCCTCAGTCAACTAGACAGAAGGACCACACTAAATTCACCACTCGAGTGTTTTCCACCACTGGTGCAACACTCACAGTATATGCGCCGAAACGGAAAAAGACTGTCTATCTTCTCAGCAGCATGCACAATGTGGTTGAGACTGAGAATACCACCAAAAGGAAGCCAAACACTGTCACACAATACAACACCACAAAGTGTGGTGTGGATGTGATGGACCAGATGGTGCGGGAGTACAGCGTGCGTGCAGGAACACGGAGATGGCCAGTCGCCGTGTTCTACAACATGATCGACATGGCGGCACTAAACGCTCATGTTCTTCATAAGGAATGCACCGGAGTGCAGGAGAGAAGAGTGGACTTCCTGGTTGAGCTCGCGAAAGAGTTGGCCAACTCTCATGTGAGTCAGAAGAAGGCACATAAGGAGCAACTGCTTCAGCAGCAACCTCCCACACCTAGCCCTGGGAAAAGGGCAAAATGTCAGGTCAACCATCGATGCAAGAACAATTGCGCAACTGTAAGATGTGTTGACTGCTACAAATACACATGTGGCAAATGCAGGATGGAGATACCATGGAAGTGCCAAGCATGTTTGGACTTAGCACAGACGGACTGCTGAAAGAGCAGAAAAGCCATTCACACAAGGGCATGCCACTGTAGCCTTGTGTAAATATTTGTGAAATTGTTTCATTACTTGCATTATTTTAACTGTTTTGTTGTTTTTTTTATGACAAAAATAAAAAGCATTGGAAAAAATTCACAGTTGTTCTTTTATATCTTTGTCATGTTGACATTTATGCCCTCTTGACTTAGACACTAATGCTTCTGGACATTTTACTCACAGACCCTGCCTGTACCACCACAATCAAAAAATGTTCATTTTAAATATTCAAAATTGTTCATTGCTTGGGCTTTTTGGACATAAGGTACATGAACATTGGGTTAGAAAGTTTGAAAAATTGGTCAAAAATTCTGAAAAATTTGTATTTTTTCATTTGTATGAAAAGAGGAGAGCTGGACCTTTTAAAGTGATTTTTAAAAAAAATATGAATTCATCATTTTGTCATATCATTCTAAATTGTTTGCTTTTTTATTGAAGGCCCACAATGATTATCTTTTTTTTTTCTTCTAAAAGCACACAAATGTGTCGAGGAGGTATATATCATATATCATATCAAATATATTTTTAATTATTTGAAATATACTAGAATGCAGGAAAACCTTTCTGAATCTGTTTGAGGTCTACTCCAATCTCATACTCAGGGGACCAAGCAGTGTCTCAAGCCAAGCTTTGGGCAAAAGTTGACAGTCCGGTTTCAAGAGTCTACAGTGTCTCCCCTAAGTATGCGCCCTCCTGGGGTGTGCCAGTAATTGACTCGTCTACAAACAAAAGAAGCTGTTCGCAGCTTAAGACAGGATTTTAGCTAAAATCCTACTGGTCAATCGACCCATCTCTGGGTTGTAAAGGTAGAAAGGTCCATTGACCCCTCTCTGGGACTTCTAGTGTTAAACCGCTACTACTGTAGGTGTCCATTATCACTTTTTAATGGACACTTTACAGCCAATCAAAATTGAGTATTTACCCAGACCATGGTATAACTATATATACACACACAGAGAGAGAGAGAGTTGCGTGCAATACTTTCTCTAAGATTTAGGGCTACTTTTTGTGATGTACCATTGTAGATACAATATTGATTTCTCTGTTATGGTTCTTAATATATTTTTTGAGTACCCTCTTCATGCAACTACCAAAAATCCATGGAAATGTGCTGGTTCTGTATGAACAAAGCATCCAAATGATGAAAAACCTCAAGTGGAAAAGTCTAAACTTGTCTCCGTGTAGATGTATGGTTAATACTAACAATCACAGAGGCTCTGTAAAATCTAACTTACACAGACCCTCTGTGGTCTTCAGGGACCCCAGGTTGGGAAACAAGGCTCTATATAATAAGCTTTAAATTTTAGAATTTTTACATTTCTAATGAAAGATACTCATAAAGATTTTTTTTAGTTTAGTTGATGCCATCTTTGAGTCCAGTTAGCATGAAATAGTGTAGGTCTCCTGGGGGGAAGTCTATTAGGTTTGAAACATGATTATACCATGCACAAATGAGTGGAAAAAATGAGCCAAAGAAATCTGTATCATCTTGATGTAACAGCACCAATATGCACAATAAGATAAATCTAGACACATTCTCTTTTGTTTTGAATATATCAACCAAAATCCTGTTATAATTTAGAGCCAAAACATCAAACCTTAACAGAACCTTTGGGTAGTTATGATGAGCAAAATTGTCCTTAGCTGATTTTTATTCATTTTATTTTTTTTACTTAAAAGGCATAAATTCTCTAATTGTGCTGTATAGTCATAATAACAGTAAGTTCAAATTGAAAATTAAAACTTGGGATTAAAAGTTGCCCATACAAGAAATATCCTTATTATAACAGTTCATATCTTAAATTTATAATACTGAAGATGAAAACATTTGAATGATCAGGTCCTCTGCTCTGTAAATCACTTTTGTAAGGTTGCAGGGAAACAAGAACCTTCTTTCTTGTCTGTATTTCTCTGTCTGACAAACAAACAGCAGCCCATCTGACCAGAATGGGTATAAGGTAAACTGTTCCAACAAAAGCCTGAGATAAAAATAGAGCAAATAAATTGAAAGCAACATGGGTTTCAGTAGCTTCCATATTCCTGATTTTCCCAGGTCATTTTGGTTGCTCATCATGTTAAAACCTTTGTCCTATTTTTTTTTTCTTCACTGAAAGCTGACACTGGCTGCTTAAGGTAATGAGATGTTAAATTAAATAGGGAGGGTATGCGTCCCAATATGTCTACCATTGCAGAAGCATAAGGCTGGATAATGCTCCAACTGTTTCTCAACATGTGTTGGTTTCATGACCACTTTAACTCGTCTCCTTTACTGTGATTGTTGGGATAGTGTACAAATTCTTAACTAAAATCAGAAATGTAATTGCAAACACATCAACTGCTGAAGCTGAGGGATTTTTGTATATTTATCAGATTTTCTTTTATTTCTTTATTTTATTATTTATAGGCAGCAACATGTTTTGAATAAAAGTTGAAAGAGACAAAAAGGAATGAAAAAGGCAGATTGGATCTACCCCTGGTTACTGGATGCATTCTCTTGGGGCTCAATCATGTTTTCACTTCATCCATGTTCAGACATAAATGACCTTGGTCCTTTTTTTCTGATTTTTTTGTGATTTGTTTTGGTCTGATGTTCACATGTCACAGGATGTCAGAACAAAAAATGCACTGTAGCCTTTACAAGTTGTCTTAACCCCTAAACTTTTGCATGCACATGCTACTGCTGAATGTTTCAGATGCTGTTCTCTAAAAACATAATACGTTGTTAAAAAAAAAACAAAAAAAAAAAACAGTCCAGCATGAATCAACCATTAATTTTTCTGTTTCAGTGGCAAATTCTATTTAAAATATCCTGTTCATCATATTGTTAACATTTTGACATTGAACCAAGACGACATCTGATACATGACAAGTGATTGAGACGTTGACACTTTTAAGTATTGGGAAACCCACCATTGTTTGCTTTTGTGTGAATGAATTGTTTGCCTGCATGTTTCCCTACATTCATGATATGATCGATGTAGACTTTTATAAGTCTCATATGAAGGACAGAAGAATGATTGCAAGATATAACTATGTGATGCTACAGCTTTAAGCCAACTAGAAAATAATGAATTTTGTTGAGCTTACATGTTACTATGGCAACCCATAAAATGGTGCCTGTTATGTTTTAAAAAAAGAATGTGTTTTAGCCCAAGAAGTCATAGTTTTCCAACTTCAGTAAAAAATTCCCCTAAACCTAAAAAGGAAGTAGAAAAAGTGCTTTATTAAAATACAATACATGTCAATACATGTGTTTTTTTTTCAATCTCACAACACACAAAAGCTTGGAAGTGTGTGCTCAATGTGTGCTGCAGCACATAAACATTTAAGAATAATTTCACTCAATCTGAATATAAAGTGTAAGTCGGCAGTTTCATCATCAATAAATGTTTGGATGTTCTTTCTTTTTTAGTTCTTTTCAGAAGTGAAACATGTTCAATGAAAGTCTTGCAAAATCAAAAATTTTACCTTCACTTCACGTTTGTAGCTAGATAAATTCATAAAGGATTAAAACTAATGACCATCATTATTCACTTTTAAAAAGTCATAGCTGAAATAAATCTAATGTGTGGCTTGTTAGGCAGGCTGCAAGTGCAACTGTAAAAAATTTGCTGGGTTAATTGTAAGAGTATGTATATATAATATCCATGTCCATATACACAAATCCTACACATGTAACACTAACTCTTTGGTGAGGTCTGTAGGAGCTTTTTGGAAATGTGCATGTAATCAGTCAGTATGCCGTAGACGTGGATGATAGTGATACTCCTGCAAAGTCTTTCCTAAAAACAAGCGCCATCCCTTTTGAATGGATGTTGATCAAATCAAATCAAACTTTATTTATATAGCACCTTTCATACATAAAAAATAGCAACTCAAGGTGCTTTACAGAGAGTAAAATCCCCCAGAACCCCAACCCAAGAGCAGAAAAGATCCAGACATATATGTTCTGCAATACTCAGCCTGTTCAGTCATGAATATGTACTCACAAAGATTGTACATCACAGGAAAACTGCTCTTGTTCAGTACTTTTCTGGGGCTTGTTATTGTACAGTATGTTGACAGTGTTTATGTAAGTGTGCAGGGCTCATGTAGGCTACCTATTGAGCTGTATACTTATGCAGTTAAGGTCATTAAGATTACCTTTTCTCACAAGTGTAAGTCCACATTTCACCACCCTCTCCTCTGTTATTTTCCCTCCATTTTTCTCTTGTCTCTTAATAGAAATCATCTGTTAAAGTGAAGTATGTGGCTACTTGTTCACATTCAGTAAAATAGACCTCTGGTGGAACAGCCCAGTGTGAACAGTGAACATGTGTAACCACACCATTACCTGTTTGTGTTTCCCATCTGTCAGTTCATTCTGCACGGTGAGCAATGTGTTACACTGCAACTCCATTTACGGCACATTTTCAGTCTCACAGGCTGACAAATACAGCACACACCCAAGCGCACATGTCCAATGTGTGTTGCACTGTATATATTGTGATAAATTAGATGACTTTGTCCATTGTTTGCGCCGTGGGCAGCAATTACCTTTTACATGATTCTCCTGGAGCAACACAAGGATATAATGGTTTGTCAAATGTATCAAAAGATAAAGCATTAATGAGGTAGATGGTATGTTTTGGTTTTTTCCTTTAACTAAGGTTTTATGTAATAATTTCAGCATTTTTGTTTTTGTCTTTTCAGATGTTTCAGATGGTATACTTGAGTTTAAAGACGTATTGACCGATCTTTATTGATATTGGTTAAAGTCATGCACAGAAATTTTATTTCATTTAGACAATAGATTTGCATTTCCAAAATACTGTTTTTTCAGGAAATGAAAATAATCATTTTGCCCTAAGAGTAACACATGGTATTGTTGATATGGTCATGTGACATTGTGTGGTGCACAGCTCCAGGAAGGAAGGAGATGCCATGTCATGAAGAGGTTTTGCAACTAATGATCAAACTAATTTCTGAGGTTACTCACAAGTTAATCATTGGGTCCAGCCGAGCGACGACCTGGAGAGAAATGATCATGGGAGGAGAAGTTTGCCACCTAAATAGCGGGAAAAGCATTTGCCGGTGTGATGAGTTGTTAATAAAATAACAGAAGCATAGATAGTTCATACCAAAGTAAATAATAAAAACTAGAAAAAAACTGTCATTCCAGAACAGCTGTGTGAATGCAATATGCTGGATGATTGAACAAAAATTTTTTTTTTTCAAACAATTTTGTAGAAAAAATGTATACTGGTTAAGTGCCACTGATAATAAGGATGTATGTACCATGAACCGGTGTTTCCAAAAACAGATGGGCAGTAAGACCTGGGAAATTTGACTTTTATCTTAATAAAAATGTTCCAAAACAGATTATACAGTTACTTTTGGGAGATATTACTGTCAAGTGTATCACTGATTGCATAATTTCCATCCAGTATATAGACAGGGTTGAACTGTTTTACCTTGATTTTCAGGTCAACTGTTGAGAACATGCCCACACAATGAAGCAATTTATTGTATTTGCGGACAAGCTAAAGGCTCTTTTTGAGTGATGCAACACTACATGTAGACCAGACTTGCTCACACTGTTCCACGGCAGTCGAACAACCAGCCCCAAGTGAACATAATCCCAGCTGGAAGCCTTCAGATTGCTGCAGCTGTGATGTTCACAAGATCCTCATTTTTGAAAATTTTACAGGTGAATCATGCTTATGGACTGGTTATGCCTGGTTCTGTGAGCATTAAAAATATAAAAAAATGAAATTAATTAATTAATTAATAATAATAATAATGATAATAATAAAAATAATAATAATGTTTTTGAAGTACCAGAGAAACCCGCTCCTCCCAACCATCCACTAGCAGTAGAAGTATGATCGAACTGACAAATTGACAAAAATAATATTTAATGTTTGTGCATGTAAATCAAAGTATTATCCATAAGATTAAGATAAAAGGGTTTTTTTTTTTTTTTTCTTCTTTTTTTTAGCCATGTGGGGCTGCAGACACCACACCAGGTACCCTCATCACCATGGGTCAATGTGTTTGGTCAGGTGTAACAAGTGAAAGAGGTGCAAGTCTTTACCCTCTTATACTGTTCCACAAATGTTACACTAACAAAGTTTTATATGAAACTTCCTAGTCATTCTTTATTCATAAACCTGACCTGATCAAGATAGCCTTGCAGTTCCTCATACATGGGTGCCATAGACAGCTTGCAGCACATGTGGATTTAGAGCTACTGTTTCAAATCCGGGGTAAGCGGTGATACAATACAACCAGTAGTTACAGTGGGATTTGGCAAGTGGATCCACTGTACCTCCGCTCCCTGGAAAAAGACTGCTAGGTTTAAGCCATTTGGGAATATATTTGTTGTTGTTGTACTTGTTAGCTAAGAAATAGTGATTTAAGTTGGGTAGCTCAAATCCACCTCTGTCTTTAGTCTGTTGTAAAGTTTTTAGACTGACTTGTTTTTCCATGGAAGATTCGATATGTGCGAGTCCAGTGACTTAAACCGATTGGATGTTAATTTAGTGGGTATTATTGAAAACAGATAGTTGACTTTAAGTAGAACCATCATCTTGATTGTGGCAACCCTCCTCATTAGTGATATGGGTAAGTGCCTCCAATGTGAGAGATCATCCTTATTGTTTTAAGTAGCTGGACAATAATTTGTTACTGAAGTGTCTTATTTTCAACATTTCATAATTAGAATTAATTAAAATGATGTAGATTGGGATTATACTGGGTTGCAGCGTAAGCAAACTCCAATTTGCAAAGAGTAGTGAATTTTAGATTCTATGTACAGTCAGGCTGATGTAAGGCACACACAGGTTTTTACTATATATGCTGCTTAGTGTCTTAGGTGCCTTAAGGACTCCAGCACCCAAGATTCCTATATGCAAACATATGTCTTTCCACAGGATTGGTCAATTTAGGACTTAAGGAATGTCTTTGTCTGAAAGGTATAAAAGGGTGCCACCCACATGTTTTCAGTGGGTTTCTAAAGATTGGCCAAGAGACCTCACAGAAATGCATATCTGTTTAAGATGTCACTTAACCATAATTTTTTTTTTTTTATCATACATCAAGCTGATGTCTGGAGCTCTTCTTTTACCTGAAAGTATTTTTGTCACACCACTAGCTTAAAGTTATTTACTACAAAATAGCATGAGGCAGAGGAGAAGATTTTCATATGATGAAGTCGTAACATCACAGAAATAACCATGAAGACACCAAGGGCACCAAATGAAGAAACAACAGTACGGCACCGAGAAGGAGAAGTTGTCAACCATATGATGGCTTTAAAAAACAACAGAATGTTATCAAGTACAATAAACTACAAAATGCCATCACAAACCATTCTTCCACATAGCCTGCTTACATGAAATAAGCAACACAATGGTGTCACAACCCAGAAAGAAGGTCACCACATTAGTTTTGATAATCTGGGAGAAATGTTCATGCCTAAAAATCTAATATTTCTAAATTGTATTGTAGTATTGGGAATATACTGATGAAAATTTATTAATGAGTGTGACTGTCTGGGGGAGGGATGTTGGTGAGTTCTGGATGAAAAGTAATACATCATCAGCATAAAGACTTATTTTATGTTCTATATTTTTGGCATGGATTCCTTTAATTTCTTTATTTTGTCTCATGGCAGATGCTAAAGGCCCAATGAAAACAGCAAAAAGTGTGGGAGAAAGCGGCCAGCCCTGCCTGGTGCTTCTCAGCAAACAGAAGCTTGGAGGTTTGATCATTGGTCTTCACACTTGCGTTTGGCTTATATAAAATTTTTATCCAATCTATGAAAGACGTCCCAAAGCCAAATTTGTTTAATGTTACAAGTAAAAAATTTCCAGTTTGCTTGGCCAAATGCTTTTTCTGCATCTAAAGAAATGGCTGTGGATTCCAGTCATTTAGGGTAGTGTAGAATAATCTATTATGTTAATTAATCTACGTGTGTTAGTAGAGGAATGTCTACCTTTAATAAAGCCTGTTTGGTCAAGATGTAATATTAGAGGGGTTATTTTTTCTATCCTACTAGCAGGAGCTTTGCTATTGTTTTAAATTTGACATTTATTAAAGAAAACGCTGCTCACATTAATAAAGTTCCTATTTGAGTGCAAATGTTTTTTCTTGCTCGTAAAATCACTTTTCTGTGGATTCTGTGTAGTGACATTAACAATATTTTCTCATCAGTCCCTGATCCCCCAGGTCAGAAGCTATGCTATGGGGGGTGATTAGGAAACCCATAATAAACCCAAATCCATACACAATTTTATTTTCTTTGTAACGGGTTCAATATAGTCAGTTTTAGAGCACTGATGGCTTTTCTAGAAATTAACTTAAAAAAATACCACATATTTTAGAACGTCATCCCAGTATACCGTAGTTTTTCTCATGTTAGTTTCATGTGTAACTAAAAGGGAGCTGTTTTCTTTGTTTTCTTTAGTGTTTACAAAAGAATGACAGGGATTTTGAAGGGTTAATCATTGCAATAAATGGATACTCACAACACTTACAGAGACTATATGTAATACTAGCTAAAAGAAGGGACTTCCTTCCATCTTATCTGGTCACTCTGCAGACATGACACAACTAGTTGTAAATAATAATCATATTCTTTTGACTTTTTTATCATATTGAGAAACATGCCACATGATGGAAACTGCAGGTGGTGTCAACTTCAAGACTTACTGAACCAAAGTGAGCTAGGCTTTGACACTCATGGAATGTTTCATTATGAAGGCAAAGTTTCCAACTACATAGGTCAACACTTTATTTCCTGTAATAAATAATTACACTCTGTCACTTCCTGACATCTTAAAGATATTACTCCAATTTTTAGACATGCATTTAAATTACCGTGAACGATCACTCCTGTTTTCTCAGCACAGGCCTGACTAAGATTATTTCACCCTGAAGGAAAGCAAGTTTATTTACTAAACTTTCTCCCTCAGACTGATTTGACCTGTCACACTTTGGCATAGAAGCTGCTAGAACCTCTAGATCTCCACCCAGAGTTGAAATATTAATGTACCACTGCCAACCCAAATGTGCTGCAGGATAATGATGTATAATTTACTGTAATTACTGATTTCCTGCTCCAGTGTGACGAGATAAGTAATATGTTCTTCACAATATTAACATTTATAACCCCAAACAGTCACAGTTAAACTGAACAGAGATTAAGTGTGTCATACCAAACACTCAAGAATATAATGAGCTGAGCTTCTATGGTTGCATGCCATAATTATCAACTGAAACCACCTGGTACGGAAACATGAAGCACAAAGCATAAAGTATAAAGCACGTTTCCTTCACTTTAACGCATGTTTACATGTGGGAGTCTGTTTTTGTCCTCTATCCATTTTCAGAGCACAGTACTCCTCAAGGGCTCATTTCTAAATAACTTTTAGATTATAATTACCGGCACACATAAAGTACACACATACAAATATAGATAAATACAGATACAGAAGGTGTGTATTTGGCTTCACACACACGAGTGAGGAGGATATGTGAAAACAAGGTTAGTGTAAAAACTACTGAATAAAAAGCAACAGAATATTGATACTGTCCATACTAATTCCAAATACAGACTGTAGACAGTGATGTCTTCATGAATAGAGTTTTTTAATTATGTTGGTTGCTATACTCTTGAGTTAATTTTTCATACTAAAGCAGCTCATTCAGTTCATAAACTTAAAAAAATCAATGCAGGCTTCTGATTTACCTCGAACACAGGAGCACCCACTTCCTGTTTCAAACTGTCAAGTGGAGAATATTCCCTACTGACTCCAATGAAGCTTTAGTTTCTCAAGTGCAGAAACTTGACAAACCACACAAGTTGAAATACTACATAAGTTGCACTTCAGAGCACTTCCAGCTTAAAAGGCAGCAGTGGATTTTGTGAAAAAAAAAAAGGGATTTTTTTTCTGTTTTGAAACACGCAGGTGCTACTGTGGTTATTTTCTTGAAAGTCAACACTTTGTTTTTGAACGTTCAGTCAGCCATAGAACTCTCAAAGACTTGTTTTGTATGAATTTTGACTGTTGCCATCTGGGAACTCTTTTTCCATTTTTCTTTCATTTGTGTGGCAAACCTGAGTAGACAGACCTGACTCCCATCAAAAACACACCCACCACTATGACTGACTTAATAACTCAACTTCTCTACTTGAAAAACCCAGACTGAGACCAAAACTTTGCAAACAGATGCATTCATCATCTCTGATAATCATCCTTTTAGAGTAACTAATTACTTTCCATAAATCACAGTAATTGTGGGCATTAAGCTGCACAAGCTTGTAACACTGATTGCAAATTACAAAGAAGGTCACTGTGCATGTGCTTATGTAGCACTTGTGTAGATTGAGCAAACTGTATATTTAAGGTCACTGTTGGTGGGAGTTCATGTGTTTTTATTTGGAATTTTCAGAAGATGGCTGACTTACAGGTTTCTCAGTGTTTGCTTAACGTTTCTATTAATATCCCCCAGATTTTATTGCCAGAAACATGGCTTAAATATTATCAAAGCATTAAGACTCTCCTTTAAGTGTTGCTTTAAAGGTGAGACAGGAACTTGTACACCTGCTGCCACTCAGGATGATTTGTTTGTGGACTTGTGTGTCCAGCTATTGTTTTCTGACAGGGAGGATTTAAAGCTACTGGAAATAAACAGCTGACACTTGCTGCCATTGAAGCATAAGGCATGACATCAGAGCTGAATAAATAAAACCAGGAGCTTCATGCACATATTCCAAGTATTTTTTTGAGGCAGAATATACATAGGTATTGCTGTGATGCTGTGTTGGAAAGGAGACTGGTAAAATATATATTTATTTGTCATGTCCCGACCACAGGACGTCTGGTGTCATCAGGTTTACATACATGGATGTTATGTAGTTTTAGATTCATTGAGCTTTTAATAGCATACATCATCCCATTCATTAAATGAAAAAAGTACATTGAATAAACACAGCATTAAAAGAGCAACATGTGAACATAATCAATGTATGTGTGAAAGATATCAATTTCTTACATCCCCAACAGGTTAAATTGATTGGGATCTCAGAGGTTTAATAAAGTACTTATACATCAACATCACTCTGCTGACAGAAATCCATAACTCTTAACAGAGTGAAAATCCATGTGCAGACAATCGGAGGCCCAGCTTATCCCCTCAGGAAGCAGCTGATGAAGGGCTTCTCCAACCATTATGCACTCAAGCAAAGCTTTAATTACCGCTTGAGCTCCCCATGGATGGCAGTAGAAAAAACTTTTGGACATCTCAAAGATCACTGAAGGTGTCTGGCCTAGCAAAATCTGCACTGCTAGCTCAGAGTTATTGGCCAGCATGCCAGCATGATTGTGATTAAAAAGAAGACAGCAAAAGCAACAGGTAAAGGTACTTTGTTGACTATAAAGTGACATGTAAATATTATGAAGAAAAGGGAAAAAAAAGAAATAAAAGAAAAAAGTACCACCAAGCTACTAACTATTTAGAAAGTGCAGCATTATTTACCAGTTCAAATACACAACACACCAGTGCTAATTAACTGCACTGGAACTGAAGAAAGTAAACATCTGTGAAGCAGGAGAACACACATAAATGAACTGCAACAATAAAAAGATGAAAGCTGGTCCGCTGATGTCTAAATATTTAATGTGCCATATCACATATCCCTAATGGATCTTGTCTGCACCCCACTCTAAAATAAATTTATTAATTGGAGAACCAGGTTTTCAAAAAAGCCATTAACTGAATGTACCACATCTCAAACCTTAAAGCAGATGGGCTATAGCAGCAGACGACCATACTAGGTGCCACTCCTGTCAGCTAAAAACAGGAAACTGAGGCTACAATTCACAAAAACTGTACAATAGTGACTCACAGTGTAGCCATCTTCTGGGTACACAGTCTACACAATTCTGGATTCCCGACATCATTTCAAGGCTACAGAGCAGTGCTGAGGCTTCTGGCATTGCAACATCAACAGAGCCGAGATTGTTGTGTGGTGCAACTGGCCAGTAAATCTCCTTTTACTGTTTGTGCTGGCTGTTCTGTCACTGTTGATAGTTTTGTGGACCTCAAAGCCCCATCTTCAGCACACTATGCACTTATTGAGCACCCTGTCTCTCCTTTACCTGGTGGTCTATGCATCCAAAACTTCCTGATCACCCTGCCAAGTCATGCTCCTAACAAGGTTCCAGTTACTGAAAGGAATAAGTCTGAGCAAGACACACTGATTCCTCCGCCGACATTGATTGCTAACATTAGAGAACCCGCCAGTGTTTTGTCCTAGCAAGTGCAGACCAAGCCTGTTGCTCCCGAACACTCAAATTTGCTGTTTAACTTTGACAACAACATGCCAGAGGTTTTTTCAAAGCATGATTTAGATTTTGGCTGCAGCAATAAAGTCTAACACCATATCAAGTTGGATGATGAGACTCCTTTCAAACACTGTGCTTGACCAATACACCTACAAGACATCAAGGAAGTTTGCAAGCACCTCCATGACCTCCTTGAAGCTGGTGAGATCTGAGTATTTTAAACGACTTTATCCTGGAGATGTTTGTGCATAAGCTACACTGTCTACAGACAGTGAAGGATGCCTACCCACTTCTTAATCTTGAGGACTCCTACCAGGGTCCAGATGGTTAACAGTCTTTAATTTGAGGTCCAGATACTATCAGATCACTATGATTGAGGAGGACAAAGTCAAAACCACTTTTGTTATGCGATTAGGCTTTTAGGAATTTGACCGCATGCCACAGTATGTTACTAATGGTCCAGCACTTTCCAACACCTGATGGAAAAATACATGGGTGATCTACACCTGAAAGAAGCACTTACTTTTACTAGATGACATAATAATCTTCTTAGATACACTGGAGGAGCATGAGAGGAGGCTGTTGCGTGTCCTTGGTTGGCTGAAGGATTATGACCTGAAGCTTTCTCCAGAGAAGTGTTAGTTCTGCCATGCATCTGTAAAATATCCTGGGTACATGGTATCTGAAACAGGAGTCTAGATGGACCCAACGAAAACTAAGGCATTAAAATCCTGGTGAATTCCAACTAATCTTAATGAGCTAAGATCTTTCCTGGGTTTCGCTGGTTATTACTGTTGGTTTATTATGAACCACGCCTCTCTTATCAGGCCACTGAATTATCCTTACAAAAGGTTACCCACCAGACAAAGTGAAGAAACTATCAACTCAGTATCTCAATGTGAAACAATCTGTCATTACTGGCAAAAAGTGCACTTGCTACACTTACTGGGATTTAACTACAAACCCAGATTCCAAACAGATTGAGGAAAGGCTTGAGGAAAGCCATGCATCCATCAGTACACGCATATATGCTTAAGTTAGACCTATTTGTCCTGTACTTTGTGTACGTTTTTAATTGCTCCTCTGGGAGGAATACAATGACACAAAATGAATTAATGGTAACTGCCCTCTTGGGTTTAGAAGTCCTCTTTGAACTTCAAACAGAAACATAGCTTAACTTTGTTATACAGTACAGCTGATTCATTCATTTTTCCATCCAACAAGCAGATTCAGAAAGTGTATCTTGTTATTGACTTTCACTGGTTGAAATTGAATGTGACAATACTTTATTATTTTAATGCACCCACATTCACACACACATACGTATACACATGTGTGTTTCTCAGTATTTGGTCTATTTCAGTGTCTAAATAGCTTCCTCAATAAAAGCTTTGTTAAATAGTTTTTGTGCATGATGAGATCATAGTCAAGTATCCTAAATACTGCTATTAATCCAATCACATACTCGTGTAAATGAAGAGAGGGTATAACTTGTCATGTATGTGTAGTGCATGTGTAACAATTGCAGTGATTGGTGAATTACAGGCAGTAATTACCACCATCCTTGAAAGGGAAGTGACTTGAAATAAATGCTTCATGCAAAATGCACCACTATTCTTGTGTACTTGAGTAAGAGTTGTATTGTGGGCTCTTATTTGTTGTCTGAATTATCAACCTACTCAAAACTCAGATAAAACAAATCTGACACCTTGTTTGGCCCTGCTTTGATCTGAAAATACCTGATTCAGTGTATAGACCAGTCCTTGCTCTGAGTGCACTTATCTATCTCTACTCTTCCTCTATTTTTTTTTCATTTTGATTTGCAATTAATTGCTAAATTTTAGCAGCAGTTTTACAGTTCACTTAACTTTACAAAGCAAAAGCATGTG
The DNA here is from genome assembly GCF_017639745.1 of Melanotaenia boesemani. Classification (NCBI taxonomy): domain Eukaryota; kingdom Metazoa; phylum Chordata; class Actinopteri; order Atheriniformes; family Melanotaeniidae; genus Melanotaenia; species Melanotaenia boesemani. The sequence goes on from NC_055701.1 coordinate 7,659,839, forward strand.
CTGATCATTTTCCACCAAAAGAAAGGAGAAAATTGTAGTTTTTGTGAGAAATTAAAGAAAATTTTGTCATTTTGTTAAGAAAAACCCTTCCACACACACAGCAAAATCAAAAGTGTTAAATTTCCAGTGTTGGTGTTGTGTGTTAAAAATTCAGAGTCAATACAACACTCATTTAGTTAAATTAACCTATGGGAGAGTCATTGCTTAAAATAGTTAGTGTTAATCTGGTGAGTTGAATCCAAGTAACTGTTTTCAGTGTTGATTTTGAAAACCAACACAAAACAGAGTTGAATTTCTACCGGAAGCTTCTAGATTTCTAACGGATCTGTGTCCAGCAAAGAGGAGCGCGCCGCGAAGACAGCAGACCAAGACGTCTGGCTCTTTTCGACAAACTTCGTGTAAGTAAAGACATGTTTATCAAATTTTATGATCTGTGCGAATAATTCACTTAATCTAGGCGGAGTAGAGGCTAATTTAGAAGTGGCGGAGTCTTGTCTGCAGTAGACATTGTGACGAGAAAATCCCTGTTTAAGGTTAGCTTGATAGCTTTATGCATTTTTTATTTTAAACTTAGTTTGCATAATGGTGTGGATGAATACGCACAATTACGGTAACGTAAGTATACAACGCGTCTGATTTTATATAGGATGAGACAGTAAAGATATGCAAATGGCCATGTTTTGGTCAGAGGTTTTTAGCTAGTTAATGTCCGGATTAAACTGGAGGCATTAGCCCCGCCACGTTTGGGAGTTTGACCCGGACATGTTCTCTTTTTGAGAGCGTCCGAAAATGCATCTGTCTGGATATTCAAAATTGACTGGAATTTTGCTCTGGCACAACTTTGTCCTCGAGATTTGCGAAAAGTGTTGCATGGTCGGTCGGACATGAGAGGTGGACGTAGTGAAGTCCGCATTTCTACTAATGCAGGATGAATGAACAGCTTTAACAGCTGACCAAGGTGCACCAGGACTGTGCACTGCCGCGTTCACAGTCCTGCACTATCACGGACCGCGTTTCATATAAAATAAATAACCGGGTCAACTGGCTCATTGCACTTAGAGACACAGACCAGCAACAGCACTAACGTATTTATGCTAAACAGTGGAGAAAGTGTGCAGGACTCTCCCTGCTCATATGGGATTCATAGTTTCAGCATCACTCTATCCACAGTTTAACACATTAACTAGACGAGCTAAAGACAAGGTTCATATTTCAGATTGATGAAATTACTTGGGAATTTTACATCTAGAGTCCAGCATATAGAAAAGCAACAAAAATGCAGAAACGTTAATGTAAATTTATGGAGACTTTAATTTGTTTCTTCACAGTGCATCATGCTGGTGAAGGTGAGATTTGGAGAAATCCAGAAGTATGTCAAAGTGGCTCAGACCAATGAAGGCTATGAGGACTTCAACACATTTCTTCAGAAAGGTTGGAAACATTTTTCACACAGACAAGAATGTAAACAGAGTGCTTAGTGTATTTCCTGTTGAACTTATGTGATATTTTATGTTTATCTTATGGATTTGTATATATGCTTCCAAATAGTAATATACTGTGACAAATTCAAAAATACTTTTTGGAATTTCTATTTTGAGGTAATGCTCACAATATAATCTGTTATTACTTTAAATATGTTTTTATTAGTCATTCAAAAGCTAGATCTTCCACTAGAGACTGAGTTGCACCTGACAGATGAATCAGGGACAGATGTGGATGCAGATGTGTTTGAGGAGCTTTTGCGAGCAGGCAACCTTACTGTTAGAGTGACATCTGAAAGGTCAACAGGTGAGACTCAGCCTTGTTAGGGGACGAGTAGATTATCAGTCATGAATATTATGGAGAACTTCTTCTTTCTAAAAATAATTGTGTGTATATGTTTTCAAACTACTTTACAGTTTTACTTCAGCCTGATCCATCGAAGACTTCAGTTGAGTCATCCACTTCAGTCAGTTCATTTCCATCTGCGTTTGGAGACTCCTTTTCCTCTGATTCATCAGATGCAACAGTCATATTTGAGAAAAATGGAGGGAGAAGAACCCATTCTGAATGGGAATCAGCCAAGGAGGTATACAGCCACATCTATTTTTGTTACAAATTGTATTCGCTATAATACACAAAGATATTGTGGAGTTAGATTGTCGTTTTATTGTTGGATGTGATGATACATGTCAGCTAATTTTATAACTCTTTCTTTTAGACGGTGAGAAATGCTCTTCAAGCCAAACCGGGGGGGCAAGTCATTTTTGATGAATATGAAAAAACAAAAAAGTTGAAGGATAGCACACGGAGGAAGTTGGTAAATCTTCTTGTGGCTGACATGGTTGAAATTCATGGGTAAGACTAAAAAGTATTTGCACTTTGCATTATTTTAAGAAAGTGCTCACTCATTGTAGATCATTCTGTATTCATTATAAAGAGCAATATATTAACAGTACAAACAATTTGTGTTTTCTTTTTTTTGCTGTAATAAAAAATACAGGACTAAAACAAAAGCAAATCATTTGTCATATTATGTAACTCACTGAAGCTAATAAAGTAAGATGTAAATGTAACAGTAAAAGCAAATATAATGTTCATCAGCCATGTTTATCTTTCAGGAGAATCCCACCAGTCTCTGTCCGAAGGAAATATGCTTTGGGTATCATCTCTCTATTTCCAAGCCTCAGAGATCCATACTCAGACAATGGATATGTGAGTTTGTAAATGATAACCTTGTATGGTAACTTAAGTACTGATATGTTTTGATCTTGTTACACAATGTATTGTTTTTAATTTTGCAGGAACACTTCTATGACCCACAGAGTGGATCTGGATACCTGGCCTGGAGGTTAAAGACTGTTCAGCGCAACTCTGCAGCTCAGTCCCGGAGATCCTCCACCAACACTGTCCATCAAGATAGTCCGAAGAGAAGGAGGGAGTTTCTCACCCATGATAAGCAGCTGCTCGGTGATGAATGTCATGAAGCAGTATCGTTTTTGAAACATTCAACTGATGTATCAACAATCAAAGAGAAGATGAGGGCCACATTTCAGTACCGCCAGTCGCTGGTGCAAGATCAGAGGTCCTCTTTAACGGTCTTGGATGTCTTCCCAAGATTTCTTGACATCCCAGGCTTGGTAAGAAATTTTTTTTTCAGTGAACTGTCTTATTTAGGGTATAATCTTTAAATTACACAAGTATGAAAATGTATGTTCTTCCGTAGATCGAACAAGATTTCATACAAATGTTTGGAGAGGAAGTGTCTGGAAGATTTTTGGCAAGATGGCCCACATTTTTCAAAGCTAGGATCCTGGCTGACTGCAAGAACATGACTTCCAATGAGCACATTGAGAACCTCTTGTCCATGCAGCAAGACTCCAGTGGTTTGGGTAAGTTTTACTCGTACGTTTCTTTAAATTATCTGAATGATTTATGTGAATATCTGATATTTATCCTGTTTTTCCCTAGGCTGGGATAGTGACCTTTCAAGTGTTCTGCTCTTGGTTCACTTGCTTCCCCCCACCTCTAAAGGCCACAAGAAGAGTGTGAAAATGAGCTCATGTCAAGCTGTTGACCATGTTGTGAAATATCTTCAGGTATGCTTTTCTTTTGTTCTTTTGCGGTTACTCTGATGAGCTTACTTATTTAGAAAAACTTTTTTACTGGCACAATTAGTCTTTTGATTGTAGCAGTTTTATGTTTTAATTATTTTCAAATGATTCTTATTGATAATTTTGTTGTAGATGGGAGCCAGTGTTGAAACTTTCCTTGCTGGTGTGGAGCCAGGACAGCCATTCCTCCTCTGTGTCGGTGAAAATAAGAGCAGCATCCAAAGATACTATGTCATCATGGATCACAAGGCAATCCCTTGCAAGGCACAGACATCTCTGGCAGCTTTCGACGAGCTCTTTAAAGCACACTTCACCTTCAGCATCAACTACCATGATTCCCTCCACAACTTCTATACATTCATCCAAACCACAGTGTTCAACATTGACGTGGGAAGTGCCAAGGAAAGTCCCAGAGTCAAGGAGATCAGAGCAAGACTTTTGCAAGACACTTGTGACACTTGAAGATCCGTGGCCAGAAATATGTTTATCTGTTCCATTTGTAAGGCATACCACAAAAGTTCTGCATTGCTTTGCCAGCATTTAAGACACCAACATGGTTTATATCCCGGAAAAACACTACGTTTGAAATGTGGACAACCGGGATGTTACTCATCATTTTGTACTTTTTCAGGTTTTAAGAAGCACCTTCTTAATTTCCACAAAGATATTGCTCTGACTAATAGTGGTGACACTGTGGACACTCAGGATGAAGTTGGTGAGCCGTCAACTTCACAGGCTGTCGGAACAGAGTCTGCAACAACTACCCAGCTCTCTGTTGACAATAATCACATGTTGAACCTGTGTGCTTCTGTTGTGGCACAGTTGCAAGCATCTGGTGTGGCTGAGAGCACAGTACAAGCAATGGTTGGATCCATGGAGGAACTTGTAAATGATATTCAGAAGCAAGCTAAAGAGGCAGTTCTCAGCTGTACTTCAGAAATTCAAGGCATGGATTTGGAAAAAAAGGTGGAGGAGTGTTTTGATCACCTAGAAAATCCCTTTTCAACTTTGAACACAAGGATAAAAAGACAGAGGTTCTTTGAGGCAAAGTGGGAAATTGTTGAACCCATCGAGTATGTTCTTGGGGTACGGTTTGACATGCGTAGAGATAAAACAACAGGGCTATACAGTCAGGTCCCTGTAACAGATAAGTTTGTTTATGTACCCATCCTAGGAACACTCAAGTCTATGTTCAAGAACACAGATTTATGTGAAAGTTTCTTACAAGTCAAACAACATGAAGAGGGCATTTATAAAGACATATGTGATGGCTCATATTTCCAAAGTAATATTTTGTTTTCCCAGAAAAAACATGCATTGCAGATTCAGCTTTATTATGATGACTTTGAGACTGCAAATCCTTTGGGTTCCAAAAAAGGGATTCACAAGCTTGGTTGTATTTACTTTATACTGAGAAACCTGCCGCCAAAATACAATTCTGTACTGATGAATATACATGTTATAGCCCTATTTCACGCACAAGATCTGAAGACTTATGGATTTGATGACATTCTGAAGCCTCTAGTGGATGATCTTAAGACACTCGAAACACAAGGAATTGAGGTTCCTTTCTCAGATTTGCCATTGCTTGGTTCTGTTATACAAATAACAGGTGACAATCTAGGTTTGCACGGATTGTTTGGTTTTGTTGAGTCTTTCAGTGCCACGTATTTCTGTAGATTCTGTTTGACATGTAAGGAAGAGTCACAGTCTGTCTTTACTGAAGATAACCCTGGCATGATTTTTCGTACAAAAGAAATCCATGCAGAACATTGTGCAGCTCTGCAGGAAAATCCTATGTTGGTTTCAGCATTTGGTGTCAAAAAGACATGCCTGCTCAATACACTACAGTTTTTCCACACCTCTGATAACTTTGCAGTCGACATAATGCACGATTTGCTTGAAGGTGTAGTGCAGTACGAACTAAAATTAGTTTTTCAATACCTTGTCAGCCAGAAGTATGTGTCTTTGGAAACATTGTCACAGAGGATCCAAAGTTTCAACTATGGTTATACTGAGAGAAAAAACAGACCAAGTGGTTTGAAAATGGATGAAGCTAGCAAGGATCTTGGACTAAATGCTATACAGTCATGGTGTCTTGTGAGAAATGTTCCTCTTATTTTTGGTGATGTTGTGGAAAGAAACAACTGCCACTGGAATCTGCTCCTCCTCTTGATTCAGATTGTAAATATTGTTTTTTCACCCATTGTAACTCGTGGTATGACATTCTATTTAAAGCACTTGATTTACGACCACCACAAGCTGTTTACAGTTTTGTTTCCACTTAAAAGATTGATTCCAAAGCATCATTTTATGTTGCATTATCCACGTTGTATTCGAAAAATAGGTCCACTCCTCCATGTATGGTGTATGAGGTTTGAGGCCAAACATAACTTTTTCAAAAGATCAGTGAAAAATTTTTAAAATATTACAAAAGCATTGGTCAAACAACACCAGAGACACCTTGCTTATCACTGGGAGAATTTTGATTTTCAGAGATCTGAGTTTGGTCCAGTGAAGAAAGAAATCATTAATAGCTTGGTAGGCGGTGAGGCTTTATGTTCTGTGTTAAATGTAAACGCATATTGTGAAGTGTCAACCACTAATTGGGTGAAGAATTATGGAACGGAGTATCAGACTGGAATGTTTGTTTGTACTGGAACAGAAATGGAAATTCCTGTTTTCAAAAAGGTCACCAACATTATTTTACATGATGAGCAACCTCTCATTTTGACCTGTGGTGTGGAAACTCTTTATTTTGATGATCACTTTAATGCATACTGTATTGAGGAGAAAGCAGATTCATTCTGTGTTATTCGAGTTAAGGAACTGATTTATTACAGACCCTATGACAAACAGTTTTCAAATGAAGTGTGTGACAAAATGTATATTGTACCATATTGTCATATTGTCTGACCTGTTTTGCAAAGCCAGTGCTGTTTTTAATGTGGTATGCTTGTTTGAAATACAGGTTGATTTCAACTGAAACTTCTGAGTGGTTTTGTTTTTATTTTAATTCCAAGGGCATGCATTGTTCTTAAATTATTCAACTCACTTAAAATGCATGATTATAAAAAGATTTAAATAACACTCTCTATGGTGTTAAACAATTTTAACTTTATATAGTGTTACAAAAATACACTCACAGTGTTAACCTATTACACTACACACTAGTGCTACATAAATGTAACACTGAGAGTGTTACATTTTAACTACTGACAGTGTTATTTCAACTCTGTCACAGTGTGAACTCTTTAACACTTTCAAAAGTGTCATTTTAACTATTTGTAGAGTGGACCATATATGACACTTTAAAATTGTTAAATTTAACTCCATGAGAGTTGAATTAGCACTCCTGAATTTGCTGTGCAGGGTTCACTCAGAGAAAAATGGAAGATAAATGAGCTTGGCCCAGATCAACCCAATTTATAAAATCCAACAGCAGGCTAGTGACTAAGGGGAAGATCTGAGGCTTCGTGATCAGTATGAGAATCAGAATAGCTTTTATTGTCATTGTGCAGGGTACAGTGATATTTGGGTGTTTTGCATAAAAATAGAGCAAAAAATTATAACAAGAAAATCAACCTCATAATGATAAAGAAAATAAAGAATGAAGAAATAAGCCAAGAGTGCACACACACACACACACACACATATATAAAAATAAATTGCACTCCTTCACTCAAATATTAAAACCTAATTGCCAATGCAGTATTTTTCCATCAATAAATGTTTGGAAGCAAGGCCGGCTTTACGCAGGGGCAAGAGGGGGCAGTGCCCCCTCAAACAAACATTCTGCCCCCTCAATCAAATGCGCCGAAATGGGCAAATCTCTCCAAACGCTCTCTCCCCTCTGTACTGAACTCTGTGTGTCGGAGCTTCACAGGATCCATTGTACTGTCTTCAACAAGTCCTTCCCACCACCACAGAAAACAACCAATCAGTGTTTAGTATGCAAATGAGTTGACATACAGCCTGATCTTGCGGTGTCATATTTCTCCCCCTCGTAGAGAGAGCGGCTGCTGAGCTCCAGCGGTAAAACTTATAGAGTAAAGCTCTGTTAAATGTGTTGTAGCGATACTGAATAAATACTTATAATAACAGACGTATTTATTGCATCTATTCTGTCAACTGGGGTTTGTTTCTGTTCTATTTAAACGTGTCTACGCCTGTTAGTAGGAGCAGTGATCAATCACGCACGGGCCATAGATGTGACTGCCTCCTCGGTACTAGACTGAGGGAAAACGAGCTGCGCATATGAGACCCTTCAAGCTCCGCCCAGCCTTTAGTTCAGCATGCTAGTTTGAAGAAAAAAATAACAGAAAGTTTCACTCTACATTCCCGCTGCTTTCAGCAGTTCAGCTCAGAGCTTCATGTATGCCTTGTTGGTTCTTAAAATTTTGATGAAGGATCATTTAGTTTTTACTCATTTTCATTTATTATTATCATTATTTCCCCCTGAAGGTTCACTGCCTTATTTTGGTAGGGGGTTTAATTTTTTGCTCTGTTATTGTTGTGCTTGATAGTTATGATTCTTTAATCATTATGGTCTATATACAGACAGAAACAAACACACAGATAGTTGAGTTTATTGTTATTAGTTTCAAATTTATTCAAAATGCTTAGACATCTAATGGCTGTCCAATAGGGCAATTGTTATTTTGTTGGTTGTTAAAGCTTTGATAATGGATCATTCTTTTCTTTTTTCTTACTTCATTTTGTTATTGATATTTTCTGTTCCCCCCCTGAGGGATTGCCACCTTATTGTGGTCAGGGGGTTTGCGTGCCTCAGTGACTCTAAGAGCTATACCAGCAGGAGCTTTGGTTTCAGGTGGGACACCCAAGCTGGACAGGTCTTAGAGTAGAGGCCTGACAAAGTGCAATCCATTTCTTTGAAGTTGGACTCCACTAACAGCACAGTTCCGTTAAAGAAACACTTAAAAAACAACAACAAGAAAATGCTGAAGTATGTACTCATAATGCCCCCTTCAAATTTATGCCTGCCCCCTCATGTATGCATTCCTAGAACCGGCCCTGTTTGGAAGTGAAAGTTTGTGGCATGTTTATTCTAGAGTCCCTTAGGCTCTCGAGCAAAATTTATAGGGGGTCTTAGTGGAAGCATTCTGATTGACTAGAGTTTCCATGATCAGCCACAAAGCTGCAGAACAGCCACTCTGCCTCTCAGAGATGCTTCTGTGTTTGAGGAAACAGAGGGGTTAGAGAGATTACAGTCCCTTGAGGCAGCCAGCCTAGGTCTAAATTATTGACACTAGAGCCCACAGAATGTTAAAAAACAAAGCAAAAAAAAAAAAAAAAAGAAAAGTTTGGAGCACTTTTTACAAATAGTATTTCAAAATTTCCTTATGGGGATAAAATATTTTTAATTTTTTTATTCATGACATCATGATGACACCACGACTGATCAATTGTAATTCGCATGACTAGTCGACATCAAGAATCACTTAAAATGCCCATTCCTATTTTATGCGGTATGCATGACTATTTTTTTTTTCTTTTCTTTTCCTTTTTGGTAATTTTTTTTATTATTTTTTATATCATTGTAAGTATTACCATGAAAATATATTTTACATTTTGTTTCTAACTCAGCTGGGGTAACAAGTATGCCATTTAAGAACAAATTTAGGTTTGTAAAGGTCAAACAACTATGACATGTAAATACCAGTATGTGTTACTGGTGAAGAATAAATTAACATGACACAAATGAAAAAGATTTCAGGCTCACTTAAAAGAAAAAACACTCATAATTTACATGAATATCCCTTTAGGGCAGTGTTTCTCAATCCTGGTCCTTGGGGACCACTGCCCTGCATGTTTTAGAGGTGTCCATCTTTAACACACCTGACTTTTCTCATTGCTCATTAGCAGGCTTGCAAAGAACTTGACAAGCAGTTCAATTAATCTGAATCAGATGTGCTGGAGTTGGAAAGAACTAAAACATGCAGGGCAGTGGTCCCTGAGGACCAGGATTGAGAAATGCTGCTTTAGGGTGATGCAGCTGTTGACAAGATATGTCTGGTTTTTGGTATTTTATTGTCCTGTTTTCATTGTTTTGTCTGGTTTCCTGTTTTATTTTGGTAGGTCCTTTTCTGATTTGTTGCATTCTGAAATATTCTAATGTTCATTAGCTCACTTGGTTCTTATTGTTAATTCACTCAACCTGCATCTCGTTAGTTGTGTTCCTGTTATATACCCCTTGGTTTAAGTCAGTGTTTGTCAGATCATCCATCATGTCTTGTCCATATCAATTTATAGAGCACTTATTGGAAATACTTTGATATTAAAAATTTTAACTCTAAAGTGTAATTCTGGTATGTAGCAAGGCCTACAATCTGCTCTTACAATTTTTAAAAATGATTTAGTTTCATGCTGAAAAATCATGATCAAACCATAGTACATTATTCAAACATTATCTCTGCAGAGACAAAATGATAAAGTGCAGCAGAACAACATTAGAGCGGTTTTTAGTACAGACAGCTTAGGTGCTTTTTCTCAGTTTGGCACCATCTGTCGTCAAAGTCCCTCAATAAGGATACCTAATGTTTTATTGTAAATATCTAAATGTGTTGTTTTCAGACTGAGCATTTATTTATTTATTTAAAATGTTATTTCAAACAAAGCAAAATTGTTAAGCATGATGAAAACATGAAAATGTTTCTCATCAGTGTACTTCTGTACAACTGTACATGACTGATTACCGAGAATACAATCCTGGTGAGGATTCCTGTGTAAATCTCATTCCTTGACCAAATCATACAGTATATTAAACATTTTTATTAGAAAAAAAAACTCTTAAACTCTTATTTGAAAAATATTTGTCTCACTAGATCTATATAAATCAAATGTAACATGCTATGCTAAAGACATTTTATCACACAGTGCTCTGTATATTCTGTGGGGAAGGTGAAGGTTAAAGATGTTACCTGATATGAGCCTGTCTTCAGATTTCTGCGCTGAAATAAGGCACCTTTGTAATAATCTGAAAATGAGTGTGTTAGATTGCCTTAGAGACATCTTGTTCCCAGAGGACACTGGCAGGTTATAATGATGATTCCAGGCTTTCTTTCCTCCTCTCTTCCCATGTTACTCACTCCCTCTTTGCCTCTTTCTGTTAAACTAGGACAAGGACATACAGAGACGTTGTAGTGCATATTAGTGTCCTGCCCTGGACACATACACACACCCTTGCGTGCAGTACCACAGTGTCTTGCCTGAAGGTGACTGTGGGAGATGAGAGGAACCAGTCATTTTGTTACAGTTACCTCCTGTTTTATCATATAAGCACAGGCCATCCACAAGGCACAGTAGGCAAGGACAAAAGACATCTCCTCTATGGTTGTAGTCACATAATAGAGTAAAGCAGAAGCAGCAAAATCACTATGCTACAGAACCCAAACTGTGAAAAACACGAGTTGGAACTAACTTTAATGAGCTTGCAGAGACCAGACAGTTTGGTTTTATATAAGCTTCTTGAGTCATGGTATTGCAGCCTGAAATAGTGCATGAATAACATTATGTATGCTGTGTATCTGTTCAATACATAGCATTTATTGCTCATGTTTGCACAATGTGATGAATGAAACTCTATAACAGTTCAAATATGTCACATGTCACTGTATGCATCTTGTAGTTGCTACTCTAATGGAGTTTTAACAGATCTCCCTATAAATAAATAAAGATAAACACAACTAATCCAGAAGGCTTCTCCTCATATCCCCATGAAGACCGAAACATGAGAACATATCACTACGGTTCTCAGATTTCTACACTGGCTTCCTGTGTGCCAAAGAATTCATTCATTCATTTTCTTCTTTTTAGTTTATTTATCATTTCATTTCTTTTGCACCTTGCTGTAAGCCTTTTAATGTGTTATGTAAAACACTTGGAGTTGTTTTGCATATGAAACAAGCTAAACAGATAAACCTGTCTTGTCTTGCCTTTCATTTCAGTCTGTGTACAGTGACAGGATGACACCATCCTTGTTCATTTATACAGAACATAACCTTTTAGAGAGGCATTTAACGAAAGAAAAAATTAAAAAAATAAACATCAAAACGCCAAAAAGTGACAATAAGAAGGAAAGCAAGCCAATGTCAGAACTCCAGAAAGATACAATCAGTAAAGGGGTACCCAAGAGGTGCAGTCATGCTCCACGACTAGATCAGAAAGATGTTCCAAGGGATGAACTGCTTAGTGAGCGTCTCAGACAGAGGAAACTGGAAAAAAAGGAGTTGGGGAACCATCAAGGGTGGAAAAACCCCTACAGAGAATGCATTGCCGACAGACAGTCAAGTGGCAGATATGAATAAATCTAACATGAACAATGGCTAGAGAGGGCTGGATTGAAGGACAGCACAAAGGTGCTAATCATGGCAGCACAGGAGCAAGTCTTGAGTACCAGGACAATCGACGCCCAGATCTACCATACCAGGCAGGACCCTGGTGTAGTAGATCTAAACAATCCAGCACATAACAGCAGGGTGCAAGATACTGGCAGGCAAAGAATACATGGAACGCCATAACCAAGTAGCCGGCATAGTGTACAGAAACATCTTTGCAGAACATGGACTGGAGACACCTATGTCACAATAGGAAGCACCTCTCAAGGTGGTGGAGAATAAAAGAGCTAAGATTCTGTAGGACTTCCAGACCCAAACCATCGTAATGGTGGTGGCCCAACAATGGAACGTAGTGATCATGGATATGTGGCACAGAAAAAGCCATTATGATCCATGTCCCCATCCCGAACGATGGCAAAATCAGTAAAAGGGAGAGAGCAGGTTTATTAAAATGAAGAGACATTTTCTGTCTGGAATTTAAGAACAAAAACGTCTCTTCATTTATCTTTGTCTGTCAAAACCCATGCAGATGGGCAGAACATCGGGATTTTCGGATGGGAAACTGCTCCCAAAAGACAGAGAAAGAAAGAGAAACTTTTTTTTATTAAATATTATTGTTATTTTAATAAATGCTGCTTTAATTTAGGCAAGACAACAAAGGTAAGATATGTTTTCTAACTGTTTTTTACTAACCTAAAGCATAAATCGGGCATTCTTCTGCCTCTGGTTCAGTGAATCTTGGTCATAGTGAGATGAAACTTCCAGCTGTGGAATCTGTAAGATGTGAGCTTTTGAGTAGAGGAGTCGTTTGTCCGTCGGGTGGACATGGGGAGACATCATCTGTGTTTACATATTTTTCGGACTTTGTGTACTTGGTCTTTTAATTATTGTTGTCTTAACTAAGCTAAAAATGCAAAGTTAGAGAACTTACAGGCCAGAAATCTGAATAATGACACTAAAGGTGCATGGATGGAAGTTATTGTGCATATTGTGAATATTTCTCTCTCCTCACCATCTAGAAGCTGTGAGATTCTCATCCTGCTTTCTGTCTGTTCACCTGATGCTGATATTCATCACATATTGTTCCCTCTGTGTTTAGAAGGAAGGAGCTTCACAGCTTTAAATTCATCCTGCTGACATTTTACCTTTTAGTTGGTAAATCCTGAACATTTCATCCTTCTTTCTCATAAATATTTAGTTTTATAAATATATATGAAGAAATATTTTAACTGTTGCTGTTTAAAGAGAAAACTGATGCTAAATCTGTTTATGTGTTTAGTCCAGGGGTCTGCAGCCTTTCCAATCCAAAGAGCCATTTTTCCCTCAGCCAGCTAAAGAAAACTCCTTTAGAGACGCAAATGTTACAAGACTTTTCAAAAAGTCAGCTTAATATATATTTTTAATAAAGAGCCACCATAGCATATTTGTAATTTTTGAAGAACCACATTTTTAATTTCAATTTTTAAGGTTTTAAAATAAAGGAAACACATAAAACCTTTATAAAAAGAGGATAGACAGACTTTCTTATAAGGGATGTAGATATTTGTGGAAAATGCTGTAAAAGAAAAAAAAAAGTCCCTGGTTTCCAACCTAATGACAAGAAAGATAGATTTAAAAAATTATTTTAGCCACGTATTTAGAGGCATTGTGGAAGGTCCAGAGTCGCAGGTTAAACACCCCTGATGTGTGTTTGTAAACCAAAATTTACTGCATTTTCTTTATATAGCTGTAGGCCTTCTTTTAAAGGAAAGAGACATTTTGCACATATCGATGCGATTAATCGCAATTAATCGCAACATGTCATGCGATTAATCACGATTAAAAATTTTAATCGTTGCCCAGCACTAATTTTTAATGATATTTTAATTGTTATTTTTGAAGAACCACATTCTTATTTCCATTTTTAGGTTTTAAAATAAAGAAAAACATAAAATCTTTATAAAAAGAGGATAAACAGACTTTCTTCTAAGGGATGTAGATATTTGTGGATAAGAATGTAAAAGAAAAAAAAAACCTACCTAATGCCAAGAAAAATAGATTTAAAAAAAAGATTTTTGGCCATGTATTTAGAGGCATTGTAGAAGATCCAGAGAGCCACTTGCGGCTCCAGAGTCATAGGTTGGAGACCCCTGATGTAGTGTTTGTAAACCAAAATTTATAGGCCTTCTTTCAAAGCAAAGAGACATTTTGCGTGTAACTGCATTTAATCGTGATTAATAAAAAATTTTTATGGTTGCCCAGCCCAGCACTAATATATTTATATATACTAATACTAATATGTATATATATATATATATATATATATATATATATATATATATATATGAAACAATCTAAAATTAGATATGATTGAAGGCTCCGACACATCAGAGCTGGTAAAAATACCATGCATAGTCTGCATTTCGGTATGTTAAAGAAATATTGGGTCTCTGAGTTGCATCTAACCTTCTTGCAAAGCTAGCGCTCTGTTTATTGAGCATGCATAACTGTAAAAGGCATTTATCTCCAGATAAAGTTTGACTCTCTGTCACTGCAGAGATAGATCCTCAACACTTCTTTATGACACTACAGTTTTTTTAAGTTTAGCCACAGAACAAGCACAGGAATCAGCACTGTTATAACATTCCCTATTAGATGGAGCTTTAAGAAAGAAATTCTGCACCAGACAATTCACTGAAATGAAATTTAGAGAAGTTGTTTGACTGCTTTTCTCAACTTTGGTAAACTGACAAAATGCAAATCAAGTTGACAGGTCTGACCTTTAAGGGGGACGGAGCTGTCATAGTCAGTGTGCATCACATTCTCACTTTGTGAAAAGCTGCCATGTCAAATGAGAAGTGACACCAATGGAGCTTTTATCTTAAACAAAACTAGCCAGTTTATGACCTGCTGATTTCCACCACATTGCAAAGCTTATTGCACCATCTGTTTCACAAAGCTCCAACGTTCCCTGGGCTACATAACGGTGAGATTTATATCTACAGTAAATGGTGAGACTGCACTGTTAAGAACAGTTACCTTTCAGTATATTTTAAGATCATTTCAACTTTTATCCACTCCTGTTAAAGTAACTCTTCTGGACTCATCTGATCTTTTGTTATTCCTGGAACTGATTTGATAAAGAAGTTATTTTAATAACGGTGTCAGGCTGCCATTTTTGCAGCTAACAAGATATTGCTTAAAAATATATTTTTTTTCATGGTTTAAAAAGTCAGTAGTGTTTTCAGATGTTTTAAATCCTTAATTAGTTGGGATTTAATGTAAAAAGCAACTGTTCTCATGTTTCTCTACATAAAACCGTTGGTAGTCACATCAACTTTATCACAATCGCAAGAGTTTTTATGTAAAAAGTTGATGCTTAAGCAGGAAAGGTCTAAAACAGAATGAAAGTCAAAGAGAAATAATTATTGGTAGTGGTAATCATTTTTCAGAATCCTCTGATTACAGAAAGAATATAAAGTTTAGAGTTTGAATAAATTAGACAAGGGGGTTGTCCTGTGATGAGAGGATCTACATTGTGAATGAATCCAACACTGAGTTCAGATCTTTAATTGAGATTAAAATCTATGATTGGCCAAATAGTTTATGGGTATATACTAAAAAGATGTCCCTGAATCAGCATTGTGTTGTGGTGAAATTTGGTGATTATAATGCCGACAATGATGATTTTCCCCTCAGATTTTTAACAATCTCATGTTTTTTCTGTTAATTAACAGTTTTTTGTTTTAATACAATAACATAAATGTAAAAAAAAATTATTTCAAACATTATTCAAATGTCTGTGATTGTTGTCCAGTTGATGTGGTCCTGTGTGAAGCAGCCGGGGTGCGGATCAGGACCTTCAAACCTAAGACCACGGTCATTGGCTGGAGAAGAGTAGAGTGCTCTCTTCAGGTCTGGAATGGACGAGTGAGGAGTAACCAAATGAGGTGGCTTGGGCATCTGTTAAAGTATTCCAGGCATGTAAAAATCCAAAAACCATATAAGGTCAGAAAAATGTCCTCCCAGCATTTTGAGGAAAGAGACACTGATCCTGCCGACATGATCTCCTCAGACAGCTACTTCCAAAGTTTAGGCCCTGACCACAAATTTTAATCAAATGTCTCTTGCTTCTCAAAGAGTTGCACCTTCATAGCCAAGTTCTCATGGTGTGTGCAGGGTTCTCACTCCAAAGGGGTTGTCAAAATTGGATTTTGCACATAAATCATAAAACATTTACTGGATTATCTCCAGTCTGTGAGAGGATGAACCTGTTCACAGAGTTATGCTATGTATTCCAGGTAAATAAAGGAATACATAGATAAACAAAAGCTACAACTGTACAATCAAAACTGTGCACCTACCAGACAAATTTGTTTTCTACAGAAAGAGGAACAAGCAGATGTAGAGTCCTGAATCACACATCATCATGCGGCGCCAAGACACAAGTGTAAGTTCAGAAAAGTTTTTTTTTTTAACATGTCAAATGTTTGAAAAACTGTTGAAAGGTGAAACAGCCCCTGGCACTGTGTGTGCATCTTTATGCAAAGAATTACTCAGCACCTGAAGAAGTTTCAGGAGGAAATCTGGTCTAATTTACTTGATGAGTGTTGGACTCCTGCACGAGAATGTGGACGGCCTCAGCTGTCAAGATTGACTTGCTCACATTCAAGATGATTAAATGTTTAATGAATATTTCCAGAGGAACATAAAAAAAGAAAAAAAAAATAAGATTTTTAGGACATGAGTTGCACTCGGACCAAACATACTGTCACTTTTGGGAGTTTTTCTCCAATTCCAAACCTACAGGACTGATAACAAAGAAAACCTGCATGCCCAAGGCAAAGTTGTTTTGTTGTTGTTGTTGTTGTTGTTTTGTTATGGAAAAAAAGTGTATATGAGATTATTTTTAGAAAGAGGTGTCAATCAAATTATGTCTAAAGATATGAGTGCATGCATGCAAGCAGGCACAGTGGGGCAGCAGGTTTTCTTTCTTTCTTTTTTGTTCATAAAATTGGAATTACTCAGGAAAAAGGTTGGGAACCCCTGGTTTACTGCACATGAAGTCGAGATGCTCTACCAGTTCATGTTTGACAGGGCTCAACCTATAGGCCAAAACTATTAAAGTTAATGAGCTCATAATGATGGTTTACAGATTTTAGACATGGATTTACAGTGACTGCGTCTTAGTACTAGGTCTATCTAGATTTTATATTTGGTAAGACTGACTGTCAGACAGATTGCCCCCCACCCGTGCAACTCTGTCATTAGCAAAGATCACCTGTCACTCACAGCTCCAGCGGTGCTGAGGTGTGCTGAAGAGTGTGTTCTGAGTGAGTGATGCTGTCTCATCAGTTTGTGTTGCTCTACAATTGCTTATGGTACTGAGCAAATGTCTGCTTCTGAGTGGACAGGCTACTTACATGTAAATGCATTTTAGGAGTGATGTGTCCTTTGTGTGACTATTGTTTTGATTGTTTCTGGTACTGATTGAACCTTCTGTGATCAGACAATTGATGACTGCTTTCCATAAATCCAATCATAAGAAGCTTGGTTTTTCAACAGTTGTCACATGTGCATATTGTTGTGCTCACAACCTGAATGAAGTGAAATTTTAGAAAGTTTATCTTTTAAGGGGTTAAAGTCAACTGACCAGATAGCCTCTTTTCTGTGACACAGTATGTTTGAGGTGGGACAGCTGCTCTTTTCTGGAGAACAAAAAGACCACGTAGAACATAAAGACCACCATGTTGGATGATTTGACGGAAGTGTCATTTTTTTTAGTACGTGCTCTGTTAACTCTAATTTTGTTTTTCTGAATTGTTGGTTTAAACTCCAAAATTTGAAAGAAAAAGAAAGTGAGCAGAAAAAGCGAAAAAATTAATGTTTGGACAAACAGAAACAAGACAAGTATCATGATGAACATCTAACCAGGAGAATTAAAACTGTATATTTTTTTAGTTTAAAAGTTGAAAAGTCAACGAAGCTTAAGAATGTTTTTCTTTGTACTTGCTGGCTCAAAGATCTGCTGGGACTAACCCACATTTTGTGTGCCAGACATTAAAATCTGGAAATGTAAAGCAATCTGAAAGAATAACAAAGACCTTGAAAAATGCATTCTTTAAAATTATATTTAAGTTGCACTATGTGACTTTCTGACCTGAAAACTTTCATTTCTGACTCATGACATTTATTATGTACATTCCTTAAGCCTTCATTGCACAGTTCCAAGGTTGAGAAACTGCACTTCACTACTTGTTTTTTTAGGAGGATGCTTTTGTCATGCCTACTCCCTCCTCTCGGGTGCGCTCCACAACTCCTAAGTACTGATCACCGGTTACATCACTACACTACCCAGAAACCCTCTGCTCCAGCCATCTTGGACACATCTGCCTCCTATCATCATCATCATCAGTCTGCACCTGGTCATCTGTCTTTATATACTCCCGGCACAGACTGCTAAATTGTGTAGTATTCTTTATTCTGCTCTTGACTCACACTAGTCATTGTTGTGCTTAGAGGCTTTATTAAATAATCTAAATTCTTACCTGCACTTGTGTCCAGCTTCTCTCTGGATTCGCCTGACAGCTTTGCATTTCACTTTACAGAGCTGCTTTACACATTAACAACTGGATATCAACACACTGACTGTTTTGAATGTCTACCATGGCTGAATTATCAAAGAAATGCAAAGTGACATTATCAAAGAAAGCAAGGAAAAAAAGAAAGAAATGGACAGAGCAAGAGATGAGACAAGACTCAAAATAGGACAGAATTTTCCTGAATGAAGAGAGTTCAGAGTAGAGGTAGGATGAAAGATAGATGCTGAATTAGCTGTTATTAGCAGACGCCTGATTGAGAAAATCTGACAATGATATGTAGTGCAGCTTTAATATCTACTGTTCTAAATGAATGGTTTTAGTCATTAAACTTATATCTAATCATGCATCAAGTCCTTCTACATTGATAAGTGGCTAAATTCATGATGCCCTTGCATTGTTTGAGAAACTTACTGCCATTTAAAAAAGCAACAAGAAGAAAGATAAGGAAATAGTGGCTTTTTGAAATAAAGGCAAGGCAAGGCAGTTTATTTGTATAGCACATTTCATGTACAGGACAATTCAAAGTGCTTTACATAAAACAAAGGCATTACAGATATTTAGAAATAGTAAAAGGCATCAACACATAATCACAATAAAATAATAAATTACATTAAAATGATTAAAAGCAAGATAAGTTAAAAAAGTTAACATGCAGATTTCATGCATAGGCGCATGAGAAAAGAAATGTTTTTAACCTGGATTTAAAAATGTCTACATTTGGTGAAAGTTTAATCTCCATTGGCAGTTTGTTCCACTTGTTTACAACATAACAGCTAAATGCTGCTTCTCCATGTTTAGTCTGGACTCTGGTCTGGACTAGTTGACCAGAGTCTTTGGATCTAAGAGCTCTGCAAGGTTTATATTCTCTAAACATATCACAGATGTATTCTGAGCCTAAACCATTCTGGGATTTGTAAACAATCAGAAGGGTTTTAAAATCTATTCTGTGACTGACAGGAAGCCAGTGTAAAGATTTCAAAACTGGTGTGATGTGTTCAGATCTCTTAGTGCTGGTTAAAACTCTAGCAGCAGCATTTTGGATGAGCTGCAGATGTTTAATGCTCTTTTTAGGAAGTTCTGTTAAAAGACCATTACAGTAATCCAGCCTACTGGAGATGAATGCATGGATGAGTTTCTCTTGGTCTTTCTGGGTTTCTGGGTTTTAGACACAGACTAGTTTTCTTGCGTGACTGTGTGGAATTAATATTTTGCCCAATTGTTTTAATTTTTTGGCTAAAAAAGTTGGCAAATTGGTCGCATTTCTCAGTGGAAAGGAGCTCAGGGCGTATCTATATAGGAGGATTTTTATGTTTTTCAATCATGTCCAATATGGAAGAAAATTCCTTGACAATATCATCCGCCATGTTATGTGAATGTTAAAATCCCCAGTTAAGATGAAATGGTTAAAATCAGTAGAGATAACTGACAATAATTCACAAAAGTCATCAAAAAAATTTACACAGTGTCCTGGACGTCTGTAGATGATTAGAAATAGGATTTTAGTAATGCCCCTTAAAATAAAACTAAGATATTCAAAAGAAGTAAAATCAGCAAATGAAATCTCTTTACAATGGAATGAATCTTTAAATAAGGCAGCTTCTCCTTCCCCTTTCCTCCCGTTTCGACATTTATTCATGAAACTAAAATGAGGGGGTGCTGTTTCATTATGAACTGTAGCACTTGTGTCTTCTGTCCATGTTTCTGTCAGAAAAAGAAAATCTAAACTGTGGGAAATGATAAAGTCATTAACTAACAGTGACTTGTTGGACGGAGATCTAACATTAAGTACAGCAGCTTTATGAAGTTTACACTGGTCTCTGTTGTATTCTGAGTTATACAAGGTACAGTTAACAGATTAGATTGATTCACCCTACAAACTGACCGTGTTGGATTCCTGTGTTAGTTAGTAAAATAAGGAATCCAACACGGTCCAGGCTTGATCTCAGAACAGCTGTCAGTAGTAGCAAAACTACAGCAAGGACCCTGAACGCATCATGGCATGTTATCTTTGTTGTGAATTCTGCTGCTGCTCTGTGATCCTCCTGCACATTCTCCCATGTCCTGCTCTGTCAGGACAGATGATCTTATAGGAGGATGAGGAGGGGGAGGAGGGGGAGCCCTGTATTTCTTGGTAGATGGTGGTTGCTGGGGTCCAGGCCAGGATAGAGACATCATTTGAAGACCTTGGGTGATGTGGAGAAGAGGGTCTGGTGAGGGGGGAGAGCTGGGAGTTGATCGCTTCTCTGCTGTGTCCTTCGCTCTTATCTGTACATTCATGTTTGGGTTTGCCGTCCCAACAGCATGACTCAAGTGTGCACCAAGTAATCTGCATCCAGTTAGATTTGGATGCACACCATCAGGTCTGAATCGCTCCTTACAGTTCCAAAAGATATTGAAGTTATCTTTGAACTTTATCCCATGGGTGATACATGCGTTTGATAACCATGTGTTCAGGCCAAGAAGCCTACTGAAAAGTTCAATTCCTTTACCAGCTGTAGGAATGGGTCCTGAAATGTAAACATGGTGTGCTCCAAACTGACACAGTCTCTCCAACAGCAGAGAAAAGTCTTTTTTCAGGATCTCAGAGCCAATTTTCCTCCTCAGAATATCAATATCAATATCAAAAGACCCTGTGTGGACAATAATCTTCATACCATCTGGATGTGAAGACAGAATGGTCGGCAAGATCTCTGTCAGTTCCCTGACTGATGCATCAAAAAGTCTTTCCGTCTTTGCCATTCTCACATGCTGTGTTATGGAGTCCCCAATCAGAATTGTGTCTATTTGTTTTTGTGTGAAGGCGCCGATAGCTTCTCTAGTCCTCCTGTTTGTGGAATTTTGGCCTCTCCTCCTGGTCTGGTTAGCCCTGGGCTGAGTTTTAGGGCTATTTCTTGAGTTTTTATAGATCCTTGCATTACATTCATCATCATTCATTTTAATATGAGTCAGCAAATCATATTTATTATGCAGTGAGACTTCAGGTGGTGGAGTGAGTGCTGGAGCTTTAAATTTCCTGCTGGATTTACCTCCACGAACAACATCAGACCAGGTTCTGGCCGGGGTTGATGACTTTGGTCTGGCACCAACACTGTTATAGTAGGGGAGATCAGTCTGATGGTCCGGTTTGGGATTTTCCCAGCTATTCCAATGTCATTTGAACACATCCAAGGAAGTGAATCAGCCAGGTCTGTAGTGGGGGGCTCCACATTTGACATGCCTTCACGTATGAAGATTTGACTGAATTTGACAACTCAGTAGCTTGTACAGAAGCTAAAACAGAGTCAATAAATTCTTTATTCACACGAATGTCTTGCAGTGTTTCAATCCTCTTCTCCAGCTGTGTTATCCTCAAAGAAAGTTGCTCACACTCAGTGCAGCTCACTGATACTGCAGGGTTAGGAGACATAATTCCACTAGTTCTCTGATGGCAATCAACTAAATTTATCAAAAAATATATTTGTTCCAGTGATTTATAAGTGACCAAGAGTCCTTGTTCCTAAATTTCTTGCCGGTAAAGAAAAAAAAAGAAAAAAAAATATGTGGGAATATCCATTAGAGAAATAATGACAGACTACATATAGTAAAACATCAGTAGAAATAAATCTCAGTACTTTTAGCACAGCTAATTAGAAATATTACAGATGCCATGCTTGTCTTAGTGAGAGCAGTGAAAAAGAAATGTGCAGTTTTTCCTTCCAACTGTAGCAACAGCTCCTCTAGTTACAAGCAGCTTCCCATGTTTGCTTTCCTACTGCTGTGTAAAGTGAAAGAGGTTAGCCGCAAAGCTAGCTGCAGCTTCGGCCCTGGAGAAATCATCTACCCTGTGTCTAATGGTCTGGAGGCAGAATCAGGAAAGGTTAACAGCTGAGTTTGCACCAATGACAGAAGCAGCTGACTGGAGCAGCACGGCAGTATTTCACTCAACTGGGGAACAAAGTTGAATGCACATTTTGCTGAATAAAACTAACCTTGGCTTTACCAGCACAATGAGGACTCAGTGATTAAATAGTCACATAAATGTTGTGTTTTTGCAGAAAAAGAGACAGAAACTTGACAAAATAACTTGTTTTGTTGGAGCTTAGAGCTCAGGAGGAGGCGATCCTCAGCTCAAGGACAGCTACCCCATAGACACAAGCTACAGCTCTTCAATGCCAACCCAGGTTTAAATCTCAGCCTCAGGGCCTTTGTTGCATGTCACCGCTTCTCTCTCTGACCCCCCTTTTCCTGTCTACTTACTGTCCAAGAAAGTCCAATAAATCTTTAAGAAAACACTCTTGTGAGTGGAGGGCATGCATTATTGATGTCATGTCTAATCAATTTTAAATTAACCAATTTTTAACTTAAAAATCAATTAAATATCCATCCCCAATAAACATATAATATATGAAGGACACAGTATCTTTTGATGTAACTTTGAAAATGTAACAAAAAGATGTGTCGACAATGTTCAGCACAAGTGTGACTTATACAAAGCCAACTAATGGCCTGACTTTACTGCATTCAAGGCACAATGATTTTGACTATAATAATAAGCTGACAGAAAATGGATGTTGGCACATCTTATAAGACTAAGGGAACTCACCGAAGGGCATAAAAAGGGTGTCCTTTAGCAGCACTGCATTCTGTTGCTGTCCAGCACGCGATAGGCTTTTATGGAAGGTGCCACAGCTGAAGAAGCAGGCAGTTGAATGATGTGATACCCACACGCAATCAGCTCACACATATGTCTGCCCACTTTACCATTACAGCAAAATGGCTGGGCAGGATTATACTCCGTCTCTGTTTCGTGAGGCAAAGGATTCCTCTGAGAGCTGTGATGAATTTATCATTAGTCCATTTTCAGGAAACAACGTGGCGGTTCCCACACGCCATGCAGCTCTGACCTATCACTTTCAGTTAAATGAACATAGGGTTAGAGCAGAACTGGTGGAAGATTTAAATAACATGCGTGAGATGAAAACAGAAAGAGAGAGGGGGATATGCAATCAGTTAGAGCATGGGAGAATGGATGCTTATAAAAACACAAATATAAGATGAAAGGAGGACGCTGGCATTAGGAGGAACGGGAAGTGCCTTCTCTATCTGCCTCATCAGTTTCACTTAAGTTAAACAAGAGCTGTGGTGAACAGGTCATGTTAAAGAGAAAAGAAGAAGAAAGAAACATTAAGAAAAAGAATTAAACCACTATAGTTAAACTAAAGAGGACGCTCTTAAAAGTAGTTTAATAATTAAAGCAGACCAAATAAATGGTCTGTAAATCTGAGGTAAAGAACAAACATCACCAGGTTCGTGCTATATCCTGCGTTGAAGTCAAGATACAATATAAAACTGAGGGTAGTGGTGACCTAGCGGATAGAGACAACCCAGGTTCATGTCTGTCAGTGTTGAGCCCCTTTGGGCTTCTAAGCACAGCCATTAACCTCCCATTTGGGTGCTGGAACATGGCGGCTCATTACTCATAATGTAAGCAGAGATGGGTTAAAGAAGCTGAACTTTGGTAGATTTTCTCACCTAGGTGCTCCCTGATGACAACTTATTCAGCATCCATCTACATCCGCCTACACCTTTTTTCCTTTAAATTGAAATTAATTTTGGATCAATTTGATTTGTTTGTTCACTGTTTTTGTGTTTGTTTTGAAATACATTTTAAATTACCAAACTAAACAGTTGAATCCTAGTTGAATCTTACTTCTACTCTGAGCTCTCTTTTGTCTCTTTTGTTTGGCTGTATCCATTCTCTCTTTTTCCTTGCTTTCCTTGTGACAAAATGCTGCTGTGAAGCAACACCGTGTTTTGGGGGGGGAGGAAAAAAAGTGGTTTCTTAGCCTCAGGACACTGCTGGGTAACAGCAGCCCCAGGAATGTACTGTCCATTGACCCTCTTGTTCACACATGTGGAACATGCAGCTTTTCTTTTTTCTTTCTTTTTTTTTGTGCCGACAAAACAAAACTGAGACTGACAATGATGCCCGCGTTTTAATTCAATTTTAGCGGAGAAATTCCAGGTTTCTCTTCAGAAGGGGAACAGAAAAAGCTAATGTGATGATAAAACAGTAGAAGGCACAGTTGTGGAAAACTGCAAGGCAAGACTGGGTGCAATTTATTAAGAGACAGGCAGCTTTAGTGCTGTTCTTTTTTCTTTTAATTTCTTTTAATTCTTTTGTTTTTATTGTAATGATTTTAATGTTTTATATAAAATATTTTGGATTTTCTTGTACATGAAATGTGTTTTCAAATGAACTTTCCTAAAGTATACATAAAACGGGGGAAAAAGCGTGAACTACTATCTTTTGATGTGACAGGCAGACACTTCGGCCATTATTGATGCGAACTGGCTGAGCCAAGTATAGTAAATCTTCTCTCTAATGGCTGATTATTTTTAATCTAACCTCATGCCTTCTCAGATGCTTGTTCTGCCATCCGTCGTCTAAATTTTAACTCACTTTTTTACTTGCAACCATTTTACAGGGAGCTGTTCTGTAGAAAATCACATTTTTTTACAAAGCAAATCTACATTTAAAAACATTTCCTTTCTGTCAATCTTCTACAGATCACAAGACAAAATTCTTAAGTGACTTATTTTAATTAAATGCAATTACCTATACAGAGACGAGCAATTAATTTTGATTAAATATTCAGCAAAACACAAATTTGCTTAATCGGATATTTTTTTTTGTCTTACATCAAATGTGTTTCTCAATATCTGCACATATGAATAAAACTTTAATTAAAATTATGTTTTAAAATAAGAAAAGTTCGTAAAATAAACCCTGTTATCAAATAAATTACATTTCTATTGATGTGATTCTTTTTGACCAGACTTAGTAAGATTATTGAACACTGATCATTAAAGATCCATAATCTTCCTCACAAATAGCAATCTCTGGTGTAGGACAGGTGTTTTGTTCCTCTGCCACCTGTGTGCACAGTTATTGGAATTTAATGAAGTCACTTGTCAAAACACTTGTAAAAGACTCTGATAAACTCCAGGAAACACAAACACTTCCAATTTCTGTGCTGATCATCCATCACGTGATTCTCCATGGACCCCCAAGCTGTACTGCGATTTCACACACTTCATGCAACATAGCACACAAACACCCACTTTAACATGCCACTTGGCACGCTCCCCCCTACCTTCACATCAGCATGCATTCACACAGTCTTCAAGTTTCCGACACAGCTTTAATGGCTCCGAGTGAAGTAGAAAGACACCTGACATGCTGACAGCTGGCACAATAACTTGCACACGCACAGACATTCACCCGCAGAAACCATCTTCACTGTCACAACAGCTTTTAAGTGCAGAAAATGTATACACGCTTGACGTGTAGACACACACAGATTCACTGAAAGGTAGATAAATGCATATTTGCTTCTAGAGGGGAAATTCATGCAAAGCGACTGGCAGCCGTCACATGTTTGTAGGCATGCAAACACACAGAACATGAGGTTACTCACGGCCTTGTTGATGAGACATAGCAACATGATAAAATACTGAATCGGTAAATTATTTTAAATACAACCAGTCTGTTATGTTGCACCTTTAATGCATCCAACATACTGTGGAGACCTGTGTATCTGTGTGTGTCCTCACTAGACAGTGTCTGTGTGTGTGCAGATCGAGCAATCACTTGAAATTTACCTTTGCCGCTGACATAGCTTTAAGTGTGTGTGTGAAAAGTAGGCCAACGAATGACAAGCTCCAGTTTTCATTGCCTTTACTTCTGAGGCAGACTGGGAACAGATGCCTCAATGGGACGTAGAAACACACACTCCCCAGAAAAAACTGCCAACGTGCTGGCCTTAGTTAACCTTGTTCTGTTTAAGTTAAAATCACTTCCCTGTGTAGGCACATTATAAACCAGAGCTGACCTTTCTCAGTTTGAAGCTGTGTTATTGTTCATTTTTGATCTTTTCTCTTATATCAGGAGCAGTTTGAGGTTGCCATGCCAAATATGTTATGTGGGTGTTCGTTATAGTCTTTGCTCTGCAGCATCAAATCACATCAAGTAGGACATATTGTGCTTTTTGTATTTTCACATTTCCATTAGTAATATAAAAGTAGTCACAGTCCTCACACAATAAGTAATTTTATCCATTAAGAGACATTGCTTCTGTACCCCCCAAAATTCCTTATTCATACTTCAGACTTTTCTTCTTGAATTATTGAGATAACCTTGTAGAACATCAGCATAATTAGCCTGCTTATAGTCTTGTGGGGTATGCCTAAAAAACTAACAGCGAGCTTTTAATTTGGACTCCGCCATGTTTGATCAGTCAAAACATATTGGACCCTTTAGGAAGGAGTTGAGTTTTCAAAAGTGTCTGCAGCTTTGTAGTACGAGAAAAATACTTATTATTAACTAAATTAATTACAAAATTTAGATCTGAAATTAAAAGCACTGAAAGCTGCACAAAGATAAGTGTGGTTTAATTTCATGTCTTGATTGGATAAATAACAGAATTCAATTCAACTGCAGTTCAACGTTATTTGTAAAAAGGTATCTCAAGGTATCCAGTTATAATGTAAAGGAATCAAGCATATAATCTACATTGGTCCAGTTTATTATTATGTAATAAATAATGACAAAAGAAATAAACACAGCAGTGCCGCACACAGACAGTCAGGGTATCATTAACCCACCATGATTTCACACTTATGATAATTGATTTTTTCATTTGTAATCATCTTCTTCCAAAACTTTCCGGTGTATTTGAAGTTTATTCCCAAATCCAAACTTTATAAAACCTTTTTTCTTGCCTTCAGTTATTGTTATTGTTGCCACTACATGATACGGTGCGATCCACATGGAGCTCCATCTGGTTCAACCTCCCACAGTCTCATTTCAGCAATTAAGGCATGTGATAAACAGATTTTACAAACACAGAATATCTGTCAAATGTGCTTTTACACACACACACCAGTGGCTCCCTCTCCACATTTAAATCTCCTGCTCAAATATCAAAACAGTATTAATAGTACGGTTATAAGACACACTTTACTAAATGGCTCTCAGTCTAACTAGCAGCTGTTTTGACAAAGCTGGTTATCCAGTACCGTCACCCAAAGCTGTTGAGTCACACTGTGACTAAATGTGAAGTGAAACAGCACCCCCGCCCCTCCACCCCACCCCCCGCCCCTCAAGTTCCCTTAAACTTTTCAGAACTATTTTGCAATTTCAGCCAAAATACTGCTTATCATCCGAAATGTGTTTTGTTGCCTGCTAACAATAATATGCAAATGAATGTGTAAACGTTGGCGTATGTGTGTGTTTGTAAGACACACACACACTGTGTTAAATCTTTAATGATTGTGCATTTTTAATTTTTGGACTTTATGCATTTTTAGAACATAGACTAAGATAATTACAATTTAACCCAAATGATAATGACAGCAAGCACAGATGAAAAAAGTACACAGACTTTATTATGGCAAAGCATTTAACTCCCTCCAAGAATGACAATGATATTAAAAGTTAGGCAGTTTTCTGCAACCTGAAAATTCAAACTGATACCATCATCAGGGAAGAAGGGATTCTAAAGTTTATAGATCCATAACTGGAATTATTTGTATGATGGATGATCTGTTGGTGTAAATTTGGGGGACCTGCAGGTTAGTATTTTAGAAAAGTTTCACACATGAGTGGTTTTTGACTCATTGCTACACGGCTACCTTTTACTTTTTATTTGGCTAAACAAACTTTTTCTAAATCCTTTGAGTCATGAGCAAGCTTTTTTTTTCCTGTTATGTTTACTCCTGTTTTGATGCCTTGACTTTGGCATTTTGTGGTTTTATGGAAATGGAATTGATGATATTTGGACAAGAGGGCAAAGCTTGAGGGTTAGAAAGACCAGAAGATCAGAGAAACCACTAGCACAGGATCAGAGGGTGTGAATTAAGCTCATAGTACCATAGGAATTTGTAGAAAAAATTGGTTAATTTCTTATTTCACAAGGAAAATAATGTCTTTTGAGCTAAAATTGCTCAAGGACAAATTCTAAATGTGTCTTTGTAGTTTTCCCCTTTGACATTTCAAACAAGGGCAATCTATATAACACTGTTATTTATCAATTTGCACTGTACAAATTACAAAGCAAACTGTATATTTTACATTCAGTCCATTTTATATTTACTCTACAAACAACTATAATTCATAAATATGAGCTATATAAACTGTCTTTTTTTCCCTTTTTTTCATTTACATGCCATTAGAACTGTTGTGATTGTATCTTACATGAATATAACTGGAGGAGGAGTGGTAAAGCAGATAGTTGTGTACTGTACCTACATCACAAACTCAATAAATATTAGAAGTTTCTTACTGAATTTTCAGCTAGAAACATCTATTTCCTCTAACGGCTCATCACAGGCAACTTTGAGCAGTTCTTCTCATGTAGCAGCGATCACTTTCTGCATGATTTCCCTTCCAGCATTGACAAAACAACAGGGACTCCTGCCCTGGCTGCCCAGAAACTTGGACTAATGCTAGACAACCAGCTGCTGTTGTGATGCTCATGCTGGAGCCAAATCCTGATCCTGCAGGTATACACTCCACAAAACCTGTCAAACCAGACACTTTCTCACCATGAATGCTGACCAGTGAGCGCTTTAGGCCTGTGCTCACAGCATTTGCTTTTGTGGACTTGGCCAGCTATTCTTTTTATGCTTACAGTTGATGGGGAGCAGCTCGATGACAGGCAGGTACCAACTGTTTTGAAACCTCATTGCTGCCCTGTGAAAAGGATCATATATGCAGGTCTTGAAGAACTAACTCAATTTATCAGATTCTGTAGCTTGGGTTAATAACAAATTAGAAGAAAACACAAAAAAGAGTAATTTGTGCAAGTTTAATAACTCCGTATTTGCATATAAGTACTGTTTGCTGAATGAAACAAAGTCACTTTGCATCACCAGCACTAAATGAGGCTGAAGCTACACTTAAACCACCAAAAATAGAAGAATAGTATAGTGCCTTTAGACTTCTCCCATCTAATTTACCTTCCTGTGTTACTCATAAACTTGCTCTAAATTGCTCATTCACAGTTCAAATACAAATTAGGACTTTTACAAACAAGGCATAAAGGCACTGGCGTGCACAGATAGAGCCTTGGTGGTGCTAAGGCACTTGCCCTTGCCGTCAGGCTGAAAAAGTGCCCTTTTTATCAGAATTATTTTTTATATACTTTATGTGGCCCACTATGTTGACGTGATCACACACCCCTTACACACACATGCATGTGTGCACACAGCCGTTTCTTTCCCGTCATTTCTTTGGCAACGTGATCACGCAAAGAGAGTGCCAACGAGACAAATTGTAAGCATGTGCATTGTGCATTGCAGCAGCTGGACCATCTGCGAAGTAACCTCCCACCGCTCCACCTGCCACTACAAACCTGAACTATTTGGAGGGCATCTTTTGCTCCTAAACTATGCCTGATACCAAACTATTTGTCCCTGTTGTGAAGTAGCCTGTCTGTCTCATTACAGCCTGAACGACTGAGTCTAAATTAGCCGACTGCCTGGTTAACAAGCTTGGCACTAGCCATTATCTGTGCTACCTTGCCAAATGTTAGAAAAGTGGTCGCTACAAACATGGGTATGATTGACTTTTTCTTCCACGAAGTTTTCACAACGTATTCATGAACCACATCGCACAGCGTTCTCCAGTTGCCCATCTCTTTTGTTGCAGACTGTAATAATTTAAAAAAAAAATGTTTTTTTTTCTTTATTTCAAGCAGCATTATTCTAAGCAGTCTATGACACTGTTGGCCTTGGCTTTTATCAATTGCAACATGCCTAGAAAAGACAGATTAAGAAAAAAGAAGTCAAAGGAGCTACACCAGGCAGCTCAGGGAAGCAGCTCTGTGCTGGCCTGGATGAAGCCATCAAGCAGCAAGGAGGATGAAGAGGAAGATGATGAAAGAGAAAGGTCAGAGCCAAGTTCAGAGTCATGTTAACTGTTTAAGGCATTTTACTAAATAATAATAAATAATAATTCTTTACACTTCTATAGCGCTTTTCTAGACACTCAAAGCATTCTCTCTACTGTCCCACAGTAGACCATCTACCAGCATGGAGGATGAGGACGACAGGGAGAGCAGTGTCAGATCAGTACCATGTTCATATTTCAATAAATTTTCTGTAATGTTTTTCTTTCACACTATAATTAAACATAGGTGGCGGTTCCACGCACTCTGCAAAGTGCCCTCTGCAGAGTTCCTGTGGGTAGAAATTTACCAAAAATCCCAACACATATAGGAGGCAGTTAATGCTTTCCAATGCAATTAAAATGAGGTATTTGTAGCAAACAGACTTCAACCAAAGGTGCAATGGTTGCAAGGAAACCAAAACAGAAATCCACATTCATGCTGCACAGAGAGCCAGGGAGGAGGAGTGGACAGTAACATGACACTGAACAAGGGAAACCTGGTAGTATATATTCTAAAAAATGTGATGACTTGCACATGGGTTCAGCTAATGAATGCCACTCACTTGTACTGTTATAGATGGGCAAGAAGTAAAACTACATGAAATGTGCAAGAAAGACATTGTTACTTAATGAGAAGAAGAACCAAACTAAAATAAAACAAGGAACATCATGACAGTTCCTTTGTGTACTTCTTAGAATAAAATCTATACATTCAGAAATGGTTTATTAGTATTATCTGGTGAGGTCTTAGACTGAAACTGGTGTTTTTTCTTTGTGCCCGTATTTTTGCCGAGGTAAGCTAATCAATCCCTGGTTTAAGCTCCAAAACTTAACACACAGGCATCGTGTGATTCCCAAAATGCTGAGCTGTCTCTTCACGACTTGCCATAATAAGCAACACTTTTTTTTTTTTGTTACATTATTTGTGGCTATGTTTCCCCATCCTGTCTGCTGGGAATTATTTTCTGCTTTTCAGTGCCCTGAAGGGGTTTGATAACAAAGATGCCTTCTATATGCTGACAGATATTTAGCTGCAAGCTTGGATATAAGTGGTGGAAGTGAATCCAGGTTTTAACAGGGTAATCCTTCAGTAGAGCTATGTCTGTACATTTGTGCTGCACTTTTAGAAACTTGGCTATAGGTTTAATGTCAAACTGTATAGGCATGTTTTTCCTATTAAACTCGCATGTGTGTGAGAGGTAGTTTGACAGAGAAGAAGTGTGAAAAACAATAATATTGTGTACTTAAACCTTCAGGTGAGACCTCAACAAACCAGGTATTCATTAAATCAGGCTCACATGTGAGAGTCATGTGTTCTACAGTAAAATGAATAAGTAACAGAGGGAAGAGGTAAATTATCTGTCAATGAATCTCTAATTGAAATGTGGGAAAATGGTATTAAAAGTTATTAAACCCTGACAGATGTTTAGATCTTTCTGAACTGTTTACTGTGTTTATCTGAAGAAAAAAATCTGTATTGAACCAGTTGCATCAGCTAATATCTTATAAAGAATTTGCTTTACAACTTTGCACTTATGCATTTAAATTAATTTAAATGTAAATTAAGTTATGTTGTGTTTGGATTAACTGAACCCCTGGGATAATAAAAGTGTGAGAGGTTTGTAGAGTATATGTAAGAAGCCAACGTTTACCACATAACTCAGAACAAAAGAATCTAAAGAGATCAAGGTTTTAGAGAATAAAATGGAATCAAAGGAAAATAAACTGATCCAATCAGCTCCGAATTATGAAAGAGCTCTGATGTTGGGTATAATTTTTCTAAACATGACTAAACTGATGTTCTTGCTCCTGTGAAAATAAAGATAATCTATTAGATGGTAAAACCAAGTATTTATTCATTTCTAAATAACAAGTAATTATTAACAAATAAGTAGCTCCAATAGATGTACTGTTCTTAACACAGCTGTAAGACCTGATTTGTTTGTACTCCATTATAGACACCGCTGAACTTTGAAAGTTGATTAATCTAAAAGGTTTTTTGGAATCAACCTGAGCTAAACTTTTTAGGGATGGTTTTTTCTGATCAACATCTCCATATTAGATCTGTTTAATGTTTCATCTCAGGTAAGTTATGTAACACATGCATTTAAGAAACAGCAATCGCATCAAATAAAATCTAATTTTACTCAATAAAATACTTTTCATATAAGAGCAGCAAACAGTGCTTTACACAATAAAAACAAGTGTCTGCATAAACAAATGGCAAGTCAGCAATGTCATACATCATCCAACAGTATCATTTTCACCTTGTAAATGCTTCTCCTGGGCAATTTTATCTGTAGACACCAAACGAAATCCCATGATTCAACTCAGGTTGATACCCAGCTACAATGTCTCTCAAGCCAGACAAAACAGACCCTTAAAGAACCCTTAAAGAAATTTTAGAACCGTGATGAGTGGCAGCCTCGGTCAGCAATTCAACTCACAGACATTTCCCTGCTGATTTTAATCAAGTGGGTCTCCAACAGTTTGTTGTCAAGTTCTGCACAAGCCTCTTGAGGCCCATTTATGCTTGACACAGACGGAAAGTTTTGTCCATCGGTTACACATGTAAAGGCCCATTAATGCTCCCTTGTGTATGTAAACAGCAACGTCTATTTCTAATGTCATACATCACCATCCTCATACTTCCACGTGTGTTTTGCATTGCCATGGTTGTTAAGTCAATTCCTCCACTAGCAGGCAGTGCTAGTGACAAAAACTATAAAAATTGCCTGAGCTTTTAAATAAAGACGGTATGCCAGTGTTTAAGGCGTGCTGGGCGGTAGGATACAACTTTATAGCGACGCATTACCGTCGCCAAATGTTGTCTGAAACTGACATCGTGAACTCTCCCTCTTGTGGAAGAACTGACCTAACAACCATGGCAAGGCACAAATATATTCAAGTATGAGGACGGCAACTTGTGACGTTTGAAACAGATGTACCTGTTTACTCACGTAAAGGAGCAGAAATAGGCCTTTAATGACTCATTGATTTGAGTCAGTTGTGTTGCAGCAGGGAAACATCTAATACCTGCAGGACACTTTCCCAAGAGGTCTGGAGTTGGACATTCCTATTCAACACATCATTGTTAGCATAAAATAACATCTTAAGGTAGGTTTTGTTAAAATATTCTTTAGACTGATTCATACAACTTAATTGTACTTCCACATATACAACTTAATTTTTTTTTACTTTTGGACTGATTAGGGATACCTTTTATGTTTCCACTAGTGACTCTATATGTAAATGTAATATATAAAAAGGCTGATCCTAGTTCAGTTTTATTTGTCAGTGTGGTGAGTATCAGTGAGAGAGATAAGAGAGCGTGATTGAAGAAATATCTTACAAATGTTATCTATTTTGAATTACTCATGGGACATGTGCACTTAGTGGTTCCGTGCTTCCTTCTGCTTTGCTATGCATTCTCTCACAAACAGAAACTTTCTCAATCACCTTCTGTTATCATCAAAGTCAGTGTTTGAAACGGTAGCGTGTCCAAACCTTTACTCCCATGAACTTGCTTGTTTTTTGCTTTGCTTTTTTTTTTTTCTTTCCCCTCCAACTTTACATAATTAAACTGTACTTTTTATGTATGTATCAGTGTTCTAAGTATTTCTTAAATTTTGCCTATGGGGAAAACAAACAACATAATTACAGTTCTATTTATTGAAGACAGTGCCCATGCCATGCAAATATTTTATGATGATAAAATACAATCACGAATAGCCATTTAGTTGGTTTACAATGGCACAAAGATAACATTTCAGACATAAAACTAAGATATATATATATATAGGTATATATATATATATATATATATATATATATATATATATATATTTAATTTCTATTTAAATATGTACTAATTTTGAAGTTATTGTCAACAGATTTCAAATGAGCTGAATGGTCAAAGTAAGAATGAAAAATACAAAAAGAAAAGAAAACTGCCGGCACATTTTACCACCAATTAGCTGCACTGGAATTCAGCCAGTGACATGGCAAGTAAATTTAAGCAGTAAGAAGAGATGCTGTTTTTTCAGAAAGAAGAGGTTTATATTTTTGGTTCTGCTTTAAATATGGTAAACTGGTCATAAGATGTCCGACTCTGGAGCTTCCAGTTTAAGGATAACCACATCTGGACCTCTTGGGCCAGTGTCCTGCAGGTTTTCAACATGTCCCTGCTCCAACACACCTGATTCAAATGAACAAGTCATTGTGCAGAACTTCATAGGCTCCAACACAGTTAATTTAAATGGATCTGCCCAACATCTTGTTAAGTTTGAGTCAGATGTGTTCAATCAGTGTGGGAAATGTCTGAAACCTGCAAGAAAACAGCACACAAAGACATGAATTTGACATCCCTAAATTGGATTTAAGCTTAAATTGTGTGACTTTTATCTTGATGTCTAACAAAGCAGTCATGGTTTTAGTCCCATACCAAAAGTCTTTCTTTCATTTGATTCAGACTGTGTCGGTGAATGCTGATTCAGCCTTATTTTTTAAGACTTTAAGTCTACTAAAAAGCAAATGCAATCTAAAAAAAAACCCAAAAAAAACAATGCTTCAAAATGTTAATCAATATATTATACTTTTGGATTATTTAAAGAAAAGATTGAACGACCTGACATACATTTTTTACTCCCCCATTTCCTGTTACTTCACGTTTCTTTCTCCTCTGCTTTTTCCATCTGTCGCTGACTCTTTATGATTCAACATAGCTCAGACATCACTGAATAATTAAGATGCAATAAATCCCACTGTCACATGAGTTTTTCACACTCCATGCTGTGCGTGCATAGACTTCATCTTGACTGCCACACTCTATCAAAAGCAGAGGGATAAAGTTTTAGGAGAACTGCAAGACACGCCAACATTAGAACTGAAGGAAATCTACTTTAATTATTGTCATACTTTCTCTGTGATATCACATAGATTTACAGATGTGATCCATAAATCTATAACACAGCTCTTCCTCTAATGTTGTAACGGGGATCCTCACCAAGAACAGCCAGCAGACCGTTGGGAGTCAAAGTGCTCCAATCTGCTCACACTTTACTTTTGCAGGTAATTTTGTTTGGCCTTCATGTTCTTTACACTTCAATGCTTTCAAAGATTACAACTGAGTACACACAATATACTGACTCTCACCATCTAAGCCCAAACACTCATGCGTAAATACTTGAATATGGCCTTCTTAAGGGGGGAAAAAAAGAGGGAAAAATGAAAAACCACAGCCCGCTGCTAATACAACCTTCATTCCACACACACACACACATTCATGTACTGTATATAGAATTGAGTGTCTGTGCTGGAGAGATAAGTAACAGAGGATTATCTACAACATGTTGAGCTGAAATAAATAACACACCTTGAGTGCGTGTGAAATACAGAAAGGGAAGTAGTTTCAGAGAAGGACAATAAGCCTGAACAGACCAGAATCACTTTTCATACACCACGGTAGCTACCTGTATTTTCTCTCACAAAAAATATTCCAAAATTTTATCAAGAACTGCAATAGAATTAGTTAAGGTATCATACTCAGACCAATCCACTTGTCTGTGTGTGAAACTGTGTTGATGGAGTCCTGCGACTCACTTTGAAGGATTATTTTTCAAATGATGCTGCAATAACATTTCAATTACACTCCTCAATCAAAATGTTGAATAGTAACCAGAACACAGACACTCCAGTGGATATAAAAAGTGAATAAGGACAATACAAGTATAGAAAGAATTCAGAAATATAATCAATCTTATAATCTTGTTTTGCTTTTTCTTTGTAAATTACAGCCACTCTTTGAAATTTCTGTGAATTTACGGCAGAATTCTAGCAGTAACATACTATCTTTCCAAAATGCAGTAAAAAACTGTTAAATTCTTTTACTTTTACTGTTGTGAGAATCGAAAATGATGACAATAGTAAACTACTGCAAAATAATGGACCAATACAGTATTTTTTTTTTTTTCCTAGTGGACATGCTTCTTTGGCATTTGCAACTTCTACAATCAGCATTCATCCTCCAGTTTTAAAGCATAAAAATGGTAAGTAAAATAATTTTAGAGGATGTAACTTGTGGTTTTGCATGGTATTAAGTCAATTTGGGCCATTTGGAGTGACAAGAAGTTACTGAATAAATTAAGCTGTGGGTTTATGTCACCTAATGGATGTTTTGAATAAGGACAAAACTGAAACATTCGAACTGCATGTAGATGCAAAACATGAAATGAATTTTTTGCCATAACCCACAAAGTCTTCTATACCTAAGGTGTGTTTAATACACAAATGATGCAAGACCACATTTTTTTTTTCATCTTTCCATAGTCGTAAATTTATGTAATCATTAGCATTTGAACTTAAACTATATTGCCAATAGCTGTGTTTATACAAGCGCTACACCAGCACTGATCTACTCACTGCGACTGCTAACAAGTAATTTCTGCTGTAGCTTTCTTAACTTCTTTTTTATAGACTAATTTTTTTTGTTTTTGTTTAGTTTTTTTTTGTTTTGTTTTGTTTTATTGCAGGTCACACACACAGACCACACTTCCACTGGGTTCCTGGACCATATGAAAGGTACAGTTTGAATTTGGTGATATTCTAAAGTCAGTTATTACTCTGTTATTTTTTCTTTTTGTGTGTGTGTGTGTGTGTTAACAAAGATATTAAAAAATCTCAAAAATGACATTGTGCAACATATGTTCAAAGATGTGCAGTAATGCATCTGCTTACATAAGACACATGCGAAAGCATTGTTGCATGTCAAACGTGGTGTTCAAGTGTGGTTTTTCTGGATGCAGCAGAGTGTTCGGAAAATTTTTATCTTTTAAGTGTCACATTTATGAAGACAAACAAGATTACTACTGGAAGCGAAACCTATTTAAAATGTCATGTGGAGTTCTGTAATGCAAAATTTGAAGATATAAAGAGTACTTGCTCATCTTAAAGTCCTTTTCAAAGAGGGAAGATTGGTCCCATGCCCTTTTAAACAATGCAATAAAAGTTTTACAGTTAGGTCTACATTTACATCGTACATGTCAAGAAAGCACAAATATTCTTCTGATAAAAGTCTGATGCCCTCTGTTGCTGGCTTAACAGATCCGTGTAGCTCTCACGATACTCATGATGGAGTTTCTAATTTGGAGCCAAATGCTTCAAGTAACCTCAGTTATGAACAGGACATTTTTCCGGAGAACACAGAAAGAACAGTTTTTGAGACATTTGGCTTTGTTTTATTTGAAATTACAAGCCAAACTACTCATTCCATCCTCAACCATTAATACTATTATAGAAGACTATTTGGAAATACATGCAATAAATCTGTCACATTTGCTATTCCAGCTTAAAGGAAAGGTAGTTACTCTTGGACTCGCAGAAATGCATATTGAAACTGTGATTGACACTGTAAGAGGTGAGGATATTATCAGGGCTTGCAATACAGAGGCACTCCACACAAATCCCCGGGGGAAAACTGTTTTTAAAAACTGCTTCAGTCATGTTGATTCAGTGTCTATCTGTCTTGGTCAAAATGAGTCAGGCAGAGAATGCTTTGCACAGTATGTCCCTGTGAAGAACACAAAAGAGTCTCTTTTTCAGTGTAAATCAGTGTGGGAACAGCATAAAATATTAAAAACCATCAGGAGAAATGATGAAGTCTTCCAGGATGTTTGGGATGGCACAAATTTTGTTGAAAACATACTGTCCAACAATACAGAATACTCATTGGGTGTCATTCTTTACCAGGATTCTTTTGAGATAGTGAATCCTCTTGGCTCTGTGAAAAAAAGCACAAAATTTTGGCAGTGTATATGACACTAGCAAATATTCTGCCACACAACAGTTTTAGCATTGATCAAATGCAACTTGTGCTACTTTGTTGAGAGCAAGATTTTAAGTATTTTGGGCAGGATCTTGTGTTTGGTCCCCTTCTTAAAGATCTAAAAGATCTTGAATTAAGTGGTGTTGCTTTGCCAGATGGGAAGATCACCAAAGGAACTTTGTGTGTCATTGCCGGTGACAATTTGGGTTCACACAGTATTGGGGGCTTTGTGGAAAGCTTTGGCAAGACTATGTATTTTTGTAGGTATTGTGAGATTATTCGACAAACATTTTTGACTGATCCTCTCGCCAAAGGTACTGACCGCACTGTAGAGTCGTATAAAGAACATCTTCATGCCAACAGTACCAGTGTTGGAGAAAGTAAATACTAAAGGCATAAAATTTGACTCAGTCTTCAATGAGCTTGATCAGTTTCATGTTTGCCAGCCTGGACTACCTCCATGTCTTGGCCATGACCTTTTTGAGGGCATTGTTTCCACAGATTTGGCACTGTACAGTAATCACCTCATAACAAAAGAAAAACACTTCTCCTACCTTGACCTGAATTGGCGCATAAATAGATTCAAATATCTTGGTAATGATGCAAGTAACAAACTTTGTGAGGTAACTCCAGGTGCTGGAAAACTAACTGGACATGCAGTACAGAACTGGTGTTTTCTCAGGATGCTCCCAGTGTTGATTGGTGACAAAATTAAAAAAGCGTCAGATGCTGAAGTGTGGCAGCTAATTTTACAGCTTAGAGGGATTGTCAGTCTTGTTTGTGCTTCAAAGATTACTGCCGGCCAGACTGCTTACCTCCGTGTTTTGATAGAAGAGTGTTTGCAAATTAGGAAGCAAAGTTTTGAAGATCATCCATTAATGCCCAAACATCACTATTTGTGTCATTATCCAGACCTCATTGTTAAGTTTGGGCCATTGATTTGTCTTTGGACACTGAGGTTTGAAAGTAAGCACACTTGCTTCAAGTAGTGTGCAAGAAAGTTGCACAACTTCAGGAATATTTGCCAAAGTCTGGCAGAAAGACATCAGCTTTTGCAAGCTTTTCTCAGTGCTGGTAGCCTTTTTTTCACCTGATGTTGTGGACAAAGGCACTGAGATTGTTGCAAGTGATTACAATGACAATATACAACAGTCAGTTGCACATCTTAACCTTGGTCCATCAAACACTTTGATTGCCAATGATGTGACACTTAAAGGGACAAAGTATAAGTGCAACATGTATATTGTAACAGGTCATAATGATGATGGCTTATTAGTGGGAAAAATAAAGAAAATCATTGTTCATAAAAACTCAGTAGTTTATTTCATCTGTGAGAAACACCAAGCTATTCGGCTTCCTTCCATTGACTCTTATCATACAAGTCCTGTGCCAAGATCCTACTGCTGTGTCAAACCAGATCATTTCTTGGGTCGGGTCTGCAGAAGACCTGAAGTATGTCCAGCAAGAAGACATCAAAGTTCTGCTGACAGTCATACAGCAATGCAAATTGTTGGACACTTTCAAACAAGGTAAAGAACCATCTAATATATTTGATGTTGATGACAAAAAGCACAAATTACATAATGGTAGATGTTTTATTTTTAAATCACATGTGCTCTTTTATGATTTCAGAAACAAATACAGTCACACTAGACTTGGAGACTGTTTCAAGTCATTCAACTGCATCCCCTTTCTCCAGTCCTTGGAGTACTTCCACATTTTCACTTTCCAGCATTCTACCAATTTCACCACAACCTTCAGCACTGCAAACACCTCTTGTGTTAAGCCGGAATGATACCTAAAATGTTTCCCGGTCTTGGCCAGAAACCTTTGAAGTCCCATGGGACAAAATGCCAATGGAAATTCAGAGAGCAATTTCAGAAGGCAAAAGACACCCTCCTGACAAGAGGCGACAAATGATAAGAATTCTTGCAGATGAAGTTCAAAAGTACGAGGCTAATCCCACACGTTCACAATGCCTTACAATCTGCCAGAAAATAACCCATCAATACCCAGGTAGCTTTGCTTATTTGACACCAAGTGGAAAGCTAATTGCTGGAGGGTATATTTCTCTGCTCTCTCAACTCAAAACAAGAGTTGAGAATATCAACCGTTCCGGGACCTTTCAAAGATACAGATCATCAGGACCCTGCAGAATTGCTGGAGTCAAGCGGGGACCAACTGACATGTATGGGTGTACTAGATTCCAGCCTGAACTCCCTCCAGAGGAAACTGATGACACAGTGGAGGAGAAACGTCAAAGATTACAAAGCACTTACAGCAAGTACGGCATCAATGGAGATGACAGGCCAGATGTGACAGATTTGATGGAGACCACATTTAGCCTCCAGCGCAGACACATAAACAGGATACCTGCTTCCTCTGTAGCTGATTTGCGATTGAACTGGCCTTACCTATTTACACAAAGAGGAATCTTTTCTCACTTTGAGTTGCTGACAGATGTACCTGTCCTCCGTGCCCTGGAACTGTCAGTTGAGGAGTGTGGTAATGCAGTTGTAGAGTATCTCCGCACCAAAGTGAAGAATTCCAATGTCCAGACAATCTTGGCTCAAAATGCATCTGGCGACTTAACATTCCTTGTCATCCAACTATTGATGGCTCATTTCAATGAGTCTCCAGATGGGCTGATGCTGAGTACTGACGTAAGTCCATTTTTGCATATGTATATTGTATTTCTAATATATACGTTTCCATGCTATCCAGGAATATGCAACAGCAGCAGATGATGAAACCAGCCTAAGTTTGCCTGCCAGTCCTTGTCTGATA
This sequence comes from Melanotaenia boesemani, assembly GCF_017639745.1. Classification (NCBI taxonomy): domain Eukaryota; kingdom Metazoa; phylum Chordata; class Actinopteri; order Atheriniformes; family Melanotaeniidae; genus Melanotaenia; species Melanotaenia boesemani. The sequence goes on from NC_055701.1 coordinate 7,700,911, forward strand.
TTGTGTAAGTTCAGAATTTGCAATATTTATAGGTGGTACTTAATACTTCTTAACATGTTGATTTCTTTTTTTTTCTTTTGGTAATTACACATGCAATTCTTTAAAAATAGGAATTGTATGTGTGCACATTACACATTAAAAAAGGAAGATTGGAAAGCACTCTCTATAACATTTAAAAAGTCTTCATTAGAATAGCTTTGTCATGTTAAATTAATTCAGCTTCAGTGTGTTAAAGTGTGGTGCCTATGAATAGTTTATGAGGAAAAGCACAACAAAAACTTATATCTCTGTCCACCCAGGTGGCAATGAGCAACTGGTAGTTGGATGGATGTCAGCGCTGAAAGCCATATCATCTTTGAGGGAGTCCAGCCAACATTTGTGACAGGACTTGCAGCAGTACCACTTTCTACATATTCAACCTGCAATATCAAGATGAGGCAGCTAAGACTTTGGAGTGCATTCAACCTATTCTATTGATTGTATTTATTTATATTGAAAACACTGTACAGTGAGTTAAATACAACAAATTGCACAAGATTTAAAAGCTATGAAGCAAATTATAACTAATAGTTGTCAAAATTGTTGATGTATTTTCTTGGTACATTTAAAAACAACACAATTTCTCAAAATAAGGCATAAAAATATTTTACAGTTACTGGCAGCTTTCAAAGTTCCAAATAAATTATTTGGCAAGTTCTTGCATTTTCCCATTTAGATCTTGTGTTTTTTAGGCGCTTCCTTGGGATTAACCCAGAAAGGGGCACGAAGACCACCCATGGAAAGATGGTGTCTAAAAAGACAGGCAAGATAATGCAAAAGAAACTGCAGACTGTGAATGCAGATGTTTCTACACTGATCAAAAACCTGATGGACTTTGAGTGGCACTTCATACGGGTTAGTTGTCACTTCTTTTTTCTTTGAAATATTTCTGTTTTCAAATTATTTAAGTTCTAATCATATTTTCTAATATTTTTCCCATGCTGGATGGTGCCCTCACCTGGATTTAAAGAGGTGAGTGAAACTTTGACTCCTGCAAACTAGTAACTGTTCACAGTTTAAACCCTGTTTTAGACACTACAACATTGACTCTGCTCTTCTTTTTGAAGAGTTACTACAGCCAGGTTTAATTTTTTTTTTTTTTTTGGGGGGGGGGGGCTTTTTTTCAATGATTCACCAAGGCATAGATATGTGACAATTTACTTTAAGAACAGTGTTTTTTAAAATACTGGCAGCTACAGACGCCTGTATTTTGCTGTAAATTTAGTTGCACTACTGTATTTACTTTAACAGTAAACTACTTTAAAAAGAAATTACAGTATTGAAAATGTAAATTCACAGTAGAATACTGGCAGCTATACTTACCAGTATTTTACCATTATTTTACAGTATCTGTACTGTACTTACTTTGACAGTATGATACTGTAAAAATAAGTTACAGTATAGGTCATGTAAATTTACAGTAAAATACTGCTGTCTATAGCTGCCAGTATTTTACTGTAAATGTACAAGATTTTTTCTTAGAGTGCACGCTTCAGACCAGGATACTGCTAAATACTGTATATTTTTTGTTGGTGGGACTGTGGTGGCTTAACATTTTCTGAAAATCTTAGTATCTAGAAAATCGGTTGAACCTGTTATCCTCCTGTAAGCCAGGAATACCTGTAGTCATGATTTGCATGGTCCTGCATAGTTTTTCCACATCGGGGTCAAGGTGATAGAGAACCCATCCATTTACTATCCAGGTCTGAGTTGCTCCCTCTCTCAAGGGAGCACTCCAATGCCAGCCAAGACACATACGGAATAGTATGGCATAGTAGCATGTTTAGTCTATTTTGCTAATGGGCTTCTTAATTAATTAAATTAATGGACAGCTATTAGAAGAGCTGTTTGAATCCTCTAAATTCTACAAAAATTTGCATCAGTTTATCCTTTATTATCTACTTTAGTAAGCACTGGAGTATCCTTTTTTTAAAACAAGGGAATGATTAAGTCCCATAATTCCTTGTGTCCTACTTTCAAAATGATTCTTGATTATATTTATCCAATTGTACTGTGATTCTAGTGTATAAATACAAAAACATTGTGTGCGTGTGAACAGGCTGTTACAGCATGTTTTACCTTTGTCTTTTCAACCTTTACAATAAAATTTACATTATACATTAACATAATAATGTTAATAATACAAATACCTTCACATACTACTAATAGTTTCTAGTTTTTTCTTTGTGATAGAAGTGCATTAGATAAAGTAACAATTTTTTTTTTTTTTTTTTTGGATATTTATTGAACATCTGTAGTTTCAGTACTGAAGACTTAATGATTGTCGAGGTCCGGTTCAAATTCTGCAAGAACAAAGGAATTTATTTCTCTACCAGGCCTTTAAAAAAAGGGGTGACATTTTTTTATTCTTGCAGCCCTAGTTTAGGAGCTCTCTGAGCTTGTTCTCAGTACATTAAATGGGCAGAATTTATTTTAATTATTTATTTTCTTATAAACTGTCAAAAAACTATTGTGTGATTGGTCATAAATTTGAAGTGAGTGTGGCTTAAAAAAAAAAAAAAAAACGGAAAGGAGAAAGTTGTAATTTCTACTGTCCCTCTTTTACGAAAAGTTCAACAAGGTTGTATTGATGGTTTTGAATAACAGCTGGTTGAGATGGTAAAGAAGTAAAAAAGTCCATAGGACATATCATGATAGGTGTATGAAGACACACACCACCCTGTGAAAACTCCCACCCGCGACCCGCCATGTACGAGGTTTCTCAAGCAGGTACGAAGAGGTAGCGGCTCTGTGCTGCAGATACTTTGCACCTCTATTTATTGGTTATTTGTTTATTTATTATGTATGCTTTTCTTGAGCTAGTTCGAAGTTCAATTCTTATCTTTTTTTTTTAGGTTAGAAAGGAGAGAGTATGGAGACCCCTAAGGAACACAGGGAGATTCTTATCTTTGTGTTCCCTCGCAATACTTTCGAGTTCCCTGCTAATGAGGAAGAAAGGGGATTTAAGTCACTGAACATGGCATGGTTGTTGTTCTTTCAGAAACTGCTGATCTACTGGGATTTTCACACACAGCCATTTTTAGGGTTTAAGGAGAATGGCCTGAAAAAGAGAAAATATCCAGTGAGCAGCAGCTGTGTGGATGAAAATTTAATTCAAATACAACAAGCAGGTGCTGTTCCTGTCAGCTACAAACAGGAAACTGAGGCTACAGTTCATACTGGCTCATCAAAACTGGACAACAGAAGATGGAAAAACATTGCCTGGTCTGATGAATCTTAATTTCAGCAGAAACAGTAGCAACAGGCGGTTACCTCGAGAAAAGGCAGATTTCTCAAGATGAGAAAAGGAACAGGTTGTAACCTGAAAACAAACACTGTGATGCCAAAGAAACATAACAACTTATGATCTTAACATAAATAAATTAAAAAAAATAATTACAGGAATGACTGCTCTCAGCTTTTATACGCAGAACTTCATATCCATTATAGAATGTATAGATATTCCATTTACCTGTAGATGTGTACAAGATAGTTTAATTAAATTAAAGATACATATTATAAGGTATATATGGTCTGTGTGTGTGTTTGTATTTGAAGGTGGGACAACACACTTCTTATTCAGCTGTCACTGTCTGTCTACCCTGTGTGCAAACATGGACATGAAGGAGATAATTAATCCTTTAAGCCGTGAAATAACCTCAAGGCTTCTTCACAGACCTTCAGAAATAGCGTCACACTTCTCCTCACACACTCTTACTCCCACATGGACCCTTCAGATTTGCTGCTGGTCTTTTAAATTCAACAAAATACATGAAAAATAAAAGATGTGAGTAAACAAATTATACACCCATGCATATAAATAATCATTTGGTGCACTTCCATTCAATTTGTTTATGTAAAAATGTAAATCTGCTTGAACAGATTCAGAACCTGAGCTGATCAAAGCAATCGACTTGCTTCACTTTGACTCTCAGCATCCTAACAAACTAAATGAATTTTGCCTAAATATGCATTTATGAGTATTTGTGTGTTTGCAAGTAAAGAGCTGGAAATGGATATTTTTAAAAGAAAGTTTAAGACTTACCTTTTAATTAACGATTTTAGTTGAATATCTTTTTATTATTCATAATTAGTATTTTGCTTACATTTCTTTCTCTTCAAGTCTCTCAGCTTAAATTTGGTTTTATTATTATTTTATGATTTCGTTTCCTCAATTTATTATATTTGTTTTAAACCCATCCTATTTTATATTATATAATTTTATTTATTTTATCTGATTCTTTTTTTGTTGATTTATCTATTTTTTTTTTTCTTGTTTTTGTTTATTTATTTTTTTTACAGCCTAACATCTTTTATTTAAATTCCCAGTACTTAATGTGGTTGGTGAAGGTGAGTACACCACTTGTACAATATGGCGGCGCGTGTAGACGCAGCGACCTCAAGCTCTCCCGACAATGTGATGTTTTGTTCGTCTAGTAAGTGTTTACCTGTAAGAGTCTCCCGTCAGTGTACGTCGGAATACATGTACAATCGACAGGCTTTGTTAAACATCCAAAGAAACAAGATCTGCAAAGTTTTAAACTCGGACGTAACAAAGACGCTAAAGGAACTAGGATTGCTACGCCGGCCTGCTACCTCACCGGTCTCGCCTGCTACCCCTCCCCCGGAAAAGAGGTGTCGGAAGCGGTGCGCAAGGACAAGAAAGAGGGGCAAACGGGGAGGCATCCGAGCTAGGCTAGAGGCTAATCCAACACGCCCAGCCATACCATCTATCCTCTTGGCGAACGTACGTTCACTGGATAACAAAATGGATCACATACGACTTCTGAGATCAGCGAATCGAAAAGTGAGTGACTGTTGTGTGCTTGTTTTCACTGAAACATGGCTAAAGGATAACACTCCAGACTCTGCCATACAACTGGAGCAGCTAACCTGCTACAGAGCGGACAGGGCTATCACAGACAGAGGGAAGACCCGGGGTGGCGGGGTCTGTGTTTACATCCGCGATGCGTGGTGCCGGGATGCTACTGTGGTAGGCAAACATTGCTCACCACTGGCAGAATTTATGATTGTGAAGTGCAGGCCTTTCCATCTACCCAGGGAAACAAACGCAATTCTTATATTTGCGATTTACATCCCACCGACAAACAACAACAGTGATAGAAACGCAGCGCTTAACGAACTGTATCAGGCTATCAGTGAACAACAGACGGCACATCCAGACGGTTTCACCATCCTCGCTGGAGATTTCAACCATGCTGACCTCAAAGCCGTTCTTCCAAAGTTTCACCAGCATGTGCACTTCCCAACAAGGGGAGACAACATCTTGGACTTAGTGTACACATCACATAAAGGAGCTTACAAAGCCATCCCCCTCCCTCACATCGGGCTCTCCGATCACCTCACTGTTATGCTAATGCCAGCATACAGACCGAGAGTGAAACTCATCAAGCCCAGCATCAAACAAAAGAGAGTGTGGCCACAGGGGGCCACATCTGCACTACAGGACTGCTTTGAAACAACAGACTGGGACATGTTCAAGCAAGCAGCCACCTACAATGACACTACAGACATTGAGGAGTACACAGACACGGTGACCTCCTACATCACCAAATGCATTGATGATGTGACACACATTAAAACCATCACCACTCGGGCTAACCAGAAGCCATGGCTGACAGGGGATGTCCACAGGCTGCTGAGGGCCAGAGACAACGCCTTCAGAGCAGGGGATGAATCCGGCCTGAGAACAGCAAGAGCCAACCTGTCCCGGGGCATCAGGAAAGCAAAGAAGGACTACACACACAAGATAACCTCACACTTCAGAGACAGCAAGGATGCACAGAGTCTCTGGCAGGGCATTCAGGCCATCACAGACTACAGGCCCGCGCCACGGAGCTGTGAGAGCGACACCACTCTGCTCAACAACCTGAATAGCTTCTTTGCACGCTTTGAAGCAGAGAACAACACCACCCCACAGAAAACCCCACCATCTCCTCACGACCAGACCCTGTGTCTGTCTGCCGCCAGCGTGAAGAGGACACTCTCCACCATCAACACACGGAAAGCAGCAGGACCAGATAACATCCCCGGTAATGTGCTGAAAGAATGCGCAGAGGAGCTGAAGGATGTATTCACAGACATCTTCAACACCTCCCTTAAACAAGCAATTGTCCCGTCATGCTTTAAAGCCACTACAATCATACCTGTGCCAAAGAAATCATCACCATCCTGCTTCAATGACTACCGTCCTGTGGCACTGACACCCATCATCATGAAGTGCTTTGAACGGCTAGTCATGTCTCATGTCAAATCCACCCTCCCCCCCACCCTGGATCCCTTCCAGTTTGCATACAGAGTCAGACGATCCACAGAGGATGCAATTTGCTCTGCCCTCCACCCAGCTCTCACTCACCTGGACAAGAAGGACTCATATGTGAGAATGCTGTTCATAGACTTTAGTTCAGCATTCAACACCATCATACCACAACAACTCATCTACAAACTGGACAAACTAGGCCTCAGCACCTCCCTCTGCAACTGGCTGCTTGACTTCCTAAGTCAGAGGCCACAAGTGGTGCGTGTAGGCAACAACACCTCTGGCAGCATCACCCTGAGCACGGGGGCTCCTCAAGGCTGTGTGCTCAGTCCCCTGCTCTTCACTCTGCTCACACACGACTGCACACCAACCTACAGCTCCAACCATCTTGTGAAGTTTGCGGATGACACAGCTCTGGTGGGGCTCATCACCAAAGGAGATGAATCCCACTACAGGAAAGAGGTCGACCTCCTAACCAGCTGGTGCAAGGACAACAACCTTCTGCTGAATGTCAGCAAGACAAAGGAGATAGTTGTCAACTTTCAGAGAGGCCACACACAACACCTGCCACTAACCATCAACGGCACTGCAGTGGAGAGGGTGAGCAGCACCAAATTCCTGGGGGTGCACATCAGTGAGGACCTCTCATGGACCACTAACACCACATCACTGGCAAAGAAGGCACAACAACGCCTCTACTTCCTGCGTAAGCTCAAGCGCGCCAGCGCTCCACCACCCATTCTGACCACATTTTACAGAGGGACCATTGAAAGCATCCTTACCAGCTGCATCACCGTGTGGGGTGGGAGCTGCACTGACTACAACAGGAAAGCCCTGCAGCGCATTGTGAATACAGCTGGCAAGATCATTGGAGCAACACTCCCCTCCCTACAAGACATCTACAGCACACGCCTCACCCGAAAAGCCATCACCATTGTGAGCGATGCAAGCCACCCCGCACACAACCTGTTCAGCCTCCTGCCCTCTGGACGGAGGTACAGGAGCCTCCACTCCCGCACCACCAGACTCACCAACAGCTTCATCCATCAGGCTGTGAGACTGCTAAACTCTCGCCCCACCCCCCTGCCCCTACCCCCTCCCCCCCAACCCCAGCCCCAACTAAACTCTCGCCCCCACCCCCCTGCCCCTACCCCCTCCCCTCCAGCCCCAGCCAGCAGAACCAAAGACTGTTAACATTACTGCTACTAAGTATGCTGCTAAGTGCGATTACTGCCTTGCACTACAAACCCTGCAAACACTTGTATTACTTGACTGCCTTGCACTATAAACCCTGTAAATACTTGTAACTTTAAACTGCACTACAAACCCTGAGAATACTTGAAACTTTAACTGGAGCTGCTTCCTCACAGTATATCTCTTCATATTGTAAAACTACTGGAAGACTCAAATGCACATATGCTGATCTTGTTTGTGATACCTCTTAGCCTTGTTTTTGATACCTTTTATTTATTTAAGGACCAGACTTGTCTGTGCACTTTATTGTTTGTCTTGTCCTACTTGTCTTGATACCTGTATACGCATGGGACAGTGAGAAAAATAATTTCGATTCCTTTGTATGTTATGGGCATGTGAAGAAATTGACAAATAAACCTGACTTTAAGACTTTAAGACTTTAGAAAACATCTTTTCATGCTTGTGTGAGTGTTTATATGTATGCGTGGGTATATGCCATGTATTTGTGTGTGTGTGCATGTTTGTGTGTGTGACTCGTGGCTTTGTGGCATTGTGGTCTGGGGGACTTTACAGGTTGGGTTTATTTTTATCCTTATGTTTTTTCAATGTAAAGCGCTTGGTATTGCAATTTGTTCTGTATGAAAAAGTGTTTGATTAATAAGTTTGATTTATTGATTGACATGAAAGACATTTCTGGACTCTGTCATGAAATAAATCAATTATTTTGCCCATTTCAGTCTGTAAAGCATACTGTGTTACTTAATACATACTACTTGTTGATTTTATTTCTCTGGATGACAGAATTATAACTCTGTCTATTTCCCAGTCTCAGCTCACCTAGAGGGGGTATTTCTGCAGTTTTCTCTCACTGTGTATTCCATGACTCAATCTCTCCAAGCCCCCAATTCATTAGGCCCATCCACTCATCTTTTATAAGCTCTGTAACAATTAACTTTCAGTTCGTATCCCGCTGTGATTCCCATTCTGTTATTCCCACGTGCATTAAGAACCATAAACCACTATTAGTTTTAATGGGAAGAATCTGTTGTTTTAGGAATGAAGGAGAGGTCATGTACAGTAATTGTAGCTAAAGTCTTATTAAACAGCAACAACACACTACTCACACTAAGTGCCTTTGGCTTCCATGAGTTAAACAAGGGTGTACTTTAATGCTTAAAGACACAGCAACTTCAGCAGCAAACGTTTTAAAAGGGCTAAAGAAGCCACCAGTATGAAGCCAATGAGCAAATGCCCAGGGCTGTACATTTATCAGCCATTTTATTAGGTTCACCTCTTTAAAAGATTTTTTTTTTTTTCTTTTTTCAATCAGCGAATTGCATGGCAGCAACTCCATACATTTAAACATGTGCACATGGTAAAGACAACTTGCTAAAGTTCAAAGTGAGTATCAGAATGAAGAAGAAAGGGGATATAAGTGACTTTGAGTGTAGCTTGGTTGAGGCTGAAACTGATGATCTACTGGGATTTTCACACCATCTCTAGAGTTTACAGACAATGGTCTGAAAAAGAGAAAATATCCAGTGAGCAGCAGTTGCCTGGATCAAAATGCCTTGTTGATGTAAGAGGAGAGTGGGCAGTTTGGAACTCACTGGATACAGCCAAGGTATGCAGAAAACCACCTCTGAACGCTCAACAACCTTGAAACTGATGAGCTACAGCAGCACAAGACCAACTTCCAATGAGGATTCAATCCAGTACTAGAAAGGTATACACAATAAAACTGCTGGTGAGTGTATATGAAATATAAAGTATAATCGTCTGGGAAACTAAAACTTTATATGATTGAAGTCAGCCCGAGCTCATAGTTTTACCCGAATGGGGGGGTACAGTAGGAGCAAGGTAGATAGCAACAGTGGGGCTTATGTAGCATGTATAAATGCAGGAATGCAAGATATTTGTTGTCTCAATTCTCTGTGGACAGTTTACTACAGCAGCTCACTGTGACCTTAATTTACATGCTCCACCCTCAGCAGGCATCCTCCCGGCATCGAGGCACCATCTGCACTGTAAACTACACTTCCTGTTCCTGCTGTGGTCAGGTCCACGTGTCAGACTGGAGGGTCCAGCATTTTGAAACATGCAGACTCCAAGCCAAATAAACCTTGATAACCATCGAACTGGATGCTTTCTACAGCTTTATTTTTTGGATGACATGGGGTGGTTTCACATTTTGTCCAGGTTATACAAAGTCAAAGACACCTAAGTTTGGCCTATTATATAAATGTGGCATTTATATTTCACAAAAGAGAAATTTTTATCTTTATGATTTTTTTTTTTTTTAAGCTCTGTTGTAATCTCCTTTAGCTGTTTTCCACGTGTATTTGTATAACTGCGGTTATTTCTCAGTCCTCAGTAGCATGGCGACATGTTCAAATATTTCAAGTGGTTACTATGACAAGTGCAAGAAACCCTTTAAGCTTTTCAGCTTATCAGACTGAGCACTTGGGTCATTTTAACCTTTTAAGACTAAGGCCCTTTAAACTTTTCATCTGAAAAAACAAGCCTAAATTCAGTCAGTTACAGCTCCACCACTCTAAAGCCTTGGACTAAAGACAGCATTGGGCTCTGAGGATAATGTTTGACATACTGATCACTGTTTGCGTGAAACGTGACATCAATTCAGTTCCAAAAGCATTTATATTCATACAAAATTATTTTTACAAACAGAAAAGCACTGACAAGAATGTAAAGAACATAAGATAGAAAGTGACCACAGATGTTTTTTTCCACAGTTTCCTGCTGTGTTTGTCTTCTGGAGCTCTGTCCCACCTATTGAATCTCCTTGCACCTACATAAAGATGCATATAAAGACATACTTGCTCAAATACTAAGGTTTCCAGCTTATATATTTTGTAAATGCCCAAACTGTGCAACAAGTGCCACATTTTTAAACTCTGGAACTCTAAACTGGCCTCAACAGCACCAAAGCTCACTGAACAGCAGCAAAGGCGAAGTTCTTCTTGGTGTCTGCTGTTTTGCACAAAGGCAACAATACACGTAGATTTTGAGTCACTTGGAGGAATTTGAAACAGAGTAAAACTCTCTAATGTCTGTCAGATCTTTTTAAAAAAGAAATCAATACTGATCACATTATATTATGTACAAATAAAGATCTTAATAATTCTTCAAGAAAGGGAGAGCATATTTGTGTTACTTGTTGCTTTTCCATGTAGATAAAAAAAGAATCATTTCTAGAAAGATCATTATCTTCTCATTTGAAAAAGAGTAGAATTGTTTTGTCTCTCATCAGTTTATTTATGTCCCTGAGGGCACAGAGGGAGTTTGATGAAACTTCACCAGACAAAGAGACCAGTAATTGTTTATCGATCTATATCAATAAGCTCAACTGTGAAGAACAACTTATTCAAATAAAGCAAAACAAACAAAGCTGCAAATGGGGTATTGACGGCCACATTGGCAATGCATCCAGACAGACGTACCACGACCATTCCTGCAGTACATGCATACATGAAATCTTATTAGCTGAGTAGAATATAAATAAATAAAAGCGCAGACTCTGCGAAATCTTGGCCACAAGAATAACAGAGCATCTAATGAAGCATTACCAATGAATATTACAATTGCTTTTTCTTTCTTGGGGGTGGGGGGGTTGGCTGTGATGAAAACTCACAGTAAGATAATACTGAAAAAAACCAGGCCTGAACAGTAAGTTCCCCCTAGCTTGAAATATTCTGTAGCTGACCTTTGGCTTTGAGTTGAGGAATTCCCCTCCAGACAAAAACAGGATTTGAATGTCAGTTCCGTGTATTTTTATTCTCGTCAGTTCTAAGCCTACACTTATGTGTACTGAACTGGCATTTTCACATCCCACAGCATAAAATTCCACATACTTACCTGTACACGATGATGTCTCTTTGATAAATGCACTGATGTTATTCTGGAGAGTCTAGTTTTAAACAAGTGATTGGCTGCTTTTTCTAGATCCAGTTGGAAAATATAAAAATCTTTTACATGAAAAGACAAATTTGAGTCAAATAATTCATTTTCCATTTTTTCCATTTTTGTTCAAAGCATGAAATTGGAAAACGGATAAAGGTTTGGGTCCATGTATCACTTGTGCATTTAATATCCAATTCAAAGGAAAAATGAAAATTTAAGTATGCAGGTTGTTTTTCATTATTCTTTTATGAATCCGAAACAACAAACTAAAAGTGGACTGTTTTTGCACTTCTAATTTGCAGTTAAGATTAGAAGAAATGAAACTATATATATATATATAAATATAAATATATATATATATATATATATATATATATATATATATATATATACTTACTTACTTATGCCATATATTTATGTGATTTCTAGAGTAATTAGGCAGGTTCACCCATTCTATGTACCTTATTTATCCTGTTCTGGACCATGGGATTTGGGGTCTAGATTTTCTCAACTGTCACAGGGCCAAATGTGGGGTAAATCTTAGACAGGTCATCGCCCATCACACGGTTAACACAAACACATACGCCAAGCAAAAAAACCTTTCAAACAAACTCCCACAAATTATTAATTGAGAATATCTAGTTAAACTAACATGTATGTTTTTGGGTGCAGCCAAGAAGAAACCCACACAGGCATGGAGAGAATATGCATACTCCAAATAAAAAGGCCCCTGCAGAAATTCTGACTGAAAGGTTTCTTACTGTGAAGCGACAGTGCTAACAATCACACCACCATCCCACCTAATGATATGTGTGTCTGTGTGAAAAACAGCAAAAAAAAAAATAATAAAAGGAGACAGAGAGAGAGAGAGAGAGAGAGAGAGATAGCATCCCTTGGCTCCATGCTACAAACATCCAAGAGTATATAAACCCCATTTAAACCTTCACTGCATTAAAGCCAGCTCTGTGCTGTCATGACTAGCACACATAATCACCTCCTTAAAATCCTAACAGTTTCTTCTCTTACCTCTGACCTGTTTCCTTGTCCTTACATCTGAGTGGGGAGATAAGAAAGCACAGTGTTAGCAACATCATGTTATTCGAGTCAAAAGATGGTGCTGTCAAACCATGCTTTACCATTGAGATGGTACTGAGTAAATGAAAACATTGGGGCTAGATTTACAATTTTTTTTATGAACAGACTCCATTTAAGGGTTAAAAATTACTGTTGTGATCAAGAGGAGCATTTCTCCCCTTGGACGTGGTCTTATGACAAATAGAATATATTCATCTGTTCATACATAAAGTATAAATATAAGATGAAATTCTCAGTATGAATGTTAAACATATTGTAAATCAACTGATGCTAGATGAGGTTAACAGACTAAAGGTTCAGCATCTATACTCAAACACAAATTAGTAGTTTTCTTTGGCCAAAAAAGTTCCAGTCACTTTTAGACTTTAATATGGAGATGTTGTTTATAACAGTAATTATACATGTTGTGTTTAAATATCAGTAACTCTTGCATACTTAAATCTAAGTTGAAATCCTGCCTCAAAACCTATACAAAAAATAATAAATAAGAAAAAAAAATATTTTTTTTGCATACTCCAAATCTTTGCCAGAGAATGTGACCACTGTCCACATAATACATATTAACATGATGCAAATCATTTAAATGAGATCACGCTACATGATGATGTTCCATCATTAAAATATGAGCAGCTTTCATCTTTATTGCGAAGCTAGTTGGTGACTATGGAAGCAGAGAGCGGTCGTGTTTGCATCTTTTCTTTAACACTGCTTTTAGATGATAATGGGTTATTTAAATACAGGGTTGCGGAGGGGCTGGAGCTGTTCCTAGTTCATCACAAAACCAACACAGAGACAAACATTCAGTCAGGATCACACTAAAATCAGCAAACATGCATGTCGCTGGACTGTGGGAGGAAGCCGGGAAAGAACCTAAGCACATGGGAGGAACATGCAAACTCCACACAGGTTCCCCTCAGAAACATAGTTGTTAATATATTGTAAAAATAAGAAAAATTAAGTATGTAGATTAATAAATTATATCCTCCTGACTACCAGTAGTATAAATTTGTCCTCTGTGGAGGACATTTGTAAACCTGAATATCTCCATCCCCCTGCATGCTATGAAACCCTCATTTTGTTCTCTAAAAAGGACATCCAGGGCTTTTGAATGGTACCACATTTATAGAGTGGGGCTTTGGGAACATCCTGTTTTTCTTCAAGGAAAATGGCATTCATTACCACAATCACATTTCATAAGAAGAGGAAAAGTAAGTGCATAACTTCTTTTTGTGCAAATGTAGTCCTGAAGTATTATTGTAATATTTCTTTATGATATCTCTTGAGAACACATTAAACCATTTTCTAAATGAATATAACAACATTTTACCACAACATTTAAGAGTTTGAGAATTGTCTTCTGTAGTGGACATTTGTAGCTATTTCCTGAATTTTGTTCTGTATTTTTCAATTAAGAAGAACGAGTTTCATTGTCAGAGTTTTCTCATTACCCTTCAAACAGTCGGGGGAATAAAGAAAAAATATTGATTAAACAATTTTTTTTCTGGTAGTCAGGAGGATATTGGCTTTTATTGAATGTGTTTGTTTAGACTGGTTTCCAGTCTAAATGCTGCAGGAATAAAGGACTTTCACGCTTTGGATGCAGCAGTCTGTAGCTGAAGGAGCTCTGCAGGGCTGTCAGCATTCAGGAGGGGTTTGAGGTGATGGGGAGGGGGAGGGGGCCTGTCATTCAAAATGGATTAGAGCTTAGCCCAGCACCTCAACTGGTGGGTCCAAGGGGCATCTCAGTGCAGAGCTGTTCTTTACAGTCAAGTCAGTAATAGACGCAAGCAATGTCAGGTCAAGGATAATAAATCACTTATCAGTACATCCAATTTTACTTCTAACAGGCTGACAAAGGCTGAAATTCTGCAGTTTCTGACTATTTATTTTTAACATCATTCATTCACAGAATTACACATAAACTCCATGACTGTAGCCCCTCCCAAGCTGTCATGGAGTCGGTTTTGATCAGTGAAATTAGTTGTTACACAGTAACCACTAACTTTGCGCCCACCTTAATCATCTCGTTATCCCGAGAAAACAAATTTTGTATTTCGAGATAACGAGAGAAACTACCTGTTATCATGAAAAAACAGTCCTCGCTCTAACAATTTTTAAAAGAATAATGGTGGAGAACGGCTCTTGCCTTCTTTAGGTGACAGCTCCTCATGGTGCGACTTAATGAGTTTTGTCCTTATACAGTGTCACAAGTCTGAGGGGAGTTGGTGTGTTGCAGGGAGGAAAGTTTAATGCCTGAGTAATAAAAAGAATTTTATGTTAAAGCATCACTTTCCAGACTCAAGGAAGCTTGTGGGGTTGTGGGGTTGAGAGATGGTGCAGGTGTTATCAGCAATACAAATCCTCTCTCTGATGCCTGCACAAAAGCTGATGTCTGTAAATCCTGAAATTGGTTGTCTTTTGATTTAAATGGGTGTGTGAGCATGCATGTGTGTGTCAGCTGTTCTCCTCTTTAGGCAACATCTGCTGCACAGTAATTGCTGTCAGGAGATGTATAATGTCTGCAAGTGATTCTGTATAAGGAGAGACTATGAAATGTAAACAATTGAAATTATTTTTTGTCTAATGTATTGCCTTACATGCTGAGTGATTTAAAATATCAACACATCATCAGCAGTCTTATTTACTGACTTTAGGCTTAAATTGATATTGTTGAATCAAGTGAGAGGAAATGCAATGACATACTTATTATATACTTTAGATGGAAGTAAATTGCCACCCACTGCTTTGATCATGAAAATATACAAACTGAAAAATGTGAGAGGATTAAGAGGATTTTATGCATTATTCAGTCTTCTTATGACAGGAGTAAGCCAAACACATATTTGTGAACCAAAAATTGAAGGTTTTATTGTCTTTGACATGGATACTAACAGGCCTAATCACAGCATGGTGATGTTCCTGGGGAAATTTGATTTAGAAATGCAGCTGTTGCTCATTTAAATAGTTAACACTGCCTGTGTCTCTCACACTAACACTGTCAAATTCTCTTAAAATATAAAACACTCATTATACAGAATGGAGTTTTGGATGCCATCTCATTAAAGCAGTAAAGCTAACTTCAACGTTTTGTGAAATTTGCAGAAAAATAGAAATAATTAAACTAATTAAGTCAAATTTATTTTCAAAGCTCGTGAAGTTTAATACAGTCATCAACTGGTTTGCTTCGTAGTAGCAAGATAATCACATGCTTTTCCTTTTCTGTGTTGGGTTCTTGATGAGACAGAATCCCCACACAGAAACATTTAAACCTCAGTTATATTTACTTTGTAAAATTCAATTTTAATAAATTCACATTATAGTTTAAATTACCGTCTCTCTCACCAACTTTAAAACGTTAAAAATGAATGCTGTTGGTGTTTAGAGAAAATTAAACTGCAGTGATTTTGCATCATTAAACATTAACACTGTTTAGATAAAACAATAATCTGAGTAATATAAAATATAAATTATTATTAATCTTTCTAAACCTTGGAGAACCACCAGTCTTGGGCACATTACTTTAAAAAAAAGTAATTAATCATTGTTACTAGTTACTTCTTGCAAACAGTAACAGTTACAGCATTAAAAAAGTAATTATTTACTCATAAAGTAACTATTCAATTACTTTTTTAAAATATGTTCAAATATATTCCCTTTAACAGAATTTCAAACCCACCTCTGTGCTCATTTATTCATAATAAAACCAAATATTAAATCTGACTAATGAATGAAATGGAAACCTAATGGAATAAATACTTAACAGAAAAATCATGGGCACTAATGATGTTGCGTCTCCGTCTACTCCTGAGGAGAGTTCCACCTGATTCTAACCGCTTACAGACAGCGTTTCTGGTTATGATGAACATTTCTCATTACGTTCTTGTGTTTAGCTCTGAGAGGGAGAAGCGATGTCTGCGTCTCGTGGTCGTTTGTGTGTGTGGCTGCGCGGTGCGTCAGCTGGGCGGTGACACGAGGACAAAAGATGACGAGCGGTGAGGAGAAAAGGGTGGAAAGGAGAAGGAAACCAGTTGAAAGAGGATTTACCAATACAAAAGAGGCATCTTTCAGGGGGAAATTGATCATAAAAATAATAAAAATGTTAAAATTATAGCCAGAATTTAGTAAATATTTCTTTCAGGTTGTAGCCTGCAAAGCGCTTTTTTTGTCATCATATACCATGAGATGTTTATCCTAGATTTTTCTCCTGTGATTTAAAGATCTCGCGGTTGACTGCACTCGTGGACGCTCCTGGTATAAAATGTCTTGCCAAGCAGGTCAGAACAAACTGTGGTGCAGCTGTATCGTAACGCCCACGCACCCGGAAGTTAATTAACCTGTAGCGTTAATTAAAGTAATGTTCAAAAAGGAGGCTGAAATGATTCCTCTCTCTCTCTCTCTCTCTCTCTCTCTCTCTCTCTCTCTATATATATATATATATATATATATATATATATATATATATATATATATATATATATATATATATATATATGAGTGTGTGTGTGTGTGTAATTAATAGTAAATTAAAATGATACCCATGAATATTAAATATTAATTGATATAGACATTAAACCCATGAGCTACATAAACAAATGCCCGGTATGATTTTATACACTTATATTTGAGATGTGAAATATCTGCTGTTGTGTGCAGGAGCAAAACTTTTTTCATCTTTACTCTCCTTTATTCTTTACTCTCTCTGTACATGTTCATGTTCATCATTGTTTTCATCCAAGTCACAACTGTGTTGGTGTCTCTGCATGACTATGTTTGTGTGCCTTCTCTCTCTGGGTGTTTTCCAAATGCAAACACACACACACACACACATCTGGCTGCTTTCACAGAGGAGTTTGTGACCTGGTGCGTTTGTTTTTTCCCTGCCAATGGGGAATTGCTGTCACTGTTTGATCGAAACAGCTCATGAAAGAGGCAGAAACACAGGAGCTGGAAGCTACTGGCTAAAGTGAGCATGGCCTGTCAGGAGTGTCTCTTAGCTTGCTGGCAGGTTCCCTCAGTGATGGCAGACAAATTGACCGGTTTAGTGACTAAGATGTTAAATGGTGTCTGAGTGACTTTATTTGACTGGTTAGGCAGTCTTTAGCTCACAAATGTAATTTTTTATATGAAAAAAAAGCAAATATTGCAGCTGTTTTCAAGCCTTTAATGAATTCTTTTAAAGCTATCCTTGAACTATATGTAGGATCACTACACATACATATATAATTTTGACTATATTAACCCTAATTCACCTGTGCACACACACATTGCATGTATGGATGGTACATTGTTTGGACTGCTGAACACACATTTAAATAAAAATGAAGCCAAAACACAGGATTGTTTGGTCATCTGTGTGTTTGGAGCTTATTGCTATACATTCTGATGGTAACACCTCGCTGCAGGTTGCAGATTAATTCTTGCATTGTGACACAGACTGATTTTATTTTAGCCTGATAAACTGTCAGCTTTCTGCTCAAGGGGGATTTTAGTTGTGATGATATTCAACAGTATCAACGCTGTAAAAGGTTTGTGTACATACTGCTGTAGGGTTTATCATAGTAGAAAAGAAGACTATTTCCGTACTGAAAGGATCAATCATTAAAGGGGCCCTATTATGCTATTTTGAGTTTTCTGAGCTTTCTACAGTGTTAAAGTGTTGAATACTCATCAACGAAGTGAAATTTTTTTTAATGACATACACGCATGTTTGAGTTTTCCAGTGTTTCTCTGCATTCATGGAAATGCTACAAACATAACAACCAGGCTAAAAACACCCAGCTGATTTGCCACATTAAACAATAGATGAACTTGGAGTGGCTAGAAATACAGCTAACTATATTGTAAAAATACATAACAGTGTTAGCAAATAGCATCATTAATTTATCTGTTTCTTGGCAGCAGATGTTTTCCACCTCTGTTGGCATTGTGGTACATTTGCCACATGTACAGGGACATTTACAAATATATATGGCAAATAAAGAATAGCAAACAACGTTATTGGTCTATAGCTGGTAAGCAGAGTATTTACCAAACAGATACGTCCTCCTGCATTCCTTGCTGTGGGTTGCTGAGTTGTTTACTCTTGGCATTGCTTACTGAATATTTATATTCCTTCGGTTTGTTTACGAGTTCTGCCAGTGTTTCTATGACAAAAACAGTGCGTGTTCCCAAAAACTACTCCTTTGCTCATGGATACTTAGCAACATGAGGGGAAAAAAAGAGTTTCTTAGCATGTTAAGCCTTTCAAAACATTTCAACAGTCTGTAAAGTCCTGCTTTAATTTTTCTGTCAACTTAAAATTTTTAATTCTGGCACCGTGGTTAGTGCTGGAATCATAACTACCACAGTCACAATGAGACTTTCAGTCAAGTTTTACCACTTTAACTACAGTCTCTCTTAAAATCAGAAGAAGATGTAGAGAAATTGTGTGATTTTTTTGTAGCTTGGTGGGCTGCACTCAGGTGATGTGATCTTATAACCATATATTAATATTCATGCCCAAAGCATGAGGTTTTATTGTTAAATAAAGCCAGACTCGACTGACAGCAAAGTCTAAAGGTGAAAATGTGTTGCATGACAGTTCTTGTGGCGTAAACAGACATGTTTTGCAGTGTAGACCAGCTATTCTGATAGCACAGTGTTTTATTTGGTGAATAAGTCATTATTTGAGAGAGTAGTTGTACAAACCCCAAAGATTCACAAAGCACATACACAGTGGCTAAACACATAATTTGTTTGATAGATAGCACACATGCACCAACAGCACACAGTGAGTGTTTCATAATGATAGGGATGATGAATGAACACATCACTTCACCTTGTATAAGTGGCATATTAAGGCATGCATACTGTAAGCACAAACAAACACGCAGCACATTTATCAGCCACCTAATTATCAAACACATTCATCATGTGTAATAAGAAAAATACTAATAACATTTTACTGTAGCAGTCTGTAGGGCTTTATTAGTGACAGCGGAGAATGAGAGAGGGGAAACCGAGGAAAGGTTGGTGACATGCTCATGAATCAGTTTCACATTCAATTTAGTCTTGTGGCTTTGAAAAGCCAGTTTGTACACAGGCCTGTGTGAGAAGTGCAGTGTATCACTCCATCAGCTCATTTTGTCCTCGCATCCTTCAGATGGCTTAAACTACATTCATGCTAGCACTGCAGGAAATAGTTAACTCATACTGGGCAACACCCACAATACCATAACAACAAAATGGAAAAATAAACACATAAATAAATAAACAGAGCTGTTATTTGATGAGGAAATTTCAATGGACTAAATAATCCTGTATACTCGCATACAATTCACAAATCTATTACTTGATTAACATTTCATGAACTTACCATGAAGCCAGTAAGTGTAGCTGTTAGATTTGTATTTCAGTATGGGCTCTATAATCCCAAGTGGCATATTAGCTCCTTGGTTGCAATACTGGTTGATGTTTTCCTGTCTGCTGTAGGAGAACAGTGGTCAGTATACTGCTACACCTCAGTTTTCAGGAAAGTGAAGGTAAAGGAGTATGCATTACAGTCAGAAACAAAAACGCTCCTGGCTAGGAACGGGTGGATTGATACTCTGGAGTTGATGCTTCGATATTAGGCAGTAAAAATATCGGATTTGATACTTTTTCTTTTAGTATCGAGATACCACTCTGCTGATACAAAACATGCCTTTGTTTAACTTCTGTGAGTGTTTTGGGCTATAAATTTGCAAGCGAAGCCGAGCCAAAGTGTATTCCTTTTGTGTCACATGATTATGATAGCCTGTCAGGTGTCTTAGCGATACTGCTGCTGTTAGTGATGATGTTTTGTCTTAATCCCAGAAATTCTCAGCTCTAAAAATCAGCCGTCTCTAAAGGGTGTACTTCTTGCACTCAATGAGAAAGAGCTTAACCATCTCTGCACTTCCATATTCACATTTCCTATCTGAATGCTTTCCTATCAGAGACAGTTCGAAACCAGTTGGCAGGGTGTTTCTGTCATGTTTCACTGTATTGATGTAATGCTTCACGGTCCTATTTCTTGTGTTTGGGTTTTGCCATATTTAATTTCTGTTATAATTTGGTTTTGATCCCTAGTTCAGTCATGATCACAGTTTAAGTTCTTGGTTTTTTGTCATGTTTAGTTCATGTTAAGATCTTGTTTTAGGGTCATGTGTTAGTTCTAAAGATCACAGTTTAAGTTTCTGGGTTCTGTCATGTGTAGTTAGGATCTTGGGTTATCGTCTTGTGTTTTGTCATGTTTAGTTTATGTGTAGATCATGGTTCAGGTTTCTTGTTAGGGTTATTTTGTAAAGATCATAGATTTTGGTTTTGTTATGTGTATTCAGGTTCCTGGGTCAAAGTCTTCTTTCATGAGCTCTATTTTCTGTTCCTGGTTGATGAGTACACCTGGTCTGATTTGTTATTTATATCACCTGCTGTTAATTACCTTTGCTGTGTATTTATACTCCTGGGTTTATGTCATTCCTTGTCAGGTCCTCTTGGTTTCAACATGGTTTCATCCTGAATGCCTCATGGCTTCTTCGTCACGGTTTGTCATCATTTTTCATGGCTCACTTTCACAGTTTCTAGTGTAAGTTAAATCATGTCATGTCAAGTCTTGTTTTGAGTTTTGAATAAATCACTCATCATCTACCATTCTGCCTCCTGTCCTTAACTGCCTGCGAGTGGGTCTGTACTCGTCCTCCCTCCGGAAACATTACAGTTTCAGCTTATAAGCATTGAAGGAACATTCACATGTTATGGGTTAAGGTCACATGGGGCCACTAACTCGACTGATCATTCTGTTCCTCATTCAAGTGATTGTCACCAGTGAGTTATTTACCTGCGCAACCAAAACGGTTTTGGTCATAAGGTCCAGAGTGTGAAGGTTGTAAATCTGCCTGAAAAGGAGAGTCAAGGCATTGTAGGTGCTGGGAAGGTGATACCCAAGGCCACCTTCTCTGTTCAGAGGTGTTTTTTCCAGTTGAAAATGGATGGCTTCCTTGAATCCCCTCCAAACCATTTGTTTTCTCTGCCCAAAATGTGTACATTGCCCTCCTCACAAGAGTGTCCTTTATCAATGAAATGCAGATAGGCCACTAAATCTTAACCTGTAGAGGTCATTCTGTTGTGATGTGCGACACACTAATAAAGTAGTTGTTTGGGTGTGTTTTCCTTTGGGTGAAGTAGCTTCTGTCTGAGGAGCTTGTTTAGTTTCACCTGGATGACTGAGAATATATACAGCATAAAACTTGTCAGATTTGCAAAAAGCAGATGCCTTTGTTGGTCAGTAGAGTTGTGATGGATTAAAACTTCACCCAGTGAGAAAATCTGTTTAAAAATGTGTATTTTTTATTTATTAGCTATTTCTTTCATACTTTTTCTCTCTGTCTAACATTGTGCAGTTTGTTTGCTAATAACTATTGCTGTTAAACTGTGTGCCCAGAAAGATCATTTTTTGTTTTTCATGGTGGGATGATGGTTTCACATGTGGAACTGTCTGAGGTCTCAAAAGTCAAGGGTGAAAAGTAGTTTTGGTCTTTGGCCAATATGCACAGAGATTTTCCCAGACTCAATCTTTTCAAAATATTCTGCTCTGATGATGCTGAAAGACCAAAGTTCTTTGAAATCTTGCATTGACAGTATTTTCTTGGAACCTGTTGACAATTCTCTGACCAAGTTAGGCTCAAAATGGTGAGCCCAGACAAATTCCTTTATTTGAAGGACTGAACCTTTGGTGAAAACTTCTTTTACACCTACTCATGACACACCAATTTATTTCCCATTCCCTGCTTGCTGTCATTATTTATCACACAAGCTTCTTTGTTTTGTAATGTCCCTCAGTATATATGCTCCAGGTTTTCCTTAGTCCTGTCCATTGTGTGTTAGTTGTGTCTGTTTTACTGTTTCCAGTGTCAGTTTTCCTAGTTTGGTCTTTTCTTTCTTTTTTTTACCCCTGCTTCCACAGGGTTTTCTGTTTTATTAAATCATCTAAACTAATTCCAACATTTACCTGTGCCTCCCAAGTCCTGTGGTTGGGTCCCGACCACAGGACTTAGGTCCTACCCTCTCATCTCCTGCTTCCACAATCCCGACAAATACCTGATCTGACCCCTGACACAAAATGATTGAATTCCATCTCCACCATCCATATATCCATTATCTACATCCGCTCCTGAAGCCTATCTCAGCTAACAGCAGGCGATGAAGTGGTTCACTGGGGTTTAGCTCAGACATTAAGGTTCAGACTGGTAGCAGTCAAGTCAGTGAGTTGATAGCTTGTAATATTGAGGATTGATGAGAGCTTGCTGTAGTGTCAGGCATTGTAGCCATTATGACAATAAATGCTTAAATGCACGAGAGGAAGAGCGTGTTTATGAACTCAAAGACACAGATAAACTAATAATGTAAAGATATGAATTAAATACACATGACCTGGAAAAAAAAAAACAACAAAAAAAAAGACATTTTTTGTCTTATCTACAGTCATCTTTGAGCAAACCTCTTCGGACTTTGTAATGAAAACCCATTCAGGCTCAGAAAGAACATGCAAACATCACTAGGAAAAGACCCAGCATGAATTAAAACAAGTATTATCTTGGCATCACCCTTTAATTTTTCCACTCCTGATCATGTCACCCTTTATCACTTTCTCTTATACAGAAAAATGTAAAACAGCATTGTCGTGACTAAAACAGCAAAAACCATAGTTCTTACTTATCCTGGCATTTTATTTGTTCGCAACCAACTTTTTATTTAAATATTGGCTTTAATTTGCACGAATAACTGAAGGTGATAAAATTATTTTAATGACTTATCCAGTCAAAATTATAAGATTTCCACTTTAAATCTCACAGTTTTTACTTGAAATAAGCATTTTATTATTCACAGCATTGACAGTAAGTTTTCCTTCTGTTTTTATTTTCTTATGGACAGTAACATGTATCCAAGCCAAAAATAGACCTTATTAAGGGATGCTGTGAGTCTCTTTCATATTGTATTTCCAAACAATCATGATTACTGTATTTTCCTAACTATAAGTCGCTCCTGAGTATAACCCCCAATTCCCACTGGGTGTGTATGCGCCGCAGCCTCCGCTGCTATTCACAGCCGTTTTAGTGAATAGTTTGGTTCACACAGGGTGCACCGCGGTGCATGTCATAAGTGTCGCAGAAACACTATGTCACGGCTCTCCACTAAACTGTATGTTTTTCAAAATTACGTTATTTGCAGAGCAGCGTCACATTTCCTGAGTAAAATTCCACACTCTTATTATGGTCTGTAAATGTGCACAAATAGAAACTTTATGTTCATATGGATTCACTCATAGACTATAATTTACATTTGTAACATCTGAAAAAAAAAAAATTGCAATTCTGAAGGAATGGTGACTTTTATCTTTCTTTGACGGTCGTCATGATCTTCTTTTATGTAGCGGAAACCCTGAACACATTCAGTTCCATAATAGCTTAAGGAACTTACCTGAGAGGCTGAATAGGCAAAGTAACATTACAAGCCAGTGACTCCAACAAGGAAGTTACCAGTAAGCAAATTTACCAAGCTCCTGATCTCATTCCACATCACTGAATTTATTGAATTCTTTATCCTCAGTGTCGTTTCTGAACAACTCTGCCAACTGCTGCTCGATTACCGTTTTTGACTTTGTTTTTTACTACTTCCAGTTTGTAATCTGCAGAATAGGATTTTCTTCTTAGGGACATTTTTTTTTTTTTCCAGTCTTTCTCAGTTGTCATTAGGTTAATGTTTCATTTAATTTTTTCAGTGGTACAGTAGTTATCACAAGCCTATAGTGCCCTCTCATAACATTTACTCGTTCATGTCAGTAAGCATGAATTAACATTTAACAAACATGTCAAATTATATAAGTATAAGTTGCAGGACCAGCAAAACTATGAAAAAAAAGTATGACTTGTACTCCGGAAAATATGGTACTGGTTTTATCAGCAGCAGAGAGGTATTTTTGTTAAAGCTGTGAATGGAGCTTTATTACTATTTAAACAGTTTCAAAGCCACATTACGTACTTGAGCTGAATGATGCGATTAGCTGAGTGTGTCTCAAATTGGACTATGTAGCATGATTCATAGCCTAACCCCGTGAAATTATGTAAGAGTTCATACATTTTATATGTAACTGAAATGTGAAGAATGAATGTTGTTAGAAGACAAACACAGTATCACTGGTTTTATTGGCACCTTTTGGGAGTGACAATGTATCATTAACAGGCTGTATAATGATGAGAAAATGTCTCATGTGTAAAGAGTGTTTTAACTGTTGGATATATAGAGATCTTGTGAGGACATAATCAAAACAGAATAATTTTAATCAATCCTGAAGTACAAGAAATGGATTTTTTCTTCCTACTAAAGTAAAGTAAATAGTATTTCATTAGATATTACTTGATTCAGTCATACCAAATGTCTGGATGATTTTAAAGCCTTGGAGGTAACACTTCTGCAGCTGAGATTAAAGCCTGGTGGTGATTAGAGGAATTTTCAGCATGCCAGGGATACTTTAAATCTTTTAAAATGTAAGCACTTAAATATAAATGTTGTGGAATGAACTTCAAAAATAAGGATGTTCATAAAACAGATTCAGAAGTCTGGTTCTTTTAATCAGTAATTTACATATTACAAATTGAATTTTAAGATGGCGTATGGACAGTTTGAAATGGGGACTTAAATCTCTATTGATTTTACAGGCATATGTAGTGATAACTAAGGACAGGAAATTGGTAAGAGTTTGATGTATTTTACTGGGATCTCTGGAGGTACTCTAGGAGGAATTTGGGAAAACTGTATATTTGTTTGCTAGTGTTGTTATATAGTCAACCAATTATGTTATTGCAGTAGAATGTGTACAATCCTGTAGGACATTAGGTTCATGCTCAATCATTTAATCTCACTCTAGATAGTTTTCCTGGTTTACGAGAGATGATAAAGCAACTGAGATATCCCTATCTAATAATCACATGTTTTTATTTGGGTCATTCAAGGAACAGAAGGTGGACATGTGGAGTCTGCATGAACATATACTGGCCGACAAATTTATATTTCTGCTGACAACTTGAACCAAAAAGGTAAGAAATACCCTGCAAGCTGGTAGTTTTGGTGTAATAATGTAGGGATGTTTTTGTCTTTATTTTTTTATTTTTTTCTTGCTGGCAACAGAATGTACATCCACAGTATGTCGCATATTAGTGTGGCAGCTTGACATTTGTGGACAGTTTAAAATTTTCTCAATGTTTCCAGTGTCTGTTGATCAGTCTTACGGAACAGCTTGGAAACAGTTCAATCCTGAATGCAGAACTGATTTAACGTCGGGATGTTGATAGGTTTCCTCACACTGAACGGCTTTCTACAATATTTCTGGGTTCAGATTTTTGATTTGCCATATCAAGCCATTATTTTTCTTTAACCGTTTTTTAGCACAGTGGTCCCCAACCCTGGTCCTCAAGGCCCACTATCGTGCAGGTCTTAGATGTCTCCCTGCAGCAACTCACCTGATTCAAATTACACGTCTCTCTGACAGGCTCTGCACAAGTCTGCTGGTGAGCCACTAATTTGAATCAGGTGTGTTGCAGCAGGGAGACATCTAAAGACAGATTTATACTCACGTGGCATCTCCATCACCTCAGTAGGCATTGCGTAGGTTCGCAAAGCCTCAACGCTCACCTCTTCCAGACTAGACGTGCACCCCTGCTACGCAGACAGTTACGCAGAGGTACTTCCTTATCATTGGTCCATTTGGTATCAGGTGTTGCCGGATCTTGATGAATTTGTGTGGCAACCACCATTTTTAAAACAATAACCAGTGGATCAAGTTGATGAGAGCAGTGTTTATTTTATCAGCCATTTTTAGTCTCAGTTTTAGTCCAGTTTAATTTGTGCTTGTTAGTTTTTATCACATTTAGTCAACCTCATCCCGTTTTTAGTCAACTTTTAGTCGACTATAAGTCCAGCATTTTAGTCTTTATTTTAGTCCAAGAAAACATAATTTTGTCTAGTTTTAGTCGACAAAAACTGTCAACGTTTTAGTCTAGTTTTAGTCAGGACAATCATTTTACCCTTTTGCTTTTTTTGTCAGCAGATAATATTGGACATTGTTAGTAGTTAGTAGAACATTGTTAAATGAAGTTTAACATTGTTAAACTACATTTAACAATCTATCTATCTATCTATCTATCTATCTATCTATCTATCTATCTATCTATCTATCTATCTATCTATCTATTTTATGCAGAAATAATTGCAGGCATTTTTATGATTACATGCATTTATTTATATTAATATTGATGCCAATTCAAATCAAATGTCCTTGTGATGGTAACCTGAAGACAAACAGAACAGCATTTTATGTCACTAATTAAATACATTGGGATGTAAACTCCTAGAGCAGTGGTTCCCAACCCTTTTTAGCTTGGAACCCCATTTTGATATCACAAAACTCTGGCAACCCCACACATTCAAAACACAGACAATTTTACTTACTTACTTAGGCTACTTCATGTATGGAAATGTAGGTTGGAGTTGTTTTGAATTAAGAGTGGCATATTATTTTAATTTATCTAGATGATTTTTTTTTGTACATTTTAGTTTTTAGTTTGCATCCATGTGTAGCTGCCCTGTTAACTATAGTTCGATTGCAGCTCCTAGATTAGCTCATACTTCTGTCTGCTTTAATTAAACTTGCAATCCAACTGAAAACATAGTTGCCCGACCAGTTTAACTTATCTAAGTTAGCATAAATTCATCTTCACACACAATTCTACCAACAAGTGGCTACTATTGCTACAAGCTACGAAGCTAGTAAGTTAGCCAGCATTAGTTTGCGTTTAACATTATTGCTGGGACATTACATCGGGTGGCTTAATGTTATAAACAACCACAATCCAACCTTTCTGTTAACTTACTACAGTGTCTTTATGGTGAACTGTGACGTGTCTTTTCAGGTTTGCTGTGTTTTTTCCAGCTACCTGGTGCCCAGAATTCCTTCCCATCAACTAAAATCAAGCATTTTTTTTTTCTCTACGTCTGTGTAGCGAAAATGGGTTCATGTATATATCGTCTTCTCTTTTTCTTGGGCCCCATGCAAAGCATTGCCATCAATGTTTTAGTTTTAACCTTTCGCCATTAATCCACCTTCTGTTTGTCCCTTGTGTTTGTGCACCTGCCCGCTGCCTACCGAACTGAAGTGAACCATCAAAAGAATTCCTACCTGGTGAGTTTACTGGCCGATCGCGCCCCTGCTTCCACCTTCAGATTAGGAGGAGGAGAAGCTGCAACACAACACCAAAACGACGCGTTCCCCCTATGCTCGAGTGCGAGAGCAAACTCACCAGCGTCAGCTACGCCATAGCCGACCACAAGCAGTGCTGCGGCCTTGAGGACCAGGGTTGGGGACCTCTGCTTTAGCAAATTAACATATGATCAGCTATATGATAATCGGCTTCCTTTTGAGTATAACAACCTTCTGGTAGAGTTATCAGACTGTTAGCTGCTGTTCTCTACAATTCCTGCACAAATATGACCTTTACAGAGGATCCATAAGAGAAAACCTTACTGCAAAAATTTTTGTAAACAAACCTGTTACCTTTTCGAAAGAAAGAGCTTCTTGGCTGAAAAGATCCAAATTAACATTTGGATTAAAGAGCCTGTCATTTTATGCCAAAGGGAGTACCTCTAACTGGTAACTGTGCATTGGCCTTGTGTTGCAGCCAGTGGCAAAGGGAACATTTCATTGGTGCTAAGGGGTGAAATCCATCAAAAGTAGTGGAGCCTTTGGCTGAGATGCAGGTAAAAGCATGTGTCAAGTGGAGCAATCTTGTTGGGAGAATAGTAACTGTGATGTGTTGTTTGGGTTAGTGTAAAATTTAGGGTGTTGGCAGCACAAAGATGTACTGTGATATGACTTTAGCTTTCACTACAATACAGCTTGGTGTTTGACTTTCTGCTTTTATTGTAGAAATTAATACTGTGCTGTTTAGCTAATAATTAGATGACAGAATAATTCAACCATCATCTGAAAGCTATTCCCAGCTGTGAATTCAGGTCACATTTTCAAAGCTCATGGCGTAATTTTTCCATAAATGCGGTCACACAAAACACCCAAAGCAGAAAAAAGTTCAACAATTTAAATGTCCTGATGAAGATGTTTCATTAGACATACTTAACATCAGGTCTCAGATAATATGATGACGTTAATAAACCTCCAAAGAATATTTTAACCATTTTAAGCTGTAATATGGCTGGCACATCAACACAGGATGGCAGGATGGAGGTACATGGTACAGCTTGTGGTACCAGGGCTTATCCTACTCCAACCAGCGTCACTACTTTTCTGCTCAGTACTCACATGGTAGGCAGGGTCCTTGCCCTGCCTCTGCATGTGGGGAAATGAAAAGGTAACCTATCAGTCTGTTGTTATTCAAGCTGACAGTATAGTTAAATATAGTTCCCAAAGTGTGAGCAGATGCATACTGGCCATTATATTAGAAATTTTCAGGGACATAATTTATGCTGTTGAGACTCAACTCCCCATAGAAAATAAAAAGAAAGTCCACTCAATGTAAAGCTTCACATTTAAGAGAAAAAATAGCTTAAGGTTAATATAAGGTTAGGTTAAAGTTCAAAATAGAACAAGATTAAACTACTATCTATCCATTTGTCCACCCATCTTCTGCCACTTATTGAAGGTCAGGTCAGGGGACAGGAGCTTGAACCAAGTAATCCAGACTTCCCTTGTCCCAGCCACTCCTATCAGCTCAAGAAAGGCCAGCCAATAGACATAAGAGAGACTCCAGAGAGACTACCCAGTGTTTAAGGAAGAGCCCTCAGGAAGACACCCTACAGATTAAACTTATTTCCACTAGTGTATCTGCAATCTATTTCTTTTATAGCTAGCACAATAGGTAAGGATAGGTATGTAGATTTATTGGTAAATCAAGAACTTTATCTTTTGGTCTTCCTTTTTCACAATGACTGACTGACACAGAGTCTACCATTCTTCCCCCACTCATGAAGACCCCAAGACTCCTTTACTTTAACTCCTCAACTTATGACAGGATTTTTTTCCTGACTCGGGCGGGGGGGGGGGGGGGGGGGGGGGGGGAGTCACTCCACTCTTTACCAACTGAGGACCATGTTCTCAGATTTGGAGGTGCTGATCTACATAGCAATCACTTCACACTCAGCTATGAACCATTGTGATTAAGTGAGAGTTGAAGATCATGGCTCAATGAAGGAAATTACAATGCAGGACTACGTCATCTGCAAAGTGTAGGGACCCAATGTCTAGTCCACCAAACCAGAACCTCTGAACGTCCTGGCTGCACCTAGAAATTCTGATCATTAAACAAATGAACAGAATCTGTAGTAAATAGTTTTCCTGACAGAATGTAACCCTCATCAGAACGGATCTAATATTCTTCTGGCAGTGCAGACAAAGCTCTGACACCGATTGTTCAAGGTCTAAACCACACTTATCAGGGGGTCCGATACATCATTCTCCAAAAGTAGTCCCCACAGAACTTCCCGAAATAATAATAATAATAATAATAATAAAGGTAAAACTTCACAGAATAGGCGACTTAAAGTAAAAATACACATTGTGTACTTATATTACTTGTGAAAGAGTCAAAATATTATGAGCTGTAAGTTCAGAGAGAAAATCTCAAAGAAATATTTCTCACAGTGAATTCCTCTGAAGTTAGAGAACAAATGAATAACAACCACACAGACACGAAGATTGAACTTATTGGGACCTTTTCTGAAATAAATAATGTTCTTGTCAATCCAGTAGTTCTTACATTATAAGGGTCAGTTTATGGATGCAGAACCTAATTTCTGGGGTTTTGCATTGGGTAAAGGCAATAGTGGGATTTGAGGTTGGAGTAAGACTATAACTAGTTACATTAAGTGATTGGGTCAGGCTGTAATCAATGAATGGAATTCATTGAGTCTGTGTGAAGTAGATGCATTAAATGAAAATAAGCTTGGCTGAGAGCAGAAGCTCAATTTGCTTTCATTTTGTGTGAGTGTGTGCAGCGACCATAGAAAATAAGACTGGCACACTCTGAGAGGGGCTTATTTAGTAATACCACCTGTGTTTTCATGTGTGTTTGTGTGTGCTTTGATTCTGGACCACTCCAAGCGGTAAGATATCCCTTCAGACATTCAGAGAGAAGCTGCTTACGTTTAGGCTGTCACACACTCTTGCAAACACACTGGAGGGAGCCTCAAAATAAGAGTGATTTGCCCATGTACTGTTTCAAACACACAGAGATTACTCACTGTGGTTCTGATGCTCACTCTCTTGTCTGTCAGCATGTGCACAGACACACACCTGCACACACACACAATCCATCCAGAATCATTAAGCTGTGTCTTATGGTCCTGATGGTGTAAGCTGTGCTGAATACATATGTGTTTGGAAAGAGATCAATGGACAGTTTAGCTCAGATGCAAAGTGGTTCTGAAGGGAGTCTAAGGAAAATTTGAGGACAGATTGAAAAGGAGAAAGTGCAAGAGGTAAATTAAAGTCCTAACTGAGACAGGAAAGAGAAGGAAGAGTGTTCTTGGCTTTTTGTCTTCTTAGTCTCAATGTAAACTAATTTCTCTTTCTGTCACTTTGCTCAGTGTCCCACTGTGTTCACACTGTTTGTTGTAATTTGTTAATTAAAAAATTACTTTCTCAACAAAACAAATCCATCCCCAAACACAGCAAAGCCGGATGCTTTGCTTTGAGAGTTGGAAAATGTCCTGGCAGTCAATGATTTTCATCTAATTTAGACTTTTTTTGTCCCCTGAGGGTTAGGATCATCCAAGAGGAAGAGAACTAAAATGAGTTCATCATTAATCAAAATGTACAAAACTGTAGATCTTTGGTCTCAAATGCTGCCGTAGCTTCTTTAGCTCTTTCCAAACAAGTCTCATTAAATTAATGACTCAATCTGTTAAAGTCATGTTTCTAATTTTTCTCAGTGTTTCATTTAAACATGTCAGTGAAACTGATGGAAAAAGCTAAGTTGTGTGCGCACATTTAATTTTTCCCGCAAGGTTTCTCACAAAATGTTGCCACTTTGACAGTTGACATTAGCATAGCAACAGAAACAGTGGAATAAATTTTTTTAGGCTAATTGAGCAGTTTTCACACTGTCATTGCTGTATGCCAGCTGGTAATCTGTGCAACCACAACAATCTTTGTACATCCCCCTAGAATTACAGTTTTCTCTCTAAATATGTTTTTTTTTTCTGTAAAAATTCTTATGAAGTTAAATAAAACATGCTGCACGTGTTTTAAATGGGAACATTTCAAAATATTGATGTGTAATGAGTGAGCAGAAGCTTCAGCTAATGCTCAAACCCTTTTCTCTTGTTTATTTGGCTCAGACACCAGAAATAAAGGCCTGGAGCAGCATTTAATTATTGTGGATAAAGACATGATTGGGGAAAGCATGAACAGCACTTTTTTGTCATAGTTTATGGATTTTCTTGAGTCTGTTTTTTTTTTTTTTTTTTAGCTTGTTGGATTGATATAATTTTCTGATGTCTGTTCAGTCACTTGGTATATTTAGTTAGTGTTCTAGTCGGGTCGGTCTTTGGCTCTTGTCAGTTTTCCAGTCTGTGTTTCTCTGTTATTTCCTGCCAATATCCACAGATAATTTAATTTGCCTTTGTCTTTTACTCAGCCATTGTTTATCCAACCATTCCTTGTACCTGCAACTTACATGCACTCATGTAACTAATCACTCAAGACGAATTGCTGAGCTTCAATCTGAGCATCACAATGACGATAAAAGGGTATTTAAGTGAATTTGAATCTGGCGTAGTTGTTGGTACAAGATTGGTCTGAATATTTCAGAAACTGCTGATCTGCAGGGATTTTCACACAACCATCTCTAAGGTTTACAGAGAATGGTCTGAAAATACAAAAAATCCAGTGAGCAGCAGTTGACTGGAACAAACTGCCTTCTTGTTGTCAGGGGTCAGAGGAGAATGGGAAGACTGGTTCCAGAAGATAGAAAGGCAACAGTAACTCATAACCCCTGATTAAACCAAGGTATACAAGATGCCATCTTAGAATGCAAAACTTGTCCAGCCTCGATTCAGATGGGCCACATCAGCAGAAGACCACTGGTAAGGTGTAACTGCTGCCAGCTACGAACAGGAAACTAAGACTACAATTCACACAGACTTACTTAAATTGGACAATAGAAGATGGCAAAACACTGACAAGTTTCCATTTCAGCGCCACACTCAGATGGAAGGGGCCAAATTTAAAACATCATGACAGCATGGATCCATCCTGCCTTGTATCAACAGTTCAGGTTGCTGGTGGTCTGATGGTGAGGAGAATATTTTCTTGACACACTTCGGGTCCCTTAGTGCCAACGTGGCCTGGTTTAACCACCACAGCCTACCTGAGCATGGTCAGTAAGACCATGTCCCTCCATAAGTCTGGTTTGTGCCTTTAACAAAAAGCTGGTTGTCTTTGGTTAAAGTGTTTTTTTTTCTTTCTTTCTTTCTTTTGTTTGTTAGTTGAAGTATTCTTTCATTTTTACAATTTCCGTTCACATTTTCATACTCTCATCTAAATATAACATAAATGCACTTCAACTCAGTTAATAAGACTGCTCCACTCAGGTGTGATCCGGCTTTAATACAAAGCAAAGCTCTGGAACATGTCTCGAAAATGGAAATTTGCCATGAAAAAGGTTTATAATGCCACACCTTGACAAGCTTTAATTATTTTTTTCTCCCATGCAATTCTTCTGTAAAGCCAAGCTCGGTGGAGTGCACAGCTGTGGTCTAAAGCTGCTTTCTGGCCCACAAATAAAACTGATAGACACTGATAATCATGCCATGCAAGAGGACGCAAATTCAAAGAGATGAAGAATCCCTTTAATATCATACCTCAGTGAGCCCTTTGTGTTTATGCACATTCATTCAATGTGTCTTGGTTTATTAATATAAATATTGTACTGATATGTCCTATCCAAGTTAAGATATCACTCTTTTTTCTTGAGAGGAATGCATTAACTCTCCTAGTTTTACCCTTACCACTCTTCAGTCGTTTTTGCTTATATTTACTACACTCAAGCTCATATTTTGAATCTTTTTACCTTTATATTTAATTTTTTTTCTTTTGTTTTCTTTATTAGTTATATTAATAGCTTATCTACAGCAGATAAATATCTGTTTTTCAACTTTTACCTGTCTTTGCTTCTCATCAAAGTATGTTTTCTCCACCTTTACCCATTAGATTCTCTCTCCTTGCTTTCCATCCTTTGACCTGCATCGTCATCTCTCCTTCCCGTCAGGATTCTCCCCTTCATTTACTCCCCCACATCTTCCCATTTTACCTCCACTGACCCCATTTTCTCCTCATCTTTTGCTCGCCTTCTTAGCCCTTTTGGTCATTTCTCATCCATTTTTCTGGACTGACCCCTATATGCTCCCTCCCTTCGTCTCAACTGCTTCTTTCTTTTTGTTCCCTCTATTCCAGCATCAACTGGCTAACCCTATCCTTTTCTGCTCTTTCTGCCTTCCTTGATTCTCTACTCCATTACCCATATCTATCCTTTATCATCTACCCATCTGTCTATGGGTATTTATCTGCCTTCAATAGTACCATTTGACACCCTTCCATCTTGTCCTAAAATTCAATCGCTTTTTTGTTCTCACTTTCAATTCTCTATCCAGTTCTCCCACACCCTCATCTCTTATCTCTCCATCTACCTCCATCAAATCGTTCTCATCTACCTTCACTTTCACATTCGATACCTTTTCACCTTGTCCTCTGATTCAATCTTCCTTTGTCCATCCCCTGTTCTACCCTTCCTTTCCTCTCTTTTTTGCTCCCACTCTGTTTATTTCCATCTGTCTCTTTTCTTTGGGTTTTTCTGACTGCAACAAAAATTGAACCCTAAATCATTTCTCATATGATTTAACCATATTTATTGATCAGCTTCTTACCAAACAGGTTTTCTGTGACATCCATCAGACAGAAAAAAAGGACAAAATGTTTTTGCATTTTTAAAAAGAACTGCTTATCTTCATATATTCATTGTTATCTGCTTGTTTATAGTTATTTTGCCCTAAGTAGATTTTCAATTAAATACAAATTTCTTTCAGCAGAATATTAAAGACATCAATGCTACATCCATTTATTCTGATTACTGATTTTTCTCTTTATTGTAAAGAGAAAGTTAAAGCTGTCATAAAGCTAAATTTAGCCTTATGGCAGCTAAATTTTACCATCCTGGTTGGCTGTTTAACTACTTCAATAAAACCTCACTGCAAATGAAGTCGGTGTCAAAGACCCCCACCCCACCTTTTAGTTCTAAAAAGTAGAGGAAAATTCACCAAACTGTGTTTTCATCTAATTCCCCACATTCCTATTATTAATGTAGGAGTGGTTGAATGTGCATGAGAAGAAAATGGAAAAAAAAGCAGTTTCGATACAAAAAACAAAACAAAAAGAAAAAAATTAAAAGCTTATAGAATAAAAAATATGGATTCAGTAATCATAGAAAGGAAATATGTGGATCCAAATAAAAGAAAATCAATGTTTGTTTCAGGCTGAAAGAAATAGTAAGTACTACCAAACTGCTCCTGCTGTCTGAGCTAAGATAAATAATGTAACCATCACTTCTCTTTCCTTTAATTATACATGTGCTTTTACTTTTGTTTTAATTTGTTTAAAGTGGCACTATTGAGCTTATGAATATTTTGGCTCTTTGGCGCCCCCTAATGAAGTGTAATTCAGCATTTGTAGTGCGTCCGGTCTCTTCTATGGGCCCTCTCCAGCCGGTTATAGTCAGTCCAGTGTTGACTTTTGTCTTATGCCTTACTCTGTTACTTTCTCCTTTTCTTTTTCTCACTTACGATAATGTCTTCTTGTATTCCTTTGCTGAATCGGCCATTGTGCGCCTCCAAACATGATAGCTGACCTGTGATGCTCTGGGCTGGGGCCTCAGGACGCTGTAACAATGACGTCTTTGTGTAGAGAGTGTAGAGTTTCAAGGTCAGAAAATAATAAAGTATTGCTTTAAAAACATTATGACTCAGCAAGTAATGCTCTCACTCTCAATAACACTGACTAAGAACAAATTCAGCTCACTTGCTGTTGCTAAATCATTGCATATCTGTATTTGCCTGGAAAATGTATGACATTACTCCATTTTCCATAATATGGAACTATTATAACTCTTTGTTTCATTATGAATATTGTTGATTTTTTTTACATAAAAAATTTTAAGGGGATGACCTGGAGCGTTAATCTACAGTCTGTTATGCTAACAACCAGAAAGGCCCTTTCTGAAATGAAAATCTTTTGCTTGTTTTAGTTCACTGTCATTTGATAATGACTAGATTTAAGAACATGGGTGACTGGTGGTGTCAACAGAAAATATGTAAATTAAACTTTCAATTTTCATTAATATTAAAATCCAGATGAATTTCAAAAAGATTATTTTCACATATGGGTACTGTACACCTGGAAGTCACACTCATATGTGGATGTTTATTTTATTATGTGCTTTTATTCATGATTTTTGTTATTTTTTTCAGTTCCATAATCAGGTTGTGGTAAACATTTTACATTTGTTTACATCTTGAATAAACAGAGCATCTATCTATTAATTAATATGTAGTTTTTAATTTCTACAATTACTCTGTTATGAAATTTAGAAATAAAAGAATTAGTAAAGACTGATATTTTGCAAATAAAATCCAGTTGAGTGTATGTCCTAAACTATAAAATAACTAGGTAACCTGGTCATTTTTCATCTGTAGTTTATCATCATAAATGCTGGAAACCCAAACCTAGAAGGAAAGATCCTACTTCAAACATCTCCACAGAATTCCAGATAAAGACCTATTTTTTCTCTGCATTCACTTTTCAAAAGCAAAATAATTTTTATTTTCCTGGAGTCGACCCATACTGCTTACTAATGCAGAGGTATTTACATCTAAACTACACATGACTCCTCCGTACAAAGACAGGAAATCTATTTCTTCATCTTCAGACCATGTAATTGTCCTTCAGATGACCTCAATGCACACACACACAAACACACACACACACACACACACAGTGAAGCATGCACAAATACTATCTACATTTTCATCACAGATATCATCTGTGGTCTAGATCTGGCTAATATCTCTTCATCCTTATCAAGGACATTCATACAGATACACTCTAGTACACATCAATATGTACACACACCCGAAAACACACGTGTTTTTACATTCACAGCATTTATTTGTACAGCAGTCCAAGACAAGCAAGATATAGAGACATTTACCAGCTCATATTACAGCAAACACAATATTCTTCTTCATACATTTGTTCTCACAAAGTGTTACAGCAAGAAAGATATTAAATTTAGAATAAATGACTTTTATTTCATAATAATCATGTTTTACTAATAAAGTAATATTTTTCTTGTTTAAATAGATTTCTCTAAATTAACTATTTCTTCCTGCTATTTTTCACAAATGTAAGCAGATGTCATGACAACTGATACCTGATGCAAAAACACAACCTGGCAGCATTGTATAGAAGTTTTATAAGCAGAATGCTGGAGATGATGTATGACAATAATAACATTGGAGCAAAAGTGGGAAATAACACTTGCAGCAAGAGATTAATAAGAGTTTTGCACCAATACAGATATCTATTATGGTCAGAAGAAGTTATAGTTCAACAAAAACCAGAAAGCAAACAGTTAATTTTAAAAGAAATCATCCAATATTTCAAAACTAAAAGTTGATATTAAATATCAAATAAGCTATTTTATTGGCAGACCTAATTTCAAATAAAACAAAGTCAGGTAAATTGTTGGATACAGCTTGACGCAGTCAGGTATGGTTTCTTACATGTCATGTCTTCTAATGTGAACCGTGGTTAGGTAAAGGGTACCCAGGTGCTGCAGAAAATGTGAGCAGATGCCTCTTCAAACACAATTAGACATGAAGCCAGGTGACAAGTCAGCGCAAGATATCATCTTGGCAATCATCATATCATCAGTGCCAACTTTTGCAAATAGTGCACAACTCTTGAACATAAAAAAAAGGTAAATGAAATTAATCTTTTTAGTTTTACTTTTTTTTCTTTTTTTTTTTTTTTTTTACCAAAGCAAAGTCATTTTTATCACTTAAATTTGCAGATACTGTGCAAATGTCCCTGCCCGGACACATCAGGCTGTTCACGTGTAAAATGAAACGCACCCAAAGGACTGCTGCACAGCGCCGGCTCAGACAGCTTCTCACATGTCAGTTTGTTGATGTTGCACAAAGTTGGTTACCGTTTGAAGCTATTCTTGTTTGTTCTCACAAAATGCTAATGCTAACATGTAGATATAAATGTTTACAGGAGTTCAAATGTACTTATATAGCTTTGAGTCTAGCTTTTTAGTAATGCTCACATTCGTTCTAAATTTACACTATATACAGTACATCTCCTGAAGCACTATGTTACTGTGACTCTTTTGTGATCGTAAAATGCCAGTTTCTGTAAGTTTCTACATACAGTTTCTGTTGTAACTTGCTTATGCTACCATATCATGATTAGGAGACCTCTTGTGGACATTTTGAGGATTTTTTTTATTTATTTATTTATTTATTCATTTTTTATTGTGTACTATCAGAAGTTGCTGTTTATTTCCTAATTAACCAGAGTAACTGCATTTCAACTACCTGTAAATGTTTATCATTTATTCTTTCATTTAAAGCAGGTTTCTAGAACTGCCTTCTTACACCTATGTAATATTGCAAGAATATCCAGATGATCCAAAATGCTGCAGCGAGAGTTATGATGAGAACTAGCTAAAGAAATCATATTGCTCTAGTTTTAGCTTCTTGTCATTGGCTCTGTGTTAAATCTAGGATAGAATTTTGAATTCTTCTCCTCACATATAAAGCTGTCCTTGACCAGGCTCAATTGTATATCAAGAGCATTTTGCTCTCAGACTGCAGGACTTTTGGTTCCCAGAGTATCTAGAATACAATGGGAGGCAGAGCCTCCGGCTATCGGGCCCTCTCTTCTGGAACTAGCAACCAGTTTGGTTTCAGAAGGCAGACACCCTCTCTACCTTCAAGATCAGGCTTAAAACATTCCTTTTAGATAAATCTTATAGTTAAGGGCCATCCCTTACTTATGCTGCCGTAGGCTTAGACTGCTGATGAAAATCCCATGATGCACTGAGTTCTCTGCTAATCTTCCATGTATAAACATGTGACAGTATTGGCTTCTTTACCGTATTTCTCCTCTCTCAGCAGGTCTTCCTGGCTAAAAGTTACAGTGTCTGTTGGTGTCTCTTTGCTGTCCTCTCCACTTCAACCGGTTGAGGCAGATGGTTTTCCTTCCTGTTTAAAGGGAGTTTTTCCTTTCCACTGTCGCCTCTTACATGTTCAGGATGGGGATTGGATCAAAGTCAAGATTTGATGCAATCTGTTGGTTTTCCTTAACTAGGCTAATATTTATAATGAATGGTCTCA
This sequence comes from Melanotaenia boesemani, assembly GCF_017639745.1. Lineage (NCBI taxonomy): Eukaryota > Metazoa > Chordata > Actinopteri > Atheriniformes > Melanotaeniidae > Melanotaenia > Melanotaenia boesemani. The sequence continues at coordinate 7,739,957 of NC_055701.1, forward strand.
AATTGATTTGTCTCTAAAGAGCCCCAAGATGAGTGAATTGTGGTGAAGCAGTGCTATACAAATAAAGCTGAATTTAACTGAATTGAATTAGCAACACAGCCAAATACACGCCTGTAAACAAACTCTCTCTGCCTGACCTATATTTGGTCGACTGGAACAGATGTCACTGGTGAAGTTCACTTGTTGGATCCAATTAAAGATTGTTGACTGAACAGGAAGGCTGTAGTTTTTCTTATTGAAGACTTAGCCCAGACGTGTACATGCCAGCATCCCAGCATATAAATATTTCACAGATACCCTTAAAAAGAAAGAAAAAAAAAGTCATGCTTCCATGCTTCTGAGTGCAAAACACAATATAATACACGAAACACAACAATTCAGAGTAGATTTATTTCTGTTTTTCTCCAAAAATCACAGATAATAAATTTATATTTTTTGAAAGGAAAATGTTGCTATAGTCCACTGCCAGAGATAATCGTCATCACCAACTTGTCAAAAAAGAAAATGACCTCCAATAGTCATCCGATGCTCTTACAGCATTTGAAAAGTGACACAGAATCACACTTACAGTTGACAAGTCCCTAGAGTGTTTTGAGTTTTTCTTAAACACACACACACACACACACACACACACACACACACACACACACACACACACACACACAGAGACATCTGTCTTATCTGTGTTGTTCTGTCAGATCAGTCGAACCATCTAATGTGCGTTGTGGTTGTTTGTGTTTGAGTGTGTCGTCCGTCTGCATGAAGAACAGATGATGACAACAATGAGGAAAGGGATGACAGAGAGGAGGGATGCGATGAAACGAAAGTAAGTGTTAACAGCAGGTGCATCCACAGATGGTTGTAGCAGAGATCAGGTGACACTGAGACTCTTATGCAGATTTTGCCCACTGTTTCACACCATGACAGGCTGCACAGATTTGGAGTCATCAGGATATCAGTGATGCGATGACATGTGTTCTACATGCTTGTTTGCATGGTTAAGGGTTCACATGTTAACATAAAGCTTCATATTGTCATGTTTGTTTGTCTGTGTGTGTGTGCTGGGAGTTCATTTTCAGAGCATGCGGATGCAGTGTAATTACAGAGAAGTAAAGAACAACAACAAAAAAAAAAAAAAACTTTGATCATGTGCAGGGATGTAATTTCCAACTTAACATGAATAGAAACCTGAAACAGAGTAAAGTAAGGAAATTATCTTCAACCTATTTTGTTAAAAAGTCTAGATCTGTGCCGTGTAATCTATTTTTTATAAAAATATTTTCACTTATCCATGGTGCCAACTTCAAATTCTTTGTGATTCTGGCTGTTAAACACAGAATATCATCTGTCACCACTTGCCTGGTTTTAATCATCTCAGCTGATATACACATTCACTGCAGAGCTGATGTGCACAGATGAGCCAAATCATCATAACCATCCTTGTCTGATATGTAGTCGGCTCTCCATCTCTGATCAGAAACTTTTAAAGAGCTAAGATAAAAGGCTTCAACTACAGATCTCGTGAATTAACGCCAGTTTTTTTTAGCCTATATCCAACATAAGGACTTTTTACTCTTTTTGTGTCTCTGCATGACAGAGTAATAAACATTTATGTAATGTTGTTCACCAAACAAACCCTCCCAAGTCCTGCAACCTTTTAATAATCAGGTTTTTTTTTTTTTTTTTTTTTTTTTTCTGAGAGAAATTCAGAGTTAACATAAAACATTTATTTGTTAAGTGATCCTGTTGGAATGAATCTTTTTAAGTTTACTTTGTTGCTATGTTATTGTCTTATGTTAGCCTCAAAAGGAAGAAATATAAAAACTGAAAGACCTATAAGAAGTGTTTATGTGATTTTCTATATAATAAAACTGAAACAAGACCTAACTACTTATAAGTGTGGGTGAAGCTACAAAAATGTTGTTTTATTGCCCAACATATACCACAGTGTACTATCTAGGGCTTAATGGAGCTTTTGATATTGCACTGCCCTAGACAGATTGTTCCAAAGGGAGTTGCTGAATTTTGAAATGACCTCAAGTGATGTGATTTGAGTTTCTTGGACTCAGAGCTACTTCTGTGAAAATGGAAAAACTTACAAGCTTACAGGCCTTTCTAGTTGAAATCCTCATAGGTGCAAAATGTCAGACTTAAGTTGTGCCAGACATGTGGAAACCCCTGCCTAACATAAAAATCCCTTATGACTGAATTTTAGCAATGGCAGTCCTGGTCCCAGGTGGTATAAAAGGGCCTGACCCAACTGGACTCATCATCAATCTGACTCAGTTAGCAGTTTATTTGCAAAGACAGAGAAGTCAGTCAAAAGGCACCGGCAGTTAGTAAGTCCATATATATTTAGACACTGATGGAAGTTTTATTTTATGTGTTTACTAAAATATATTAAAAATATCTGCAGTTGATTCCAGGTGTAGCATTTGCATTTTTAATCTTTTCAAATAACAGAATTCTTAATGAATGTGAAACAGACCATCCTTCAGCTGAAAAGAAGAGAAGAAGTTCATCAGAGATACTAGAAGAGTTAGGAGTGAATAAATTAATAGTTTGGTTCATTCTGAGAGAAAGTGCACTGGTAAGGTTGGGAACTCAGAGATGGATGTTTGCAATTTCCATAGTAATAAAAAACCCTTCACAACATCCACCCAAGTGAAAAACACTCTCCAGAAAGTAGGTGTATCAGTATCTAAATGTACCATAAAGAGAATACTTCATGAGGACAAATACAGAGGGTTCACCACAAGGTACAAGCCATTAATCAGCCTTAAGAACAGAAAGTCAAGATTAGACCTTCCCAAAAACCACCTAAAAAAGCTGGTTCAGTTCTGGAATAACATTCTTTGGACAGATGAAACTAAGATCAGCCTGTACCAGAACGATGGGTAGAAAAAATATGGAACAGCTCATGGTCCAAAGTGCAGCATATCTTCTGTAAACATGGTGGAGGCAGTTAGATGGTGTGGGCAAAGTTGATTGGATGTCATGTCACAGTGCAGATGAACAATGTTCCAAAACATAATGCTAAAGCAACCCAGGACTTTTTTTTTTTTTTTTTTTTTTAATGCAAAGAAGTGGAATAGTCAGTCATCAGATCTCAACCCGATTGGCCATGAATTTCAGGGAGGCGGTGGGCAGAAAAATCCACAAACAACCACCAAATGAACACAACTTCAATAAGCAAAAGATAACAAAGAAGGAAACCCAGTGTTTGGTTTATTGGTTCCAGGCTTCAGGCAGTTATTGCCTGCAAAGGATTCTTAACAAAGTATTAAAAATAAGGATTTTATTTACAGTATGTAGATTGTCTAATTACTTTTGAACCCTGAAATTAGGAGACTTTACATAAAAATGATTGCAGTTCATAAGTGCTTTATAGGATAATTTTGTTCAAATCCTTGAATCAAACCTGAAAGTCTGCACTTCAGTTTCACCTCAGTTGTTTTATTTCAAATCCAAAGTGGTGGCATGCAGAGCCCAAATCATGAAAATTAGGCTATTGTCTAAATATTTTTGGACTGTACTTTAGTCCTACCAGCATTTGGGTGTACAAACAGGTGTTAAGGGGGCTGCTGTATGAAACCAATAAGTCTTATTTCCCCTTGTAAACCGAGGATTTTCCTGCATGTCAGTGCATTTGCTGGCCAGGGAGACTTTGAATGCTGTAACAGCTTCCACAAAAAACATGGTTCTGTGGACTGCTTTTAAAAGCTCTCCATATTCAGTTGAGCATATTAAGGACAGACATACTAAAAACATTGTTTAAAACCCCTAAAATATACACACACATGAAGATGCTGTCCCAGATATAGTCTCAGACACGCTGAATCATGCAGACACTGACAAGAATGTGTGAAAGCACAAAGCTGAATACAAAATGTTACAAACCAGAAACATTACTGGTAAATGTCAGTGATAACACACACATGGAAACACTCTAAATAGCGATAGCTTGTATTAAAATGGTAATAGATAAGCAGTGGTTTGTGTTTCCCTGCTGCTGCTGTAATGTACCCTATCGCTCCCGCTTTTCTCTTCCTCATCTGTCTCCTCTAGTGCCAAACTATCCTGTCTTTATCCCCCACTCCCTTTCCCCACCATCATCCTCTCATTCTATCCTGCATCTCCACACTCTTTACTATTCTCTCTTTGTCTCTACCTTATTGTGTCTGTGAAGCTGCTACAGAGTGATACTGCCCTCTATCTGGTAACCAGGGAAGTCTTGACTTCCAGCACAAGCCAGCACATCCTTCTTTTTCTTTCTCTCTCTGAATAATCCCATCATGGTGAATCTTTCCATCTTCGTTTTGTCATTCTACTCAGTCCTTACTGCTGTTTCACAGCCATCATTTCTGCAGCTGTTTGGTAGCCGCTTGTCTGTCTACATCCCTTACCCCACGCTGTTCAGAAGAATTAGCTCCTTTTTTATCTTTAGTATTGAAAAACGAAAATAAAGCAGAAGGATTGCCCTCTGCCTTTGTCATAGAATTCAAATAATGTCAAACCACACAACTTTTAATTACCTGAAAACTTCTAACTCATCTTAGTGCTTCAGTTAATCACTTACATCTCTGGCTGCATCGCCAAGCTAGCATGAACAGTGTCTCCAACAGAGAATCTCCTGCTGTGATGTGCACATAAGAATGTCAGCTTAGGAGAAAGTCAGTGTCTTCTCAAAAGAAAAAAAAAACACCCTTCACACTTCAACACTTCAAATTTTTAAGTGTCATTTGGCTGTTAACCTGTTTAGTTAAAACATTGATCTATTAATTAAATAAATCAGGTGACAATCATTCATTAAAACGGTCCTTTAGCAAATTAAATGTTGTTTTTATAAATTCTGTCAGCAAGCTGCCTGCTAAAAATGCACACCTGGTCTATTTTTGCTGGAAAATACCTCAATCTGTAGAAAATAAATAAGCTTGAATGAGGGAACTTCCAGATCAGACAGACCAGACCAGAAATCTAATCACTCAAAACTTCCAGCCATGTCACAAACTGATTCTTATTTCATTTAAATGGACTTTAAGATATTATATGCAAAGGTTTAAAAAAGGTAAAGATATGACGATATGTTTGTTTGTTTGTTTATAAGACTTTAACAAACAGACTTCTGGGTTCTCCCAGTGAGGAAAAGACTGACAATGAAAGAAACAAAACTGTGTTGCAACCTGGTGAGAACCAGGACTTAGTGAAAGAAGGGGTGCATTTGAGCCAAAGCATCACAGTATTGAGGTTATGATTGGGTGTCACACAGAAACAACATGGAGACAAAGTTTATGTGTTTCCCTCAAGAATATTTTAGAAGTTCCAACAGCATTAGCTTCCTTCTATCTTCATACTGCTACTGCTGTTGGAAGGGCAACTTTGCAGCTGTTCCACTGATGCCGGGTATATATGTAAAACCTTTAAAGCACGTAAGGTCATGGCATCATTAAAATGTAGGGATCAGCTGGCAAGACATAAACAGATTGAAAGGCAAACATCCTCTCCCTACAGATTCGAACCTTGCCAAGGCAATAGTTAATACTACAGAAATGTTAATGCCCTTTAACCTTGTTTATGTTCAGTACAGGCAATATGAAACTGTTCTTCACAAACTATAAACTCCATGAACTGGCAGTCCACAGAGAGAATATTCAGATCAGCATGCATCTGACATTTTTATTGTTTTACTTATATTGACAATGGCAGTGTTGAATGTTTACATTTAAAAAGAAATAAATGGAGAAAACATTCTTCCTCAGCAATTTTCTCCACGTTTGATTCTGCTGTATAAAATTAGACTTGACAGTGACACTATGCAGAATTATGTAAACTTTACTATTGCATCCGAAGACATGACTGTGAAGCAATCATTGCATTATAAAGGGAATCATTTTTCAATTTTTTTTTTCAAATTGCCTTTATCTTACAGTTAAATAAAACTTGTAAGATTCAGTTTGTTAATAGTTTATACAAAAAGCAAACATATTTTCTGCATAAATGAAGTGTGGGAGGCTTTTCTGTTATGTGTATGTTATGTATGTTGTGTATTATTTAATATGTCTGAGCACATACTAGAGAAATGAAACCATTCTATGTCTCATCCTCTTAATTCTCTGGAGTTTCAGGAGGATTGTCACGAAACAGCAGTGCCCTTACAAGAGTGGAGAATTTTTTTTTTCTCATTGTAGGGTGATGATCAGGGTGAGGAGACTTGCAGGAAAGCTCAGAGGAGATATGAGGTGTTCCTGGAAGAAATGAGTTTTACACAGAGGCGGGTATGTCCTGCATGGGGTGGGAATGCCATTTAACCGCCGGTGCCTGAAGGGAGAGGAGAGAGGCTGAGATGTGGTTATGGCTTGGCGGCTGCTGGCAGGAAAGAGCTAAGCACATGTCTTGAAGGAATATGGGGATACACCTCACTTCACAAAATGGAGAGCAGGACTGAGGTTTGTGAATTTGACGTGAGCTGCCTTGGGGAGGTAAACGAGGGGTGTAACAGGAGAATACAGACGCTTTAAAACTGCAGGACTAGTTACCAGCTAAGAAACGAGAGAGTTATTAGACCAGGCAGGAAAGAGATGCTCTATCTGAAAGATGATATAGGCAGACTTAGAAAGGTTTCTGGCAAGCGCAAGAGGCTTTAGCTGTGATGCAAGCACTGCATAACAATGGGCTTCCTAAAATCACAACTGAGAACCTTGCTAGTCTGGGCAGGTGTGCCTCAGTACTGTCAGCCCTGACAAAGAGGTTATACAGGGGATGACATTTGTCAGGGAGGGGCAATGTCTCATTTTTGTCAAGGCCAAGTTTGAGGTGAGAGGCAGTCATTCAACTCAATGTACCCATCCGGAAAGCCAAATGAAAAAGGAGCATAAACAGTTGGCTGTCCCCTGACATGCCTGAAAACAAAATGGGCAACATGTAAAAGGAATGCTGCTTTTGTCTGAGTTCAAAAAAACTTAAGGAGATGGAATGTAAAACCTTTAAATGTAAAAAAAACAAGGTTATAGAGTCTAATGGACAGTAAAGAAGATACGAAAACAAATCAAATAGCATGTAGATGATTAGAGTAAACTTGTTAGGCTTCCTGTTACATTAATTTATATATATATATATATATATATATATATATATATATATATATATATATATATATGAACCCTATGATTCGAAGGGAATTATCAGTTTTAAGGACAAAATAAAAGCTCTAATGAAGGAAATGTGTGCGGGATGATTCAAACTTAGCTGTAATATACAAAAATTACAAAAAGAAATTAAAAAGCACCATAAAAAACAGACTAATGGAATTTATTTGGAGCAAGCAGATGGCCAACTAAATATTCTTTACAAAAGATTTTTTGCAGAGATAAATGAATGATTGCACTTTTAAAAATGATTCAGTCAGATGGGAGTGGGTTAATTAGGAAAGAAGTTGTTGGAATCGAAGAAAAGTGAGTAGAAAGCTCAAGTGAATCCACATGTAAAATGGGTTTCACATACACCGGCATGTGATGAGCTGGATGTTCTTCATGCCTGACGTCTGGTACAGCTGCAGTGGAGATTCAGTCAGAAGGAGAAAAGTTAGTCCTGGCTGTGCAGAAGTGTGACAGCTATGAGGTAAAAACAGTTGCTCTGCCCGGTTGCACAAACACACAAAGGGCTCTGTTGAGCTTCCAAAGCTTCTTTCTTACTGAAATTGATGATGTCCAAACATTGTCCTAGCACCAAAACAAACCTAATCTTTGTGGCTTTAAATAAGAGAGCTTTTGAATTACAAGTTAAAATATTCGGCTCATTCATGCTCCAGTCAGAGTGAGCAGTCTCAGCTTTGTTGACTCCTTGACATTTAATTTATTATTGTCATCATTTATCTACTTATGTATGTATCATCACTATGCAACTTTCTGACCTTAAAGATATGTTTCTGACTTGTTTTAACGGTACACTGATATGAATCATGTTCATTTTTGGAACCATTGTTCTCCTGCAGCATCCTGCGATTTGTGATTAGTGTTACGGCTTTCCTCCAAAAATACAATAATATGGATCTTCTTGCTGTTTTTCATATTTTCTAAATATGGGTCATGTCAAATGCATGTCAGACCTATTGTTGACGTGTCAAATTAACATAATACAGGCCAGTTTAAGCTTAATTTGTAATAGGAATAGACAAATCTAAGGAAGATTGAGTGTAATCATAAATTAAACCAGAAGAAGAGAATGAATAAATAAATCAATGAATAATAAAACAATGAGGAAAAAAAACATTTGCAAATTTCCTGATTTTTAATCTGCATCTAGATGTAGTGGGACAAGCTACACCTGCGTGTAATCAAGTAGTTAGGGTGTGGCACACAATATATGACCAGGTGTCAGTGATTGTCTCTCCAACCCATGAACTTTTTCTGGTGTCAAAGTTAAGAGCCTCGTCTTCCCTTTGGTTTCTGTCCTGCTCTGACATCATGCTCATTATTGCTTCACCTGCATTTTAGATCTTCCATATGTGTAATATCCTCAGTTAGGCCTGGGTTGATTATATCAGTGGCACAGCTGGAAATTTGTAAAGCCTGAGTGGCCTTAAAAGTGCCTGTCTGGCATGTATCATTTATACCTTTTCATATTGTAGAAGTCTCTGCTAATGCGCTGACTCATGCTTCTCACTGCTGTTTACACTGCTGTTCCTACCCTGGTGTAGGCTGGGGTAAAGTTGCTGTTCTGTCCTCCTTCCTGAGCCCAGAGCCCCTTTATGGCCCAGAGTGTTTTTATTTATTTATTGCTAATCTCAACTGAAATGTGATGTTTTATGCAGCTCTAATTTAGAGGATGTTCCCCTGGGTCATGTTTAATGGTATGAACATGAATAAGGGGTTGTATTGGTTGGACAGTTTCTTGAAATTTAAAAGTGAGTTTTGTAAAAATGTTAGTTTTATAAGCTCTTCAAAAGCTTGTCCTCAGTATGTTAATCACTGGGTTTTTCTTTATATGTAGAAACCAGGTGCTTTTACTCTGCAGTCTGGTGCAATTAAACACTACATAATGTTAATGAGCTCTGTTACATACATTAAATTGCTTTATTCATGTCAAAGATATACACTAATGGAAACACTTGCAGAGTAACTTCATTGTGAACATTTACTAATGGTGCATAAGTATCAGGCACAATAGACAAAGAAATTCAGTCGGTGTTTACTTCAAGAATCAAGCTTTGACCCTGGCATGACTGTTGGTGACAGACGGGCTGGTTTAAGTACATTTTAAAACAGCTGATCTCCTGGGATTTTATGCTCAATCGTCTCCAGATTTTATGGCAAGCTCACTCTGAATATTGATTTCTGCTGAGACATACAGATGGAAGGTTTGAAATTTGGCATCAGCTGCATGAATCTCTGAACACAAAAATCTGTGTTCTGGACATATTTTGGGCTCAAATACCAAAGTCTTTGTTTGAATGGCACATTCACACCATACTATCATATTCTACTGGGAGACTGCATGTTAATTCACCATGTCACAAAATTAAAGGTGATTTCAAAATAGTTTCACAAACATGACAGGAAGTTTAAATGGGGGCTCTGCAGAAATTGGACTATAAAATTTTTGATGTTTTCATACCAACCAGGTGTAACTACAGAGTCAACATTAAGTTGGATTTTTTAATTTAAAAAAAAAAAAAGCACACACAAATGAAAGTGAGCAAGACTGATTGTTGCCATTTACATGACTAGAAACCAGGCCTTGCTAATGATTTTGGTATTATTATAATAATAATAATAATAATAATAATAATAATAATAATACATTTTATTTAAAAGCACCTTTCAAAACACCCAAGGACACTGTACAAAGGAACATTAAAATAGTTTGAAAACCACTATGTAGAAAACAAACATTAAAACAGTTAAAAACAATAAGTGCAAAATTAAACAGAAAGGAGGACAACAGAAAGATGGAGAATGACTAGATGGCATAGGACTGTCTGAACAAATGTGTTTTGAGTTGTGATTTGAAGAGAGGAAGAGAGTCTATGGTACGGATGTCAGGGGGAAGAGAGTTCCAGAGATGGGGAGCAGAGCGGCTGAATGCTCGGCTCCCCATAGTGACGAGATGGGCAGGGGGGACAAGAAGCAGGAGAGAAGGGGAGGAGCGAAGTGAACGGATCGGAGTGGCAATGTGCAGGAGATCAGATATATATGGAGGGGCCAGATTGTGGAGTGCTTTGAATGTAATGAGGAGAATTTTAAAGTTAATTCTTTGTTTTAGGGGGAGCCAGTGAAGTTGTTGTAAGATGGGGGTGATGTGGTGAGTAGTAGGGGTCCGTGTAATGATGCGTGCTGCAGCGTTTTGGAGGAGCTGCAGTTTCTGGAGGGATTTATTAGGGAGACCAAAGAGAAGTGAGTTGCAGTAGTCAATCCGGGAAGTAACAAGACTGTGGACGAGGATGGCAGTGGTGTGGGGGGTGAGAGAGGGACAGAGACGAGAAATGTTTCTCAAGTGAAAATATGCAGACCGGGTGATACTGTTAATGTGGGAGTGAAAAGAGAGACTCTTTACCTGAGGGGAGGGAAGGACAGTTGAATTGTTTATGGAAATTGGATAACTGTTAGGATTAGGCCAGGGGTGCTCAAGTCCAGACCTCGATCTACCATCTTGCAACTTTTAGATGCAACCCTTCTCCAGCACACCTGAATCGTTACCAGCCCTTTGCAGAGCTGAATGACATGCAGATGGCATCTGATTCAATTGTGTTGGAGTAGGGTTGCAACCAAAAGTTGCAGGATGGTCGATCTCGAGGACCGAACTTGGGCAACCCAGTTTAGGCTATGTATCATTTCCCACTTTAGAATGTGCAACCTAACAATAATAAAAGTTACATCTTTTTTCAAGTTTGATCTAAATTTGTTCCAATTAAGAATAATTTGTTTTGTCAGCTATTAAATCACAACCCTAACCTATATTATTTTTATCCTGATTCCTAGGCTCATTCCAGATCTTTTCCACTGTTGTAAATTGAGGAGGAATCAATTCTCTTATTTACTTAATTACTTATTGCAGGTCACTTTGTTATTCCTTATTTGTATTTCACACATTGGATGTATCTCAGGGTTTCAACAGGACTCAAGAAAAAGGATGATGTAATAAGAACTTTGTATTCTTCCGTCTTTAGAGATTTAACATCTGGGTCACACAGTAACTGGGAGATGTGGTATACTATTGATGTGTTTGTACTCAGAAGTCGGCTGTTACAAAATACAATGAAAATGCCCCCTGAAGTCTGATACCTGACTCAAAGTCTGGGCAAACTCACCAACCCCGACTTCACCCAGTAAAGATGGCTGCTCAACAAATCAATGTTTTTTTACCTGCATAAACTTTATCTACACCAAACAAAAACAAGTGCCGCACATGAGAAACTACATAAAAATGTATTGCAATGCATTCACAATTTTTTTTTTTTTTTTTTTTTTTAAACAGAATACAGTTAAGTCATGGTTGGCCTTCGATGTCTTATATGTTTGTGTTTTCCACATACTGGTTCAATCTTCTGCGAAGAGGGAGCTTCCTGGCATCGTATTGATTTTGCGAATTTCCCGACTTTGTCATCAAGAACGCTCTTAGCTAAGAATAAAGTTTGTTTGAATTGAACTCAAGTTTTATTAACAAGAGAAACATTACAGATTTTAGATGTTTGAAAATTTCTAATTCTCTCTTTGCTTTTTTATTTCCCTCCCAAAGGCACATTATAAACTTTCCAAGTTTAAAACTTTTAGTTCTGGACTTTCTTGACACGATGAATTCTGTATTTGTCTAAAAAAAAGGCCAGGACAATAAATTTTAAATCATGCAAGTAAAGCTTAATGGAAAATGTCAGAACATCTGTTTGTCACCTGATAATCATGGAAAAGATCACAGACCTAAACATGAAAGCAAATAACCATTAAAGTTTATGCAGTGTTTATTTGCAATTGCAAAGTCAATGTTTGGAGCTTAATCCTAAAGAAATTTTATGATGCTTTTTACATGTTTGGGTTTATTATAGAACTTCTTTCTATCAAAGCAAATGTGAATGGCCTAAAAGGAATCACAGAGAAAACACTAAGCCTGAAGGCAATGTAGAGGTGCATGCATTTGTGTGTTTTTACACACGTTTGCCAACACATGTTAATTAAATCTGTCATTCACAGAAGGCTGTGAATGGTGGTTCCAATAATCCCAGTAATAAGTTTTATTAATGCATCTGTCAGACTCAACACACAAAGCTGGAACAGAAGAAGGTGGATGAACACACACTTAACAAAAACAAGCACACACTACTAAGTAGTGTCATGATGATCCATCTGTCTGTCTCCGTCCTTGGTTCCCTTTCCTCTTTCATCAGCCCCACCATCCCTCCATCCATCACACATGCCTCTGCTTCAGCACATCTCTGCTGCTTACACTCTGTACAGTCGCTCACTTTCTTTCCGCCGGTCTCGCTGCCCCTCTCTCCTTCCCTCCATCTGTCACCCTGTCTCTCAATTTTCTTGGTCTAGCTCCTCTCTGACTGAGCTAAGCAGTCTTCATTGCAGGTTTTACACACTTTAAAGCAGAAAGCTGTTAAGAAAATTTGCTGTATAAAATTCAACTGGTCAGCTTTGCAGAACCTCCCATGAGGACAGAGGTTAATCCGTTAGATTAGATGTGCCTAATTCTGTAATGAACCATGCATCCACTGAGAGAAGCTCTTAGAACAAATTGATTGAAATTTATACTTTCTTGCACATACACGTATGTTGGCTATTGTAAAGTAAGATTCAAGCTAAATTTCTGCTGTTTCGCTCTTTATGGCAGTGGTTTTAAGGTTGCGGTTGTAACAATGTAAAATGGTTTCAACTGACAATTTTAAATATTTCTGTTTTTGCTGTACCTGATCATAAGTTGTGAACTATTTTCCTTACATTCAATAAAAACCAGTACAGGCATAGAGCAGCAAATGTGTAATAATTGGAGTACTTGTACGTTGGCTGACAGTCTAATTTACATGTGACACTAAATGAGGGCAGCACACTATTGCTGAATATGGCTTAATTAGTACAGTCAGTGCAGTAATAAATACAATACTTACTGCACAAATTATAAGTGGCTATAGCTGGTGTACGATTTTGTGTCTACAAGGAGATGGAATTACTTGCTGAGCTCAATCACCTGCTGTACCTCCAACAGCACCAGTTGGAGGTGAGCTGTAGAGTCTTCAGCCGGGACCATCACTTATTGGTGTTTTGCTTGCTCTAACCCCATAACACCTCCTGGTGGTGGGTGAGGTGGTAAGAACAACCACCTGCCAACTCCTGCCGCTGTCCCTCCTCCCTGACTTGATCCTTACTGGTCCAAGAACTGATCCATGAGGAGCTCAACAAGCCATGGTAACAAGATCAGATTTATACCCACCCATAGAAACAACAAAGCCCCTGCCTTCAAGATATGATTTGAATTAACTAATTATCTAGTGGCTATAAATACGAACTGCAGCCAAATGTAGGTAGCCAAACTGCTAACAACCAGTATGCCCTTTATAAATGTTAAAGGCGAATGTGGAACCAGTTTTTGTCCCTTATTAGCCACTGTGGTGACATGGTTTTGTATAGATTTTGGTTATAGACAATAAGTTTATTAACCTTGAAATAAACATTTTGGCAGGTATGAAAAACGAGTAACAGTTTAATATAATCACTACGTACAACTAAAAATGCTTGAAAGAGTAACATTTCCATCTTTCTGATGGAAATTCTCTACAGCGTTAAAAGATTTCCAGATGTTCCTGGTTCATTGTAGTAAATCTGAAGTCAGATTAAAATGATCAAAGACAAAAAAAGACAAGAAAATGAGTTAAATGAAGATAAATAGGGCAGCACTTGAGCCACACCATGTTTTTATGCATTTGCTTGAGCAGTTATACACTTTTAAACCAAACTGGGTTCTAATTATCGTCGCCACCTGTGGCGCTGCATTCACACTTGCCATCAATACATGCACAAACACACACACAAGGATCTCATGCAAATCTCAGGCAGTGCCAGAGGATATGAGGTGCTAATGTATTCTAAGAAAACTAATTTGCTGCTCTACGCTTATAAGTTACCTGTGAAAGGAAAAACAGGGAGAGGCAGCAAGAACAGAGGGGGAATGGGGAAATGCAGAGAGAAGAAAATCCATGAAACCCTATGCACAGTATAGAAACACAAAAATATGCTTCTTTGCCTTAGAAAAATGGAAAGATGCATGGATTTTATGTTTTCTGATCCTTTTATATAGTTTTGAATTGATGTAACTGAAGATTCTACTTAGTGAAATCTGCTATTTTAACATTTTAAGGTGAAGTCTCAGAGTTTTGGCTAAATCTAATCTCGTGTTCAGTTGGATTTCATCCAGTTTTCATATTCAGTGTTATCAGGTTGTGCAACATCTTAATTTTTTAGAACTCATTCCTTTGTCAACTGCAGTTAGTTGTCCTCCTGCTCTTATCACACCTAGTTTGTGTTGCTGATTACCTCTCACCTGTTGTTTATTTGTCCCATGGTATTTAATCTGCCCAGTTTCTTTGTGCAGTGTCAATGTCAGTTCTTTGTGTTTTTGGCTTCTTTTCCTGAACACAGGCTCAGGAGGTCCATGGATGGATGAATGGAAAGAATGTTTGTCTACTCTTGGCTTCTCTTGTTAAATTACTGAGGTTTATTTTTTACCTTTTATCCAGCTTCCTCGATGGTATAGACAGAAGAACATGAATAGCCATTTAAAATAAAAACCAAGAATTATTGCAGCTTAACAACAAATGGTCTTCATTTTGACGTGCAGTTTAAGAGGAGTAAGAGCTTTGTGTGCTATGCATGTTATCATGTACAACAAATGTAATAACATGTGTGTTCATGCAAGTTTTTGGCATTGAAGTGTTACCTGAATCTTTGTTTCAGCCTGTCAAAGAACCAGTTCGATACTAATGCAAAACATGGCATTTAGAGCCAATAAAATAAGAATGACTTCTGTGCACATGTAGGTGTTGGACTGGTGCCGATGGCAATAATCAAGTAGACACCTGCAGCAGGTGTCTACCCGGGCGTTTTTTTTTTTTTTTTTTAAATGAGGATAAACTTAAGCATATTACTTGAGAACACAAATTTAGAGAAAATTGCGTTCCTCCCTCAAAATTTGCACTAAGTTGATATGACTTTTAAAACTATTAATCAAGACAAAGTTTCTCAGCCATTTTTTTTAAATTTTTTTGTTTATTTTTTGGAACTCACTGCTTTGACTTTTTTGTTTACAGGCAAAACACTGCCAGCTGCAGAATTCTTGCTTAGTGTATAACAGTGCAAGAATTAAGAACTAATAATATTATTGTTACTGTTAGTGTTGTTATTAGGTCCAACAAGATATTTGAAAGAATACTCAAGTAATTATAGACCCGAGATCCCCAATTCCAGGCATACTGAGCCAGAGTCCTGCAGGTTTTCAATGTGTTCCTGCAGCAACACGCCTGACTCAAATTAAGTCAGGTGGGGTCGTTAAGAGGCTTGTGCAGAATGTGACATTTCATTTGAAGCGGGTGTGTTGCAGCAGGGACACATTGAAAACCTGCAGAACACTTCCTCGGGAGGTCCAGAATTGGCGATCCCGGATATAGACTTAGATTAAATCCCCACCAGACACACTAAATAATCATCCATGCCGCTTCCAACTAAGTCGCATCTTTCCATTTCATTGCAGATGATTAACTAAATGTTAAAACACAATATTTGAAAGTGTTAGCTCTGAGTCTGCTCAAGGTTAGATTAACGCTGTGCAGTGGAGATCTTATTTTAAAGGACAAGTTAACCACAACTAGAGCATGCATGTATCTGGGTGAAGCATTAATTTGATCAGGCAATCCAATCGTTCATGAAGTTCAACAGTTACACTTTTTTTTTTTTAATGCTTAAAATACTGTACCAAAGGTTAGGTCTCTGTGGTTTTCCTGAGTTCTTTGACTACTCATGTCTTTACTTTTATGGGGGAAAAACAGTTTCCCATGTGCTCCGCATACACCGTTCATCCAGTCTGCAAGCCTGCCTGCTCAGCTTTATCCAGCCTTTCTTCTCCTGCCAATCTGCTTCTCTGCACTTATCGTGCTTGACAAACCAACTCAGCCTGCCTGCTGTTCTACCGCTCTACTACCTGCCTGTCTCTCATTCATCTTCCCACCATGCTTTCAACACCAGCCTGCCTTCATAAAAGGTTCCTTGGCTTCCAGCCACCCTTTGCTGCCCAGGACTTTGCCAAGCAATTTCTCCATCCCCTCTCACCTTTATTGACCCAAACAATAATCACCTCTTAACTTATTTAGCTGAGTCTGTTCTGTTCTTTTTTTTATGTATACAGTGAAAAAGTACAACTTTTCAAATCTCTTGTACTCAAGCATATATATCTGCTGCTATATATTTTAATATATTTCACACAGAGTATTTATTTGACAGATAAAGCTGTGAGTCATTTTGCAAAAGGATTTTCTTACTTAAAAGAAATCTGCATTATTATTAAATCTGTACTTTTGACACCGAGACTCAAACATTAATAATTCAAGGACAAACATGCACTGTAGTTTGAACAATGCAAGCAATCTTAGCATAAATAAATCCATGCTATTAACCTGGCTTTAACTACATGACTTTTCAATGTGGTTCTGACTCATTTTGATGGCACAGCTGTTGCCAAGCTGGGCTCCAAGGCCGAGAAACTGTTTACAGCAGGCTTTTGTTTTATGGCACAACATCACATACCAGCATCAACACACTGGCTGTTCTGAACACACACCATGACTGATTCATCGAAGAAATGCAAGATGATGTCAGTGGAGGAAGCAAGGAAAAGACAGGGCATAAGAAAGGGAGAGAGCAAGAGAAAAGACGAGTTAAGATCAGACTGACTTTTACTGGCCGGAGACAGCTCAGATTAGAGGTGGGGTGCAATGTGGATGCTGAATTATCCGTTCCTACTGAACACCTTATTGAGGAAAATCTGCCAAAGTTCAGTAGTACGGCTGTAAGAAGTGTTAGCCAAGGAGTTTTTCTAGGAAGAGATTAGTTTCCAGGGGGAGGAGAAGAAAAAAGCAAATGACTGGGAAATACTGCTTAATGTTTAGGTGTAGGTGTAGGGATGGAAACTCCAGCATCATTCTGTATGACTGACTGAGATAAGTCACTTGAATCGGTTACACGTAGGGCTTAGTGTGTAATAGAATAACATTTGTTCATTTTTGTTAATCTTAAACCAGAAATGCAACTGGCAAAAATTTACTTTTGTATTTTTTATGACTCTGAAAATTGTTTGATTTGGAAAAACAGAAATTCAGTTCTGAGTTTTAAGAAAACAGAATTTATCTGGTGGATAGTAACTTTAACCATTTGACATGGTGCCTGACACCAATGCCAGTAATGAGTATTTACTTGCTTAGACATCTCCAAACATTTAAATTTGACACTTTGACACTTTAGCACTGTCCGTAGAACAAATTGTAATGAAAACCTCAGGAATGTGAACAAATGGGGAAAAAGAAATTCATTAATAGTAACACTACAATATACATATGTGTACAGTTCTATTCAGATGTATTTTTAATGTATAGTAGAAAGAGGGTACATTAAGTATGAAAATCACTCCAGAGGACATTTAATGATTCATCTCTATTCAAGTAAAAGACATGCCTGATGTCACACCCATCACAGGAAGAAGTAAGAGATGCTCTTTGACTATTCTGCCCCCAAAGGAGGAAGGGATACTGTTCGGTCTGGAAACACTGTCAGAAAAGGACACAAGAGATACAGAGATGGAGAAATGCAAGAAGAGGTGAGACAAGAAAACAAAAAAGCAAGGAAGGAGATGAGACACCTAAAAGTAAATATATAACTATTATTAAACACACCCTATATTTTACTTTTCCAGTTGTCTGAATTTCAGCAGGAAGTGCATTACAATAGTAGGTAGGGAAAATTAACTTCTCAGTGACAGCATTTCATATACAGGAATTTTGGTCCACCCTTTTTTTTTCAATGTTGCTTCAGTTCATTAAGGTGTTCAGGTCAGCATTGTTTTTGCACCGGTCTTTTAAAGTCCTACCACAGATATGTCAGGTCGAGGTCCAGACTTCGACTGGACCATTGCAGCACTTTGATTATTTTCTTTTTCAGCCCTTTCAGCCTACTGATATTAGTTCTGCTTTCATTTCTTGCTAACATGATTGGCTGTCGCTTACTGTAGAAAAAGTTCGTACTTCTAGCTAGTGGTAGAGAACAGTGCTACTGGTGGTTGTGTCTTCAAGTAAGATTGTGAGGAGCAAAGAAAAATGTAGAAAATCAGGAATTATTTTAGTGGGTCACTGTAAAAATTAGTCACAACAAATTAGACTGAAAAAGGTATTATTGATTTCTATGGATTCCTGCAAAAAAGAAAAAAAATTACCATGATTTTAACATGTTTAAAAATAAAAATAATCAATTTACAGAAAACATAAAGTGAAATAATCCTGCATTCAGTTTAGCCAAAGAAACAAAACAAAGTCCATGAATAAAAAATTTTACATTATAAATGTTCTCTTTTTTTCAGATTTGTCTATCCATTCAATAGCAGGGTGTAGCAAATAAACATCAGTCATAAATGCAACACACAATGGTCTTCCAGGGGTATCTGTGGGAATGTCAGAATGAAACCTACCCATTTGGACTTCCAGAGAAGTTGAATCAGTGACTGTTAGGTGTCAAAATCAGCCTTCCACATGGGCTTCCAACTACTAACCTTAAAGGGGCCCTATTATGCTATTTCAACATTTCTGAGCTTACTGTAGTGTTATAGTGTGGAATACTCATCAGACACGTTTTTTTTTTGTTTTTTTTTTATCACATAAACACACGTTTGCGTTTTCCAGTGTGTCTCTGCATTCATTTTCCATGGCGCTGAGAAAAATAGTTTTTAGAGTTATTTTTTTTCTTCTGTATTTCAGTGACATCACTGGGGTGGACTCAGTGATTGGATATCTTCTCCAGTTTTTCAAGTTCCCTGAAAGAAAGGCTTCATTGTTCAGTGCAAGGTGGAAGACATCACGGTGGGCACCGCAACAATTTCAGTGTCAATATGTTGCACAAGACATGCTTCTTCGGCTGTGAGGGAAAGCTGCATTTCTTCAAATTCCTGAAGGAAAGAATGGTTAGCAGTTATTTTTGGGAGCCAGCCACAGAAATGCACTAACGTTTGTATTTGTGACCAGTGATTTATCGAAAACTGCTGGATGAATAAGGGCCAGTACAATGAAAGATTTGCAACCCGACTTTAGCTGAAAGGAGGGTAAGTTCCTACAATCAAAGACCACATTTCTGATCCTTTTCCGATCCACAAGCAGCAAGTAAAACTGAATAAGTTGTCTGTTTTGTTTTGATTTGTGAACAATGGTCAGGTAACACATAATGACCAGAAAGTCAGAGATTAACGCTGTAGATGGAAATGCTACAAACGTAACAAAACACCCATTCACCATTCTTTAACCCTAGAAATTAGCTTAGCAAGAGTTGCTAGACATACAACTAACTATATTGTAACAATGCATGAAAGTGTTAGCAAATAGCATCAATACTTTATCTGTTACTTGGCAGCAGGTGTTTTCTACTTCTGTTGGCATTGTGGTACATTTGCCCATCTACATTTCTTTGCTGCTGGTTGCTGAGTTGCTGTGAGTTGCTGAGTTGTTCTTGCTTTCGGAGTCTGATTCGGGCTCAAACGTGTACGGCTGTTTGTTTTGTGCTGACATGTTTACTATTTGTTTTACTTTGGTTAGTTTACAAGTTCTGCCGATGTTTCTATGATGAAAATCATTGATGTATGTGTTCCTGACAACTACTCCAGGCAGTTGAAAAATCAGAGTCAGCCTGCATCAGGGCGCAGTGGTGCTCAGGGTGGAAGATTCTCATTCTGCTTGTTTCTGTCAGAGCTAATCTAAAGACCTACAGAAGGATAGATATAAATTAAAGTGGTTTGTGAAAAATGCTGGATTTATTCCTGCTCTTTTGGATTCACATATTACAATAAATTGGACTTCAAGGGCTTGGATATGCTTGCTGTTAGCGACGCATTTGCATACGTATCATGGCAGCTTGACATTCCTTTGATACATAGGCCACTCACGCTGACATGAGGTAACGTGTTGCATGCAGGAGTTGCTGTATTACTGTATTGACTTGAACGCTAGTAACACTCATGTGAACAAGAGCATGAACATGACAGGTCCAAGGTAAACACAATGGCGGATAGTTTTGTAGACCATATCTAAGACCTCGTCTGCAACTACAGGCATCTTTATGATTTTTTTTTTCTCTCCATTGCACAGTAATAAACACTTGTGCATTAACAGTTGGCAACAAATTGGTAGCTTTTTGGGGGTTGATGACCCGGAAATACAATGTGACCAGTAGATGGGCTTTGAAATAGTGAAAAGGCCAAAGTGCTGTGGACTCCCCCTTGCAGTGCCCTCCAATATAAAGCATTTTTGCTGCGTCATGCTTCCGTCCCTTGCAGCAAGCATTAACACAAACATAGCGAAAGGCTGTAAGGTCACATTAGTTTTGTTTGTTTGATGTGACCTTAAAACCCTTTAATCTGCAGCAACAACTGCTTGTCTTGGATCATTGCTGATGTCTCTCATCCTTGTTATTGTGTTAAAACACAGCTGAATATTCAAGAGCAGCAAACCAATGAAACTTAAGCTTTTATAGAGGTGCTTACTTCCTTAATTCCTTGTTAGTTAGTAAGAATGCATGTAGTTTGTATCACACAAGCTTCTGAATCGTAGCTTAGTTTTTGTTCACTAAATGAAAAAATATGTAATATGCAATGTATTGTTCATCTCAGGTTATATGTTCCCAATTTTTATGACCTGCAACGGCTAGATGACATTTTATTAATACATAAAACCTTCAAAATTAAAGATGATGATTTCATTTTCCACATAACTATAATTTTATACTTTTATCAACAGATATTAAGACCACTAAAGAAGAGTGAAGTTTAATATTTATCCAATTTTGATACATTCAACATGGGCTGCTTTTAGTCTGATGTGATGGATTGGATAGATTTAGCAACCATGTTTTCTAAAGAGATCATTGATGAATAGGGAAACAAGATAGCTTTCTGTCAGAACTGTTGGCAAAAACAAATTGTGTACACACTGGAGGATTTAAACACTACAACAAATCAAGATTTTGAGTGGCATACTCACATGCCGAAAAGACAAATTGCAATTGGCTCCAGCCGCGTGGTATTTGGCTAACCAAGCAATGTTCCACCATTTGGTGCTGGTACTGAGTTTGGGCTGATACGGTTTCTGTTTACACTGGACACAGGCAGCCAGTCGGCATGACAACAAAGGCTGGCAGAAGGGTAGAGAGGGAGAGCAGATGTAACACTCACTGTGTCAACTGTTTGTCCACAGTCCATTCATGAGCTGCTCAATCCGCTGTGAAGATATGGCAGCCCTTCAAGGTTTCCACTTTATAGACGGCCAGCTGCATAAGTCCTTCTGTTCAGCTTTGTGTGTGCAACTGCATACACTCAAACAAAATGTCTAAATTTACATCCACTCAGCAACAAGTAGTTAAAATTCATACTGAAGATGTGCTATTCCAACTGTCTGTAGATAGTATTTTTTATATTATATTTAAAAAAATGGAATAAACAGTTGTGCTTTGATCTGGTCTGATACTGACTGACAATTAGAAAGACATTCATAATGTTTATTTTCTTTTAATTAATTAAATCCAAATTAGACCAAAGTAGCTTTTTTATTGAACTGCTTGGTTCAGGATTCTTACCTCTGTGCTGCTCACATTTCTACCCTAAGGGGAACAAATGTTCTCAGAAAGGCATCTTGAATTTTGGAGCGCTTTTTAACCTCCAAAACATGACCTCTCCACTGATGTCATCAGTTGAATCTACCCTTTGTGTCCTCTTTAAGGCCAAAACTGCTTATTAAGGAGTGAAAGAACTTAACTAAGCCTGAAGTGTTCAAATGCCCCTCTTTTCAATCTAATAGAAGCCGAATCCACAAAGAACCCACTCCAGCACCCACAGGGTCCTAAGAATCTTTAAAATCCTTTCAGGAAATCTTTGTTTACACCCTGACTATTCAGTAACAGAACCTACTAAATATTAAGCAGGTGGTCATAATGTTATCACTGATCAGAGTAGAACCTGCTGTTCCCTCGTTTCAGTTCACAACTCCTGTCCAAAATCTGCAACTAGTACAGAGATGTCCAAAGTTGATCCTCGAGGGCCGCTGTCCTGTAGATTTTCCAATGTTTCCTGCTTCAACACACCTGACTCAAATGAACTGGATCCAACAACCTATTAAGTTTTGCATAATGACTCATCAATTTGAGTCAGGTGGTTGTGAAGCAGAGACACATAAAAAATCTGCAGGATTGTGGCCCTTGAGGACCGGAGCTGGGCACCCCTTAACTACTACCAGGCTGAACTCCATTTTTGCCTTCAGAACTGCCGTAATTCTTTGACTCATTGACGTGTTGGAAACATTCTTTAGAGATTTTGCTCCATATTGACAGCATCATTGATGGCATCAAATGGTTGCTGCATATTTGTTAGTCGCTCATCCATGATGGATATCTGCTGTTCCACCACACTGGATTAAGATCTGGTGACTCTGGAGGTCATTGGAGTACAGTGAACTCATTGCCATGTTTAAGGAGGTGATCTGAGCTTTTTGACATTGTATGTATCCTAAGGGAAGTAGCCATCAGGTACGCTGTGGTCATAAAGAGATGGACATGGTCAGCAACAATCCTAAAACAGGTTGTGGTCTTTAAATGGTGCTCATTTGGTACTAAAGGGGATTGCTGTGTGGGAAAGTCCGAGTAGATCAGCAATTTCTGAAGTAATCAGACCAGTTCTGTCATATTTGAGCTGGTAGCAGAAGTACTCCAGTATCTGTATTTAGGCTAAAACTCAACCATGGCTGTTTTAATTCATGCAAAGTCTAGAATACAATGCCTTGATTGTTTCAGTTGTGAGGTTTAAAATATTATGGTTGTTAGCCGCTTGTATTTTTTACCCACTAAAATTAAATACTACATTCAATTACATGTTTAGCTGTAGCTGTATTTGTCCTGTGTATTTTGTTCATTATGGCATAGGTCAGAAGAAATTTGCTTCTTTATGAAAAGTGGGATTATAGGAACTGGCTAAAGTGACTGGATTGTGGTGCTGTGCTGATAAAATAAAGGCTTTTGAACTGAGGATTCCCTTGTGAGCTGCACTGAGCTTTCTAAGAGATGTTTTAAAGGTCAGGGTGCAGCAGTTAATCTGCAGAGTCTGAAGCAGAGCCAGCAGGAAGGCCAAGGAAAGCTTATGCTATCTTTTTCTCTACACTAACACACACACACTACCCTAAAAGAATGCTGTTTGTGGAAAGCCTGAATTAATCTGTGCAGCTGAAATGGAGCACTGTCTCATTCTTTGGCACAGATGTTGATTCCTCCTTTCTGGTCTGATAGAAATTGGATGTATCAAGAAGAAATGAGAACAGGAGTGACTGGAATTAAAGTTTTCTGACTTGATTTTAATAACATGATGTAAAATCTGACAAGCAGTGCATGTTCCAATGCCAACCAGTCCAGTAAACACTGGAAAATAGAAGGCAAAAACATTTATTACTGGGAGTAGTTATTAGTTTACTCATACATTTTGGGAACGCTCTTATAAAACTGAAAAGAACTGTGAATGTATAAATCGAAGTTTATATTTGAGTTTAAAGTTTATTCATATCTTTAAATGTTATTACATTTTTTTCGTAGAATCCCTGCACATCACTGATGACTAATGTGTTTTCTAAGAAAAATGTCAATCTGATCTTGACTCCTATATCTGTTGTGAAATGGTAAATGGTCTACCACCATGCATTAAATACATGCACCACTATTCTATCATGCTGAACATATTGGCTGCAATGTGGGGGTTCAGTCAATCTCCCAGTCATCCTTTCACACACGGAGGGACTTCAGATCAAACCATGAATCAACACTGTTTGTCCTCAGGATCAGACCTTTTTCTTTTCATTAAATAGAAGTCTGCTGGAGCCATTACTGGGAATGACCCCACAAGATTTCACTTCTTTTTATTAAAAGGCCGCAGTCACTTCTGATTTCTCTCAGGATTCAATTATAAGACAGAAAAAATCTTCTAAAAGCATTGCTACTGGCTGCTATATTGGTGCTTAAACTGAAAACTATATAAAATAATCGTTTTATGTAAATGTGTGTGTGTGTGTGTGTGTGTGTGTGTATATATATATATATATTAATAAATATATATATATATATATATATATATATATATATATATATATATATATATATTAATAAATATATATATATATATATATATATGCGCAGATATTTTTGTGGCATGTCACCCCCACTTTTTGAATAACTCTCCAATTTAGCCCACAGTGTGTGTCTCATTTGAAGATTTCCTCTGGTTTTATACGTTAACTGCTTCTTTCTTGTACTTGTTCCATTTAATCTCGTCATTTCTCTAAGCCAGGATTTAGTTTCTGAAGCCAGAAAGTTTAAGAGCTGTTATTCTTAAAATTCTTATAAGGTACTTATCCTCAATCTCTTTTGGCATTTTCCCTAACAAGATAAAGTCATGCTCAATGTAAACGTTCAAATTTGAAACATTACTGATTTCTTTAGAAATATTTTCTAAACAATGCATTTTTAAACAGGTCAGGGCCAGAAGATAGTAATCAGCATGGTTTTCACCACAATCCCTCTAACATTTTGAAGTTAGCAATTGTTGGAATTTAGCTTAAAGGGCAGGTGTTAAAAAATATCCAATCTGAATCTTCCATGCATGTTCTCACCAAAAGCGAGGTGCAGTTTTTGTATTTGAGGATAAGCTTATACCTTCCCAGTCGGATTTAGATTAAATTAGATCAAGTTCTTCTTGCCATCTCATTCTTTGTCTGTTTTTCTAGTTTATTACTTTCCAAAATATTAGATAGTATGGAGATTTGATGTTTAACACTCACATATTTATAATTCGTGACTAACAATTGAATCAAAGGATGAAAATCTGTAATTGTTTTCTTTTTGTGTTTCACTGTTTTCCATATAACTTCTAACCTAGAAATAATCAAAGAAATGAGAGGATGGCAGATCATATTCTGGTATCTTTTTTTTTTTTTACCTTTTGACTGTCCCAATGTGGTTAATCCCTTTTTTGCAATTTTAAAATTCCCACTTTCTTCTTCAGTCTGAAGTCAGGATCTTAAGTTATTTCTCTCAATGCTAAAAGTTCATTTTGAATCTTTAAATCTCTCCTTACTTTATTCTAGTATGTAAGTTTATTTTGAAACCATTTATCATCTCTTTTTGTTTGTTTATTCTTACTAAAAATGACAAGTTTCCCCATCTCTCTGCATTGGGCAGCTGTTCGTAATATTTCTAATGCCTAAAGCTGAACTATTACGTTTTAGGTGATACTGGGGTGTTTGATTCTTAAATAGGACATATTTATCATTGTGTTATTGAGTGAGATTCTATTTGTAGTTTTGCGGTAGTTTTTAAATCTTGGGACCTCAAGTAACAGTCTTTCAGCTATGTCTAGTAAAATACGTTTATCTTTTCTATCGTACTGTTTAAAAAGGATAAAACAAAAACCATCACAAACTCCCCCCAGAGTTTTCCCATTCATCCATTTTCATGTTTCTGCAGTGAAAATGGAAGGACACATGTTCCCTGAAAGTCTTTCAGAGTGTCTCATCTTTTATACATCATCTAAACAAGAAAACATTGAACCACTGACTGAATGGAAAAAGACACAACGTAAGGAATGTAAACAGATTAAGCTGCTGACAAAGACTTTTCTTTTTAAAGTCCTGGTCTTTTTATGTGGGGATGTTGTAAGCAGACTTCCTGAATCCAGTTGCACCTAAAATTTAATATGGAGTTTATAGCACTTCACAGATGCGACACACTGTCAAAATATTTCCATCAGCATAGACTCATCACACATGTTGTTGTGAAATGGTTGTCTAGCCTACAATTCAACCCCTTGTCATCTGATGGGAGAAATTGGAAGCTAAAGGTCAAAGAGCAACTTTAAGACCAAAACCTTAACTGAGTGATAAACGGCTCATCTGGGAGAAACGATGGTTACTGTAAATCTCACTGCAAGTCTTTCAAAGCTGCTATCACTGCTGCAAAGATCTAAGATCAGACTAAACGTCTAGGCCTGTCACTTGGTCACACGCTTCATGCTTTCATTACAAAGCTATTCTGCAGCATATCAGATGTGCAAGAGGAAGATTTCACATCAGGGAAATACAACTGAAAATACCTGAAGACTGATTCTCTGCATTGAGTAGTGTTAAAATTTGTAAACATGGGGGAGGAAATGCATCCAAACCCATTCATTTCCAGTCAGAACACAAATGAAATACACCAGTGTAATTACTTTTATGTGAGAACAGCTGTCCCCATGTAAATCTGAGAAAGGATTCACCTCAAACACTTGTTCAGCAAATAAACAGCTGACAAACGGCAAGACAAAAACAGGGGCGATTGTAATGGTTGATGTGGCAGCAACTATGAGGCTCCAATT
The DNA here is from genome assembly GCF_017639745.1 of Melanotaenia boesemani. Lineage (NCBI taxonomy): Eukaryota > Metazoa > Chordata > Actinopteri > Atheriniformes > Melanotaeniidae > Melanotaenia > Melanotaenia boesemani. Next base: position 7,766,630 of record NC_055701.1, read on the forward strand.
AAAAAGCACAGAATCTGTGTGGGTTTGCTTTTTATGAACTAAAACTCAACAAAGCATAAATAATGCATTCTTCTATGCAATAAGTAGTATTCCTAATAAGACATTGAGCTTAAATAAAACTGTTTTTCGAAAGTTCTACGGAGGCATGGCTGAAATTTACCACCAAGCCACTAGGGGGCAGTATGGAAAGGGCTATGCTTACCCCGTTCAAGCTTTCTGTTAAAAAAAAAAAAAAAAAAATGTTAGAAACGACACAACTTTTGACAGGTACGTTTGTTACTGAAAGTCAGGCTTTTTAGAATCCCTTCATGGTCATCTACCTTGCTGAGCTCCCTAACCCTTCACACGCTTTAAGATCAGTAGATCAGCTGCTCTTGATGGTGGCGAGAATGAAGCGAAGCTCCGAGGAGATCGGGCCTTTGCTGTCGTTGGTCCCAGACTGTGGAATGACCTGCCTCTGTATATCAGACAGGCCTCCTCCATGCCTTAAGCCTCTTCTTAAAAAGCATCTGTTCAAATTTGCGTTTTTACACTATTGAGTTGTTGACACTTTGTTTCTGTTTTTATATTTTAACTTGTCTTATTTGATTTTATTTGCTTTATATACTTTTATTCTTCTGTAAAGCACTTTGGTCCACTGCGGTTTTTATTTTAGGTCCTTAATAATATAATAAAATTGCTTTGGATTGGATAGAAAAATGACTGCTGTGTATTAAGTGTGTGTGACTCATGGAAATATGACAGAAACCATGAATGGTTTGTTTGCTTGTGAACATCTCAGACACGATACTGAGGAACGGAGCCTGTCACAGGAAACTTGACCAATTATTCTATTTAGAAAATTCCCCACAAAATAGTTTCTAATTTAAATTCTAAGCAGTGATAATACAAATTAGTTAATGGTTGTTTTTATTGGAACCACTTGAAAGTTGCCTTTTTGCCATAATGAAGTCAAAGATTCCTTTAAGTTTTCTAAAGAAAATGTAGACATAGAAACACTGCTGAGAAAGAAACGTGAAAAAGGTCACAGGGCTGATACAGACAGCCGTTTGGAGGCTTTCTTTGTACTCTAGAAACGGAGAGTGATAAAGTGACAGAGGGTTGGAAGAATGGACTGAGAGGAGGAGGAGGAAAAAACACTATCAGCATGATAATAAAAGTGACAGTGTTTTGTTCTGTCTCCAAACAGAATTGGACTTCAACCCTGTCCGGTCTTCACCCAGAGGAGGGAAATTAACAATCTGTCTGTTCTTTTATTGACTTGTCGTTTCTCATCGCCTCCCAGCACCTGCTAGGAATCTTAACAAGGACCAGAAATGGCAGAGGAAAACAAGAATGGAGAGTTAAAAAGCAAAACAGAATGAGAGAGAGGAGGGAGAAGGTGACAGGGCCTCCCTTCATTCTGTTTCATCCAAATTAAAACTTAGTTTTAAATACATAAACAGGGAAATTAGATATTTAAAAGATGCAGGTTGTCACTGTTTTTCCTGTCACATTTTCCTTCTTTTGTTTCTTTGTATGAAAGTACTGTAAAAACTGTATTCCTGCCGAGATCTGCTTCATGATTGGATGAGACATTTTGAGTCCTGATTAGCGGTAGTCACACATAGCTGCTCTGGTCCTGTATGGTTCAGTTAGTTGTAGTACCCACCCATGCCTGCATGGACCACACCATGAGTACTGCTCAGCTTGGGACAAACTTATTATGGTTTATTTGCTAGTTATTGAAGAAAAAATTGAGAAATTCTAACTTTTTCTATCAGCAAATGAATAAAAACACTGGGACTGAATTTGCAAGACAGAGCTAAACAGCAAAGAAGATCATCCCTTTCAGTTTTTTTTTAATCATGTTCATGTCTTTTTTACAGACTTTTATGAAGAATAAGATGCAAAAAACTCAATTTATTTTCAGCAGCATTCTGAAAACTCAGTTTACTGTGTGAATGTACATCACAGACCTAAATCCGTGTTTAGAAGAAAAACAAACACTTTCAGAGATGTAAGAGTAAAAAAATCACTGTTAGGGATGAAATGTTTTATCACTTTGTCCTACTTAAACAGCTGGAGCAGAGGAGATATTAGAAAATGGATGGGGGGCTGCCAACCTGCTGACATACACTCGCTCTACTGACTATGGACTACTGCTATGCATACCAACAGTTTAGTGCTGCAGCAATAGATATGTTTGGTTTCCCCCTGATAACTTCAATACACTCAAAACGCTTTTTGAGGTCACAAAAAAGTAAACATATTCTGAGTATAATTTCCAAGTTTAATCGGGTTTCAAAATATTAACATGAGTAGTGGTCTCATGTTCGAGGGTGCCGGCTGAGGACTCTGATTGACAGATCAGACACTGATGTTGGAAGAGAAGACCTGGTTCTCAGCTTCTGCTCTAATTCATCCTAAAGGTGTTCTATCGTGTTGTGATCGGGCCAATCAAGTTCATCCACACCAAACTCCTCATCCATGTCTTTAAGGACCTTGCTTTGTGCACTGGTGCTCAGACATGTTTTAACAGGAAAAGGTCATTCTCAAACTTTTCCCACAAACTCTGAAGCATGGACTTATCCAAAGTCTCTTGGTATGCTGAAGCATTCAGAATTCCTTTCACTGGAACTAAGGGGCCAAGCCTAGCTCCTGAAAAACAACCCCAAACCGTAATAGCCCCTCCACCAAACTTTACACTTGGCACAATGCAGTCAGACAAGTACCGTTTTCCTGGCAACCGCCATACCCAGACTCTTCCATCAGATCATCAGCTGGTGAATCATCACTCCAGAGAATACCTCTCCACTGATCCAGAGTCCAGTGGCAGTGTTCTCTACACCACTGCATCTGACACTTTGCATGGCTTGTGATGATGTATGGCTGGGATGCAGCTGCAGTGCCGTGAAAACCCAATCCATGAACCTCTTGGCACTGTACTTTAGCTGATCCGAAGACCACATAAAGTTTGGAGATCTGTGGCAATTGATTCTGCAGAAAGTTGCCGACCTTTGCTTGTGTTATGTACCTCAGCAACCACCGACACTGTCCATTCATTTTACGGGACCTACCATTTTGTGGCTGAGCTGCTGTTGTTCCCAATAGCTTCTGCTTTATGACACCACTGACAGCTGACTGTGAAATATTTAGCGAATTTTAGCGACCCGTTCCTTTACATATGTTTGTAGAAACAGTCTGCATACCTCTGTGCTTGTGGAACTTCTGATTTCAATTATTTGGATGGGTGACTGAATACTTTTGTCCATATAGTGTATATGTGTATATGTATGTATGTGTGTATGTGTGTGTGTGTGTGTGTGTGTCTGTATATATATGTGTATATATACATTCTAGAATGTGCCGCTAGGTGGCAGCAGCAATTGTAGTAGCTCTGTTTTTAACTTGTGATTTTTTACAATATAGCCGTCTTTTTTAAGACATCAGCTGTCAATCTGTGTCTGTTCGGGTAGTTTTTTTTTCGCGCTGGTCAGAGGCTGTGCTATACGGGAGATTTTTCTGAATATTTTTTCTTTTTTGCAAGACTTGTTATTGTGAGTCTCCATGGCAACGAGACTTGTTTACCATCGGGATCAACTGATAAAACTCTCCAAACTCAAGATTATCAGTGAAACAACACTTCAAATCCCAACGGAGTTGAAAAGAAAGAGAAGAGGATGCAGGGCAGGAGCGAGGCAGAGAGAAAAACGGTGGCGATTCAAACCGTTTCTTCCAACGGTTGTTATGGGAAACATGAGATCGCTAGTTAACAAAATTGATGAACTTCAGGTGCTAACCAGGTCTCTTAAAGAATACAGAGAGTGCAGTATTATGTGCTTCACCGAGACATGGCTGCATGAACACATCCCAGACTGTAATGCGTCTGTACACGGCTTCAGGACGGTCCGTGCAGACCGCAATAAACAACTCAGCGGGAAGCTGAAGGGAGGTGGAATTGCGGTGCTGGTAAACCAGCGCTGGTGTCATCCTGAACATGTCACTGTTAAAGAGAAGATCTGCAAAAGAGACATTGAACTGCTAGCTGTGAGTCTCCGCCCGTATTATTTACCCAGAGAGTTCACATGCGTTATTCTGGTAGCGGTATATATATTACCTGGTACCGCTCCAGACGCAGCCTCTGATGTCATTAACTCTGTAGTGGCCAGGCTTCAAACACAACATCCAAACGCATTTGTGGCGATCTCTGGAGATTTTAACATCTCCCTCTCTGCAACTCTACCAACTTTCCAACAGTTTGTCAGCTGCTCCACCAGAGAAAACAAAACGTTGGACTTATTTTATGCAAATATTAAAAATGCATACAGCTCCTTTGCCCTGCCACCTTTAGGAAGATCAGACCATAACCTAGTTCTTCTCTCCTCCTCCTACAAGCCCATCGTTCAGCAACAACCAGTCATTAGAAAGGCTATTAGAACCTGGTCTAATGAAGCTGAAGATGCTCTGAGAGGATGCTTCGAGGCTACAGACTGGAACGTCCTATGTGAACCTCATGGAGATGACATCAATGCCTTGACTGAGTGTGTGACAGATTATATTAACTTCTGTGTGGACAGCACCGTTCCAACAAGAACAGTGAGGTGCTTCCCCAATAACAAACCCTGGATCACCAGTGACCTGAAAAAGCTGCTGAACATCAAAAAGAAAGCTTTTAGGGATGGAGACAGGGAGTTATTGAAGTCCACACAAAAACAACTTAAAACACAAATGAAGAAGTGCAAGGAGGACTACAGGAAGAAGTTGGAAAGTAAGCTTCAGAAAAACAATGTGAGGGATGTGTGGTGGAGGTCTGGACAGAGCGAATGAACTGAACATGTTCTTCAATAGGTTTAGCTCACCTCCTGCTTCAACCCCAACTAGCCACACACCCTCCATGAGCCCACAGCTTTCCTGTCACACCTCCACTCTGTCACCCTGCAGCTCAGTCAAGGACCTGGACACAACCTCATCTCCCTCCACATCAGGACTTCCTGAAACCTCCTCTGCCTCCACCTCCACTCTGTCTGTCTCCTGTAACCAAGTCATGCAACAACTGGTGAAACTGAACCAGAACAAGGCTGCAGGTCCAGATGGTGTCAGTCCCAGAGTTCTCAAGACCTGCTCAAAACAGCTATGTCCGATTCTTCAGCACCTGTTCAACACCAGCCTGAGCCAGAGAAGAATCCCGGTGCTGTGGAAAACATCCTGCCTTGTTCCAGTGCCTAAAAAACCACAACCAGCTGAACCAAAAGACTACAGACCAGTCGCCCTGACATCTCACGTCATGAAAGTCCTGGAGAGACTCTTACTGGCTCACCTCAGCAAGCAGGTGAACACCTTTCAGGACCCATTACAGTTTGCATACCGTAATGGGCTTGGGGTTGAAGATGCCATCATATACCTGCTTCAGAGAGCCCACTCTCATCTGGACCAGTCAGGCAGCACTTTGAGGGTCATGTTCTTTGATTTCTCAAGTGCTTTTAATACGATTCAGCCTGCTCTGCTGTGTGAGAAGCTGCAGAAATTCCAGGTGGATCCCTCCACAACCACCTGGATTTACGACTACCTCACAAACAGACCACAGTTTGTGAGACTGAAAGGTTGTGTGTCTGAGATGGTGGTCAGCTGCACTGGAACACCACAAGGGACTGTACTTTCACCATTTCTATTCACGCTGTACACCTCAGACTTCCAGTACAACTCTGAGTTCTGTCATCTGCAGAAATACTCTGATGACTCAGCAGTTGTTGGGTGTATCAGTGATGGACAAGAAGCAGAGTACAGAGAACTGGTCGGTCAGTTTGTGAAATGGTGCGGTGACAATCATCTCATCTTGAATACCAAGAAAACAAAGGAGATGATTGTTGACTTCAGGAGGAACAAGAACACACATAGAAGTGTTTCCATCATGGGAGAGGAGGTGGAGGTGGTGGAGGAATACAAGTACCTTGGAGTTCAGCTGGACAACAGACTTGAGTGGAAAAGCAACACTGAGTACATTTACAAGAAAGGTCAGAGCAGACTCTACTTCTTAAGGAAGCTGAGATCTTTTAACGTCTGCACCAAAATGTTGCAAATGTTCTACAGGTCTGTTGTTGAAAGTGCAATCAGCTTTGCAGCAATCTGCTGGGGCAGCGGCATCAGAACCAGAGACTTGAAAAGAATTAACAAACTGATCAAGAAAGCCGGTTCTGTGCTTGGAGTAACTCTGGAGCCGCTGGAGTTGATCATCAAAAAAAGAATTCTGTACAAGCTGACGAAGATTATGGAAGATCCTTCACACCCTCTACACAACGCCGTGACGAAACAACAGAGTGTGTTCAGTGGGAGGCTTGTTCAAGTCCGATGCAAGACAGAGAGATACAGAAGATCCTTCCTTCCAGCAGCTATCAGGCTGAAGAACAAAGCCCTTAATTAATTAATGTGATTGTTTTACTAAAAAATTACTACTACTACAATATTGAATTTCCCTTTGGGATTAATAAAGTATTTTTCATTCATTCATTCATATATATATATGTGTGTATGTGTGTATATATATATACACATACATATATATATATATATATATATATATATATAATATATGTGTGTGTATATGTATATGTATATATATATATAATATATGTGTGTGTATATGTATATGTATATATATATATGTGTATATGTATATGTGTATATGTATATGTATATATATATATGTGTGTGTGTATTTCTGTACTATTTTTTTAACATGTTTCAAGGAACTGTTTTCTTAACATGCATTGCAGCACTAAATAATGAAGTCATGGTTTTTATTTAAATTAAAGAGTACTGTTTTAATTTAGGATGCCAGGTCAGAGCCGACTTTCACTAATGACGGGTTTTCTGCTGTGAATGACAATAACTCAAATACTTAGTTTCGTCTTGTGGTTTCTGTGTTTTTGTACGTCCGCATAGTCCATTAAGTATGTTTCATCGTGTCTTATGTGTGTAGATAAATTTGCACATCTTCTACACAAGTGTGTTAACCCAAATGTGCAGTCTTTGTGTAACATGTGTTTCATTGCATGCGAGTGTCTGCATCCCTCCCGGGGCTTTAATTAGTTTCTCCTGTGGTAATGGCATTGTCAGTGTGATTAGTCTTGTTGCCACGGCAGCACTGCCAGGTATCTACATCTCTGATGTGAAAGAAGTGTTGCAGCTGTGTTTCTGCTGATTTTTGGTTCATGTAGAAGTGGTTTCATAAATAAAGCAAGTGCACCAATGATTGCAACAGCTTGCTAAAATACTCAAACAATTGACTTTAGCATTGAACTTGCTGGATTTTCTGCCATGCATTTTATGTATATTCAATTTATATTTTGATTGTTTTGACATTAATTCAATTATTGAATAGGATACATATACATTTATTAATTGAATAAAGATAATTTAGCACTAGATATGTATACAAGATATACATCCTAGTAAAGATATAGATGTTTTTGCTTAGTCTAAGTAGTGGACTCTTCTTATTTTGTTAAATTCAACATTACACAAGAGCTTAGTCGTCCCCCTACCTGATGCTATCCTGAAAATTTTACCTGCATCTTTGGAATATTTTACAAAAAAAAAAAACAAAAAAAAAAGAGGAAATGGGCTGCTCCACACCTATATGCTGATTCTTCTCAGACTTGGTAATCTCTTCATTCAGGTCAACATTAACCCTTCTGTTTGTGGTGTTGGAGTTCTCCATAACTTTTATTAAAAGTTAAAACAAAAAATAAATTAATAAATAAATAGAGAGCAAAAGAAAAAAAATCAAAGATGATTAAATGTTTTGTACTGAGGTCCAAAGGCTTCTGGTGGAAACAAACATATAAAAAACTGATGTAATGCAAGTTAACATTTTTTTTATTCATGTAGTTTAAGTTTAGGAATAATGAGTTGAGTTCTACATTAGGGCCAATTCCCAAAAATACAAGCACCCATCTTCTTTAATCAAAGCACGTATTCCAAATGGAATTAATCATAATGACAGAGATGTGTTATAGCTGCCTTTGATAGTTTATCAATATCAAAATATTTTAGTAATGGCTTTTTCTTCTGTTAATAAACTTTAACAAGAGTCAAAATTTCAGAGACAACAACAACAAAAAGATAATAAAAACTAGGACAACCGGCTTATTTTCTTCAAAGTTAAAATTGTGCATCAGCGTCAGTAACTTTCTTCTGAAACCAATGTGTTCTTGTAACTTCAAGCTGACAAGTAAAAGGCTGTTGGGAAGAATTGATGGATGATCCAATATCAGAGTTTTAAAATTTGATAAATTTGCCCATTTCCTCAGGTCAGCAGTAACTACTTTGCAGTTTTTGTTCAAATATACCTCTTTAATGCCCAAGGAACGGAAGCCTTGAAGCTAAACTGTCAAGAAGAAAAATAGTTTCTTCTTGACCAAAAAAAAGACCAAAATAGTCATTTTAATTTCAGACCATGAGATCCTTCCAAAGACAACCAACCGTAAAGATTTAGAGGGGAAAATAAAACAAAATATACGTGCAGACAGTTCTGCACATTTTCACCACTATGAGGGACTTTGATTTAGGAAACACTGACAGCATTAACAATGAAAGTTTAGTCATTAACTTAAGTTGGTAAATTTATCTCAAATTCATTCATGTACATTTTGTTGTAAAGGCTCATTTATGCTCCCCTTACAAATGTACATAGGGATGTCCATTTCCAGTGATAGGGATGATGGCATTTAAATACACAGCGTTACCTTTTTTAGCAACAGGTAATCTAACTAATTACTTTTTCCATCATTACACCACTAACACTCCTGACTATAAAATGTTTTGCTCTTAGCAGATTTTAAGGTGTGTTTGGATGTCAGTAAAACTGACATTTTTGTCTTGTTACAAAAAAAACTTAAACAAATACTTAATGCTCTTTTTCAGTATTGTCTGTAATATGTTTATATGTTCTTGTTTGCTAGCATGATGAAAAAAAGTCTTCCATATTATGAAAAGCAAGTCTTGACATGCAGTGTACACGCTGAGCGCTGGAAGTCCAACCTGCTTCAACTGTTTCTCATTTTTATATTTATTTCTGCAAGGGTCACACTAATGGTTGCCTTTGCAGAAAAGATCCAAGCAAAACATCATTGTAATAAACTTAAACTAATCATGAGGTCATTGATATAGTGATTCGCTGCTCGGCCTCTTTGGAAGGCTTTAGGGCAGTGGTTCCCAACCTGGGGTCCAGGACCCTCCAAGGGTATCCCCCAAAGAGCACAGGGGGTTCCCAAGGCTTTAAACATTCAGAGTCATAATATCCACACATTGTTTTTTTTTTTTAAGAAAGAAAAGTAAGACTATATGTTGTTTATTTAACTTTGGCTTTATGGGAGGACAGGACTCTGCCAGAATACAGTATTTATAGTGAGAATCTCACTTTTAAAAGCACAAAACCAGCATGGTTTTAGCACACAGTAGGGCAGGGGTCCATGGCTTTTTAGTATTCACATGGAGAGGGTCCCCAAGGAAAATAGTTTGGGAACCACTGCTTTAGGGCACCAGCTGCAAGAGCCTCTTTCAAAAGTGAAAATTCTCCACCAGATTGAAGTATCATTACAAATTTAAAAGACAGAAAACTGTGACAAGCAGAAAGTAGCACTAAACCCCTGTGTATACTTGTATTTGTATGAAAAGCAGAGGAACTAAAGAACTCTCAGGCGGTTCAGAAATTAAACAAAAGATGCTGTGAAACAGTTCAATGCAAAAAGTGCAACTTTTTATCACCAAGAATGGCAATGCAGAGTTGCAACACACAAAATAAGGTCAGAATAGCAAGTGCTTTGGTGATAAACATTTCTACCTCCGAGCCTTTTTTTCTGCATCATTCTAAGATGACAATGTAATATTCCACTATGCATCACTCCCAGTGATAACATCAAATACATCAGTCAGCACTGATGTTATTTATTATTTTGTCCAGCCATAGGTTGTTCAGCATTGCCTACTTTTGGTGTCAAAAACATTTTCGGAAAGGTTTCCCCCCTTTTGTGTCTGACTTGCCTTAATCCAGTCCACACTGACAATAGATGGAAAAGTCCCAGTAATGTCTATGCAGGGAAACTCACCATACTCTGGCTGACAGGTCTGTATTTTGCTGAATCTCATATGAACTGACCTACATGACCTGCCAAAGAATGATACCTGCTCTTTGAATTTTTCTGAAAATGTCACCTTCCTCTTGGGAGAAATGCACAGCAAGGTTGGATGGGAAGAGTCAGTAAACAACAACTCTGGTGTCTCTAGAGATGCTCTTCTACGCTCAGGTTCAGATTGTTGCCTTGCTGAAACCTAAACCTTTGCCCAACACTCAGATCCTGTAAATGTGTATTTATATAGAATAAGGTCATATTTTTCTGCATTCATCTTTTCTTCTATCGTGATATATCTCGTAGTATACCATGTTTGACTGTGAAGGTGATATTGATGAGATGATCAATTTCTGTTTCATTTTTTCTCTTTCCTTTTTTCTTTCTTTACAAGATTGAAATAAAGAACATAGAAAACTTGTTAGAGACATCCATAAGTACTAAAAAGTCAGAAAAATCTATTAAATTAATGGAAATATCTGCGTGTGCATTGGTTTTTTTATATGCATATCAGAGACTTTAGAGACACCCATAAAACCCAAATTTGTCTGCATGAGATCCTGAACACAGTCGTAGGTTAAGCTTTTTAATAAGGTGCTGCAAGTGCTGTTTGAACAGTGAGACAAGGAAAGGCTTAATAACGGTGCAACAGAACTGCACAGAAAACTTTGATAATTGCACCGTGTTGTGCTGTACCACGCCGACTCAGATGGTTCCATTAGAGCACGGGATAGAGGCTGTTTGGATGCTGTGTATGTGGGATATAGTTTCCCCTTGTGCTCTCAGAGGCTGGTAATTGGGGAGATACAGCGAGATTGCTGACACATGACTTGTTCTCGCTGGGAGGGCTGGATCCTGCTTTTCTTCCATTCTTTCATTTCATTCATGTCCACTGGGCAGAGGAGCACAGACCAGAGAACAAAGCCTGTTAAATCACACAGCACCAATTTCTAGCTGCTCCCACTTAACCAGCCTTGGATTAAATTGGCTTTCAGTTTTGTCATCTCCAAATGCTGGCAGAAGCCACAACTCTCATAATTGTTGGGACTTTATCCCTCGTTTTTCTTTACTGCATATGAGAGGCTGCTCAATAAAATAAAAATCAAAATTCGTTTCCCTTGTGATTTTCATAAAAAAGATGTTCTTTCATAGTTAATGAGTCTTTTTTCCCTTCTGTCAAAGAATTGCTCTTGTTCCAAGTCGTGACGAGGCACCGAAAATTGTTTCATGATAATTATTTTTGCATGCTGAAAGTTTGCAGATAAAGTTGTAAAGTTGAAATTAATGAATAAATGCATTTCTAACTCAACTTTCTGAAGCGTCCTTAAAAGTGAGGAATTTAATGGATTTTTGTGAAATTATCTTTAAACTCACATGTAGGAGAAATGCCTCTTTCATTTTATGTAAATTGAAATGAATGAATTAATTAATTATGCAATGTACTAATCTTAAAGATGCAGTATAAATTTCAGGTCATTAGCTTGTTGATCTTAAAGCATTATTACAAGTCCGTAAAGACAACAGTCCTTAAAAGCTGTTGTGCAAACATTTACTGTACTTGCTGCAAAGTCCTGTGGGAAACATTTGTTCACCAGTAGGCCTTAAGGAACGTCTGTCTTCTGTTTGGTTAGGTGCTTTTCTTTTCTTCCCTGTGAAGATGGCAGGCTATTGAGGCTGAAAATGATCCTGTGCGATTCACATGTGAAGCTGTGGGGGTGAAACTAACAGTCAAAGGCATGAGAACTAAACAACCAGCTGAAACTCACTATAGAACTCAGTGAAGAAGAAAAAAAGGCAAGTACTCCCAATGTCTTTGGTGATAATACTTCTCTATATTAATTATGAAATGGTCATTAATTCTGTCTGATAAATAAAACTATTTAAGTAGCTGAACAGTTTTGCCCAATTTATTTATACAAAATGTCTCATCAGAATAAATCATATTAGTTAAAAACAAAAAGTAATTTTCAAAATATTTTATATTTGCAATTTTTTCTGTCAAGCTTCCAAATTAACATTTCTGTCCTCTGTTTAAAAACACCAATGCCACCTGCCAACCGTGTGTTTTCTGATGATTCATGTCCATACGACTGTTATTGACAAGAAGAGAGTGCTAGCAGGGCATTAGACAGTGTTTCATCAATAAAAAACAGTACTTTACTGTTGCTGTTTTTTCTGTTTCTTTTTCAGCCATTTCAGCTTGGGTGAGGGGATTTAATGAAAGAAAAATAAAGAATTAATAAATAAAGAATAGTCCAAATTGGTGAAATGAAAGGAAAAAAAACTATAAAATTACATGAAGAAAAGTGTTGCAGATGTTCAGCGTCGTTGCTCTGAAGCAGAAAAACTCCAAACTGAGCTTAATGTGTTGTTTTATGTCTTGGAAGGTACAGAGCAGTGAAGCAGTCTAGTTTCAGAAACTGTCATCTTTATGTGACAGAAAGTTGAGGGAAAAGAGAATTGAATATATTCTCTGTCTGACTCAGAATGAGTCACCAGGCAACACAAAGCAGATAAACCATACAACCTGCTAGAAAAGTCATTACAATGAGTTAAACACATGTCTTCACCTTATACCTCCTCCGCCTTCCTTCCACTCCCACAGTCCTCCACTCAGCCCTGTCTTCCACTTCTCCACCCACCCTTTAGATCTCCCTCCTGCTGTCACTACTTTCATACACATACCTGATTTAAGGTTCTTTCACCCTTTTTCCTCTCTGATCTTCCAGTATCCTCCGCCACATTTTTACCATTAGATATTGAGACTTGAAGCTCATGTTCTGAATCAGTGATGTAGAAATCCTGAAATTCATGTAATAACCCAGAAAAATATTACATGTCCTTCTTTGTAATTTATTTTTAATTCTTCTTAAGGTCCTGCTCATGCAATATTAAAGTGATTTTTCTGTTTTGTCTTTTGTAGAAATGCCTTACATCTCTTTTTTTTATCACGAGGACAACAAAAAAAGATAGTATAAGAAAAAATAATAAACCACTGATGCTGTTTATATGTCTGTTTGTGTTCGTCTGCTAGACAATGAGAATACAAATATGGCCATCACATCCAATTATGACTGCAATACTAATCATTTCAGTTGTTGTGAAGGGACTTTCTGTCAGTACAATAACAAGGTCATAAAAAAACATGCAATTTAACATTTAGATAAAATGACAAATATCTCAGTAAAATGCTAAATTTACTTATTGTTTGTTTTTCTGATATTCACAGGAAGCACTCGCTTTGGGATCCCTTCCTCCTTAAAAAGACATGTATGTGACTATATGCCTTATCTTTGGTTTGCTGTCTTAGCTGAATAGAAGAGGCGACACAGAGCACAGAGATTCCACTTCATCGCTCTACTGAAACATAAACTTAGGGAGTGTTATTAGCTAAGGGCCTAATGCAGATTACAACACTATTGCCAAGGTTTACTTGTGTCAGTTTTACTAATCTGACACAGGAGCGCTCAGGTTCAGGTTGCACTCTTAGAGCTAGTGAAGTCGTGCTCTGCAACCACATCAGAAACCATCTGTGTTTAATGGCTTTCCATAAACCAAACAGCAGAGTGGACATTTTTATATAAACATAAGGGATGCAAAAGCTTTCAAATACTAGAAGAATGGTCTATGTTGTTCTTTTTATGTTGCAGCATGGATTGTGAAAGTGCAACAAACAAGTTTGAATGGTTAGATGGCCAATTAAAATAAAAAGAAAAATGGATGAGAAAACAGTGACAGCCACTCTTCTGTGTGCCATTTAAGTACACACCCAGTCTAATGGTGAAAAGTAGCATGTGACATGAATTATGTTTTTTTTTAACATTATTATTGTTGCTTCAATGTGCCTTTTGCAGCTGGAACTTGTTATCATGTAAGCCAGACGTAGATTTTAAACAGTCATTTGATACTGTAGGTGAATCCATCTTGATTAAAGTTGTTTTCCTTATTTAATAAAGGAGTTTTAGTCCCTAACCATGCCTATTACGACCCAGTTGGTTTTTATGTATCGCCAAATAGCATCACAGTAAAAAATAAGTGTAGTTATTATTATCAATTAACTGACCAATGTTTAACTTATCTTTAAATAAGTAAATAGTTCCTATACTTGTGAAAGAATACAGCCAATGGCTGACAGCAAGCATTAATCACACAAATGAGACTTCAGAGTTTTAGAATGACTCATCTTGTCTCTGAAACTCGGACATTTTATGTTTTAAATCTCATCCTTTTTCACTGTCACATGAACAACCTGTAAGACAGGGGTCAACTGAAAGGCCACAGTTGTGCACGTTGATACACTAGTTCCAATTAGTGTCAGGGTTGGCTTTGGTCTGATTTCAGTGCAACAAGGGCTGCTGCCATACTGGTCCCACTGAGCTGGACAAAATCCATCAATTTAGCAGCTGAATCCATTTTAAAGGGTTTCTCTCTGATATCCAACAAGTCCTTTCAGAGATTTATTCAAAATGACTGGTGGTATGAAAGGGTTTTGGCTCTGCTTAACTGAGCTGCAGGATGGAAACGGTGCACGAGGGTAAATTCACACTACTTTGTTATCAGAGAGAACTTCGTTGATCTTGTGAGGAAAAATTTTTTCTTGTTTTAAGAATATGTTTTCCACACTTCAGTCGCTGTCCTCAAACAAGGAACTTCACAAATACTAAGATAAGTTATTTTCAGGAACACGGTTTAATGCATTTTTTTAAATAAACCTTTAGGCGTGGCCAAGAAGCAGAGACTTGAGATGGTTCTTTGGGCTCATCAGATTCAGATTCCAGAGCACACTGACGCAGCTTTCAGCTGAGTGTAAAGGAGCTTGTAGTTTTTATTGGGCAACTGTCAACTGAAAACTAAAACTAAAGATCACCTCTGTTGCATCAGTATTCAGTTCTGCCATTCAGTAAAATGGCTAAAATGGATTTTAGTACAGATAAAAGCTCATATCAACCGGTGAACTGGTGTGGCATCCTAAGTGAGGAAGCTGTTCTACATAATGAGTTTACCCAAAAATTTTTCTTAAACCTTTGAGTCCTGTGCCTGTTTATAGGCCTTTGCTCAAAGATTGCATCGCCATACTGAAATGAATGTATCTCTGCAAACACAAGGTTTATTTGAATTCTTTTGGCTCAGTTAAAGGAAATTTGTTGATGTGTAATTATCAGTGTGTGTTACTGCTGAAGAATTGATAACGATGGCACATAGCACAAATGAAAAGAATTTCATTCTAGCCTAAAAACAAACACTTTTTAGGTTGAATATGAATATCCCCTTTGGTCTGAAGCAGCTGTAGCTCTAAAATTATATCAAATTATAATACAATACATGAACATGACGAATAGCTGAGAACTGATAATGAATTTGGATATTGTGATGATTTGAGGACATCAGCATGTTGACTGGGTGCAGGTGTGGCTGGTGATATTTAGTTAGTTGTACTAGTCCTATAACAGGTTTCACATGGAGGTTTTTTCTGTCCCTCTGCAATGTAAAGAAATGATTAATGGTCAAACAGGGTCCTAATAAAAAAAACTAATATGACATATAGTTTTCTTGATATTTTTAGCTTGAGG
Organism: Melanotaenia boesemani; assembly: GCF_017639745.1. Classification (NCBI taxonomy): domain Eukaryota; kingdom Metazoa; phylum Chordata; class Actinopteri; order Atheriniformes; family Melanotaeniidae; genus Melanotaenia; species Melanotaenia boesemani. Next base: position 7,782,309 of record NC_055701.1, read on the forward strand.
ATAACCAACCTTTTAATCCATCTGCTGCAGAAAAAGATATTTATACACATCAATAAATTAAATGTTTTTAGTAACCTTCATTTCAGTCTGCTGAGAAAACTCACATAAGCAGTATCATTCACTTAGACTTAGAAAATCCAACTTTCACCGAGTTTAAGTATGGCACGCTAAAAGTGAATAAAAGATTCCTTTACAATCACTATGTGGTCTTATATCCAGGCCTCTGCTTTGTTGCTGCCAGCGTCTGTCTCTCCTTTGTTTCACACTTGTAAGCTCTCGGGAGGAATCAGTGGGAAACGGAGACGAGTGAAACTGAGTGCAGTCTGTCCAAGCTAAAGATATCTCTGGATCTCTCTTATACTGTCACTTTTACTTTCTTTCTTACTTTATCTTACTTTGTTTCCCTTATGTCTCTTACACTGCATGAAGTTTAGTTCAACCAAAAGTTTTACTATTGGATGTGCAAAGAGGAAAAAAAAAAAAAAAGGATGTTGCCTTTTGGTGAATTATTATTTTCCTATTTATTTGGATAAATAAAAGGAATAATGAAACAATACAATTCCCATCTGGGGATTAAAAAAATTAGTAAGTTGTCTTGTTTCCTTAAGAAAAGTGACTAGCCATGGCAACTGCTTCGGGTTTCCACTGCTTGCTTTAAAATTTACAAGCTGACTAAGCTAATTAACCACTGTCTATAGTTCTTAGACATTAACGATGTCAGTGCTTCATCATTTAACTCAGCATGAACAGATAGTAGCAGTTTAATGCATCCCTGGTGGCTACAGGGACAAATGTTTCATCTTCGTGGTTTAAGCCAATCCCAAATGCTAAAGCTTAGAAATCCCAGTGTAAAAGATGGTAATAGTATTTTTCCCCCCTTACATAGACCATGTGAGGGGTCTATGTGAAGGGCACACAAGCTTCAGTCCAATAAACCAGAAGAACTCATTACAGAAATCAGCAGGTTATTAAATGCCTGCAAACCCAGCAGCTGTAAAGCTGATTACAAACAGAGAGAAACAAAGAAATATTGTGGTAGCATTTTGGTGCTGCAGGCAGAGGCCAACAAGTTGTTCTACTGATTGTGGTTCATTGTTGTTACTTGTACGTCAAAGTTTAAGAGAGCTACATAAGCCTCTTTAATTAGTAGTTTAATGGGAATGTGGTTTATATGACCTTTAAGCTTCAGCTTTTTTCACATTAACCTGTGCACTTAGCACCAGGACACTCAAGGCCACAGTTTGATGATCAGCTTTGCAGGTGTTTCGTTAGACTTGTGGCTGCATGTCTTGGACACTCAGGTGAAGAGAATGGTTGAGCTGATCACCACCTGATTGCTCCGTTGGTGGGGGAGGTCGCCAGGTCCAAACATGCTGTGAGGGTCTGATGAGAACATCTAGCAGAGTCCCCTGTCAGAAAGAACTTCAGTTTCCACCTACAGCAGAGTTTCAACAATCAATGTCCCAGGTGAGGTGAGGGGGACATTGAGGCATATGCTATGTTCCACGCCTCCATTGTTAAGATGGAGCTGTGGCTGTAAGGTGGTTGGTGTGTTTCATGACAGAAACACCAAAGCTCATTGGTGGACATCGTCGGTGAGGTATGCTGTCATGCTGAAAGAGTCCTATCGGGCCATTTTGGCCTGTGGGGCTCCAGAGGCAGCTGATGGTATCGGTAGGCTAAGAGGAGTGTGGCTTTGGTGCTTGCTGAGGAAGAAACTCGGGTGTGAAAAGAGTTTAGTCATAGAAAATTTCTTCTGGATGGCTTAGAGGAGATTCTGGTCCACTATCCAATGGCCCAGGAGGGGGAGGGTGCAGCATCAACTGTTTGGGGATGAGGTGCTGCTGACCTTAAGACAGTGTGGGTCAGTGGAGGGAATACTTTAAAGACCTCTTCCATCCCACTGACATCTTCCAATGAGGAAGTAGAGTCTGGGGATTTGGAGGTGGGCTCATCAATCTTTGGGGCTGAGGTGGTTAAAAGTCTCCTCTGTGGCAGGGCCCTGGAGGTGGATGAAGTATGCCCAGGGTTGCTCAAGGCTCTGGCTGTTTTGGTTTAGACAAATCAGAAAACTGAAAAGTTCTGCAGACTGTTTTTGTTTAACTAAGGCTAGATTACATACTGCATGTTAGTGAGCCAGAGTCTGTTTTGCATAAATTTAGCATCCATGTTTTGTTTATTTGTAAATCCTCTATCCAAATGTTCTCTAACCATGGCTTAGTAACTGTGGTGACATAAGGAGAATGTGATGTTGCTAGAGTAATACTAGCAGTTCTTTCATTAATTATGCATGAGTGCAATAAATGCAAATTACTTGGAGAAGTTTGACTTCAGGGCAAAAGCTACTGGAAACTTAGGCAAGCCAGACCAATTATGTCATTAGTCTTTGAAAGGAAAAAAGTCAGAAACTGTATCCACAACTTAATTTATTCCAGTTGTCACTTAAATAGAAATGGCAGCTCTGTTTAACTCACCAAGCTGTTGCACTTACAGTAAAGGTATCAAACTAAGTAAACAGGTGTTCAACATTTGTAGTCTATGGAACTTGATGTTTGAGTTCTTACCTACTTAATTCCAGTGTGCACTTCCTTGTCTTTGCATTATATATCACTGTGTAGCCAGTAGATGCGGATGTGCAATTAGCCATGTGTTGGTGTGTAACTATATATTGGATCTCTTTGTGTTTGTGTGTAGGTGTCCAATAATGTCTGAGCATTAAAGAAAATGTTCTAACATTGATCCAAGACCACAAATGATGGCCCCCTCAGTCACTTCACAATGTTGTTTCTGTGTATGTGCAGAATTGTGTGTGATAGGCTACAACACACAATCAATACAACAAGAGGGATGTAGAGAATGAGAAGTATTTAACAGTAATTGCAGGACAAAGGGCTCCACTAAACCACTGTAGCTGCTGATTGCATGCATGGAAAAGCTGTTTGTGGATAATTCCACAAGTTAAGCGTCAGTAACTTTTCACAGTTTGTGCAACTGCCTGGTCAGTAGCATCACTGCTGTGCATTGGCTGTTGGTGCTGGTGAGTAACTCCTTCAGCAAAATGTAATGCAGACTTATTTTGCCCGAGGTGAATGGAATGACTGCCAAGTCAAACTTAGCAGTATGTTCACCGCTGAGCAAATAAAGTCATTAACTAGCAAGAAAGTCTGTCAAAACCCAAAACACAGGTTGTGATTAGGAATATATTTCAAAGCGAGTGTTGAAAGGCTGATGATTAGTTGATTAGATATTGATCATGGGTAAAACAAAGGAATAAGAAACAACAGACAGTAAATGCATCACCTGTCAAATAAACAAATAGAGGAATATATTAGTATCACATCTTTAATAACCAAATTCAAACAACTAAGATTCTTACATGTTCAAACAAATTCACCAAACGATTGACTTTCCTTTAACTTTAAAATTTAATTCCAACCTCAGTTTTCGTGCTTTACAGTGTGAGAGGAGTAATTCCAACAGTGTTAATTACATACTAAGTTTTCAAGTGTTAACCCAAATTAACTGACTGATGACACCAATAAAGAGTAAATAAGCTATTTTGATAAAGATATTTTATTATTCCCAACACTGCTGATTTTTAACACTTGAATCCAGAGTGTTTTTATTGCCTAACAGGATTGGTTGATTTTCAGTAGACATTTAATAAGTAAACTGAATTTCTTGTTGAAATGTTGCTTTTTTAACTTGAATATAACTATTGACAAGATAAAACAAGCACAAATTAAATTTCTTTGCAGAAAAAAAACACAAACACCAATATGCCAATAGCTTACATTTATAAAAAAAAAAATCAAATAGGATTTTTTTGTTGAAAGGTGTGTAAAAGCTTCCTTATAAGCTTTAAGTTTAGTTTCAATTTAGAAAATAAAATCATAAAATAACTTGTTACTACTGACATAATACATTTAAATCTATAAAACTGTAATATCTCTTACCAGTATACATCAGATGGCATTTTCGTCACAATGACATTGGTGACAAATGCCCATGTGAACATTTTAAGCAACACAAGTTATAAGGACAGAAACTATCATCTGCCAGACCAAGATCCAGACCAAGACCATTACATCGTTGCATCAAATCAGAATAAGTAAAAACAAAAACATGCTACCCAAAAATACTATTTTAGAAGTTTTATCCCATATGCCAGTCTATTTAAGCAGTCCCAACCCTTCCTACACCTTTACAGTCAGGAAGCTTGTGAATGCCGAATACAGCGATTTGCAAATCTAATAAAACAATATTTATTCAGAATATAACACAGAAAACATATCAAATGGTAAAAGTAAGACTTTTGACTGTTTCATGACAAATCTTTGCTCATCCAATAAACTTTGTAAAAGGCCAGCCAGTTCCTCCGAGTCTGAGGTAACATGCACCCAGGGTGTTTGCAGTGCTTTGATGGCTTTTTGCTCTCTGGACACTGTCGGGTTACTAACCAGATCAAAATCAATTTCATGAGTTTGCTCAGTTGAGCAGATGTGACATCTCTGGGCCATTGCGCTGCCATAGCAAATAACCAAGAGTGCTGTTGCTTCAGTGGTGTTACTGTAGTTCCACGGAAAACTAAAGTTCTTTTTTTTTGCCAACTTGAATTTCCTTTTTTTTTTAAAAAAAAAAAAGAAAAGTGTAATTTCTCGCCTTAAGTGTTTTAGGAGCACTTCTATTTTTCACAGAGATGTGAAATGACAGAAAACCCCAGGAGTTCACGAGCCAGTTAGCAGCTTTCAGACTAATGTGTGATCTTAAATTAGCTGTGGTTTAATAGAAGTCTTTTTTAGATTAAAAAAGCATACCCAGGGCAAAAAAATATCTAAAAACTTTAACCTGTACAATTTGTTTGTTTTATTTGGTTTTACATTAAAAGTTTAACAAAGGAAGTATTATCTCAGACTGAGAACTAAAGTTCCCCTACAAAAACAACAAAGTAAACAATCACAATACAACAAAAAGAATAGTAAAGGACAGACAGAAAAACAGAACAGAGCCTGCTCGAACTGAAGGAAATCAGAAGGTGAAACACAACTAATCACATTTATCACACTAATGAGGATCATTTTTAATTGAAACAGGTTATTCATCAGGGTTTGAGTTTAATAATCTTCTTGTACTTTTAATTTACTGGAAGAGACCTGCACATGTTCATGCATCCGTTTCAGTGGGCAATCAAAATATGCCTATTACACACGCACACAATTAGCATTTGTTTTCAGACTCACTGATTTGATTCCTTCACAGTCCAAACACCCAGAGTGTGGCATGAACACTAACAATAAACCTTCACCTGCATGCTTGTATGCTCTGGCCTTGTATGCAATTTAAGAAACACTGCCACTGATTACCACGTTCACATTTTCACACGAAATTCTGCACCTAGCAACAGCTGTTAACCTTTATATTAATAGGAATTATATGAAAATATGAAAGTGAACAATAAAAGGTCATTTATGTATTTTAAGTTTTTCTAAAACAAGATAAGTTTATTCTTTTATAGTGTAAACACTGCATAATTCTGCTGCTGCTTGTTTGTTTTTTGTTGTCGTGTGTGTTTTTTTTTAACCTTGGACCAGGAGTCTTCACCATGTAGCTCGCCACCAGTAGCAAGGCCCTTTCCAATGGCTCTCCAATGGGTCAATAATACAATACAAATTTGAAGTGTTACTTAGGAAAAAACCACAACAGGCAAATTGGGTCAGGTGCCATGTTGCTGGTAAAAATGGCAGCAGCAGACTTCAGTCATGTCAGTAAGAGGCAACAAATGAAAAGTGGGAAACACTTCTGTCTCACAAATGTGAGTGACAAGTCTGTGTATCTGATCTTTGGCATGAGCCTGACAGCAGGTAAAACATGCAGTGTGGAGTGGTATTTCACCAAAGTTCACAGCAACTTCTGTTAGAACCCAGCAGGAAACAGCCTCCATAAAGAGAAGGAAGGTAAAAGAGCTGAAAACTGCATTTCAAAAACGACAATCTCTATTTAAGAATATAGAGATGTCCTCCTTCACATTGAAGTCAGATGGCTGAGCCGAGGTATAATATGACAATGCTTTATTTCCTTGCTTGGTGGCATCAAAACTTTTAAGGATATAAGAGGAGAGTATACTATATTACTAAGTGACACTGAGTGGCTGTTGGATGTGACCTTCTTGGCCGATGTGACAGAAAAAATTACCCAAATGAACCAGCAATTGAAAGGCAGTAACAAAAATGGATGTGACATGATCGGTGCTGAAAAGGCATTTAGTGCAAAACTCTCTTTTTACATCCAGCAAATTAAAAAAAAAAAAAAAAAGAATTTCCGCATGGATAGGAGTTTACAGGTAGATTCTCAGATTTTGAGAAGCTGGAGCTCTGTGGGACATTTCCTGCCAAGTCCTTCCTGGATGTGGATTTCAGTGAGTTGTAACATATGGCTGAACTTTTCAGTGTTGATTTAGTGGAAATGGACGTCTTAAACCTCCTAAACAATGTCCAGCTAAAATCTCAGCAGCTTTCACAGGGTTTCTGGAGTTTGGTAGAGTGACAAATGAAAATCTTCATCACGCTGCTCTAAAAATAGCTTCTTTGTTTGGGTTAACATATCTGTGTGAATTTGGGTTTTCTGATACAAATGTCATAAAGTCAAAGTACAAAAACAGACTGATAGATGAGCATTTAAATGACTTCATCAGAGTTAGACACTCAGACGTCCTGTACTACACATGTCAGGGCAGCATTCAGATGTGGACTAAATATGTAAAGAATGGTGTCATCGGCATATAAATGCATGCAGATATTGCTTTTTGTAGAAATTTATTAATATGTTCTGATCATGTTTGTATTGTAGTTACCCATGTACTTTCAGATCAGTTTGAATCTGATCAATCCCAGTTGAATTTTATGGAATGAACTGTGAATGTTTTGCACTAAGACAGGTTAACCTTTTCAACAAATACACCTGCACATCCTAGCAGAAACATCCTCTGTCCTTGTTATCAGATGTAGACTCTCTTGTCCAGCTTGATAGTCTGAAAATCCCTTATCTAACACATATACTTCAGAATACACTCTTGTGATTGAGATGTGATGAAAAGTGTGTGAGGTTTTAAAAGAAAGAGATTAAAAAAAACTGAGTGGTTACTTTAAAGCATAGAGAATCCTGTGTGGGGTTTTGCTTGTAAAACTGTTAGACTGCTATTGCCCTTCAAATACTTTCAGAAGTTAAAATTAGCTGATCACAGTAACACTTAAGTGAAGTTGGAGTGTAAAGTTGTGAGCAGTTGCTTGTTTACCAGAATAATCTATTTACACATTAAATGAGATCCTTTGGGTAAAGTATGCACGGCAACGTCCGACAAAGAATGCAGTACATGCTGTCACAGTCTTTATGCTACACTACACAATGTTCCGATGACAAAAAGGGACATTTGAGAGGCTACTGGAAGCCATGTTGTCATTGCTGATAAATCACTTTGTATTTACTCAGGGTGTGTGTCCAAAGAGGATGGGGGGGTTGCTCGAACATCAGGTGAATTGCTAAATTAAAATGTACAGAGGACATAAAGTTAACAATACAAATGTATTTTTTTAAGGCCAGGACAAGGTCAACTATCGGGAGGTCAACCATCATGTCAAAACCACTGAATCATAAAACTGAAAACTGCATGCACACACACTGACAGTCACAAACACACGCATACTGACAGAGGATATCTGGTCTGACAATGGCATGCTTGCAGGTTCTGGATGTGCTTTACTTAGACTTTTCTAACAAGGGCTGATTAAAAATGCACCAACTGCCCACTAACACGCACCTACCAGGCTTTCTAAAACTCAATATGATATTTATTTTTTCCTGTCAGCCCCTCTGCAGCTCTCATTTATGTTGCTTACTTTTGTTTTCCAACAGTACTTCAACTCTGCATGTAAAAAGTGACTGAGGTGTTATGAAATTACTTGCTCACCTGCTAAATAACCAATACCTGACAAATTAAACTGGGAGCAATAAATGAAATAAAATAAAAAATACTAACTTTTTTTTATGTTTTTGTAGCCATATTTTTTTTAATCTGTCTGCTAATCATTGTTCTAACGCTTCTACAGTTTACTTTTTGTAATGGCAGGTTTTAGCTTTTTCCAAAGGTTTTCAAAGGGATTTAGGTCAGGTTTTGTTTGAACAGTCACTCCTTTTCTTTTCAGCCTTGTACTGCTCAATGTGTGAATGGTGAAAGACCCAAATCAGTCACCTCATTTTTGACAGTAAAGGACATTTTATTCTAAAACGCCTTGCCACTCTTCTGATCATTAATCATTCTTTTTACATATTCAGTACCTTCTGCATTAGAGGCCTCAAAGGAAGTCCCACATCATGATGAAACCATCATGTTTTGTTCTTTTTTTTTTATGGACTTCATTTTGTTGCAGGTAAACACACTGATGCACAATGAAGAACTACATTATTTTCCTCTTGCCATGAGCCTCATCAGTAAAACACCGTAGTTTAGCTTTTTTGCAAACGTTAGTTTTTCTTTAATTTCTTTCAAAATAATATACTATGAAACTCACCTGAGTCATTTATCCTGTGAAAAATGTTCACGTGACAGAGCCACGTTTTAAAATCTGAACTTGTTGCCTTTTCTTTGATTATATTTGTTTAGTTACAGGCTGGGAGGAAGCAAATGTTGTGAGCTTATTTTCTGAGATTGTGAAACTAAGAGCTACATCACTCACAATGCTGTTTTTTTAAAGAGCAAAGCTCAATCAGTAACCATAAATATGTATTTAGCACATTTGCATAAAAAAAAAAAAAAAACTTTAATTTGTTTTGCATAGATATTTTTTCCTCAATTTATTCATTACAATAATTTTTTTTAAAAGCAACTAATAAGTCCCCTGCTTAATATAAAACCTACATGCCCACGTAATCAGCCAACATAGCTCACAAAGAAAGCAGTAAGTCATTTTATAGTTTATGATGAATCTATGTTTAGTTAACTTTATGTACCCAGCAATCCACATTGACCAGCTGAGCCTGACTGACAGTATTTCCCTCAACAGACACGTCAGCAATCTGTTGGCAGTAAATGCATCACAACTGGCAGTTAAATCCAAACAAAATCCAATATTACAAGTAACATAATTGACTCAGCCTGTGCTGTCTGCATGTTTTATGAGTTTAGTTTTGCAGAGTTATTATGTTCAGCTCCTTCACTCACACTGATACACACTTGATACAGTCATTTGTCATTATAATGAACTAAAGAGTCAGAAGGTTTATCAGTCTGCTGCAGTGTAAACATTACTAGACACGCACATGCATGGCACACACCACCACTCATGTATGCATTTGTCTCCTGGAGTGTAGCAAGATTGTCTAACCACATTTATTGATGATGTTATTAGAGGAAGGAAGAGTTGAAGGAGTTACAATAAAAGGAAGAGAAATGGAAGGAAGATAAAGGGCTTTTAAGTAAGGCAAACTGACAAAGTGCAAACACCGCCAGAGGCACACTCGATCTTCAGTTGGATTGTTAATGTGTTGCTGATCATACTTCTGTCAGCAATCTGGCTGTCAGAATATTTAATACAAAAGATTTTATTGCTCACTTGTAGTCATTGCAGCAGCAGAGCTGTCATTGGATCGGCTGTATTGTGTCCAATAAGTAAAATTAAGTAAAATCCTGCTTCTTTGATCTTTTCTCCTCCTGGGCCATCGTGGAAATGAAATTGATGAATATTTATCAGAGGTATTCACCTGACCTTTTATAGCAACCATATGGGTGGGCCAGAGCTGTCTCTCACAAGCACCAACTTTAGAGCTGATTATGATTTATAAATGGAAACAGTCATAGGGTGCACACTCTTTAACGAATCCAAAGTTTCTGTGTGTAATCAGTTGCTGTGGTGATCTTTCCTACATACAGTCTTATAAATGAAGCCCCTGGAGTCCTTTGCTGTGTGCCATTCCTCTTCCATGTACTTTTAATAAAAGAAAAACACAACATGGTTCTATGCAATAATTTTCCAAAGAGTCATAAAACATTTGCCTGCTCCATTCAGATCACATTTTTCAATCATTTGGAAAAGTGATGTGATTCGCCATAAAATTCAACCTAAATCATTATTTAATTAAGGAAGAGCAGAATAGTAATCTCTTAAAAAATTACAGTTTGACAATGAATTTGATCATTTCATCAGTAATTTTGTAAAACTGTAAAACCTGCTGTGCAAGCGGATATTTCGCACTATATGCAGCATTCTCAAGCTGCATTCCTTTGTGACGCGTCCTGCATCATGTTGTTTTTCATTCTTTCTTACTTATACTTTTCTTTTTTTCCTGCAGCAGATGATTGGGACATTTTCTTTCTGAGGAAGCATGACTCAGCAAAATGCTAAAGCGTCTGATTGATTTATTCAACCAAACCTACATGAAGACATTATATTCTTCTGCTAGACCTGGCTGAACTCCATTCTGTTTTGTTCTACTTCAAGAATTTGCATCCTTGTGGACTCTGATTTATGATCAGCTAAACATTTGTCAGAGGAACACACATGCTGATACATAGAGGAGTAAATGGAAATGGATAGAGAGTTTTGGTGTACATAAAACAGATTTGAAAAAAAAACCCTAAAAGCTAGAGCATGCACACATACCCACAATACATTGCTGTCATCTGCATGGAATCCTAAAATTCACACAAACCTTTTCCTCCCTAAGACTACACAATAATATTGCACCGAGTTCACTGTAAAGAACTCATTTTGAAATACACTAACCTAAATTTGTGAATTCATAAAGTGATGCAATCATTTTTATAGCTAAAATGTATTCTCTGAAAACTTTTCTTGATGTCAGCTTCTTGTTTATCATTTTTATTGAGATAGCATCTGTCCAGATAAAGAGAGACATGAATATATTCTGCAGTGGTGACAATGTGTTAAAGTCAAGCTGAACTTGAAGGATACTACAGAACGTTTAGACTACTAAAGCAGTGTATAATCAGTGTATGTAGGTGAGGTGGTGCACTTTAAGATGTGGATGTAAAGGACTTGCAAACATTGCATAAGGAAGGAAACTAAAACGGAAAAGTTCTAATGAATGGTATTAAGTGTAAAATATAAATTAGGCTGCAAAAGGTGTTGTGTTAAGAAAAAAATGCTGTTTATCCATTACTGGAAGATTAGTGCATACAAGTTAAAAAGATACATTTTGTTACAGAGATCTGTCTGTTATGTTAAAAACTAATTTCTTAATATGTTTAATTAACATTTTTCTAAACAATTTGTTTTCATTTCAGATGGTTAAAATGGATTCAGGTTGAATTCTCAGTTTGGTGCAAAGTGGCCTTAATCTAGTAATCTGGGGTTGATTGCTTTTGTCTGTGCTTACATCAACTGTGTTTTTGAGTAAATTCCCTCAGTGAAAAACCATAAACTCATCCCCTTTCTCAGGGGAAGATATTCAACGCTAAAAATAGCTGTGGCAAAGTACCAATGAGTTTAAATGCCATCAGTGAGTTTGAGTGCCAAGTCAATGTGCTGCATTCTGAGAGAAATGTGGTCAGCATTGGTAAACACCTGGAAATAGAAACATTTATCCCACTGCCACATCTCCTTTTTGATTAATGGAATATATAGGTTGTGTGAAATCCATTGGATAATTACTGTCAGTCACATTTTCTAAAATGATCCTGCAGCAGTAAAGGCAATAGGAACTTGACTGCCACATTCAGCTCCTCAATTAAAGTGTATTTTAATCTTTCTACTTGCTGCCATCATCATCGATTATCAGTCAGTGCTCATTTTCTTCCACTTTCTCAACACTATTTAATCTATAATTAATTTACTTAATCTCTTCAATTTGGACTGGACTTTGAATTCCTTCCATTTATGAGTGAATAAATATCAGTTTTCCCAAATATGACACCTGATAGGTTTCCAAGTTCACTTGGAGTCATTTAAGCAAAAAGTGTTTTATCAATGGGTTTATTAAGAGAGATTGATGAGGTTTGTGGATGTTTAGAATAGGTGATATGTGGGGCAGGAGACACAGTATTATAAGTTTATATATATATATATATATATATATATATATATATATATATATATAAATAATTTATTAGCGGTACAGAATTTTGTTTTTTCAACTTATCTTCGGACGATGGGATCTGTGTTGACTACTCCGCCTAGGCTTCATTGTCGAACGCAGATGCAAAGAGTGCCTCTCACAGGTGTTCACTCAAGCTAGTGGGACAAGCAATGAGAAGTTAGCTCGTTGCAACATGGCTACTGCCTCAACTCTACCTGAAATCTAAGCTCCTCCACCATTATTCAGATCTGGCGTTTGGTTTTCATGTTAAGTATGACCCTGATGGTAAGCATGTCGTGGACAAAAGCACAACAGTATGTCGCAAGTGCCACATAATACTTAACTACATCAGTGGGAACACAACATATATGACTGTACATTTACGCTGACATCACCCCGGTGCAAAGACAAGTGGAGCCAGACAAATCAGCAAGCACACATGCTACACATTTTACCTGAGTCATTTAGACATGATTCAAAGAGAGCAAAAGAAATCGACTTGGTGATTGCTACTTTAATTGCTGTCGACATGCGACCCTTTTCTGTTGTACACAACACCGGGTTTAAGGACATGTTGCGAGTGCTTGAGCCCCGTTACAAGATTCCTTCACAAACCTATTTCACCGATACCGCAGTTCCTGCTTTGTACAACGAGACAAAATTAGAGAGGGCAGTGTCAGCAGCACCTGCTGTTGCGCTGACTTCTATATCTATATCTATATATCTATATATATATCTATATATATCTATATCTATCTATATATATCTATCTATCTATATATATCTATATATATATCTATATATATAAATATATATATCCAAAACATGAAATTAATGAACAGGGATGTGTTCAAAGATTTAAAAGAGGATTCTAAATGGATATTTCGCTTAGTTTACACATTCATTGTCAATACCAGAACAAAATTAAACCAAAGCCATCTTAGTATAATAATGTAGGAGAGTTCCCCATAACTGACCACATTTTTTAAAATAAAATCTCAGGATGAAGTTGCCTACAGCAAAAGAGCATTTATTAAAAAGATCTAAATCTGTTTTGTAAACAGATTTAAATCTCTAACATACACGCTGCCCAGTGCCCAAGGGACTAAACTGAAAATGTTATTTTGGATCAGAGAAGATGAAATCAGCGATCCACATCTTCCTACTTTTGCCTCCATTCTACTTAATTATGTTCACTAATCCAAGTACAGACAAACAACTACAATAAATGGAAATGTTAGGTCGATGAATATATTACAGCCGAGCTACTGCCAAGGGCCTTTTTATGTGATATCACTTTTTCTCATTGTATTACAAGCTTTTCAAAATCTGCTCAATATACAAAGAGCTGAACTTTACCACAGACACAGCAGAACAACCATTGATTGGCTATAAAAAGCTGAATGCAAATTAATTGCTTTTGTTATAACAACAGACAGGAAGAGCATGAGCACCCTTCCTTTCACTGTCTTTTTTTTTTTAGCTCAAAACCCCTTTATATGTGACATTAAACATTACAAAGCCTAAAATCACAGTGTTCTGAACTTTTAATTAATGCAATTAAAGCACTTTGTTTATTTGTTGTGTTAATGCTTGTTGAATTGGTGGAGATACTTTTGTGGCTGTTTTGAATTGCACATATCAGCTATTTGTATTACACTTTACCTCTAACAAACAAGTGTTAATATTAGTGAAGCAGCTCTGCTTTGTTAAAGCACTAAAAACTGTTGGTCTCCCAGCTGTTTGCAGAATTAGTTGTCCAAACATTTCATTGTATTTGATTCAGAAAATTAAAGTGTGAAATTTTCATCCCCGTTCATTTTGTGCAGCAAAGTTTGCAGCAGCTGTCAGACGAGAGTGGTGCTGTTTGTCCTGCCATGCTTTTCCTGCTAATAGCTAAATGGGGAACATTTTGATGAGGATGATGAGAGGAAAACAAAAGCGCACCATGTGCCCACCTTGTAAAATTATGGGACTTTTGTAACTTTTCAGCTGTGAAATTGTAAAAGTTTTTTTCTTCATGATCTTAAGCAGAGATTTCGGAAACATGGGGCTTAGAAACAGCAAGGACATATCCCTACCAGTGTCCAGCAAGTCCTGATTCGACCGTACCATTTTCTGTGCCACAAATAGCTGAGAGATCAGTCCTCTCTTCTTATCTGCAACAAGCAGGCTTTGCTATAAGTCCTGCATTATAGCCCATTTCATCAGGATCAGAATCAGAATAGGACGTTGTTGCCAAGTAAGTTTGCACATACAAGGAATTTGTCTTGGACAAAAAATGGCAGAAATATTCATGAACTTAGTGCAGGATATCTCATATAAAACAGTCAAAAAATGACAAAAGTAGAGACAGAAAAGGAACAAAAGTGTAAGGGATGAGGTGGTAGACAGGGAGGAGAAATAAATATTGGGTCAGGCTGAGATGCAGAAGATTATCAGACAGTGAAAGTGAAATGGCATCTTTATGGTTAAGAAGAAAAGATTCATTGGAGGGAAGTAATGTAGGATGAGAGAGGAGAAAAGGTGAAGAAGGAAGGGGGATTAAGTGAAGATAACCAGAGCAGAGGAAAGGAGGTAAATGAGATGCCAGTGTCAAAGTGGGAAAGAGAGGGATGATCTGGAAAATGAGTAAGTTAGAGGGTGGGGTATGATGTGAAGATGAAGTGTGAGGGAGGATGTAAAGAAAGAAAACTATGAAATAAAGAGCAAAGGAAGATAGGGTGGATTAGACAGTATAAATAGTGGGCCACACACATTTTACACGCACACACAGAAACACAGAGACACATGTTATCTCACATCACATGGAGAGGTATAGCAAAATTTAGTGAAGCTGTTTCTGCCCAGAGGGGCTCATTTTATCTTCCACGGAACATCAATTCACCCACAACAGGCCGCAAGGAAGACATGTCCAGAAGTGTGTGTGTGTGTGTGACAGCACGCGAGTGCATGTAGTGATGTCTACCTTGGGATAAAGGGAACAAGAGACCCGCAAGTAAGACCCAGACTATAACTATGCTTGCACGATGATCTGGTTTTACCTTGACCCTACAGTAAGCTAACAAACTTTAATGTTTGACATCTTCTAGATTTCTGTTTCAGTTTGAACTGAGTTCCTCCAAATAATTCAGCTGAATTTGAATTGTTTAAAAAAAAAAATGCAATTCTGTTCACAGCTCTGTGAAGGTGGTATATCCGTCTTTATGAAACGCTATCAGCAGTCATGTGACAGATGGTCTGATGTGGTGTGCTGAGGGCCGCCCATCTGTGTGTTTGTGTGTGAGATTATAATTCTTAGCCAAAGGGGCCAGGAGACATGCTTAATGCTTTACTGTCTTTACTGTGTCACACGGGTGCCAGGGGTACCTGGATACAAGTTAAATATTACCGGGAGACATCATTTATTTCAATTACAGTTTCCAAATTCCGTCTTTCCCTCCACAATACACACAAAATTAGGTTTTTAGGAAGGAATGCTCTATTGATCTAAAGTCTCTCTGCAAGTGCTAATATAATCATGTTTGCATGGAGCTGCTTCTCATCCAGGAAAAGTGAATGCAGCAACATTGTGTTGGTAAAGCTCAGTGTGTTTTTAAACTTTAAACAGTTCTTATTTTATTCTAACTGGTGGACTTAGCTTGGGACTGAATTGACACAGGCAATGCAGAGATCCCCAACTTCAGGGGCCTCATTTATCAAACTGTGTGTAGCAAAGTAAACTACAGGTGGCGTACGTAGGGGAAAAAGGGAAATGTGGCACACAAAAATTTTCAGATTTATAAAAGCGTGCGCATGCACGTCCAACGCCTGTTTCTGTTCATAAATCAGAATCAATAAAGTGGGCACACATGAGGGAATGCCTTGCCCCACCCTTGTGGTGGCCATAAAAGGTCAGGTGAACATCTATAATAAATATTCATCACATCATTTCCATGATGGCCCACAAGGGAAAAAGAGGGAAGAAGTGGCTTTTTTCGGAATGTGAGACAAAGTTCCTGATGGACCATGTTGAAAAATGTAATAAAGTTTTATTTGGTGGGCACCAGTGTCAGAAAGAGAAGGGCAGCAGGTGGCAGATACTGTCAACACTGTGTCAAAAGGCAAGACATGCAAGAGGCATCAAATAGTGGAGCTGGATATCTCAGTCAGCAGGGCATCTGTCTCCCATGCAGGAGACATAAGTTTGAATCCCAGAGTGGTGAATCGCTTTGGAGAAAAGCATCTGCTAAATGACAGTACTGATGCCAGTAATTTGTGTTCATTTATATAAATAAATATGTACAGATACATCTGAGATTGGTACCAGCTTATTTAGTGTTTAATGATATTTCTTTTTAGTTGCTGGGTGTTTCAGCTTGTTACGGCCGCCTGCTTGTCGGCTTAATGACTAACCAGACTGCAGCTGGTTCGCCATTGACTGACAAGGGAAACATCACCTGGCACCGCCCTACCCCCACCTGGATTGGTCCACCCGCTTCCGGGATGCCGGCTGTCGACCCATCACCTGGCTGGTGCCCCTATTAAGCTCCATCATCCACTACACTCGAGGCAGCTGTGGACAGTTACATGTTTGTTTGTTTTAGTCATTACTGGACCTGTATTTGAACCCTTTTGTTATAATAAATTGTATTTTGTTTGAGATCCGGTTTTCGACTCACTTTGTGTTCCGTCCTCATCACCCCTAGCATACGAGGACGTAACACAGCTGGATGGGCAATGCAGAACGACACGATCACCACAATGGTAATTAATTAACGAGGTGGCCAAGGAGTTGCAGGAAATAAAGACTGTCTGGACAGAAATTAGGACAACAATAAAAAAAAAAAAGCAAAATAAAAATTATAATAATAAAAAAAATAATAAATATTAAAAAAAATAATAAAAAAATAAGGTAGGACTTTGAGTATTTGAAGAGGTTTAGATGCTTCTGTCTCGTGTGTCCTAGAACAGACACAGATTGGTTCAGTGGGTAATATTAAGGAGGTCAAACTTTTGCATCCTGTAGAGACTTGCATGGTGAGATGATGGAGAGAATGAGACAGAAAAATTAAAGTAAGTGAGCAAAATGGAACGAATTTGTATAAGAAGGGTTTAGCTGTGCAGAGATGTTCCCTGCAGAAAAAGGTATTCACAAAGAAGCTTATCTTACTCCTAAGAGTCCTCCTAAATGCCACTAAATGTTCCAAGCCAAGATTTTTCTCAAGAGGTATTCACAAACCCCCTGAGAGAAACTTGAAATCAGGAACAAAGAGACCTCCTGTAGATAAGAGAGAAGATGGATTGACCCTCATTGGGGAGGATGAAATTGTTTTTCGTGAACATGCTTCCTCACTGTGTTGGTAGATGGAGGTTGGTTTTGTAGGAAAGAGGGTAAAATGCAAAGTCAAGCTTCTTTAGGATAAAGATTAAAACAAAAAAAATTATGGAGTACCTCTACTTACACCGACACGATTGAATAATCTTCTCATTAAACTTTTATTTCAACAGCATCACCAATTACATTTTCATTTAAACTTTTTTAACACATATTCAACACTAACCACAAAACATCTCTCCTGTCCTTCCCTCCTTTCCTCCCCCACCTACCACCGAGCATCAGTACACTATTTAAGCAGCCGAGATATAAGATTCTTCTATATTGCAGATTGTTTATCTTCGCTGTTGATAATTCCAGGTATCAATGTCTAAGAAGCTTCAAAGTCAGTGATGTGGAGGTTTCTAGTATTGAACTACAATTTTCTCTGCAGCAGTTTGTCCAGCAAGCCAGTTCTTGTGTATTTTTTCCTGTAGGGGAAAACTGACAGTTATTTGACCAAAATTCGAGGCTTCCATACTCAGACAGGAAGTACATTGCTCTGTGTTTATGTTTTCTGAAGTGATAAAGACACGTGGGGATGGCAGAGCTATACGGTTGTTTTACAGTTGGTGAAGCCACTAAGCCGACTCACCGCAGACTCTTTAGGAGTCACAAACCCTCTGCTTTGGAAAATAAGAAAGATTTATTGAAGATTGCTATGTAGCATTTAATGCTAACACTGTTATAGACAGTGTTATGGAACACAAGTGGAAGACAGTCAAAATAATCTGGGCTAAACCTGAGTATCTCAGTGTTTGAGAACATGGCCCTTAAAGCCACGCTACTAAAATTTGGCAGATTTTCACTCTTTGTCACCACTTATCAAGTACAAATTTGGGATCTGCCTTAAATCCCACTTCTACTCTGAAATCTCTCCAGCCAGATAAAGCCATTCTGACATTGATTCTTGGCTTACTTCTACTCTGTCACTTTCTTTTTCTTTTCCTTTCTTCCTCTGATAACGTCTCCTTGCCTTTCTTTCCTGAATCAGCCAAGGTGTGCATTCAAAACGGACATTGTGTTGATATCCAGTTGCTGGCGTAATGTAATACCATAATACCATGAAGTAAATACAGTCATCACATGATGCTAGGGTTGGAAAAAATTGTGAAGTGTGGTTTGTCAGCCTTAGGATACTGTAGGAATAACAGCTCCAAGAAGCTGCATAATGACTGTCAGTGTGCTGTCAGGTAGTAGATATGCTGCTGGGTCTTTCCTGTGGTTGAGGCCATGTCGGTGCCACAGGAAAGGCCCAGCAGCCTAGTTCAATATGATGACATTCTGATTTTGTGTCCATAAAAATCTTAGACACACCCTGAAATGCAAAGTTCAGTCACACTTTTATAAGTTGTGCATGGTGGGGTAAAAACATTTAAGTTTCTTTCACCACAGGCTGCTGGGAAAATACAGCATGTTGCTACATTCAGTAGTTTCCTTCACTAGGCAGGTCATCCATAACCCCTCGCAAATTTAACAGAATTAGTGTCAGACTTGAGGCTTGGTGCACGGACACATTTAATTTGGCAGGGGTAATTTGTTTTGAAACATATGACGTGTCTCCTGTAGTTTGGCTTTGAGGCAGCAAGTTGAAAGGGATCCCATCTACAATAAGGAGACAGCTAATTAGTCTGGCCTGTCTCATGGTACAGGAGAATAATTATCCTCTGGAAACTGAGGAGCTCAAACTAGCTCTGGTTAGAGAGTAAACCATAACGTGCCATGGAGCAAAACACAGCAGTCACATGAAATTGTGAAGTGTGGTTTTAGACTTGGATAAGTCTTTGATTTCATCAGTAAAACAAAAAGTTTCTTTGAACGTAGGCTGTTATCCAAAGTCAAATGTCTTTCATCACTTAATGACTTATCACACCTCAGTAATGCCCTGCAGGTAGGTGTTGACCAGGTCTTCCTTTGCAGCTCCTTCGGATCAGAATGCTGCAGCTCGTTTGGTAATACAAAAATGTAAGGAAGAACATCTCTCAAGTACCTGCTTCCCTTCACTGGCTTCCTGGATGTTTTAGGAGTGATTTGAAGGCTTTCTTGACATATAAGGCACTTAAAAAGCAGGTTCCTTTGTATCTTTCTGACCTCTTACAACTCTAAGTGCCACTTAAATCTCTCAGATGTAGTGATCAGTTGCTTTTAGATCCAGGCTGGCACACAAACCGGGATTTTACTGTTCGTACCCCAACATTATGGAGCATATTTCTCCTGCAGTCGTCCGTATTTTAAGTCTTGTATTGAAAAACATCTTTTTTTCTTGCTTTTGATGCTTTTATTTTTATTTTTATTTTTTACTTCTTTTTAATTAATTTATTTAATGTACAGCACTTTTGTCACAAGGCTGCTCCTTCATACATAAACATGACTGAACTTGACATTCTGTAAGTAATTTTACCTAAGGAGACGTTGCATGCTATATATATAATGTGATTCGTCAACAGAATTTCAAATTCCCCAGCTGAGTTAAATGAACTAAGGACATATTACAATTTTCAATAGAAAATTTCAACTTGTTTGTTTACATGTTAATTTAAGTCTGTCACCTAATTTGTGATGTTTTAAAGACAAACCTCTCTAAATTATAGACATCTGTGGATTGTTATAACTGTAAGAAAGCATGATAAAAAAAAAAAAAATCGAAGTAAAGTCAGCAGCACATTAAAAAAAGATCTACAGATCTTTGGTGCCCCCTAAACAAAAACTAATTCAGCATCCATCTTGTGTCCTGTCTCCTCTCTCTCCAAATAGTCAGTTCATTGTTGACTCTTGTTTCATCTCTTACTTTCACTTTGTCTTTTTTTTTTCTTTCCTTCCTCCATTAACATCATTGTTTTTGTTTTTTTGTTATTTGTTTTTTCTTTGTTGTTGTTTTGTTTTTTTGGTGAATCAGCCATGGTGTGAATCAAAATTGACTATTGTGTTGATATCCAGTTGTGTGTGTGACACTGTGTCATAAAGCAAAACACAGATGTCACGTGATGCCTCAGGCAGATTAAAAAGTTGTGAAGTGTGATTTCTCAGCCCAGGGATGCTGCAGGGCAATGATAGCCCCAGGAATGTGAATAATGAATCAATAAAAGTCAGAGGCAAATAATTGTAAGGTCAAAAAGTTATGCAGTGTTGCTTAAAAAAATAAATTAATCATTATAAGTTAGAAGAATAAAATGTAAGAGTAAAATACTTATTTTTTAAATGTGTTGTTCTAAGATGCTCCAGCATGATGCAATTGAAAGTAAATTTTCCTATCTGTCTGCATTTTGCTGCCACAGACACACAAGTGTCACTTACACACATGGACAAAATTGTTGGTACCCTTCGGTTAATGTAAGAAAAACTCACAATGGTCACAGAAATAACTTGAATCTGACAAAAGTAATAATAAAAAAAAATTCTATGAAATTTAACCAATGAAAGTCAGACACTGCTTTTCAACCATGCTTCAACAGAATTATTTTAAAAAATTGACTCATGAAACAGGCCTGGACAAAAATGATGGTGCCCCTATGAAAGACTGAAAATAATGTGACCAAAGGGGCATGTTAATCCAAGGTGTGTCCACTAATTAGCATCACAGGTGTCTACAATCTTGTAATCAGTCAGTGGGCCTATATATAAGCTACAGGTAGTCACTGTGCTGTTTGGTGACATGGTGTGTACCACACTCAACATGGACCAGAGGAAGCAAAGGAAAGTGTTGTCTCAGGAGATTAAAAAGAAAATTATAGACAAGCATGTTAAAGGTAAAGGTTATAAGACCATCTCCAAGCAGCTTGATGTCCCTGTGACAACAGTTGCACATATTCAGAAATTTAAGATCCATGGCACTGTAGCCAACCTCCCTGGACGTAGCCGCAGGAGGAAAATTGATGACAAATCAAAGAGACTGATAATATGAATGGTAACAAAAGAGCCCAGAAAAACTTCTAAAGAGATTAAAGGTGCACTTCAAGCTCAAGGAACATCAGTGTCAGATTGCACCATCCGTCGTTGTTTGAACCAAAGTGTTAATGGGAAACGACCAAGGAGGACACCATTGTTAAAAACAAACCATAAAAAAGCCAAACTACATGTTGACAAGCCACAAAGCTTCTGGAAGAATGTTCTATGGACAGATGAGACAAAAATGGAACTTTTTGCCAAAGCACATCAGCTCTTTGTTTACAGACGGAAAAATGAAGCATATGAAGAAGAGAACACTGTCCCTACTGTGAAACATGGAGGAGGCTCTGTTATGTTCTGGGGCTGCTTTGCTGCATCTGGCACAGGGTGTCTTGAAGGTACAATGAAATCTCAAGACTATCAAGGGATTGTAGAGAGAAATGTGCTGGCCAGTGTCAGAAAGCTTGGTCTCAGTTGCAGGTCATGGGTCTTGCAACAGGACAATGACCCAAAACACAGCTAAAAACACCCAAGAGGAAAACATTGCACTATTCTAAAGTGGCCTTCTGAGCCCTGACCTAAATCCTATTGAGCATCTTTGGAAGGAGCTGAAACATGCCGTCTGGAAAAGGCTCCGTTCAAACCTGAGACAACTGGAGCAGTTTGCTTATAAGGAGTGGGTCAAAATACCTGCTGAGAGGTGCAGAAGTCTCATTGACAGTTACAGGAATCGTTTGATTGCAGTGGTTGCCTCAAAAGGTTGTGCAACAAAATATTAAGTTAAGGGTACCATCATTTCTGTTCAGGCCTGTTTCATGAGTTACGTTTTTAAAATAATTGCGTTGAAGCATGGTCGAAAAGCAATATCTGACTTTCATTGGTTAAATTTCATAGAATTTTTATTTATTATTACTTTTGTCAGATTCAAGTTATTTTGGTGACCATTGTGAGTTTTCCTTTTATTAACCGAAGGGTACCAACAATTTTGTCCATGTGTGTAGTTCATATTTGAAGCTGTACATTTTGTCACCTAAGAAAAAGAAATCGAGGTTCATTAATTTCCATTATTTCTGGTTCCTGCTGAATGTTTGAAAACCTACTCATGTAACCCAGAAAGCTTCGTTAACCCCCCACTCCCTTACATCAACGCTTAAAGATCTTTTGTTTCTTCTTTGAAACGGTTTTATATTTCAGGTAGCACAGGCTGATAAGAATGATATCCCATCTAAAAGTATTAAACGCGATATTCTATTTAACATCTGTTTATCTGTGGTTTTAACTAATTAACAAGCCCAGTCATACAGTATGTGCTGAGCTAAAGCTGTAGCAGCAAAATGTGTTGCAAAACTGCAGATTCACACTTGACATGATAAAAACTTCCATTTCTGCTGTGTGTTGTGAGAGCCAGGTTTCTCCTGTCCTAGTTTATTTCCTTTTGCTGAGCTAATTAGACTAATGACCTGTCAATAAAAGATCAAAGACGGTGCCAAAGGTGCAGGAGGTTTCATATTTGGAGCTGTTATTTTGTTTCTGATGAAATAATGTGCAACTAAAATCTGGGCCTCACTGGGTAGCAATTTTCCCTTTTGACACATAACTGGATATTGTTTGTAGTGGAATTCTCACACATGAACTGTGATTTCCCACATTCATCAGATTTATCATTAGCGAGTGTAAAAAAGCAGAATAAAGAAATGGCCATTCACGGAAACTAAATTTCAAACTTACAGATACTGTTGAACATAAATATCTGACTGCCAAAAGATTATTGAAACATAGGGCATCTAGTTTGACTTTTACAGACATTTGTAATTTAAACACTGAATCGAAATTTATAATTTTAACCTGCTGAAAATAATCATACAAATGAAGCTGCTTTTAAAACTTTTAAAAATTTAAAGAGAATTAGGAATATCACTAACAAGATTCTTGCACATTTATGAGGGTTGTTAAATGTGGAAAAATTGAAGTTAGTGAAAACAAATAACAAACCAAAGAAGGACATACAGAATTGGTGAGAGTTCCCAGTGCACCTGTCCAGTTAATTATCATTACATAACAGCCAATCATGAGTTCTGATTAGGCCTCCAACTTTTCACTTAGTCACTGTACACTAAATCATGTGTGTTATTATCCATTTCTGTAGCTTTGTGTCACATTTTAAGCTATGTACATCTTATGACACCCAGTCCTTATGCTAGCCCTAGACATTCGCTGTGCTGTTAATAACAATAAAGTCACATACTTAAAGCAGAAAGTTTGGAAAAACAGCATCTGAGAAAGAAAATGAAATTCCTGCAAGCGAAAAGCAAAGCTCCCACCAAGTATGTTCAATTTTGATTACACAACAGATTTACATGGATCCCTGGGTCTTTTAAGTAAAAATTGTTATTCATATGATTCAGTAGCACTAATCTGTAATTATCTCAGCTTTAAATATATTTCAAATGCATATCCTTAAACAATACTGCACAAAGGCAAAAAACACAAGCTCCTGACTCGAGCTTGAAACTGCACATATTTATTCAATGCAGTTACAACTCATCAAAGACACACAGGGCTGCACATAATCTCCAAATCCACACAGTGATTCTGTGTGAGTTTGTGTGTGCCGGATGGATATATATTAGAGGAAATTAGTTGTCTAAACATGACATCTGGTAATCTGTTTCCAACAGAAGAAATAAATCATATAATGGAAGAAAGTGTAGATGGAGAAAATGTAAATGTAACAGCTTGGGGCCTCCTTTGTCGTATTACTTCTCTCAGTGTGCTGAAAACTTTCTGTTGATGACAGATCTGAACTGTAGGTGTGCCATGCTATCAACTGCACCTTTTTAGGAGGCTAAGTTAACTTTTCAGAGACAGATTCCCTTTGCAGTTGCAACTTGTGAATGCAAAAGTTTTCCTCAGGCACACGTACAGATAGAAACCAAAGTACTCCAAACAGTCTTTGGGCTGATCCTCCTGATCCTAGTTGTCTTCTAGACCAGTGGTTCCCAACCTGGGGTCCAATGCTTTGAACTTGCAGAGCTATTTTGATTATTGTCCACACATCCTGACCAAATAAAGACAGCAACCAAATTCTCTTGTGTCTCCCAAAAGTCTAAAGTATGGGTGATACAGAGTTGAGTGTAAATATGAGAGATGGAGTATGTAGATTTACATTGCAAAAGAGGTTTAAAAAACCTGTTTGCTTATTTACAGAACTTTTTTATAAGGTTTCATGATTTAATCCTTAAAAATAGAGATTGATTTGCGTGACGTTACTCTCATAGTAGTTGCTTTGGAGGAAAGTGTCTGCTAAATAACTATAGTATGGATGTAAGAAGTTTAACAATCCTCTTCTTTGTTTGTCTTTTGTCCTTCTCAGCTGACATCTCTTGTGTTAAAACCATGATTCATGTCAATCCACTTTGTGCAACAGCTGTCCATCGTGTGAGAGCTCATTTTAATAAGCAGATTTAATCTGATCAAGGTGTTAGTTTTTGAAATGCACATTTACAAGGTGATTCCATACTCCAAGACTGGCGATTCCATCGTTTTTGCCAGGGGTTGTACTTTGGACCTTTATCAAATTTACAATGCCCCACCCATGCACCCCACCCCATTAGATCATACTTTAGGGTCCTCGACAACATTTCCTCTGTTCAGATCTCTGTTGATCTTAAATGGTAATGATAGATTATGTGTGTAACAGCCACTGGAGGTAGTTCTCTACATCCCCTATTTTCTACCCTTCACTGAGCTAAACTCCTGTACTCTCTCTGCTGATGATGAGCGATGGAGTAGACCAGTGCTGGTACAATTCTTCGGCTTCCTCACTCATTAGTATCCCCTCTCTACTTTGAGTCTAGACACTCTCATTTTATGATAGATGGATTAGGTCACAGCAGCTGGTTGTTAATCAAATCTGCCCGTCAATAGAGCCTGAGACTGATGCATACAGCACTGCTTATGTGTGGGGAATGAGTGTATGAGTGGGGGAAAAGAAGAAAAGAAACTTCGGTTACTGAAGTTTAAAATCTTACAGGGCAAAGGGCCATGTGTGGCAGTTTAAAGAATACAATCCAATGATAAATCAGTTGATTATATAATTTATATATGTCCAGATTGTAAATACTCTGTTCATATGAGGCTAATTAATAGATAATTGTAACAGTGGAGAGGAAAAACTAATTTTACCAGGAAGAAAAACCACCAGGATAACATCAGTGAAAGCATAACTACAGGTTATGGTGACTACAGGTATGCTTGCTAAAAATAAAAAAAGAGAAACACAAGTTAATGACAACAATAATGACATGTAAGGAGAGAGTTAAGAGAGGTTCTCAATGCATTGTGAGATATATGTTGGAATGGCTAATGGTCATTCGAGCCATCTGACCTATTAGTTTTATGAAAAAGAAAGGTTTTAAACCTAATCTTAAAAGTAGAACAGCTTCCCCCAATTCAAGCTAGGAGCTGGCTCCTTGAGAGAGAGATCTGATATCAGGTGGATTGTTTAAATGTTTAATTGTTTGTTGTTTTCAGTAGATTTTAGCATATTACATGGCCCTCGATGTAGATATGGGATAAGTACTTTAATTAGAAGAATTTGCATGTTGGTGACTGGTGTTAGTTGGTTGGTTTGACTGGAGTCTGCATGTTTGGCCTATTATACTGTAAAATACAATGTGGGCTATTATTTCTCATCTTAATTCAGCTCCCAGTCACCTGTCCACCCGTCCTGGAGACTCAGTGTTTTGTATTGTATCAATACACAGGGTTTGATCTTGTTGTGTACTGTAGTCCTCAGGTAAGAAATCATGTGGGGTCCTAATTTAGCAGCCAGAAGATTTATGAGCTCACCCTGAATTTGTGACTACACAATAGAGAAGACTACACTGCCATAAATCTGCAGGACCTTCAAAGAGACAGCATCACAAACCACCACCTGAATGTTACAG
Organism: Melanotaenia boesemani; assembly: GCF_017639745.1. Taxonomy (NCBI): domain Eukaryota; kingdom Metazoa; phylum Chordata; class Actinopteri; order Atheriniformes; family Melanotaeniidae; genus Melanotaenia; species Melanotaenia boesemani. Next base: position 7,808,586 of record NC_055701.1, read on the forward strand.
GAATATATGAGCAACTCAGCTTATTTAGTGGAGACCTCCCATCACAAATGTTTGGCGCAAACAGAATAAACACACCTGAAATAGGTTTAAAAGGTTTTATGGCTTTACAAAACTAACAGCATTAAATCTAGATCTCCACTGGTGATTGTTGTTATTGTAGACCTTCAATCAAATTTAGGTGGTATTGTTAGTTTCCTGTCATTTAAATCCATGTTCTCCCTGAAAGCAGCATAACTGAGAGGGCTCACAATTATTTTGTTTCAACAAAGATCGTGAAAATCTTTTATGAACAACTACAGGTTATGACAGTGTGTAAAGGTCAGTGACACACCACGGTGTTAAAACCTCTAAAGACTTAAAATTCCACCTGTATGCTACTGTCAAACAAGAAGAATGACTTCTCTTGCTAATTTAAAGTTCAGCTGGTTTGACCTGATGGAAATTTCTGGCCTTCAAACTGGATATGTAAGGTCAATGGAGCATTTTGGGTTACATTTTTATTAGTGTTTTATTTGTGTCAGAGAAAGTACTCATATATTTTACAGTGCTTTTGAAGGTTTTTAAAGTCCTGTATGGAAAAGTAAGTGACTTATTACAAAATGTTAGTAATATAAAAAAAATATATTTTATTATAGCTCAATCCAGAAATAACTTTCTTGATTAATCCATGCTGATAATTCCCACAAAGTGTAAATAATGCATTTCCCTCCTTGTGCTAAAATAGACCAGACAGTAAAATTATCATTATTGGTCTGTTTTCACTCATTGGTGTGAATTAACATGAAAACAATGTTTGTGATATTATTTTGTGTAAATTTTATCATTCTTTTATTTAAAGCTTTTTAACTTTTTCCTTCATCTACAGGCCCAGTGGGTTGTCTGTGATGGAAAAAGAAAACAGCTTAAACACTGTTGTTTAAGTGTGCTTGAAGGTCGTTGGTATTCAGCAGAGATTTGGAGACAATCTGTGAAATAAAAGGTGGCTATAAAGGCAAAAACCGAGATTTTACTTCTCCCTTCCAATTGATGATATAGCCAAAAGCAAAACCAACCATTATGCAAAGTCTTTTATTCCATCTTCTATTAAGCTTTTAAACCAGACCCTGCTCATCTTAGACTAATATTTTGCTGGGATTTATTTGTTGGATTTGTAATGACTTTCATATTTCTATGTTCTTATTGATTTTGTTGAATTGATAAACTGTCTATAAAAAGATTTTATTAACATGCCCATGAGCTTTTGTAATTATTTGTAATTGTTATTTACTCACTGATCCTTGTAATGACTGTATGCTGGTGTGGGAAAGCTGCAAATCAATTGCCCTTTTGAGATAAATTATGTTGTCTGAACTGAATTGAGTTGCATACATGTAACTTACATGTTGGCCTAATGAACAGGAAATGAAAGTCCCAGCAACCTAAAAATCAGTACTGCTGAAACATGTATTCACAAAGACCTCTAAACCTGTAACAGGTAACCTACCCATTACAGCATTACAGTATAAATAAGAGACATGTTAATTAAACATCAATTGATAGGAAAGTCAGTTGATAGGTTGGTAAATACTTTGTTGATCCCATATGAAATTTGGAGACTCTGCAGCACTTATTAAAAAAACGAAATCAAGATGATTTTTTTTTTTTTAATGCAAACATAGAATCAGCACAAATACAATAAATAAAGTTACATCATGTAAAAAAGAACACATGGACGTGGTACACTCAGCTGTGAAGTCCCATCACATTTTCAAACCTTATCATGGACTAATTTTGTACATTATTTAAATGTTGAGCCAAAAGTCACAGCAGACAATAAAAGTCCTGATGAAGGGGAGACAAAGGAATGATATTCCAGCTTGTGTTACTTCCTGTTGGATTTTGTAAGGCCTGTTCTGTTGTTCATTTTAGTTAGTTTTGCTTCCTGTCTGGGTTGTTTTTGTCTGATTGCAACACCTGTCTTGAATTAGTTATTACTTGCCTCAGTCCAAATTCTGTTCAGGCTCCTTTCTTGTTTGCTGAATGGGTGCATGTGTCCTACCACCTGCTTTGCTCCTGCTCAGCTGTTGGGGATCTTGTTTTGTTCGATTGTATTTTTCCTGTTGTAGTTCCTGCCCAGCAGCTCTTTTAGATCTTGCAGTGAGTTATCAAAGGTTAATTTGTTCTTCCTATGCTTACCTCCTTTTCCCTGCACACAACCAGCTGATGACAACACCCTACTGGTCTTATTTTACTCCAGACTTCCTTTCTTGTCTTGCTTTAAGGTTGGAGATGCTCCCATTTTAGAGTCTTGATTATAAATAAATGCACAAAAACAAAATGTTTTTGGTTTCTAGAAATATGTATAAGTACAAAAAGTACAAAAAAAAGAAATAAATGAGGGTCTTATCTATGCAAAGGGTGCAATAGTTAAATCAGAGGAAAAAAAACTAAAGCTGTGGGGGGTCAACAGACTTACAGCTACAAGGTAGTAGAGATGTATGAGTTGTGCTGTATACTGAGAGCCTGGGGGAAATTGCAGAAGTTGGTGAAGTGTTTCATTTAAATGGTACATTTTCACCTGTTTCCCATGTGGATTAAGCGCTGTGTGCATAGTTAACACATACGTGTCTTGTCTGGATCTCTTAGTCCAGCTGGTCCCACAGGTGTGCTGTACAATGAACCACTTCTTGTGTTTGTTGCACCTGCACATAAATATGATAGAAGCAAAAGTGCCTGAAATTCAAAGAGACATATTATTATTTTACAGATCCTCTGGGATTGTCCTGTCAGGTCGGACTCTAGGATGTTGGCAATGGATTCTTCAGGTGCTGGGGGCTGCAGACTGAGGTCTCTCAGGATTGGTTTTGTTCCAAGACATCCTGCGGGTGTCTGATCGGGCTGGGATGTGGGGACTTTGGTAAGTCAAACACCTCAGACTCTTTGTCCGGTCATTACCTGTATGTCAGTGAATAGTACTTGAATGCAGCTTGGAAAAAGAAGAGGTATTCAGCAGTGGAGATTTTGCCCTATTGAGCTTTAGTTATTTTATTGAAATGCTGTCTTCAGAATTTGAATAAGTTTAGGACTTTACAGTGCTCACTTATCTCTCCATCAAGTAAAGTTTCAAGTGTTAAAGAGTAAAAGAAGATAAGAGGAGCAGACAAAACTGGTAAAAACAGTTGGGAAAAAAAAAGGAAAACTGGCGAGAGGCAAAGATAGTCAAATTAAAGGGATTAGACAGCTCATTATCCCTAAATTCCCTTATCTCCTCCCACAGAGTGATTGGGTTTCCACAGCTTGGTTTTCATGACCCCACATCCTGCTGAAGCCAGCATAGGCCTGGCCCACATTATACTAAATCTCCTGTTTACCTGACATAATCCCTCCTGGATAAACAGTCTGCAGCCCTCAACCTGGACGTCAAACGCCTGTTTGGGTTGCAAATCATTTAATAATGGAACGGGCTCCCCCTTTTGTTCTGGATGAAAGGGCAGAGGTGTAAAAGGTGCTTTATTGCAGTTGGTGTTGTTAGCTTAGCCAAAATGATTTGCTCCCAGAATAGGACGTGACTTAATGCAAATACTCTGAATTTAATGTGTTATTGATTTGTTTTATTCTTGTGTTTTATCCTGGAAGGTGACCTTGAGTGTCTAGAAAGGCGCCAACAAATAAAATGTATTATTATTATTATTATTATACATCTATCTTTTAGTAAACATATTATGTGTCTCATTTTGTAAAATATAAATTATCAGTTCATGTTAGGACCCCTGGCAAGTTGTACATTTCCATCTGATCTTTTGGTTTGTCCCTAAATCCCCATCCCATCAACATAAAAATATAACTAAATAATCTTAACAAGAATTTACATGCCGGTACGTGTTGGTGAATTAATGCATTTAAAACTAGAATATATTAAATATTTATTAGTTTTTACTAGACTTTTCAGCTTGTGATGTGAACTTTTAAAGTCTTTAATCTTCCTCATGGGTCTCAGCATTTAGCTAATTAGATTTTAATACAACAAAAGACGACCCTAAATGACATGTTTAAAAACCATTGGTTTAGATAATGGTGACTTTGTAATATTTTCATGTAGCAGTTTTAGTCTGTTTTTTCTATGTCAGCAGACCATCACGAACATATGGATGAATGTGGAAAAATTCAGTACAATAGCTGTTAAATGACTATAACGTCTTTTCTATGAACGTTGATTTTTGTGTGCTCTTTGTTCAATGGGGTAACATGATAGGGGTAAAACTTGGTTTGCAAATATGCAACATTTTTAAGCATTTTTATTGGTGATTTGAAGCTGAATTATAATCTAGTGATCAATTTTATAAGTATAAATGTTCTGTTTTTCTTAATTTCTTGCAAGGGACTACACTGGCAACTTTCAGCTCAGGTGGAAGAGCAGTCATCTGATGCATGCTGTGTGTGTGTGTGTGTGTGTGTGTGTGTTAATGGAGAAATGTGACGTGTAGTGTAAAAGTGCTTTGGGTGGTCAATGTATGACTAGAAAAGTGCTGTATGCGTAGAATCTACAACAGTTTACATAGCAGCCTACTGTGATTGTGTTTCTTTAAAGCAAAGTTCTTCAAACTTCACTGACAAAGTATTGTCACTCCACCCGAATATGAACTTTTAAACTACTATAAAAGTAATGCTAGATGCTCATCTTATTTTTTGGCAAATGCTAGTAAAACAGTTCTACCTTCATTTGTTCCTATGTGTGCTTTGCCATCTCTCTTAACCTGTGTGATGTCACCAGAATGCTAACTGTTGTAGACTCAGTCAGACTTCTGTCTCAACTCAGGCTCGCGATTTAAGATGCAAACAGTCTTTTATTCTAATTTTTGCCCAGATGTAACACTGCATCAATTTACAATATGGTGCTTTTGTTTTATACCATTTGTGATTGTAGAGTTATTGTTTTAAATGCTTTTATTTTGAAGGGGAGGATTGCGCTCCCACAATTCCTCAAAACTTTCACTTGGTTATTGGGCATGCGCTGGCAGTGAAACAATTAAAAAGGAGGAAAGTAAAGGAGTTAAAATAATATAGTTTTTTCATGCCATGGAAATTTAAGAAACCTGTTCAGCTTGTTTCATAGCCCCCAGCTGGAAGGTGCAGAGGTATGTTTGTTGTATGAATGTGTATTATTTTCAGATTATTAACCAGTGAAAGCGTGGTTATATGGAATGTATGTGAGTTGTAACTGTTTTATTTTGCTTTCAGCTCTTACGGTGTGCCTGTGATTTAGTGCTTTTGTGTACATTATGAACGTTTACACCGGCACCATGGGCCAACGCAGCTGCTGTTTTTAAAATTAGACTTGAATCAGTTACGTTGAGACATCACCTGATAAAGGTTACGTCTACTCTGTCTATAATATTCTTTTCTTTAAAATGCTGTATAATCCTTTTTATGTTGAAACATTTTGTTGTAACCATTTTGCTGCAAGACCCTCCCACTTAACAAATCCTAGTTTCACACCCAGTACAATTTATATACCAAGAGTTTCAAATCAAGACAAAGAAGATAGGATGAAAAGAATGCAGGAGTGCAAGTAATTAATATGAGTTAAGTTATTCTGCAATCTAAAGCTAAGGCTGTTGTTTGCTCACGATGTAATCAGGATCCAAGTGCAGACACAGAGCTGGGTATAAGCAAAAGGTTTATTTGTAACCATCCGATAACTGAACAGCTGGATAAGGAGGGTGTGACAGGCAGTCAGGTAGGCAAATCCGGATCTCTGAGCAAAGCAAAGCAAAAGCAAATTAGGCAGGCAAAAGGACAAGATAGACAAAGCTGAAATGGCTAAAGGCTGTTACCACTGGGTAAATCTGGTAAACCTGGTCGCTGAGTGCAGGTGCTGGTGAAGATCCAGGTTGCCAGGGAAACAGCCACGCCCACCATCGCCACACACAGCGCAGGAACCATGTCAAAGGCAGGGTGAAATTAGAGTTAGTGTGTTGAATTTGGTGTTGATGTACATTGTTGCTTGATTAAAAAAATTGCTAAAGCATTCGCCCTCAGAATAAAAGACTGGCGTGGGTGGCTTGACATTTCAGGAAATTGCACAAATGTCCCATCATACATCTGAGCATTAACCTGCCAGTGGCTTTAACAAGTGGTGGTTTTTGACATCCTGGAAGCTTTAAGACTGGGTCAGCCATTCATCAACCTAATGGCCTTTGGTTGTGTTTTAAGATAATTAAACTTGAAATGTTTTAACCAAATGCAGTGATGAGCCAAAACATTATGACCTGTTGTAAGAACAAACTGTTAATGTGAATTCTAATACGTCCCAGACCTTGACATGGTCAGCAGATGATCAGTCTTTAAGAGACATATTCATATGATGCTTATTTTGATGTTTAAAGTTTGTCAAATTATTAGTACAATATGTTTATGCTACTTTTGTATTCCAGAACATTTCTTGTTGGGCATGCTGAGAAGGCTGCCACAGCTGTTGACACAGAGGTGTCTTTTGTAAACATTCTGGATACATCCTCATAACCAGGAGACTTCATGTGGCAGGGAAAGGCACAACGAGCTGTGCTCAGAATAGCTATTCTGTTATGATGTTGGAAAGGAGCGAAGCACTCGCAGGGAGAGGGACAGTGAAAGAGCAGCTGGTGTGATGAGAATGTTAATTGTGGATAGATGGTAACTTCAGATGTCGCTGTCAAGCTATCAGGAAACTGATAATAAGAGCATAAGCAAGAGAGGGTGAGGAAAGGAGGGAAAATGTGGAGAGACTGATTTGCAGTGACAATGTGATATTAGGACTAAAATTAAAACAAGAATCAAACTACAATTAAATCAAAGTTAAGAAACAGCTTATCTGTCAATACCAGAGTCAGAAAGCAGTGGAGACAAAGGGTGTCAGAGAAGGAAAAAGCAACCTGAGGAACTACAACATAGCTTCACTGAAACAGAGGAGGGTAATGTGTTGCACCTTAGTACTAATTTGAATGAATTGTGCCTGCTGTTTTATGCTAATATGTTTTGGGGACAGCTAATGTTTGCTAATTACAACATGGTGGGAGAATGCTTTCTGGGGGAAAAAAGCATACTGCAAATTGCTTCTGAATGCAAGCAGAATGTTTAATGTTTTTCTAAAGTCTCAGGCTATAACATGAAAACATTTATCATCAAACTGATTTAGTTTTTACAATAACATTATTTACAATCTAAAATCTTCTATTTTGTGACAGTAGTTCTCACATCTAATTTGTATCTCTTTAGCATTTAGTTCACTTTGTTAGAAAATCTAAAATTTAGAATATTAAGGGTTTTCTGTAAGTGATGCAAATGTTGTGGAATTTGGTTACAGACATGGATGATTAACTTGTTGCAACCAGACACTTAACATTAAAGGATGTATTATAGGCAAAACACTAGCCATGTTTTCCTAAATTTACCTAAGAACTTTTGCTCCCTTAAGGTAACCAAAAAGCTAAAAACCAAATTTAAACTAAAATAAAATTTGTATTTTAATCTACTACAGTGAATGGCTATAGATTCCCTCTAGAGAAAATTAAAGTAAAAAGCATAAAGTTTAAAAAAAGAAATGGTAATAAATGGCATAATTCCAGGGTTTTGCAAAGATGTCACTATGGCACGGTAGCCAGTCTCACCAAGTGGTGTTCTATGGGAGGATGTCAATATGTAAATCATGTAAACACAGCTATTTGTCTCATTTTCTTGTCATGTTTGTGCATAATACACTGTTTGCATGTTTTTTTGTTTTTTTATTTTGTTTTTTTTCTACGCTTATAAAACCTGAATGAATATGGAATGGTAAAGTACAGAGTAAGATATCAGTCCCTGAGATAATGGTAGAGAGATGCATTTATGACCTATTTACTAATACACTGCCTCCTTCAGTAATGAGCAGCTTTAGGTCAGCACTGCTTTAAGCTGAGTAATTCAAGACCGCAAGGGTCCATTGTTTGTGTGGATTTTCAGTTATATTCAGTCATGTTCAGCAGAAATTTATAGTTTTACTATATGATAATTTTACTGTTTTTAATATGGTGCTGTAACTTGGTTAACCCTGTACTGGAGATGTAAAATTAGTTTAAGATGACATTAAACTTTTTATCTGTGGGATAAAAGGCATGGTTTTACTCTAACAAGGCATCATGTCCTGTATGGGTACAACCATGAATAAACATATTCAGGTTTGTTCCAAATGTTATTGCTGTCATTTGAAGTCCTGTAGTTGTGAAGATAACTTTTCATGGCAGATGAGCAGTATTTCTTTAGTGCAAGTTAGCTTTCCATTATAATGTGACTTCAGCTGTTTATGCCCACAACCAGCTACAACAGAGCAACGTATTGCAAGTAAAATTCAAAGACATCTGAGCGAGATGGAGAGATTTCTTCAGTGACATGTTTGGCGATTTAAAAGGCAATTTTCCAAAAGCTATAAATGTGTTAAAAATATCCTTTATTGTGCAGATTAAGTCATGCACATACTTCAAGTTGGTATTGTGTACAAAGATGTCAACAGAAATAAAAGAATGGCATCTGCATATAAATATTTTGCAAGTTCAGTTTGCAGTTCAGGCACTGTTATTCTCCTTATTGCTCTATCCCATGATGCATAAAGGTTTACATGGATCAGGCAGGATTTTATGTTGCACTTTGCAAAGATGTAAACAAGCTACCAACACTCCTCATATTCTGTACCAAGTCACTTTTAAAGTTTGTTTGTACAATGAGCGTCTGACTCCCTCTTTCACAAGGGAAAGGATGCAGTGATGATAGACCTAAGATATACTTTTGACTTTTCAAGCTGAAATTATCCAAATGTTGCATGTATTGTGCATCTTCAAAGCCTGTTTACTGGATACATTGCAGCAGCTTTTTAACCTTGTCATTTGATATATACTTTAAGAAATTCAATTCAATGAGTCTGACTTGACCAGTAATTTGACTTGAATTCCCATCCCAATCTGTCACGTCTTACCTTTCTGTGAACTATTCCAGGTATGTGTAGAAACGCTCATAAATATGGACTTCACCAGTAGACTTCAGTGTAGACTTTTTTTGTACATATTAACAGTTCAAAAGATCAAATGAAACAAAACAAAAAAATAGAACAGCCATTAGCCAACCTTCTCGGTTCCTGCTGTCACCCTTTAATCTCACATAAATTCACATGGTAGTGGTTTTCCACTTTACTCACCTCATTTTAAGTGGATTTCACCTCTCACTCCGGGATTGAGTCTAATAAAAAAATACTTGCTCTCTTCTCAAGTGGCAGGCCTTGTGGGCTTGTTAGGATCATGGTGGGAAGCCTGCTATTTTATGTTTTAGTAAATACCCCCCCCACACACCCCAGTTAGTTGGCCTCACATATTTCCCTTTTTCTTTGTCTCAGCGATTTTTACCTCAGAGTTTTGATGCTACAGCTGGAGGCTTTTGACCTGGGGATAGTATTTCCTGGTGATCTTTGTGTAGCTTTTTGTGTTGTCTTAGAATTGATAAATAATGAATGACTTCTTTTTTTCTTTTTTTGTCATGCTGTTAAATTTCAAACCTGAATATTTAACAAAAGTAAAGCGTGTTTTGTCTTTCTAGAGGAAATATCTCCATGCAAATTCATTAAACTTCTAAGCTACAAACATATATAACTGAGGATTGGCTAAAATGGTTTTTATTGTAATGACGAGAATATCTCCAGAGGAGTCGGGTCTGGTTTTCACAGTCAGCTGGCCTGTCAGGGTAGCAGAGTCCAGACGAGAATCCAGCAAGATCAGAGAGGAATGTGCAAGATAATTTTGCTCACATGCCAGCAGAGGGGTTGGAAGCCGGCCGGGTGGTTTACAGGAACCGAGATGCAGCAGTGGGGGCTCCGCCGGGGCTGTGGAAACTGCTGGACCAAAAACAGTTAGTTGGTTCTGATAGTTACAAGAGCTGAAAATCCAGACTGAATAAATCCTCCAAGAATCCTCCAGAATTTCCAGGCGAACAAGAGACAGGTTCAGTAATCCAAAATCCAAATCCTGGGGACAGTCCAAGGGTCAGAGTTCCAGCAGAATCAATCGACAGACAGTGTTCCAGACAGAGGGCAGGCAGAATCAGGATATCCAGGTCCAAAAACGGGTCTCAGGTCAGAGAACAGGTTGGCAGACAGAAGATCAGGGCTGGAAGCTTGCAGGGATAAACCGAGATGATCTGGCAGAGAGGAGTTGTCACAGGCTGGTATTTAAGGTGCCTAGCGCAGGTGGAGCGCATCAGCAATCAACTGAGCTGGAGGGAGAATGCCTTCAGGGACGGCTGGGAAACCTTCAGCGCTTTATGCACTGTGACAGCGGCCCAGATCTACCACACAAGACAAGACCCCAGGTGCAGACTGTGCAAAGAGGCCCCTGAGACAATCCAGCACATAACTGCAGGGTGTAAGAGGCTGGCAGGGAAAGCTTACAAGGAGCGTCATAATCAAGTGGCTGGTATAGTGTACAGGAACATCTGTGCAGAGTACAGACTAGAAGCCCCTAGGTCAAGATGGAAAACACCTCCGAAAGTGGTAGAGAATAACCGAGCTAAGATTCTGTGGGACTTCAAGATCCAGACCGACAAGATGGTAATGGCAGACCAGCCGGACATTGTGGTGATGAACAAACAACAGAGGAAAGCCGTTGTGTTTGACATCGCAATACCAAGCAATTGCAACATCAGGAAAAAGGAACATGAGAAACTGGAGAAATACCAAGGCCTGAAAGAAAGAACTTGAGAAGGCCTGGAAAGTGAAGGCAACAGTGGTGCCTGTGGTCATTCGAGCACTCGGGGCAGTAACCCCCAAACTGGAGGAGTGGCTACAGCAGATCCCAGGACAAACCTCAGACATCTCGGTCCAGAAGAGTGCCGTCCTAGGAACAGCAAAGATACTGCGCAGAACCCTCAAGCTCCCAGGCCTCTGGTAGAGGACCCGAGCTTGGATGAATGAGACCGCCCACGGAGGGCGAGGGGACAATTTTTATATATATGTATATTTTTTTTACCCACAGGAGAAATACAAAATATCCTTTTGTCCAGGAACCTCTACACCACTAAGTTTATCCTTAGTGGAAACTATGTCTTCTTAATCTTTGACATTTTGCAGTTGATGACTTAACCAGACAGCGAGGGAGAGAAAAAGATAAAATCTTTACACCTTTCTTGTTTGTAAGAAAATGTTCCTGCTAGTTATAGAAAGCCAGTGCTTTAAAGCAACAACATTTATTGTTACTTTTTTTTAGCTTCACAATCTGTTGTATACTCTTAGCAAAATACGTAAATGTAATTCATGGTTGTTCCTTTTGACTGATGGACAATTTAAGTTGGCCAATAAAACGGAAGCAAAATTTGTGCCTGTGCTGGAAAGCAAAGATGCCCCAGCTACAGTCAGAGGAATGACTGAATTCATGAGAAATCCCATCTATGGAGTGTGCACCACAGCAAATGAACAAGGGAACTATTCAAGAACAATGAATATTAATAACAAAAGGTATTAAAAGATGATTCTAAGTATTGCTATGCTTTAAGTGAATGTTGAGTTCACGTCACCGTACAAACTTACTCCAGTCTTAGAAGAAAACAGATATTCAAAACACAGTACAATAATCAAAATGCATCTCTGTGATGCTAAAAGAGAACCATCTCCAAGGTTGTCTTGTACTGTCATTTATATTCCTTTTTAAGAACAGATAAGTTACATCTTTATTAATCTTGTGTGTTCTAACTGCTTCATTTATGTGACAAAATGATGATGCAGGGCAGCACTTTCACCCAGTCTTGGCTACAGGTTACTGTTTAGTAAAACATTGACTTTCATGTGAAATCAGAATAAAATGCTGCATAAAGAAACATGTCAAATTACCTGCAACAAATTACCAAGAGCTTATTGGTGCTTATTACATCTCTGAAGTTTGTTCTCCTTTGGTAAATTTGTAGATCATCCAACCAATGTCGACATGAAAGTAAAATTTGTCCTAAAAAGAAGACAGCTTTTCACACAAAAAACACTTTACATAAGGGAAATAATGCAGCTTTTATCGAAGTGACGACTTAAATCCAGACTTATATTATTCTCTGTGGAACAGCCAAGTTGATTGTTTATTGAAACTTTAGTTCTTTGCTGAAGACCAAGAATCTGAGAGACTTATTTTTTCACTTTGCATTTGCTTGTATTTTGATCTATTTTTACCAATATTCCTGATCAGGTTTCATATCGTTTAATAATGATAAATTAAGCCCAAATTATTTTAGGTTTCAGGTCTTTAATGATGCCATCTAAATGATGGCTCTATTCTAAAACACACTGCACAGGGATTCGTAATTGTTTTCATTTCATAAGCCACCAAATTAAGGCACATGAAACCAGAGAACTCTATTTGATCAGATCTTGTCACAGTGAGGCCAACGGGACGATTTTGTCACTGGTTTAGCTTTGAAACGCATAATTGCCTCCTGAGAGATTTCAGAGTGAAACCTTTGATTAGAATAACTATTCCTCTGCTCTCTCTGAGAGGTATAATTTTGAGAAAATTTTATTATGGTAAAATTAAACCATTCTTTAACTTGCTGTGATTAAACCTCAGGCATATGAGCATTTCACTGAAGAACCAAAGATATCTATTGTACCACTTAACTGTCCCTGCCTTTCTCTTGGAAATCTTGCAGCAAAACCAAACCCTTCAATGATTATCCTGCTCATGTCATTGCTAAGCTTAATCACGTTAGCATGTTGGGAGATTTCATTGTCTTGTATATTTGGTGTTTTGCAAATCAGAATGTATGAGATCTAGTATGTCTTAATAAAAGAGGACAGCATATTCATAAATTAACATTTCTGAACTATGAAGCATCAAATTTAAAGATAAACTACTGAACATTTGAAATTTCTAAGTGATGTGTGTGGTATCGATGACTAATTTGGCGTCCATCTTGCATCCAACCTGTACTGTGAGCTTTCTCCAGCCAGTAATCTTGACTCTTATCTTATGTCTTGTTCTGTCTCTTTCTTTTCCTCTCTTCCTCCGACAAAGTCTTCTTGTGTTAAATCAGCGATGATGCGCGTTTAAAACCGTTGGTGTTTATATCCGTTTGCTAGCTTGTGACGCTGTACCTAAAGCAAAACTCTGATGCGGCGTCTAGTAACATTCTGGATGAAAAAGTTGTAGAGTGCAGGTTTCTCAGCCTCAGGGCGCTGCCAGGCAGTGACGGCTCCAGAAATTAGTATAATAGATGTCACTGTGCCATCAAACGAGTTTTAAGGTGGAAAAGTTACGTAATGTGGCCTTAAAATCTTGACCCTCTTTTGTTGTTTGTTTAGAACTTAAGGACTGCTTATAAAAAGCTTCTGCACTATCTAAATGTGTAATATACAACCTTAAAAAAATACTTGGGTGTCCTGTCGGGGGAAGAAAATGGAAAGTTTGCCAGCTTCAAACTAGACATACTCTCTCATGTACACGTGTGTGACCCAGCTGCCACAATATGTACATTCAGGTGATGGTTCTCTTGCAAAGCTCTGAAAATTAGAACTTACAGAACATATCTTAATTGTTTCATTCACACTGGGTTCTGCATCCTTTATAAAAGCCATGTCTTTGGTTGTAGATGAAATAATAAGCAAACCTGAGAAAAGAACTATTTTACCCACTGCACCTACTGTGATTATTTTAGATTTAAGCATATTTGTGAAAGCCTTTATGCTGTGTTCACCAGATTAGTTCAAGACTATTTCACAAATCAGATGAGAGAAGTCTCATGTAGATACATGAGTGTAATACCTTACACATTAGAGAGAACTGCTCAATATGATTGCCTTCATGAACCAGCTGGTCTACGATATTTATGTTCTTCAGTGTGCTTTTGCGGTCTTTAAATTGGGTTGAATTCAGGCAGAAATGCAAAGTGAGACAGGCAGACATTGGGTGCAGGGGTAAATGGAGTCACTGCAGTGCATATTATCGTCTGTTTCTTAGCATTCTTAGCTGAAATAATCTGCTTACAGGCTTCTCTTTGTGTGTGCATGTCTTTGAATTAACGCAGTGTAAATGCCAGCAGCATCAGACCGAAGATCAGGTCTTTACATTAACCTACAGACCCGTGTCAGCCTCAGTGTCTGTATCTATAACTTTATCATTTTCCCATTTCATCTTGTTTTTGTCTTTCTTTGAAATTATAACCTTTAACTCTTTTTTCATAATTGCATAATTTCATAATGCAAATGTGCATATTTATGTTCCCCTCTCAGCAAAAAAATGATTATTAGATATTTAATATGAAATAGAAGAATACAACCTTTTTTATGGCAGTATTGTACAATGACTTTTATAAATTAAGGGCCTTTTAGTTTCTTAATGAAAAAAAAAAAAGCTTTATTACCTGCAAAGAGTGAGGTTTGCCATTTCCTCCTTTTTCCAGTCGTTCTGCAAATCTACACTAACAACTGCTTACTGGACAAATTTAAAGACAGACCAAACAGAAGTATTGATTTTGTTCTCACCAATAAATACCTTCTTTACAATGTCAGCTTATTCCTTTAATATGAATTCCACATTTCTCTGTTTACAAATTGCCATCCCACTTTGTAAAATGACACTGAGGCCATGTCTTTGATTCACTTCCTCTCATTGATTCAGATGGTGTTTTGTCTGACAGCTCCATATGGACAAATGCCTGAGAGGTGGGGATATTCTTCCAAGATGCTCTTTATAATCAAGCATTTCCTGGAATGAGTTCCGTAGTGTGGACAGGATCCCGGCAATCCCACTTTACACAAACCCTTTATTGATCAGACTGGCCAGCAGTTCAGGTTCTCACTTCCTCCTTTTTTTCTCATTATTACACTTTTAAATCTTCAGATAATTCTTTTAATCGACCAGTTTATTAAGTAATATATGGAGCCACATAAATGCTGAAAACATCACATTTCTCTAGCATTTTTTAAAAATATAATCTGAGCTGTGAAATAACTGCAAGAAGCAAATATTTGTATTATTTTGTTTGTATCCCACTATCAAAAGATGAGATGGAAATTGAAATAACAAACAGCAGAATTAGAGATTACACACACACACACATCTGCAGCATGATCCAGAATTTAGAGATCAAAAAGTGTAAAGGAAACCAGGAAGAAGAGGAAACTTAAACAGGGGGTCATTTCATGAGCTGGGAATGTTTCAGCTGATGAAAATCCCAAATGTAATATTCATAAAAGCTGAAAATAAATCTATATGTTTCTATACTAGTCTAATTGTCATTTCTAAATCTCAAATTTAAATGCTTAAAGTTTCAGGATTTCAATGTGCTATGAGTGGTTCAGAGGAAGTTGCAGCATACATTCAATTAGGAAAAGAAAATACCTTTCTTATCCAATAAAAAGTTATTTTGGTTCTTACCTTATTTCTTTGAATTAGTTAAATACAACCTCTGTTAAACAACATATATTAATTTCATTTATTAAATAACAATTAAGCTAACTGTAGAAACAGAAAATGAGTGCATTCTTGTTGCTGTCATGTAATTTATGAGGGTAAGCAGCAGCCAAGTGCTGTGAATCAAATGCAAACTTTAGAAGTTTGGTGGTCTGGAGGCTTCAGGTGCGTTTTCAGCACAGTGCTGAGAAAGACATGATTTTGGGGGAAAAAATTATTGCTGCATATCAATCTAGGAGTGGTTAAAAGGCAATTTCCAAACTATCTGGAGTGCAGTTTGTCGGTGAGAGATTATTCATCAGCAAACACCCAAGACAGCTGCCAATCTATCCAGGAGTGGCTGTACCAGCAAGTTTAACCCAGGTGCAAACTATTCAGTGAACAGAGAAACGGCAAATATCTCAGTCTACATGCATCAGTTAGCATATTAAATGTTAAAGTTCATGACAGCACAATTAGAAAAAAAAGAGTGAACAGATATGGCTTGTTAGAAAGAGTTGGCAGAGAAGGAATCCTCCCTTTTAAAGTGGACATAGCAGCATATGTTTTTTTGAAACGTTGCATATTAATGAACCACAAGATAAGTCAAGTGGACAGGTTTGGTCATGATGCATGGTAGCAATTTTAAAAGAAAAAAAAAACACAAAACAAATACAACATGTCATTTATAACTGATATGGTCCGGAGTCTGTGTTTGGTCCAGCTTTAAGTTTTCACCCTCAAACCTTTTATATCACAAATCCTGTGAACGGATGCAAACCTCAGGCTCTGAGCTCAGATGACATTCAAGAAGAAGAATTTGAGAGCCCAGCTCTGGTCATGCTGTTTTCTGTCACACTGAACATCCTAGTGAAAGCGACCACAGTGACCAAAAAACATTTAAGGAAGATTAAGATTTTCGTTTTGGGTGATTTGTCAGCACTTACAATCACTAACAACACTCAAAGGGAGGTTTAAATCTGCAAATCCCAGAAAATGTGAGCCTCACACACACACACTGAGCAGCTTTAGCAGTGAAGTCAAACATACATTGTTAAATGCATTTTTCAGTCGGTCTGCAATCAGATTTCAAGCTATACTTGTTTGTTTTTACTTTTTTATTTCTTGGAATAAAGGTTTTGCCAATTAAACTTTCCTGAAAATATTGTACAACAGTTTAATTTGCATTGATAAACACTTAACGTGGCTTTAACAGATAAGATACTTGGACTCCTTTAAATTATTAATAGTTAAATATTTACTGAAAACTGCACACTTACCCTTTATTATGGCATACAAGGCTGTCACTTGTTTCAAAAATTAATTTTGAACAATCTATTACAAATAAGTTGTTGAATGCATGTGAATGCTTTTCTTGTGTGCTGCTGATCAGAATACAGTGATTTAGAATTTTGGATAATTGTTAAATTTTATCAAAACTGCCTAAAAAACTTTTTTGATCAAGCAAAATATGCACATTTTACAAATAAATCTTTTTTCCTTGTGTGCATTGTACCGGACTGTAGGCAGTCAGATGGGGTTGAACAGCCAACATGACTCACTTAAATATGGTGCCTTTGCTGCTTCACTTAAACAACAAGCTAGCAAGTGATTCTGCAAATACAGTGAGGGTGCATTCACACTAGTTGTCTACTACACTCGGTTCAATTTAGGGTTGTAACATTCTTCCAGTCTGAATATCCCATCACACTGAACTTAGTCAAATGAACCAGCTTCTTTCAATGACATATTCCCCCCCTTAGATGAGAGGAAAATAAGAAAACTCGCTCATCTACTGGTTTATGCACAGAAACTTCTGTTTCCTCCACATAAGAGCAACATCAAATTGTAACAGTCTTGTGTGTGACCATATTGCCACCAGAACTATTACCACCAGTGTTGAACAAGTTCATGCTTCTCATTAACTTGTTCAAAGTTCAGTTTCTTTAAAAAATATTTCATGTTAGAAGTGAGAGTGAAAGACTGGACTTGAGAAAGAAAAGCAGTTTAAGTGTCTTGCAATGAATCAATTATACTAGACCCTAAATAGACACACTAGTCACATGTTGATCATTTAAAGTTCTTGAGTACAGGTCACATTCACCCATTCACACAAACACTCAGCACATATATTTCTACTATCACTCTGATTTATACCCCTATAGGGACATCGAGAGGCAGTCATGTCCAAGGATACAGTAAACCAAATCCACCAAAAACCATTTTATTCTCCCTTTTTATGATTTTCTGGTATTTTTCAAGCCTTAAATTTAGTGTTTTTTATCATTTAGTGTCTAGAAACTAAGTTGTTATGGGTGCTATTTTTAAAATCTGAATTTGCCATTATTTCAACAAAAGCAGATTTTAGACATACGGGTGCTTTGTCAAAGCGGTTAATATATTCCATCAAAAACCAGTTTATTCTTTTTTATGGAGTTTATGACAGTTTTCAAACCTTAGATTTAGAAGTTGCCTAGAGGATGACCTGTTTAACTCCTTATCAAGCAGGGTCATTTTGGCAAAAACGCCTGTTATAAGACCTCTCCAAATTAGAAAGTACAGGATTGGGCTCTTTGTAAAGGTGACACTCTCTAGTTGCACCCACAGCAATCACAATCACTAAGTATTACTGATAGAAAGTTATACACTTTAGAACACACAGATTTTTTTTTTTTTTTTTTTTTTTTTGTCCTCGCCTAACCTGTAGGGACAGAATGAGACCAATCTTGATGGGAAATATTGATGTTTGACCTATAGAGAGCCCTCAAAGGTAAGGAAAGTCAACATTTAAACTTTCAGCTTTTCTGTAAAAAAGGCTTTAGTGTTAGCGCTGTGGTTGTTGCGTATCAAAATGGTTTATATCTGCGGAAAGACGAGACTTTGAGCTTTCATTTGATGTGTATATTGTGGGCATTCATGACGGCGGGGCTTGCACACATGGCTGCAATATTGATTAGTAGTCATGGACCGGTACGTCTGCATCGTACGGGGTTAATATATACCGCACAATTAAGCACTCATTGGTGGGTAGCGAACACGAACATATATTATCTTGGGGGTCTAAAGCCCAAACAGACTATATTTAGTCAAATTTTAATGTGTCACAGACACTCAGGTTTTTCCAAACTTTGCAGAAAAAGCAAGAGCCATAGTATTCAGAGAGGCAGCAGCAAAATAAAAGAACTGCTGCTGAAATTTTTAACAAAAAATGCAACTACAACGTGTCAGAAAATGCAACTACTCATTTAGTTATAAAAATGTGTGATTCACCAACTTTCATAGCTCCATGCCCAAAAAGAAAAGGAACTGCAATGGAGCAAGAGGTATTTGAAAAGAAAC
The DNA here is from genome assembly GCF_017639745.1 of Melanotaenia boesemani. NCBI lineage: Eukaryota > Metazoa > Chordata > Actinopteri > Atheriniformes > Melanotaeniidae > Melanotaenia > Melanotaenia boesemani. The sequence goes on from NC_055701.1 coordinate 7,827,326, forward strand.
ATGAAAGAACAAAAATATTCTTTGTTTTGTATGCACCTGTCTCTCAGGTAAACCTGGTGTAAGAGATAATCACTGAATCAGGAAAATATTAGATCACATCCACACCTGGAAACGCCATCTGATAGGAAGACAATCACATTATCAGCAAATGAAAGAAAAGGTAAATAATCTGATAAGACTGACAACTGAAGCACAGTGCAACATTTTCCCATAGAAACTATCACTGCTTCAGCTTTGCTAACACCAGCCTTTACATAATGGCATCACATACAGGAAACTTGTTGGGAGCACAAACATGCAGTGATATACAGCAAATTGGTTGCATGCTGATCCTCCTGTGCCACCAGGTGACAATGTTGATGTTTTTGTTGTTAATGACTCTCCATGATTCATGTCAGCAGTTAGACTCAGGGTTCATCTCAGCCACTTTTTAACCTTATTGTTAAGCCAAGCATAATTTGCTCACCACACAATCAACCATGCTGTATATGGAAAAAGCATGGCTTATACATTAAAGCTTTACTCCACATCCTCTCGAGATGTCAAGTATGTTGCTGAGATTATCTCTGTGGAGACAGATGGCCTCGCATTTCAGAGAGAATCACACAAGGTAACATTCAAATGCAGCAGCTAATCAGACAGCTCGCTCCACAGTGAATCTGCAACCTGCTATCACAGCTGAGCTCTTTGTTCTGGGGAACAGAGTTTTCTGTCGCATGTTTCAGTTTGTCCTGTAGTTTGGTGACTCACAGAGAAGGTGACTGCATCTTAATGAAGGGAACTGCCATGAGGGACGAGTCCCAAATGTTTCAGACTGGGAGGGTTTGTTCACGCACATCCTCAAAGTTATAAATGTAATGGAAAAATACATGCAAACAAATAATATTAGATTAGATTTTTATATTGCTTTTTAAAGGCACACAAAGCACTTTACATTGCATCCTACATTCATATACTTCTCATATATACTTTGTGATGCTGAGCTACATTCAATTACATCAGAGTAATCACATAAATTCTAATCTGAAATTACCTTAGGGACTTAAAGACATAGTTTTGTTTTTATTTTTATTTTTTTAACTAGGTGCATAAAGGTAGATAACTAAAGGCCCTAAAACTTAAATTTCTACAATTTACTAATATAGTTTACACAAAGCAAAAGATAAATGAGGTCAAAGCAAACACTTTGGAATGGAAATGAGGATAATAATCAAATGAAAAGGTATTCTCCTGCATGAAATTCAAAAAAAGTCAAAAGATTTCTGAACTCAATGAACACAAATTTCAACACAAAAGTGGAATGATGATCCTTCTACATATCCAAATATTTGCATAGATAAAAATATTTATATTTACAAATTTCTTTATAGTAATTTTATGCTTGTGTATTACAGAAAACATGCAAATTTGCCGTTTAATCACATTCCCAGGCTTGCATGCACATTTACAGCTTTAAGCATTCTTGGGACAAACAGAATATTTTTCACATGTGCACATAAGGCTATACATCTAAATATTCTTCCCACATACACACTGAGAAACAGTTTTACAATCCTTCAGACATGTTCAAGTAATGCTGCTACTCTGGGCTCTTCCATCTAGCTGTCTATTAGATTAAATATGAGATGAAGGCTTATCGATCTTTCTGTCCCTCTTTTGGACACAGTCTTCTGGTAAATACTGTGTAATGTTATTCTGAGACTGAAGCACCTACTCAGAGCTGTTATTTGTGCTGGAAGCAGATGTTGACTGAAAACCATGTAAAGTTAACGTAGTGTGCTGACTTCAGTCACATGTCTGGCAGCTTGTGTCCAGCACTGACTGAACTATTGTCCCTCTGTCAGCAAAATGTTTTGTTTTTGTTTTTTCCACTGGGTGGTTTATTCACCAAGCTTTGTGAGGCTTGACGTAGATGCTGGTGGCCCCTGGAATTTAATTGTACCAATCAAGTGATGGAAAAAACAGCAATAGCAATGACAACACAAGTTTAAAGTCTGCACTGATGACTACTTTTGATTTTCTTCAGCCAACACCCACACACAAGGTCACACATCAATCTCCGGTAGACACTGAGAATTTCTATCTTTCTCTGGTCACTTCACTAACACAAGTTCTGACACACACCAAGTGCGATGACATTCTGTTGTTAAGGTAATTTCCAGCTAAATCTGTCATGTTTTGAACTTGTCAGGTAATATCTGATGCTTGTCATGACATTTATGAAATCTATGCGAGTCATTCTATCTGGTCTATGGTCGATTGAAGGACCAAAGCATAGCAAAGGTCTGCCCTGCAAGCACAGTGCATGTGCTGCTTCATGTAGATCAAAACTGTGTGTTACTTGTGCAACGTGCCGCCATGCATGGCCATACTTTGAGTCACTGTCATGCATGTCATACTAACAAAGTAATCTAGAGGAAATCAACCAAGTGTCAGAGTAAAGAAAAAGACCATACAATTTTATTGCTTAGCATAGTGTGTTAAGTAGTGTTTTTGCTGTTTGACAACAAGGAGCAATGAATCCTGAAGCTACTGATGTTTTCTCTTGATTTTTAGTAATTAGTCAGAGCTAGGCAAACAATTACAGCTCTAAACTAGTTACATCATAAGGATGATGTCAGTGTTTATCTGCAACATTTAATAGAAACTTATTTACTTTGACCAACACATCTGATAAAGATGTATAATATAATTTTTATTATCACAGACTATTGGCTAGAGATATCTCAGCATGAGCCCACATTTGTTGCATCCTGTCAGGTTCTTGAACAGCATCCATCACAGGACCAGCCAGATGAAAGAAATCAAGTTCTCTTTTGCTTTTTCAAGCATTCAAAATTACTTAGTCACAGCTGGATCTGTCTGTGTATATAGAGGTATTGTAATTCTGCCTCTTTTCTCCAATCCAATCTCATGAATACACAGCTAGGATAGAAAGGGCACACTGATAATGCCCCCTATCCATTATGTATGCGTTTGTGAGTCTGACTCCAAGACTGCACAGTTTTATGTGTGTATTCAGTATACATTTTTAAACACATACAGATCAGTGTTTTTCCATGATAATGGCTCTATTACTTCTGTGTCAGGCATTTAACATATTCACAGACGCATTTCTTTCACCTTTTTATGGACCTTTTATGTTTGTTTAACACTCTGGCAGCAGGTTTCACAGCTTTTATCTGTGGGATTTTAACAGAGCACTTCCAGTAACTAAAATCTTGATGTATTAAAGTAGTTTTATATACGGCAGCAATTGGAAAGCACATTTAGACCTTAAGATTTTAGCCAATACTCTGGTTTCTAACTACCTGGAAGTCTGATGGGTTAAGTTTGGGGCACGATTTTCACTCTGAATCTTTCATTCCTGATCGACTCAAACAAACTTTGTTGATAAAGTGCTTTTCATGCTGAAGGCAACACAATGTGCTTTACATGATTAAAAAAATTCATTCATACACACATCAAGTAGAATTAATAACAATAAAAAAAGTCATTAAAATCTTTCACATGCACACACATGTATACACACACACAGAGCACCCAACCCCCCACAAACTCAATGTAGGCATAAAATACTAAAAGTGATAAACATCTGGCTTGATGCTGCTGTGAGGAAACACTACCATGGAGATCCATCCACACCAGGAGCCAGTCCACCCATGTCCACCAGAGGCAAACATCTCAATCAGGGCAGACCGGGGCCCACACCACGGCCATAAGGCTGCGGTGCAGGGCCTCAGCCACCCAGACAAGGGCAATCACCATGGCAACAACCGCGGTGATCACCCTTTTCTTTAATTAGCTGGAGAAAATATGTGAACATGTACAAAAATTATCCCATTTTTGACAGTGCATTTTTGCATGTCACTGTTTATAATACAGGGTGTGTATCCATTGTTTGACAAGCTGATTTAAAAAAAAAAAAAAAAAAAAACTGGGGTAAAAATAAGAGTACACTAGTAGTGATCTGGTGTGTTTCATTAACCCTTTAAGAACGAGGAATGAGATGACAAGTATAATTTTGTTAAAGGGTTAATAAACAATTAATAAATTAAAATAAAGAGAATAAGAAAAAAATAACCCTTTAATGAAGAAAATTAACAGATTTGAAAAAAATAAGACTTTTTGGATGAAACAATCTATTTACTGATGCTTTTAATCAGATTACTATAAAGAAAGAAATGGAGAGAAAATCTGTGACTGGACCTTAATTGTATTTTTCTTCTAATTCTTTGTTTATAAGAAAATATTTACAGAATGCATTACATGTAAGGATAATGAAGGATATTTAAGCAATGGCCCCATTTTAAAATACAGTAGGTTGGGTTATAGACAACACATCAACCCTGTTGTTTATTTCAAAGCAAAGTGTCAAACTGCTCTTCCTGACCAAGACATTTTGATGTTACATGAAAAGAACTGATTAAAATTGCATAATGAGTGCATATAAAACAGCATTTCAATAAACATTTTCTCTATATATCCTCAGCTTTCCATACCATTCTTACCATTTTCCTCCTCTTCCTCCCCATCTTCTGTTGCTCCCCTCCTCTCTTTTCTTATTTCATCCCTTCGCTGGCTTTATTCTTGATTTATGACTAGTAGCCGTGCTCATATGCTCATGTTGTCTTGAGGCGGAAAGAGAGGATGGTATTTCATCAGAGGGCCTGCAGGTCACACACACAAGCATACACACACAAATGATGTGTACTCATAGCAAGAAACACAGAGCACAGTGCAGCTGTGTGCATCCAGCTGCTTTAACTACAACAAAAGGGGGGAGGAAAATAAAGAATACTGCTGTAGTTCGCCTTTACAAAAAGCTTTACATACACCACAGAGAAGAATCATTATAGACATTATTAATTTATGCATGGGCATAGAATTGGCTTGAGATGGTAAGGACATGTCCCTATGAATATCCAATATTTTCTTAGTTGTCTCTTTCACTTTTCATTGCAAAAACAGCTAAGAAATCTGTGCTTTCTATCTGCAGAACCCTGCTCTATGTTCTGCCTTACAGCCCATTTTAATTAATATGATTGACATTTGTTGACAATGTAATTGGCCTTCCTGCACTTTTACTCTTTAGGCTTTCCTGATGTGCAACAGTTGACTTGTTTTATGTTGGTGTTTTTATTTCCATTTGTGTTTCTATTTTCACATGTTGTCTCCGGTGTTGTGTGTGCTTTTGAGTGTTCTCTTGTGCAGTGCGCTGACCAACAGTTTCTGTTTTTAAATGTGCTTTATAAATTAAGTTGCCTTAAAAGAGCTAGCATGTGCTAGTGTTAGTTAGCGGAAGAGAGTGGTGCTAGCACTGAATATGTCTTCTATCAGAGCTTCAGGAGCACAGAAAAGAATGGTGGTAGTCATCAGTAGTTTTTTTAGAGTGAGTCAACACACGTTTAATTCACAAATACTCAAACCTTAAACCACTATTTAGTTATTAACAATAGTGATAATAGTGACTAAGTCAAAAAGCTTTTTTCCATGTATCAGTGTTCTTTTGTCAGGTGACAAATTCAAAGCTACCCGGGGGGGTAGGGGGGGAGGGGGTACTCAAGTACTCAATGTTAACTTGGTTTACATGATTAATTGAAATGTAATCAGTCATAATACTGAAGGGCTTGCCCTTCACACAATATTGTACAGACTAAAAACATTTTTTTTCACAGGACCCCCCTACCCCAAAAAAATCGATATTAATATTTTTGACATGTTTTAGTATTAAAACAGGAAGCAGAAGAAGAAAAAGAAGAAACAACATAGATTTAATGCAACTGCAATGACTCAAAGTTTTGTTTTTTTTTTTCTTCAGATGATGTGCTCTGAAACAGTGGTTCATCACTGGGTTTGTAATTCTGTTAAATGGCATATTTTCCTTCCACGTTTCTATAAGTAGGTGATTTTAGTGGATGTCTTGTACTGTGTGATTAAAGTATATATCTGGGATGTTGATGATTGCCCTGTAGTGCAGAGTGCTTTCTTGCCTGGAAAACAGTTTACAGTGCATCTGGAAAGTATTCACAGCGCTTCACTTTTTCCACATTTTATTATGTTACTGCTTCATTCCAAATTATATTAAATTAAGCTCTTACCTCAAAATTCTACACACAATACCCCATTATGACAAGGTGAAAAAAGTTATTTTTTTAAGTTTTTGAATTTATAAAAAATGGAAAACGAAGAAATCACATTTATATAAGTATTCACAGCCTTTGCTTAATACTTTGCTGATCCACCTTTGGCAGCAATTACAGCCTCAAGTCTTTTTGGATATGATGCTACAAGCTTAGCACACCTATCTTTAGGCAGTTTCGCCCATTCTTCTTTGCAGTACTTCTCAAGCTCCTTCAGGTTGGATGGGAGACGTCTATGCACAGCCATTTTCAGATCTCTCCAGAGATGTTCAATCGGATTCAAGTCTGGACTCTGGCTGGGCCACTCCAGGACATTCACAGAGTGGTTCTGAAGCCACTCCTTTGAGATCTTGGCTGTGTGCTTTGGATCATTGTCCTGCTGAAAAATAAACCGTCGCCCCAGTCTGAGATCTCGAGCGCTCTGGAACAGGTTTTCATCCAGGATGTCTCTGTATATTTCTGCAGTCATCTTTCCTTCTATCCTGACTAGTCTGCCAGTTCCTGCTGCTGAAAACATCCCCATAGCATGATGCTGCCATCACCATGCTTCACTGTAGGGATGGTATTGGCCTGGTGATGAGCGGTGCCTGGTTTCCTCCAAACATGACGCCTGGCATTCACACAAGAGTTCAAGCTTTGTCTCATCAGACCAGAGAATTTTGTTTCTCATGGTCTGAGAGTCATTCAGGTGCCTTTTGGCAAACTCAAGACTGGCTGCCATGTGCCTTTTACTAAGGAGTGGCTTTCGTCTTGCCACTCTACCATACAATCCTGATTGGTGGATTGCTGCAGAGATGGTAGTCCTTCTGGAAGGTTCTCCTCTCTCCACAGAGGAACGCTGGAGCTCTGCCAGAGTGACCATCGGGTTCTTGGTCACCTCCCTGACTAAGGCCCTTCTCCCCCGATTGCTCAGTGTAGACGCCGGCCAGCTTTAGGAAGAGTCCTGGTGGCTCCAAACGTCTTCCATTTATGAATGATGGAGGCCACTGTGATCATTGGGACCTTGAAAGCAGCAGAAATTTTTCTGTATCCTTCCCCAGATTTGTGCCTCAAGACAATCCTGTCTTGGAGGTCTACAGACAATTCCTTCGACTTCATGCTTGGTGTTTGTGCTCTGACATGCATGGTCAACTGTGGGACCTTATATAGACAGGTGTGTGCCTTTCCAAATCATGTCCAATCAACTGAATTTACCACAGGTGGATTCCAATTAAGCTGTAGAAACATCTCAAGGCTTATCAGTGGGAACAGGATGCACCTGAGCTCAATTTTGAGCTCCATGGCAAAGGTTGTGAATACTTATGTAAATGTGATTTCTTCGTTTTCCATTTTTAATAAATTCAAAAAATCTTAACAAAAACTTTTTTCCCCTTGTCATAATGAGGTATTGTGTGTAGAATTTTGAGGTAAGAGCTCAATTTAATATAATTTGGAATGAAGCTGTAACATAATAAAATGTGGAAAAAGTGAAGCGCTGTGAATACTTTCCGGATGCACTGTATGTGAAACAAAAATACCAACAGATGTCTTTAACCCATGAAATTAAAGAAATCATTAAGTAAAATATCACAGTATTGAGTTTAACCAAAACAAACAAAAATAAAATGAAAATAAAAGCCAAACTGCAAAGTTATCAGGGGTGAAGTTATCTGACATATGCTGGCAGTATTGTGAGTGTGTGCGCTTCAGGTGTGCTCCAAACCCGTGAGAGCAAATAGACTTGGTTGACATTTGAATGTCAGACAAGAAATGGTTTAAACAGCTGCCTTAATAACAGAAGAAGGCAGGGAGATTAGTGTTCCGCGGACATTATCACCTATCCAAAATGTGGCCTTACTTCAGTGCTTAGTCATGCCAAAATTTATCATCTTTAGATGTTTTAAACTGCTGGTGTCAAGTTTGATAACCTAAAAAAGGAGAAATGAAAAATAAAGGAGAAAAGAAAGCTTCTGGGAACACCTGTGAATTTTGTAGCCCTTGCCTTTTCAGTAGAATTCATCATCAACACTGTTGAACTTAATGATCATTATTTCAGCAAATTTATCTTTTTTTTATTTCTCAAGAATGAGCAAACCTTTACATAAGAGCATGACCACATGGAAAGATTAAACTGAAGACCAGCTGATTATCATCAGAATTCAGGAGGGACCAGTTCTGTCTGACATTACCATAAAATTGCTTATTTTTTCCCATCCGCACTGGACATAAGCATGTTGAAATGTTTTAAATATTTAAGAAAAAAGCCTTGAATACTGTTTTTGTAAATGATAAATATTTTGATATTAACAGTGCCTGCCTACAGAGTTGCAAAGATAATGTCAGTGTGTGATCATGTTTATTTTCACATGGTTTGGAAAGAAATTAAAGGGAGGCAGGCTGCAGATTAAATTGTAATCTTACATGTGCATTTTTATGAGCAGGGCTCCGTGCAAGATACTGGCAGGCAAAGAATACATGGAATGACATAACCCAGTAGCCAGCAAAGTGTATAGAAACATCTGTGCAGAATATGGACTGAAACCCTTTGATCACAATGGGAAACATCTCCCAAGGTGGTGGAGAATGAGAGGGCTAAGATCCTGTAGGACGTCCAGATACAGACCAACAAAATGGTGGTGGCCAACCAACCGGACATTGTGATCATGGATAAGCAACAAAGCCGTAGTGATCCATGTAGCCATTCCAAACGATGGATATATCAGGAAAAAGGAACACGAGAAACTGGAGAAATACCAAGGACTCAAGGAAGAACTGGAGAAAGCCTGGAAGCTGAAGGCAACAGTAGTACCAGTGGTCATCGAAGCACTGGGGCCGTGTCCCCCACACTGGGGAAGTTGCTCCAACAGAGACCTGGAAAAACATCAGACATCTCCATAAGTTTGCAACCATAGTAAATAATCTTTAAATAGAAATGTTGCTTTTCTTTGCAGAAAATATCAGCAACATAAACGGAATTTTAAGATAAATCTGAGACAGATAAAAACATGAATGAGAGAAGTTATTGCCACTATGGTAATGTAATGTCTGCTGTCATGTAAAATAGTATGTTAAGTGCAGCAATCCTCAACTTTATTGATCTCTTTGTTTCTCAAAATTGCATCAACTGGAGAGGGCCGGCATAAAGGAAACTCATACACAAGCATATTCAGACACACAGTGGGAGTATAACAAACTTGAGTGAACAGCCATAAATCAATGCGGGTTGTGAAGTCAATGAGCTGCTGCTGTTCAAGAAAAAAGAGACCATGAATAGAAAATCTCAGCCAGTAAACATCTGTTTACTTAATCATTCATCTCTGCTGGCTGTGCACAGAAGCTTCTATTAAAGCAATCGTTTTTGTCTGAGACTAGAAAAATGAGTGTGTGTGTTTGCATGTCTACCATGCTTGATTTTTCTAATTATGCCATTCCATTATTTCTACATGCTAACTGCTGCTGTTAAGCACAATTATCTACTAGATTAGAAAGATGTTTTTTATCCACCAAAGACAATAGTTCTGTGTAAGTGCGTTGCATTCAGAAAAGATTGTGATGAGCATGAAATTAATTCCTCCACATAAATCCATGGTAATTCAGATGTAGCTGATCAGTTGAAATACTGAGATTAAACAAATCGTCATTCATCACAACTTCTGTCAAAACGCATTAAAAGGAATGTTGGAAAGTATTTTTAATGCCCTTTTATTTTGCAACAAAAATGCAAACCATTAAGGTGACAGGATGTCACATAGGTCTCGTACTCTGAGGGATATTTCCTGGCACATAACACACCAGATGTCACCTTTTCAATCCTGTGACTAAGTTGGAGCATTTCCATGACCTAAAAATGTCAAACTGTCCAAATTTGGAATTGTTTCTAAAAACAATTTATCTACAAGTCAGAAATTCATCCATCTACATTTTCTTTAACACTCAAATTCAGGGTTGCAGGGAGGCTGGAGCCTTTCTCAGCTGTTATCAGATAAGAGGTGGGGTACACCCTGGACAGGTCACCAGTCCATTACACACACTGATTTCAGACTTATTTGCACTTACTGTACTGGTCGGGCCCACTTTGTGCTCTTAAGAATACTTGAGGGTGCATGGGAGTTTGCTCAACTAGTCTATAGATGCTCTGCTGACTTGGAGAAGGCAAACAGCCATGTCTCAAGAGATCTGCAGAGGAAGTGTTGTGAAAATTTTGAAGCCATAAAATTCAGGCCCTGACAGCAGTCAGACCTCTGACAGGTCAGGTCAGTAAGAAAGTATTCTTTATTACAACAAGTTGCTTGGTCTGGCAACACAGATGACACTCTGACCCTCTGTCAGGCTGTGTGTACGGTACAATAGTACTATGCTGCAAACAAACACAACATTTTCCTTTGCTTATAGCTGAGCTACAATTAACCTGGAGTGTGAGGTCTTATGTTATAGATGTGTCAGTCCCTGCACAACATAGAAAAATAATGGGAGGGCACCACCTCACACTTATAGCAAATTATAAGACATGACCAACAAAAAGAGGCTTTAATTACCTAAGAATCTCCAAGTTAGCTTAACTTTCACATGTGATCCTTTGATTTTTTTCTTTTTTAATTTTCCACTAAACAGATTAGAACAATTTGCATTTGCCCCTTATGACTGATATATATTCATATTGATCTTATACTCCACCTACATTTAATTTCAGACACAATGTTGTTGGAGGCTTACCATACATGCTGACAATACACAGCATGAAAGTTCTGCATCTAGGTCACCAGTTATGACTAATCCTATACCACTAACCATGTTTCCAGTTACCATGTGAACTGAAAACATGGTTAGGGTTGTTCCATTGCTAATATTCAATGGAAGTGTTCTTGTTTTTTGTGTTTTTTCCACACACTCTGGCTTTGCACCCCATGCATAAACTGTGTGTAGCAAAGCAAGCTACAGATGGCGTCTGCGGGGCAAAAAATTAATGCAGCACACTTCAATTTTCAGATTTATGAAAGCATGCGCACACACGTCCTACACCTGTTACCGTTTATAAATCAGAATCAACTCTAAAGCAGGCGCACAGGAGGAAACGCCTTTCCACACCCACATGGTGGCTATAAATGGTCAGTTGAATGCCTATAATTAATATTCATCACATCATTTCCATTATGGCTCGGAATTTTCCAGCATGGCACAACAATTACAAAAGCATTGTGTAAAAATAAATAAACAGAGGAAATCCACCTCTTGTGTGTTTCATAAGCGTTGGATCACTTCTAAACACTCCAGTCTGTCCCACTCTGCTCTCAGAATAAATGACCAAAACTTACTTTTTACATTTTCTTTTACTGACTGGCTAATGTTGGCAGGAGACTCTCCACCTCAGTATTTCCTTGATTTTATTCTGTATTGTTGATGTCGCAGTTTCCCGTTTTCCCATATTTTGTGCATACGCCAGGGTCAGAGTTTGCATGGAGGTAGGAACATTTTCCCACCAAGTGTGGGTTTTATAAATCCCAAAAGTTGACTATATTTGGCGTTCGCCGATTATTGTACCTACGCCAGCTTCATGCATGAGGCTATCCAGGATCCTCGGTGTCAGCATCCCACAGTCCCCCCTGTCATATTACTAGCAGGCATCCTCACTGTGTTACAACCTCGTCTCACAATCCAGGGGATAGGGATCAGTAACAAAACGAGGTGGACCAAACATAAAGATTTATATAACAATTTTATTACAAAACCTGGTTCAAAGGAAAAATACAACAACAGGTGTCCAATAGTCGGTATATCTAGTCCGGTAAAAGTAAAAAGAAACACGATTAACAAAAGGTGTCCTCAATTGAGGTTAACGATTAACAATTACAATGATAAACAAACACCTCCAAACTTTTACCTTAGTTTTTTTTTCATTTTTGCAAAAAACAAATTATCAAATTATCAGTAAACCAATGGCTGAACTTGTTGACCTATCACGGAAATTTAGAAAAAGTAACTTCGTCTCTCAAGAGCAAAGAAACTCAAATTTAAAATCCCAGCCATAGCAGTCGTCTGTATGTGTCTGGATCTGAAAGCCTGTTTTTTTTTTTTTTTTTTTTTTTTTATACCTCCTGGGGTCTTTTGAAAGCTGATGGAAGGTGCAGTTTTTTTTAATTGTTCCCAGTTCTTCATAATAATGAAGTATTTGCTGGATTATACATTTGTCTCAATTGCTTTATTGCCAGTAAAGAGTCCACTTTGAAGCCGAGGCCTACTGAGCCTCCCAGCCTGAGCATTGAAAGCTGCGGGTCTGGATGACTTTGCTTTGGGCTGGTTCTTACAGATAGAACAATGTATTCATGCTGATGCATTTATACCAAACATTTCAAAGATTTCTAAGGGAGCCCCACAGAGTGCACAAAATGAGTTTTGTTTTAACTGTACTGAGAGTAAAATACTTTATAGTGTTTTAGACTACGGGGACACGATTTATAGTTATGTTTAACCATCTCACCTCAGTCATCTTGATTCTGTTTATCATCCCTCCTGACATTTCATCTATAATTCCTTAATCAGCACACACCACTGTGTTCTTTATCAGATCTCCTGACCTTTATTGACACTAAGGGGTAAACATCCATGAGTCTACAAATCTAATTGTTGTGTTTGAGTAGCTTCTTAATATCAATAACTTTATTAATGCGTATTCATGGAGACTGCAGTGCCTTCTTGTTCAGAGAAGGTAGTCTCAAGGAACATCGTGGTTAAATAAATGAATGAAATACTACGTTTAAATTGGTACTCCTTGTCACAAATGCTGACATGCAGGAGATTGTGTGTAAGTGGCTTTGCTCTGTTAAGTGACCCTTTTGACAACTTCTGCGGCACCGCAACAGTAACTGCAGTGACAAGTCTTTACCTGCTGACAGTGACAGCATAGGATGATTAGCAAGGAGCCCCACGCAGATTAATGTCAGAGATAACATTACGCTTGTTTTGATCCCCGAAGTCATTAGAGAACTTTAGCCTGTTAATGTTTAACTGTTCAACTAAAAGATAAATTCATGCTGGTGTAGATTATTAGTTGGGTTGTTATAATTTAATAGTATTCAAAGAGCAGCCTTTTTTCTGCTCTGGGATTTTTAACCACATTAAAGCAAGAGCTAAATAACCAGGGTATTTTGTTTGTTCTTTAAAGCTGGAGCTAAATGTTTGTTTGTTGCTGCAGCACAGAGAGGCAGCAGCTGGGCCGTGATCAGCGGGGAGTTTGTTTTACAACAGTGCTGCCACAGTGGAGGAGCTTTGTGACAGTCATGTGGTTGAGTGATGGGATGGCTAGAGGCAGAGGACTGTATCAGTTGGACAGGGATAAAGGTTTATACTTTGACTGGGAGGCATGACGCCTGGAGAGGTCGACCACCTGGATGAGTAGATGAGCATCTGATGTGGAGGGGCGGATACTGTGAAGGAGAAATTACAAAGGGCAACTTCTAATGGGAAGTTTTCTGCAGAAATTTCACTTTTTTTTTTCTTTCTCTACTCACATCCACATAAAGGCATGTAAATGATACCTGACCACTCACACTCAGGCACAGAGAGTGGCCCAAAATTGTACTCGAGTAGTATTAATTGTAAATAATACAAGTAGAAGTAAAACGTACCCATCCAAAGATGAATCAAGTTAGAGTAAAATGTATTTGGTGAAGGGACTGCTCAAGCACTGACTGGATCATTATTTTTTGACTTTAACCTATTTTATTAATATTTTTTGGCCCAAAAATACACAAAAATAATTAATTCTGAACTGAACTAATATTTGTTACAATAAATACCCACAAACACCAGTTTTTCCTCTTTTTTAGTAAAATTAGGAGTATATGAAAAGAAATGCAGTGCTTGTCCATCTCAGTTTGATGCTCACTTTTTTTTTTAATATTATTATTATTAAATTACAACCATTATATCTCTGATTGAATATGGTCTATCAGCAACAAACAAAACGTAGCCGGTGATAGGGTGCACACAACACAAAATACACAAATGTGTATTTTGTCATACAAGTTTTGTAGTAAGTCTTCAAGTCTTTAATTTAACTTAGGATAGTTGGTTTTATATTATAATATTTTACTGCATTATTTATCCCCATGTAGCTCTAATGTTTTTATTTTTATCTGATAGTTCACTATAATATTCTTTTTTATGCCTGAGTTATGCTGGGATTACACCAAACCATTTTCACAATGGCAGACTAAGAACAGAAGTCTTTAGGAAATCTTAGGAGTCTTACTGGAGTCACAGCGCGCTCCCGCCATCTCGATTGTTAGGTTTAAGGCGGTAATCTGCGCGGTTTAATGTCAATCTTTCCCTAGTCTTGGGTCTGTGATGAAGTCGCAGTGATGAAACACAACCAATAGATTAACTCTGACAACAGCAGAAACAGGAATCCAGTCAAAACACCTGCAAAAACGGACGAAAAAAAGAAAAAGACGGAACAAGAAGCGTCGATGAAACGTCGTCGGTGGACCGTCCAGAAAGAGGAGCGGATGGTTATTAAGAAGTAAATTTCTGCTGTTGATTATTTATGTTAAAGTATAATGATCTAACAAATGAGAGGAGAATAGAAACTCATTCATCCCTCCAGATTCTGATGAATCGGTGTAACACCTGGTGGAGATGCAAAGGTGCACTTAATAGTGATGGGTAATTCCTTATTGATCCTGGAGCGAAACTCTCCGGTTGTTTGCTTTGCTGAGGGCAGATCAGCCCTGTTCCATATCAACTGTCCATCATATCACAAAAAATGCTAAAAGAATCTAGTAGTAGTCTTGTAAATAGTGATTCACAGTCTTTGTCAAACCTCAGTCTGAGACTTAAAACTCTAAACATTTGTCTTTAGATGTGAGCAGGTGTGAGCTGGTAGTTTTCTGGAGTCTTTTGCAAATCTTTTAAAAGTCTTCTGGTGTAAACCCTGCATAACACATAATCATCCATGAAGACTGTCCATGTTGCCACAGCATTGCAGCTTAAACTATTTTTGAATGCACCGCCTTCTGCAGTCTGTGAACACCAAGCAGAAGATGAAGTGCTAAAACACATTATTTCTGGGGGTGTTGCTCCAGAGAAAGAAAGTTTACAGCATTAATGAAAACCCAATCGTTCCCCTTTTTTTCCCTCAGCGTTTTACTGGCTGCTTTCTTGCAGAGATGATTTTCAGCAGTGGCCCTCTGCAGGACACTGAGTGGCCTCCCCCTAAATGAAGCCATTAAATTCTACCATGAAATTTTATAAATGCTTTGACTTCAGAATAAATTGGTGATCAGAAGAATGATGAGAAGCCTGCAAACAAATGTAGGTGGAAGTCAGTTATTTAAACTTATTAGATCCAAATCTAGAGCAATTTGATTTGAACTTCCAATAAACAAAAAGAGAAAAACTGATGCTGCAAAAAATTCAAATACTGTAACAGAGCCAAGCATATTGTCATGTTCTGTGAGTTTTTGGTTTAGGTTTTGGTAGTTTTCTTGTCATGTCATGTACCTGTTGTGTTTCCCTCTGGTTCGTCGTGTTTATTTAAATCTTGTTCCTGCACCAGTCTGCCTCCTGCCTCATCAGAATGCATTTGGGTCCTCACATCTGACACATATGTAAGATCAAACAGCAACAACCACATAATCAATCCTCATAAATAATGGAATAAAACAATCCAATAGATAGATAGATAGATAGATAGATAGATAGATAGATAGATAGATAGATAGATAGATAGATAAAGTAGTAAACGCAGGGATGAAATATCTTTTTAATTGATTTGTCCTATATTTTGGCAGACTACATAAATGACTATACTGCTGTTGCTGTGTGACTGACTACTGCTTTAATAAAAGACTGCAGCTGGTTTGGAAACATTTTTTCTAACATAAATGAGTTCACATTAGCAACTGATCTCACGGGAATGTCAGTGTAACATTTCAGGGAGACCACTTCTTTTTCCCTTTCTTTCTGTTTGATCTAGAACCATATACTTGAAAAACTTTCAAATTGTGTTGCCAGAAGGGGCAAAAGAAACGTAAAGAATAACAGAATATGACCCTCATGTGAACTACTCCTTTTGTAGTAGCAGTACAATATCTCAAAATGACATTGACGTGGCCCCTGTTTGAGCTGCCAGAGGAAGGACGTCAAATATATTGTCTCTTTTCGTAGAGATAACCACTAGAGATCCTCATCTGAAGTTCTAATCCAATCAGAAAAAAGCCAAGTTGAGCCATAACAAGGACGGAGAGCCACTGAGTTTTCAAACTGAAACAGTCATAAATGTGATTTGCTCATATTGTTCAATATATCTCATAATTCTGTCCTTAAAAGCAACGTACAAAAAGCTGCATGAGGGTTGCATGGACCAGCTAAATGCTAAGACCAACAAATGTCCGTCACCCCAGCTGGGTTGCACTCCAAATGACATACAAAAAAACTTGAAAAATAAAAATACACTAAAAATTAGAATAACTAAAATATAACTAAAGCACACTAAAATAATTAAACGTAAAAGAATTAACATAACTGTTCTCCCAGTAAGCCAGAAAGTGGTCAACCACTTCAGTCACTGCTGAATTTAAATCTGAACTGTGTCCTGTATTGTTGTAAATATTCATGTTCTTTCTTTTTTTTTATCAAATACCATTAACGCACTACATATTTTTTGTTTTGCTGGCCTAGCCTTCTTTAATACAATTTAATTTACTCTGTTTCATGTTTTCTATCTGTTACAAAATAGTTTTGTATAAAAAAATTAAATAAAATAAGATATTCTTGCTAAAATAGACAAACAGTGGTGATGAAATAAACAACGCATCAGTCTCAGCTGACAGCTGAACACACAAACAAACTTCAGACAAAAGTGCATGTTTGGCTCTGTTTTAATAAAGCTCGTCTTCTGAGCCGGCACTAACTAGCATGCTTGCTTCAGGCTTCTTTATGCAGACTGCTGTGACACCATCTTTGAAGAAGGACGAGGCAGACTGATGCATTGCACCCTAAATTGATGCCAATTGCATCTGCCACCAGGAGTGTGAAGGGAGATAAAAAAGAGACAAAAGATGAGGTAAATAACTCAAACATTGCATTAGTAATGACAATAACATCTTGACACACAAATCCACTTGGAAGCCTAGAATTTAAAAGGCTTTTATTATTCTTTGATAAATGTGCAGTTACACTAACTTCTCCCCTTATTTTATTTAAATTATACAGAGCTGTTTTTAAATTGCATCATCTACTTCTCAAATTTAGACCAGTTGTCTTCTTTGTTGGCAAATTGGCTCTGTTGTATGTAACAGCCTGTATCTCTGTAGACAGGAAAACAAATCCTAATCTGGAACATTTCCTTTCACAGTCTTACGTTTGATTTTTATGATCTTAATTATTTGCTGTATCAATGCTTCTTGGCCATCCATCTTACACTTTTGGAGAGTCTATTTTTGTTTAAATTGTGCAACACATGTAAAGAAAATGTATTTGTAGGATGACTGGATATCTAAATCAACACAATGACTGCTTTGAACATACTCATACATTAAAGATGCTTCAGAACAATAACTGATACCAGATGACTCAGTCCTAAGGCACATTCATCCATCCACCCACCTACCCTGCCATCCTTTACATACAGATAATTAAATATACTATAAATGTTTCATTTCATTTCTGCTGCCATGCTGTTTTTTTCTTTGTACGTTATTTTCCATTCATAAAACATAAAAGCATAAAAGAATACCAGAGTTCACAGAAAAACCAGTTGTTTTCTACAATAAAGTATTAAAGAATAATCTCATGCCAAACCCAGTACGCTAACATTTTGTATAAGTGTCATTGATGAACTATTCAGTAAAAGAGCAATATAACAGTTATAAAAGCCTAAAAAATCCTTCATGTTCTGACAAGTGTTTCATCCTGTAACTTAACTGTGAAGATAAATCAGTGATATTTAGCTGCAAATATCTATGCAATTCCCATAAAAATAAAAATGCACTTGGCTAAAGAAGCTGCTTACATTCAAAACACTCCCCAGGCTCTGATTGGTCAGTTCCTCTTACCTGAGCACTGCTAATAACTACTCATAATCTTAACTAAAGATTGATGACCAGACATCTCTACATCGACTGCAGCTTGCCCAAAATGCTGCTGCTCGGTTGCTTTCAGGGACAAGACGGTGTGATCACATCACCCCTGTGTTTGCCTCCTTGCATTGGCTTCCTGTTAGTTTTAGGACCAAGTACAAGATTTTATTAATTGTTTTTAAAGCCTTAAATGGTTTGGCTCCCTCATATTTGTCAGAGTTGTTACACCAGCATGCTCCAGCCAGGACATTGAGGTCCTCTTCACAGCTCCTACTGAAGGTCCCAAATGCCAGACTTAAATCCAGGGGCGACAGAGACTTCGGCCCGGTCTGTCGCTGGTTTTAAGTCTTTACTCAAAACCTACTTCTTTGCACTGGCATTTGAACAAAACTGAGCTTGACATTCGAGTGTTTTATTATTTAGTTTTATTCTAGTTTTTAATTTTTATCAGTTTTTATTTCTGTTTTTATTTCCATTGGTTTTTGTTGTTTTATTGTGTAGTGTTTTAATTTTAACTGTGGAGTGTTTTTTGTTCTATTGTTCAGCACTTTGGGCAACTGCTGTTGCAGAAAACGTGCTATATAAATAAACTTGAACTTGAACAAAGTGTAAAATGTGAGGAAGGATTTTATCAAATATAGTACTAGTACACGCTCCCGAGTCCAGACTTAGCAATCTTTTACAGAGACCATGACCATGTGT
The DNA here is from genome assembly GCF_017639745.1 of Melanotaenia boesemani. Classification (NCBI taxonomy): domain Eukaryota; kingdom Metazoa; phylum Chordata; class Actinopteri; order Atheriniformes; family Melanotaeniidae; genus Melanotaenia; species Melanotaenia boesemani. The sequence continues at coordinate 7,846,227 of NC_055701.1, forward strand.
ATAAAAAAAAAACCTTTAGGACCACAAATCTTCTTTGTTGATGTTGGGACAGATGGTGGAGTAAAAGTGATAACTGCACTGATATTTGCTTTACTTTAGTCAGTTGAGCCTACGGGTGGTGAAGATTTTCATTTTTCATGTTTTTTTAAATAACAGAGGGATTATAGATGCTGGACACTGTAAAATGGAAAATTGGTTTTAATAGAACATATCAAGTAGATATCACTTTATTTTAATATAGTTGCTAGTAATACTAATCTTACAGAAGTCATTTGAACTTTGGAGGGCAAGGCAGTGAATAAATTAACATACTTAAGGGCGGGATCAGGATTTCCAACAATGCTGTTCTTTAGCAGCTTAGTAATAGTTAAAATTACCCAGTATATTTTGAAAGCACTTTTTTGTTTTTATTTAATTTTATTTTTTTAATCAATAATTCAAATGACGCAAAAAGGTTTAGATTAATTATCCAGGCAACTGCTGCACCGTCACAGAGACATGTGGTCTGCTCTCTGTGGTCTGCACTATTGATTTTTAGAAGTTTGTTTAAAAGGAAAAGAAAACCAACATTCAGCTCCTGGTGTCCTGTTGATGTGGTAATGAGGCAAGGCTGCTTTGGTAGATAACAACACATACATGGGAATAAAAGTAAACATTTAGATGCGTACAAAATGCATTCGTTTTGTAGCATTAAAGTTTAATCGAGCAATCCAGCTGATCACAAATCAAACACACCATCTAGATCTCAGTTTTTGAACTGAGGACTGACACTGAATGATTTCTATGTTTCTCTGCTTCCAAACATCTTGTTCAAATTAAATCTTCTGCTGAAGTCTCAGGGATGATCCTTTGGCTGAATCGGGCATGATGAAGCAGGGAAATATAAAACCATGCAGGGCAGTATGCTGATGTAGATCACTGATGTAAGATAGAAATGCACTTTGTCAGTTTCCAAAACCAAAGTTATAGGAACAACCTGTTCACAGAAACAAGTCTTTAACTTGATTTAATTTTGTTCTGTGTGCATATTACTTTCTCCAGCTTCTTTTCCTTTTCGGCATTGTAAGCACAGCATAGTTCATTGCTGCATTTGTGTTAAAAATACATCACAATTACTGTTAACCCTTGTAATCTATATGTTGACTTGAATGCACTCATCCTATTTGACCATTCATTTTACACATGCATACTTAAACTATAATGTGTTAAAGTGGAAGTGGCAATTAAAATGTAGAAAATATAACATGAACTCAATCATTTTAACACCAAAGATATCAAAAAGAAACATGTAGACACATAAGAGAAGAAGATGTAGCACAGTTTTTTTTGGCCAAAATAACCCAAGAAAGAAAAAAGCCCCAGAAATGTCTGAAACCAGTTATCAGCCTTTTACATACTTCCATGACAGGGCAGATTATTTACATATTTTGTGAACATAAAATGCATGTTGTACTTTATGAATAGACTAATTATTAGTAACCTACTGAAACACAATTGCTGATCATTTGCTTCCTGATGAAGAAATGAAAATGTAAATTTTTGTTGTGGGAGTGCAGAAGTTCTCTGTTTTTACCTCAATCTATTTTTATTAGATCAAATACCTAGTCTGCTAATTTCAGTTTAGCTGATGAAAACAACCTTTCCTGCGGTAAAGGTTACTTGGCAGTATTTTGAGTCCCAGAAATTGTATGAAAGCTAAATGTTAGAAATGTTGGTATATTAGTTGATAATGAGATTAACACTCTTAAAACTTTTGAGACTTTATCCTTCCTGCTCATTCGAAGTAAGTGTTATGATGCCAGAAACTCTGAGAAATTAGAATGTCAGAGGCACACAGTGAATGGATGGAAAACATTAAGGACGTAGGCATTTACAGCTTTGCATGTGTCTGTGTTTTTGTGTGGATAATATGGACTGATGACACATTGATTTACTTAAGTGCAATACGTCAAGCAGCTGAAATCAATCACTGACACCGCGGGTGACCCACCCACACACACACGCACGCACACACACACACACGCATATAACATTTTCAGCATTATACACATGTTGGCTCAGTGTGTGGCACTGATTCAGTCAGGGTCCTGTGGAGCTAAGTGGTTTTGACAAAGTGCTTTCTTGTTGACACTGTGGGGTGTGTTAAGGTTTTGAAGCTGAAACTCACATCAGTTTCATTACTAAATAAAAGCAGTTACAACAAACAGTGAGTCATCTTTGCCTCACACACAAGAATACTCAGTATCACCTCTCGTGTAAATGCAAACCGGTATGTAGACGTCTGGTTATGTGCTGAAAAGTCTACAGTCCTGCAGGTATATGAAGGTTTAAAAAAAAAAAACCTCAAAACGTTTTGTTTGAATTGTTTCTTTGTGTTTTTCTGCTTTTGCTGTTACTTAATATATCATTGCAGTTATTGTCTGTCTGTGGTTATTAAATGCTTCTTTGATGTTTTCTAGGGTTTTTTTTAGATAATTGTAGTCTCTTTGAAGTGAATATAGAGCAATTTGGGGTTTCTTTGAGGAAATTATCTGTTTTTGGTCCTGGGTGTCTTTAAAATCATTAGGCTATGCATAGCTAGGTTTTCTTTGGATTTTTTTTTTTTTTTTTTTTTTTTTTTGGTTGCTTAGCAGTTCTTTGGTGTTTTCGTGTGAAATTATTTTGCATCTTTGATCTTATCTCTGCTGTTTTTGGTCTTATGTGTCTGTTTGTAGTAATTTTGAGTCTTTTGAAAGCAGTTTTGCATGTTTTTTGTGCTGTTTTGTACCATATTTTGTGGCTCAACAATCACTGTGGTGGCTTTTTGTAAAATGGAAAGATGACGCATATTCACATAAAATAGTTAAATGTTATACTATATGTTACGGCTGTCACCCATTTCGTCTAATTACCCTGCTCATCTTGTATGCAAATCCCCGTGTTTCATAGCCTGGCTGGGATTGGCTCCTCGTCACCACACCTGCTTCACCTTCTCCCTGATTCGCTGCCCTCTGGACCAATCACTGCTGTTGCTGATGCCTCCTTCCAAGGATAAAAGAGCACGGCATCCCCTCATCCTGCAGCAACTGTGATCTGGTAGACTGCTTCCCCACTTTGCAGAAACTGCTTGTTAGTCTGGTTGTGCTTTGATTCATATTACATTGTGTCTGACTGCTGAGGTCTAGTGTTGAGCCTCTCAGGCTTTTTGCTTGGGTTTGGTGTGATCATTATAGTGATGGGCAGGTGAAGCCTCGTGAACCATTTAAGCTTTTCATCAACTTGGTTCACTCAAGGGCAATTCTTCTTGAGGCTTCATTTCCTCTACAGAGCCATCTACTGGACAGCAGTGAGCAGTGAATGTACTTGTAAAAACTTAAACAATGATGTCTAGTACAGACTTCCTGTTAAAACATTGTTTTCAGCTGGGATAATCTTAGTTTTTTTTGTGTGTGTGAACAGGGGGGGACTTCTCCAGCCTTTGAAAACACTCTTTCACATGGCGCAGATGACTGTGACAAGATCTGAGCCGTTTTCTGAGTCAGTCACATGATACAGCCAGACAGCGATGCTTCAGTCATAATCAATGGCATCTCTCCTCTAAAATGAAACAAGCCTCAAAATACGCTTTATGGAAATACTTACTCAACACACACTCCGAAAACTCTATGCAGTACGCCCCATCACTAATGATCATGGTAACTGTTAAATGGGTGTGCACCCTAAAATGTTTTTGACCTGTAAACAACACAATATTACTTAATTGTGAGGAAATCCACATATACTTTTGATGAAATTAGTAATTTTTTTCATATCTTTAAAAAACAGGATTTTGTGGGTAAACTGCACTGTATGAACACAACAGCGTTTTTCTTTTGACACCTAAAAGCCCATTTTAAATTCCTTCAAATGATTTTCTTCTGCCTTCAGTTGTACAAGGATTAAACCACATATTTATATGCAGAGAGGAGCTGTTATGCTGCTTTTCCAGTGCAAATTTGTAGATACATACCATTCCAGATCAGCAGCACCCATCTTGGTTGATTATGAGAACCTAAATGCTCCCTAGCAAAGTGAGCCACAAAATCAGCCCCATATAGGTTGCTGCCATCAGTAACCAATTCACTGAGCCTGACCAATTCAGCCTTACCAAACCAGCTACTGGTGCCTCACTCTGCTCTTTCAGCTCTCTAAATGAGGACGAAGTCTCTAAATGTCTAGTCAACTCAAAACCCACGACCTGCCCTCTTGATCCTGTTCCTTCTGACATCCTGCAGAGCATTTTACCTACATTCCAAACTGCAGTAACCCATATTTTTGACTCCTATCTTAAATCCGGTGTCTTTCCCTCTGCCTTCAAGCAAGCTCGGGTTACCCCGCTGCTGAAGAAACCCACACTCAACCCAGCCCAGGTTGAAAACTACCAGCTGGTCTCACTGCTTCCTTTCATGTCTAAACTGCTAGAGCGTGCCGTCTTCAGTCAGGTCTCACAGTTCCTCCAACACAACCACCTGTTGGATCCATATCAGTCTGACTTTATATGATCCAGAATGCAGCAGCACGTCTGGTCTTCGACCAGCCCAAAAGAGCTCATGTCTCTATTCAATGGCTTCCAGTTGCAGCGCCCATCAAATTCAAAGCTCTGCTTCTGGCTTACAAAACAATAACCCAAACGGCTCCTGTCTACCTTCACTCCTTAATCCAGAGCTACACTCCCTCTACACAGTTATGTTCTACCAGTGAAAGACGCCCAGTGCTCCCACCACAACGTGGCGCAAAATCAGTAGCTAGACTCTTCTCCTCTGTTGGTGGAACAATCTACCAAACTCTTCTACTCAACAGAATGAGTTAAAAAGATTTGTCCAGCTCTTTGGCTCAAGTAAATACTGAATAAGCTGCGTGCACTTATGCCCAAGATGATGATGTTCTATGAAATTGTGATCTTGTATTTAAACGAAATGACTTACAAAAAACAATATATATATATATATATATATATATATATATATATATATATATATATGCACTGCCTCCAGCACTACATGACAGGACCTGGGTCCAACTGGACCCTCAGCAGTCTGACTACCACTTAATTATGACGTCCCATCTTGTTTGAATTCTTGCTTGTGTTGTTGGTACTCTCAAATGTAAGTTGCTTTGGATAAAAGCATCTGCTAAATGATTATAGAATATAATAGAATAGAATAGAATAGAATATTAAATAGGTAGTCTGGTAAGAATTTACTTAAACACTAGAGGATATGATGTCAATGTGACGAACTTTCCAACTTTCCAGTGATTCCCAATCCACCCGTCCTCAATTTTTATTTTTTTATTTTTTGCTTTGTAGTCCATCGTTACTTGAAGAAGCTCGACTTCTTCATTAGTCCAAAAAAAATGTTTGCAGTGAATCCTCATCCATCATCTCTTCTCCCAAGTGAACTGCCTGCAATGCGCAGTGAGCCTTTATCTGTGCATGCGTTGTTTTGTTCTAGCTTTGGCGTGTTACTCTTTAGCACCCACCACAGCTTTGTAATATGTACTACAGCAGTTTTGTGGGGATGTTGAAGCCTTTCTCCTACTTTTCACCACTGTTATCACACCTCAACCAGCTTTGGTGCTGTGTGGACATAGCCTAACTAGTGACTTCTGCCTCAGATAATTAGGATTGCTCATTTGACATGATGTTGCAGCCAATATTGCATATGGATAAGTGTAAACTGACATGAGTTCATTGCAAAGAATTTCTGTTCTATTGTCTGTATTAGCCAAGTTCTTTGGATCCACCTTATTTATTTATTTATTTAATTTATCAAATATCTATTTTGACCTCAAACATTCATTTGGAGAACCAGAGAAAAACTGTTTAACCTGGGGATAAATGTTACAAATTTAGTATTTGTTAATATAATTTTTTTTTCTTCTAAGAACAAAAGAAAACTATATCTGAGCCCCTGTGTCACCACCATGAATATATGTAAAATGGTGGGTTTGGAAAGCTCACTTTAAAGACAACCGACAGAGTCACAACACCATCTGGGCGAAGTTATTACAAAGCTAGGTTGTCAGTAATCTTCAATGTGCTGGGCCTCATTTGAAAATAGATTTTTCCAATCCTTTCTCACCACTTTGTTTTCAACCAGATTCACTTTACAATGAATTAATGTCACCTGTCCAGGTGTTTGAAAAAAAATGTTAGAACCATGAAATCCAGATTTCATTCTATAAATCCATCCCTGGATCAGGATGACCTTTGAAAACATTTGTTTTTGGGGCATTAGTGAAAATAATTCAAATTTAAAAGCAAATTTAATCACTACTAAGGTCCGCATAACCTCTCACTAAACTGACATTACTATTAATGATGTTAATGAGATCGGTAAGTGATTATTAAAAAATTAATAAATTAATAATATATAATAATGTAATAATATATATATAATAATAATAATATATTAATATATAATAATTAATTAAAAAAAATAAAACAGAACAGAAGTAGAACTTTGGTTCACAATTTGCTATTTCCATGGAACATCTAATAAAAAGACAAGAAATACAAAGGCAGAAACTTTGAGTTTAATCAAATAACAGTTTTAACTAAATATGTCAAAGTTTAGTCAGAGTGACAAAGTGTTTGTGAGAAAAACAAGGACATTTTTATAAAAACTGATTATGACCACCTGTGTAAATAATCAGTTTATTTTAGGTTGTTTGCAACACTGTGCGTCATCATCTAACACATTGCTGTGTTTGTGAAGAAACTGAGTCAGCTATTTCACAGGATGTTTCTACTAATCACTTTAGAACAATGGTCACCAACTCCGGTCCTCGAGCTAACATCCTGCAGACGTTAGTGTTTCCCTGCTAAAGCACAGCTAATTCAAACGAAAAGTTCTCCAACAACTTGTCAACTTCTGCACCAGCCTGTTAATGAGCCACTGATTTGAGTCAGATGTGTTGCAACAGGGAAACACTAAACCTCCAGGATAATGGATCTTGAGGACCAGAGTTGGTGATCACTGCTTTAGAACAATGGGGGTTGATTTGATGCAAAGTTTATCTTGGTTGTCACTTTACTATTTGATGCAGGGTGAGTCAGCTCAAACATCAGGAGATGCCACATGGGATCTTCCAGTGGTCCCTGTCTTTTTAGAAGCTTTGTGTTGAGGTGTCTAGTGTATTATATGATTTTGAGTCATTTTCTTCTGCTTTCTGTGGATACCAGATACCGATCCAGCAAAAAAAACAAAAAAAAAACTTGGAGAATTCATTTTAAAAAATGTATTTTTGAAGTAGAATGGTATACAGTCTTTACAGTATATCATTGTCATCATATGTGGGCCTTTGAATAAGCTGGAGCAGCAGGGAAACCTTGAAGAGACATCGAAGAAAGTAGAGACTGCTTAAATCATAAAAAAAGGAATGAATCTGGGGAATGCATCAGCTGCCAGGTGGATGTTTTAAAAGAGAACATCAGGCTTGTAGTGGACAGATCCACACTTATCCTTGGAATGAATATTTATGCTTTGAACCTTACAAAGCTATAGTGAGGCACAGTTCAGCCTGGTGTCACTGTGTGTTCAGTGATACGGTATACTTCTTACATTCCTCTGCACTGACACTTTGGGGATGAATGTTGGTTTCCATGGCAGGCAGAAAAATGCAACTCAAAAAGATACTGATAACTTCACTTTCAGAGTCAAATACCATTTCAAGTCAATGTATATTTCAGTTTTTTCATAATGCCAGCTCAGTCTCGCTTGGTGGCAGACACTACTGTTTGTTTTTCAGAGCATCTTGGTGTCACAAGGAAATATTCATTTATTTATTATTTATTTCAGGCAGTTGCATTCACGGTACAAGAGAGACATACAAGTCTGTCGATAGTCAAATAAACCAAAAATAGAAATAAAAATGCAACAAATATTAGTAAGCAACCAGTCAGAAGGTTGGTGAGTCGACATTCAGCATGTCAGCATCCCTCAACAGGATATCGAGTCTCACATTGTCTGCACATCCAAAGGCTTTCAGTGGTCAACGCAACTAGCCTGTGTCAATAAGAGAATGGGATTAATGTTACAATGCAGAAAACCAAACAAAATCACCAATCAGAAGGTTGATGGATCGACATGTTAACTTCTACATGGCAGTGTCCCTCTACACAATACTGAATTTTACTGTGTGCACATTGTAAAGACCTCTTTGTGGTCAGTACAACTAGAAAAATGCTGCACTCTAGATTTTTTTTTTTTTTGGTTTTGTTTTGTTAAATAAAAGAAATAAATTTATAAAAGAGAATGTCCTGGAAGAAAATTACCAGGACATTTTACCATTAACTGTGAGGACACTTCATTAATCCAAAAACTAAAAATTCTGTTCTTCCACAGTACATGCCCTGTTGCATTTATGGATCAGGGATTTATTAGGATACTAAAGCAGGACTTAAGATATGTTGAAGTTTGAGAAGAAGTTCTTTTTCCCATGATGCAATGTAGAAATAAAAAAAATATGAAAGTTAAAAATACTGTAAAAAGTTATAACAGAAAATTCCTTTAAAATTTTACGGTCCAATTGGCCCTATCTTTACTGACTTGTGCATACCCACTTCTAAACGCCAGTGATGGAAACCATTCAGTTTTATGCAAACCTAATTTTTATTTTTCTCCTAAATAGTTGGGCTATGACCCACCCTACTCTGCCTTCAATTGGCTAGTACGCACTGCTTCATTGATTTAATCGGTTTACTTTAGCCAAGGAAAACTCTGCGAACTGTTTACAAGTTTATTTTAAAATTTGACCTTTGGAATACATGATGAACTGAGCAATTCAAACTAAAATTAGCTTTCACAGCTCTAAACGTCTGTGTGAATCTACATCTCCAATAGCTCAGCTAATGTTAGCGATGCTACACAGCGGTGAGGTTAGCCAGCAGCTATGTAAACATTAGCCCGACACCCCAACATCCGTAGGGATGCTCGCAGGGAAGGAGAAACTGCCTCTTCACCAACAGCTAAAGATACAGGTACAACTTCAGATGAAGACTCAAAAAAACATTTTTTGTTTTTTTTTTGCTAGACCTTGTAATGCTGTTAAAACCACGTCAGGGGTCAACAGTCATGAATAAACTGTAGCTACAGTTACATTGTGTGTAACTGACCGTTTAGGATGAAAAATAAATAAAATGAATGACAACTTTACACGTTGAATGGGTTGTCATTGTTTCTCTCATTACATTTATAGCCTGTAATTCAGTCATTTTGTTGTTTTTCTGTCACCATCAACTGACTGGCCAGACCTGTGGACTGTCAAACAAAAAGGGTTTAGATCCAAGAACACCTGGGTGGGATCCAAAACAAAAATTTGGGCAAATTTAAATAGCTTGCTAGTTTGGGTGACTTCTGAGACAGTGGGCACTTTGAAATGTATGTTTGTGAGGGTGTGTCCATTCAGATCCACTGTATGTGGGAGAAATGGACCACACCTAAACAATTGTGGATACAGTAGTTATATTTGTAGTACAAACTGCTCCTGATCAGGTGAGAGAATAGTTCCAGTTCCAGTAATTCATTATTCCATTGAAAATAAGGAACAGTTTACTCTACATGATTGTTGTCTGTCTAGTCTTTAGGCCAGTATTGGTTTTGCAATTTCATAACCCCTCCAACCTGAGCAACAGAAATCATGTGACAAGAAGCAAATACTTTTGGGGTAAAGAGTAATTAAAGTAGTCTTGCATGTCACTTTTTATTAAAAGGTGTTTTTCTGTGCTACTAAAAAGGGGGGAAATTAAGAGTATACCCACTTCTCAGGGGACCACTACTCCACTGAAGTAGATGGTTGGTGGATCGACTTTTCAACCTCCACATGTCACTTGACAAGATAGTGACAAGATACTGAATCTTGCAGTGTGCAAACTGTAAAGGGCTCTTAGAAGTCAACTAGAGAGTGTTACAATTTTTTTGATATTGCTGTATCAGCAACGACACAAAGGATTAATGATATAAAGTAGTAAATTTAACATATTTTCTTAAAACTAGCCAAGACATTTTGCTTAATTAAGTCAAAAAGGCTAAAAAGCAATGTGAAACCATGAAAAGTGGTGTCATCTATCCCAGTCCTTTGACTTTCAGTTATCTAATTAGTTTTTATTGAATAAAGGATGTCAGGATGTAATATGTCATGGCATCCTTTATGGTAATCCAAACTCATCTGTAGACCCAGGAAAAGTACAGTATGGCTTGTCTAGCCTTCAGTCCAGCCACCCTGTTAAAGTTGTGCACAAACATTGTTTTGGTCATGTCAACACTATGGAAGTTGTCATACAATGTGACAGGATAGAGACTTTTCTGACAGGCTGGTCTGGATGGCATTAGGCCTTTAAGACACAGTAGAAGGTGTTGTCAAATATATATTTGGACCCTGGAGTCTGAACTGCACAAACTGTAATGTAGAAAAGTATAAACTTATATAGATCCAAAGTCTCTTCCTGTTTCATTGGGTGCTGCTATATTTGGTTTAATATGATATGATTAGCAGGTATGAACTTTAACTTGTCATATGAATAATGGGGCAATGCTAACACATCAAAACATCTGTTTCTAAATACTGAAACTGACAGGATCCCAGTACCCAACTGGGATTATATTATTATTTTTCCTTGAAGATTCCTGTGACTCACCTTAAACATACAATTCTGTAAATTCATTAGTTGCATCAACAAACCTGTCAGCTTTATGGGCTTTTTGTGTTTCTTCCATCAGTAAAAAGGAAAAGAAAAAAGAAATGTCTTTTATCCCTGTCGTGACTGTATTGTGAGACACGAGGCTGACAGCAGCCATGTGTTCTGTAACTGCAGTAACCCCTCAGTGTAATCACCAAATCTGTTTCTCAGAAAGCAGTCCTGATTACATGGCTTCACAAAGACATTAGCCTGCAATCAAAGCAACACCAGCCTCTGATCTCCCCAATCAGCTTTTTATCCTTTTCTGCGTTATGCAAATTCACTTTCTCATTAGAGGCTAAAGTAAACAAATTTCCACCTATTAAATATTAACCTGCTATAGGTAGACAGGTTTTATTTTAAAAGATACACCACACAAAACATCCATTTGCTTCCTCTTTAGATGATTTTACAGCAGTTTAAACATATTTCGATGGTGACCCAGTTTCAGAGAGGAAAAATTATCTGAACATCAGTACAAAATCTGCAAAACACTCCTGCAGTGTTACCTATCCATCTACAGACCATCTGTATATGTATTTTACTTTTTTTACCACATGGTTAAAATGCTGTGGACTGCTTATCTGCCTCCATATTTTACATATATAATAGGTGTTTCATGAGCTGCTGTTTGAGGTGCTTAACAAATATGAATTCATCTGGATATGAGTATTTCCACCTTAGAGGAGCACAACTGGTTTATTTATTTTCAGCAAGACTTATTGGTCCATGCGACTAACATTCTAACCTCTACAATGATGCCTGAATCCTGTATTGGAAAGTCTTTATTAATACTTGGATGAAAAGAAAGACCTTCACATGTCATGTTGCATCAAATATTTAAGACCCAGAATCACAGAATCATGTAGAAAAATAACTGCAACCTCCTCACTGCCATATTCAAACACTTTTAAAGATTATTTTAAATTTTAAAGATTTCATTTAGATTTTAATACTTTCTGAAAGGTGATCAGTCCCAAATGTTTCCCTTTTTTATTACACACATAATTTAAAATTTTTAGAACATTTTACTCAAAATACAATTTTCACCATTTTCCATTAGCCTCATCCCAGTCTGTCTGCTACTAGAAAATTGTGTTAGAAAAGGAAATAAGACCAGCCTCGGGACTCTGCTGGGCAGCAACAGCTCCAGAAATGCACATAACAGACGTCCTTGTGCTATCAAACAAGTCCAGAAAACATATTAAGGTCGGTAAGTTACATAATGCGTCTTTAATTTTGAGTTATATAGAAATGTTGCTAATGCTAAACACAGTTTTTATAGCACACAGAAATATTTTCACCTTGTTTAACTGATATTACTGGACCAATAAAAGCTTCATATACGATTGGTTTAATTCTCTAAAGTCTTTGTAACATATAGCCAAAAACCTGTAAAAAACTTCTATCTTCTGGATTTTGTTTTTAAAATTCAGATGATGACGTTTTTAGGTGTCTAATTGCTGTAACTGTAATGTCTCATGAAGTGACTCAATCTAACAGAAACAGTGGTTTCCACATAGAAAAACATTTTGCCTTAGTCTCCACAAGTGCAGAACAATGGAATAAGTGTCCAGAAAGAAGTCAACTGGGCTTATAATAATAAGCTTATTGCGTATAATTACCTAAAAAAAAAAAAAGGTTGTAATTGTCAGGAACTGTAGTTTAACACAGCCTGGAACATATAGTTTTATTCTATCCCTCCAGGTCATCTTAGCGTATCCTGGGAGTAAGTAGTAGCTACTGGATAAAACTCCATTTCTGACTTTGCTGTGGCCCAAAAAGAAAAAAAAGAATACTTGTATTGGGATGGGAAATTTGCTCACATGTTTAGAAAAACATATACATATAATAAAGACGCTACACCCTAAGTTTTGATGCTAACATTCATATAGATTCATTTCGTCAACCTTCATCTAGTGAATTTAACGCTAACTTGTTGCATCATAAATCAGCATCAACCTAGTTTAATTTTTTAAATTTAAAAAAACATAACATGCTGCCTCATGTTGCAATTAGGTGGTGAGACAAGCTATATTGCAGTGTTTTTAGTTTTTACTCTCCTTGGCTATGCACAAGGAAAGTAATTAATTACCAAAAAAATTTCTTTAGTACATTGTAACTGAAGGAGTATAAAGGAGTATAGGTCAGAGACACATCTGATCCTTCATGTGATGAGTCAAGTAAAATATTCTCTATGCAAGAAGTATTTTTTTATTACTGTTCCATCTACTACTTTTTGGAGTAAGCCAAATGTCACCTAAAATATAACTTTCCATCAACTTTTTCCTTTCATTTAAGCTCAAAATGTGCATAAATAAATAATGAAAATAGGAATCTAACTAGTGAAACTGAACCAAGAGGAGGGTCAGCAAAGACAGACTGGGGGTAGGTAATGGCACCATTAATACACACTGTGTGCTTTTGTCCTGTGGCCAAAGCAACATCATGATTAACAGTTAACCTTTCACACAAGCAAAGTCAAACAGCAAAGTGTGCTGTGAGTCTGTGAGCCAGGCTTGTTGCCAGACAGCTCTGAAAGCATCCAGGTTCCATTTCAACTCTTAGCCAGGTTGAGACAGAAAGGTCAAAGCACAGCCGGCTACATACCCACACAAGCGCACACACACACGTTGTAGGGAGGCCAGCTGAGGAATGAGAAACTAGTATTTGTGTGACATTTTAGAAAGTTGTTCATTTGAAAAGGTCATGAATATAAAATCTGTGCATCTCTTTTTGTAGCGGGGGCGTAAGTGGGAGGGGTGTGATGGTAGCACTGCATCTTTTGAATAGCTATTTTAATTTGTATTTCTACACTTATGTTGATCAAATCAATGTATCAGACTCTTTATAAACTGGCTGTGACCCATGTTTCTGTGGATCTTCTTGATCTTGTCCAAGCCAGTGATGTTCTGGTTAACTGCTGGTGTGATAGTGTCATTACCCATATGCAAATGGTGACCCAACTGGCTCCTGGACACAACAGCCACAACCAAAAAAGTTTTATTAGTGATGCTTTGCCAATAATGACACATATTACATCTGCATAATACCTACACTGTGAAGAAATGACTTCAGTTTTTACAGAAAATATCTAAACATAAAAAACTTAATGATCTATAAAATAAAAACACCATTAATTACTGTAAATATGATATCGCTGCTGTCGGGCAAAAACCTCCTATGTCCAAAATTCGTGATTTTTGTTTTCCTTCATAGATCAGTACTATTGGTCACCTTCTATGTCTGTCTGTTGTTTTACAAATATTTAACCAAAGATATATAATTAAAGCATAATACAAAGTTTGATGACATTATGTCCAGTTATTACAAAACCATTCCGTTTTTTTTTTCATTTTTTGAAAAATGACAGTTTTGGAGATAGGAGGTTTTTGCCCGACAGCAGCGATATATGGTTATATGGGTTCTCAGCATTTCACATCCAGATCCACATGTACCACATCTTTGGGTCACAAATAGCTTGACCACTTGGCATACAGTATAAGTGCCAGGACGAGATTGGTTCCCTTGTCTCCTTTTCTCCCTTAATTGTACCTCCTAGGTGTAGTCTATTAGCACTGACTATGCAAGCAAAGGTTGGTATATTAGACAGGAGCTCACTAGTCACGTGCATTCCCTCACCCTGGGGGGCCCTGGTAGACCTCCAAGGCGTCATGGCGGAAGCGATCGAGCATCTCAGCTGAATAAATCCGTGATGTGCTGCTGCTCCCTGCGTACAGGTTGCCGTCATTGGCAGCAGGGGGTTTCACCATTTGTGGATCAGTCACCGAGCAACATCTGTTTCTAGTTTTCTCCCAAAAAGCCATTTGCAACTGCTGATTAGGAGACACCACTGTGTTTCATACTTTATTTGCATCTCATCATTTCCTAGGTTTCTCTCCAATAAATGTCCTCCGTTCCACAGTATTGCTTATAAATGTACCATGTGGTCTACTATTGGTTTGGGTCTTTTTTTTGTAGCATGTCTTGTCAGTGCCTTACTGAAAATATCTGATCTGCTTTAATAAATCCCTGTCAATCATGTCCATCAGCAAGAAGCAAGTCAGCAGACGTTCCAGCTTTTGGAGGTTTCCAGCTGGATTTTATTATGGTTTCTTTCCTCACTGTGTCTCTCTTGGCTTCCTTACCCAAGTTTTCTTTCTCCTGTTTGACAAGTGAACACTGAGATGTGACACTGACGTTTCAGTTCGGTTCATTCAAATTGTGCTGGCCACTGACCATTTCAGACCAGTGACTCAGATCTGGTTTGAGTGAAAGGTGTGACTGCAAAAAAAAATCCCTAATGGGGCCACAACAAGTGACCGAAGCACAGTGAGACAGCTGGAGCTCGAGGGTGTGTGTGTGTGTGTTTGTATGTGTGTGGGTCGGGCAAAATAAAGGTTCTCACATGAAAATGACTTCATCTCTAATGTATTTATACAAAGTATCCTCTAAACTAGTGATTCCTAACCAGGGCCCTTGATGTCCACCAAAGATCACAGTGTGAGCACATTTAAATCATCCCACATTCACTGGATTATCAAAAGTGTATATGAGGATGAAGCACTGTTGTTAGAGAGGAATTATGGATGTGTGTTTAATTGAATGTGTAAATAGTAGTTTTTTTTCTACTTGTTTGTACATTTATTTTAGCTCAAATGTTTGAGAACCAATTCTCATGTGCAAACACAGTCTGGCCAAGAGGCCCA
Source organism: Melanotaenia boesemani (assembly GCF_017639745.1). Classification (NCBI taxonomy): domain Eukaryota; kingdom Metazoa; phylum Chordata; class Actinopteri; order Atheriniformes; family Melanotaeniidae; genus Melanotaenia; species Melanotaenia boesemani. The sequence goes on from NC_055701.1 coordinate 7,861,635, forward strand.
ACAGAGAGAGAAAAAAGAAAAACCCAGAAAATACAGAATCACATTGAAACATATTAAAATACAAACATACAAAACATTATGAAAACCCTGATCCTCAAAAACAAGTATGTAAACCAACAAACATGAAAATTACTCTGTGTGTATATCTGTGTGTGTTTGCAAAGTGAAACTAAAGTACAGTTAGATTAACTGGAACTGCAACATTGCCCACTGCAGATGAAACAGTGGTGGCATCGTTCATGTCTTTATGCACCAGTTTACTTCATTGCATGCATTGGAAAGTTTTTAATCATTTCATGCTGTTTACTTAAATTATTACATTTTTTGCTTAAAGACACATTGGCTGTGATAATATGGTCAAAAGGAGGTTGTGTGTGGTTTTGTGGAGTTGTGGCTTTTCAAGTTTTGGAACCACTGGTCTAAAAGATTTTAAAATACAACTCCAGTGGCAGAGCTTTTAACATCCATAGAACATAACATAAGTGCACAGAGTCAGGCAATCTGGGTAAATCTCACTGCATAAAGGCTAAGGACACAAACCACAGCTGGATGGACATGACCTTCAAGCCCTCAGACAGAACTATATGAGAAACTGTCATGTCACCATGATCATTATGACCACACAGGAGTTCTTTGAAAACCATTACTACATCCAATGGTTTTTTAACCATTAAAGTGTATTGCATGAGGAAGTCATACTTTAAATCAGCTATCTGTAGAAATGCTAACAAGTTCTTTGGGGACAAATAAATAAGCAGAACAAGGTAATGGATGCCATCTAAATACTGTTTAGCTTTTCCTTACATAAAGATGAGATGCACTGAGTGAGGATTCTGAGTAAGTATAAGTGAAGATGAAACCACTTAAAAACTTTATGGGAGTGTGAATCATATAAACCAGGTCTGAACAGAAACCTGGGTGATGCTCAGCTCATTGAGCTGGCAAATGGTGGAAAGACATTTGTGATGAGTGATGGGGGAGCAGTTTAAGATTTGAAAGAGTGAATGATTTTCCAATTGGTTCTGGCTTTGAGAGCACGTGCATACAGGTAAATGTGTGTGGATGTGTGCGTTTGTGTGTCGCGGCTCAGCAATAATCCAGTTTATCAACTACGCTAAATTAGACAAGACATTCAATCACTGAACACGCACAGCATAATGTGGTGTTAGGGGACCAGCTGTTTACTTTTCACACCAATAAAACTTGTCTGTGAGTTCACACACACAGAAAAACACATCTCATACACACCAACACACACATACTAGTGTTTAGGTCAGTAACTAACCTGCTGCCAGTGTGTGTGCATGTAGAGAAATTAACTTCTGATTAATTTAGCATGAATTAAATCATTTTATCATGTCACTCACTTTCTCTCTTTGCAACACACACTTCTAAGGTGTTTAGAGACCATCTGTTCCCTTTATTCAAGTCTGACAGACACGACACCACAATAATACAAATAGAAACAAATGCACATGCAGCCATGAGGACTAATAATTAGTAGCTGATTCCCTGCTGTATGAATTGGTGGTCTTATTATAATCTTTGTGTTTTTATTAACTGACTGCTTTGTGTGCTATACTTTGACTCTCTGTTAGCGTTTCTTGGGACTTAAAATAGAACATAAACCTTGAAGTACAAATGGAAAATGTGTGTGCATAATGTTAAACCAAAATTTAATATTATTTTTAAATCTTAAGCTGGGGCGACGTGGCTCAGCAAGGTAGAGTGGTCGTTTCGTAACCCAAGGGTTGTCGGTTTGATCCTTGGCCAAGTCGAGTTCATGTCGAGGTGTCCTTGGGCAAGACACCAAACCCCTAATTGCTCCTGATGGGTTGTGGTTGAGCGCCCTGCATGGCAGCTTCCTCCATCAGTGTGTAAATGTGTGTGTGAATGGGTGAATGTGACGTATGATGTAAAGCACTTTGGGTATCATCCCAGGTACAGTAAAGCGCTATATAAATACGGACCATTTACCATTTAAATTCTGAATGTGTGTTGAAATGCATAAAAGATTTAATGTAAGTAAATTTAACCATGGTGTTAATAATATAATCTGAAACAATCTGAGATAAATTCATTTTAAAGGGGAGGCAATCATAAGAGAAGATCTGTACGCCTACTTTGGTCGAAGCAGCATACTCATGCACAGCTGGACAGCTGTGCTGCCCAATGGTAGTGAAGTTTGGTATTTCCCCAAAGTAGTTTTACTGGCCAGTCAGCTTACTCTAAACATTCTTCTTGTGTTGTTGGGTATAGGTTGCAATTTCCTCTCTCCTCTAAGAGATCTAAAAGATGAAGGTTCAGCCCTGATGTTACAAGAGGGCATAACAAATATAAATGGCTAATACTTATCAGAGTTGTTTAAAGGTACAGTGTGTAAAAATTTGTATAGAAATTACTTCAAATGCCAAGCACAGTTATAAATGGATGGTGGCCATCAGTGGTCATAATTCTTCCAGACATAAACATGTTTTCATTTGCGAGTGGGTCCATTGGCCTCAGCTGCAGTGATGAAAAATGATCAACATGTGTACTGTCTAGGGATTTTTTTCTAACTCATCCTTTTGGATGTTATTTGATCTTGAAATTGGGCATAATTAGGGGCGTGTCCCTTTGATTGACAGATATTAATATCCACGGCAAGAAGGGAGAGTGCAGCACAACCGTGGTTTTCAGCTGACTAACAGAGCGCCTTAGCTTTAGCCCGTCTACCTCCGTTAGCTGGTTAGCTACCATTAGCTCCGGGTTAGTTTGGTTAGCTCTGAGCTACAGACAGCTTGGAGTTTGATGGTTGTCAATCATCCTCCCCCATCTTCAGTCTCCCTCTCACCTCCACCTCTTTGCCTATTTTTGGATTTTCCGGGAATGACAACACGTAACGCTGCAAAGACGGCGACGATGGGAACCGCCCAATCATTTTCAATGCAGCTCTTCAGAAACCTATGTGTGACGTCACAGAGGCTCCATCAATCTTTTACAGTCTATGATGTGGACCCAACAAAAAGTAGATATAAATGGCTCCTTCTAAGACAATAAAAAATAGCTTTTTTTTGTAAGAAGTATTAGATATCAAAAGAAAGTGTTTTAATTATATATTAAAATTTTCTGTCATTAAACTTTGATTTTGTTGCATGCTGCACCTTTAAAATAGAAAATATGGCACTAGTTGCATGATCCAGAAATAAGGAAAGAAATTTGTGAGTTGGTGTTTGGCTAACCAATAATTTACTAATAATCACGTATTCTCCTTTGCAACCAGCTAAACCTCTGGTCATCTGTTTAATTTCCTACTGTGAAGTCTGTTGATCAAAAAAATACTAAAACATTGCATTTTAGGTTTTGCTTTTCTGATGGGTCCGTTTGACCCAACAGATTCACTGTACTTTAACATATAAACAGATCAATCCAAAGTGCAGTAGATAATAAATTAGGGCTGGCTAGGACCATAATGCCCAGAAGTTAAGTAAAAAATAAACAAATAAATAAAAATGTCTTTACAGGCTGAACGGTGGTTAGCGCCGTCATAGCAACAAGGTTCCCAGAACTTCAGTGCTCTTCCCATGCACGGGTGAGTTGTTTCTGGTTCTCTAGCGTCCTTACACAGTTCAAAACATGTATAACATGTATGAGTTAACTGGTGTTTTTTATATTGGGAATGAGCATAACGGGTCATCTCTCTGTTGGCCTTGTGATGGGCAACCTTTCCAAATTGTAAATCACTCTGCATTGACAGGTATCACATGAATGAGAAATCTCTAAAATGTTGATGTCTGGAGAATTTAATGGAAAAAACAAGAAAATTTAAATAGAAGAGAAGAAAATGAATAATTTATGTCATATTGTATTTAAACAGTATATTCTGAACCCAATTGCAATATTTGTCACGTCTAAACAATGAGTGAAATCAAGGGGTAAACAGTGAAAGAGTTTATACAAGGAAGAGATGTAAAAAGAGAGCCTTCCCATGGGAAGATGGCTGACAGAGACGTAAAGCAGAAACTTGGAGGACATATACAGTTACTTTTGTCATCACACTTCACAAACCTCATCTGCAGCTACACTACACTAACTTTATGATACTTTCCATTTTCACACTCTGTCAAACACTTATACAGTCCCAGTATTTATAGCTACACTCCAGCACGGACACACTGAAAAATCCTCGTCTACAGGTCATTAATCTAACAACTCAGATGTAAAAACGTACTTTCTTTGACACAAATGGGAAAAATGGAACAGTGTGGAGTGATCATCTCATTTGTTTTCTATTTAAAACCCTTTTTTTTTTTTGTTTTTTTCTTTTCTCTCTGAGCTTAGCAATGTTTTCGTCACTCAAGTGCAGTGAAGTTTTTCTTTTTGCTGTTTTCTTTCTTTTTAAGGCAGCGACTTGTCTTTTTCCCACCATTGTGTTTTTTACTCTTAGTGTATATGTCAAGAAGATGAATTATCCACACAAATACCCGCTTTCCTTATTCCACCTTTTTTACTAAACAGAATTAATCTGTATGCAAAGAGGGTGCCTCTCACAACCTAAATTAAAATGCCATTTTATATTCATCAGCACAGAGGGTGGTGCTGTCTGTGTCTGTATGGGGGAGCTGGGGTGGCCAGTTGGGAGCTTAGTGAGCATTCCCAGTGGGTTGCTTCACAGCTGTGCTGGTGTTCCAGTTGGTAGAGAAAAAGATTACTTTGGCTACTTTATATTTTATCAACCTGGCAGGCAAACATTTTGTTTTCTACACTTGTGACTGTGCAGCCTCAGGACTGATACCCTCTGAAGTATCCTCCAACACAAATGGTCAAAGGTGACTTCTACCATTTAGTCTGGCTGCACAAGTTGATTTAATTAATCCCTTGACAAAATAATAAAAAGCATTGTAAAACAGGGAACCTTGATGATGGAAAGATGCATTCAGAGACTGAAAAGCTCAGGTAAAGGGAAAGAATGAAAAGATGCAGATTTGTGCAACTAAATGTGTAACAGATATTTAACGAGGACAAAGAAGCAGAGAACTGTGCTACTCTGGTAAAGAAAGAGATTAGTCAGATTTTCCTAACATTTTCATGAGTCCATATTTTTGTGTAATCTGTGTATTGTACAGTTTGTGAGGTTTTCAAGTGTTTCTGTTGTGTTTTATTTATTTATTTTTATCCATCTTGTTCTTATTTATTGTATTTTATCTTTTAACTTTTCCCTGCTGTTATATTGTTTTTTTGTGGAACATGAAGCGTTTTTTGTTTTAGTCACTCGATCATGTGCGTGTCTTTTCAGGACAATGTACATATTTGTTTTGTTAGGGAAACACCAAATGCTACCATTGTTTGTGCAAAACAAATCTACCCACGGGTGTCAATAAAGAAACCTTGAAACTTGAATCTCGTGACCTGATCTCAAGATTTTTATGTAACAGTAAACAATCCAATCCCCGGTTGAGAATAATTATAAATCCAAAGGTAATCATGGAGAATTTGACTGCTGAGAGAAGGCTTTAAGAGTAAGGGTCTCCCACAGTCTTTCATGTCCATTGACTGATAGTTATTAAAAAAAGAAATAAAAATAAAAACAGCCAAAGCAAACACACTGTTTTAATTGAAATAAACAACATCAGCTACGCTACAAAAATATACTGGAAATTTTACATTTCTGGAAACTCCAAACTCTTTCAGAGTTAACATTCTGTCATTTGGTGAAAGGCTATAGTCATTGTAGTTTTTTTTTTTTTTTTTTTTTTTTTTTTTTTTTGCATGCACACAGTTGCAGTTATTTATTTATTTGGGGCTGCAGATATATCATGCTAACCTTTTTAGATCAACAATAGAGTCAGTTCTTTGGTATGGTGTTAGCAGCTGGCATGGTAATCTACCTCAGTCTGGTTAAAATGGCAGACAAGATTATGGCAGCACCTGTTCTTGTTTCACCTGCATGAGCTTTTTCACCAGGCAACAATTAGAAAGGTATATATGTAGTGATCTAGCATCATTAAACACTGATATTGTTTATATAAAATATGCATTTTAATCATCAATATAAAATATTAATTATTACTATTAATATCTGGAAACCTTGGAACCCCACCAAGCATTTTCTCTTAATGGAAGCATGGAAAACCCTTCAAAACCTAGATTAATTAATTAATTAATTAAATTAGATCAAATCAGTCTCAAAGATGCTAATAAATTATTGTGAATATTTATTAATTAGCCTACAAAGTAGATGAGATAAAACAAAAAGGTAATATTTACAAAAGGAAGGTAAGCACAAACAAACATGGCAAATGCAAGTGTGAGGTTTAAATCGGATTTTTGTGGTAAGGCAATGTAAAATGTGAAGCAAAAATTAAGAGAACAAAATTGAATTAAGCTGTGATGTTAATTAATTATTGTAGCCAAACAGGGAAAAACTCTTAGCAAACTGGCGCTGTAGTTTGAGAAGCATGCAAGTTTTATTTAAGTATCTACAAAAATATAAAAGAAAAAAGAGGAGACTGAGACAAAAAGACGTGCATGTTTTCTCTCAGTCCTTTCCTGCCTGGGCAGGCTCGAGGCCTGGTCATTCTCATGACCAGATTTCTTTCTACCTACATGATGTGTGTGGCTCAGCTTGATTTCTCCAGATACAACTCTATGCCTCCTGACAAAACTCAACTCTGTGTCTTACTAAAAACTTCTGAATTCTTTGTTCTAATAACTTACTTTCTCAAGCCAATGAGAGCCAGCATGAAAATTTAGGAGATTTTATTTTGTTAAAAGTATTAAATTAACATTGTAATGGAACATTGATCAACCATTCAAACAGGATTTTAAAAAAAGCCTTTTTGTTTTCACACAAAGGTGAAAGTAGGGGGTTCCAGGTCTTTCGGAGCAGATAATCATTACTGCGGTTTGCATGAAAATTTATCATCCCAATGACATATTTGTGGATTTGCAGGAAGCTTGTTCCAAACTCCCCAAATATCAAATCAATACCTGGGCTTTGCTGGTGGGTTTAGCAAAGGTTGATACTTGTTTAAAACCCCAGTAATAAACATTCTTTTCATTTTTTTAATTTCTTTGGTTTCATATTTTAACACAAGCTACTTGGTGAAACACTTGGGATGTTATTTAAATTTGTATCCCTGTGTTCCTTACATATCATGTCTAGTACAAAATAAAACTGCATGATTGACTTTATCTAAACATCAAATCTTCCTTCATGCCTGGTAAACATATAGAATGTGCTACTAAGATTTTGCTGCCCCTCGTGCTGAGTGGGAAAATATGAGTTCAAAGGAAGCACAAAATAAGTTATATTTGTTTAGTAAAATTGTGCCTTTTTATGGTTGACATTTTCTAATTGGACAATTAAAGGACCAGCATCATGTCTGTGTTATTAAGTTTGACATTCTGCTTCTCTCTGTGTCTATTTTCTGGGAGGAGGATTTGATTCACCATAAGAGGTCACCAGTGTCTGATGCCTGCAGCCAATTTGTTTGCCTCAGTTCTCAGATAAGGAGATATAATGTTCTAACCAATAAATAGTTTTGCTTTTGGGTCAGAAATGAACCATTACATATAAAATACACTACAATTATAGTGTGTGTGTGTGTATACATATATATATATATATATATATATATATTTCCCTTTGTTGTAATAATTGATGATTGATTTAGATCAAGATTTTGTTTTTGTTCTTACTATGCCACTTGATGAAAATGGATTTATGTGGCAAAGATTTAAATTCAATTTAAATAGGAAAATAAAAAGAACCACTAAAGGCCTGATGAATAGATACAATGACAAACAGCCACTGAGACCACACACACACACACACACACACACACACACACACACACTGTTAACACTGATGGTGTTCAGAATGGAGCAAAACAGCTCAAGTTTTCAATGCAAAGAAATGTAGAGAAATTAAAATGCAAGTTTTTACTATCTTTTAGTTTTTTATTAGGCTTATGAAGATCTACATCCTGGTGATATAGAAAAGAAAGATTTGATCGTCACTAATTCACATTACATGTTACTATTAAAATGGGTTTTTGAAATTTTGAGCATTATTTGAAGCTACGCAGTGACATCATTTTACTTGATTTTTGCTTTACCATAGCCCTAACCATTTAGCATTATATCAACAGCTAAAATGGTAGAAGGTTTTAATTTGTATAACTGATGCACAAAAAGTGCCTGAAGTTGTATACTATCTATATCCAATACTATGAGACTTTGATGGTTGGAAGGAAAATACTGTGTGATTATTTTATATCTAAAAATCATGAAATGAGGGATTCTGGTGTAAAAATTTCTGCTACTCTATAATAATAATGCTGTTTTAAACTAACTGGTTCAATAATTTCCCTTTGTCTCACACTGCTTCCACTGCACTGAAACATCCACCGTAATGTTACTGATCCAAAACTCCAAAGAGAAAAAAAACTGAAACATCAGAGAAAAGAGAATGAAACCATATCACATTCCTGCAAATAAGTATGATAGACCACATCTTTTTCTGGCCTTAGCTCCCATCTTAGTTTATGTGTTTAATATGTCCACTCCCTGTGGGATGGTCTTGATCCAGAGACTCGGATGCAGCGATCTGTAACGACTCAAAGTTCAGAGTTTACTGGACACCATTTGGGTCGTACACTACTTGTCAGTCAGTGAAGCAATCATAGAAGACAAGGTGAAGACAAAAGATCAAAAATAATCAAACTGTCCAAACAGTCCAAGACTGTTTGAATGACCAGGAGCAAAACACAGCTATCACAGAGCAGGGAATAAAAGAACATGAGCAGACTGCCAGAGATTTAAAACAATCTGACAAAACTGAACTGAAACCCACTAAGAAAACAATCATACATGAATAAAAGTAAAAAAAAAAACATCATCTGAACCTGAATAGGTCTTAAAATGATGCAAATACAACTTCAGATGAACAGCAACACATGCCTGTTACTCATCGATTTTGTAACAGCCTGTTTCTGGCCATTGTGGAAGAAATTTTACATATTATGCTCTATATATAATATTATAATGACAACTATAATTATTTCCTTTACTATATTCATTTTTTAATTGTATTTACACTGATTGTTACTATATTACACTCTTTGCATTGTACATTTTTACTCATCATGCTTTTATTCACTTTTAAGGTTTATTCTCTTTATATACATGTTCTGTTAAAAGTTCACTACTGGTCCTTCCTCAGACTCTTAGTCAGACTGGTTCTGGTGGAGACACAGTTATGTGAAGTTGTTTTGACGCCAGCTCTTGGAGTTGTGTGTCCACCCAAGGTATTCATTCTCTCTCGACTTCATGAGAGTCGGGACGACCACTCTCATTACTTGCAAGTGATTCTGTATTCAATACTTCTCCTGTAAATAAACCTTGTATACTTTTACTCATTCCAGACTCTTGTTAATTTGTGTTTATTTTTGTGTCCATTGAGCTGACCAGCTTTGCTGTCCACTGTTCCTCTACAGGAGCCTCTCAGTCAGTGTGTGTGGGGGTTTGGTGCATAAGCAGGTGACATTTTTCCTTGCAGTGCGTCACCTACCAAAGCCACGAATAAACTCCATATGTAAAAGTATAAGAAGTGCTTTACATAAAACATTAAAAGTAAATCTTAATTAAAAGAAATTAAAAGAAATCTGGAGCCCGTTCCAGAGAGTAGGCTGTGTGGAAACTTTAAGTGTGTTAAAATGGGGAAACTATGTTTTCCGTTCCAGAAAGAGACGGAAGTCTTACTTGGAGTTTATCACTATTGTCACTGACTTTATGAAGTGAGCCTCCTCGCTGGATTGATTATAAGAAACCTTGAGTTTCTACCTGCCTCCTCCCACCTGAAGCACGCTGTTAGACATGGCTTGTCCAATGTTTGTATATTTTTCTTAAATTCTTTTTTTGTTTGATTTTACCTGTATTATAATGTAATTTAAAAAAAATCTTTATGCTCAGAATGAGATTGCTCTGTAGTTATTGATACACACAAAGTGCCCAGCAGTGTCTGTCGACCATGTTTCTGTCTTTCTGACTTTCTTTGTTGGTGCAGCACCTGCAGACAAGTCTTCTTTTATTTATGTATCATGTATTTGATCTCATTTGTCTTCTCTTTCTCTAAAATGTTTGTCACCTTGTGCACTAGGCTTTCATTTTAATCTTCTTTATTTGCAAGTATACATATAGCTGATGCTATTTATTTGTCTTTTTACAGAAGCGCTGAGAAAAGTCAGATTCTGAGAGATCAACCTTGAGGCCAGTTGTCTTCACTTTTAAAACTGCTAAAATGTTTTCTTAATAAATCCCTACTTCCCACAGAGTAAAAAGTTCTCACTGTTGTATCAGGGAGAGCAAATATTATCTACATAAACACACAAACACTGTCTGTGAGTCACACTCTGAAGGTCAGCCGGTCATTTTAACCATTTAGACAATAATGAGCAATCAGCAGTGAAACAAATCACTGCTGCTTCCAGCCTGTTAGCCTCATTATAAGTGTGTGTGTGTGGGTGTGTGTGTATGTCTGTGAAAATGAAAGTGCTTGAGAGGACCTGCAGTGATATAGTGACCTTGAATTGTTCAGAATGACATCACGCTGGATGAGGCAAAATGCAGACAGATGATCTTTGGCTTATCTTGCAACACTGAAAGAAAATAAAGGTTCTATTAAAACTAAACTGCAATGTCACATAACATGTATTAATTATTAAAGAAAGAAATTTTAATTTACAGATAAGTCTAACTGCTAGTAACGGGATGTGCATGATTACCATATTTTCGCTTTTTTTCTAAGTTTGTTTTTAATGTACTTTTACATGCTTCTTCTGGACCTTGCTGTAATATTTTTGATGTAAATGTAAATCAAAATACATCTTTATTTAAAATCAGGGGAGGTAATATTTTTGTCACAGTGGCACCCAAAAACAGGATACTTGAGCTGCAGGAACAATGAAGTTTATGGACAAAGCTTGAAATGATTCACTTGTAAGAATTTTTCCACTGAAAACTGTATAGAAAATTTTTTTTTTTTTTTTTAATCTGGGATTTAGTGTTGCAGATGTGATGTTTCAGCTCTACGGGTTGAATACACTAGGATTGTGGGTGCAGGACTGGCTCCGGAGCTTAAGAGAGTGAGTGATGCCTACAGGCATGGGTAGTATCCAGGAGACAACTTTTGGTTTCTGCAGATTTCCTACAGGAGTAACACTATACCAGGCAGAGAAAAAAAAAGACCATTAGAATCTCAGAATATAGATTAGTAGTAGATCAGATCTAACACTTGTTAAAAGCTCAACAATCTAGCGCTGAATGAAGAACCAGGGTAGATAAACTGCAGGGATGATGAACTGATGAGTTGCAGCTGTGCTTCAGGTCCCTGCCTGAGCAGAGGGACATTCACGCTGACATCTCCCCCTCCACACACACACACACACACACACACTGGAAAAAAAACATGGGTGAATAAGAAGAGGAAACAAAAGGGCAGAAAACAGAGTCTAGAGACTCATGACAGCTACAGCTTCTGGAAGACATGACTCAGTGCAAAATCAGGAGAGAATAAGATGAATTCACATTCATGTGGCATGTAAACATTCAGAAAGAAAATAAATCTAAATACAACATCAACAACATTCCACCAACATTTCCAGAATTTTTATGACTCGGGTATAAAAATTCCTGGTAATCTGCATGGTTTGCATTTTCACTGCACTGTAAAATTCTGGAAAAATTTGTTCTAATTGGGCTGATGCCACTTGATGGTAGTACAGCGATCAGACCCACTTCGGCTGTTGTGCTTTTAATCTCAGCTTCTATAATCTTCATTATCTTCTTCCGAATTTGTGTCTGCAATGAACAGTTAAGTTTCTACACTTAAGACTAGGTCATAGACTGTATATAAAAGATGGACGACGCCTTCATGATGTCACCCGTAGGTTTCTGAAGAGCTGAACTGAAGCTCAATGGGCGGTTTCCACCGTCAACCATCTTGGCTGCATCAAGCATGTCATCATTCCCGGAAAAAGAAAAAAATTCACCCCCTCACTGTTGTCATTAAGGAAGGTAAACTTCACCTATTAATGCTTTTTTTATACCAGGCTCTAAACATGTTTATTTCTGCATTAAGTTGGCCTTTTTAACATGGGAGTCTATGGGGATTGACTGTTTTGGAGCCAGCCCATAGTGAATGAGGAGTGAACTGCAATTTTTTGCACTTCCGCACAGGCTTCACATTTTACCCCTGTAGGTTGCCGCTAGGACTAGATACACAAACAGAGCCTTCTGCATCCCTTATGTGGATAATTGAATCTGTTTCATGGGTTCTTGTGGATGCATCCCCAACCTAGCAAACAGCAGTACCACCAGAAACTGCAATGACAGTGCTGAGAATATAGCTAATGTGCAAACAACGCAAGGAACAAATAAGAGGAAGACGAAGTTAAGATGTATTTAATGGCTGCACAGACCACCGTTGTCTACTGTGCTGCCTCTTTTAATGTCTCTTTCTGAGAATGAACATTATCCTGATCTCATCCCAAGTCACCATGTTTGCAGTTGTCTTAAACTGACTTCAGTACTCAGAGGTAAACTCTGCACTGTCGTCTAGTGGATGTATTGCCTATGTAAAGGACCCATTGGAGTATGAGGTCAGTGATGCTTGACAATGCTTGAAAAGTATGTTCTTCAGCACACTGCCAGAATCTGAAAAGCCCCCCCCCCCCCCTTCCCATTGGATACTTAGGGAAAAGGAAAAATATTTAATGTCGGTGGAAATGCATCAAGGTTTTTTTGTTTAGTTTAGTTTTGTTTGTTTTATTTTTTTGTTTGTTTGTTTGTTTGTTTAAATACCAGGAAAACAAAAACGGTTCCCACAGTGGAAAGCAGCTCAGGAATTCTTAAACTTTCCTCTTACATTTTCTCATGAGGCCAGTGTGACCAATTGCAGTTTGCATTTTTCTCCTTCTGTGATGACAGAGATTGCAGCAGTTTGTCATTATTTTAATTAACCATGTTTGATTTCCATTTTCCCAACTCTATTACAGTAAAAAAAAAAAAAATTACAATAATAAAAACAGTTGTTAAATTTAAACAAAAGAAAGCTGAAAATCGTTTTTTTAAATTATTTATTAAAGTGTTTTTCTTCAGTACAAGCTTTCTGGGTCTGAACCTCATACTATGAGTTGACCCAATGCCCGCTGGATCCATTTAAAACAATCAATTAGTCATAAGATTAAATAGTGTGTTAAACTTTAAGCCTGTTAAACGCTTAACTATTCCTTCCCTGTCTTAAAACACACTCACACACACACACATCTTTCCCCACATTTAGTTATCCAGTCAGTGCATGCTTGTTTCAGGCTCATTAATAGAAATAATAATTGCTCACTGGCATAATCTTAGTGCTCCACTGGGGTTACTGGTTTTCACTCAGCCTGGACTCCTTATCTTGACTTTCTAATTGGGAGATTGTGTAAAATAATGAGATATGGTGTAAAGCATTATAGCTTCATTATTCAAATCTCACATGGGTTAACAGATTGAGGTTATGATGACATATATTGTGATTGACTGTGTTTTTAATGAGATAAAAGAGTTCACAGCAAACCAACTAAATGTATTAATTAGCTCTAAATCTTAAGGGATTTGTCACATCCGCTGTTTTGTAACTTATACTGTTCTAATATTTTATTATGTCATGATAATCCACAGCAATCAAACTGTGATTGACTTATTTTTTTCCCCCTTTTTTTGATTGATTAAAAGGTTTATTTGAACATAATGACAAAACATAAAATAAATAGAAATAAAACCAAAACAGAAAACACAAACGTTTAAAAGGACTTTCCATTTTCCACCAATGGAAAAAAAGGAATAAATACAGTTGTGCCTGAATAGGCGTGAGATGGGAGAAAGGAATATCTGTGGTGGCATTTACTCTCACACCATTTATTATTAATCCTGATTTCCTGAAAGGAATTTTGGATTTGAGGTTACTTATATGCAGGCCGAGATAAAGAAACGTTTGACAAAGCTGCGAAGATCAGAACACCCCAGACGACAGCGTAAGAGGAAAGACCGGACAAGGACTCTCTTCTACAGCAATCCATACAGCTTTATTAAAGGCCTCTTTGAAAAAGAGTGGGAGCCTCAAAGTGCCCATAAAAGTCATGGAGGAGCACCTGAGGAAGACCTATTCTGATGATCGGAGGCATGAGCCAGTCATCGTCCCAAACGACATACCACCAATTCATGCACCTGAACCCCAAATGAATGTAAGGCCCCCCACATGGAGCAAAGTGGAGAAGACAGTGAAGCAGGCAAGATCAGCATCAGCACCGTTTTGGTTCTAAAGAATGCCCCCAGAGCCTGTAGATACCTCTGGAAGCTGATGAAGGTGGTTTGGCAGAAGGGAGTGATACCAAAAGCATGGAAAAGAGCAGGGGGTGTCCTGATTCCTAAAGGGAATGACTGTTCATCCATCAGCCAGTTTCGCCAGATAAACCTACTGAATGTAGAAGGAAAGATCATCTTCAGTGTCCTGGTGCAAAGGCTCTCTACCTTCTTGCAAAAAAACAACTTTATTGATACATCAGTGCAGAAGGCTGGGATCCGGGGTTTTTCAGGGTGTCTGGAGCAAGCCAATGTCATCTGGCACCAGAAAAAAACTGCAAAAAAGAAGCGGAGAGACCTACATGTGGTTTTCTTAGACCTTGCCAACGCCTTTGGTTCAGTCCCTCATAAGATCTTCAAGTACTTTGGGGTACCACAGCACATCACAAATTTGGTGAAGAACTACTTTTAGGAGCTCCAGTTCTGTGTTACATCTGAGAACAACACCACTGCTTGGCAGCATCTGGAAATAGGCATCATGGCAGGCTGCACAATTTTCCCTCTTGCATTCGTCATGGCAATGGAGCTGGTCATATGGGCATCTCGTTGGATAGTGGGAGGTGAGAGGACCAATAGTGGCCTGCGTCTTCCACCAATTAGAGCGTACATGGACGACATGCCCATCATCACAGCAAAACCATGCACAAGACGCTTGCTTCAGAAACTCCAGGAAAACATCCAGTGGGCAAGAATGGACTTCAAGCTGCAAGTCACGCAACATCTCCATCGTCAAAGGTCAATTAACAGGCGAGCAATTCTACATCAGGGATGAACCAATTCCGACAGTCCTAGGGAAGCCCATCAAGAGCCTTGGATGTTGGTATAACACAGACCTCAAAGACCCCCAGCAACTTGAGCAACTTCCGCAGGATACAGCAAAGGGCCTTAAGCAAATTGACAACACTGCACTACCCGTAAAATTGAAGCCCTGGTGTTACCAGTTTGGGCTGCTGCCCAGACTCTTGTGGCCATTGACCATATATGAAGTCTTGGTTAGACATGCTAATTGACTTGAAAGGCTGGTAAACTCTTATGTCAGGAAGTGGCTCGGTCTTCCTAAAGGCCTCAGCAGCATCTGACTATATAGCGGCTATATAACGCCCTGTCATTACCACTCTCTAGTCTGGCTGAAGAATTCAAATGTGCCAAGGTGAGGCTCGAAATTACCCTCACCGACTCTCAGGACCCTGTGGTGAGAGGTGCCGCTCCTGCTCTAGTTACAGGGAGGAAGTGGACCCCAGCCACAGCTGTGCTCCAGGCCAAATCTGCGCTTCTCCATCGTGACATAGTGGGCCATGTACAACAAGGCAGAGGAGGCTTTGGCCTTGGAGCTGTAACACCTCTTTGGCAAAAGGCATCTGCAACCGAATGGTGAACCATGGGTAGTAGAGGAGGTGCGCAGACAGGTGGAAGAAGCCAGACATTCCAAAGCCAAAGCATAAGCCAAACAGGGCCAATGGATGAGGTGGGAGGGTGTGGGGCGGAAAAACCTCACATGGAGCGAAGGCTGAAAAGAGAAAAAGGGGTCTGGACTCTAAACACCAGTGTTATCACGCACGCATACACAGCAACACAGGGAGATAGTGGACCCTGGGCCCACAGCACCTGACAACAAAACACGGTTTAAAACACAACGGCCACAGTGCTACATATTCAGGAAGAAAATGAGCAACGAAATTAAGAACATGCACAAAAGGTAAAAAAATAAATAAAGAAAAATACTCATGTAACTAAACGAACAAACAAATTAATACCACACAAGAAAATTAATTAAAACAACACAAGCCTGTGTGGCTAGTTAGTCCATGCTTCAGCAATCAAGCAGTGGCGATGAGGTTAGGGTAGCAGACTATCCGGCCCACAGGCCCACACCAGAGACAAACCAGGCCATAAGACAGCTGAACAAACGAAACATACAACTACGTAGAGCCAAAACAGCAGCGGTCCCCAAAGAGTGATGACGGAGAGCAGCCCAAAATCTGCCGGAGATTAATTAGAAAAATTAATACAACCGTTGAGCATGAAACAAATTTATACATACCACTTTGTTGGCATGCACACAGCCCTGGAACGTCTCAATTACCACGACTCAGTTGTGCCTTGATCTAAAACATGCACAAAGAGAATTAGCTAGAAGTCGAGCAGAAGGCAAAGAAAGAAAGACAAACAACATATCAGAGCGGACATCTAGCCGCTCGCACCGCATCCAGCAGAGCAGCCAGTCGCGCTGTGTGGAAGCTGACCCCTTGCAGACAGCACGCTAAGCCGAGAGCTTAACCACAACCACCATGAAAGACTGAAAGAAAAGGGGGCGGCTGGGCAAACACATCCGCTTTTAAAAGGACCCATTGCACCGCCCTTTAATCAAAGTGGTTGTGTCAAGAACAGCAGTGCCATATAGTGGCCAGGAAAGAATCATGACCAGGAGAGAAACAACCTCCGGCCACGTAATGTTGGATGTTTGTGCAGAACTGCTAGAAACTATATCTTAGTGGGAAAACTGGACAAGACTAAAATCCCAAAGACATTGCAATATTGGAAAAACACTCAGCAAAGAGTGGATTGTTCTGCAAATATGGATATGTTCCTGCATTGTTTCCTTTAAATGAAAGTAATGATAATGAAATGTAATGATAGGTAACTGAGCTGGACAGACTTAAGGTAAAGAATCTCTAATGATGGCTGAACTCACCCTACAGAGCCACTATAAAGCTGTGAACTCTATTTTCAGCAAATCATTTTCAATATCACTCCTGTTCCCTTATTACCAAAGGAAAGAATGGCGGTTTAATTAGTCCCAGAGCTGGCATCAGCTCTTTGTCACTAATATGTGGCCTTACCTCTCTCCATCTCTCCGTCTTTCCATGTTACACCCCACATCTCTGTCCATCTCATCTTTCCGGTTATAACACAATAAGCCCATGAACTTGGCAGTCAGGTCCACTGTTAAGCTGATTTCATCATTAAGTCTTGCTGCCTCATATCTGCTCAGGGACTATACAAAGAGCCTGATGGTGATCCAACTCATTCCATTAACAGACTAAATAACTGCCATTGACAGCATTTTTTTTACTGAGGTAGAACTAAAAAATCTTGAAAAGGATTCAGAAGGGACGGAGCATGACCTACAGGGAAAAGAAAATGTATTATTGCTTTGTCATTTTATTTTATTAATTTCTTATTTAATTTAATTAATAAACCTTTATTTATTCCCAAAGATATAATTATTTTATAATAGGGTTTTTGTTGTTGAAATAAAATGTTGAAATAGTGAACATATTTCATATACCTGAGGGTTCTGTACCTTTCGGTGTTACCTTTCTATAACACATTGCAATAAGCAAGCTGTATTGGTTCTTGAAAGGGGCTATCTTGCTTATTGAGGTGAGCCATTAAGTTTCTCAAGGATTTTCATGATGCAGGATGTTGAGAAAACTAGTTCTTTAAGTTATAAGAACAAGGGAGAGTGTTTTTCACAGCATAGGTACTTTCTTCTGGCTCAGGCTAGTGTTGTAGAGGTGCTGTCAATGCAGGTTTCCAGAGGTCAACACCATAGTTTGAATTATTAGATAACTAAGGGGAGTTTGGTTCATCATAAAAGAAAATGAGCAGTTGAGACCCTAAAGGGGAGCTCTAAAAAATTGTTCAGTTTATTTTTTATTTTCCATAAAGTTTCTCAATGGTGCTTAAATGAAAAGAATAGCACTCACACAACACATTGTCAGTGTTGTGTATTTATTTAGTAATCTAAGTAATTCACTTAACTTCTTTCAACAGATTGAAAGGTAGCCTTGTTTGTAAAGGTGTGAAAGGAAAGCAGTGTGCTTGGGGAAGAGTTTCAGGTCTGTTTGACTGAAAGTAGGGATGGATAATATTAAGCATTGATATTAACAGTCTGCTGAAAAACATGTTATTCGCTTTGTCCAGACCTTTGTCTATCTGATCTTCCCCTTATATTGAAGCCTGTGATCTTTTAAAATTAGGATATCCTATCTTTGGATTGTATTGGTCAAAACTGGTTAAAGTCAGTGCAAAAAATTAAGTTTGTATATGTATATATATATATATATATATATGTGTGTGTGTATATATATATGTAACCCAGGTCCCATGTAGTTAAAATGAAGCTGGAGTGGTTAATACAATGAGACTGGGCCTGGGCTCGTTATATGGAAATATAACTGTTTTTTCTATGTTATTTTGTTAATGTATACTGTAGAACCTTTTATAATGACCACCACAACTGTATCTTGGATAAGAACATATTTACAAAAATTTATTTACAAAAATGAAATAAGATTTGGGTGTCTTAAAATAAATAAGGCTATCTCACAAAGTGGCACAACACAATAGTAAATAATGGTTCAAAATAAAACCACCAGTAAATAAACCTTTTGTTTCCCAAAACAAAAAAAAGACTTAGCTGATCTTAAATAAAACCCAACCCGTTGCAGGCCTGTTCGGTGCTTGTGTGCGTTGGGCCTTAAAACTGTAATGGCCGATTCACTCAAACTGAGCATAAAATAAAAGCACGTGCATTGGAAAAAATGTACTCACGGATCCAAAGTTATGTCAGTAAGGGCAGAAAGTAAATGGGGAATACGGGCCTCTCTATGGCAAATGGTGATGGGGATGACTGTCACCAAAAGGAGAAAACCGGCAGGACACGGGCCATGTGCGACAGGGTACCGCAGCCAAACCGCAGGGGGCACAAAACAGCAGGGCCATCGGCTGGAAACCAGTCTCTCTCTCACCAACGTCCGGCTCCTTAGAACATATTATCTTCATTGAGCCACATTATCAAACACTATCTCTTGTTGAAGTTAGCATTAGTTTTGCTTTAGCTTCAGAAATATTACAGGCTTAAGCTAGATTATGTGGGCCATTAGCACTGAATGCGGCTGCTAGCTAGCACGTTACTAACCACATTACACATCCAGCCTCTTCACTATAACAGTTCGATATAGTACAAAATACAGGCATATACAATCATATTCACCTCTTGCAGGTCACACTGAAAGTTCTTATCAGGACCACGGGTAGTCGACCTTCACAACAAAACTTTAATGCTTCCTACACCACGAGGCCTTCTCAGTTCGCTCTCTGTTCAACAGCTTCTGCGTCTTTTTCTCTCGCATGCTCACTACCCTCCACACTAACCTGTGCCAGTAGTCCCGCCCCTTAACGGGTGATGGTACTCTGATTGGCTCGTGAGGATAAACAACCAATTGCAAAACAGGAATTAGATAATTGACCTAAAACAGGTAACAGGTTAGGTTACACATTACCACAGTTTCTCTCCTCTCTCAGATAAACCCAAGACTTTGATATGAATTTATCTTTTAACTGTAAATAGTCTCATTAACTTGTACATATTATATTTATGCTTTTAAACCAGCATGCTTTTTAACAATTTTAACCATCATGAACTCTATTTACAAACTCTTTTCTGAAACTTATACTTTTATTACACTTGTAATTGTCTTTTATGCCCTGTAACTTATATGAACTGTGTACAGGGCTACATATATATATATATATATGTGTGTGTGTGTGTATATATATATATATATATATATATATATATATATATATATATATATATATATATATATGTGTGTGTGTGTGTGTGTATATATATATATATATATATATATGTATATATATATATATATATATATATATTCATAATGAGTAACATTTGCTCTTTCTACCAACTGCCAAATGCTCCTCCCAATATAGCAAAATCTGACACTTTCTTGTCTTTTTTTGCATATAAATGGAAAGCCATAACACCTTTTAGAAGTTTTCATAGCAAATTCCCTTGACTACTGCATGACACGGGAGCTCGCTGTAAGCAGAGTGGATGACTTCTGACTGATACATGTTATCCCCTCAGGGCTCATCATTCCTATAAGTGCTCACTGTTGACTGTTCTTGAAATTTTCAGTGCCATACCCCTCAACCTGCCCTGACTCGGCTGATGCTGATATCAGCTCTAATAAACTCTCGCTGCCCCAGAGACTTTTCAGATATGCTGATCTGCAGTCTGTATTCTAGAGAGAATACTGAAAACCCCAGCTGGGAGCCTCAGGGTTTGATTTCATGAACTGCCTGCTTTATATAGCCTGCAGCCTAATAGTTTGAGAGTATAATGAAGCCTCTTCTACTTGACTACAGTTTGATAATCAGGTGTACACTCTTAAAGTTTTTAAGGTTTATTCAACATGTTAATTAATCAATGCACTTTAAGGTCCCAATATATGCAGGAGAGATCTGAGGACTGGGAGGGATTGACAGGAACAAAACACTGTAAACAATCATGTCAATATGTATTTCAAAACTCTGATTTAGAAGTTTCTACACACCTAAGCTGGCAAAATGGTGGGAAAGTTCGAATCACAAAGAGGAGATTGGTGGACAGGTGCAGTGAATACTTTAACTCACTTAAAGTTTGTGACCAGCTTTGACAATTTCTTTTTATTTGATTCATGTTAGAATTACAATTTTTCATTTATTATACATAAATAACACTATCTTGTGATCTGGTCATCTAAGTTAGTTTGTGGCTTTTGAGAGGATGATTTAGCCTTTTTTTTTTTTTTTTTTGGTCGTATCCTTGACCTTGCTTAAATCAGCTGCATTCATTGGAAAGCTGAAATCCAGATGGAATTATTAAGAATGAAATTATTTCATCAGACATTTGGCAGTGATAGGCAAAATATTTCTATAGAGATTTATTACCTTCATTGTTTCAACTATATTTTCATGCAAGGACATTAAAATAGAACCTATTTAAAAAAAAATTTGTCTGAAAGTTAAAGTAGTTTTTACCATTGGGACACACACCTGTTCTCTATATTTTTTAAAAAGATGAGCTGCAACTTAGAAATGGCAAGATTCATGGACTGATTGTATCTCAATCTTGTTTTCCTCATAAATGTGAATGCATTAATGTACAAAATATAAGAAGATACAAATAAATCCCAGGTTAGTCCCAGTATTTGGTTGATTAGAGTTGGTAAAAGGTGGTGTTACATGGTGTACTGTATGGCAACAGGGACGAGTTGCCCCACCCACATTTTTATTATTTTATTTATTTTTTCAGGCAATTCTACACTAATGAAAATATACCATAGTACTGTATACTGTAGTGAATATATTATATTTTTGGCATATTTTTGTAGTTGCTATGCAGGAAATTTAATGTATCTGTTGATAAAATGTAAATCTGTGGCCTTTGTTTAACATTTACAAGAACAAATTTGAGGTCACAAAGCTTACAAAATGATTGAAAAACCTACCCGTGCTGTGTATGATTTGCATTAACACACTAATTTACATACCTTAATAAATATAACTCTTGTCAGTTCTCTACTTTCTTACCACAGCTTGGGAAAAAGAAAAGAAAACTCCATTCTAACACGAAATCCAATAACAAGAAAACTATATTAGTCTGACTGAATTCAGTGAGACAAAATTGTAGTTCTGTGTGATAATTGGGCCTGTTTGGCCCACGGTGACTGTAGAGCAAGGAGACACTGATATATATAGCGGTGACAAAAAATTATAGCAATCACAGCAGAACAGCCAAATGATGAATTCTTCCCTTTTAGGAAAAAAAGCTTTATCCCACTTTCAGAAAACAAGCTGAAGATTGGCCAACAGAAGGAAACTGTTGGCATGCATTTAACTGAGCTGTCTGACAGTGAAGGAAAACATTACTGAACAGCACTGATCGCATGGTTGCTGTAAACATGGAGGACATATAACTTTAAATAATAATAAAAATAATAATAATAAAATAAGATGGAAAACTTCATTAGGACTGAAAACGTTCCACCTGGATGTTGCTTTGTGCAGAAGAAACTGTGTTTTGATATGTTTATTTTTAGATGGGTTTAAGCACATTTTGTAAAATGCATTACTATTATTTTATTATTTATTATTTTAGATAGAAAAGTCATTGTGAGGTTTGGCTGGGTTGTGGAAGAAAGGTGGAAGTTCAGCTGTTCATCTGGTGTTTGTCTTTATTTGCTCACCAGCAAAGTCACAGGTGCAAAAGTCCATATTAAGCAGAAAGGGGTTAAAAACAAAGTGTTGCTATCTTGGAACAAAATAGCTACATTACTTGAAGGTCCTTTTGCTTTAAGAGCAGGTGACATGGTGGCTTAATTATCTGAGCAGGAAACTGCCAGGAAATTAAACAAAGGAACAGGCATGTGGTAACACCTGTCAGTAAATATCTTTTACACTGAACTGTGTCATTCTGTTCCTTGTTACTGAATGTAGTCACTTGGTTTCACATGTTAATGCAACACAGGTGCTGACAGTGGCATCAGAAATGGTGCACAGTCCCAAAAGCACAACACAACTTAAGCTACACGATTCCATAAGCTTGCCAGATGGAAAAATTCAGTGGAAATTCAAATACTTACAGCAATGTGTACAAACTGTGTGCAACCCACATGGCATGGAGATACGCCATGACAGCCATCCTTCCACCAGGAGAATATACTTCAATTAAAAATACTATTTAATCATTGAGTCAGAAAAAGGGTGTTAAATATTTTTATTTGATCTTATTTTGCACATGAGGAAATGGCTGTAATCTAAAGTTTAAATCTCCTTTGAATGTGACATGTTTTCATAAGAAGCTGATTTCTTTGGGCCTCCATCTACAGCGTAAACGGCCGTGCTACGTAGTGATGCAAAATGTCACAAAGTCACAAAGGCTGGTTTTGCTCTGGTCTGGTCTGTAGTAGAACAAAAAGTACATTTTCATGCAGCTTATATTGAAATGCATTAAGTAAAATCAGTAAAGTTTTCTTTAACATCAAACAGTGTAGTTGAGATATACTGTAAAGCAAAATTACCCAACAACACAAATGAGGAACTTTCTGAAATGTAAACTCTTGTGATTTAATTGCATTAAATCTCCATTGTTGTTTAAAAGTTTTTTTTAGTATTTATTATAAATGATCTACATATATGCTGAGATGTTAGGACATGTTCCCGTTAACTTTGTTTGTTGGTTGTAACAAACTTCTGAGATGATATATTTAAAAGAAAAGTAGAAACCTGGGGAGAAACATTGTATGACTGTTCAAGTGTAACTAAAGCTGGGCTTACACCAGAAGACTTTTAAAAGATTTGCAAAAGACTCTAGAAAACTACAAGCTCGTATCTAAAGACAACTGTTTAGAGTTTTAGTCTCAGATTTGACTGAATCGCTATTTACAAGACTACAACTAGATTCTTTTAGCATTTTATTGTGATATGTTGGACAGTTGATCTCAAACAGGGCTGATCTGCCCACAGTAAAGCAAATAAGGGGAGAATTTTACTCCAAGAGGGAATTACACATAATTATTAAGTGTGGCTTTGCATCTCCACCAGGTGTTACACCGTCTCATCAGAATCTTGAGGGATGAAAGAGTTTCTATTCTCTTATTTGTTAGATCATTATACTATAACACATAAATGATCCACAGCAGACGTTTATTTCTTAATAACCATCCGCTCCTCTTTCTGGACGCTCCACCGACGACGTTTCATCACCGCTTCTTGTTTTTCTTTTTTTCTTTTTTTCTTTTTTTTTTTTTACGTCCGTTTTTGCCGGTGTTCTGACTGTTGGGATTCTTGTTTCTGCTTTGTTAGAGCTCATCTATCGGTTGTTGATCGTGTTTCATCACTGCGATTTACGATAATATTAAACATGTTTGATATTGTTGCAGATCCAAGACTAGGGAAAAATTGACGTTTAACTGCACAGATTACCAGCTTACACCTAACGACCGAGATGACGGGAGTGCGCTGAGACTCCAGTAAAACTCCCGTTTTTAGTCTGCGATCATGAAAATCGTTTGGTGTGAGCCCGGCATAACTCAGGGCAGACATAGTGAAGTTAAATCATCTTATGGAACAATGACTATGCGTTAAACCCTGGCCATATTTTCAGAAAAAATGCCTGAAAGGACATGAACAAAGTAAACATTGAATTGATTGACAATAGGGTTCATACTGTATGCATGTTTAGGGACATCTGGAGCCCTGAAAGAATTTATTCTCAACAAATCAACAAATTTCTCCTCACCTGCTTATTTCTCTATTTACCAGAAGATAACACCATGTTAACAAGGATTCCACTCACATAGATGTAATGATGTGACTCTATTTATCCCCTTTAAAAAAATAAACTTTTAAACATTAATGTTTGAACTAAAATATGCTTTTGGTTTGGTTTTGTGAACATTAGAGCCTAAACTACCTCTAGTCTTTGAGCAGCAGTTGGAAATAAACATCTTTGTCCTGTCTCTTTTTTTTTTTTTTTTTTGCCTTATTGTATTTTATATCTGTATTTTTCCAACTCTTACAAGGCCCGATAGACCTTAAAAACGCATTATGATTATTTAGTCTGACCGTGATGGTGTCTTTTGATTGCTTGTGCAGATTTTTTTTTTTTTTTCTTCTTCAAAGTAAAGAAGAAAATATTTCATTCCAGCTCTTACTCAGTTTTGGATGGGGAAAAACAGCTTCTATTTGCTTCCTGTCAACTCTGATTGGAGTGACTGGATTTCTTCATCAGAATTGATCTTTTGTTGCTAACAGGAATGAGTATTATTTTAGTCTCTGCATGACTGCATCCTCAGATCCGCTTGCTTAAACTCACCAGTGATAAATCAGAAGAATGCCACTGTGAAACATAGGATTTGTGAGGCCAAGTCATTTCACTAAAACTTTTTTTCATGGAATAATTGTATTGAATTTCCACAACATAATGACACTAAAAGTACCAGTACTATTTTTCATCCATTTTTCTTGCCATTAGGTTGAAAACTATGGACTTATTTTGTTGTTGTTGTTGTTGTTTTGTTGTTTTTCCATAATTTATCAGAAATATCTAAATCCCATAGTAGAAAGTCTATGTGCTGCAAAAGTTTTATGTTTTTCTTTATTTTAAAACCTAAAAATAGAAATAAAATGTGGTTCTTCAAAAATGACAACAAATTTCCTATGTAGACATTTATCAAAAATTATTTTGTCTTTTTTCAAAAGGCCTCATAACATTTGCGGCTCTATACGAATTTTATTCACCTGGGCTGAGGGGAAAATGGCTTTGGACTGTAAAGGTCGCAGACCCCTGCACTAAACACATAAACAGATTTAGCAGCAGTTTTCTCTTTAAACAGCAACAGTTTAAATATTTTAAAATATATTTAAAATAAAATATTTATGACAAAGAAGGATGAAAATTTCTTCTATTTCTATTTACTAACTAAAAGGTAAAAAGTCAGCAGGATTAATTTAAAGCTGTGAAGCTGCTTCCTTCTAAACACAGAAGGAACAATATCTGATGAATATCAGCCATCAGGTGAACAGACAGAAAGCAGGAATAGAATCTCACAGCTTCTAGATTGTAAGGAGATATAATTGTTCACAACATGCACAACAACTTCCATCCATGCACCTTCAGTGCTTCATTATCCAGATTTCTTGCCCGTAAGTTCTCTAACTTTACATTCTTAGCTTGACTGTTGTACCTGGACCCTCCGCTACCAGGAGTTATAATTCATCTGATGTTGAGAGGCCTACATCCAAAAATGACAAACGGCCCGCCAGTCTCGATATAATGGTAGCTGATGTTCCTGTAGTGGTAGCTGCTATTTTGTAGCAGTATTTGCTGTTTCCTCATTGGTCTCAATCGCTTCTTTATCACTGGGCTGGTCGCAGACTTTTCACATTAATGCCAGATCCTAATGCCTGTGCCAATTTTGTATCAACCACCCATGTTTATAACACAGAATGTATATGTTTGCACAAATTAATCTGATCTGTAAAGTGTGAAAACAGAGGACATATGTGAAACCATGTAGGCTATAAAAATCAGTTTGATCTTCTGCTGCTGGTTTGTGATGTCAGTTCTTACAAAAACCCGGTACCGCTCAGGAATCGGTTCTAATTTTTCCAAAGCACCCTGCACCACTGGGTATACCAATATTTCTATCAGTACCAACAGGTGTTGGCCACCTCACTGACTACAATGTCAGACATGATTGTCTTTTTGTTGCCGGATGAGGCGATTCCAATCATGGCTGATTCAGATCATGGCTACATTTTATTGAGAAACAAGACAATGGCACAAGCTCTGTCTCTACTGGAAGGACCAGTAATGGTAACAGATGATAGGACAGACCTATATCCTTGCACAGAAACCAAACAGAAGTGAGGAGTGAAGACCAACATGCAGCTACACAAAATCCTGCATGGAGACCCCTCTAAAGAGGTAGCAGGATGCAGTCAGGCACCAAGTGGAATAAGCATGCAAGCCCACATTCCGTGGCAGGACGGTACCCATAGCAGAAAAGTCGCACGCTGCCAGCAGAGGAGTGCCGAGAAGCACTCCGCCATTACAGTCATCCTCCATGCACCATGACATACACTGTTAAAAATCTCTCACGTGGAGTATGTCGGATTACAAGAATCATGGATGCCATGAGCCCCAGTAACCAGGGACATGACCTGAAAGGGATGGTTTCTCTCAAGCGGAAACAGGTGAGACCAGCTTTTAATGTGCTCACTCTTTCCACTTACAGATGGGCTGTGTATGACACCAAATCCAAAGCCAACCCCAGGAAAACAATATTTTACACTGGGGACAACACACTCTTCCTGTGGTTTTTGACAAAGCCCAGATCGACCAGGTGCTGTATGAGCCCTCTTGTCTATGACGGTCCCTCTTACTTTGACAGTGCCAAAATGAGCCAGTCGTCCAAATATGTGGCCAGGCAAAAGCCCTGTTGTCTATCACTGCTTCAGTACACCACACAAACACTCTTGGGCTCAAAGAGAGACCAAAAGGAATCACTGTGTACTCATAACAGATGGCCAGAAAGGCAAACCTCAGATGTTTTCTGCATGGAGGATGAATCAGAATGTGGAAATATGCATCCTTCAGGTCAACAGACGTGAACCAGTTGCCCTGTTGGACCAGATGCAGCAGAGATGCATGTGTAAGTATCCAGAATCTGTATTTTCTGAGGTAATTGCTTAGTATTCTTAGATCCAAGATAGGGCGAATACCAGTTTGGGGACCAGAAAATACCTGGAAAAAAGCTGCTCTGCTGCTATGCATATTGCTCTTTTGTTTAGCAGTGGGGAAATTTCTTCCTGCAAAACGCTAGCAGATTCTCCCTGGGTCTGTGAATAGTTTATTCCAGAGAAACGAGGGGGAATCACTGCAAAGTGAAGCCTGTATCCTCTTGAAATTCTTCTATGGACCCAGACTGATTGCGAGAGCGCAACCCACTGCTCCTTTTTCAGACAGTGGGCTGACAGTCTCAACCACAAGCTGTGCCGCCTCTGTCCCTAAAACTTGTGTTAGGTCACCGTCTGGCATCAGAGCAAGAAAATGGCAGGCTCTGTGGAACTGCGCTTACGCAGGGTGTCCTCAAGACTGCATAACAGACGTTACGCCTCTCAGGAGAGGCGATGCATCCTGCGAGAAGTGCCACTGTCCCTTTTATTGTTCTTTTGTTCATTTTTTTCTGCACCCCCAACCTTTTGTCTGGATGTCACAATCAAACATGTTTTATTTTTGTGTGACTCAAGTGGGACAGGGCCAGCTGTTCCAGCAACAGAGTTTTGTGTCCCTCTGGCTGATGAATGTCGACGCCACTCCAGAGCAACACGTAGCAAAGGGGGTGCGAGAGAAACTACTCCTGGCAGCACACTCTAAACAGATGAGGCTGGTAAATGGGGAACATCATCAGAAGTGGGGAGCGGGGACTATCAGGCTGTCCTTTTCTTCTTCCTGGCCTGTTGATGGGTGGCCTGCGCAGGCTTTTCTGGACCAGCCTGACCTTAATCCCTGCCTCAGCGGAACAACTGGGACTGGCTGGGATTTTTGCCAGTTGGGGATCTTTAGCTGTCTAAGAAGCCACAAGGACCCCTAAGTAAGGTCTGCCACGGGGCCTTCGGAAGAGGGGGTTCAGCTTTCCAGGGAAGGCAAAGCTGAAGAGCTTCATCCTCCTTCCTGGCCTCACACAGCTGTTGCAGAGCAGTGCTTAAAATGCTGTCTGGAATTATCGTTATGTCCAGGATGTCCGCCTTTTCTGTCTTTGTTGCGACCCCGTCTACAAACTAGGAGAATTGGGGTCTGTAACAAAACAAACTGGACCAACAAAATGATATATAACAATAATTTATTTACAAACCCAGGTTCAAACAAAATATATTCTAGCAATTAACAAAAAGTGTCCTACATAAGGCAAAATATCAGGTCCGGTAAAATTAAAAAAAAAAAATGAACAAAAGGTGTCTTTAATTATGGTTACAATTACCAATCATACCAATTAACGTTTACCCTTACAGTTACTCTATAAAACCAACAGTACTCTTTACTTATTCCAAAATACTTTAACACTTACAACACATCTTTTTTTATTTAAACCAATATCAAATACCAAATGTCTCCTAACGAGAATGTAACTCGAAACTCTCTACAAAACCAAAATACCAAAATGTCTCCATACAAACAAACTCAAATCACTACTCAAAAATGAGAGCGTCTCTTCTCAATTCTTAACTAAAAACAATGCGCAATTGTGCACACAACTAAGGGGAATCACTAGAGCTTACTGTGGTGGGAAAGACTTCCACCCTTTCCCTCCAAATTGCACCCAACAGGTGCAACCTATCTGGGTGATTGCAGATTGGACATCTTTATAGCTGGCTTGGTGTCTGCTCCTTAGTGTGTGGCTTCTTTCCTTCTGGGGGTTGGTTGGCAGTGGACGTGGCTGGGCTTCCCAGGAGATCTTGATTGTGGATCCACCTGTGTCAGTTTGCTGGCCGTGGTTGGGGCAGCCTGTATTGGCTCTGCCCTGTTAGGTGGACTCTCCCTCCCCCTCTCAGCTGCTGTAGTGACTTGGCAGTGGGCCAGGCTGCCTTTTCCCTGCATCTGGGAGTCGGGTGTATGACTGCATTTCCTTTCCTCCTTCAGGCAGGGGAGGCTTCATTCACGGACGTATAGGTTGGCTGGGCGCTGTGAGCCAGACCCTGCTCCAGTGTCCTGGAATGCTCTGCTGTCTAGTCCGGATTTATTTCTACTAAGCACTTGCTGTTTGGACACGTTCTCCTTATTGAACTCTGGCCTGGCTGAACCAAGTGCACGACTGGACACCTACTGGATCATCCCTGCTACAACCTGCTTTTATGGACTTTATTTTATGGACGGTTTGGCTTTGTTTGCATTTTTGATAGTTTTGAACTTATAATCTTTTATATCTTTAATCTTCTTAAAGTCCAAGCAAACTTCTGATTGGACCCCATCGGAGGAAGCATGGGAGTGGCAGTATCCAATCATAGGACTGTCCGCAAGGGGTTGGTCCTGACGTAGGTGAGTGACGACCAATCTCCATAGAGGCGGAAGAGGAGGGGTGTCTTAGCCGGATCTGCAGCCAATCCCATCTTGCAACCATGCAGCAGAAGTTCCATACACAAGACCCAGGCTTTGAAGTTCCATACACAAGACCCAGGCTTTAGGCCTGGGGATGTGACACTCATGGATAGGTTTGTCAGATTGAGTCATCTGGCTCGTTCCTGCATCACCATCATCCCCATTGATTTACCCGTGGCCTGGATCACACAGTACTGTAAGGACAGGCAAATGTCCATGATCACAGTAATCTCCTCACACACAGCCAGCTCGGGTTTTGTTGCCATGTCCTTACATATTTCTTCTTGGTAAACCGAGAGCATGGAGGTGACATTCAAAGCCCTGATAGCTAAAGCTCTGGCCTTGTAGGCTCTTTCAATCATAGCAGACCAAGAACGGTCAGCTTCATCGGCAGTGAGGGGCTCCTGGAAGATGCCGTTGACAGCTGTGGATGCAGGTGGGCTTCACCTGCCAGTTCCATGGGTGGCATGCACAGCATGCCATTTTTCTCCAAGTTCTCAAAGTCCAGGGGGGAAACCCCTGAATCAGACTCTTGCATCTGAAGGGGTGGTCTTTCCATGACACCAACACCTCTTCCAGCAACTCCGGGAAAACAGGGAGTAGCTGTCTTATCACCCTTGTAGCGTGGGGGGATTTCTTCCCCTCAAAATGTGACCTGGTGGTCTCCATTATAGCGGCAGGGCAGGGGATGTTCAGTCTGGATGCAGTGCATTTGTACACTGCCTGCATATCCAAGCACTGATTAGGAGAAGCTGGCATGCTCTCCTGCTCTCCCCATGGGGCAGAAACACTGGGCTGTGCAGCCTGAGCAGACAAGATAAAGATCTCATCATCATTGTCATCCTCCTTGGATATGAGGAGGTCAGAGATTTCCTCTTCCTCCTCCTCATAGTCAAGTTTAAGAACCTCTTTCACAAGCGAAGCTGCTGATGTCATGTCTAGCTTCAAACCCCACCTGGTCATGGCACATAGTTTAAGATCTGCGTCTGTGCCATGCTTGTCATCGCCGCTGGGCAGCAGCCCGACATGAACAAGCCAACTGGACATGTTCCAGCTCGAGGCAATCCGAGCAGACTGGGCGTGCGTATTTTGTAACATGCTTTCCGTGTTTGCATTCAGGACAAGCAGACTAAAAATGCTTTCCTGAAAGAACCATCATTCCCTTCAGTTCTAAAGGGAAATTATAATGGTTATAAAATATAATCTCATGTTTTCAGGTCTCTGACAGCGGAATGATTTCACACAGCAGCTGATTGATCAGAATGATCAGCTGATACAACTGACGGTGATTTACCTTCCAGTGATCTGTAAAGTCAAATAAGAATTTCAGTAGAGTAAAAGCTCAAATGAGTTCTAAGCTGTCTTGTTTTATTCTATGAAGTCTACAAGTGGGCTGCGCAAAGCTGGGACAAGCCAAACTAAAAACAGAGAAGGAAAAAAAAAAAAAAAGAGATTCCGGCAGCACGTGAGACAAAGCCGTGCATACCACCCTTTACAGAGTACTTTCACATGATCTGATCCAGAACAACGGGAAGCTAAAGAAAGAACAGCACAAAATCATGTGCAGTCAAAATGACCACCTGTGGCTGAATTAGGTAGAAATTATCATTATTATATTTACATACTAAATATTAAAACTAGTTTTAATGAAAATTTTATGTAGTTTCATGAAAATTATTTTATTGGACAAAGTCATTGAATATGCAAATTTTGCAAAATGATTGCATCATTAAATGCATTTCATATATACAAAAAAAAAGAAAAAAACAGATTTATCACAAAAATATATTCACCACCACAGATTTGGACTGAAGGTAAAGTCAAGAGTGACGATTTCTGTTGGGTGCAGTCAGAAGCCACGGTTGAGTGTCTGATTTGAAAAACAACAGGCAATTTAGTGAGGATTAGATGTGGTAAAGGGAGGGGGAGGCAAAAAATTCTGGGAATTTTTATTTATATTAACTGCAGATATGTAGTTCTGGCATCTGTACCAGTTTGAAGATATTCATATATGTATAATTAAATGAAATGTATTAATTCTTTTTACATTGTTTATGTGGAGCTGACAACGATTCTCATCTCTGAGTTTAGAATCTTAAGGCTTGCAGAGTTTAGACACTGTAAATCTGTATATTTGTATATTTGTTTCTTCTTAAAAATTGAGTCAGGAATTGATTAGGGAAATAGAATAAGAACCATATTGATAGCCAAAATTGATAATGGCATGGATCTCATTTTAATCATCAATTCCCATACACACACATATATAATATATACACACACACGACCCCTGAATAAAGTTTGCTTTGAAAGGTGTACTACACCAATTTGGAAACAAGTGTGCCATTTCACTGACTTCCCTCTCTGACTGTGACTTTGTAGATGTGGATTATGATAATCAGATGTAGATGCTATGGAAATGAAAAGTTACCCCTATTGTTACCAGAGCACTAAAAATGCAACCCTAGCAATTTAACTACATGAAAATGAGATGAGCTTTTGCTAACTGTGAATATCAGAGAGTAAATGGAATATAAATTTGCCCTCTTTCTGACCTTAATTTCAGTCATTTTTATTGACCTTGATTTAGTTTCCCCTCTACTGCTTTTGCCTGAAGCCACTGCAGGTGAGATGTCACTACAGTAAATTTAATCCCATAAATGATCCCAATGATGTTGTCATTTTCATTGAAACCAAACATTAGGATGATAGAGTCGGTCAAATTCCGGTTGAGAAAATCTTCAGTGAGTACCTCTACTGCACAAATGAATTTAGTTTTACTGTGAAGCTGATCAATCACTTATATGTAGAGAGTTCAAGCTTTGTCTTGGTATTCTGAAGCTTAAACTATTTTAAGTTTTAATGGCATAAATACTACATCTAATTAAATCTATATTTTAAAAACAGCCCATATAAAAAAAAAATGCAGAAACATATAAGCAATATTGTGACCAACCCATTAGCCAACACTATGCTCTCCTTCTTTGTTTTAAGTGTGGCTTGTCTAATGTTTAATAAAACCGGGGGTCACATGTCAGCCAAATCCAGTTTAAGTTCCCAGTGCCTGCTTACAGAGCAACTGTGAGATTTGCACCCATTTATCTAAAGTTACACAAAATTACGCTGGTTGTCAGCCAAAGTGCTCCTCTGGGGAACGTCTTCTGGTGCTACTGTCCCAATAACAAGGCACTCTCAATCCAAACTGCTCTCATTTGTGATTCCCTGATGGAGGATCAACTTTCAGAGATCACGCTCTACTTTCTGGAATCTTTTGAGGACTCACCTCTACCAACAATGCAACCTTTCCGAACCCTTCTGACATCCTGCCATGCTTAATCTTAAATTAGTTAGCACTTTTAAACTGGCTCAATTTGTATTTAGTCATAAGTAGATATAACTTGCATGTGCCTGAATTCCTAACTGTATGGAAGTTCCTGACTGTATATCGTTAATCTTAATGTTTTTTTTTTGTTGTTTGTTTGTTTGTTTGTTTGTTTGTTTTTCACACAATGATGTTCTTTTCTTATGCACACAAAACTGCTCCTAGAGGACAAATAACACTTAATTTTCCACTTTAATAAGTTTATTATTTGTAAGATGCACAGTATAAATGATTAAATGTAGAAGTAAATGTAAGAAACAAACAGTAGATAAATCCTCTCAGCACTCACACAAAGTGAACAAAATCCTGCACACAGAAAAAGACAGAAGATCATTCATACAAAAAGGACAAAATGAGAATAAAGGGCATATTTGACACAGAAGGAGAGGACATAAAAATAAAATTCATAGAAAGGAAAACAGCATGCTTATTTCTATTGGAGAACCATCGATACCGATTGAAGTTGTATTTTTAGGTTTACAATCTCTCATTGACAGACAAGACGAGCCAGTTTGTCTTTCATTGATCCCCCCCCCCCCCCCACTTCAAATAAATGAGACTTGAAGATACATTAGAGCTGCATCTTACACTTGAAAACATAAACTAGTGAATGCATCATCTACCATGGAAGAAATCTGCATTTTTCCATGTTATACATAACTTGGTCCTTTTTATTCTGTCTCACTGCTACAGTCTTATCACACATCTTAATCAAGTCAGTAAAGACATTCTCACTGCTTTTCTTATTAAATTGAATTCTTTTAGTACTAAATTCAGTATCATCAAAATCAGAGCTAATGACTCATCTTTTCTCTTCTCGGAGTGGTCATTAAGTTGGTGGTTCTCGTTGGTTGGCTCGCTGCCTTGTGGAATGCAATTATCTAACTGTTACTTTAACCTATTTATGTCTGTGCCTAACTTTATTTAATAAGGTCAGAGTCACTGAGAACAGGTAAGACTTAGAGTAAAAGACGTGAAGCAAATAAAGAAAATTTAAGTTGGAATCATTTGGATGATATTTTCTTTCAATTTTATTCTAGAAAATGTTTCATTCTTTCTATAATGTTACTAATAAACAGCTTAGGAAAGACTAGGTGTGCATGGATAACTCTGTTTATAAATTGGCCATTTTGTTTTGCTATAGCAAAACAAATTTAATGACACTCCAGAGTGTGCAGACTGAGACTTTATTTATTTCTTGCCATAACTGTTTCCTTATGGTGCATGTATTTTAAGGCATGTCAATTTGATAAGAGGGATGCATCATTTTCCAACCTTTCACTAACTTTAATCTTCTGGCTCATTTTGATGGCACACTGATATCCACTATGTACATTAATGGGGCCATTGTTGCCCTGCAGCACCCCAAGGATGAAAAAGCACACTTCACAACATGTTTTTCCAGCCTGTGGCATCATCTGACAGCATTTGTTTTGCTTTATGGCATCACATCAAATGCCAGCAACTGGATATCAACACACTAGCTGTTTTGAATGCATACCATAGTTGGTTCAGCAAAGAAAACCAACTGGACATTGTCAGAGGAAGAAATGACAAAAAGAGTGAAAGACAGAGAGCAGGGGATAAAACAGGAGACTGCCAAAGTTCAGCAGTGTTGCTTTAACACCAGGCTGACGTAATATAGACCATCACAGCTGACAGGTTTAGTAATGTGTGATCATTAGTATATGTTGCACCTGAAACCAAACCAAGCAGCAGTTTAACATATTGGTGTGCATCAGTGCAACCACACGCAAACTTGGACGTTAAGACATTGAAAATTAGCATAAAGATATTTAGGGGATGTTAAAATTACTCTCTATTAGGATCTTAGCTTATTAAAACATGAAAGGTAGTTCACACCACCCCTTTCCAACCTGTCACTAACATTTCACATTAATGCATTTGAGTTTAAATCTAAAATCAGACTTGAAACCACCATAAACATTCTTGGCTGTCAGCTGGTATGACAAGTGCTACACCAGCCGCATTTTGACATGTGCATCTAATGTAAGATGTGGAAGACGGCAGGGAGTATGTGCTGCAGACTAGAGGCAGGAAAGACTGAATGGCGCAAGCTCAGAAACTTGTTGATTTCCCCTGTAATGGAAGAACGTCTGTCATCTTCTGATGTTCTCAGGCGGTGGTAAAAATAGAAACTGACAGGTGTAGAAGTAGATAAAGGTTAGAATTTCACAGAAACACACAGGAAGCAAATACATTTTCTCAGCATATATGATGAGAAATAAAGGGGAAATTATGAGTTGCTGCTTACTGTATGACATTATTAGTAAGAAGAAGAATGCAACAAGAAACATGTTCAGGTGTTTTGGTTTTTTCATTTGTATGACACATTCTTTAATCAGTATTAGTTCTGAGTTTGCCATATTACAGAAATATAAGTTATTAAAACCTCCAGCTTAAGACCAGTGAAAAAGAAATCTAAAAATAAAAGAAAAGTTTCAAAATATTAAAAAACAAGCAGTGCTCTGAGAGGCTGAGGGTTTGTCTGAACACACTAATTTCCTCCGTTCCAAGAAACTACACTATAGGGTAAACAGTTTCTTTAAACTGAATCAAATTTATCCATAACAAATTTGCAACACTTTACAAAATGTATGAAGAATTGTAGGGATTTGTGAATGTCATAAACCCATATTTTCTCCCCAATAGGACTTAGACAGCCAGTGTTGTGCAAGTTCATGCTTCTTATGAACTAGTTCAAAGTTCAGTTCCCACAGGTTAAAACCTCTGGAGTTAATTTAGATTTTAAACTAGTTCAGATTTCAGTTAATTTACATTTTTTTAGGTGAGAAGCAAATACGAAAGACTGAATTTAAGAAAGAAAAGAAATTATAGTTTTGTGTGTTTACTAGACCTTAAATTTTATCACATAACAGATCTGCATGTGGAGCAGATGTTTGAACAGAAGACAAAAGGTTGTATTTTTTTTGTTATTTGTTATTTGAACAGAAGGTCGCTTTTTTTTGTCAAACACCTATTTGCAGCATGCATCGTCCCTAAATATTAAAGCAGGATAAAAATATTGCAAAATGAGTGGATCTGAAAGCCGTGCATATAAGTTTGCAGTTATAGGTCTGCTGGATTGTTAACCTCACTCTCTCTTACCTTTGTTTAATCTTATAGCATTTTTTATCTGTCTGTGACCTCACACATGAAGATATAAAAATCAGGCATTTAACAGTTTTGATCATGCTGTGTGTGGTGTGCTCCAATAATCTAATCACAGAACAACACACACATAATGATGCTGTCCCGCAGCATATCTAGAATCTAGATCTCCAAGCCGGAAATCCCGCGTGACCAAACATGTTCTAACAAAATTGAAGAAAAATAAACAGCAACAACTGGAAAACACAACACCCAGCATGGAAGAGGATATACAAGACGATGGAATGATGGTGGTCTTCGGACAATTCCTAACAGAAAAACCCAGAACTGAAAAAAAAAAACGACAAAGACAGCATGAATGCAGACATCATATCCTTCCTTGCTCCTCAGTCAGCTCGCTCTCCGATTGGTTATATTCCGTCCCAAGTCACCATCCACGCAGTCACAATTCGGCTTTCCCCACACACGTCAAGAATTTTAGTAAATATTGAACATGTTCAATAATTCAGATCGTCGCCACAACCCGTTTCGGAGCCAATTATCGGGACAAATTCACTCTTAACACACCTCGGACCAAATGATGATTTTATATGAACATCTTATAAGATAATCAGGGACCTGCAGGAAGGGGCAAAATCGGGACAAAAACAGCCCGATAATCTTTACGTGTGCATCAGGTCTGAAGGACTTTATCATTACAGAAGGAACGGAGCAGGAATGGTTAAATATTCTTGTCAATGATGAAAGTTTGTAAAACTGCCAGGTGTTGGCAATGATCCTCGATGCCTGCAATGCAGTGCTGGTTCTTCACATTATTATTCCACAGTGTGCAACTCCAGCAAATCCAGTATAACTACAAGTCAGAACAGCATCATCCTCAGTTTTATTACAAAATCTAAACATTGTTTTTCTAACATGAAAGCCTTTTTTCATGTAAACCTGTGAATCTGCTTTAACTAGACTTTAATCCTCCTAATTTTCATGAGAATTAATACACATTTCTAAAACCTTATCATCTGTCGATTATTCACACCAACTTCCTTTTTATGAGAACAAAACTGCTCCAGCAGACATCAGTCAAAATCAGAGCTATTTTTACCCACAGAATCACAAAATCACACACATTCCTCTCATTTAGAAAGGGTCCTTTACTGTATGCAAATAAAGAAAAATTCATAGCGTTGACTTTTTGATGAATAAAATAAGATAGAGGAGGGGTACCAATGCAAGAAAATCAGGAGGCACAAAAGATAAAAAAAGATCTCTAAATACAAAAATGAAACAGGTTGATAGAAAAAAAGGTAGCGCACGAAAACTGTGGAGGGAAAAAGACAAATACCAAGTTCAAAAAAAAGTCCCCTGTGCCAATTAGCACACAATGGAAAATAGAGAACTGAAAGTGCAAGAAGTCGCGTTTATATTCTTTCTTTGTCATTTACGGCTGCAGAATGAATACATTTCCAATGTTTAAAGCTTCGTAGAAGACAATGAGGAGCAGTGAAGGGGCTGGGGAAGAAAGGGCAAAAAGAAAAATGGTGGTGTTAGATAGTGTCTGAAATGCATTGAAACAATCCTCCTTTCATTTCAGTTTCAGTGAACTGAGTAAAAATCATTTTCTTTTACAAGTGTTTCAATTAGTTCATAATTATGTTGTAAAGAAAAGAAAGGATGTACTCTGTGTGTGTGTGTGTGTGTGTGTGTGTGTGTGTGTGTGTGTGTGGGTGTGTGTGTGTGTGTGTGTGTGTGTGTGTGTGTGTGTTCACACTTGCATTAAAGTTTAAGGATTTAGTTCTAAAAAGTAGCCAAACCAAGCTGGGCATGTTTGTACGATGCAACATAACAAAAAATAATAATGGACAAGGCAAAGGTTTTTCACACAAAGCTGCCCTCATCTTTATAAGAGTGTGCTGTCCTGACAGATTTAATGTCCTTTTAAGTTTTCTGCATTTTGTTGTATGTCACACTTGTGAAAAGATAAGTAAGAAGGTTTTTTTTTTTTTTTTTTTTTTTTTTTTTTGGCACTGCACAGAATTATCAATAACAGAACCAAAACAAGTCAATTTTATTGAAATGAAAACTTACTAAAATAAAATATTATTCAGAAACTTTCCTCTGTATTTGCACCTGTGGCAGCCTTGGTATTTCTTGGGGGTGAGCCTACAAGCTTGACTCACTTTTCATTTAAAATTTGAGATAATTTTGGGATTAACAATTAAGTTCAAGCGGGACAGATGGAGAACATCAAGCATTTTCAGCTCTCACACCAGACGCTCAGAGTCTCAGGTCCAGACTCCTACTTGGTCACTGCACAGTTATGTTGTGTGTCTTCTTGGTAATTTCCCAAAATATAAAACTTAAAGGCATTATTTTGTGCAGTCGACTGCATGATTCTGCAATAACGTCAGTCTTTTTTTTTTTTTTTTTTTTAGACAAACACCCAAAAAGTAAAGGTAACAAACTATAGGATGTAGAGCATTTCCCAGTTACAGGCTGTTTGTGTTTTTGCTATTAATTTCTATCTGGCTGTGTTTGACCTACACAAAGGTGTCTTAAAAACGACATAAACATGCACTCCAACATGCATCCATTTTGGTTTTCTTTTAATAGTTTTGAATAAAATAAAATTAACAGTAGGAAGAATCCTTTCCATATACAACCAAAAAATCCTTTAATGTCTTTCTACCTTAATTTTACACACAATTCCAACTTTTTAGATAACCAAATGACTTTGGTTGTGTCGATAGGTTGCAAGGATCCCTGTCTAAACCAACAGCTTCTCATTTAAAAATTATATTCAGCCATTATGCTCCTTATCCTATGACTTGCAGTGGCAGCCATATTGGACGTTTTGCACTGAAGGAAGTGATAAAAGTGGCTCTACATGGAGCAGGAAGATCAGTGCATTCCCTCTATTAATGAGCTGATTAGTGCTTGGTTTCCATCCCACAGGCTGTTGAGGATCACAACCAGTTTATTTTCATTCTATCTGATCAGAGGATCAAAAGGTTTACCCTGCCTGACAAGAACTTCCGTTCCTGATTACCTACTTTGGCTGCATCAGGAACTTCTTTTGTCTTCCTGCTGAGAAAGAATACAAGTGGAAATGTGAAATGAGCCACTTATCTGGGGTGTTGTGTGCAGAATGTCATTTTCCAGATGCTGACTAATCCTGCCTCTATGTCAGGGATCATTTATAAACAAACTAATTAATGAAACCACAGTTGTTCTGACATGTGCTAACATATCTACAGGCCAACTTTCAATTTAAAAAATGAAACTGTCCACAAAGATAATGTTGGGGTATGATGTGAAGAAAACACTTCTACAGCTGCAACAAACAAAACTTCAGCTCATCAACTTTTCAGCAGCTCCATATTACATTCAATAAACCTCATTAATCTAACCTTTTGAAGACTGTATTACTCAAAAGTCACATTTTACACTAATTTGATAAAGAATGCAAAAGTTTAAAGCACAGCTTAATGTGTGATTTAAAGTGTTGTTCAAACTGCCCATTTAAAATGTTAAATATCTCTTAAACTGGACACATTTTGAAGTGCACTTGCATTGATTCACCTCTTTTTAGGTTATTTAACTCCACATTCAAAGCTCACAAAAGGGCTGGATACTTACTGAATATATACAAGCACCTTCCTATTTATCAGACATAAAGATGGAGGCTGATCAAGTGGTGCACATCACCAGCTGATCTGCCAGCCAGTCTGACTGGTTCAATCCACCAACTATTTATAAAGGATCATCATTCATTCTTAAACAACACAGTGAGGCACTGCTTATAACATAACAGCAACACTGTTATGTTATAAACTGTTTTCATAAATATCTATTTCTCTTCAGTACTAAATATATTTGTGGAGCATCTACTCCATCCCAGATAAAGTATCTATTTCTACAATAAATGGCCCAAAACATTTTTTTTTTTCAGTTTGTGAGTAAATGAACTAAAGTCAACAGTCAATAGAGATTTTACATAAGGAATAAGGGGTTTGTATACTTCAATTCACTCATTTAACATTAGTAGCAACTTAATATGCAGTGTGTTAATGCCACTAACATGCACAGTATGTCACTGCCATGTACAATTAAACTCGAGAGGTCAATGAGAAAAGTAACCAATTCTGAGGAACTTATGGAAATGAACTCTTAAGGAGTTGGTGCTTTATCCCCAGCTTATGGAGTAGAGGAGGAACAGTGTAAGTAATGAAGTTGGATTCTCTGGAGAAAACCCCTGCTCATGAGGAAAATGAGTAATGCTCCTGCTGCTTACGCTGCTGCTATTAGTGTGGTCTGTAGTGAGGAAATTAACCTCTGACTTCCCAAGGGAATTGTTCTGGAACTGGATGGAAATGTGTTTAACCTTTCCATCGTCATGTGGCTGCTGCCTGCAGGCCTTTAGGAAAATGCTGCACTCTATTTTGACTGAATGAGAAGTTAAAATGTAATGCAAACAACTTTAACACTGACTTTGTCCTATTATTAGTTTACTAATGGCTTTTTTACATTTATTAAGCTGCACAGGTCCATAGAGATGTTTTAATGGAATGTATTACTTAAACGTGGAGTTTATATATCCATGAAAGGCATGACTGTTCCTCTTAACTTTATTTTTTAGCTAAAATATTTGAACACTTAATCATTCCAGGGTTTTTTTCAAGTGTCTATTTACAACTTTATGTCAATGACTTAATACTGTTTTATTTCATACCTTTGTGTACTGCTTGAAAAAATATTTAAAATGAAAATAAAAGAATAGAATAAAATAAAAGAATAAAAATTGATTGTTACTGCCGATGAGAAGTTATTCCTCATCATAAAAACTAGTATCATTGACATGGATAACATTACTACCATTTCTTTAAAACTAAATCACACAGTTCATGTGACATATTTAAATTCTGTGCTGCTACCACAGTAGAGACACCAATTGATTAGTAGATTTAAATGACTATACTGTCCATCTATCCATCCATTTTCTATGCCACTTATTACTCAGAGTGCCTGGGAAGCTGGAGACTATCAAAGCAATTAGCAGATATAGCAGGAGAGACAGGGTACATCCTGGACAGGTCACCAGTCCGTTGCAGTTCTGGAGCTGTAGGTCTAGAAAAAGAAATGTTGTCTGAATGTTGATTATTCAGACAACAATTATAAAACTATATGAATGACCAAGCCCAAACTTTGGCTTAGTGTGCTTTGCTAAGGTAAAAATACATGGACATGTAGAGGGGATGGAGGATGAAACAGCCAACCCCTTAAATTAATAGAAAGCCCACCACAGCTGCCACATGTTCACCTGCAGCTTCCAGTGAAAACTGAAACAGCAACAGAGCTGCAAATGCACCAAAGCATAATCCAATGTGTCCGCAATGGCATTTTCCTTGATTGATGGCCACTGTGAGCAGTGGGCATTTGCCTCAAATCATTTAATAAATTCTCAAATGTTTCATCATTAGTACTACTTTATATGTTTCACAGAAAATTGTTAATATCACTCATTTAATGTCTTCTAAAATGCAAAAACATGTACAATGTGTTTGGTCGTTTAAATTTATTATATTTGCTAGTGTTTATTCTATCTAGCAAGCAATAAAGAAAACTCCTCAGGGCACTATTAAATTTATGCAATGACAGCCTTCACATAATTCAGTTCAGCTGTGTTAAAAAATGTGTCCCATTTGTGACGTTTACATAACAGTGACTCAGAGCAGAAAAACCATCAGGTTTACATAATGAGGTGTTCATCAGAGAGGTGTTCTGGTACATAATCCTGCATAAGGCCTTTTACATTAAGTTTAGTGTATTTTTGAGGAAGTTTTGCTACCTTTTTATTTTCCTCATAGTAATATAAAAATAATGCTTGTCAAATTAATTCAGTGTTGTCACAATAAAGCGTTTTTTTGCCTTTTGGGTTGTGAATACAAACACAGTGGAGATTACTTAGGAGTGCATTTAGAGGCAGAGGAAATTTGATGCCTTTATGCAAAGGAAATCTACACTGTCAAGCCCCTATTTAATTTCCTCACCACCCAGTTTTAGATCCTGGCCCTGGATAATCTATAGCATCAATTTATAATTAACTCGAAAGGTCAAAGGATCCATCTAGTTTTCAATTAGACTGTTATCTCCTGAGGAGGAATTTTGACTTTCTTTTGTCAGATGGAAGCTGCCTAGGTCAGCTAAATTAATGTCCTCCACATTTGAACCAATCTTGAGTTTTCATCCTCTTCTATTCATAAAGCTGGATGTGCCAACTTTTGCTTTATGCGTGCAGGCAGCTGTCGTCCCTTGCCCTCTGGCCCTTGTGCTCCATGGCCGTGGGGCCTCTCGCTGGGGTTCTTAGTGGGTGCATGCCCCTCTCTGTGGTGGACTGACTGGGTTTCATGCATGATAGTGCCTTGGGTCTTGGGGCCCTTTCTGTCTGCTTCTAATCCTTAGAGTAGGAGCAGCTATATTTGCATGATCATTACAGTATTTCCTTATATTTTACACACACACACATATTCACTAACACACAAGCTTAAGTTGTTATTGTGTTATCCTTCAGGTTTATTTACCAAGAGCTGTTATGTTTTCATATACTTGTTTCTGGTGGTGCTGGTGTTCAAGTTTTTCTCAGTTTTTCTTCTTGTAGGTGCTCCTGATCATTCTCTGCTTTATTTTCTCAGGAAGGCTGTGGGATACCTACTGTTAATTTTTTTAAAGGTGTAGCAACGTGTCTGTTTTTTTCTCTTTTGATTGTATAGTTGTTAATGTTGTTCTCTATAAGCAGATTTTTTTTTTTTTTTACTTTTTCTTCTCTTCACTTCTTCCTTCTCCTTTCTCCCTTCTCACCCCTTCCATTGCTCTCACTGCCAGGTTCAGCATTAACATGTAACTCAGTAATAACCAAATTAAAGAACAATCCTCAAATATCAATGGGGAGCCTTAAATTAATTTCCTTCATGTCCATTAAGCTCTCCTTGGCAAAGCAAATTTCTTTGGCACAACACAGCAGCCAGACCATCACTCTGCTTTCAAAGAATTTATATAAATATCTATGTTTTTTTTTTTTTTATTGTATTTTATTTATGTTTGCATTCCAAAACTGAAGTAAAATTAATCTATATTAAAAAGAAATTACGCATTTTCGTTAGTCGTTTACTTTTGGAGAAAGCAGATGCCTAATCTGTTTGGGCCAGTCTGAAAAGCTGTTAGTCTTATGCAAATCCCTTGGCCCATTTTACAAACAAATATGATTACTGCACTGACGTTTGTTTCCAAAGTACACATCTGATTATTTCACTACAAGCATGTTTACTGCAGCTCTCTTAGCAAGTCATTGTCCCAAATACATCAAATCTAAGCACTGGGAAATTTAAAAATGGCATTTAGAGGGAAATGAATTGGAAGTGAAATTGATGCCATGTTTCTGTCTGTCCAGTTTGTTGCCAGTGTTTCATAATTAACTGACAAGGCATTGGCTAGTTGGGTGGTTATATCGATTCTGATTGGCTTTTA
This sequence comes from Melanotaenia boesemani, assembly GCF_017639745.1. NCBI lineage: Eukaryota > Metazoa > Chordata > Actinopteri > Atheriniformes > Melanotaeniidae > Melanotaenia > Melanotaenia boesemani. Next base: position 7,905,509 of record NC_055701.1, read on the forward strand.
TCCCTGAGGGTCTGCTCTAATAGCTCTTTCTCCTCTCTGTCCTTGTCATCCGGTTGGCATGTCTCATCTCAACGCTGCAGGCTGACAGGTCATTTTGGCAGACAGCTGTCTCTGGTTTTAAAGATGTTAGCTGCTGGTCATTTTATGTGTGAGTTTTTGTTCAATGCAGCTTTGCAAACTCAGACCAAAGCCCTACAAAAATTATTTTAGAAGACAGTGTGCCGGAACCCCGGCTGCAGCTCTGCATATGCACACTAGACATACACAAACATATCATTTTGTTTTACTCCAGGCTGAAGGCAGACGGCCGCAGAGGACCATTTCTCTACCCAATACACAGAAATACACAGGTACTTCCTGATTAATTCCTAAAATTGTGTGACAACTCCTTTAGTCATTTAGGGATATTCAGCAAATGATCCTTGAAGATGTAATAAAAGAGGACAACTTCACCCTTGGTTGTTTGTCTGTAATCTGGGAAAGAGACAAACACCAGAGAAGCCAAAGCTGCTTGGTTATGCCATCAGGGAGGCCATCAATCATCAATATCATTTATTTCCCACTTTGCTGTATTGAATGAAGGCATTTCAGTCTCTGCAGCCTCCTCAGTGGGCCTGATGAAGTCTCCTGCAGTCTGAAAGATGCTGTGCATGACAAAATAAGCTGCGATGCTGACAGGAACAAAAAAAGTGTTTCACCCCAGGGCCTCAGAAAGCAGTTACTTCCATCCTTCATCACACCAAACACCCACTCTGTTATGTCGCAGGGTCTGCTTCATGCTGATGGAGTCAACTCTATACAAAAGCCATGATATTATGGGCAACAGGGATGTTGGTGCAAGGGCAACCGCCATCCTCAACTGTGAGAAACACTGTAGGACATTACAGAGGCTGTTGGTATAACGCTGACCTTCCACACATAGGTGTGGTGCAGATACTCAGGATAGCCTGTAAGTGTGTGAAGAAATGAGTGAAGGAAACTGCTTGTAGTCATATGGGCGGCTTGTGATGAAGTCTTGAAGAACCCAGATACACACCCCTAAAAAAGACAGAGCAGAAAGCAATTTAATCTCTTCATGCTGGAGTGAAGCTCTCTTTCCAACTCCCCCTGTGCAGTTGCTGATCTGGGAATTTGAAAGGCCAAGGACACCACATTGTACATAAACTGTGTGCCTGTCCACCAGTAAATGATCATTGTATAGTTTTGTGATGTCTCTGCAAATGTCTCCTCAGGTGATGCACTCCATCACCATCCGCAAGGAGTCAAAACCAAGTCAGGAGTCTGGCAGTTTTGTTTACCATTAAATCAAATTTGTAGCAAGAAGACAGTCTTGTGCTGGTGGTTTTCCAGTCTACAGAGGTACAAAAAGTATAAGTCACTATAGACACACTTGTTAAAATTAGTAACTCAATTTTCCATCTTTGGCACAAGGTCCAAGGCTTAGATAAAATGTCACTTTACAGTCTTCTTGCAGTTTTCTTTTGATTTGTTTAAATTAGTCAAATGAGTTCAGTGACACAGGAAAATAAGTGCATGTCATCAGGTGTATGCAAGTATGCTAAGCTTCCATTTAAACTAATAGTTAATTAGTTCATTATAAACTACCAATCATAATCAAAGTTAATCAGAGATCACTTGACATCCTTCCTCTCCAACTTAGAAAACATGTAATAATGTAAGTTTTAACAGAAAAAGAAAAATGAACTTCAGATGCAAATATAGATAGTAACTGTCTTGTCTTTCAAGGTGAAGATGCAAAATTTTTTCAAACCAATTTTGCACAGAAAAAAAAATCATATTAAAGCCTTACCACTGAACTTTGGCAGATTGTGGCGCCCTCTAATGATGCTGTAATGATGACTAATTCTGCATCCATCTCGCATTCTAACTCTTGCCTGAACTCTCCTCAGCCAGTAAGTCAATCTGACGTTGATTCTTGTCTTACCTCTTGTTCTGTTTCCTCAGCTCACTTTCTTTTCTTTTTTTTCATCAGTTAAATTTTTTTTTTCTATTTCTTTGATTAATCAACTATGGTGCACATTCAAAATGGCCCGTATGTTTATGTGATGCTGCGCCGTAAAGCGAAATATGTTTTCACAGTCTTATTGCCGTTACTTTGTTTTCTTAGTGTATCTTCTTATAGCTGCTATTGATGATTGTTTTGTTTTGGTTTTTTTTTTAGATGGATGGATGGATGGATACCTTATTCATCCCCATGGGGGAAATTCATTATGTCCAGCAGCTCACAATTCTACATTAAGTAAGATAAGTAATTAAAATGAATTAACTAAAAATATCAATAAAGATTTAAACGATAAAAGTACAATAGCTCTCATTATAGTTTGAGGATCATATTGGAAGTCACTGTTGTACAGTCTAATGGTTGTACGGAGAAATGATCTTCTGAACCTTTCAGTCCTGCAGCGCATTGAGATCAGCCTCTCACTGCAGCTGCTTCTCTGTCCTGTCAGGGTGTTATGGAGAGAGGTGTTTATTAATGTCCAAAATACCCTTAAGTTTTCTCCTCAGCTGCTGCTCCACCACTGTTCTAATAGGGTCCACCTCCCTACCAGCACAGAACTAGCCTTTTTAACCTGTTCGTCTAGACACCTACAGTCTTTGTTTGTAGTGCTATTCCACCAACAGACAACAGCATAGAAAAGCATCTTTTTTATATCTGTCTCCTTTATTTAAAGAAGACTAATAAATTATCAAGTGAAGTTCTCCTTGGCAATGTAAAGTTTTTTCAGCACAACAAGCCAGCAAGACCATCTTTCTGCTGTTCTGTTCTGGACAAGTTTAAAAGAAGAAAGAAAGAAAGAAATCATACATACATTCAAATTTCACACAAATGTCTGTCTCAACTTTTTTTATATTGCGATTTTTTTATATAAAGATCTTACCAAACGTCATTGTAATTATTTTGAGGATAAAGTCAGTATCTACTTTGGCATCGAAGCTTAGTTGACAGTTTTGAATCAGACACAAAATCATCCTTTTATTAATTTATTAATCATCTTAAATAAATTATTTTTATTTGTGCCAGTTGCAGCGACCACCAGCCTTAATCTCCACTTCTGAAAACACAGTGACAATAGGAACGTGAAAGAAATCATAAATAATAGCACGTTCTATTGCAAAGTTGTTCTCATTGGATCCCAACTCAGTTTTGTTTATTTTTGTGTGTTTTTTTTTCCTTCCAAGGTTTTGGTGTGAAGGTATATAATGTTGCTAATTAGTGTTTGCACCTTGAGAATTTTGCATGGCTTGAGTTCAGATAGTGGTGCACTGAGTTAATTAAAATGATTGCCAGTGTTTTCTGTAAACAACAAGCACCTGTTGCAGTCGGCAAACTGTGGAATGGTTTTAAAAGATTAAAGACATCTGCTGCATGCAAACACATTTTAAAAAGAGTTTTTAGTCTTGGAAAGGTTTATTTGAATCTTTAGGAATGCTGGTTCATAGATTTAATGAATGGGTGGTGTCTTTTTTTATTTAAGACTAACAAAATATTTGAAAAAGAGGAAATATATACGTAAAGGGAAATGGTGAGAGAAGATGAAAAATCTACACGCTGATAACATACCCAGTATGTGGCATCCATGCATGACTGTGTCACATTGTGTGTATTCATGTGTATCTTTGTGTCTGGTGTATGCCAGACAGGCAGAGAGATCTTGTGATCGTGCGAGAGAAACAAGGATAAGTGTGTTTGTGTGCTGAGCTTTTAGAGCTCAAAATGTCAACAGCATGGCAAGAGGGCACAGACACCCAAAGCTGTTTCTCTAATGCCAGCGAGATAATGCCACGCCACAGGATGTGTGTGTGTGTGTGTGTGTGTGTGTGTGTGTAAGAGGCAGAGCAGCTGTTTGAAAGGTCAGAATATTAACAGACAGAGTGGCTGCAAAAGATGGGGGCAGATGAATAATGATGGGAGGATGGATAAAGCAGGAGAGATAAAGAGAGGGATAGCTGTATCAGTCAGTGTATGAGGATAAAAGATGAGTCAACGATGAGTAAGGTTTTCCTCTGGGGGTATTTTTCTCCTTGTTTTAAATCTTTTGGTTAATACAGAACAACTTTCTCACCTTCCTGGTTAATCATTGCCATATAGATGATCTTATTGTCCCCCTTCAAATCTTAAAACATTAATAAGTATGTGATGTCCTGTCTCTTCAACTGCTTTTGTTGCTGGCTTTTGCATGGCATCTGTCATTAAAAATTTATATTCTTAATACACTAAAAATACATAGTCTGCAATTTAAAAAAAACTATCTTTAGTTTAAAAAAAGAAGACTCATACTTGGACAGGTTGTGTTTCTTTTTGCTGTGTGTCCTAGACATACAGTGCACTCCACTTTCATCACTCAGTTTGAGCAGGGCATCCTGCATCAGAGCCGGACTCCAGTCATCTAGCAAAGCACTGATGTAATAATAGTGCAGAAGATTCAGTGTTTCTTTTTTATCTAACACTGATTCTATTCTGAACCTATAGCAAAACAATAATCATATTTAACTATGAAACTGGAATATCGAGCTGTAATTGACAAGATTATTGCTTCTGATTTTGTGTTTTCCATTCTTCTTAAACCCTGTGCATGCTTAGGACAAAGCAGAGATTCATCGTGTTGCCATTTGTAAAAACATTTTGGTCTGAAATGAATTAAAATTAATTTGATTTGCCTGAAATGAAATGGATGTAATTTGAATATAAATATTTTTAAATTGAACTTTTTTCATTTTTTTTAAAGTTCCTTGGCCTGTGATGGATTGCTATTTCCCCACATCTAGCCAGATAACAACTGGGATAAGCTCTAGCTGCCTTGTGACCCTGAACTAGAAATATTTGAAGCATGATGGAAACAAAACAGCTGGGAACGTTAAGCAGCTAAAATCCTGCATGAGAGAAGAAAGGAGAAACATTTCTCACAACTCATGCAAATTGTTCTCCTTAACTCCCAGATGTTTACAGACAGTTGTTAAAGACACACTATGTAACTTTCTGACATAAAAAAAAAGCATCCCTGTCCTTTAATGACACAGTGACATCTGGTATGTACATTTCTGGAGCTGTCTCTGCTAAGCAGTGTCCAGAGGCTGAGACACCACACTATAAAAGTTTTTTTCTTCTGGGACGCTACGGGACATTTACGCTAAACCAGCGGATATAAAAATACCGGAAATTTTAAACATGCACCATCATCAAGCTGTAAACATGTAAAAGACCAAATATTATTAAATATTTCCAAGATCTTTAAAGCCCCTGGATAGTCCTCCAAAAACAAATCTTACATGCTTTCCTTACTGTCTTGACCTCCACTCTATTTTAGCACAGTATCGCTGCATGAATTTAATAAAGATGAAAATGTATAGAAATAAAACGCTTCCCAGTGTCTTTACTTCCTAAAGTAAAGGCGCTAAATAACTGGGAGCAGAGCAAGCCATAATATGTATAAAGCAGTTTTTAATTCCATCAGTTCTTGCTAAGCCACTTGAGTTTCTTCAGTCACACCATATTCTGTGGCTGCCAACCCTCTGCAACACTTCAGATATAATCTGCCCTTTCTTAATCCCATAAAGATTGGCCTGCCACTTCGGATTTAGCTGCATGACTCTAGGCCAAACCCAAGTGCATGTAAATGAGTGGCTCTCACAAAAACTTTGTCAGCTTTAAGTTTAATTTAATATGCACTGTTAATCTGAAGTCTTTAGAAAAAAATAACAGAAGCTTCTTAAGAAAACTGAAGGTGAGGCACTATAAAGGTATATTTTTCACCTTGTGAAGTAAACCCCCATAATTCATTCAACTTAAGTAAACTTATGTCAAATGTCACTTTCAGACAAGTGTTTTTTTTGTTTTGTTTTGTTTTTTTTTTCTTGTTTTGGTTTTTTTTTCTTTGTTTTTTTGCTTGTTTGTTTTTATGTTTCTTGTGGACACTAGCATATTCATATTTTGTGTTTTTCCTTTGTGTGCACAACAAGACTCTAACCCCTAATGTCCTTTTGCATGCTGAACATGACAGCAGTACAGGTTCTTAATTATATTTCCATGATTGCCAGCACATTGTAAACATCAGTCTCATTCTAATGAATTAAACAACCACATCAGAACCATTAATTAAACTAGTGAAATAGCATGACCAGCTCCAGTGAATTAGACTAGAAGAGTAGATTACAAGGAAATTTGAACTTTTAGAAGATTCTGCTCCAAGAAATGATGCATAGCTGGCAAGCAGCGGCCTGGCTGCACCCCACTAAGCTTCATAAACTTCTCAGTAAAATTCAAGTAAAAAGGGAAAAAGAGTCCAAGAGGATGTCCTGGCGTCCAGACTTTCTACATTACAATACAATCAATGCCCCAACCTACAGGACCCAAAGGACCCACTGCAGTTTCGCTCATTAATCATATAAAACGTGGCTATTGGCCACCATTGTTTTTCGCAAAGATTGCTAACCAAAGCATTGTAAAAACTTTTTTTCTACAAGTGTAAAATATCTGGTGATGAAATTCAGTGGAATAAAAGGCAAAAACTTAGTTGTCCCTATCAGGAAAAATCAGCTCTGGATCCATTTAATGAACCTCTGAAATAATGACTTTCTGTCAAGCTGTAAAAAACCTTTTCACATTTAACGTCAACTTGATACATTTAATGTTTTAGCTAAATTTCTGCCTCTGATAGATCTATGGTGATGCCTCTTTTCTTTAAAGATCACCCTCTTTACATTCCTAGACAAATTTTCACGCTCCACTCTTGCTCAGTGTTACAGTTAACTCACTTATGAACAAATGATAGATGACAGGCAATATTAAAATACTGTATTGAATTTTCCTGGACTCAGGCAGCAGATTGAAAATGGCTTCTGACAGAGTGACATTCACTAGGAAGATGGGTACCAGTTTAATTAAGTTTGGTTTATTAAAGCTTTGTTCGGCTGCATCAAATGTGACATGTTGAGTAAAGAGTTGCAGTAGAAAGCAGTCTTATCTTGCATAGTCGGTTGCGAGTAAGTGATTATTTGTTGTACAGGTCATTAATAAAATTAATGGTAACGAACAAAGAAACACGGGAGTATACTGAGGAAAGTAATCTAAACATTAACAGATGTGGCAACTGGTTATGGAAAGCTGGTTTGAATATGAGTTGAATTATATCAAAAGAAAAAGTTTATGAAGTAGAGGTGGCATAAAAAGTTCCATTTAAAAAAACTACAATACAGTAGGTGCATTAGCTCAAGTTAAACATAAAAATAGCTAAAAAATTAAAATAAAAATGTTAATGGTAAATATGTTAAATGTGCAGTAAATTCATGCTAAAGCCAATAAACTAGAACTACAGGCTAAAAGCTAAAGTTTAAGCTAGGTGCTAACATCAACATGCTAATGTGCTCACATTGAACATGTTAACCTGGTTTTCAGGCATAATGCAGCATTTATATTGTTAACAACATAAATCCAGTATTTTAAAATGCTAACAATTGAAAAGTGAGAATGAAAGAAAATTTGTGTCATGCTGTGAAGCAGTTTAATACCATCACTTCAGGATGATGAGTATGGAAATCAGTCCAGTTGTTCGTGACAAATAGCTAAGTTACATTCACATGACATGTCTAAAATCAGGTATTCACTTGTCCAATCCCCTCTCCCCAGGTTTCTGCCTTTATGTAAACTACCTAAATAACATATTCAATAAAAGGGGATAAGAACATATTCTTTAAATATGCCTTCCACTGTCTGCAAGCTCTAAAGACTCAAAAGTAATCCTGTTTCAAACTGCAAAGCATCCAAGCAAATATTCCACAATTTTAAAGAAAATTTCATTATTCACTGCATCAGTGTCCCTGTCTTTCAGTTTTAAAATACATGTTGCACCTTTTATTAGTTTGAAGATGGTGCAATGGAATGCACATTGCCACTGAACCCTAACGAGCAGCTGTGAATAATCCTTTACGGGACTTCTGGGCCTGCACACAGAGTGCTTTCGTATCACATCAGAGATCTCTTGAGTGCTCAGATGCCATCAGACTGACAAGTGTTAGCAGGGCATTCGACGTTTCACTCGATGTTTTATGTCAGCTTTGAGACAGAACGGTTCAAAGGTGCTGAATCAAAATGCAGCAATCGCCTCAGGTGGGAAGCCTTTCGCCTTTTTCAGCTCTCTGAAATGCCAATGAAATGCCACCAAACACAGAATGTTAAACTCATTTATGTTTTTGTAAGTGTGTATGTGCTTGTATGTAGGTGTCAATTGTAATAAAGTATTTTTTTAATTTTCTGCTGCTAATTTGTGTTGATTTACTCCTTTACTGATTTATCAATTAAGTCTCGTTGATTACGCTGACACACACTGATCTGATCTCTGAATTGATTTATGAATAAAACCTGAACACCTGACTAAAGTCTTACCATATGAAGATATGCCAGGGCATTTGGTCACACACACACACACACACACACAATCATTTGCATCAAGTTGTCACACAACTACTGTTACGTCCTTCTGGCAGGTATTGGGGAGGAAGGGAGTAACAACTCCAGACGATGCCAATGAGGAGACAGTCTTAAGTTTACGTTTGATTTAATGTTTGTATGGCAGTTAAAACGCAGGGAGATCCAAGGCCAACATGATAAATAGAAGACTTCTAACTAAAAATAAAAAGGACAACTTACCTAACTCTCCTAACTTCAACATAAACAGGAGAAAAAGGGAAGAAAAACCAAATAGAAGCTCTCACCTACAAGGCCAAACTAGAAATCTAAAGTCAACAAACTAAATAAACATAAACCCTTACAAACAGGCACAACCCCAAACCATAGGCTTACACAGCAGAAACATGATGTGATGGCAAGAGGCCAAAAGATCATCAGTCCGTTTAAAGGCCAGATCCAGGCATTGATTGGCTGGAAGAAGTCACTACTTAACAGGAGAAGGAGCACCTGGAAAGTCAGCAGAAGACAGAAAAATCAACCACATTCCTGTATCACCTACAGATCCAATAGGTGATGACTGGTTGTTATGGAAACATGCATGATAAAATTGAATATAACAAGGTTATTTGCCCTTTTCATTGTCATTTGGTCTCATCTCTTTTATCAGCTTCTAAATCTATATTGAGCCAATCCATCTCTTTTATTTTGGTCCTTCTTTATTTCCTTTTATTTTTACTGTTTTTACTGTCTTCCTCATCTTTTGTTGTAATCTGTGTCTTTATCTCCTATACATTTGTCCTCTTTGATTCTTCTTAGTTCACTGTCTTTTGTCCTATTTTTCCTCTCACCTTCTCACCTTTATTATTTTCATCTATTTTGAAGTTATGTTCTCCTTCTTTCCCTTACAAATTTATTCTACTGCTTCTTACTTTTTACCCTATTATTTCTTTACTCCGCTCTCTCCTCAATATTCCAGTTTTGCTGTGTTTTCCGGTTCCAAATACTGTCACGTTGCATTACCACAGAGTTTCTATAAGTGTCCCTGTGGGTTATTTATGTGAGCTTGTCTCTGTGTGTGCCTACCTTCCTCTTCCCACCACAAGCTCAAATACTGGCAACAAGTTTAAGACTTTGATATTCAGACCTTCCAGGCTTTTAGTGTTCTGGAAATTTGGTAAAATATAGTTTTTTAAAACTTATTTTGTTACCTGTGTTGATTTATTCTTAAGGGATTAAGCAGAAATTTATTTAACACCCCTGAGGCATTTTTACTAGATGTTTTCAGATATTACTGGATATTGTGGTCTTTATTCTTTGTTTGGGACAATGCTCATCTGGCATCTTGCCTTCCAGTTCTTTTGTAATCAAATAACATTCATGATTTGTTAGAAAACTGAACCTGTTGTTACTGTGTATCTTCCAAATAATCTTACTCACCATAAAGTTATATACGCGATAAAATGTAGTCTGTGTTATGTTTGTATCAGTGTTAAAATTTTGATTTCAAGTTAGAAAGACAATTTTAGACCTTTAGTGGGATTTTTCTTTTTTCAGAAACAGATATTACCCACAAGATGTCACCCAGAACTGATATTAAAAAGGTCATAATGAACAAAAGATGTATAAGAAACTTATGATCCCTGTGAAGTGGAAGTGTGTAAATTGGAAATTCTGGGAAACCAAAGCTGACTCAGGTTGCAATTATTTATGTTGGATTTTTGGCAGCATGATCTGTATTATTATTGATGTTGTTTTGGATTTAATCATTCTTGTTTTTTGGCCCTCACACAGTTTCTGACAGTTTCTACTCTGTTCTTATAACCATAATCTTTCATTTCCTTTGCCTGATCGGACAAAAAGTGTAAAATGTGTGTGTGTGTATATATATATATATATATATATATATATATATATATATATATATATATGCATATATATGTATATATGTATGTATGTATACATTTGGCATGGGAGAAGGATGCCACAAGGATCTGTTAAATAAAATAGGGGAAAAATTAAGAAAAAAAAATCTACTCCCTTCTTTCCTGAGATGAAAATCTGAGTTTACTTTTTTAAACTACTTTGATAAGAATCTACCATTTGCTTAGATTTCAGAAATTCACAGCTGAGAGCAAGCCAGGATCTTCATTATTCATCGGCCTGTGATGAGGTAAAGCATCTATTTGTCATCACCCTGTCGTGCCTGAGGAGGTCGTCTTGGGTATCCTACAATTGTTCCTCCAGTCCTCCCAGGTTTCATGCCACAATGGATATCATCTCTGAAGCTGCTGACAAGAGTCACTGAGGATAAATTCAACATTAAACATTCAGCAGAATAAAAAATCACTGAAGGAGTTATTTAAATTAATGTTGTTCCATACAGTTTCTCCTCACAGTCATATTTCAGTAAAATAATTCAGTAATAATGTCTCACACACATACCCACACACACACACACTGATTCATTGATTAAATCATGTCTCCTGCAGTCATGTTTCAGTCAAATGTTCCCTCTGTAATAGTGTTGCTGGCCTACTTTTTGGCCTGATTGAAACCTAATGAAATCTTTTAATGAGAAGTCTCAGTGTGACAGCGTCTGGAGGGTAAAGCCAAACTCATACACCACTATGTGTGTTTGTGTGTTTGTTTGAACAGATGTAAGTGTATGTGAGTGCATATACTTGCTGGTGCATGTGTGCTTAGTTCTCTGAGCATTTCCATTTTAAAAAAAGTCATTTTTTTCTGTCACTTAAGCTATGGAAGGATTGTGGGCTGAACCAAGGGACAGACAACACACTCAAGAAAGGATTAGCTAAAATGAAAGTGAACAACCTCTGAATAATTAAACGTTTTCTTTATTTTTTTTTTATTTTATTTTAATCTGTTGTTTTCTATAAACCCTCTTCCACCACTCCTCTGCTTTGCTTACAGTTCTAGTTTAAAATCTTTCCTCCACCCTCCTCTCCCCTTCCCTTCCTCCCTGCATGTAATTTTAGTTTTTTAAAATGTTTCCTCTGTCTCTTGCTCCCCACAGAGAGTGGGAGCACATAAGCAAAGAAGCTCTTATCCTCAAGCCAACGAGTAGATAAGAATAGGAATTACCGTGGCATTCACTAGAGAGATGAATGGAGGTAGCGGGCGAAGAAAGAAAAGGATTGAAAGATCCAGACAGAAGAGGGTGGGAGAGAGAATGTGAGGTGGAAACAGCAGGAGGGGAGGTGACAGACAAGAAAACACAAAGCTGAACTCAAAGAAAGAAGTTGTGCGTTGCTGCTTTTGGCTCAATTGTGAATTTACTGAATTCCTCGTTTTTGTGTTTTCATCTTCCACCTCCTCACAGTCTACAGAACTGTGACTGATAATGGATGACTTTCTTGGCAGTTCACTTGAGGACGGAGTCCAATTCGTTCTCTCATACCAGACATGTCAGAAAAAAATATTCAGGATCTGGTGAAACTTTGTATTGTGCAGCAACAAAGAAATGTCATCGACAGAAATCAAAACAAGGCCAGTCATCTCCGAGGTCCCAGTGTGCTCTAATAATCTAGCAAGGTAATGCAATAACTTCGATAAGATCATCATAAAATGTGGCTGTAAATGACGAGAACCTGTAAATTTATTCAGTTTGCGCCAGTTTAATTCAGCACTTTGATTGTCCTCAAAGGAAAATTTGGCTCTTTCACACAGAGGCAGTGAAAGTGTTTCTGATGTTCCACTTGAGATTCCACTTGTGATGATAGCTGTAGGCCAGCAGAGCCCTCTCTGTGAAAGGTAGCACTTTCAGTCATCTTTAAGGCAAAGGACAGGGTTCTGCATGACTGAATGCATAATTATACTGATGGTGAAACAAGATCACTGTCAGGAAACTACAAAACAGAGAAGATGAAGACTGTCATTCGTTATGCAGAAACACAGTCAGCTGCGGATAGACTACAAATTTGAGTAATTGGTTTCCTTTAAGCCACTAACCTTGAAATTCACATTGATCTAAAATTATTGCGTACAAATAGCTCGTTTATTTAGACATATTCTACACTTATGTGCATTTCAACCTTTTTCCAAGAGGTGGTGTGTACCCTCGACAGGTTAATCACAGAGCTAACACAGAACAAAACAAAATCAAGCACACTCAACTAAGGTCCATTAATTAAGATGCATGAGCTTGGGTTGTGAGAGGAAAGAAAACCGATGCAGACAGAGACAGAACTGACTTCTGCACCACCAATACTGCTCTGTTATGATGCATAAAAAAGTCATCATCCTTGTGTATTTTTCTGTTCAACTCTCCACCATCCCATTCTAATACCCTGATGCTAAGAACAATATTACAAGAATTTCAGCACCTCTTTAAAGGTGATAAATCTCTTTGTCTTTTAAAAGCACGAGATCCGTACAATGAAATAAATGGAGCACATAAAAGACATGTTCTGGTGTAGATCAGTTTAGTGACCTTACCACCATCACATGCTGTAAAAGCTCATGTTTATATGCTGTGGGTGTAGATAAACATGTTGTGTTTGCCTTTGGTACAAATGGCCCTATGCACTGGGATTACTAATGTTATGCTGCACATATTCAGCGACACAGTTTTGTGTGTAGCTCCTGCATATGCCCTGTGTATGCATAATGCCTCAAATAACCTGCTATAATATGGGTTAATTATATTTGCTGCCTGTTAGGATTCTGTTTGTGAATGCATAGCTAAAAACAGCTGTAATGAATGGATTTGAGAGCCACTGCACAATTGTGACATTATATATTAGGACTGGTACATTAACAAGATATCAAATTAATGCACTAATAAATTAATGCTGACCATTATTGAAGTGTTTTCAAAGTCTGTTGCTTACTGGCTCTGAATACACATACATACATAATAACCACAGGTGTGTCGAGGTCTGTTCCCTTATAAACATAAGTTTATATGTATGTGTGTGATATTTAAATTAAAGCCACCAAAAGGTGAAAATGATTAGCTTGGGCCTTAAAACAACCCTTACAGGGTAATCAAGTAGGGAGAGACACTGTTTTGATTTGGGTGTCAAAAGAATAATGGGGGTGTAAACATTTTTGCACACTGTCTTTTTCAGGTTAATTTTAAAAAATATTTAGGTACTTAAGTTTCCAATTACTTCAGAAACCTGCAAATAATAGGACACAAAGAATATAACTTCCACTTATCAGATTTAGTGGTTTTATTTCCTCTGTGTTTTTATTATTATTATTATTATTATTATTATTGGTAATTAGATTTGGATTTTATTGTTTGATGTTTGATATTGTGAAGACCTGTGAGTACATAAGGTTCCCATTAAGGACAATTAAATTACTTGAAATTGAACTTAAATATTATATGACTACAACACAGCCAACTAAGGTAAAAAGTTTAATATTTACTGTTTTGCCTTCTTGTGCCCTCAGGTAGCTCCTGTTTGGGGGGTTTTCTCTGAGCCTGGCTCTAAACACAGTTTCTCCTCTAGTTTATGTTTCTGGAAAAAAAAAAAAAAAAAAACTATGTAGCTCAGGTGATGACACCAATGCCAAAATTAAATCTTCCTCCAGATTTTTTTTTATGGGAAAACAATATATAATATATTGAAATAACATTTTAACTCAAAGAAGGAAAAACCCCAAGAGAACATGTAATAACTACAGACGAATATAAGAATATACAAAACACCACCAGGAAAATCTTTTATCACGTATTTCTTAGGACTAAGTTTAACCATTCATAAGTGAGCACTATAAAAAGGCAATAGAGACTTTGGGCAGCTGGAAGCACTACAGTGTCCTCAAACCAACCCATAGCATTGTCACTGCAACTCTTCCAACTACTACGATGATGGTGACGTCTTTCAAAATCGTCTAGGAGCACCTAATATATGCTTGGGTGCTTACATTATGCTATTTGGTCACAACAGCAGAAAGAATGGTCATATCCCCTTATGTTTGTGCAACCTGGTGCATTGTGTGTATGGCATGTTAAAGCCATCTCTTGATGAACCCAGTCTAGGAGAGAAGTCAAAATAAAAATTTTAAAAAACCCTTGAACAAGGCTCTTACCCCTCAATTAATCCCCAGGTGCTGCGACACGGCAGTCCACTGCTCTCAAAAATCTAGCGAAGGGTAAAATGCAGAGCGTAATTTCCCGATCTGGATTAATAAAGTAGAAATTATTAATAATATTATTTTTATTATAAAAAACCCAAGGACAGTCGAAAATACTATGCAGAACAAGTCCCAATATCTGGCTAACTACTCCTCAGAGCTGCAAATTAACACCTGTCACCATTCTCTACTTTCTGTTTAGAAGTAATTGTGGCCAATTTAAACACTAACAAAATATGGAAAATGTAATGTAAAGTGATGTAGATAAATTGACCCTAAATATGTATGTGTGTGGCAGACTGATTAAGCCTTCAGATCAGTGTAGTTTAAAAGACAAAGCTGCACCTTTGCCTTTTTTGTGTAAATCAAGTGTTTGTTGATATTATGTAAATCTGAAAAGCGTATGCATAAGCTGAGTTTGGATGCAGGATCAAGCCAAAAACCTTTATCAGTGCAAGGGAATCCAAATAATACACAGGTATTGTTCCGTTTCAGCAGATTTGTAGATTGCAGCTGTTTTTATAATGCTCGGGTCTCCAATCACCTTTAACATAAAGTGTTTATTACTGGCAACATAATTCCTGGGGTTATCAGAGCAGATCTGCTGGCTTTTACTTGTGGATAAGATGGTCCTGGGGCACAAACATAGGACAGGCACGGTAAGTGTAGATTTAATTTATCATGGCGTGGAGCAGCCTGCATGTCAGATAAGGCCACATGTCACTGTCTACCGCATGATATGAATATGGGCTGATCTAGAAAGTAGCGTATGTATATGAAAAAGACAAAAACAGAAAAACAAGTTATTTATCCTTGCTGTCCCCTCAAATTCAGTAGAAACTGCTATTGTTTAGTGCTTTTCAGATAATATAGGGCTGCTTGCCTAGCATCCACAAACATAAGCTGGCTTAAGTTATTCTCCCCTGAAGACAAAATAAAGTTCATATCAAGTGCTTCTATCAGTATATAATCATCTCTGTACAATTTACGCAGCTTCTCTCCTTTGTCTGATGTTGTGATACTGAAGAAGGAAGACTGACACTTTTCTTAAAAAGACAAATGTATTCACACAAAACTTAAAGGCAGCTGGCCATCCAGGTAGCTTATATATGGAGATATATATACAGCCTAGATACCACAATGAAATGGATAAAGCACACACCAGACAAGTGTCCTGCTTACCATCACACTGTAAAAACCTTGTTAATATGCTATGCGTGGGTAGATCATAATATGAAGTGTTTGTTTTCACCCCATGCACTGAGATTACTAATGCTGATGATGTGCATATTGAGCAACAGCATAACATGTATTCCTCTATTCTGTCTAAATGTATTGATGCATAACAATACATATAACTTCTCATATTGCTCTCCATAACGTGGGTTAATTGTATTTGCTGTGTAGTTGTGTTACTGTGGATAAATTGAATAGGTATAATGAACCAAGCTGATAGCCCAAGGCAAACAGACATCCTTCACAAAAACATAAATTATAATATAATCTATACATATAAAATGTGTTTCTAATGACCCATGATTAACTGTTTATATACCTTCATAAACTCAAATTATGTTGAAATATTAGAGGTCAGTCAGTTTTTTATATGACATGAATACTTATTTCATTACTGAGTACAGGTGTCACATACGTGAGCACCTTTCAACCCTCCTTTCCATGTTTTTCTGGAGTTAAAAAGATGTTGTTTTTTTTTAAAAAAAAGTAAAAAAAAAAAAAGAAAAGAAAAAAATGCTGGCAATGCCCTTTTTTTTATTGCAGACTTGAATTATGAAAAACATATAATTGAAAGAAAGGTTGTTATAAAGCTGCCATTCATAAACCAACCCAGTGGCACTCAAAGCGTGTCCAATACTTGTGCTTTGTCGTCATATTTTGTTAACTGTCTTAACTTTGTAAATGGTGACATGCACTAAAATTGACATCTCACACCTGCTGGCAGGGGACTTTGGTGTCACGTCAGCGAGCTATGCACCTCCTATTCTTTGTGAGCCCTCTGTTTCAATCATCTATGACTTTTTCAAGTGCTTACCAGCAGTGTAGCAGTGCCTGCTGTTTAGGATGAAGACTACAAGAACTCATAAAGCACTGGCTTAAAAGATAATGCGCTGTCGTTTTTTTGCTCCTACAATGTCTTATAAAGCAAACATAATTCTAGTTTATGCCAATTATTACCCTTTTCTTATGCTAATGAAATTGCTTATTGACCTATGCTGATGTTTAAGCAGATTATTTTAATACCTACAACATGTACGCATTTGTACACACATTTTTTTCCACATTGGTACATGCTGTGAGTTGTCATGTTGTCTTAGTAAATTAAGTATGTAAGTGTGTATTTGTGACCAAACTTTTTAACGCTGACTTCACTGTGGGATCAGGAAACTGAACTTTCCACGTATGTCGACCATGCAGAAATAATCTAATTCTCAAAGGCTCGGATTATAAATCATTGCAACAAGTTTTAATTACAGAAGTTTTTGTTAAGAGAAAATGGCTGCAATTGACAGAGGAGACAGTGTTGATTATAGCTTGTGCTGTTGCATATTCTCTGTGTATTTAGAGCTTTGATTATATAAACTGTGTTGGACAGTTACTGAGACTTTTCATTTATTCCGTACAGCCATTAAGTGATGTTGACCATGTAACAAAGCATTTCTGTATAAAGACAGTTCAACTAATCAGACAATTGCTGGGTTTGTGAGAAGTATCGCACACAGCAAAACCAAATAATATGTGTAAATCTTATCAAATACATGATCACCGAAAGAAAAGCAGGTAAACTCTAGAGAAGTCTCATATGTCCTACTCCTGGCAAATAAACTGAGCTGAACTGTCTCTTGAATCAGTAATTCCCAACCTTTTTCTACAGGGCCCCTTTTCATTGACAACACCATCCCATTTAAGACAGATGAGTAGTTTATTTCTGAAGTAATCAGCAAACAAATTTGTCCATGACATGCAAAAACTGTACACACCATCATAGCTAGCTCCTACTAGCTAAGAGCAGGAAAGTGAGGCTACAATTCACACAGACTCACCAAAACTGGACTAGATAGAGACTCATCAGACCAGACAAAATTTTTGTATTTCAAATGCAATATTCAGATGGTCATAATTTGGGATAAAAGCCATGAAAATATCCTGCCTTGTATTAACTGTTCAGGCTAGAGGGGTATTTTCATTTTTATCTGCAAACAAAGGCCTACAAAGACTTGATTTCTGCACAGACTAAACACTTTTAATGTAGATGAGACACTGATCTTTTGTTGCGTCTGTTTTAATGTTCTGTATTAAGGCTTGTATGGAAACTTCATAGTGTAGAACAAAAATTGTCTGTCAGTTATTGTCAGAGTAGCCAGTAAGATAATTGGCTCACAGCAGCTCTCTCTATCAGATATTTATAATCGACAAGTATCATGTGAGGCGCCATCAATCCTAGCCAGCTCTGATCACTCATTATTAGAAGAATTTCTTTCTGCACTGACTAAAAAACACTCCATTAGGTCTTGGAACTTGAATTATTAGTATTGTTTTTATTCTTTTTATAGATTTATTTTTCTATCGATAGCTTGATCTTACTCTTTTTACTTTTCCATGGTTGTGTTGTGGTTGTTGATTTTATTGTCTTGGTTGTCTTGATTGTCCCCTGTATGTTGCACTGCAAACTAATTTCCCCTGAGGGACAATAAAGAAACTTAACTCAGCTGAAGAGAACTGAGCTAACATGTTTGTTAATAAATCCACTCTACCTAATTATTTAAATTTCTATATTCCCAGAACTACAGGCCAAGAAGGAGAAGTGAAAGCTATCTTCTGTTACTGATCAGTCCTAGACCTAAGATAAGTTATAATTCTTTTCTCAAAGTTTTTGACTGACTTTGCAGATCATTTATCAGACTTAGTGCTAAAGTCATTGTACTGGGTGGCTTTAACATTCATGTTGACAATAAAAATGACAGCTTAAATATTTTCTTTAATTTTATAGTAAACACAAATGGGTTTTCACAAAATATCCACAGACTCATTCTCATGATCATCTCCTTCTGAAATTTGGCTTTACTCATAAACCTGTTCTGTTTTATTATAGTAGATGCTTGTCAGATAGTGCTGTTACTAAATGTATATATATATATATATGTGTGTGTGTGTGTGTGTGTGTGTGTGTGTGTGTGTGTGTGTGTGTGTGTGGTGTTTATAAATTCTATACAAATTTGTCTCATGTTATATTTAGTTCTTTTGATAATGCCATCATGTGTTTGGACTTTGTAATAGAAATCAATAATGTTAACTTGGGTGGAGTTGTTGTTGCTGTCACTTGAAAGATGGAGAACCTGCTGATGATCAAGTGGGAGAAGCCTGAGGCCAGATTTGACTTTGTGTCTCCAGGGTCTGTACCACTTACTCCAGTCAACTCACTGCCTACCTGCCCATCTCTAAGAAAGTGGTTTAAGTTATGACACATGGCTTCCACGTAGAACCTCAAGGTCAAATTTATTGACATATCTGCATTTTGTTTCAGAAAAATTCTGCACCTCGGGGCATGCATGCATCTGTGCATTCATTTCCATTTTTATTTAAAAGATGCTTTTAAACTTTTCCACCATGGAGGTCCATGTACTGCTGCTTCGTGCCACTGTGCTTGAAATATCTATCTATTTTTCCCTTTTTTTTTTCTATTTTTGTTATTGCATTAAATGAGATTTTCGGTTTGTCATTTTATTAATATAAGGTTTTATTCTTTCATTAACTATTTTGGTTAACTCAATTTAAATTCAGTGTAAATGTTTTTCAATTTCCATGCTTGCCGGGTGATTTGGACAAGAAGAGGTGATGCATTGTAAACATCAAAAAACTTTGTCACCACACACACATATATATATATATATATATATATATATATATATATATATATATATATATATATATATATATATATATATATATATATATATATTGGCTCATCAACCTGTCTGATCCACATGTAAAGCACTATCTCATTTTCAACAACACCCAGCGATCATCATGGATAATTATACCCCTATTTGGACCTCTGCTGTTCCCACAGATTTTTCAGTGCTATGTTTTCCACCACTTCTGCTCCGACGCCATTTAGGTAAACCCTCAGAGTTGTCATCTCCCACACGTGCTGTTTTGCATGTACTATTATCGACAGAAATGCCATGATGAAGCATCGCTTCCACTGTTGCCAGATGACCAATCATCATCCAGGAGTCAAATATTTCCCTCCAGAAAGCGTTTCCATATGTTGCGTGTTTTCTTTGTAATACACTCTGTATCACAAGATTCACATGCCTGCCATCTAGTGGTGGCAATTGGTAAAAGGTTTAAGCTCTCTTTCTGGAGATATGGCCTGGTGCTTGTTGCAATTTTGCGACAGCACATGTGTATTGATATTTATTCAGAGCTGCTCCCAGCTTCAAACATATGCTAAGTATGATGTTTTTGCAAGCCATTGAAGGGTATCCATTTCAAAAGTTCTCTCACCACCAATCAAACAACTTTGAAGTCCTGTTAACAGAAATATTGCTGATTGATTTTTAGATATTAATAGAATATTTACAATTACTGCCAGAAATACTTATTTATTGCTGAAAGCAGGGAAGAGAAGTGCAGCTTTCAGTCTTGAGTGTTCTTAAAGCTCAAGGTCTGTCAACATGAAAGAATGATTAAACACAAAGCATTGCAATTACCAAATCCAGAATGTCAGCCTGAAATGAGCCAAGAGAAAACAAAACCCTTGAAATAAAAGGGTTACATATATGCTTTGCTCATATCTTGTAAACACATGTAATTCAGTCTCGCTTCAACCTACAGTCTACTCACAAGCTCACATCTTCGAATGGATTTGTTAAAGTGTAATCAGCTGCTGTGAGGACTTCTTACTGTTTGAGCATGAGTATAGGCTCATTCCACAAAAAGTAATTTGTCAGTTATTGCTCTATCTGACAGTAGTGATTCATCTCTCAGCACATTACATTTTTCGATTTCACCATCAAAATGGAAAAAAAAGTATCAGTTCTTCTTAAGGGATTTTCTGTCCTTATTTGAACTTAAAAAATGTCTTTCTCCTCAGTCTGGACATAAAAGCCACCTTTTTCACCCAAATCTGAGCCCTGCATCTGCATCTTTTGTTTTGGCATTACATGGCGTAGCAGAAAGACTTGAGTGGCCATAAAAAATAGTTGAGACCATTAAAGCTTGTGTGATCTCTGGATCCATTTTCCTTTGGTATGACACAGCAAATTGGACAAAAATGAGGCTATTCAACACCTAGTGGTGGTTACATGCTTACATTCTCAGCTGATGTCTTGAATGAAATATAGAGTAGCTTAAAGTGATAACATGTAACTTTGCAACCTGAAAATTTGCATTGCTGACTGGTTTGATGGCAGAGTGACATTTCTGTACATTTCTGGAGTCATCAGTGCTTAGTAGCATCCCAAGGTTGATAAACCACACTTCACATCTTCTTGCTTCTGGGACACCAAGTCACCAGCTGGCAAACACATAACACACCAGTCATGTTGAACGTGTACAATGGCTGTTTCAGCAAAGAAACGCGAGTGGACATTATCAGAGGGAAAGTAGGAAAGAAAGAGAGAAAAGGACGGAGCAAGAGATAAGACAAGCGACAACATAGGACTAACTTTATTGTCAGTAGGGAGCTCACAGTACAGATAGGATGCAAGATGGATGTTGAATTAGTCATCGTTAGAGGCTGAATAAATCTGCCAATATTCCAAAGTGCTTCATTAAAAATTAATGCAATTTAGTATCAAGGAGAGTCATTGACTACTCTGCCAGAAACTGAGAAGAAAGATGAGTAAGTAGTTTGCTCTGGCTTTTCTGCTTTGGGTTTTTACAATAAACAAGGAACACACTATCCATCCTTCCAGTCATCCATCCATCCATTTTCAACTGCTTATCCGAGGTCGGATTGCGAGGGGGGGGCACAATCATCAGCATGTCCTGGGTCTTCCCCAGGGTCTCCTCCCAGAGGGACATGTCCGGAACACCTCATCAGGGAGGCGTCCAAGAGGCACCCTGACCACTCAGCTACGAATTGCTCCAGCAAGAGCTGAAGATCACGGCCCAATGAAGCCAACAGAACCACATCACCTGCAAAAAGCAGAGACCCAATGTCGAGGCTGCCAAACCGGATCCCCTCAACTGCTTGGCTGCACCTAGAAATTCTCCCCATAAAAGTTGTGAACAGAATCGATGACAAAGGGTAGCCTTGGCAGAGTCACACCCTCAGTGGAAACAAATCTGATTTACTGCCAGCAATGCGGACCTAGCTCTGGCACCGGTCGTACAGGCCGACTCTGCTTCCTCATCAGAATATGTATCGGTGGCACTGGGGGGGTCTTCCCTCCAACGACCCTCAATGACCCTTAAAACTCCAAATCATTTCATGATGTTTTTGATATATGATATGATGTAGATCCTCGACTCTTAAGAACAGTCAACAAACTTTTTTTTTTTTTTTTTTTTTCAAGACAGCTTCAGTTGTCAGATTATGAGTCTAAAATTATTTAAATTGAATGTATCAATAGATACAGCGCCATAAAAGCCAACCAAAAATAAATAAATAAAACTGTATTTATTACTAATAGTACTTTGCAGAAGTAACATACAGTTCAGTAGGGACCAAGCTTTTTCTCATGTGCATATCATTCTCTCAAGTCTTGGCTTTCAGGAGAAAAAATATTGTCATTAAAAAAAGCACAGAACAGAAACAATTTACATTTTTACACTTTTTGTCACTTTTGGCTGCTTCTGATTAGACATTATTGTCTGTTTAAGCAATCTGATTGATTGAAAGTTTAACAGAAAGAGGCTTCATAATAATTTCTCAAAATAGAGGTCTCTTAACAACAAAGGGCAAGGCAGTTTATTTGTATAGCACATTTTATGTACATAAAAATTAAAGTGCTTTACATAAAACAAAAGCATTACAGATATTAAGAAATAGTTAAAGGCAGCAACAAATAGCAAGAATCACAATAAAATCATAAATTACATGAAAATGATTAAAAGCAAGATAATTTAAAAAGTTAACATGCAGATTTCATGCATAGGTGCATGAGAAAAGAAATGTTTTTAACCTGGATTTAAAAATGTCTACATTTGGTGCAAGTTTAATCTCCACTGGCAGTTTGTTCCACTTGTTTGCAGCAAAACAGCTAAATGCTGGACTCTGGTTTGGAATAGTTGACCAGAGTCTTTGGATCTAAGAGCTCTGCTAGGTTTATATTCTCTGAACATATCACAGATGTATTCTGGGCCTGAACCATTCTGGAATTTATAAACGATCAGAAGGGTTTTAAAATCTATTCTGTGACTGACAGGAAGCCAGTGTAAAGATTTGAAAACTGGTGTGGTGTGTTCAGATCTCTTAGTCCTGGTTAAAACTCTAGCAGCAGCATTTTTGATGAGCTGCAGATGTTTAATGCTCTTTTTAGGAAGTCCTGTTAAAAGACCATTACAGTAATCCAGCCTATACTGGAGATGAATGCATGGATGAGTTTCTTTTGGTGTTTCCCGGGAGACTAAACTTTTAATTCTGTTGATGTTTCTGATCTGGTAAAATGCTGTCTTAGTGACAGCTTTGATGTGGCTGCTGCTCCAAGGTTACAAACTTGGTCTGTGATTTTAAGAGCGTGAGTCTCCAGGTGTTTACCAATGCTGACCCTCTTCTCTTTGCTTCCAAACAGAATAATCTCCATTTGTCTTCATTTAATTGTAGAAAATTCTCCCTCATCCAGGTGTTTATTTGCTCCAGACACTGACACAGTAAGTCTATTGGGCTGCAGTCGTCTGGTGACAGAGACACATAAAGTTGTGTATCATCTGCATAACTTTGATAATTAATGTTATAGTTCTGTAATATTTGACCCAAAGGGAGCATATACAAGTTGAACAGAAGAGGTCCAAGGACTGACTGACCTGGGCAACTCTACAAGTCATGGCCACTCGCTTGGATTCATAGCTGCCGATTGGAACTAAATAACTCCAGTCTTCTAAATAGGACCTGAACCAGTTAAGGACCGCTCCAGAAAGTCCAACCCAGTCTTCCAGCCTGTGCAACAGGATTCTGTAATCTACAGTATCAAACACAGCACTTAACAACACAATCTTTTTTTATTAAGGAAATGTGATAAATAATCATGTTATCAGGATCAATCACACTACATTTTGTGACTGGATTGTGAACCTTCTGGACAGGATATAAATGCCTGGAAAACTTCTGTAGATCACATAAAGACTAAGCTATCAATCACACTACCATTTCTGAGAAATAGTTAACAGTTTAAAAGATAGCGCTCAGGGACACTCATGATCTAACCGAGTTTTAAGGGTTAACTAAGTTCAAGACCTTGAAAACATCACAGAGGATTATGTCACAGCTTCATCAACTTCTAATGTGCTGTCTTTGCTCACACACAGATTCAGATGCTATCAGTAACTGGCAGAAAGTTATTTTCTAATTGCTTTATTTGGGATCTGAAAAGTAGCAATAAGAATATCAACAAGAAAAATGCATTCATTTTTCTTTTTATTCATTTTCTGTACCACTTCGGTCTAATTAAAGGCTGCGGGGAAGCTGGAACCTGTACCAGCAATTAACAGGCGAGAGACAGAGTGCACCCTGGACGGATTACTAGTCCATCGCAGGGCCAAATAAAAATCCAAACATTGTAAATATACAAATGAAAATAGAAAAAGAAATACATATAATAAATGGACATAAAAACTAAATGAATTATAAACTTTACCTGATGTTTGTATGACATATTTCCCTGTGGCTGTTTCATTCTCCACTGTAGCAGAATCTGAGCTTGTGAAAAGAAAACAATGTTTAGTGACCTTTACTCAACAGTCAGATCCACTACATGTACATAGAGGAACAGAACAACAGTCTAAATTTTACTTTTTTTTATCATCCACTATATTTTCCTTACGCCCCGCTGGTTAAATAAATGTTGTAGGATTCATTGTGTTTTTGGCATATGTAACTTATGTAACATATGTTTTCACTGCAGAATAGATTATAAACAAATTAATCTTCCACACTATTGAATTTTTGCACACTGCATCTGTTTGTGCAGATCTGATTACAACCAATTAAACTTGTGCCATAAGAAGAATGGCAGAAACGTTAGTAGCTGACTAACAGGGCAATTATACTCCATCCAAACTTTCAAATGTCAAATCAAAGGACAATCCACATCCAAGAATTTCTGCAATTTTGCAGAAGCAGTTTTAATAAGTTCTTTCTCTACTTTTACATCTTCATCAGACTCTGCGTGGTTGATCAAAATTTAAACTCCTCAAAGCGTTTCAAGCTATTAAAGCGTAACAAATTATTATTTAGCATTTTTTTGCATTTATTTATCCACTGCCTGTGGCGTGGTATTTGAAGAGTGGTAGGGAAACATTACTATCAGCCTCCTAACATGACGATGCATTGCATGGTTAAAGTATGTAAATCCATCACTTTTAAGCAATAACAACCATCATGACATTCAGGGCCAGGCCAGGCCAGGCCGGCTAAACATCAAGATGTCACAGTGTAAAACATTTATGGTTGAGAGCATATTGAAATGTTCACTTACTAGAGCTCAGTAGCATCAGTGTACATGCTGGAGGGAAGCAATGCCTGTGGAACCAAAGAAATATCCCCTAATCAGTATTTATTCTTCTTTCTGTATATGAAAGCCTTCTTTTTGTCATTTAGCTGATAGTAATAGATCATTTCCCATTTCTTACTCATATTGTTGAGAATTTGATAAGCAAACCAACAGGGAGCTTAATTTGTAAATGCTGGTTTTCACAATGGTAAGAACTCGATAGATGTCATCAGACAGTATTATTAACACTCTGTGAAAGTCATTAGCTTCATTGACAGCATTCACACTTCAGTGTGTGAGTGTAGAAGGTAATGAGAGAAAGGAAAGGAGAGGCAGAGTGTGTTTTGTGAGCAAGATGGAGAAAAGTAGAGAGGGTGAAATCATTAATTCCTGGCATTGAAAAGGGGGAAGCTCGGACAGCATGAGGAGTGAAAACGACACACAAACACACACACACACACATACACACAAAAATGGATAGATCAACAGTGCCCCCTGTGTCCACATCATGTAATTGTATCTCTATGGCTCAAAACAGTAATCCCCTGTACCTACATCCAGATCTGCCTACTAGGCTCCTCTCTTCTTCATCTCCCTGAAGCTTATAAATAAAGCTGTCCTTAGCTGTCGATTTTTAAAACAATCAACAAGCCCCAAATTCACTTAGAGCGGAGGGATATAAAAAAAACAGACACAGTTTCTTCACCAAACTGAAGAAAACATCAGTCTGTGCTCTGTGGTGCTGAGATGACATTAGAACCCCTGCTGCTCCAACATTCTGAGATGAGGGAGATATAGCCTGTGATGGAAAAAAGGAGTGCTATTGTTCAGGTAGTAGACTGACATGTGCACTCTACCTGCTCCATGAAAACCACTCAGTGTGTCATTTCCTGCCAGCAGCTTGTGATCCTGGCATTAAATACATACACACACACACGCAATGCACCACAATGAGGTGGTTAATCTAGTGGTGTGACAGCTGAGGGCATTCAAGTATCTGGACTTCTTCCCTGCAGAGCTACTCTGAATCCCACCTTCATTTCCACTAAAATGTCTTTTTCAGTGGCTAACATTGTGATTGTGTTATCTTATAATTAATGATAACTGCTGACTAGGATTGTGTCCCATGGCAAAGTGGGATAAAGTGCTACATTTATTAAATGCAGATTAGTGGTTTTTATACGGACTCTGCAGCCCTGAAAGCTTACATAGACTGGCAGATCTGGCAGGCTGTTGTCCCTAGTCCTCTGGAGCCTGTGCTCCCTGGCCTTTTCATCTTCCTCTCCTGTCTTCGTTGTGGTTGCATGTATGTCCCTGCAATGGGCTGCAAGGTTTCCATGCCCTGTGGTGGTTGCTGGTTATCGGCTTCTGATCCTTGCAGGGGGCATGTTTACACCCATCATTATACACAACACATTCCTTTTGTTTTGCACAAACACGTATACACACATATACACACACACATATACTCTTATTCAATAATACACATACTTATTATACAGTTGCTGTGTTGTCCAGTAGGTCTAATCACCAATAGCTGTAGTTACATTTTCATATGCTGGTTATTTGCAGTGTTTTCTGACAGAGGATGTTTCTTAGGGATGGAGTAGCTCATTGGCTCATTTTGCTTGTGTTTTTTCTTTTTTTCTGTCTATTGTATCTTTGTCTCTGGTATCTTTGTCTCCTTTCTCTTCCCTTCACTCTCTCACTTTTCTTTTAACTCTCCCTCTTCCTTTATTAGACCTCTCAGGAGCTAAAATGTAGTTCAGCAATACACAAACTGAAAAGTAAAGAATAATATTTTAGTATCAAGGAGAGCTTATAGCTACAAAGCTTAATTTCCTTAATATCCACTAAGGTACCCCTTGGCAAGGCAAATGTGTTTAGCACAACATGGGACCATCATTCTGCTTATCATGATATTAGACACATTTAAAAAATATATGAAATAATTTGTAAAATATCTGGCTGAAAATTGTAAAATGGGGCATTTTGAAAGCTTAAAGAAATTTAGATTAAGTTTTCCTTAAAAAAAAATGCATGCTTGTTATGTGAAACTGTCACAAAAGTGATGCTACAAAATCAGAAGATGCAGAAATACTACTGATAAGATAAGTGCGGTGCTAACATTCATACCACAGAAATAAATCTCTAGTGCTAGGCAGAAAAATTACATGATTTGTCTTAAAAATTAATAAATACGTGGTCACGGGCTGATATCACTGATTTATCTTAAACAGAATATAATACATGTCTTGTAAATAATTAAATTAAATTAAATTAAATTAAATTAAATTAAATTAAATTAAATTAAATTAAATTAAATTAAATTAAATTAAATTAAATTATCCATCCATCTATTGTCTGCTGCTTATCCGGAGTCGGGTTGGGGGGGCAGTTGCATAAGCAGGGAAACCCAGCCTCCCCTTTCCCCGGCCACATTCACCAGCTCATCCAGGGCGAGCTCATCCAGCGTGTCTGAGTCTTCCCCTGGGCCTCTTTCTGGTCGGATGTGCCCGGAACACCTCACTAGGGAAGCATCCAGGAGGCATCCTGACCAGATACCCGAGCCACCTCATCTGGCTCCTCTCAGTGCAGAGGAGTAGGACTCTACTCTGAGCCACTGCTGGATCACCGAGCTTTTCACCCTATCTCTAAAAGAGAGTCCGGCCACCCTGCAGAGAAAACTCATTTCGGCTGCTTGTATTCCCAATCTTGTTCTTTCGGTCACTACCCACAGCTCATGACCATAGGTGAGGGCAGGAACGTAGATCGAACGGAAAATCAAGAGCTTCGCCCCTCTCTTCATCCGAGTGTCCAAGACATGCGGCCCCAAGTCTGACGATACGACTACAAAGTCGATCATCAAACTGCAGCCTAGAGTGTCCTGGTGCCAAGCGCACATGTGGACATTCTTATGCCTGAGCAAGGTGTTCGTTATGGACAATCCATGACGAGCACAGAAGTCCAACAACCAAACACCACTCGGATTCAAATCAGGGGTGCCATTCCTCCCAATCATGCCCCTCCAGGTCTCGCTGTCATTGCTCACATGGGCATTGAAATCCCCCAACAGAACGAGGGATCCCCGGAAGTAGTGCTCTCCAACACCCCCTCCAAGGACTCCAAAAAGGGTGGGTACTCTGAACTGCTGTTTGGTGCATAAGCACAAACAACAGTCAGAACCCCTCCCCCCCACCTGAAGGCGGAGGGAGGCTACCCTTTCGTCCACTGGGGTAAACCCCAACGCACAGGCGCCAAGTCGGGGGGCAATGAGCAGGCTTACACCTGCACCTCTCACCAGGTGCAACTTGATCAAGGGAATGTGCCATAATATTTAAATGCATCATATTAGGACACAATAGCTAAATGCATTTGTATTGGTATGAAAGGAGTGTAAAAGTAAGACACTGCATCTGTAGCACACACACAAATGCAGAGACTTTAGTGTTTTTTGTTTTGTTTTTGTTTTCCAGGCCACTATAAAATATTCACATGACTAGCCTCACTCTGCTGATGAAAAGAAATTTAATATTGCATTGACCTTCCTGTGTGTCCAATATATGTTTCTGACACTACAATAATTTAGTTTCTTTAGCATTTAATCCATGACTGAGCTCATACTGCACTCTAAATCTCCATTATACATAACTCCTGCATATACACACTCTGTATCCATGTTCTTGTATTTGGGCCAAATTAACTACTAAATCACAACTCTAAACTCACTCCTTGGTCTCCATTTACCCTGATCCCCAAACCTACAACTGGTCCAGGCATCTGATCAGGATACCTACTGGTAGCCCCCCCTAGGAGGTTTTCCAGTCATACTACTGTGAGGAGACAGCAACATCTGTAAAACTGTTACCCATACAAGAAACAGCTCTTAGCATTTGCCTCTGGAAGCTTAAAACACAGAGAAGCTCAGCATTTATGAGGCTGATATATAATGGGAGACTTACAGTGTGATTTTTATTTTTAATTGATAGATTGATAGATCTGATTTCAATGTTTGTATCAGTTTGGTATGTTGTAATCTTGGCACAGTTTGCTTATGTGATAGTGTTAGCTGTCAGACCATTGATGTAATCCCATAGATAGATAGATAGATAGATAGATAGATAGATAGATAGATAGATAGATAGATAGATAGATAGATAGATAGATAGATAGATAGATAGATAGATAGATAGATAGATAGATAGATAGATAGATAGATAGATACTTTATTGATCCTGAGGGAAATTCAAGTTTACTAATTACTGTTATTGTTACAGTTAGACTTAGGATCAGTTCATACCTTAAATCTTTACACTTTATTTATTATAACTGTGCAGTGTCAGATATTTGTTGTGCCTGTGCACTTGTATTTTCAATGGTTACTTCACTGTTGAAATGTCCTGTCCTGTCTTCACCGTGGGACAGTGGGAAATGTAATCTTGATTCCTTTGTATGTCTTGTACATGTGAAGAAATTGACAACAAAGCTGACTTTGACTTGACTATTCTCTCTTATATGGTAATAAAGTGCTTCAAGGATTATTTAGAGACTATCTAGTGTCATAGGAGGCAGGGCCTGTGGAAAAAGAAGTGGATGTACTGGAGTAAAGAAATCCAGCTCCATAGCCCAAAACTGACCATACTGAGGTGTAACTTCAAGTTTTAAAAAAAGGAGTTGATGGATTGTATCTTTGTGGTATTTTGACCAATTATTACCACAAACATTTCCTTATGATCTCTGGAAATTGTTTCAACTTGTAAAAGAATGGTGTAATATTTCTCCTATAAAATGTAGATTTTCTGTGCCCCTAAGGTTTTGTGTCATACAGAGTAACATATCCCCCTTTTTTCTGTATTATCTATCTGTAGATCTTAGCTATTACTTAGAAAATTTTAAGAATTGGTTTCCCAGCAGCTGCCATCCCAGAGTCTTTCAGCTTGAAGCCCACAGAGTCAAGCATCCATCTCCAGAGATCTGTTTTTGTTCTTTTTTCTCCTCTCGTCTCCATTTCAGTCCCTCTGCATGTCCTCCTTTCTTTTGTCTTTCCTCTGCCATTTTCCTTGGTGTGAGATGACCAAGGTGGAGCAAAGGTCACAAAATACCTGGAGAGCAGTAGGAGAGCAATAATGACTGTGTGTGTGTGTGTGTGTGTGTGTGTGTGTGTGTGTGTGTGTGTGTGTGTGTGTGTGTGTGTGTGTGTGTGAGTGTGTGTGTGTGTGTGTGCTGTTTGTGTTCCCCAGAGACAAGCTCAAGAAACCCATTAGAAATAGCTTTTACTGCCCCCTGCTCCCCTTCTCCCTAAGGAATACACACACACACACGCACACACTTTATTTACAGGTACATAATCAAGTCTTCATATTTCTTTTCTTATAAAAATAATAAACTTTTAATCAACCTAACTATAATCTTGATGCTATTGGCAACTGATCTGTCTCAGTCCAAGAAAAATAAATCAGTTTCTGTGGATAAACACCTGATTCTTGTGACATTGCTCAGTTCAGGTGAGGCAGATGAAAGGACTTTCTCAGATAAAAAGTTAAAGAGGATATCAGAAAGTTTTCCTGAAGGACTGAAGTTCTCTTTTTTCCTTTCTTTTCCTGTGGTTTTATCTTATTGTCTTGGACTCTAAGTTTGTACTAAAGACTGAACTGAAATTTAATCTACGTCAACCCTAAATCCAGTTAATGAAGTTGGATGACAAAAAACGTTGTCAGCGTAATATAGCTGAAGGACATTACAAAGTTTATGCTACTTATTTCAGCAGTTTGGTCCCAGAACATGCAGATAAAATGTTTTCTGAAAGGATGGTAAAATACATTTGAAGTACAGAAGCCCAACAAGTGAGCTCTGTGGGGCAGGTGAAAAGGTTTGTGGCTTCATGTTTTTGTCTAAATTGAAAAAATTTTAAAACATGCAAAATTCCACACAAATAAAATATTTTTGCCTCCTTCTATATGATTCTTTTTTGTTTAAAATTGTATCTATACATGATTATTCTTTAATTTCTACACAGTGTGTATACTGTATCAATACAACAACCATCTCTATATCATTTATATGGTTTTCTGAGTCTTGAGTACTGTTTGATTGTGGGCTCTTTTTATTACTGAGGAAACTGCTTTCTTATTGTATAAGAAGAAGCATTTTTAGCATTCGTGAAAACAGAAGTCAAAGTAAACATTTCTCATAAGTCAGGAAACCACAAATCCTGATGTGTTGGTGGTTGCCAACACTCAACTGTAATAGTCCACTTGTACTATAGAGTGAGTCAGATACAGTAGTTTGTAGTGCTGATTGGATTATCTAAGATATATATATATATATATATATATATATATATATATATATATTAGTGCTGGGCAACGATTGAAAAATTTAATGGCGATTAATCGCATGACATGCTGCAATTAATCGCGATTAATCACGTTGTTACGCTCAAAATGTCTCATTCCTTTAAAAGAAGGCCTACGGCTATATGAAGAAAATGCAGTAAATTTTGGTTTACTAACACTACATCAGGGGTCTCCAGCCTGAGACTCTGGAGCTGCAAGTAGCTCTCTGGACCTTCCACAATGCCTTTAAATACATGGCTAAAATATTTTTTTTAAATCTATCTTTCTTGTCATCAGGTCGGAAACCAGGGACTTTCTTTTTAAACTTTACATAATTTTCCACAAATATCTACATCCCTTAGAAGAAAGTCTGCTTATTCTCTTTTTATCAAGGTTTTATGTTTTTCTTTATTTTAAAACCTTAAAATGGAAATAAAAATGTGGTTCATTAAAAATAACAAATATCCTATGGTGGTCATCATAAAAAAAAATATATATATATATATATATATATATATATATATATATATATATATATATATATATATAATACATATATATATATATATATATATATATACATATATAAGTTGCCTTTTTGAAAAGTCTCCTAACATTTGCAGCTCTAAACAAGTTTTATTTAGCTGGCTGAGGGAAAAATGGCTCTTTGGATTAAAAAGGCTGCAGACCCCTGCACTAAACACATAAACAGGTTTAGCAGCAGTTTTCTCTTTAAACAGCAACAGTTAAAATATTTCTTCATATATATTTATAAAATCAAATATTTATGAGAAAGAAGGATGAAATGTTTAGGATTTACTTACTAACAGGTAAGAAGTCAGCAGGATGAATTTCAAGCTGTGAAGCTGCTTCCTTCTAAACACAGAAGAAACAATATGTGATGAATATCAGCATCAGGTGAACAGACAGAAAGCAGGATTAGAATCTCACAGCTGGTGAGGAGAGAGAAATATTCACAATATGCACAATAACTTCCATCCATGCACATTCAATGCTTCAATATCCAGATTTGTGTCCTATAAATTCTCTAAACTTTCATTTTTAGCTTGACTGCACCTGCTGTCTCCGCCAAAGGGAGTTAAGGGGTTAACATCTCGTTTCTGGGTGTAGCGTCAGGTCTGTAGGTGTAACTATAAACGTGTGGTATCCACAGAAAGTCCAGAATCTCAGCTAACAGCTCAGCAAAACCATTTCTATAACCCCAAACACAGTTAAGACAACAAACAATTGAAAAACCAGGTACACAAAGTCAGAAAAGTATGTAAACACAGATGATGTCTCCCCATTAACACTAACAAACGACTCCTCTACTGAAAGCTCACATCTCAAAGATTCCACAGCTGGAAATTTCATCTCACTATGACCAAGATTCATCGAGCCAGAGGCAGAAGAAGGTCTGATTTATGCCTTGTAAAAGTCAGAAAGCATGTCTTACCTTTGCTGTCTTGCCTAAATTAAAACCACATTTATTACAATAACAATAAAAAATGAAAAGTTTTGTCTTGTTGTCTTTTGGGAGCCGTTTCCTGTCCAAAAATCATGATGTTCTGCCCATCTGTATGAGTTTTTACAGACAGAGAAATGTTGGTTCTTCTTCTTTCTTAAGTTCTAGACAGAAAACGCCTCTTCATGTTAATAAACCCACTCTCTCCTGATTACATCAGACGCTCCGCTGCAGCAGGGAAGGGAGACATGGATGCCATGTTTCTGTCATCAAAGCCAGCGGCCAGCTAAAAAAATAACCTGTAACGCGTGATTAAAAAAATTAACGCAAGTTAATTAAGCGTTACGTTTACAAGCGATTAATGTGTTAACGTCCCCAGCACTAATATATATATATATATATATATATATATATACATATAAATAATTTATCCACTCTGATCAGACAGGGTTTATAAAAGGCAGGTAGCTATACAGTAATCACCGCTGAGTGCATAATATAATGTATTTATCAGGTAGCAATGACGTCTCAGAAGTTATCATTGCATTAGATGCTCATAAAGCATTTGACAGGATTGAACACAAATATCTGCTTTCAGCCCTTAAGAGTTTTGGCTTTGGACCTTCGTTTTGCTCCTGGGTAGACCTGTTGTACACCTGTCCAGAGGCTGCAGTCAGGACAAACAATATCATATCAAAATATTTTTCCCTATTTAGGGGAACAAGGAAGAAGTGTCACCTATCTCTTTTCCTTTTTAATTTTGCTATTGAGCCCCTAGCTGTGTCACTGAGAAAGGATAGCAATTTGGGAGGAATTAGCAGAGGAGGATGCAAACATAAATTGGCGTTATATGCCGATGACCTCTTACTTTTTCTGTCTGATCCCTGTGACTCCATTCTAACTGCTATGAAAATTATCACAGGTTTTGGTTCCTTCTCAGGGTATAAGATAAATATTGCAAAGAGTCTAATTTTTCCAATCAATGTTAAAGCGGATCAAATAGTGTTGGACACTTATCCATTTAAGATATGCAAAGATAAATTTACTTATTTGGGGATATCAGTGACATTATAAGGACCTCTTTAAACAAAACTTCAAACCAGCTCTGATACAGGCCAAAAAAGACATGGAACGATGATCAAGTCTTCCCCTGTCAATGGCAAGATGCATAAATTCAGTCAAGATGGTAAAACTGCCAAAATTTTTGTTTCTCTTCCAAACCATTCCAGGATTTATAGCAAAGTCATTTTTCAAAGAACTACATAAGGTTACCTCTCTGTATATTTGGAATAAGAAAATACCATGTGTAAGGAAAAAGTGCCTAGAAAAACGGAGGGAGGAGGGGGGGTTAGCCATGCCAAACTACATGTATTGTTACTGGGCAGCTAACATATTTAAACTAAAGTTGGCTGGGTGCATACTTCATCTATATGTATCAGACATGGGCTGCTTCAATTTAAGGTGCTGCATAGACTTCACTTTTCCAATAGTAAGCTTGCCAAATTTTTCCAGGAACTGATGAGAATTGTCCAAGGTGTAAATGTGATCCAGGCACCCTCAGTCATATGTTCTTGTCTTGCCCATTGCTGAAGCACTTTGGGAGGGGGTTTTTTAACACCATTACAACAGTGTGGAATATAAGAATTCCATTAAACCCTGTCACAGCATTATTTGGGGCGGTGCCACGGGACTGTAAAATTTCAACCACCCATGCCTCCATTGTGGCCTTCACCACACTTCTTGCACGGCGACTTATTTTGCTTGGCTGGGAAAAGACTGAAGCACCCTCTCATAGACGTTGGATGATGGACACGATGGCACATCTGAAAGTGGGACAGTTCAGACACACGACTCAAGGCTTTATACAAAGGTTTAGCAGGCTTTGGCATCCATTGATATATTTTTTTTTCTGTCGTTTTTCTTTTCATTTACATTTACATTTCTGCATCTTCAAGCTTTAGATACTGAACACTCTGATTTAAAACTGTAAAACCCCAGAGCAGATTCATCCTTGAATCCAACAAAGCATCGGTCCAAAACATGTACCTTATCATTGCCCCTCATATTATTAAGGTGCTTCAGTAAAGGCAGGTGTACAATCCTCTCTTCCCAGCAGCATCTGTTTGTATCAGCTGAAGCTTTATGTATTTCTCCTGCTGACATCAGAATGAAGTGTATTACAGCAGTTCAGCCTTGACAAGATAAAAGCCTGGATGACCTTCTATAGATCAGGAAAGGAAAGATCTGATCTTAGAAAGCTGCCTCCATTGTGCAAAATAGGACTGGAACACTGAAGTTACTTGTGCATCAAAGGTTAATTCAGAATTATGCATGAAGATGACAGAGTTGATTATTTTTAAAAATCCATATTTTTTTATTTGAGGATTGAGGACTATTTCTGCAATTATATATTTTCCTGGCATAATCTCCAACAAACAAAAAGAATCCAGAGAAAAAACTGTTTGGATAAAATCTGTTGCAGTTTTAATTCTGCTGTAACTCAAACGATGAAGAACACAACCTCTAAAACCTCTCTGGTTTCATTCTGGTTTACTGCTTATGTGCCAAAACCTGAAATTACTGAAAATAAAATCTTGTTTTATGATGGCTTAGATGTAGGAGTATCTCATTCTCCTGCAAGATTGCAACTTTCCTCTCAATTCAATCATTGATCTGTCTCCATCCAACAATAATCACCCAGACAAAAACAATTCAGGCTATAACAATTAGAACCATTATAATTCATACTTAATAGATTTGTGTTAGGACTTTCCTCTAATGGGTTCCTATCTTTACCAGTAAATATGACAGTCAGAAGAAAAACAGTAAATGGGTATGCCACATTAAAATTTCAGTTTTAATCTGAGAAATGATGTGATTATCATGTCTACAATACTTTTAAACAAGCCAACAGAATAGTGCTGTTTCATATAAACTGAATATATATCCCTTTCTCCCCATGCAGAGAAAAACAAACATCTCTCATCCGTGACAAAACTCAGACAGCTGCATAACTGTGTGACAAAACAACACATATGGAGCAGGGATCCAATTTAAAGTTTATTTTAAAATTCAAGGTAAATTATTTTCCTACAGTAAAGTGAGTAAAGATGGGAGACACGCTTTGATGCTGCTTTACAAGAGTCCTTCCCTGTAAATCAAAAATTTGTAGTGAATTTGATGCTTTCCCTTTCAGTTTACATTTTATTGAACGCACCCAGTGGAAAACAAGGTTAACGCTGAAACCTTTTAATCATTGAAGGAAAAGTAAAGGATTCAAAAGAATCAGAAGGATGAAAAAAATATCATTTTGTATTCTGTTTTATGTGTTATCTTTGAAAACTGCTTCAGGCTAGTTTTGACTTTAAATTGTTAATTAAAACTAGTCATTTTGGTGATCTGGAGCTTTTCAAACATCTCTGTGTTAAATTTTGGTTTTCAAGACTTGCAGAGACAAATCTGCTAATGGTTAGCACTTTTTAACTAAATGTGCTAATTATATTGAACCATATCAGAGTCTGATTTATCTATTTAGAAACAGCAACAACACTATAATCCAAGATCTGCATAAATAGCAAAAATATTTTAAAAAAATAGATGAAAAAATATACTAACAACTTGTACTCCACAAATAATAAGGTTTTAAAAGCAATAATGACCCTAAAGTATCAATAAAAACTGTAATATTGACAAATCAAATCAAACAGTCGCTCCACACACAGCAAGAAAGGTCATAATTAGTAAAGGAAAGGACATAATATAGATGGCATATAAAAAAGGGTTTCTTTTCAAATCCTCAAAGCATTTATTCAAACAGTTCATGCTTAAAGAGCCAATCTTACCCCTCACACTATGCAGCTGCAACATCTCTCTGTCTGAAAACACTCACTGCTCAGTAATATTTGTCCAGAATAAAACATATAAACAAATACTCAATACTCTATCAGGAAAAATAAGCAATTACATTCAAAATTATAATTGCATACAAGAAAACTAAACTTTTAAGTTGTTTTATTTGATATATAAAGGACAAATAAGTAGCTCATATTGTTCTACTAAGTGTGGAAAATTAATAATATATGAATGTACAACATGATTTATAATAATTGTGTACAAAACTCAAGAAAACCAAGAGTTTCAAGCTCCGGATGCCGCTTGAACAAAACACTGAAATGTGCCAAATATTCTTAAATCTTGTCACTGTGCTTCCTTATTACTCTTTATATTGCTTATTAATTTGTTCAAGCCAAGTCCAGTATCAGTTTTTACCATTTGTATGAAAGTGATTTTCTATAAAAGAATAAAAAAAATAAAAAATGTAAGTCCTTGACCATTAATGAAACCTAGAATTTTATCATTACTGCTCACCTCTTCCAGGCGAACAAAAAGACGAACCACTTGTTATATTTGGTTTGCTCTACAAGCAGCATGACAAGCACCTCCTCAGATATCTATTAATTAGGAGAACTTGCAGCGAATGTATTGCAGCAAAGCTTCTTTGGCTTTGAAGATGACCTTCACGTATCTGTGTCTCAGGTGGTTAAAAAAAGAATAAAAAAAACTTCCAGGTTCCATGGTGAGGTAATAAATGTTTAATACTGAATACACCCATCATTTACCTGATATTTCTTTCTTATAACTTGTCCTTTTGAAAACCAAAGGAGATTTTTTTTCTAGCTAATTTACATTAAGACTTTTATTATCATAAAAATACATTTTATTTAACAAAGCACCCCAAAACAGCTTAATTTCTCAAAGTCATAAAACACAGATTTTTAAAATGAGCAAAACATTTTATCATAATTAGACGTATGAGTATTCAGTTAGTATGTTTTTATTTGTCTGTTTAAACAGGGATCTTGCATATTCAAAATGAACAAGTAGGTTTAAGTCAAATGATTTTTGTGCTTCGGCTGAAAGCACATCTGCCTGCAACAAGGCCAAAGTTCCAGTTATATTATCTAACTGTGGGAACTAAATAATCCAGTGGACATACAAAGAATGATAGAGAGGAGGTAATGGGAAATACAGAATAAAACTCTCAAATGTAAGTATGATAGAATAAATAAAAAACTATTTATCCATCAGTATTAAGATTAAACAGTGGAAAACTGGGTTTAAAAGGACATACAGAAGAACAGAATAGAAGTTGATACATTTAATTTATTATTGTATTATTATTCTATGCTATAATAATTAAATACAGAAGCAGAGACCGGTTGTACTTGCATGTTTTTATGAGCAGTTTTCTCATGATAATCGCATAATTTATCTCATTATCTCGAGAAAAATTTCTCAACATGACAGATTATTCAAATGCAGGGTTGAGAAGGAGCTGGAGCTGCTCCTAGTCCATCACAGAACCAACACAGAGAGACAAATATTCAATCAGACTCCTAGCGAGAGACTCAAATCAGCCTAACATGCATATCTTTGGACTGTGGGAGGACGTTGAGAGAGAACCCATACATAGTGGGCGAACATGCTAACTCCATACAGGTTTCCACCACAAACCTTCTTGTTGTTAATATATAAGAACTACAAAAAATAATTTAAAAAGTGTGTAATTACTAAATGATGTTGCTTTTATTGAGTGTGTTTGTGGTCTGCTGGGAGCAGCATCCCAGAACAGAATTGTTCTGTACTAGAATGACTCAGGATAGTCAAGCCAGCAATGGATGCAAGCTGACAGATTGAGGTACATTAATCACTGATTAATGCATCCGATTTTACTTCCATCGAGTCTGTGAAAGCCTAAATTTATTTGGCCTAATAAATCCTAATTTTAATTGGCGTATCCATATAAAACAAACAAGGAGGAAACAATCTACTCTGTCAAAGATCCAGAAGGAAATATCAGCCATGACCTGACAAGATAAATAACACTTTTAGAGATTTCTATAAAACATTATATAAACACAACAGATGAGAATATTGATCAATTTTATAGTAATATCAGTCTTCCAAACTTAAAACATTAAAATAAATTGGCCTTGGATTCAACTATTTCAGTTGGTGAACTCCATGAAGCTCTCCAGCATATCCCCATCAATAAAGACCCAGGTCCTGATGGTTTTCCAGCAGAATTTTGAATGCTGGCACCCACTTGGGAGAACGGGGTGGTGGAGGGGAAGAGGAAGAGGAGTGGTTAGGGTGGGTGGGGCTGGGTAAGGGGAGGAAGGAAGGAGTGGTTGATGGTGTTCTGGTTCCCAAGGTGTGCAGCTGGAACATTGGGGTAGGTACTGACCCACACCGGGTGGTTGTCTAGGGGGGGGCTGGTCCTTCTGGGCAGGGTGCAGGCCCTCTGCTTTGCGGGGGGTGGCAGCTGCTGATCTTGGCCTGCTGGGGCCTGTGCCCCGTGACCGTGGCTAGGACCTTCCTCCGCAGCCCTCTGGGTGGGTCTGAGGTGGTCTTCATGATGGGGTGGCTAGGGTTCCTGTTCCGGGATTGTTGCTGATCACCCCGGTCTCTGAGCTGCCCTAGTCTGCCTTTAAATTCTGTAGAAACATGGTACGTTTGTACGATCACACTCATCTCTGATCACTCCTCATTCCTCATACTCTGCATTCTGAAAGTCACCAAGTTGTCCAGTAGGTTTATACACTAAACTACTTTTGTTTAGGGTTTTTTTTTATGTGTATTTCTGGTACTTTGGTTGTTGTTGTGTTACATGGTTGGTGTTTTTGTTTAGTTTTGTATTGTTTTTATTGTCGTGGTTATTTTTTTAAGAACTCTTGATGATTGTCAGCTTCATTTTCCTGTAAAAGCCATAGGAAATTCTCTGTTGTGTTTCTACAGGTGTAGCAGCTGGTTGTCGGGTGTTAGTTTGGATTGAAAAGTTGTTATCTGTTGTATCTTTGACTCCTCTTTCTTTTTTTTCTACTTTCCTTTTTACTTCTCTACACTATTCTCACTATTCTCCCTTTTTTTCTGTGCTCTCAGTTCAGGTTCAAGCAAAATTACATAAATTCCACAATTCAAAATAAATAAACAAGATTAAAGAAAAAAAAATCTGATTATCAGGAGGAGCCTTATCCCCATAAAGCTCCCCTTGGCACAGCAAATTTGTTCAACACAACACAACAGCCAGACAATCATTCTGCTGCCATGACGCTGGACAGGACAAGTTAAAATAAAGAAAAGTCTTTCCAAGCCTAAAATTATGAGGCGTCTGGTAATTAAATTTTACCAATGACACATATACACCATGACTTAAACCCTGCCCAGCTGTCATGGGGTCTATCTTGATCAATAAAATCTGTTGTTATACAGTAACCACCATCTTGGAACCCACGTTAATCACCTTTTCCTTATCTAGTTTTCTCAAGATAAGATAAATTATCACATTTTCAAGACAAAATGGTCATTGTTATCTCAAAATAATGAGAAAATGAACTTGTTATCTTGAGATAACGATTAGAAAAAGAATAATAGCCTAGCACGGCCCCTCTCAGCTTCCATAATTAAGAACATGTTGTGGTGGATGGTTAATTGGAACAGATGAGTGCACAAGGGAACCAAATAATGCTGCTACTTTGGGGTAGTAGTGGATAGTGAAAGTGGGTAGTGGAAGTAGTGAATAAATCTGATTTTATAAGAGAGGGCATGAATTAAAAGAGGATCTTCATCTACTAATTTAACACTGACAAAAAGGCTTATTTTGTGAATTTGTATATAGCAATGTGCAATACTGAATGTGAAAAAATAAAAATAAAAAAATCAATTAATATTAAACATTGCAGATGCACTTGCCAGGCTTTCAGGTATGCAAAATTGTCTATTAAATCCTTGAGATTCAGCCCTTTTATCCCTTTTATTGGTCTCTACTTAAACCAGTGTTTTATTCTTTACTTCATTCTAAATATTTGTCTTACTTTCTACTGAGGGAATGTTGCTGCATAATTTATACATCTGTATCGGTAATGATTTTTCTATTCTGTAGACCTATGAATGCTCTGAAAACATATAATCTGGATTTAGGTTGTGTTATTGCTCAGATGTAGACAGCAGCTTGCCTTTTGGCTCAGGTCTCTCTTTACCAAGATAGACTGCTACACCATTCATATCTATCTAAATGCTTCCAAAACACCTGTCAGTTTCTTGCTTAATTTTAAACATCACTGAGATTACTTAACTCCTTCACTTGAGGCAATAACTCCCCCACACATTTCCAGAGAATTTATACTTCTGCTACAGGTAAAAGCAAATGATGACCAAAATTAAGTGTAAAGTGCAGGCAGTGTACATAACCACTAAGTCCACATCCTTTTTTTGAGTCAGGTACAGACAGGTTTTCTTGTCATAGTTTTAGGGCAGGTAAGAGTAGCAAGATGAATGTTGCATGTTGAGCAAGCAAAAAGTTAATGGTTGACCTGTGACAAGTTTAACAGTTGATTGAAGTTTATTTATGAAACTTACAGTTTGGTTTATGTTTTTTTTTTAGATTAAAAACTTCACCAAAGAGCTCACAAAAGCAACACGTAAGACTGCTTTGTTAAATCAAAGTGTTATCTGATCCTTTGCCCCTATCTGTGGGTGTTCCTCATGGGTCTGTTTTAGGTCCAGCCCTAGTTAAAATTTATATTAAAAACGTTATCTATGTTGCTGGAAGTTTTCTTATCCATTTATATGCCAATTACACCTTTCTTTACATATTTAGTCCTAATCTGAATGCTGACTTAACTTCTTTCCAGTAGAACTTTAAACAGTTTCCAACATGCCTTTTTTTACCTTCACCTTCTATTAAACATGATAAAACCGTACACATAAAATCAAATCCAGGATTTTCAACCGTAACCTAACTTAACTATCTCTCATCTTAATATCTCCTCACTGGATGTTAGAGCATTACAACTTGTCAGTACCTATAAGTACTTAAGTATTTGGACTGATAGCTCACATTCCTTTGACATTCATAGTAACACATTGCTCTTGAAAGTCAAACCAAGAATCAGCTTCCTGTGTCACAACAAATCATCCATTAACCATTCTTTTCTTCTTCTTCTTCTTCTTCTTCTTCTTCTTCTTCTTCTTCTTCTTCTGC
Organism: Melanotaenia boesemani; assembly: GCF_017639745.1. Taxonomy (NCBI): domain Eukaryota; kingdom Metazoa; phylum Chordata; class Actinopteri; order Atheriniformes; family Melanotaeniidae; genus Melanotaenia; species Melanotaenia boesemani. The sequence goes on from NC_055701.1 coordinate 7,947,564, forward strand.
TTTTTTCCCAAATAATCATTCTGTCAAGCATACTCTGGTCAAAATAACAATCTTCCTCATTTTAGATTTTGAAACTTTGTAAGAAGGGGTCTGAAACCAAACAGCCTGTTTTCACTGACAAAATCTAAAATTTAAAGCCTTTAATTGATTTTTTATCACTTAGGAATAGTATGAACAAGATAATCAGTTGATATAGTTTTTACACTTCTTCATCAGGATCATATTTAGTTCAGTTTGAAGATTGTTAACTGAACCATAGGCTTAGTATTGACAAAACTTTCATTCTGGATTCCCAAACTCTTTAGAATTTCTAAAACTTCTTTGAGTTCAGAGTAAATCATTGTTGTAATCTAGTGGGATTTATTATACTACATGAAAACTTGCTCATTAGTTGGTCTGTTCTCTGGTACTTCCTTCAACTTTCTTGCTCGTAAAGGTCGAAACAGTTTCTGCCTCTTCTCAGCAGTGTCTCATTAAGAAATCACCGGGACTGTTTGTAAGATGGGCTGGATTTAACAAAGTTTGCACACACATTCACACACACAAAGTGAATAGTGATAGAATAAAACCATTAAATATTCACTCCAGTTATTGGTTTAGCACAGTGGTCCCCAAACTAGGGGGTAGGCCCCCACAGGGGGGGCTCAGAGTTATGAAAAGGAGGGGTGCAGCAAGGCCAAATCAAACTTATAGTTTTTGCACTGCCAGCAAAACATGGACACATTTTTGAAAATACCAGTGGGCAAATGATGAGATGAATCAACAGAGATTTTAACTACCAAAAAAAAGTAATGGTCAATGGTGGGTAATGAAGAGAGACCACAGTGTGTTGTATGTCTCAAAATATCATCACCTCACAGCATGAAGCCAAACAAGTAATAATGCTCCTTGGAGTGATCCTGAACATGAAGAAAAGCCTGTTCATTACTTTAGAAATAAAATACTCAACTGTTGTATATATCAAAGTTGTTTTACTAATCCATCTCATTGAAAGCTTAACTCACCTAAAGTAGACTGCAGAGTGTCCTAGTTTAAAACACCTCACACTATAGCAGAGGGATTTATGAGTCCTTATGCTACTGATATGGTAGGTATAGTTAACAAAGAAGGAGCCAATAAACTAAAAATTATTTCATGGCACATTTCTTCATATGTTTTCTTTGCGATGCATAAGACCATGAGGATCATGTGTGCAGAGATAATTACCATGTTAATGTCACCCAAATCACCTAGTAGGCACAGTGTAGGGTTTGCAGGAATATTACATTTAAGCTATCTTGACAGATTTAAAACACTTATGTGGTTGAATGGCTGAGCTGATGAATGGCAGGTCAGAGATGACTAGATCCTGACACAGTGCTTGCTCTACATCTAACCATGGCTCATCTGGACTACTAGGTTTAAGCCATTTGGAGATATATTGCAGCTTGTTAGCTAACAAATAGTGATTAAAGGCGGGTAGGTCCAATCCTCCAATCTAAAGTTTTTAGACTGATAAGTGATGGCTTGTTTTTCCATAGAAATTTTGATATAACTATAGTCTTGATGAGAATTTGTTAATGAGTGTGTTTGTCTGGTGAAGAGACGTCGGTGAGTTCTGGAGGAAAAGTGATACATCATCAGCATAAAGACTTATCTATATTTTTTTGGCGTGATTTCCTTTAATTTCTTTATTTTGTCTTGTGGCAGCTGCTAAGGTTTTTTTAAAAATAGCCCAAAGTGAGGGAGAAAGCGGGCAGCCCTGCCTGGTGCCTCTTTGCAAACAGAAGCTTGGAGAAGTTTGGTCATTGGTCTTCGCACATGCATTTGGGTTGTTGTATAATATTTTAATCCAGTATATGAAAGATGACCTAAATCAAATGCAAATGCAAATAAAATTTTCCAGTTTAATCTGCCAAGTGCTTTTCTGTGCTAAATAAGTAACTGTGGATTCCAGATTATGTAGGGTAGAATAATCTGCATGTGTTAGTAGAGGAATGTCTACCTTTAATAAAGCCCATTTGGTCAGGATGTATTATTAGAGGGCTATTTTTTCTATCCTCCTGGTGAGAGCTTTGCTAATTATTTTAAGATCTACATTTATTATTGAAATCGGTTGAAAAAAAATTGTGGTCACTATCTAAATCTTGTGATCATATGAAATCCTGAGGTGGACACAAGGGAAATAACCCCCCTTCCATAAAGTTGTCCCCACAAAAAATCATTGTAAACACATAATTTTTTAAATAATAATAAGTAATGTTCAATAAAGCACTCAACTTAATTCAACTTTATTTATAGAGTACTTTAACACAATGTCAGTTGAAACAAAGTGCTGAACACAGAATAGAAGCAAAAATTTAAAAGTAAAATAAAATACAAAGTAAAAACAAACAAGAGCAGTAAAACATTAAAACAATAAAACACTAAAGCCAGTAAAGCAATAAAAACAACAGTTTCATGCTAAATGAAGGCCAGGTCATAAAAATGGACAGTGATGGGGCTTCTCTAACCTGTAGCAGCAAAAAGTCCCACAGTTTAAAGCAACGACCACAAAAAAAAATATAAAAGCACATAAAACAAACAATGTGTGTTTTCATTGTTAAACACAAAGAATTTGTAGAATTTTCTATATTCTATATACAGAATATAGAATATGGACTAATGCTGAGCAGTGTTATACTTACTATTATTAGTTTTAATTAAAAAAATAAATAAAAAAAAACAGGAGAAAAAGAGGGAGAGCAATGTTTGTCCCCATGAGGAATTACTCTCTGAAATATTTCTGTTTATTGTCCCACCAAAACTGTAATGGAATTTTTGCCCCCAGGGTGCATTCACACTGGGATAGTCACATGAGCGGGGAATTCCAAAAAAAAAAAAGATTTTTTTTACGTTCATTTGGTTTGGTTTGCTTTCATACTGCACTTTACTCAGGAAGACCAAACTGCCTGGATGATGTCACTGCACTGGAACAATACATACTCGATTAGTGATGAGCAGGAGCCTTGGCAGAGTTCAAATAGAACAGTCTCTTAAATGTCACTTGTTCTCTTGTCAAGATCCAGACAAAGGTAAAAAAAAAAAAAGATGTAAGTCATTAGTTTTCTAGAAATCTTTTTCATGTAACTAAGGTGGCAAGGCTAGTCTTGTAGTGAACCCTTCTAGATAGGCTGAGCAATGAAGCAGGCAGACAGGTGTGTACTGGGGATCCTAAGCAGACAGAAGACATTAGCTGAGCACAAAAGCTTTAACAAAGAGCAAGACTCAGTTTTTAGCCAAATGCAATACCATATACATAAACTGACACACTGGCAGGTAGTGGGAAGTACACCAGGGTTTAGCAGAACACAGATGAAATTGGGTGTGCAGAATAAGTTGGAATGAGCAAGTGAGAAATGTTTAAACTTAAAAATGCTTGTGATGTCTTTATAACACACTGAGTCTTCCACTTTTGTGGTTGTAAGAGGGAGCAGTGAAGACAGCTGCAGCATGAACCGCGTCCTGTAATTTCAGGGCAATTACAGTAAAAATAGTCTGTTCATTAAGTTCCCATTTGTCATAGTGACTCAGGTCATTTCACTGCAGAAGCACCTATTTCACATATACATTAAGACAAAGAGCTGCAATGAAAAGTGTGAGCCAAACAGAAATATCCTGACCTAAATGGTCTGAAACAAGGAGGTAGGATCGCGCTACATCTCATTAGCCCCACTGTTTCTGATGGTGTCAGCAAGACAGCAGCCTTGCTGACACCACCAATTTAAACCAGTCTCAACCCAGCTGCCAATGGACAAGAACTATTTCTAAAAGGTGTTGTTGGAAAGTAATGACAAAAAAGAATGTGTCTGGTATCTTTCTACAACATGCCTGAGGATAACCAGGCTTTTAAAATATAAATGAATTATTATTAATTAACTAAACTTCCTGTGGCTTTCACTTCAGAACAGTTATGAGCTGAATCATGGAAAAATATCAAAAACAATAATACAAGGCTAGGCCTTGATTAGCTTATTCATTTATTAAACAGAAGGAAAATGAATCCCTAGGAAAATAAATATAAATGTATCAGGTTGAGCTTTTCTCCTTAGGTCTGACAAGGTCCTTTACTTGTTCATTGCAATGTGTTGAAGGGCAGAAACACATGGTCTGTTATATTACATTACATTTTTCTGCCATCATATCACAAGGGAATCATTTTAATGTCTTCTAGAAAATATATCCTTATATATGGGTTAGGGTTAGGGGTGTAAGTAAAAGATCCTGTTGATATAATGACAAATAACTTGCATATTCATTAGTTTGTATCATTTACTCATCAGCTTGCCCACATTTCATACCATGACTGTGATTTAAATCAATATATAATACATTGATTGCTATCAATTTGTCAGTCATATTCTGGGTACTTGGATACCTTAAAATTGAATAAGTAAAAGAGGAAAAATATACCTAAATCAAAGTCCACTGTTTTATCTTAGTTTTTCTGAATATAAATTGTATTTTCCTATATTTTTAAATTCATTCTAAAAGCTTCTACCACATCTGAGAATGCATTTTTCTTAGTTTCATTAATGCTCTGTGCTTCTTCTTTAACGTGATTCAGTGAGCTTATCAGTAAATCTCTTAAAACAGATAAATGGACTTCACTTCCCCCACTGATTTGTGCATGCTGTGCTGAAGCTTATTGTTCAGCCTATGGCAGTCAAAATATTTGTTTTCAATCAAAATTATGTAAAGCAGTCTGACCCAGAATGAATGTATAATTAGGAAGTTCAGATCTAGATCTTTTGAGATTGAATTAGACTAAAACATTTCACATGTTGTCCGAAAGGTTAATTCAGTTCTTGGGGAGTTTTAGCTTATAAATTGTTGGAAAGATTTTTCCCACTTTCAGAATCATTCACACTTTTGCAGAAAGTGTATTTTAAGTGTATGTATTTTTTTAATTGAGTGTATTTTAAGGCAACAGCAACACCTCAGTCATAAAATTCACCTGCAAATAACAGGGGAAAAATGCAGCAGCTGTTCACACCATGCACCACTTATTTTGATTTCTTATCTATTGTGTGGCTCAATTACAAATGACTGTGTTTTCAGTGTTTCAACAGATTTGAGCTGTAGGTGTAATTGTAGAACAAACTGACCACAAAACTTGTCTGTGCTACAGTAGATAGCTGATTTGCATTCTTGTATTAGAACGGATAAACTGATCATTTCTTCAGCATGAAAGAAAATTATTATATTGAGAGGGTGATCTCATGTTCAATGAGTTATGTTCAATAAAAACTATAAGAATGGAATTTGTACATTTGTTTCCTTTGTGACTTTTTTGTATCTGTGTGTGTGATTATGGTGGATTTGATTTTAAGGGTTGTGAATTATAAGTTCAGTTTTACTTTGCAGAAGCTGGCATCTGCATATACATAGCTAGACAAAAGATGAACATTTGATTTAAAAAGATTCCAGGAAAGACTGCAGACAGACTAGGTAGTTTGTGAGAAGGGAGAAGGTGAGTGCAACATGTTACCTTGAATGATTTGAATATCATAGATCAGAGAACAGATCTCTTCAATATGTGGATTTTTCCTCTATCTTCCTGTTCTCTGTACAGCGGGTTAAGATATTTTGTCTGGATACATGTCAGATTTAAATAGATTTGAAAGCTGACACTAAAGCTTTATTGATGTATGTCATACTGATACCTTTGGCAGCGGCATCTCTCGTCTAAACTTAGAGGGAAAAAATACTTCCTGGCACAGAGACATCATGCTGTACAGCAGGTAGTTCACTTCAGACACCTGACATTTTGTTTTTTGAGTTTAACGTCAGTTGTGTTTTTCAGGGAGTTGGCAGTTTCTTTTGACTTTCATCCTTCCCTTTTCACCCAACTCCATCTTCTAAGTTTTCCTTCCTGTTTCCTCTACTATCATATTCAATTATTTTGACATGGTTGTGTTAAACCTGCTGGACAACTCAGAAAGTGTGACCAAACAGGGACTCTTTGGTTAATTTGTTCTCGGTGGAGAGTTGCTTGTAGTGCAGAATAAAGTTTTATCCAACATTGTCAAACACCCCATGTTTAAAAAAAATTTTAAGCATCTGCAAACACCTCGCCACCTACATAAGCGTCTTCATATTTTGTTTCCATGGCAGCAGTACTGTAAATGTCGGGTTCTTGTGCTAGCATGACCATTAAAAGGAGCTTGGTTTCGGCCTATTTTTGTTGAACCCAGCTAAAATTTTAAGTAGGACATTGTTTAGAGGTTTGGTGGTGTCAGAGCACAACATTTAGAAGGCAGTGTGTCACATTTTTCCACTCCACTGAACAGACTGCTGGTCTTTTTTATTTTAACAGACAGTTATATTATTAATAGTATCATCAGCAACATTTTGTGGAAAACCCATTTGTTGGAGTGATATTGTCCTACAGTAACACACAGTGCTTTTATTCACATATGTGTTCATTTTGCATGATAATGTCCAACATGTCAATGGATTTTTCACCCTACCTGGATAACCATAATTAAGGCCATAACAATAGTTGCCTTGGTTACATGTAAACACAACACATTAGAAGGACACTTTGTTCCTTCCAGGTTGGATTTAGCAAATATCTTTATTTGGTTAGTAAGAAAACTCTCATGGTCAGGGATGAACTCCAATGGTTGCTTTTAATTGACATGAAAATCCTCTTCTAAATTCTAAAAATGTAATCATAAATCTGTGTGACTAAACACCACACTGGGAAAATTTCTGGAAGAGGACAATTTACTTTTCTTTGTTGAAATCATTTACCACCAGGTAAAATAAAGTGGCTGTGATGAAAAAGGGTCTTTCTGGGAAGATCTGGGATTTTCAACCAAAAGCACTTAAAGTAGCAGCACAGAGGGAAAAAGCATGCTTGGTTTGGTGATTTTCTTCAGGTAAGGTTGCATGTAAGAATCTTCTCATTCTGAAAAATAGAAAATAAACACAATTTAGTTCAAAGTTTTAACAAATTTTTATCACATGTTCTGATCCCAGGGCAACTAAACTAAACAACAAATAAGGAAATTTGTTTTTGGTTGATTTTTCTTCTCCCCTTTAATAATAACAGTTGGTGTTGTATTATACATCCTTGTAAAGTTGTATAAGTCACATGTGCTTCTGTAGAATGAACAACACAGCTAAACATACGTATAATGCTCCAAAATGTACCAAAAGCCCCTCCTATATTATTCTGTTGGTATTCACTCTTGTTTTAAGTTGCTTGGTGGATTGTATGATTGCACTCGGATATGTTTTTGTTCTATTCCTTGAAGTTTAATAACATTTCAAAAGTTGGCTCAGATTTATCTTTGAAATGATTTTTTTTAATGGTTCCTGTGACTGTTGTGCTGTAACTGTACATAGCATTTCCAGACTACTGGTATTTTTGCATATTCATGTAAGCAGTATTCAAACTTCCAGATTCAACCAGATGCAAGAGAGTTTGTTAAAAGCTCCAGTGTGTAATATACCAAAACACTAAGACGTGTCAACCACATGAGCTACGTGTTGAATGAGACTAACAGCAACTGCAGTCCAGTTTTTCACCTTTAAACTTTAACAAGTAGTGTTGAAAATAGGTTGATTATTAAATATCAATATTTATATATTCAAACTGAAATTTGCTATTGCATTTTAATTGTACTGCAAAGTGAAATATTTCCCATATACAACTTCTCCAGACATATTCGGCAACATCTGCAGGATTAATATATAATAAAGCTTTTAAATGTATGTGTTTTACATAGCTGGATGTTATTCGGGGGAAGGACTAGTGTCACTGCTGAAACTGATGCATAGTACGACGTTCACTGAGTTGCCGAGCTGTGTTGCAGTGAAACGGGTGGGAGGATACGCTACTGCGGATCACAAATGTTATTTGTGTGGGATGGGATTTCTGACACTATTAGCGCCATGAAATGTGTTGTAATCGCTGGCATGAGAAACTGTTTCTCTGCCAGCTACCCGCAGAGTTTTGGATAATTACGTTTTTATTTTCTCCAGATTTAACAGCCTTTTCCTACAATTTTCTCAATGGGCAAACCTCTGAGCAACACTGTTTCTCCACACTGTGTTTAACAAGATACACTTGTTTGTCCAGTTCAATGTGAATTAAAAATGCACTGTACTGTGTTATTGAATACTGCTCGAAACAGAGCAGATGAGTCACCTGCACAGCACCAAGTGCAAGAGGAAAACTACAGCAGTTCTCACAGAATAAACTGGTCGACAGCTCATTTTTCCTACTTTTTGAATTGTTAAATTTTTCTTTAATGCATCTTTGCTAATTAAGAAAAAGTTAAGGTCAAAGTTAGGTGATGTGGGCCAGTACGCATAACTCTTTTTTTATCATCCATCTACAAAAGCTCCTTAGACACTGCTTTTTGCTGACACTCTGCTCAACACAGGCTGGATAGGGAGAGAATAAGAGCCTAAATCCAAGAAAAACTGACTTCCAAATGGGAAAGTAGCAGATTTCTCTACAGGAAGAGTTGCTGCAGCTGTCATTAGCTCCAGCACTGATTAATAAAAAGCCATTTTATTTTAGTCTTTGTAATCTTGGTTTGTGGTGTTTTATGTAGATTTTTTATATAAATGCGGTGTATATTTATTTCCCTGTGGAATTACTGGGTCATGTACTGTTTGTATTCAAACTGCCATCTTTGTAGCTGTCCTCATACTTACATGCGTCTTTTACGTTGCCATGGTTGTTAAGTCAATTTCTCCACTAGTGGGGAGTGCTGAGTTCAAAGTTCACTCCTGCGATCTATCAGTTTCAGACACCGGTTGGTGGTGGTAATGCACCGCTACAAAGTCTTTTCCAGCTGTCCAACATGCCCTAAACACTCAAATGGCCTTTCTTTAAAAAATTCTCCTTGTCCTTGTCTTCATTCTTCATCTACTTTTTTTTTCTTTTCCTCTTCTTCTTCTCTGGTTTGTTTCTTTCGCTGGTCGCATGTTTAAAAAAAAAAAAAAAAAAAAAATTATATGCACTGCACTGCACTACATGACAGCATCTGGGTCCAACTGGACTCAAAAGGGGTCTATCACTTAATTATGACGTCCCATCTTATTTGAATTCATGCTTGTGTTGTTCTTACTCTCAAATGTAAGTCGCTTTGGATAAAAGCGTCTGCTAAATGACTGTAGAATAGAAAAGTAGAATAGTTATTCTGCTCAACACTACCCCGCAATTTCCAGTGGTATTGCTCAGTTTTCTATATCAAGCGACAGATACCTGTAACTAAGCTCCCTGAAAACGGATTAAATTACATGTGTAACTGACACAGGAGACGGACAAAACTGTCCGTCTGTGTATCCTTTTTCAGCGTTAAGCATAAATAGGACATAACACTATCTCACAAAGCACCCAGTGAAATCAGGTGTGTGAGTTAAGCTGTTTCCTCTTAGTGAATGCTAAGATATTAACAGCATTGGTGCACTTTTTTTAACAACAAAGTGAAAAACTAAAGAAAACAACAAAATAAATACTAATTAAATGCTGACCTTGTTCACACAGCCTGTCTAAAATGTGGCTGTTTGCCTGTCTCATCATCCTGTTTGTAGCATACAGAGATGGAAAATGGACCATATTTGTTCCACTTCTGACCTGGAAGTTGAGGCAGCCACATTGACAGAACTCCCTGCACCCGATAGCCATGCTGTTCTCACACCTCTGGCTCAGCATCCTCTGTCCTAAAAATGGGTCCTCAAATGGTTAATTGTTCATACAATTTTCAGCTTTAAATACACAGAAAAAATATTTAAGAAAATACAAAATTCCAGAGGCAGCTCACAAGTGAATAAGTCGAGAGGCTGGTAAGGCTGAGCAACATGTGTAGGTTTCTGTTCAGGTTTATGAGCATGCTAACAAACCTTAGTTAAGGCTTTTGCCACACAGGCTGGCAAAGGATGAACAGCTTAAGAAAAGAGAACATATACACTTAAGAATAGATGTAAAGTAAAATCTATAACTGATACATGTAAGGGCCATTTATTTTTCAAATCCATTAAATCCTGAATCCATGCTAGCTGCTACAAAAAACAAACTAGCAACTATTCTCTGGAAGCTAATAACTACTGTGGTTTGTTGACGTGAGAGGAGAAACACTTTTTGCTCCATGAAATAATTTTGTTTACGACCACCTCTGAGACGTTAGATGTGTCCATTGTTCTCCACATTCACAGCCTGTCTGTGTCACAGTCCAACACAGCACTCTTGTATTCACAGGACAAGGCTGACTTTAGACCAGACAGAGAATGCTTTTCCTTTTTCTGGTTTACTAATAATGTCTTGATTCGTTTTTGGTTTAAAGCACAGATGCTAATGAGCTGAAACCACTAATGTAATTCTGGTCCAATGTTTTATAATCCCTCTAAAAGTGGAGTAATTGTTTCTCTGCCAGTCTTGGATAATTCCCAAGGTTTAGGAGAATGAATTGTGTTTCTGCATAATTCTTCATTTTTCTCTCTTTAGCTTTTAACCATTTTCTCTGTGTTTCTTTGTCTGTGTTGTCTTATTAGAGTAAGTTATTTTTTTACAGACAGCCTATTACATGATGTCACAAATAAATATACAAAATTGAGCATATGTTGCTTTGTCACAAACGCAGCAGAAAACAATCTCACAGTCGGATAGCATGAAAGCTAAAGGTCACCTAGCAGGTTAGCTAGTAGTAGAAATGCAAGTTGATGACAATATATTATGCAAATACTATCGCATGTTCTCTGTTAAAGGTTGGACAATGTGTGACAGCTTATTACTGTATTAATCCCCATTTTATCCACAGGGTAGTCATATTGGATCTTAAGGGTGGGATTAGTGAGGTTCCTTGGACATTCCCAGAATGACATTCTAGTTTACTGTTCAAATTGGAAACTAATGTTGACCAATTAATTCAAATGGAACAAACACACCTGCTCAAGGCAATGTCATGATTCTTGTTTGTAGCTGCCAAACATTTTGTTTTTGCTGTAAATCAAACTTTTTGGATTCTAGACAACTTTTTTAGTAGGATTGAAATGCCCAAAACATCATTCGCAGCAGTGAAACCCCAAATAGAAAACTCAGATCTTTCAACAATTACTGAATTTGATTTTTAATGACTTCCTAGAAAAATAAACCTATGTTCTCTTTCTTTCTGGGTTAAAATATACAGTTTCCTCAGCGGATTCTTGATTAGGTTCAAGTTTAGTTCCACAGAACTGTGTGAACTGTTTTTTTTTTTTAAATCACTTTGTTAAAAAGGTCAATGACATAAGAAATCAAATAACTGCTCCGAATCACACCATCACTGTAAGTAGAGAATTTCCAGAGTGTTTTAATCGTTTTACTAATTTTACTCTTTTATCTCTCTCCTCTTTGGCTGATGTTTTATCTCACATGAAAACAACTACGTGCACTCTTGATGTCATACCCACCAAATTCCTCAAAGATGTTTTTAGTACTGGTGGGCCCAGCATTTTATCCATCATTAACCTATCCTTGTCAGAAGGTGTTGTCCCCTCCTGTTTTAAACATGCTGTGATCCAACCTCTTTTAAAAAAGCCTAATTTAAGCATTGATGATTTTAACAATTTGGACCAATCTCAAAGCTTCCCTTTTTATCCAAAGTTTTAGAGAAAGTTGTTTCTAATCAGATTTTAGGTTTTATAAGTGAAAATGACATCTTTGAGAACTTCAATCTGGTTTTAAAGCTCTACACAGCACTGAAACAGCTCTCCTCAAAGTCTCTAATGACATTCTTTTAGCCTCAGATAGAGGAGAGAGCAGCATTTTAATTCTTTTAGATTTAAGTGCTGCATTTGACACTGTTGATCATGTTATTTTAATCGATCGTCTTAAAACCTGGGTCGGCATCACAGACACTGCGCTTGATTGGTTTTACTCTTATCTTTTAGATAGAACCTTTGCGGTCAGCATAGGTAATTATACTTCCTCCTCTGCCCACATTGCCTGTGGTGTACCGCAGGGCTCTATTTTAGGTCCCATTCTGTTTTCATTTTATATGCTCCCTCTAGGACACGTTATAGCCCGACATAACGTGTCCTTCCACTGTTATGCGGATGACACACAGATATACCTCCCGCTGAGACCAGGGGACACTGGAAGCCTAACTGCTGTGTTAGAGTGTTTCAACAATGTGAACAGTTGGATGGCACAAAACTTTCTTCAGCTCAACAGTTCTAAATCTGAAATTATCTTAATCAACCCTCCTCACTCCACCGCCCAAATTGTAGACAGTCTCGGTCCTCTTTCCACTAACATCACACCATCTGCCAGAAACCTAGGTGTAACATTTGATTCCAGTTTTAATTTTCACCTTCACATTAATAAAGTCATCCAGTCCTGTTTCCTTCACCTGCACACAATCAGTAAAATCTAACCTGTACTCTCCCGACCTGATCTAGAAAAAGTCATCAATGCACCCATCTTCTCCGGACTTGATTACTGCAACTCCCTCCTCTCCGGGCTTCAAAATAAATCCATCTCTCACCTCCAACTTGTTGAAAACGCAGCAGCTAGGCTTCTCATTGGTGGCAATAAAAGACAACATATTACCCCTCTTTTAGCCTCGCTGCACTGGCTCCCTGTGCGTTTTAGGGTTGATTTTAAGGTTTTACTGATTACTTTTAAAGCTCATTTAGGGTTGGCACCCAGCTACATTACGGACTTACTGACACCCTACGAGCCTCCATGCAGCCTTAGATCCTCAAGCAGGTCTCTTTTGGCTGTTCCGGGGTCAAAACTAAAGACCAAAGGTGACCGAGCTTTTTCTGTCCGAGCCCCTCGACTCTGGAATGGCCTGCCTGAGGAGATAAGGCTGGCACCATCAGTGTCATCTTTTAAATCACTTCTTAAAACGCACTTTTATCGATTGGCCTTTTTATAATATTATAATATTTTATCTGTTTTATTTTCATTCTGTACTCTTGTATGTGTCTTGTCATTGTTTTCTGCTGTGTGATGTCCAGCACTTTGTAAACTCTGTTTTTAAAAGTGCTATACAAATAAAGATTTATTATTATTTATTATTATTTAAAATGACTTGGAAAAACCTGAGCAAAGTCTTGGTGCAGACTCAGGGGGAGGTAAACATGAGAGACTTAGAAAGTGCTATTTAAAATAAAAACAAAACAAAACAATAGACTTAATAGAAGAATATACACAATTATTTGATTTCTAACTCATTTGGAGTTAGGACATCAGGCCTACATCACATTAAAATTGATTTTCCAGCCTCAAGACAAACACGGTACAGACACAAAAGAAACCTCCAACTGAAAAACATCACTCTGAAAACTGGACTTAAAAATTTTTTTGTGTTGTTGCTTTTTCTTCATTCAGACAAATGTAAGTGCAACATCTGAGTAGCATATCATCCCACCCATTTAACGCATCACTCTGCTGCTGAGAAGTAAATTCCCACATGAACTCCAAATCATATCACTTCTGCAATACTATGCCTCCATGAGTGGTTAAAGCAATTTTGCAAATCGCTCCTTCTGGGCAATGCACTTAACATAGATGGACTCAGTAGATGCTCACAGCATTTGTCACCATATTATAAAGAATGTTTAGCTGCATTGTGACAACAAAGCTTCATTTTAAAGCCACCTCTCTGCTAGAAGAAAATAAAGCTCTCTGGGGATTTTTTTCTGATTAACTTGTTAATGGCTGTGCCTTCTGACACACCTGTGAAAAATCCCAAATTTGAATTATGTTTGTAATTTTTGCTTTAAAAATAACCAAATTATTAAGATTCTTGTCAGTGACAGAGCTTTCCTGTGATGTAGGCTCTTCTGTAAGGAGATGTAGAGATATTGTAGGTCATTAGATAACTTACCATATTCTTTTTTTTTTTTTTTTTTTTTTTTAAATATGTTTGAAGTGTTGGCCTTTAGCATTTCTCACAGGTCTGTAGAGGAATGCATTTTTACAGGAAGCAGACACAAAGAATGGCCATATTGACAGACCAATTTGTCTTGTTTTTATTTAATTATTTAAATTTTTTAAATAGCGATTTGAACTTCCTTTACTAGATCAATATTGTTTAAAGATAACGTGGTTGAAATAGCAGTAGTTGTGCTGAACCCTGAGAGATGACAGACCACCTTTTCACTAATGAATATAACAAAAAACCCAGTTGTAGGATGGCTCTAAAGTCAGCATGTTAAAATGGAACATTCTCCTTGTTTCTGCTTTCAGAAACAAGATGTATTCAAAGTTTTAATAATCTATTGTGGTTTCTTTTGTCTTAACACAGCAACACCTATATAAGGACAAATCCTGAGATAATCCTCTGTTTTTTCCAGCTCTGCATGTTATTGACTCAAGTAATAATTTAGTCCTCCACAGGAAAGAGGCCTTACTGTTATTATCTGCTACATGTTAAGTAATGTATATGCATTCTCTGTCCACATCACTTCAGTTCACTAAGGCTGAATTCATTCCTTGCGAATCACATAAAGCAGAATATCATGCACAACAACTAACATGTTATATTTCTCAGATATGTTACAAAAAAAGTGAAAAATAAGTTCATATTTATGTGTTGGGGAAATCATAGTGAGCATCTGTTCCCTGATTCAAGCAGTAAAATTCCCTTCCTTTGGTTTAACAATCAGCTGCACTGCAGTTTAGATCTTACCTTTACCTCTACAGAAGAGCTTCAACAACACATTCAGCATGATATTCAGCTGTCTGTCAAACCTCTCCACCTCCTCTTCTATCTTTCAGTTCTTCAGGCAGTCAGCCCAGTGGAGAAGCTACCATTTTACCTCTCGACCCTCTTGAGTCGTAGCCTCAGCTTTCTTCATAGTCATTCAGCTGCATCCACAACCTTTTCACTGACCGCATTACTTGGGGTTTATTATTATTATTTTCTTTGGGAAGTTAAGTTGAAATGAATGCCTTTCAGAAACTATTTAGTCATTTAATAAACTGTATTAAAGTGATATCAGGAGATGAAATTTTATATTTCTGTTCTTGTAAGTGAAAGTGTTCAAACACACTCTAGATGAATTCATTGCACTCAAGGTTTTTGCGGCTACAGCTATAGTTGTGTTGGTAATACAACTTATAGCTAAGAGTGGATACGATGTCAGATTTCTTTCTTTTTATTAGTAAATCATTAAAACAAAAAGAGGCATGTAACATATAAACTAAAACAGTTAGACTCATTTTAAAAAATGAAATTATGTGGGTTTTCTTTTCTTCTTGTAACCAGCAATAAGGGACCCAAACTGACTCTCTTCTCAGTTTATTCCTTCATTGTGGCAGCAGCTGTTCAGTATCAGAGACATGGAGCTCTACCACCACCCAGTGCTGCAGAGTGGATCTGCAGACAACTGAAAAACTGCTGGTGAATTAAAACAAAATTTTCTGTTTTCCTGCAGATCTGAAGTTCAGGACTTACTCTGAAAAGAAAGGTGTATAGTCTTTATAATATTATGTTCAAATTAAATACATAAAACCCAGAGGCAGTGTGTGAGGAAAAATTCCACCCTTGCTGCTCAAGTAAGGGTAAGTAGTACACAACCTGGTCTTTTTGCCGTGTGTCTGCATTATATTTATATTACTAAATGTGAGTCCATCATTATAAAGTCTTGCCCAAATTGTTTCATGCAACAGAACAATGATCCCAAGCAGAGCAACAGAATGAATGAAAAGAAAAATAGGTGTTTCTATCAAATCATGACATATACATTGTTTTTCACACACTATTTCTATGTGTTAGCTTAGTTTGTACTAGATGAATAATACATGGTATAATATGCAACGTGCTGTTGGTCATCGTTGGTTGTATTTATTTATTTTAAGACCTAAGGAGCATCTGCTTTTTATTATGTCCTGGTATATAAAACGGTAGGAACAGTGTGTACTTTCATTTTCATGAATCCAAACATGCATTTTTTTTTTATAATTTCTTCATTTAATCGTTTTCTGTTTGGATGTTGGTTCAGTAGCATAAAAGCTGATGCCACTGGTGGTGATCTGCCAACAGATAAATGTGTGATAAAATCCTAAACCTAATGAGTGTCCAAGGGGAAGATACAAACATGCCTGCAAACCATCAGAAGATAGTAGATAAGATTTTCATTGATTAGCAGGTTGCAATGAGGGAGACAGACTGGTGATGTGAATGCCTTTACTTGCAAGTTTTTTCTGTTTGTTGCTTCTGCCATCGCTTGATTTTTGTATCTTGCACTTGGCTACAATCAACTTTCTTTTGTCTTCTCTGTTTTGTTTTTACAGCAACAGTCATCATCACCAGGGGAACCACTTACATTTACCACATCAGAGCTTCACAGTTTTAGCACGTCCCTGCTTCACATTTGTATTCAGCAACATCAGGCCTCATTTGAAGGGTTGTACTTTAATTTCTGGTGAGAATGAAATTGTGTTTTTGCTTCTGGTTAGGGTGCATCTTCAGCTAGCAAGTGGGATTAACTGTCATCTTCAAGGACAATTCAGAAGGAAGATGATCTCACTGAATAGTTTAATAAGTGGATAGAGCAAATAACACCCGGACAGACAATTTCATCCAGCGTTTGATTGTAGTTGCTCATTTCTTTTGTTGAATTTAATTCCCCTTAAACCTTTCAACATTTTATTCTCCAGATTCTGAAAAGGAGTGATCATAGTTTAACCTCTTCTTGACATGGTCTATTTTTCTGCCTCCAGTCTGAAACAACACAATTACAAGAGCTGTTTGTATAATCTTTGTCTCAACAGAAAGCTGAGACATGCAAGATTACTACAGCAGAATCAGAATCCAGATCTATGTTTCTGTTTCTTTCTGTTTCAAAGAAACACAGTAGGAAAATGTAAATGGTTATCTCTTCCTAAAAGAAAAACACATTAATTTCAGTGAAAACCACAGGATAGCCGCCCAGTTCATCTAGGAATTAGTAAAGTGGCCCTAGGGTTAATAAAGTAATGTCTGATGAGGAACTAAAAAAAAGTTACCCTGAGCAGTTTTACAGATGTTTAACAGAGGTGTTACGCAGGTAAATATCTCAGGAACACATTGGCTAATGTTGGTGATGGACACCTCTATCAATGGTCAGAGTCAGAATAATATAAAGACAGATCCCTCATTGAGTAAGATCCCTTATAAGTGTGAATGCTTCACTCTAAAACCCTCTTCATCGTCATGGAAACTAGCAGGACCTTGGTGATTCATTTCAAACTAATGATTTATGAAATTGACAGCTAGCTCACAGAGTTTTTTGTCCCACAGTGATGAGACAGACATCACCGTAATCAGAAGAGTCTCTGCTTTCGTATGACAAATTGTTTATGTGGCTTGCTTGAAGTGGAAAAATTAGCAGAACTAGAAGAAATACAGATCATAGTTTCATAGTTGTAACTTTTTTCTTCCTAAGACTTTTGCAAGCATATTTTCTAACTCATATTTCTGTTAATCTTACATTGTAGCTGCGTCTGTGAGTAAGTACATAGTCAGTAGAAACATGGCTCATTTTTCTCATGGGAAAGCTGAACATGACCTTCCTAAGAAGATAACGCAGTTTTAATACTTGTGCAGAACAATTGGGTCCTCAGTTCACAGTCGCAGCTTGTTTCTGTGTTTGTGCAGATGTGAACTCCTTGCATGTAAAACTTTCTCAAGCAAGTTTCAGCTGGTCTGTCGTTCCTGATTAAAGTCTGAGATTGTTTTATTGAACAATAAAGTGGACAGTGCCGTTCTCATGTCTTTGTCACATTCCCATATATTTGCTTGGGGTTTCAACTGTTTTGTACTTTTCATACAAAGTAGCATAAAGTTTTCTACATAAAAACACACAACTAACAAATTTAAAAACTCACCTGATCATAATCTAATCACGTTCAGTCATACACACATACAACATGCATTCACCTTCCACCACCATTATTATGGAAATAAACACCAGGCTTGACTGGGAGGAAGCAATTTGGATTTGGATGCTTGGTAAAGTCTTTTAGCCGAGTTTTTTCCCGTCATTTTGGTACGCTACATGTTAGGATTGGTGCTTCATAGCATCTGCAAAGATCTTCTGTACTGCACGTATATCATGCTGCTCCATGTACAGGCAGCTCTAGTCAAGAAGAGGTTAATAAAATTCATCCACAAACCTACAAAGTGAAGACAAAGAATCATAAAAGAAACTACATTTGTTACTGACCACCAGATGTTACTAAGGTTCATTTTTTAATGTTATTTCAGTTTCATTGAAGTTTCACTGGACTCAGCACTGTAACAGTTTGACAACATCTGTCTGTGTGACATCAGTGTTTTCTGTGTGGAAAAGAAGTGGAAAAGGACACATTCTGCTAAAAACAAAAAACCTTTTCATTGAGTAATGTTTTCTATACCTCAATACAATGTTTTGCAGCTTTATATTTCTTTTATAATTTCCATGTAAAATATCTTACAGTCATAACTGCTAAATTAAATGAGTCTTCCTGAAGGTTTTGCACTTTTATATCCTAAATTCTCTTTTTCTATATCAGGTGCACATCAACATGTGGAGGATTTGGAAGCAGGCTGTGGCCAAAGGTGGATAAAGGTCTATCACCTGAGCCACAAATGCCACTCTTGGAGCATGGACACACCTGAAAAACACACTTCTTGAGGAGAAATCTCAAATACAATTTTATTAGGAATTTGTAATGATTTTTTTAAATCAATT
Source organism: Melanotaenia boesemani (assembly GCF_017639745.1). Classification (NCBI taxonomy): domain Eukaryota; kingdom Metazoa; phylum Chordata; class Actinopteri; order Atheriniformes; family Melanotaeniidae; genus Melanotaenia; species Melanotaenia boesemani. The sequence continues at coordinate 7,966,251 of NC_055701.1, forward strand.
TGACTCCAAGGACTCAAATAGTTCATGCAACTATCAGTTCAATATGCGACTATCTTGCTTTAAGCAGAACTGATTGTAATGTGTGTCTGCTACCACCAGGTGGCATCAATTTACCAAACTGTTTGCCAGCGTCTGAGAAAAACTAAACATAACATTGTTGCTACCTTTTTGGACAAGGTTTATGGAGTTTTCAGACAATTGAGTACAAACATAACAAACTTGCAGAGCCAAAGAACTGCCAAGATGTTCTGTATGAAACCCCTTAAAGAAAATAAATGGAATGAGGTCCAGTACAACCTCAGCCAGGAAAACCTAGAATTTCATAAGTCTGTGATGACCATGCACTGATTGTGAGCAAAGCATCCAACACAAGGTCTACAAATCAGCAGTCACTGGGCCCAATTACAACCAAACTGTCATTGGTTATCATATGAGAATTCGTTCTCAACCGACTTACCTGGTTAAACAAATGTCTTAACATGCACACCGAAGATTTCTGGAGTTATCAGGTCATTAAGTGACTAAACTGAGGTTGACATGCATAGACAGCATTCTGATGGTTTACTGGATGATGGCAATTATCTGATTATTATGAGAAATAGAATTAACACATCTAGATTTCTCCCCAATACTCAGATGTCTTCCTGGATGTAGACCCATATATCTAATATATTCAGTTGTTTTACATCTGATCATGTGCAAAAGAAAAAGTCATTTTAATGGAAAACGTTAAAAAGACGGAAGCAAAGCAAACACAAGGAGAGCTTAGCAGAAAAGAAAAACATGATGGCCTGCAGCAGCGAGAAATAAACTAAGTTGTTATTTTTTGTTTGTTTGTTTTTTATCCAAATTATTATTATTATTATTTGGGATTTTTGGTGATATATCTTTTTATTTTTTTCTGGTAATTTTTCATTGTTTGCGTTCATTCCTTTATTCTCCTGCTGTTGATTATTTTGATCCCCTATGTTTAGTTTTGTTATTTAAACCCTGTGTTGTAAATGTAAATGTGTTCAATAAAGCATTTAAAAAGAATAAATAATAAAAAATAATGAATTTCTATTATGCAGGCTTATTAGCTTCCACATTAAAATTTTCTTAGCGTGCTAACACCAGAGGCACCACCATGTTCAACAAAGACTGGACATTTTGAAAATAACTGGAAATTTTAGTCTTAATCACATATTATGTATCAAAAAATAAAATGATAATGGACTGAAAAATATAGAAGAGTTTTTCATATATCACATTTCATTAGTGTATATAGATGAGTCTGATCCTATTATTGTCTCATTACTCCCATTTATTTGGATTTTGAAAGTCATGTTAGCAGACTCACTAGACAGTTTGTTTGATATGAGGAGAGATAGCAGACATAATGTACAGATTCATGGAAATCTTCTTCAGAGTTCATTCTAGTCTGCTGATAATGACAAGAAAACATTAAAAATATCTGTTGTTTAATCAACAGAGCCCAGGGTTTCAGCATTAATGTTTTAAAGCAATTGCTAACTGTACTTTTAATGAGAATATGTAGAATTTCAAATTGAATAAAAAAGGGGAGCATGTATATAAAATTTAAAAAATTTGATTTAAGATGTACTTACAAGCCCAAACACACAAAACAAAGATAAGAAAATGTATGTTTATTCATTTCAGCTGAAGCCCATCGAATGACTTACAGTATTTGTCATATACTTCAACCACTGAGTTCACATTCATCCAACTTAAAGGAACAAAACTTGCATTTTAGGTGTCCTTTGAATACTTTTCAAGATTCTGTTTGAATTTGTTTAAATCTTATATTTAGATTAAAACAGCAGCTCAGTGCTCACGTTTCAAACAGACAGATTACTGCAGACATATCTGACTTTCCTGCTCCTCACAGGAAGAAAGAACTGAAAAAATGTATTAAACAAATTATTTGTCTACAAGATCTGAAAGGTTAACCAGCACCCCGTCTGTTTTTCTAAATAACAAGCTCCTTATAGACACATTTTAATTTGGATAATATCTGAATTTGGATTAGGATAGCTGTAGTTTTCACTCCGATGCTAGAGTCCAGTGTAAGTTCTCAAGGGCACTTAAATACATGTCCTTAGCATTGTGTCCAGCAAACAAAGGATACCAATAAATTCAATCAATTAAGTGCGATTAAAAATAAATAAATAAAAAGCTGATTAAAAAAGTTGTGAATACTATTTAATACAGTTTAAAAAAAAAAAAAAGCTCAAATTTGACATAAATTTGGGAAATTCCACTTGCCCTTCATCTACAAATAATAATAATAATAATATAGATCAAACTAAGAAAAACCTGAGGATAAAACATTAAGGTTTGAAAAGGAAATTGAAGAGCTGCAGAGTAATAATTTTGAGGTAAAGGAGAAAAATCATTGAGATGAACAAGAGCTGCAGCAGGAGAAAAGAATATTGCAAGAGGATTGAAATACACTTCTAAAGGAAAAGAATGAACTGGATCAAAAGAAAATACAAACTGAAGAGGCAAAGACCAATTTGGCAGAAAAGAAGCAAAGAAATAAAATAATAGCAGCTTCGAGATAAAAAGAAAAGGAGATGGTTCAACTTTGGATTTTGGAAAGGGCAGCAGGCTGGACAGCCAGTCATAGAAAAGATTAACCTGCAAGAAAAAAGACCAAAAACAGGAGTTAAAAAAAGAAGAAGAGAGGACATATCTGAAACTAATGGAAATAGAAAAAAACAAAAGCAGCTGAAATGGAAAGAAAAAACTAAGAAACATCTGAAACAAAAGAAGACGGAAGAAAAAAAATGGAAGAGGTAAAGAAAATTATTTAAATTAGCAGGATATACAAGAAGAGCTGCAGCACAAAGGCTGAGACCACCAATGAAAAACCAGTAACTTCCTCCTTACCTCTTCTCTACCTTCATTATATCTTCTTACATCACAACCTCCACATTTCCCTTTTTCTACAAAGCTCAACACTTATTTTCATTTCCACCATAACACCTCTACCTCTGTCTCTCTCCATCCATCACCCCCATTGTCCTCTACACACCACATCTCTGCCTCACCATCCACTGCCCTAACTTCTCTTCTTTTTGTCCACCTACACCCATCCAATTCCCTTTGTTTCCCCCTCCATTTTTCTCCTTTTTCCTCATCTCTTTGGATCTACTCCCTCTCCACTGATCCTCTGCTTTTTTCCCTGTGTACTACACCTCTACCTTATCTGCCTGCTCCTCTACTTGTTCTTGTCTGACATTCACCTGTTCCTTTACACTTCCCTTCAGTTATTCTTCTACTTTCCCCCCTCAGTCTCTCACACCTCTACCCCATCAATCAATCCATTTAACAACCCTTTCTTCGCTCACTTCACTCCATCCATCGATTCCCCTTGTAATACTGAAAGCTAAATTTCATTGAAGTAATACATCAATAGATCAATAATGCACTGACATGTGAAAATATGTGTATAAAGCCTTGTAAGTTGTAGGACCACACGTTTTAGTCTTGTTTACCCAGTAGACTTTGGAGTGGGTGTATGAACTTGTGGAGGTGTGTCTTGCTGGACTCAAACACCAAAATAAAGATCACGTGTTGGCTTGAGATTTTTAATGCCGACAAATACCACCTTCTGGTGGGCAATAGAGGTATGGCAAAAATAACAATGACTCTGGACGTAACCATTCAGTCGACAAAGCGGCGTTACAATCGTGGATAATCAAAAACGTGGAAAATTTAAAAAAAATAAGGCCATAATACTTTTTAATATATTATGTCATAACTTTGCCAGAAACCTTATATTAATGCGAACATCTACTGGTAATTTCTGCAATCCTTTTTTTGTCCCCTGCGTTTTGAGGGGGAGTGGTGCAGTCCAATAGTATTGAAGGCAAAACTGAAAAACGATTTGTTTTCCACGACAGGAAGAGGGGTCTCGCACTCTATCGCTGCAGTATTGTCTAAAAAGAACAGTTATAACATTGATAACTGGTTGGTTTTCAAACAGACTCTCCCTTAGCTCGCCATGGCTCTGTGCGGGGGTGTCGGAGCCATGGCTTTGCCCAGCGAGCTTATTGTCCACATATTCTCCTTTCTGTCCGACCGAGACAAGCTCCGGGCCTCGGCCGTGTGTTCGCGGTGGAGGGAGTGTCTCTTCTACCCCGCTCTGTGGACCGAGCTCAAACTGCGGATAGGTGGCGGTTGTAACGGCAGCGGGTCCAGCACCGACGAAACCCTGAAGCTAGAGTTTCTCATGCGAAAGTTTGGCTCTTTTGTGCGGGAGCTGCAGATGGAATTAGCACCAGTCGAAGGCAACCTTAGCCCATTGAACAGCGACCCGTCGTCCGCCAGGATGGACCAGCCTCCCGGTCCTGACAGTGACCCGCAGCTCTCGGAGCGTTGGAGAGACGCCATGGCCACCTATTTGGACCAGGTGTTGTGCGTGTTCACCAGCATCCGAAACAATAGGTAACGTTAAATGAAATGGGTCTTTGTTTATAGTGAATTTTATGATTTCATATGACACGCTCGTTTGATTTCGAATATTTAAAGCATTTGATGCGCTGCAGTGAGCTTGAAACTAGCTAGCTTAGTTGGCTATAAACAAACCCTGGCATTAGGAGTTACGTAATCGTGCCCTGTCTGCGGTGATGCTGACAGCCTGTGTTGTATATGTGCAGACATTTTAATTTTAACAACACTATGTTATTGCTTAGTTTGATACAAGTCGTTATCAGACTGTTAGGTTTATGTCTATTTGATGCGTGTTTGCCAGGTTGCTAGTTTTATGTTACACTGGTTTCTCCAATCCAGCAGATTCAATGCAGGACTGGTGGCGGCTAGAGACTGCTTTGTTGGCTGTGACTTGCTGATATCAGCACACACATACACTCACACACTTAACATCTAGATGTATGCTGGTATGCTGTTGAAACATATAGTTTATGACCATCTGTTAGCAGTCTATATAAATTGTGGCTGACATGGTACGCAGATTATTTATGCTGTGGAAATTTCCACTCTTCAAAACTTTCCTCTTTATATTAAGACTCCAGATTTCAATGCAGCATCTCTGTTAGACGTTCTCCAACATTCTCCATTACTCTCCACAGTGCTTTGTGGTATTGAAATGGCACCCATTCAGAGGTTTTTACTTCATGTCTTAGTTCTGCTGAGGGGGCTGAAACCTTTTCTGTTGTCTGAATTCATTGTATTAAGCTGCTTCTGTTTGAAAATGTACTGACAAGCTTGACCACAGTGCACTGATTCTGATGTGATTTGAAAAATGAGGCAGAGTTGGTTACATGTAATGTGCATGTTGAGCTTGATTTGGTGCTAGTGGATAATATTACTCCACCAGTCAGAAGGTACGCAACAGGCCTGCAAGCATTTCAAACAGCTAGGAAAAAGAGAGCATCAACTTTGGAAGTAGTTTTTCAAGTCAGATTTAGGTAATTAACATGTTCGTATTAGTTGGTGTTTTCCTGTCACCACAAAACTGAAGTATTTTCAAAGTCTTGCACAGTACACCTGTGGTGAAGATGAGTTTTACCACTGATCATCAGGGCAAATCATCTAAGGTTTCAATTAACACTAGCTACACCAATATTGGTGTGTGTGTCTTACCAGGGGCACTGGTAAATGCACACGAGACTACAAAGCTGAGTTGCCAGCTGTTACTCAGGAAGTGGGTGATTCAAGCACAACATGTTGTTCACCTTATTGGTGGATCTGTCTCACATCCTGTCTGAAAGAATGTAATTGCGTTCATTGTGACCTCTGCTCACCTAAATGCAACAACCTTCCAAACCATCAACTTATGGCACATAGCCTGCTGCTGCTTTTTCTATTTTCTGTAGTGGGATATAAAGGGTTTAAGACAGCGGTGCAGCAAAATGCAGGGAAGCCTAAATACTTTGCATGATCGAGTGCAGCTCAACAATATAGAGAAGTTTGGCCGAATTAGATTGTGCAAAATGGCTGCAGTTTGGCTAGTAGGAGAAGTCCCTTTTATCAGCTGTTTGGATTGGAAATGTTAACCTGTAGTCCAGTTCTTTTTTCTGTTTACAATTCTTAAGCATCCCTTTTTGCTATTTGGGATAGACCCAAATTTTACAGCTACAATAACAAATAAATGTTGGCAATATAAACATAACATTGAAACCACCTTCTACAAATAATTGCTGTGCGTGAAAACCATGTCACATTAATGTTTTTCTATGAGCGGGATGTGTTGTTGCAATGGATCTGGTACTAAATGGCTTTTTCCTCCCTCTTCCTCCCTAGAAACCTACAGAAGCTGAGTCTATATGGGGACACCTTTATTCTCCAACAGGAGGGTCTGTTAGACAGCTCCAATCTGCATCAGATTCATCAGGGGGACAAAAAGATCAACGAGTAAGCAAACATGAAAGCTGTAGAATGATAGAAATGGTTTGCTTTCATTGATATTATCAATCGAGTGGTTTCTTTTTATTGTAAATGAACTATATCTTGTGTAGATTTGCAAAATCATGATTGTCGTATGTTTTGCGGCATATGTGGATCTATTGGCTTCGACGAGATGTTTGTCATTAAAAAGTTAGACATCGCACAGCACACAACTTGAAAATACAGTCTTGTCTGCTGAGATGTGAACAATATGAATCACAAGCTCAGAAGTAGGTGTTTCTTGAGAAATTGAGATTTAAATGGTGATGTCAAGGTTGGGAAATAATTCAAAATGTCACCTGTCAACATGCTGATTTTTACATACAGGCCTCAGTGTGACTTTTCTGATAATCTTATCAAATCTGAAGTATTGTTTCCCAACTTATACATCTTTGGTTTCTCTCATTCCTTCTCTCCTGGTGTCTAAAGGCCCATTTTTGCTTCTTTATGTACGTCAGGGCTTTTTAATTCAGTCCTACGAGGGCCACAATCCAGCAGGTTTTCCATGTATCCATGCTTTAACATACCTGATGCAAATTAATTAGTCATTGTGCAGAACTTAATTGGCTGTTAGATCCATTTAATTTGATGCAGGTGTGCTGAAGCAGGGATACATGGAAAACCTGCTGGACTATGGCCCTTGTAGGACTGAACTGAATAGCCCTGATGTACGTAAATGGGGACGTCTGCTTCAAACTTCATATAGTTGTTAAGTCAATTCCTCCACTAGCAGACAGTGCTGAGCTCATAGTTCACTCCTGCAAGCTGACGTCAGTTTCAGACACTTGCATATAGTCTTTCTAGTTAATGTGCTCGTCTTTGTTCTTCATCTGGGTCCCCCCCCTTCTTCTTCTCTGGTCTGTTTCTCTCGCTGGTCGCATGTCAGCTATTCTGCTCAGCACTGCCCCCGCAGTTTCCAGTGATATTGCACCTTCTTCTGCATCAAGCAATTGATAGCAAAGCTACCTGAAAACAGACCAAATTACATGCATAACCAATGCAGTAGACAGACAAAACCGCCCGTCCGCCTGCATATCCATCTTCCGCGTCAAGCATAAATGGGCCTTTAGTATTTCTTACCAGAGATCTAAACAAAGGAGGACAGACACACAAGTAAAGAAGAGATGTCTTTTCTTTAGATACATTCATTTAAAATGATTATCACTTTGTTGCAACTTACCGGTATATTTTACTATTTCTGCCAGTTTAGGATTGAATGTGTATGTGATGGTGTGTGTTTTTATTTTGTATTCAAGTTACCATTTAGGAATAATGTATAACTGCTTCTTTATGCATTGCAAATGGCAAAAAAAACTTTGCCCAAAGGATTAGTTCATTCTCTCTTATAGCTCCTCCAGCAAGCTTTCCTTTTACTCCAAGTCTTTTTTTTTCTGAGGAATTAAAGCATGTTTAAGAATTAATTTCTGTGATTGACTGTCAGGTCACAGGCACGAGTATAAATGATATGAGGAAGCACAAATTAGGCTCATGTTTATGCGTTTTGGAGGTTCATTTTTTTACCCCTTTATTTGCTCTGAATTACGTACAGCAGGTTTAAGATACTTATCTGACACAGCTATTTCATTTTATTTTTAACTAATTTTTTATTTATTTATTTAAAATTAATTGTGTGTAAATACTGCTTTAAATGCAGCACATTCTTTTTCAATTCACTTTTTAAACAGGAAGTTTTAAGTTTCATTTCCAGGATGAGATTTATTTTAGATTTGGGTCACTTGTGCAGTTTGAAAGAATTGTGGTGAAGTGAACGGAGGCTGATTCTCGCCACCCATCCTCTCTGCTCTCCACAGAATCCAGCAGTTGTTCATGGAGTTGTTGTCTAACAGCAGGCAGCTGCGGTGGTTGTCCTGTAGCTTCATGCTGGGTCTGGTGACTCCCTGTTCCTTAACCTGCCTGTCAAATCCTTCAGCTGAAACCCTGCAGCATCTCAGCTTACTGGACCATCAGCTGGGTATGCATTTGTCTGGTGTATCACTGTGTGTGCCAGCTACAATTATTATGAACTGTAGCATGTAGCAGTAGGTTTTACCAACTAAATTCAGAAATTTTCCTCAGGTCCCCTCATCTCACCATCAGAGTTGGATCGTCTCTCTAACCTTCATTCGCTGGCTCTGGATTTTTCCGACTTGACATCTGAGCTTTGTGGTTTGCTGGCATCTCCACGTCGAACTCCACTCCATCGCCTCTCCCTGCTGCTCAATGGCGCCGCCCTGGAGTTCAAACCATTAGAAGGAACAGCTACAGACGATGACTGGAAGGCACTGGTAATGTCACAGTGTTGTCCTGGTTATTTCAGACAATCATTCATGCATTTTGTGCGTATTTTTTAATAATTAGACTAACAAAACCATCCTTATCAGTGAAATTTACCTGATTCTCCACAGGTTCGTGTGAGTGCCAACCTGCGAGTCTACATCATGGCTCTGGAGGTGGACAGCTCTGAGCTTCTCAGGGTTTTAAAGCCGAGCCTTCCCCTGGAGCGTCTTCACCTCGACAGTTACAGCACGCTAGTGACGGATGCCACTCTGGAGCTCATCTCTCAGCAGTACAACAAAACGCTGACTCACTTTCTACTTCTGAGGGATGGTCCTGACTTTCCTGACCTCAGTGTCAATCGCAATGAAGATCCTTTGGTCCTTTTGGTGTGGAGATGTACTCAGCTGACTGTACTAGTGATACATGGTAAGTTCAAAGTATTTTTACTATTTATTAAAAAAATCATCTAAAACAAGAGTATATTAATTTATTAGAACAATTTTTTTGGTTGATTTGTTACAATTACAAATATGCTAGATAATAATGATGGATGGGTTTTCTAAAGATTTTATATATATATATATATATATATATATATGTATATGTGTGTATATATATATATATATATATATATATATATATATATATATATATATGTATATATATATATATATATATGTATATGTGTGTATATATATATATATATATATATATATATATATATATATATATATGCAGTACAGCAACTGCAAATAGTATTTTAACTTATATTTTTAGCAAAGCAAAAAGAGTTGGAGATAAAATACAGTTGTATTGTATTTTATCTCCAACTTTTAATTCCATACTTAGGTAAAATCCATCCCTCCATTTTCTTCCACTTATCCTGGGTTGGGTTGCGGGGGTAGCTACCTAAGCAGGGAAGCCCAACCTTCCCTCTCCCTGGTCACATTCACCAGCTCATCCAGGGGGATCCCTAGGCGTTCACGGGTGCCACACCAATCCTCTCTCATCCTAGTCGCTTCACACTCGGCTCAGCGAGAGCTGAAGATCATGGTCTGAAGCCAACAGAACCACATCATTTGCAAAAGGCAGATACCCTGAGGCCACCAAACCAGATCCTTTCAACACCTTGGCTGTACCTAATAATTCTGTCCAAAAAAGTTATTAAAACGAATCTGTGACGAAGGGCAGCACTGGCGGAGTCCAACCCTCACTGGAATCAAATCTGATTTACTTCTGGCAGTGCGGACCTAGCTCTGGCACCAGTTGTACAGGGACTGGACAGTTTGTACCAGGGAGTTTGGCACTCCATACTCCTGGAGCACCCCCCACGGGAGTTGCTTTCTGCAAGTCCACAAAGCACATGTAGACAGGTTGAGCGAACTCCCATGCCCCCTCCAAGACCCTTAAGAGGGTGTAGAGCTCGTCCACTGTTCCACAAACGGGACGAAAACCACATTGTTCCTCCTCAGTCTAAGGTTTGACTATCCGACGGACCCTCCTCTCCAGGACCCCGTAGACCTTACCAGGGAGACTGAGGAGTGTGATCCCCTGTAGTTGGAGCACACCCTCCAGTCCCACTTTTTTACTTAAGTGAAATTTTATTGAAATTATTTGCCAACTCATACATATTGATTTTGTAATCTTAGGGTGCATTCACACTGTTGCTCTTTGGTCCTGGTCCGCTTCCACGGATAGTCCACTCCATTTGGACCAGTGTTAGCACTCATTCAAATTCTGGTGTGGACCAAAGAAGCAAATTTTAGTTCTCTGGCACAAAACTTAAAGCATTAACCTGCAATACAAGCAATTCCTATTGGCACTTGGCACAATGTTGTTGTAGTTTGTAACTGCGACAGAATGAAGGAAAGATCTGACATCCTTGTGCAGGCTGTGTTTGACTATATTTTCTGAAAAAGAGGATGTTATGAGAAAATTGGACTATTTTATTATGTTTTGACTGGACATCAGATGTCAGCCCCACACATTCTGCTTTCAGACAGGCTCCGCTCTGGCTCAGGCACAGTTCTGGAGGCTCAGAACCTCTGTGCTTTCTTGCGAGCCTGCCTGTATTCACGTCATTTTACAGAGGGCTTTACAGGCTTTACTTCTCTGAAGTTAACAACATCCTGGAGGTTTTGTCCTGTAAGTTGATGGTTAAGTCATCAGACTCCATTGTAATTTACAGCTTCCCAAAATAAACAATATATTCTGATGGCTGAGTGAATTTAATAGGATGTTAGTTTGGATGTCAATACCAGCATATATTGCCCACTGAGATTTAAGTTGGTTGACAGGCAACATAACAACGCAGTGGCATTCAGGGTTTATGCTAAATTTATTATTCCGGTGTCTGCTCGATCAAAACTAGCTGATCTGAAGTTTATTTTCAAGGGTTCTATAGTCAACCCGTCCTAATTTGGAGAAGACCTGTGGGAGGGAGGCGGTACTGTCACGGCTGCTGTGGTGGCTGACCAGTAGCTCTAAAGATGGACATGTAACACCACATCCAGCCTTTTTTTAATTGTTGTTGTGGGATGCTTTCCTCATCTTGAAGCTTATTGAATGTTTGCTCTGTTGTTTGTGTGTTTTTAACTTCATTGAAACATAACAATACAACACTTATAAATATTGTCAAGTGTTTTGTTATTTTATTGAAAGGTAAGTAACAGCGGTCGGGTGTGAAACAGCCTTTAACCATCAAAGTTTGCAAAAGGGAAACATGATTTTTTTTTTTTTTTTTTGATACCCGCTGAGAACCTTTTCTTTTTGTTTGTTTTTTTTTTTTTTTCAGATTTTAAACCAACTTTTGTTTCCCGATTTGAACACGCCAGCCGATTCTAACTTTCGTTTGGGAACCTACCTATCCAGTGTGAAAGGGGCTATCAGTGCATCTGAGAATAAGCTTCCAGTTGTCCTAACAGCCAGATAAAATCAGTCTGGTCTCTTTTTGTCCATGACTTATTCTCATTCGGAGACCAGCCATGACCAGGTCAAGTCAGAGCTCTCAATTAAAGTGAAACAGGGTATTAAGAACCTGTCTAATAAACAGTCTTGTTATGTAATGAATATCTGTGAAATATGCAATGTCTTGAGTGGGCAAACAAAATTTAAAATATTTCAACTTTAATGGGATGTATTTGAAGTGTAGGATTAGCAACATTTTTTAAAAAGATTTTTCGTCTCTTCTCTTCACAAAATGTTTTGTTTTTGGTTTGTTTTCCTTCTTTTTTAAGTTCATGTCTGCACAATATCTATTATTAATCCTTAATATTTCCTTCTAACTTCTCTGTAGGTTACACTGTGTGGTCCCATAACCTGGTGGCCATCTCCAGACTACGGGGCTCCAATCTTCGTGTGCTTACAGTCTCAGAGGAGAGCATCGACTTTGATCCAGACCAGTCCTTGTACGTGGAGGGAGACCCAGTCCATAACCTAGTCAAAGAAGTTTCACTGGGCCTTGGTCGTGTCTGGCACCCTTGCCTGGATTCCAGTGTGGTTTTGTCCGAACCCACCCAACACTTCCACCGCGAGCTGCACGCCTTCAGCATGGGCATGTAGGCAAGACACGGCAAAGCCAACACATCACAGCCGAAACTGGGCCAAGACCAGGCCGGACCAGCCATGACCAGGTCAAGTCAGACCTCTCAATCAAACCAAAAGCAGATTAAAGTGAAACAATCCAGAGAATATGAACATATCAGTTTTTATTTGATTTTTATTATTTGCCATTACTTTCCACCAGCTTCTAGCACACAATCAAGTTCTATTCTTTCCTAGCGGATGTGATGTTCTCATGCTTTATGTCTTGATTATCTAGTTTGCCAGTTAATTGAAAAAAACAAATTCAACTTTTGGCGTTTTTCTTTGAAAAGATTGACTTGCAACTCAGATTATTCTGTTTAAAACAAAGACAGATATTCTAATTAAGAAGTGATGTTCATTCAGTTTGAAGGAATATCATTCTGTGATCACCTGGCAACACTTTAAAGACGTTAATTTGATAAAATACTCATCCTGCTACTTTGAACACCCATTTTGCCTGGTCTGGTCTGGTCTTGCCCACAAGTGCTAGGCACTCTCTCTCCATCACCTTAATAACCTCCAGAGCCTCTGTATAATGTAACTTTGATTTGTCTTGTTTTTCTTTCCCTTTTTTTCTTTTTAATCTCACCGTTTTCCATTTCTCCCTCTGTGTATTTTCTAGTTTTTTCCTGCGTGGTGGAACCCTTGCCTGTATAGGCTTTGTGTGTATTTAAATACAGATATATTATTATCCTGCTCAAAGCTGGAACAGACAGGCAGGCGGGTTGATGGACCAGTGGGATTAATGAGGGGATGCGTGTTCAGGCACAAGCTGTTAGGTTTTTTTTTTTTTCTGTTTTTGTTTTGTTTTTCACCATTTTATTTGATTTATTTTTACCTTTTGCTCTGTGCCGGTGTGTCTGCTCCACTCTAGCTAAAGTTGGAGTGTGTAAACTAACCGATCAACAACTTCCTGGGTAACGCAACCATAGCTGCTTATTTTGTTCTTCTGAAAGAGCACCTTGTGCATCTCTCCATTGCTTAGAGAACCTTGAAGCAGGGTGGGAAGCTCCACAGATAAACGGTGATCTGTGGCTCTTCTGTTTATCAGCAATGGACATGTCAGTGTCATGACTGATAACTGTAAAAAAAAAAAAAAGAAACAGTGGCATTTCATGGCCAGAATGCTTTATAAAGGTTTCTGAGCATCTTACTGATTCTTTAATGGAGAATATTGTTACATGCTTCCAGCCAATGCGCTTCCCACCCTGCTCACTTTTTGGGGAACTCCACCAGCTAGCTCAAGAGCAAGTTTTTTTGTCTTTTGACTGATATTCAGAGCCAAACTATAAAACTCAGCAGGTGACAAAACAACACAACAATACTGTGTTCTGTTTTGATCTGCAGTACACTGGTTGTAAGACCTTTCTTCTTTTTTTCCCCCCAATATTCCTGATGAAGATATCTGCCTTTCTGGTTTGTATTATTGGAGTCAGAGCCGTTTTGCAGTTTGGTATCCATATGGCAGTTTTAATAACATGCTGAGATGGAGGCATCAGAAGGACTTTTAAGATCTAACATCTTAGTCTTTCATTATCCTAGAAAGAAGAGGCTGTTTCATTCCATAATGCCATATGAAACTCTGTTTTGAGAAATATCCTTATACCTACCTTCAAATACATGTTGAGGTTGTGCTAAATTATCAGTATTCTGTAAGTGCAGCTCTCTTAAGATGGCAGATACAAGACATTCCAGCAGTACTGTAAGTAGGAACCAGTTTATTTTGAGGTAGAACATTTAATAATTATGAATGAGGACAAGAAAAAGATGCATTGAATGTAACTAACATTTCTCAGCTTGGTGTTCTACATTAAAGGCTTACTGTACCGCTGTATTTGCCACAGAAATTTGGCAGGGCCATATCTTGCCAGGGTTGCTAAATAATTGAGTTTGGACATTGTAAGTTCTACTCACAGCCAAGACTGCTTAGTTTCTTTTTTGTATTTTTGTCTTTGGCACCTATAGCACAATAAGGTTTCAGGTCGTGTGGCTCATCTCTGGCTAAATGTCTCAGGTAGGCTGTTAACATCACTATGACCAAGACAGTGGTGGTGATGATGTTTGGTAGGATGTGTGAAACAATCAGTTCATTTGTTTTTTTTTTCTTTTGAGTCACAGTTGCCTTGGAAACAGCCCCTCTTTTCCAGATACAATTGTTGTTGTTTATCTTGCCATCGGATAAACCCTCTCTCCGCTTCAGTTGGAGGGTCAGCAAACTTAATCGTACATTTGTTTTCAAAGATTAAGGTTGATAAAGACTACAGAATGGCAAAACCTAGCTGCTTATTGCACATGTTTGTATCTGTGCTGTCAATAGAGGACCTGCCGGGCCTAAGAAATGTCTGCGCTGATGGGATGATGTCTGTCTGGCATGGTGGATCTCATTCCCTGATATTTGTTCAGAGTCCTGACATGTTCATGGCTCATTGCTGGCATCGCCCCGGGCAAATATGAGCATCATTACTTGCTTACTGTGCCCAGTGTTATAACAGGTGAAGATCCAGTGTTTTGACAGCTGCTGCACTCTGTTGTCTTATGAAGGAATTTCCTGAGCATTTCCTGAGAATTTGGGGTTTAACAGGAAAATTAAAGGTAGTTGACTTGAAGGTGCCTGGTTTTTCTGTCAGAAAAATTACCATCTTAGGTGGCTTCAGCTCATTCTTAGATGTCAGGAGGGTGGCACTGTAGACTTTGAAGGTCCACATTAAGGTGTGTAGTTTACAAGGTTGACTTGAGATTGTTTTCTTTTTCCCCTGATATGGACTTATTTTCATAGTCACCCAGCACTTTACTAGCTTCAGAATGAATTGGTCCAAGTGATGGACCTGTGGTTACCAAATGTTTGCTCTCCAGTTAAGGGACCTTGATGGGTTAGCCATGATAATCTGTGGAGTCCTTGATTTATATCTCAGGATAAATGCACTTTGGTACCAAGAGTTTCTTTTAAAGGCTTTCTCTGGCTATTTTTAACAGCCAGAAGGGAACGAAATACCAACATAATGCGTTCAGACCAAAACATGTTGGTTTTGTCTTATCTTCCTCTCTTCTATTCTCCCTTCTCTTTGTAAGAGCTCAGCTTTCTTCCGCTAAACATCAGCTGGGTGAGGCAGAAATATCAGAAAGTTTTTTAAGTTGAATGTAAGGTTAAACTAAATCTGATCTCAGCTAGTAAAGATTTTTCTTTCCCTAAACAAAGTGATTTTTAAAATCTGATTTTACTAGCAGCACTCCCACTTCCCCATTTATTTAATGTCTTTTCAAATCTTTCCACACTGAAAGTTGGATTTTTGCTGTCTGGGGAGTCTGTTTGCCCTTGTGGGCAAGAGTTTCTGTAGTTTTCACCGGATATAGGCAGCTGGAGCCGAAGAACAGTTTGATTTAGGTGTAATATTCCCAGTCACTTTTTTTTTTTTATAGGTTTCCTTTTCAGACAGCAATGACAATATATTACCGATATAAAGGCTCTTGGACAATTTATTTATCGAAAGTGAATGTATTGATATTTTGTGAGACATATTTAAGAAATATTGATGCCATGAAACTGGAAATGAATACAAAACATTACCCAAAAATATCTAAATCAGGGTGGCATATACAGATTTAAACCTTTGCTTGGTAAAGCTGCTCCAATAATCCAATTCCTTCGCAGATTTTCCAAATTTTGAGACAAACAATTACAGCGCTGCAAAGTATTTTGAAAACAACAATCTGAAGAGAATGGCCGCCTGTCCCTGATTCTCACATGCCAGTGACAAAGGCTAAAAATGGAGCCACCTTGTATCTAAAAGCTTATGGAGTCTCACTGCTTTCTAAACCGGTCTAAATAAGTCGGTGGCTTTGTGTTAGGTGTTAATTGTTGCTGTTGTTAGTTCACTCTTTAGGGAAGCTGTGTTACAAGCTACAGTGGTTAGAGTTTCCGCACTAGTGTTTTAGTTTTTCTTGGAGTGTGCCTGTATTTCTTTTGCATAAGTTTTCATGTATAACCAGTAGAAATGTTTGAATATGATGTGTGCGTGAATAGGTTGTCAGCCGTCATTTACTTTGTGCATGCCTGAAAGAGTGTGTGTATGTATATTTGAGAGGAGCTTGCTCATGTTCAGCAGTGTATCAGTTCTGCATGAAACCGGAACAGAAATCCTTTTGCTCTCAGGGTACAGTTGGGTTTTCAAAAAGGAGGAGGATGTAAAGTAACAATAGCTCAGGCCTCTAGCTCACATATGTGAATATTAGGAGTCACTGGATCTGTTCTTCCCCCTTGATGTGTTTCTAAGCTGCCAAAGACCACAGTGGAACAAACTTAACCCAGACTCGAGTCGAACTGAAGTGCCCGTCTACACTCACACAGTATAGTTTTCTCCTCCTCACATTATGTTTGTCATATGCTTTTCCTCCCAGTTTCATCCACTGATCTAACTACTCATGCCAAGTTTTTGTATCTCCAAATCTTTGTCCTTGTTATTCTTTGGACCACATTCTCCTGGACCTTGTAACATGTCAGCTGTCTCATCTCGTGGTTGAAGTATATAGACCAAAGCAGACCTGTAAACTCAAGTTTGGCCAGTCTTGTTCTAGTGACTGTACCCTGTTTGTAGAAATATAAGAATCTATGTTTTGGATGGCATTACTAGACATTTATTTCCAACACAAGGGTTAGCGACATTGTTGCACATCTCGTACAGTGTGGCTGAATTCTTACCTCTGAACGACTCTCAGGGTCTGCAGTGTGTGTTGCTGAGACGTCATAGATCAAAGCCATGCTGTCAAGTCCAGCGCTGTACAGTTGCATAAGTGTGACAGGAGCTTAAATCAGAGATCCCCACCATTTTTCGCCCTTTTTCTCTTTCCTGTCAATCACCTGTTTCACTGTGAGGAGCGAGTAAATGTAAAATTAAAGGAGGACAAAGAGAACACCTCAAGGACTGAACACCCCCTACAGACGCTTGCAGACGTTCTCTGCAAGACGGGGTAGAATCCTGGCCACAAGGCAGGCCTGTGTGCCTGATGTAATGTATTTTTATTTGATGGGAAGCACTTACTCCTGGGTTTTGGAGCTGTCAAGTTATTTGCTGCTAGGAACGGGACATTCCACACTGGGAGAGGAGGGTCACTAAGGCCGTCTGACTAGCAAACCGTTTACTACATGGCTATAACGTGTGCATGAAAGCTAATCTTTTATTTATATATATATATATATATATATATATATATATATATATATATATATATGATGTAATGTAATTTTTTTAAATAGTCTGATTGTGAAGAGATTGAGTTTGCAGCTTGTTACACCAGATTAGCAGCTGGTCTGAGTAGAACGGAGGTGTTATACCATTCGGAAGTGATTGCTCAGAGCTCAGCTATGTTTCTAATGTGTTGTTTCTGCAAAGCCATGCTTCAGGCTGGTTTAGGGGCCTTTTTGTGTCCGGTACACAAAAAAGTCACAAATGTAAACAACTTTCTGTGACTGTGCTAAAAATGAGGACTACAGTAACGAGTCTTCATCAAATTAGTTGGTTTCATGTGTTGAAGCTGCCTGGCAGGTCAACATCATGTTACATCAAGAGGAAGTTAGTGAGCATAGAAGTAATTTTCACTGTGGTTACACAGGCGCTTGAGCTGGGCTAATTTGACTTTGTGATATTGTGTAAACACAAGGAGACACACAGCAAGCAGAGCCTTATATTACTAATGAGCCCAGCTATAAAATGGCAACTGAGGCTCCAGAGGGGAGACGTGGTGTCAGTTTTTCAGGAGACCCTTACCAGCAGTTGCTGTATTGTGGTTGCAGCCAGCTCAATCTGACTTTTTTCTGTTCATGTACATTTATAGAGTAATCCTGGAAGATATCATGGCTCCTCTGGCCTGATGAGTAATTAAATCCTCAAAGGTGGTCTCTAATTCAGTCCACCTGAGACTAGTCCGTTGATCTTAACATATTACAGCTGTTGTATTGGCCATTTTTTTTAATATACAAGGGGTCCATGTGTCTGATAAAGCCCACATAACAAAGGGTTTGACGGCTGAGTGCTAGTACCTGACAGCTAATCTTGAATCCATTGACATGGGCAGTGGTGTGTGTGTTATTTTAGTACCAAAGCAGCAGACTTGTCACATCTGCATCAGCCTGAACGCAGGCTCTGAGCCACAGCCAGACACTCGTCAAATGTCACCAGTCCAGTTTCCACCTCAACCACCTAGATGCCAACTTGAGAGTTTGTAATGTTGATTTTGAGGGTGTTCTGGAAAATAAAACTAGCATCTAAGAAAAAGAGATAGTTTGATTTTTCTGGCCCATACCCTTCTCTAAAAGGCATTTAGGGAAAGTAAACTGTTTCTGAAAGGATTTGTGAAGGACAGGGGTTTTTATCATCAAAACATTTTGTTTTCTCTCTAAATTCTACAGCCATAAACAACCAGTACATGGAAGACTGAATGAGCTCACAGAGGGCTGGACTTAATGCAGGAATGTGACAAATCTGATTAACATCCTGATGTGTCTCAGTAATTTGGAAAAAAAAACACTGGACATGCATTTCACTGGTATAAAATCAGTAAAATCAGTGGTGTGTAACAGATGTAGACATATTTGTAGGAGTTTTTTTGTGATTGGTAGCCAGACACAGAGGAAGGAAGTTAGCAGATAGCCTCGCTGAGAGGAAGTTTGGATACTCCAGTTTTCAGTGCCAGATATAGCTGACACTAAAATCAGTTTCCTGCAGTTTTATGATGAAGAACTCGACAAAAGTGCATTGTTTACGGTATTATTGTATACCTGCTGCTCTGTAGTTCTAGAAAAAGAAACCATACAATGGCACTCTAATCATAAAACCTGGCCAAATTATGCCAGCATATTTGATGCATACAGATATATCAAGGAACTGATAGATATTCATGCTCTGTAGCAGCCAACTATCTTCATTTAGATTTCAGCTACTGTGGCTCTGACATTTCTGGCTGTTAAACAAAGTCTTTCTTGTCAGGTCTAGAGAGCCAAACCTCCTAATTAGCCAGGCAGGCAGGCCTGCTGCCCAGTCCAGCCTCACAACTATGCAAGAGGAATGCATATAATCCAAACTTTGATTATCTTCTGTTTTTATATTTGCTTTTTCCTTTTCTCACTGTCACACAGTAGAAATGAAGGTATAAACTAATAAGAACTTGCAGTGACAATACTTGGCCTTATGATGATTTGTGAAATCTTATCATTTAGTTTTAAGATCTTTTGATTCTGGTCAGCCAGCCCAGCAACAGCAGCAGTGACGGCGGGCTCACTCTTGGTCTCTGTGAGACTGGCTAGATGGCCCCAGTTTTATCGTGGTACGAATGTTGTGCATTTGTTTAAAATCAGGACAGTTTGCAATAACAGCAGTCTTACTAGTGGCCACAAAGGGGCACAAGCAGTGCTGACAGCGCCTGGCTGCGTCTTTAGAAAACCATAGAGGAAGAGATATAAACTATATAAATAAATATATAGATATATATATAAACTCACACAGTGCATATTTGTATAGGTATCAACAATTCATTACCATCATATACTCTTATGCAACACATGTCCAGGTTCAATTTATGAACATGAAGTGTAATACAAAATCACACAGACTTTGTAAATCAGATGCTACATTATTGTGTTTTGTTTTTTTTGTTTTGTTTTTTCTTTTTGCAGAAACGGTTTAACCATCCTAAATTGTTGAATATTCTGAGTGTAATGTTCCTGTGTGACCGTGTTTCTAAAGTGAGCACACAGCACTGGGTTTTACCTTCCTTCTGTAAGCAGGAAACCAGACTTTACCCAAAACACACCTGGACAGATTTCATATACCATGGAGCGTATTTAAAAAACAACTTTAAAATCTGATCTTTTAAGATCATGCTTCATTTTAAATGTCCTGAACTATATCGGCAAGTTTCAGACAGAACAAGTTGTGGTTCTGATGGAGGACTGGTTTCTCAACAGTGAGGATTATGACTTGTTAAGACTAAGCAAAGCAGAGCTCTACCCTGAAGACTCTACTAGTATTAAATGAAGATATTTTAGCTGAGAATTTATATAACATCTGATGCAGTTTTAAACTTATTTGAAATCTTTCCAGCTGTTTTTTTGGTGTAGTCTGAAGGGAAAGAGCCCACTCCAGCTAAGAGGACAGATTTTAATTGGGAACAGTGTTGATTCGTGGTTCTGTTGTCAAGTAAAGGTGGGAGGCACATTGCAAACCTCCATAGAAAAACCTCTGAACTGACAGATGGCATACACTTGAGGGGTCAACCTGCCGTAAAATGATTTGAATTGATGTTGAATGAATGCTTCTCTTCTTTTAGTCAGTGAATAAAAACATTAAAAAGTTACTTGCTTCCATTGATTTATTTCTTTATCTGTTGTTTTCAGCTTCAGCAGCACGTAGAAAGTTGGTCTGGAAACATAGAAACGCGGCCCAGAAATCTCTAGTGTTTAATTATTCATACTAGTTTTCTACTTTACATCATGGCTACTGTATCAGGAGATGTAAAGAAAAAACATGACGACAACAAAAAATAAACAAGAGGAATGGAAAATCTACAAAGGGAAATTTCACATCTTCAAATGCACAAAGAGAAAATACACAACTACATAGGCAGTCCCGGAGAAATGCCATGAGACGCCACTGTAAGAAATAACAGAAGTGTAAAGAGAAAAAGAAAAGGGAAGTTGCATGACTACAAACACAATTTAATAAAACAGATAATACACAACTGCAGAGGGAAACAACATAGCTACAAAGACAGGAAAAGATGGCGTGACTACAAATTGACACAAAAATGACAGACATGTAAAAAGAAAGAAAAGGAAAATGACTCATCTTTAAAGACACTTATGGAAAGTTAATGTTTAGAAATTATGTAAAGGGGCTGAAAATACAAACTACATGGCTTCAAAGGAAGAAAAAATGGAAAAAATAGAAAGAGAAAAGACAATTAACTCATTTTTCAGCATGCAATTCTCACTTTTTTCTTTCAATAAATAATAACAGGACAATAAAACAAACAACACAACTATGAAGACAGCTGGAGGAAAAGATACAACTAAGCTTGAGAAACAACTCTGATGCACAGAAACAGAAGGAAAGAATGTGGACAAAGACAAACAACATTACAACTGTGACATGGCATTATAAGAAATGGCAAGAATGAAGACGCACCAAGAAATGATACAACTACAAAGTGACACAGCAGGAAGTGACAGAGACGAGTTAAAATTACATGATTGCAAAGACAAAAAGGAACCCACACATCTGCAGACGCAAAGAAATGCAGCATGACAACAAAGGGACATTAAATTAAAAAGAAAAATACTTTTTCCCAGAGGGAAATTCCAATGTTGTTGTAGGGTTTAAAAAAACCCCTAATAACTAACCCTAATAACTAATTAGAAGATGAAGAAACTTTTTTCCGGATGATGGTGTCTGCTAGGAGCAATAATCATCTGTACGTTTCTAATACAATATAACTAAAAACAGACATAAGCACTAAAGAGTATGACATGATTACTGAAGATAAAAACAAAGACAACTAACAAAAGGTGCAATGAGACAAACTAAATGACTTCAAATAAGGTAAAGCACATGATTACATTGCAACCACAATGCGACAAAATAACAAAACTTTTGCTGTTTTTCAATACAGGCATCTTGCTGTTCAGATGAAGGACTTTTTACATGACTGTGCATGCAAATTCTGTCAAATCCTCTAATTTTATCACAGTCAACACTTTCTGATTCACTGAGTCTTAAAGTGTAAGCTTCACCTGACCGCAGCAAAATTTCAAACAGGAAACAGGAAGTATTCTCTAAGTTTAGGAGTGGATCACAATTTCTCACTATTTCATAAACAGATGTTTTATTTTCTTTTTCCTTTTCACGTGTTGAAAATTAGTCAAGGGCTGTGTGAAAATGTGTGCTCAACAGTGCTGAACAATGCATAGACCAGTACTGGATGTGAGACTACAGAGAAGCTCCATTCTGAAAGGAAAACTACTAATGGAGACATTAATACACAGCACACAAACATGCCCATAAGTTAAAAGGCTATCATTTTCCCCTATTTTATATATAAAAAAATACAAAACAAAAATAGTCAACCATAACCAGCTTTTGTCTACAACCCAACATCAAAACTTTATCTAATCAACACAGTGTTTAATGGATGACTGATATTTATATTGCTACTCTAAAATATGTGATAATGCATCCACAAGATTTAAACTTAAATTAGGAAATTGTTCAATTCAGCTTTATTTGTATAGCACTAATTCATATAAAAAATCTTAAAGCACTTTAAATACACAATCAGCTGAAGCCAGTTCATTGTGATCCAATTGATACAAATTCAAATTAGTCCCATTTATAACTGTTGTGTTCATACAAGCCAATTAAAAAGCACACAAAAACAGTTTCCTAGCCAAGCAAATGTGTTCTCATCTGCATTTAAGAGAACATAACAAACACATTAAAATATAAACACATTTTATGTGTAATGACCTTGGAGGTCTCAAACAACTCACTGCTAGCAAGGTTGGACTTTGTAGTGAGATTTAATACACGGTGACATAAATGTAGTTGCACTACATGATAAAACAGTATATTTATTTCCGCTGGATAGCTTGGACACCATTTAATTTGTCTAGTGGAATAAGAAGCCGTGTCAATATCCTGCAGCTCCGTTTAAAGCAGCAGATGGCGGTGGTGCGCATTTTCTTTACATCCCACGAAGAAGAACGCGAGAAAGCGAACGAAAGAAGAGCACGTGACTCGCGCTAACTGGAAGCAAGATGGCGGTGGCTGTGCGGAATTTGCAGGACCAGCTCGAGAAAGCTAAGGAAAGCTTGAAAAGTGTGGACGATAATATTCGTAAATTGACCGGCCGAGATCCCAATGACTCAAGGTAAGTTGCTTATTAAGTTATATGGGTTTTTGTGGGTGTTTAGAATGTCTCTAACAAGCTTGCTTTTATTGAAACGTAAAACCAGTGTGCTAAGTTAGCGTGAGTTGGCTAACTAGCAAGCAGTAGCACCTGAGGCTTTGGTACCACGTTTTAGCTGATTTGTTTGCAAGCGTTATAACGTACGCTTCTAATGCTGAAATAATAAAACATACGTAGAAAATATTTAGTATTTAGTATATTTGGTTCTTCTGGAAACATTACTGCATATAACTTTTAATTGTAATGGGTAAGGTGTGTTTAGGCCCTGCAGTAGGCGTTGTCAGAATGTCACCCTCCCCATTTTTATTGCGGTTAATGGTTCTTCTTCTACTGTACAAATATGTACGCAGTTCACAAACAGTGGCATATTTTTTCATGAACTGGGCCTAGACTGTGGAGTGACAGGTTGTGCTTTTGTGTTAACCTTGTCAAATGCTGTCTTTACAGACCGGGCCAGTTCCGTCGGCTTAGCGGCCCCTTGGCAAGCCTGGGAGGAGGAGGAGGAGGTAGAGGCAGAGGAATCAACCTTCTTAGGTAATATTGTGCAAATAAACCCCCACACTTAGTTTTTTTTTTTTTTTTTTTTTTTTTTTTAACAACAAAGTACTGATTAATTGAAAAAACAAAAACCCAAACATATCTAACCAAATATGCTTGGGTAGAAAGTAGATATTCTGATTGATCGTACCACTGATCTGTTAGGTAATATTTTTAGCATCCCAAAGCGGAAATTTTGGTTGAAAATGGTGGACTGTAGTATTTCATATCAAGACAGTTAAAAACATAATTTTTTTCCTAATTATTTAGTTTGATGCACATGCATTTAACATTATATTTAAAACTTGGTCAAACTACACATAGTTAAAGCAGTTTATTGCCAATCAAACCATTCAAAATGCTAATAAATAACAATGATAGTCGGTCTTTAAGTTGATCATCCTCCATTTGAAGGTAAAACTTGTTTCATGACTATGTTGGAATAACACATTTGCAGTTATTTGATGTGAAATGTCATGCCTGATTTTTATTTCTTTGTATTCAGGCGTAGTCTCGCTGACATCGGAAGTGGTGGCCCCCCTGCCAAGCAGAGAGACATCGAAGGGGCCTTGCTGAGGTGAGGTCTTTTGTTTTTTGTTTTGTTTTGTTTTTTTTTCCCCTCTCTCTCTCCAATGTGCTGATATAGTTCATATAAATGACCAATTATTGTGGTGGGGTTTTAAAGGGAAGAAGATATTTTCTTAATTCAAATTATTTAGTCCAGAGCTTTGGTCGGTTTTCAAAAATTGATATCAGTATACAGGAGCTTGCCTTACTTCTGTTAAAACTGGCATTCTTTATGTACTTTTTAGAGTTGATTGGCAAAGACTAAAGGCCCATTTATGCTCCCTTTACATATTTAAATAGGTAACGTCTGTTTTAGACGTCACTGCCCTCATACTTTCATGCATCCCTTACATTGGATACATCCGAGGACCACTGTGCCCCTTTGGGTGCATTTGCACTGTTTGGTCCTCTTTGAACGAATCTTGGTCCGTTTCTGTGAGCACCCACTGAAACTATGGTGCTGAACAAAGAAGCGAACTCTGGTCTGCTTTAAAATGGTGACTCACCGTTTACTTCTAGGTGAACCATGGTGCAGTTCACTTGGAGTGTGAAAGCAAACAATCACACTCTCCATCCAGTAAACCAGGAGTGCACAAGTGCGGTCCTTGAGATCTACTATCCTGCAGCTTTTAGATGTAACCCATCACACTTGAATCAAATAGTTGAATTCCCTCCCCCGCATGTCATTCAGCTCTGCAAAAGCCTGGTAACGAGCCAATAATTGGATTCATGTGTTTTTGAGAATGGATGCATCTGAAGGTTGCAGGATAATAGATCTCGAAGACTACTTGGGAACCTCTGCAGTAGACCAAAGAGAGGATGTGACGTAGGATGCGTCGTATTACATGTCACACAACTCACTGCCTTTCCTGCCCCTCATACTGGACTGATTCTGGCAAAAACTGCATTAGGTTTCAACACCAAAGTAAAAACAGAAACCCCAAAGCTGCATGAACTTGGATGCTGTGCCATGGTTTCTTTGCGGTGAATGATATGTTTTCGATCCTGGCAAAACAATAAGCCAGATTGTCTTGTTCCTTCTTGTTGGTTAGCAATTCTCTGAGAATATCGCCCCTAGTGAGCAGTTGTAACTGCATGATGCTGACCAGGCTGCTAGGTCCACTTGAGTAAAGTGCAGTGTGAAAGCACTTTATTATATATTCCTCGCCCAGTCAAACCAAGTGCTCCAGGCTGTTCTGTTGTGCTCTAAACTACATTCGGGAATAATGATGGGTCATAACGTCACCAATGTTGAGAGTATATCTGAAGGAGAATGTTGTATGTTTTTTTTTCCCCCCAGTATGAAGTCATTGTATCTTAAATGTAATTCATTCTAGTAAATGATGTCTGTCAATGGGTATCTGACATGTGTCCATTAATATAGTCAGAACAAAGACCATCTATTTTGCATATAAGCCATTTTTCTTGACTTCATGAAAGCCACATTTACATGATTTTTAATTGCTCTTTAAATCAGAATAAAAATGAAATCCGCTTTAAAATGACCTTGTAAACGCCTAATTAAAATGGCCGTTCCGAATTAAACTTGAATCCAAATTAAGTGGCTGTTTTATTCTGATTTTAAATCCAGATTGAATAATTTCTCGATCATGTATGCATTCATTCCGCTTTAAATTTTTTCCGGTCGTTCTGCGCATGCTCGTTCCCTCGTCTCCCTTCTCCTCAGCAGACCAAAGTAAAGTAGTATGCTGGTGTCGAGCTGCTGCTTTACGACATAATCAAAATCAAAGCCAAAATGGTTCTTATGTGGTCTTCCGTGTTCTAGACCAACAAAAGTAATCAGGAACTGGAGTGTTTTGTGTGTGTGAAATTTTTTTTTGTTGGTTTGTTTTGTTTTTTTTCCCCCATTAGACATAAATGAGTCACGTCCCCTCCCTGTCCAATCAGAACTCTTCCCAACCCCCACATTTAAAGTGGAATTAAATAAATGCAATTAAACGTGGTTTTCTTGTAAACCTCAATTCGGAATCACTATTTCCATGTAAACGCAAAGAAGAATACTTGAATTTTGAATTACTTAATTCTTAAAAATTCCCATGTTTCACCATGTATCCGTGGCCAATAATAAGGAAAGATTCTTCTAAGTTCAGCAGGATTCAAGATTAAAAAAAGCACTTAAATTGACCTTGATGTGGGCTTGCAGGTGTGAAACTACAGAAGATACAACACAAATATGTAAAAGGTCACCAAGATGCGTTGGAGACCAAGCTTAGCTACTGAGCTGAATAATTAGTTGTTTATGCTTTCTGACAGATATTAAGCAGCAGGTGCTGTTTTTAATCTGTGTACCTGTCCCTTATGGGTGTCTCCACTTTCTCTGTTTGCAGGCTGGCAGGGGACCAGAGGGCCAAGAGAGACGTGCGTCACGACAGCGACGCCGAGGATGATGATGATGTCAAAAAGGTGAGAGGACAGTTTGTTTGTAGCGCTGTTTATTGTTCTACTTTGAATATCACAGCACACTGAGTTATATTATGAAATGCCTGCCACTTATACAAGATGTGCAAAATGGTCTAATGAAAGACTAAAATGACTTAAACTGGTTTGCTTTTTGTTCTCTTCCCTCAGCCGGCGTTGCAGTCGTCTGTTGTAGCTACCTCCAAGGAGAGAACACGCCGAGATCTCATTCAAGATCAAACTATGGATGAGAAGGGCAAACAGAGGTGGGTCAACACAAACCTTAAAGATGTACAGATATGCATCCTGTGTTTAGGTACAGCTTTGATCCAAGATCAATATAAATAACAGCAGAATCTGCAAAACGGCATTACAAACTGAAATAAAGGAATTAGGTTTGATCTAATTATAATTTCTCTCATATGGTGTCAGAAATCGGCGCATGTTCGGCCTGCTGATGGGAACACTGCAAAAATTCAAGCAAGAGTCCAATGTCTCTACAGAGAAGGTAAAAAAGTAAAGTCCTGTTTGTAAAGCACGTTGCGTTCAAAGTTAAGATCACATTTTAATGTGTGAATAGTGACCTTCAGATGAAACCTTGTTGCTGGACACTGTTTAGTTGGATCGTTGCTTGTCTTTTTTCATGATTCTTTAACAATCGTTTTACAGCAAAAGCGACGTTCAGAAATTGAGCAGAAGCTCGAGGTTCAAGCTGAAGCTGAAAGGAAGAAGGTGGAGAATGAAAAAAGAGAGCTGTTTGAAGAGAGGAGAGCCAAGCAGACAGAGTTGAGACTACTGGAGCAAAAAGTGGAATTAGCTCAGCTGGTAAAATATTTTATTAACCCCCTTTTTATTCCAACAGATCAAGAAGAATGAGTCTGTATATAACTGTATTTCTGTAGCTTTCAGAGTAATGATATTCTTCAGAAGATATCATTTTTTTAGTAATTTTTCTTCAACAGAATAGTTGTAGTTCAGGAACGATAAAGTCAGTTGTGTTACATTAATTTGTGAAGAGGACAGGCCGTGGATTTTTCTTTTTTTTTTTTTCTCCTATATTTTAAGAGTGTCATCTTTCTCCCCTCAAATCACAGCAAGAGGAGTGGACAAGCCATAATAATCGCCTGGTAAAATACATTCGCACAAAGACCAAGCCTCATATCTTCTATATGCCTGGAAAAATGTGCTCCGCAACACAGAAACTCCTCGACGACTCCACCAAGAAACTAAATGGTCAGTCAGTTTCTCATCTTTTAATACTTTAAATTTAAAGAAAGTTTACAAAAATGATCAATGTCTGCTCACGCGGGAAAACATTGAGTCATTTGGAGACGGGTAAATGTCTGTTGATAACTCTGTATTTTTCTTTGGACAGCTGTTTTTGAAGAGAGGTGCGAAGCATTTGCTGAACACCTCAGCAAGATGGAGTCGCGCCCCCGGCGACAGTCAAACCGCGACCAGGATGGCAACACAGCCTCAAGGATGGACCAATCGGCGGAGGGTAAGCCAGCAGGTCAGGTAGCCAAGCTGACAGGTAAAAGGGGTGATACAGAGATGGAGGAAGATGAGGAGGAAGATGAGGAGGAAGAGGAAAGGGAGAAAGAGGGGGATAGAAAGGTGGTGGAGGGGGGTGATGGAGATGAGATGGAGGAAGGGGAGAAGGAAGTGTTGAAGAAAGTAGAAGAGGAGGAGGAGGAACCAATGGCACTGAGTGAAGAGGGCAGTGAGGAGAAGAAGGAAGGAGAGGAGCAGAAGGAGAAAGGAGAGAAGGGGGGAAGTCCAGAGTCAGAGGAGATGGAGGTGGAGCAGGGTGCAGAGAGGGAAGGCAAGAGTAAGAAAGAAGAGGTAGAAACAGACAGTAAGCAGTGGCACACAGACCTTGAAAATAAAAAGATGGAGATCCAGTCATCTGAACCAGCCATAAGCAGCCAAGAACCACCAGACTACAGTCGTCAACCCGAGCCCAGCTTCGCTGTAGGAGAACCAGCCGCGCAGCCTCCTGCAACAGAGGGCGCTTCTCCTACCAAAGAACTCCAAATGGCCTACACTACCCTCACACAGGATTCCTCCAGCCCACCAAGTAATGTTAAAGACTTAAAAATTGAGTCCCAGACAGAGAAAGGAAATTCAGGCGAGGAGGCCCCTCAAAAGCTGCCTGATTCCCAGGAGGTCTGCATCCCCGACCCTGCAAAGGGGGACGAGGACGGTGCCAGAGGAAGGAAGAAGGAAAAGGAACAGAAGAAACGCCGCAGTCACAGTAGCAGCTCCTCCTCTTCCTCCTCTGGCTCCTCCTCCAGCGGAAGTTCGTCATCTTCTTCCGGATCCAGTCGCTCCTCCTCATCCTCATCCTCCTCCTCTTCCTCCTCGTCCAACAGCAGTAGCCGAAGTCGCAGCCCAGACGGCAACAAACGCAAGAGGAGGCCATCCGATAAAGGCAGGGACAAGAAGAAAGGAGAAGAGAGAAGTCACCACAAGAAAGGAGGGAGTAGTGGAGGAGGGAGGGACTCGAAGGGATCAAAGGAGAGGAGAAAAAGGAGGAGCGAGGAAGGGAGGGGCAGGTCTTCCCGGAGTGATAGGGAGCATAAAGATAGAGACAGGAAGGACAAGAGACGGTGATGCGATTTGTCTTCTGTGAGGAGAGTTAAACCTCCAGCTATTTACAACATGACCTAAGTTTTTAAACACATTTCTCCTTAAAACACAATTTTTAATTACTGGAAGTTTTAACATAGGTCGACTTCTCGACATCAAATTTATTGGGAATAACCAAATTAAACCAGAGTAATGGATGGTTATATGCTATCACCTTTTTTCTTTTATTTGGTAAATGTGTGCCGATGTCATTTAATTGGTTTTGTAATTGGACCAAATGGGCCAGACTTGAGAGATGTCTGGATCCCATCTTTCAAAACAGATATTTTGACCTTAGTCTGACATTTGGGGTCAAAAAGGTCCTTTGACACTTTGGAAGAAGCAGTGGTGTTTTTTTGTTTTTTTTGTTGTTGTTTTTCACCTCTTCTGATGGCAAGGCTGGGGTACTGATAGCTGGTAGGAGTGACAATTCATATACAGTAGTTCAGTTGTGACATTGCTGTTAAATCGCCTACATGTCAAGTGTGATTTGCTCAACTGTTGTACTTTAAATGTTTGGGTTTTTTTTTTTTTTTTGTACCAAATCATAATTGCTCAGAATTAAAGGTGAGGTGTTGGCTAAAGTCTGTGTGGAATGTGCTTTTGTTTTAATCTTCTACTGTAATAATCAGTTTAGTGTAGAAAGTAGTTTTCTGCTTATACTGAGTTGAAGATCAGCCTTAAGTGTATGTGCTGAATTATTTGCATTCTGCAACTTAAAATCAAATAGATTAATATTGTCAATAAACACAGAAACCTTGAAACCTTGTTTAGGTCCTTATATCTATTTTCCACACTTCCCAACAGATTTGATGTCAAATAATCAAGATTTTGTGTCAACACCAAGCAATTATCTTAAAAATCAGTTTAATAGACAAAAAGGTAAATCAAATTAAAAGAAAGTTCCACTGGTCTTCAACGAATGACATTCTGCTTTGGCTGTTCAGTTGTATCAGAACAAGCTCAGCCCATAAAACGATTCATTTTACAAATAGAAAAGTCTTGTTCCTGGTCCATCCCTTTAGGATCAACCACGGCATTTATCCCAGTGAGTTTTACAGCTACTTGTGGATTTGTGCAGTCACGATGGTTCAAAGCTTTTCATTTTCCACTGTCATGACCAGCACATGGACCATGTATGGATCAGCCATCATCGAACGGTTCTGCTTCCTCTTCACTCCTGCTGGTCTGCCAGATCGTTCTGCTCAAAATATCTGCAAGATCAACAAATGGAGTTACATTGCATGTAAAATGCACTGTACTTAATTCTATAAGTATAATCAAGTAAAACCCTAATATGACACCAGCCATATGTGCATGACTTAAGCCGGGGTAGTCCAAAGTCAGTCCTCCAGGGCCACTGTCAATGCAGACTTTCACTGTTTCCCTGTTTCAAAACACCTGACACATTAAATAGATCCAATAGCCTATGAAGTTCTGCATAGTTAATTTGAGTTAGGTGTGTTGGAGCTGGAAAACTTGCAGGATTGTGGCCCTCGAGGAACGGAGCTGGACACCCCTGACCTAAGCAGTAAAGACTTAGTGAAGTCACCTGGCAACTAGACAGATGAGTAGGTTGAGGGCAGGCAGTTTCTCATCTTCTTGACTATCCTGGGGAGTCATTTAAAAAACAGATTAGGGTTCACAAATACCATGAAAAGAAAAGAAAAATACTTGCTGTAAATATTTAAAAATAAAAGATCTAACTGTTACAGGACTGGGATAGTTTCAGAGAGAGGATGTCAGTCATTGTTCATCAGCCAAGAAAACTACAGAAGAGGAATACCAGAGTGCTTCGGAGCTGGGCACATCTTCTGGCCAGCTGTCTGATGGAGGAGTGGGCTTCAGGCAGAAGGGGCTTCTCCAAGCAGGCCAACAAAGCATACAACCAGCAACCCTGTTATTAAAATTGACAACTTCACAATACTGTAACAAAATAGCTGTGCGATAAACAAAGCAAGTCTCCATATTTAGTAGTGACGGGTATGCGTTTCTCACACTTAGTTCTAAATTTTAAATCATGAACTTAATGAGAGAACATGAGAGAATAGCTTTCTGTCTATAACATTAATGTGGAACTGGAAAATATGGAGTCACCTAATCCACTCACCAACTGTGGAACAAATTCTTGCTCTTCAAACCAGTTGATAAGGATGTCCAACACTGTCAGTACTGTGCTCTGAAGACCAAGAGAAAAATCCCAATCAAGTTGCTTAACTGGTAAATAGTATTTTTAAGAATGTCAACATAGGGAGGCCACTTGCCTGGTTCAGTCTGCTTACAATGCTTAAGAAGGGAGGAAACCCCACCTAAACACAAACAATGAGATCAATTCTCCAGTAAAGTTTCCAATATTTTATAAGAGCAATACACATATGTAGTCTGATTTCTTATTTTTGTAAAACAAGTAGAATACTGGTAATTCTTATAAAATAAATATTCAAGCTTCTTGGCTTTCACTGATTTGAACCAGGCAAGACTCACTGATATCCTCTGAAGACCACCCCCCAAAATAAAACTGATAATCAAATAGTTATGCAACCTTGCTATAGTCCAGTGCTGGATCTTGATCTGAATCTGTGAGGCAGGATGAAGAGCCCTGGTATACCCTCTCTCCTAAACAAAACCTCTTCCAGCCTTCCTCGTCTGTTAGCCTTGGCTAAAAAGAAGAAAGAAACACCCAAAAAACACTGAAACATTAATTATAAACGTAAACCGATCACCATTTTTATGCCACTGCTCAAATCGAAGGTCACAGACTACTAAGATTAAACAATATGACATTGTGACTTTATGAGATCTCACCATCTTTACATTGTCATCCAGAGTCTGGGTACTCCAGTGTTGCCTGTTCTTTGTGATGCTCTGAAAAGGAAAAAGAAAACAGATTAATTATGGTCAAAGCTCTAATTCTGTTACATGTTAAAACAAACAAGCAATTTCCAGTTAACTACTGGATTTGTTAATGAGATACTCAGTTAAACTGTAACACGGAATTACACATGAATTTGGGCTCTAAAAACATGATTGCCTGAAGACAGACACAGGAAAGATTAATGGAAAGCTTTTTTTTTGTTTGTTTTGTTTTTTGTGTGTGTGTTCCTTACCTGTCTGACTTCAGAAAAGTTACTGACTTGCTGCTGTTGCCAACTTAAGCTGGGGGAGAAACCTACAGGAGCAGCATGGCACTCCGCCACCTGAAACACAACATAATCTATTTCTTTTCTTTTTTCTTTTTTTACATTTTAATAAACAAATCACCTTATTTTACTTAAAGTCAATACATCCATCTTGGGAATGATTTGCCACTGTATTTTTTCCCATTAATATGCTGTAACACAGTCAACCTCTTCAAATAAAATACACAATATGTTATTTACTTACAGATACGTTAACTGTTTGTTTTTTCTTAAGTTTCTTGGGGTCGATTTGAGCAACCACCACGTCTGGACACAATGACGCCTCCAACCTAATGACAGGGAGGTGCATTATTCAACAAAAGCCCAACCTAGATTGGATCGCCCTGCCCGGCTTAATGAAAAGGAGAGGACCCACCAGTGCAAGATACAAAAAGTGCTTTATGAATTGGACAGAAATACTCCTTCGAATTCTATCTTTCCTCAATATTTACAGTATTTTATGCGGCATGTGAAACACATGCTACCTAGATACACAGTCCTGATAGCACGCAGTTTGGGAACTTACTGGACCTGTCGTAGGTACTCTTGGGGGTTCCTCGGTGTTCCACTGAAGTCCAGGTCTTCGTTTCTTTCTCCACACTCCACCGGCAGCAGCTTCGGCATCAACTCCTCCACATCCGACTTCATTTCTAAGGCCTAATGTCAATGTCTAAAATGTAAAATACTGTCGAGCATACATAAAATGCAAATGCTCAAAACAGCTATGTCTTATCAGCTCACACCTACGTTTACAAATTGGGCGCCATCTTGTTTGTACACCCCGAATGATGACGTATTTTTTGTGCGCCAGGTTTGTTCCCATGGTAACAAACGCCATACCTTGTCAGCCTTTTTTCCCCCCGATATAGTACGAAGTCCACAAAAAGTCCACATTTAAACGTACCATAAACACTGAGATTTTTTTTGTTAATTTCACTACGAAATTTAAAATATTAAGTTTTCTTCCTATAGAACGCTTTAGAATAAAATAAAAACCTTTGACCAGGGGCAGATAATGTTTTGTACTACAGGCAGCTTTTGCATGTTAATGATTATCTTCATGCTAGCCGTATATCTTATCTCAGCTACTTCATTTACCATTTAGGTTTCATGACAGCAACAGCACAGAGGCAATGTCCACTTGCCAGCACAACTGTCCAGAGTTATTTCCACCTCATTATGGGAATTTTCTTTTAATATATTCCTGTTAAAACTCCAAAAATGGATTTTTCACGGGGTTATAAATTCCTGTGGATTTTAGGTGCAGCCCTGGTGAGTTTTCCTCAGTTAAATCTGGGACTGTTGTCTGACTTCAAGATCTGTGGAGATTCTGAGTGTGAAAGTAAGTTTGAAATTGTGATCTCCCCATATAATTGTGGTTTTTAATATTATTAAACAGGCTTATTGTCCTATTAAATGTCTGTCATTTTAATTCTAAATCAAAGACCTTCCTATGATAACAATCATCACCTTTTGCCCGTTTCTCTTTGGCCTCGTGTGTATGTGTGTAGGCCTAATGAGCAGAGTGCAAGCCATTAAGGACCACCATAGTAAGGACTGCCTTTTCCTGAGCTTCAAGCGTGGAGAAACCATTTTTGTCTACCACAAACTGACTGGAAAAAGGGAAGACCTCTGGGCAGGCAGTGTATGTCTT
This sequence comes from Melanotaenia boesemani, assembly GCF_017639745.1. Taxonomy (NCBI): domain Eukaryota; kingdom Metazoa; phylum Chordata; class Actinopteri; order Atheriniformes; family Melanotaeniidae; genus Melanotaenia; species Melanotaenia boesemani. Next base: position 8,000,469 of record NC_055701.1, read on the forward strand.
GCATCTTCATTGTTCCCCTTGTCTGTCTTTGTGTACACAATGTACATGTTTGCCCATGCAAATTAAAGAGATAAGCCCTAATTATAATACAGACAACATGGGTTCTGAGTACTGAATGATATCTGTGATGATCTTAAGTTGGTTCACCTAGCTTTAATAAGATTGTCACAAGTCTGCTAAACACACAAACCTGCTTAATTATCATGAGTTAATTCATATGTTAGTCTGTGTGTCTTGACTCCAACTTTGTGGGCCAATGATAATGTCCCGAAATCACAGTAAAACCTAAAAGGGATTGCTAAGAACACATTTTACCATAATCATATCAAAAGCTAAATACTTATGTCATATATGGATAAAAATAAATCGCATAATGGTTATTGTGATTGTTTGTCATCATTTTAAAACACTGAATAAGCACAAACTAACAACAATAACAATAATATATATGTATATTTTTTAAAGTTTCTCATGTCCACCAATTCTCCTCAGTCAAATTCCCTCCATCCGCCAAACTTTACAGAATTGTATGTTTAAGAAAACCAATAAGATGTCCCCATATTTTTTTTAAAGACCTCTTGTTTTCCTTTAATACCTTTAATATAAAAAGTTATGTTTTCTAAAGCTACACAGACAGTTTCTTTAACCATATACCAATATTTGTTCTGTATATATTTTTATATGAAAGTGCAATCATCTGTTTTGTTATATAAGATTCTTTTCTTTTTACCTTAAATTATACTCATTCACCTAGTTTTTATCTGGAGAAAACTCTGATAAATGTGAATGTGTTATCTTTGCTGTCAGATGTAAGCTTTGGAGTGTTGCAATTGATGCTATTACAAAAACAGTAATCGATAAATAATTTGGCACATTTTACTGTATTTGTTGATGTAAGATAACCTAAAACTTTTAAAATGCATCACAAAAACTAGATTATAGACGTTTTTCACCTCTACATGTCATGTGCACCGAGACTGATGCAGTATTAAAAGCACTGACAGGTAATAACAAGTTATTAATACCGCCAAACACCTAAAACCTGCAGAACAGTGGCCCAAGAAGTCCTGAGCTGGTGATCCCAGACCTTGAGCATCAAATGATTTAGCATTTTTAAAAGTTTTATTACTGGTCAGAAGTCTGTCATGCAAAAAGCATGAATGAGGGAAAGACCCTGTATTGTTGTACAAAGCATAATTTATATACATGGATAAAGAGACTTGTGTCCTCTGACCCATTTTAAAGGACAGAATTTGAGAACAGCTCTGATAAAGGATGTCTATCTTTCACAGTGTCATCAAAGCACAAATACTCTTGGGTGACAGTGCAAAAACATAGTGTGCCAATTCAAGGACAGAGCACAGGGAAATCAGATATTCTCATAACACTTTATTTTAACCACATGTTAACTACATTTTAATTTGTATTATGATATTTTTTCTCTTTTTTGTGCTATTTTAATTTGATTTCAGATTGAAAAACAGTTTGGCTATTTTCCAAAGGATGCAGTGCAAGAAGAGCAGGTCTATGCAACTACAGAGAAAGTAGTGGAGACACAGGTAATTATTAGTAACTGATCACCTGTGTTCACACGGTGAATATGAAGAAGTGGTCAGTTGCATTTATGGAGCATTTACTCTCTATATATGTGTCCCTTGCTTTGTTATCTAAGAGTTAATCTCCTTTTTTCCCTGCAGAAATCAGATTTCTTCTGCTTGGATGAGTCGGGGTATCCTATAGACTCGGCTCATCTGGACTTTGATGATGACAGTGATGTTAAAATCCAAATCCAGGAGTCAGAAACCAGTCAAATGACGGCAAGCGCTCACGTCATAGATACTAATGAGCCTGTGATATCTGCGGATGGCTCCAAGGAATTCTTGATAACAGCAGAGAAAGCAGATGAAAACAAAGATGCTGATGACACAAATGGATCTCAAGAGGAAGCACATGGGACTCCAGCAGCTCTGAATGAACAAGGTGGGTCTCCCTCCTCCTCCTGGCTGGGTTCTTCGCCTTTAGGATGGTTAGGTCTGACCAAAGAGGAGCAGCCTGGCCATTTTGCAGAAGGAGAGAGGGAAGACGAAAGGATAGAGACCAAGTCCGAAACATCGCTCACTTCCTCTGTGACAGGATGGCTTGGCTTTGCAGAAAAGGAAAAATCAGAAACTGTCCAAGAAAGTCTTAAAATTAAAGAAACAGCTGATTCATTTGCCTCAACGATGACAGGGTGGCTTGGATTCGGAGTTGAGAAAGAAGTTTATCCACCAAACAATGAGAGACATGAAGGAGAAACAGATGAAGAAAAAGAGCCCACAGAGAAATTTAGGAGTAGGAGGATGTCTTTGGATCTGGAAGGCAGCCAATTACATGAAGAAGAAAACAACGAGATGGGAACATTGGGCTGGTTGGGGAATGGACTGTCAAGCAGGCTGGGGTTTGGCCTGACCAATCAGGATCCAGAAAATGAACCAAGTGGAGGAGAACATAAGACAGAAAAGGAACAGCTGGTGTCCAGTTCTTGGATAGATATGGGGATTGGAAGCATCTTAGGCTTTAGAAAAGATGATATTAAAGCTGAATACAGTAAAGGAAAGGACACAGAAAAGGATGAAACTTTAGAACAACCAGCAGGATTAGCAAATGTAGATGCTAGTCAATCACAGGTTCCAATAACAGATGAGGTAAAGATTGAAACCAGCAATGAAGCAGAGGTGAAAGAACCACTAAAAGACCCAAATGTTCCAGTGACAGCAGCTGTCAGTTATGATAATGAGGTAAATGAGGATACAGAAACTGCAGACAGAATGGAAAGCAGTGTTTTAGATGTTGGAGTTGGACTCAAGGTTGATCATGTAGCCATTTCTGATCACGAAGAGTTTAGGGAAAAACCACAGGCTGTAAGTGGAACGGATCAGAATGTAGACAATGAAGGTGAAGATCATCAGATGCCTAATTCAAGGGATAAAGATAATACCAGGGAGCCAGGTGAGGAAGAAATGAATACTTCAAGTGACAGCCAGGATTTTATAGCACAGTCTGAGTTTAGTTTGGACCTTCACCACAGTTTTGATGAATTAAAGTCAAATTTCACTGGACAATCTGTAGTTATAGACAAGACAGATGGGCATGATCAAACTAGCGGGAGTGTGAATGAGGAAGTGGTCAAAATCTGGGTTGGTAACTTGGTAGAATCCAGTGATATGTCAGTAAAAACTGGTAACGATCATAAAGAAGAGGAAAGTAATGAAGAGACAGACTTACCTCCCAGCATAACTTCCCAAACTCAGACTGAGGAATCAGCAGAAGAGAGGAAAGTCTGTCCAGGTACAGAGGAAACCAGTGCACAGAGTCAGTTTTACTTATCATCAGTTGAGGAAAATAATGAACCTATCCCAACTGAGAATAGTTTCACTCCACCCATAGCTGAACCAAATGATGACAACTCAAATACACCAATTATAAGTGATACAAATGCAGAAACAGAAACCCTTCATAGTGAGTTAGGAAAGGTGGTAGAAACACAATTAATGGAGGGAAGCTCTCAGGAATTTATTAGAAGTATTGAAAACCTGACTGAAAATACTGCAGAGGAGTACAGAGAAACAATCTCCTCAAGTAAAAACACACTAAACATAAGTCATGTTGATGTGTCTTCACATATGGAATACAATGAACAAGGTGTTAGTGAAGCAGAAAATCAGAAGGAAACAGTGAAAGATGAACATGAAGAAACAGAAACACAAGGGTCTGAGGAAGAAAGTTTGAGTGAAAGTGACCTGGAATCAACTCAAACAGAAAGTGGGAAAGTAGAGGATTTAATGTTAGAGGATGAGAATGAAACAAGTAAGGAGAAGAAAAATGAGAAAGTAGACGATTTAAAGGACGAAGACAAGCATAAAGAGGTAAAAGAAGAAGTAAAGGGCAAGGTACAGCAGGATGAAATGGGGGTGATAACAGAAAAGGTGAAGCAAGTGGAGAACTGGGAATTAGAGAAGGAGCAGAATTCAGAAGATTCAAAGGAGGAAGAAATACAAGATTTAAAGGGTAAGGAGGATGAGGAGGGAGTGATTGAATTAAAGGAAGAAGAGGAGGTAAATGAGGTAAAAGAAGAACGACAGCAGGAGGTTGAAAATCAGGCAGAGGAGACGCTAGAGCAAGAAAAGCAGGCCAGAGTGGATGGGTCAGAAGACTTTGAGGAGGCGACTGAAATAGAGATGAAGAAGGAAGGTAAACAGGTGCAGGTGGAAAAGATTCAGAGTGACATCAGTGAATCAGGATTGGAGAGCAACGAGAATGTACTACCACATGATTACAGCATTAGATCATTCACTGGAACAGCCACACACACTGAAAGCCCACAGGTGGAAGAAGAGAAGGGAGATGAGACCAAAGAAGAGCAAGTGGTGGAAGAAGAAAAGGTTGTAGATAAGCAGCAGGATAAGCATGCTGAGGATTACACAGACTCTGATGAAAAAACATCAAATGTTGCCATCAAAAGGAATGATGACCCTGGAGAGCAAATGAGGGAAACTGATAGTAAAACAGTTGGAAGTGAATCCCACAGCAATGAAGGAGATTTTTCAGTTTCACCTTATGACCCTGATGAGACTAGCTTAGGATCATCATTCAATGAAACAGCCACACAGACAAAAAGCCCACAGACGGAGGAAGAAAGGGGAAAAGAGAAAAAGACTAAAGAAGAGGATGTAGAAGATAAAATGGAGGGGCAGGAGATTGTAGATAAGCAACAGATGATGCATGCTGAGGATGACAGCCTTAAATGTTTGAACGAACATTGTGGTCAAGATGGCGAAGAGAGGGCATTGACAGAAGGAGATGGAGGAGGGACAGATAAAAGATCAGATTCAGCAGGTGAAGGAACAACATGGAGAGGAGAGAAAATGGATCATGCAGACCAGACAGGAGAAAGGCAAATCTTAGACTCTGATGATCCAGCATCAAGTGATACTCTTAACACAAACAATGATTCTGAAATGCAAAGTAGAAAAACTGATGGTGAAACAGTTGGAAGCGAGTCCCACATCGATGGAGGAGAACTTTCAGTTCTACCTTCTGACCCTGTTTTAAGTCATGCTGTGACATCTAAGCAAACTGCCCCACATTTGTCTGAAGTTCTTACTGAGTCTACACATCTACCTGGAACATCCGGGGCTGAAGGTGGAGGAGCTTTTAGTGTTTTCAAAAATGCTTTTGGCTTTTTCGGCCAAACACCCATCACAGAATCTAAGGAGTCAACGCAATCAGCTCAGAGTCTCGACACTGATTCAGGTGAAACATCACAGCTGATTCCTGAACAAGAACTGGATTCAACCACTGATTCACACCAGGATGAAGAAGTGTACACAGCGTCTCCCACGGAGCAACCACAGCCTCATCCCCCCTCTGCTGAAAACATACCTCATACTGAACCTACATTCATACCAGCACACCTCCAAACAAATACTATCACCAAACATTATAAAAACCTTCTCACCATCATGAGTGTGGATGAGACAGCTGTTTTGCTGGAATTTTTGGGAAGACACAAGCTGCAGTTTTTAGATTACATTTTGGCTAGTTCAGATGCCATGATTGAAAACCGTGATGATGATCAGTCTATAATGTCAGATATAGAAGCACTTCTGCATCACCACAGAGATACACTGATCGCTCCCAGACTGACTGATGCACCGCAGGAGGACAAAAAAAAGACCAGAACGCTAATTGCACTTCAGAAGTTGGAAAAGTTATTGAAAACAGTGAAAGAGACTTTCAACACAGGAATATCAGATGTCAGTAATCATCAAGGTATTTTTAGTCTCTCTTGCCTTAACCATCATGGCCTATATTAATCATACTTTGATCTAACATAGTGTGCCAGTTCAGGATCTTTTTTTTTTCCTATTGTTACTCAAAATGTATGTATGCGTTTTCTTGTCCAATGCAGCTCAGCCCAGCTGTACCAGCTCGTCGTGCATAATGCAAGACAAATCTAAGGACGATTCAGCTGTAACCAAGGATAACAACATCCACAGACATGAGCACATGACAGGGGAGAAGGCTCAAGTGGGTGGCACAGTTAAAGAAAGAGATTCTGTGGATGAAGAAAGAAGAAATAAGGGAAGTGAAAAAGACGGAGCATCCTTTCCTCACATTCAGCCAGGATCACTACAGCCACAGGAAGGTATGGATTACCAGAGTGTTTGATAATCAGTCACAATATAAATATGCAACACACAACTTCACAACCTGGATAGCATGGCAAAGACATCATTTAACATTTTTTTTACACTTATATCTTACAATATACCAAGATAAAATATTTGAATTTTGTGTGAGTACCATTGTGGCAAAAGTGTAAAGTTTAAGTTTAAGTTTATGTGTGACTAACTCCAGGGGTAATGAAGCAAATTTTGGACTTGACTCATCAGATGGCTGAACACTTCACTATCCACGCTCACACAGTGAAGGGTGTCCTTGTATGGCTTATTGTACAGGTAAGAGCTGAGAGTAGATTTTATAACTCACCAATAGAATGTACATTTTATTTGTCTGGCATATGATGTCTATTTACAGTATGTTAAGTTGTTTGTATGATTCCCCATGGAAATATGTCTTCAACACCACATAAACTTGAGGTTAACTATTCCACATCCTTGGGGCTGGGACAACCAATATGTTAATGTGCTTACAACAAGAAAAAAATGACCAGGCTTCATGTTGTTTTATGGTTCATGTTGAACCAGTTTAAACATGCTTTAAGAAAAAATATTTGATTTACAATTAAAACCTCATGGATGCTACTGTTTGCTGGACTGACCAAAAGCTATGCTCAGCTACTGTGGTGTGTGGTTCTTTAAGACATTGCATTTGTGAAATGTTGATCTGACTCTCCCCTAAGCATTCAGGTTTGCCTTCGTCTCAGTTGACAGGATGGTTTAGCACTGTCGCCATACCTCACATTTCAGTCTACTATACTCTAAGCCAGCTGGCTGTTATTACAGCTGAGAGGCAAAGTGGTTTAGATGTTGTCAGGGGGCAAGTGAATTATAATTTCAGATGGAGGAAAACGAAGCCAGGACGGTGAGTATAAAATTTGGAGACAAGGTGTGAATTTTGCTGTCAGTCTGACTCAAGACGTCACCTGTGTCCTACTTCGACTAGTCTGACGTTAGTCACTTGTTGTAACTCAAAGCCTGTATGGCCGTAAACTGTTTGCGAAATAGTGTATTTTGGAAACATGTTTGTAAATGTATGTGACTTAGCTGGAAGGTCATGGAGATAGTTAAAGAAACCAAACAAACAACAACATAAAACTTTCGATTTAGTGACACCTGTTTCCCCTGGTGTCACTTCTAAAGCTCTCCGATGTGCCAGTGTGGCGTCTTACAATTGGTGACGTTGCGGTCAAGCCATTTACAACAACGGGGGCGTTATAGTATTTTTGTGAACAACTGAGTCCACAAAACAATCTAGTTTTGTCGTTTTTTTTTCTTTCATATGTATATTTTTTGCATTATTATTAAATCTACGTCTGCTTTCGTTCTACGTGCTTGTCACATTAAGGTTACATTTAGTATTAACGGTTCAGTATTTTTTTGTTTCCCTCCTACGTGCCGCAGGACGTGGAGTGTTCCTGAGCGTCAGTGTTGTGAATAGGATGTGAAATTGCCGTTAACCCGGCTGACAGCTCCACTTTCTAGTTGGTTAAAATAAAATAATTATCGAGTTTTAAACTAAATTAAATAATAAGGACATGGCGGAACATACAGCAAGTGATCAGTTGGCCAGCAAAGCGGTGGACTTCCAGACGACGGCACAGGCTTACTACAGTATCGCCGTGGAGAAAGTGAAGGATGTACGTTATGTGGCAGGTTTCGTTAGCATTTCCCCATTAGCAGCTATAGCCGAAATAACCTAAAAGGCTGTCATATGATAGAAAACACGTTGATATTTCAGTCGATGTAACTACATCTTATAGTTTTCCCTGTAGTTTTCGACTACATGTGGGTTGTGGCAGAAATGCTTGTCAAAAGTGTATTTATATTTTATGTTGTATATTTAAACGTGTTTATGACTGTTAGCATAGTTAGCTGCTGATTATCACTAACACCACTCTTTAATTTGAAATTCGGCTGTGCTGATTTTATTATTATAAGGGAAAAAATAAAAGTTGTAGTTAATTTGTGCCACTGTGGTAGCATTTCAGTCTTCAGTTTGTTGTCAAAACAGCTGCTTTTGTAAACAGTAGATACTAGTATTTTAAGAAGGTTAGTGGTAATAATTAGGTGAAACTTTGAGATTCAAGGGGAGAAATGCAATTACGATAGTGTTTTGGGCATTTTGGTAAACGAAAGTTTTTCTACCTGCTGGAGCATCATCTGTTTTAAAACTGTCTCGTGAAATTTCCAGATGTTCTCCCAGGTTAAGTCTAGCTGAATGAATTCCATTTTCAATATTTTGAGCATTTATTTAAAGAAGTTATATATTTATTAAGCGGATGGGTCCATTTCTATTGAACATGTGATAGGTAGGACTAGTTTGCATGAAATTCACAACAGTACTATGCTTAGTCTAATGACAACAGTAGAGTCAGTTAATAGTTCAAAGATGTCCATACAAAGCAGCCACAAAAATGATTATTTTGTTTCTTCATTTAGGTTGTTTCTTCACTACCTGATGATATAAGACCAGGGCCAGACCTGTATGGTGTACCATGGGAACCAGTCATCATTGCTAGTTTGTTGGGGCTGTTGACAGTCATGCTGTTCACCTGTAGATGTTATAGCTCTGTGAGTGCACAACCATGTATTTTCACATCAACATTACAGTGATTATATATATATATATATATATATATATATATATATATATATGTGTGTGTGTGTGTGTGTGTGTGTGTGTGTGTGTGTATATATATATTGGTTAAAATGTCATCATAAAAACACTTGATGGGCCTTTTTTTTAACAATGAGTCACTTCTAGTGCTTTTTAACTGTTTTCTCTTTTTATTCCTCACAGATTAAAAGCAGAATGTATAGAAGTAAGTTTTCATACATGCACTATGTTATCACAGCTTTATGAATAAAAGTGGTAGTATTCTATGAGCTCTGTTTTCTCTTTTTTCCTTAGGTAAAGAGAGGTGGATGGCTGAACAGGTTGCACAGCTGCTGGATGAGAAGTGTAAAGTTCTGGAGACTCTCAGTCAGTGTCAACAAGAGGCAAGTTGTTTTTTTTAGTAAATGCTGAATGAGTTGTAGCTCAAGACATAACTGGTCTCATTATACTAAGCCCTTAAATAGTTGGTCATATTTGTATAGCATGTTTCTAAAGTTTTAAAAGCATGAAAATCATGTTATCTAAAAAGCAACGCTGTTTTTCTACACAAAAGTTACACATAATCCTTAACTTAAATTAGAATATGAATGAAATACATTATTGTTAATGTTGTTATTGTGATTACTGTTTTGTGATAATTCTTTCTTCATTATGTGCCATTTGCAGTATGATGACTTGGAGAGTTCACTGAAGGACAGTGGTGTGCTGGCCCAGACTCAAAAGACAGAACATCTGGAGGTAATGCAGAAAAAACAAAGACTTGAAAAGCTATTTAGAAATGTGTGAAACAATATCACTCTTTTTCTTTGTTTTGAGTTCACAGAGCTGGGTGGTTTTAACATTGAGTTAGTTATTAATTTATCTTAAGGTTGACTTTCCAGTTAAATTGCATCAAACATGTTTATAGGTATTTTCTGGATTTTCGCATAACTGCATGATTTAGTTGTTTATTTTTTCAGCAGACAATGCCAAATGTAGAATTTGTAAAACTGTGAGACAGAAATCTACAGTGCAGCAGGAAAAACCCTCTAAATCATTTGACCAGAACTTGTAGCACCACCCAGTTTACAGACAAGGATTTTGATGATGATGATTCTGTGACTCACTTGTTGAAGCTGTAGTAGTTACAGGTCTAAATGTAAATATTTAAGAGGTGTGCTTTTGGTACAGGGATTAAAGTTTTAGCAGGATTAAAAAGTTGATAATTTGGAGTTTTTCTGGATGCATTGGCACTGCAAATGGGGAGGATGTATATCCAATGTAAACAAGATTAAATGGCAGATTTTAACATCATCATTTTGGAAGATCTGCATGATTTTGCAACTAGTTATGATTGGTGCATTGATAATAATAGTAGCTTTTGGTTTGTGGGTCAGATCAACCCAGTAAAATCACCTGAGAAATGTTTAGGTGGAGAGTGAGCTCCTCAGCTGAGGTCAAGTCTAAAATAGCTGGTCATCCCTGGGTGTGTGTGTTTGCTTCCTGTTTGCTTTTAAAAGAACAGAAAATATTCAATGAATTAAATTAAAATTGATCCAACTCATTTAAGGATTTCTTTGCATTTTTAGGCACTTGGCAGCTACTAATTATTCTGAATATTAAGGAACAAGTAGGACAGTAGCAACACTAAAATCATTTAAACACTGGATATGATGGAGACATATAAATATCCTGCATGTTAGTAATACAGTTGTGTTGAAACCTGCAATGTCTTGGGACTTTGGTCCACCAAATAGGCTACGTTCACACTGCAAGTCTTTATGCTCAAATCTGATTTTTTTTTTTTTTGTTATTGTTCACATTATAATTTCAATGTGACGTTCATCACGCTGAAGTGTGAACGGTATGTGGCCCTGAAGTGACACACATTTGAAGAGGATAACAACGTAGCGTAGTATTATTGGGTGTAATGGCAGCATCACGTCTGTTTATCATTTTGGAAGTACTTTCCCGCTCTGATACAATAAAATTATGCCCAATTAATGAATGAAAGAAGGAGACTGAGATAAAGGAGAGCACAAATATTAACTACGGCTTTTTGTGGAGCAGTTGCTCCTACTTCAGTACAGAGACATGCAGCCGAGTTTGTCCGTGCAGAGTCCTGCACGGGTCCAATTTTAGCAACCTGCGCCCATCCAAACCTGCTAGGATGATTACCAATGCTGACCCGTGGGTATCGTCCAGAGAAATCTGGACCCGACCCGAGAATGTAGGATATAAAATGCGACCTGACACGCACGTTAACACATTGTAATTGTAAACAACCCCCCTTTCCCTCCCTTCATTGCATTACTTTTCTTAATTCATTCCTTTATTTAAAGTGATGGTGTTTTGTTGTTGTTTTCATTTACAATAAAGAAACAGAAAAGACAACAACATAGTAAATATTGTGAAACAGCAGAATTGTGATGTAACTTCTTGGACATCAGATGAAATGCGACATGACCATTGACACTGAGGACTTTTCCACACAGATTGGAAACGTATCTAGAACCGCATATGAAAATGGCCTGGGTCAGATTTTTAAAAAAAAAATCAGATTTGTGCTGTTAAGGCTGTCATTAAAAATCCAATATGAGTCACATATGGGCAAAAAATCTGAGTTGAGCTACAGTAGGAACTGAGCCTATGATCGTGGAGCTATCATAGCATAAGACAAAATATTTTTTATTAATCTTCATGCTGCATTAAGGTAACTGTATGTATTTGCACATTATAATCGAGGAAGTACTACATTTTATGGGACTAAAAGAGCTGGATTTATGTGCCATAGTACTTTTTGATACTTACTCTCTTCAGCATCCATATATACACCCTGATCACCAATTCTGGGGATGTGTGATCAAATTCAGCTACATTATTAAATTCCCAAGTAGGTTTGAATTGCCAAACAAAGCAGATTAGCTGATCCTGGTTCATCCATTCCTGTTATATAGATGTTACCTAACCTGTTTTTTTCTTGTTTTTTTCCTTGTTTTCTTTTTAAAGTTTTCTTATCGTCTTTTCAATTGCAGATTAAAGCAAGACAATTGGAAAAGGCTAAAATAGAACTGGGAAGTGATCTGGAGCAACTTAAAAATCAATTGGACCAGCAGAAAGAACATAGGCAGGAGCAAGAAAGGAGGGTAGGTGTAAACACAACACTGTCAAACACACTGAGAAAATCTAGTTTATTGTGCTGACAAGAACTATAGTGATATAATATTGGTATTAAATACATTTACTTTAAATTCCTGGATCTCCTTCCAGATAGCTGTGCTGGAGGAGAGCATGAAAGCCTTTGAAGAGGAAACAAAAGACCTGCAGTCACAAGAAGAGCAGGTGCAGCCCTTGATTACCTCTTACCTATTGTTCCTCATTTGCAACATTTCTTGCTTGTCCTCTCCTATTTGTTGCTTCTTTTCCCATTTGCTCTGTCCCTTAATTACATTGTTTCTGCTGTTCTGTCTCTAGGCACAAACCACTTTAAAGATATACAGTATGAACAGCGAAAGATTACAGAGAAATCTGGAAACAGCAGGAGAGGAGAACACAGTGCTACAGGAAAGCAATGCTCATGTAAGATGCTGTATACACATATAAATACTGTTTTTGTAGATTTCAGTCATTTTGCTTCTCTATGATTCTCTAGGTTTTTAAACTCCTGATTCTTATGCCATATTCAAAGTATCTAAGTTCATTTGCACCATATTCCTGCACTGCATTGTCACAGTTTGACCCTGCATGTTCTGTATGTATATGCCTTCATTACTTGTACCATTATTTATCTCTCTGTCAATCTCTTTATCTACAGTTGAAGCAGCAGGTGGAGGGATGGGCAGAAAGAGTGAGTGAGTTAGAGGCAGAGATGCAAAGATGTGAGCTTGCCCACACTGGTATGCTGCAGGATGTTGCTAACAAGGATGAACGCATTATGGTATGATTGCTTCTTCCATTAGTTATAATATATTGTACCCAGTTGCTTTAAAACCTGGCCTCGGAGCCAAGTAATGCCTGAAAAACCCAGTTAGTATTCGAAATGTGTAAATATTTGTATGCCTCCAGTTCCTGACGGACCGGCTGCTGAGGATTAAAGCTTGGGATTCAGATATGGAGGATAAGGAAAATGAGGAAGGTGGAGAGAAGGAGGCAACCAATGGGACAACAGAAAAAGAAGGGAGTGGAAAAAGGGACCTAACAGAAGCACATCTCCAGAAAGTCCAGAAACTCATTTATGCTGCTAAGGTATAAAAATACTTGAGTACTAATACACAAATATTAAGTACATCCTAATTTACTCTATTTCACTTGTGGGTCCTTAAGAGAAAATGAGCTATTTTCATTATGACTAGGGTTTAATGATTGTAAATTTAAAAAAAAAGGAAGAAATAATTTTATATTACAGACTATATATTTGACTGATTACAACACCAGCGTACGTTGTTGGTACACTTTAGCCTCTGATATGCTGTCTGTAAATGTTTGTAGCTGAATGCAGACCTCAAATCAGTGGATGAAGATAAAGACAGAGTATTTGCCAAATTGAATGATGAAGTCAGTGCCAAAGAAGACCTACAAGGTAGGTTAACTGTACACTGAAATCTGTTTATATCAAGGTTATAATTCAGAAGTAAGAACCAAAGTGGTCAGGTCAGACAACAGTTCACTTAACTGATGCATTTTTCATCAAATCGCAACTCATAAACAGCAACTGATGGAGAAATTATATGTTTCTGGCTTTGGTGTAATTTTTGTTTTTTTTTTCAAGTGGGCATTAAGGAAATGGAGAAAGAGAAGCTATCACTACAGGCTGACCGTGAGCATTACTCTGATCAGGTAGCCGACCTCAGCTGTTACTGTGATATTTATCTTGATCTTGTGCAATGTTTGTTTTCCTTTGTATGAATCCAGTTACTGTGTTCAGGTTCAACGATTACAACAGAAACTCCAGATTATAACAGAAATGTACCAGGAGAAAGAGCTCAAGCTGCACAGGTACAGACTCACAAATAAAAGCACATGTTAGAATAAGTTGTATAAATAATGATTAACATTTGTTTTTTGTAGAATGCTGACGGAGGAAGAAAAGGAGCGACTCCAGAAAGAAGAGAAGTTGCATAAAGCAGACAAAAACATTGCAATGGCTATGGAAGAACTGAACAACTATAGGTAGCTGCTATTTCTTCAGTATTTTTAGAAATGCATTAAGAGCATGCAATATTCTGAAAGCATTTGTGACTATCTCCTCCACACATATTTTTACTTCTGCTTTATTTCAGGCAACGAGCAGAAGAAATGGAGGAGGAACTGGATAAAACCAGACAGTCTTACCAAACTCAGATATCAGCACATGAGAAGAAGGCTCATAATAACTGGGTTAGTAAAAGCTGACATGGCTGGGGTTTGACCATTGTTGATACCCAAACAGTTGTTTTGGTGTTTGTTTTTGTTTTTTTTGTTACACTGACAGAAGGTTGACCATGTCTGTGTCTTTTAAAATACATCATACTCTGTTTCTGATGTTTCCAGCTGGCAGCCCGAGCAGCGGAGAGAGAATTGTCAGACATCAGAAGATTAAATGGCCAGCTCAGACAGAAGTAAGCATAATGTTAAGAGTTTGCATGAAGGAGGAAAAATAATTACAACACTGTATTTCTTAAGCTTTGTTGCATCTTTTTAGTTTATTATTCACATGCAATATATTATGGGTTTAATGTTGGTGATTGAAAGGCTGCTTGTTTAAATAGTTTTACTGATGGTGCCTGATGGAACTACAGTAATGTGCTAAATTTCTTATCACCCATAGGCAAATTAAGGGGAAAAAATAAGACATTTGAACTGTTAATTTTACTCTGTGGCACAAGTTAAAAGATTTTGTGTATTCAGAGAAGTGTCACAGTGCTTTGAGTTATAGGCAATTGCCACCTAATTGTATGTGCCTGTTGAGCACACAGATAAAACAAAGATCAACAGCCAAATGCACCAATGAACAGGTGCATCCAGGGAAAAGGAGCCACCCATTTGGCACACCTCTAAGCAAAAGACAAAATTAATGCTGAAGCTAAACCAAGGTGCTGTCACAGCCAGATCAAGGCTAAGTTGAAGATTCTGTACAGACAGAAGGAAAATAAAGAAGAAAAAACTGCCACCCTGAGAAAACACTGTAAATAAAGAGTGCACATTGACTTATCTTAGCAAGCTACCACATGCAGCCTGGTCAGATGTGTTTTCCTAACTTGTTTGTACAGTGAGCAGTTCAGAAATTGTAAATCACCTAAAGCTCACCTTCAGTTCACCTGAGAATGGGTGCAAATTTTCCAACTGAGTAGAAAACATTGTTTTCACTAAGGTGCCTAGCCCAGTGTTAGTGATGTGATGCCTGGCCATCTTACAAGATATTTTGTAAAGTTTTTATTAATTCAACAGCCTTGGTTTCAGTCATTTGATTCCAAACTAAAGATCAGAAAGATTTCACATTGTTCACTAAATTATGTCCATGTCGATCATAAAAATGGTAGTCGATAACTATTGTTCATCATTTCACAGTTTGTTACAAAGTAAATAATAACTTAAATATAAATGTTATACAACCTCATGTCTTGCACTATTCTAATTTCTGACATTGAATCCCCATGAACCTTCAACTGTGCAAATCTTTTAATTTGGTGGTTCTATAAATGACTTATTACATATCTAACATTACACAGTACTATAGAGTATATTACATGGTAATAACTAGAAATGTATTTGTCTTAATCTAACTTTATGTTTACAGACTCACAGACACACAATTTAAACTGGACTCCCTTGACAAAGATCCATATGCCTTGAACAGCCTTGCTAGACCTCTGCCTTTCCGAGGTAAACAAACAAACATACAGTAAATTATCAGTTTTTATGTACACATAAATGTGTCCTAAGTTGTCAGATTTTCATCTAAATTCAGTGAACAAATGGAATAATTTTTAAAAACCCTATTTGTATTCTTTTTCTGCAGCTTTGTAATACTTTGTAATAATGACATTAGCAAAGATAATTTATCATGACTATAAATAATTTCTAAATTCAGTTCTAATCTGCTGCCACCAGTAAAGCTTGCTTTAGGTTGCTGCTTAAGGCAGTGGATATTTTTTCATTTTCTTTGGTTCATTAAGTGAAAACAATGACTAATAAATATTAAAACATGGGTTAGCTTAAGCACATTTTGTTGTCTGTGTTTGCAACTTGCTAACAGCCTTTTTTTTAACTGGCTCTGTGCTTAAAATCCTGAAAAATGAAATATGACAGACTTTCTTATCTACTTTTCCTTCATCCTTAGCTGAAAGGTCACCATATGGCCCCTCACCTTTGGGACGGCCCTCTTCTGAAACCAGACCTTTCCTCTCACCTCCTACTTTGACGGATGGGCCACCTGCTAGACTGTCTCCAAGAGGTTAGAAGTCCATGAATATACAGTAGTTATCTACAGATAGACAGCAACCCCTAGAATGATGTTTAAAAAAAACCAAAACAACATTATAATTTTTTCTCATATACTTTTGGGACCCTCACAGAACATCAGTTACATCTATGATCTGCAAACCACTTTCAGTACCAGAAGGCTTTGCTGATTGACATTTGCAACCTTTTCGTTTTGCTGCAAACTTCATACAAACACATGCAACATGTTGGTGATGACAGCTGCCCATAGCATGATGAGCTGTAGATGATACATGTTGTAGCATGTTCTGTTGGCATGTCATATGCAATATAAAATGTTCAGAGGGTATCAAGCAAAATATGATGCTATATGTTGGAGCTTTTCGGTTCATTCTTAGGGACTTAACATGTTCATACCTTGTTTGTCACTATCCTCTAATCACACTATTCTGGCCTAGATCTCTTTGGGCTCTTGGTTCTTTGACTTATTGGCTTTCTTTCCTTTTTTTTTCCCTCTCCACTTCTGCCCGGTCTATCACTTGAACATCGTCAATCTTCTCGTCCTTTTTCCTTTGGACCATCTTATTTTCGTTGCTCCTTTCCTCCCTAGTGTTTCGTGGTCCAGGGGAACCCCCAAGTGGCCAAGGAGAAATGGAGCGCAGCGGAGGTCCCCATTCAGACAGTGGTTCAATCTCTCCTACATGGGAGAGAGATCGTAGGGGTCCCCCACCGGGACCCCCTGGGCCTGCAGGACCCCCAGGTGTGTGTAAAATTCAGGGGGAAAAAAGAATTCTAGAATTATACTATTGTCTTAAATGATAAAAGCTGAATTCAGTTTTACCACAAACTGAACAGGTAAGTCCACAAGAGTTTGAAACAGATTTTTCCTTTGTGTAAAAACAACAGTTTTACAGAACTCCCTTTACTTGAGGCAGGTTTATTTGTATAGCACATTTAATTTACAAGACCATTCAAAATTTACACAAAACAAAAACATTAAAGCAAGGTGCAGAAAAAATACAAGTGTATTAGAAAAACAAAGATTAAAAAAGATAAAATTGATTACCTAAAAACAGAAAAAAAAGCTCAGATGAAGTAAACTGCATGCTCCCATCACCAGAACTGACCTCTGTTTGCAGGGATGATAACAAACAGCTCTCTTCTGGGTGATCCATTCCATATCAAAGAAAGAATCAGCCTTCAGACTGAACCAAAGAACATTTATTTCTATCAGTCTTCAGACTGAAGTGAAGATGTTTGCATGTGTCACAGTTGCATCATTAACCATTCATTAAGTAAGCCACTGTTGCTCGTTGTGCATGTGCACCTTGATTGTGTTGAGTTCCGTTGTTCTCTGGTGGTCTGATCTTTTTTATAGGGGCATTGGGTTAAAGCCCTAAATGCACATTTGTAACTTTTAACAGCAACTCTGTTTGCTGTTCCAGGACAATTAGTATTGGGCCATACATGGACTTAAACAACCCTAAATAAAAGAATTTAGAGAGATGAGGGCATGCAGCTGTTGATACAGTTAAAAAATAGAAGCACTCAGAGTGCAGACCTCCGCCAAGCCATTTTAATTTTTTTTGTTGATGATTGTGGGCATATTGTTTTTTTTTAGTTAGAAGCTCTAATGGGAAAATTATCCCTATCTCCCCATATCAAAGAATCATTAAAAAAAAAAAAAAAATCCTGGATCCAGGCGATGATCTGGATCAAGCTCAAAATCTGAAATTTCTGAAAATTTAATCAAAATCTGTCCATAACCTTTTGTAGTTATATTGTTAACAGAACTGTGGTTAAATATGAGTATGTGCAAAATCCTGTTTATCTTATGACATCTTTTAAATAGAAATCCAACCAAATAAAAAATAAACTAGCTGGAGAATCAGCAACATTGTGGAAAAGACATGTAAAGTGATGTAACATTGTGTCTCGGTGGTAGAAAAGTATAGAAAAAAAGGAAAATGATGGCCCTAAATTTTACCAGATCTGAATTAGCCTTAGCATTTCACCAGCACCAGGCTCTGTTAAAGGGCATCTGAAAACACAGTTTGCACATTTTATTTTGTATCTACATTTCCATCTAAAATAGCAGTGTCTTGCTTCACTCATTTATTATTTTAATTTCTTGTCTACCAAACTTAAAAGCAAGGCAAATTTTTTTGTTTGGCACATTTCATTTACAAGATTCAAAATGCTTTACACAAAACAAAAACATTACAGCAAGGTGCAGAAAATAAATACAAGTGTATTAGAAAAACAAAGATTAAAAAAGATTAAATTGATTACATAAAAACAGAAAGGAAAAAAAGCTCAAATGATTTCAGCGTAAAAGAACCAGAACTTACTTTAGTAAGTCAAACTTTACAGTGAGTCCTAAATGTCCCACTTTTAATTACAGCAACCTCCAAAAATATTACCATCACACCACAGATTAGAACTTTGTTGGGCTTATGGAATATATGGAATATCTTTTTATGTACTCCTTCAGGCTATATGTTTCCGGAACCAGGGGGCCCCATGTTTGGGAGACCTCCACCAGGACCTCTGTGTCCTTTGCCTCCTCCTGGCTCACTCCCACCAGGTCCTCTCCATCCAAGAGGTCTCCCTCCAGGAGTTCCTCACCCAGTGGAGATGGCAGGTAATTCTCAACTCATTTATTGAAATGAAAAAACTGCATGTATCCCTTATTGAAACATGAAATGTTTGTCTTTGCAGATGGCTCATTCAGAGATAACAGCTTTGGACCTGGTGATCAGGAGCCCAGAGTGGTAAGTGTCTCCTGGTGTGATTACTGCGTGTGTAGATATGGATTCTAGTCCAGCCTGTTTTATTAGATTTTATCTGTCTGTC
This sequence comes from Melanotaenia boesemani, assembly GCF_017639745.1. Taxonomy (NCBI): domain Eukaryota; kingdom Metazoa; phylum Chordata; class Actinopteri; order Atheriniformes; family Melanotaeniidae; genus Melanotaenia; species Melanotaenia boesemani. Next base: position 8,019,564 of record NC_055701.1, read on the forward strand.
ACTAGTCCGGTCCTGGTGACCAGAGGACTTCCCCTGAGTCAGATCCAAGGATGGGTGCCCCACCTCCTCCTGGCCCCCCAAGGGGCCCCATAGATGGTCCCTTTCCTCGCAGATCCCCTTATGGACCCCCACCCCCTCCAGATTTCTACCCTCCTAGGGGGCCGGGAGGTCCTCCCATGATGCCCAGTAAGATGTTGCAGTCATCTTTGGAGGTTATATAATATCTCCAGATAGCAGCAGTGTAAACTGAACTCCTCTCTTTTCTTTCCCTCCAGTGTGGGCTCCACCTCCTCCAGGAATGATATTCCCTCCTCGCTTCCCTCCCGGTGGACCTCCTCTTCCTCCTGCACATCATCATAACATGACTTCCTACGGTCCCCCCATGGGGCTTCCTCCTCATGATGGTCTCCCACCCCCTTCTATGGGCCCACCCCCTCCTCAGCAGTCCCTCCCTTCACAACCACATAGTCAGTCGCCAGGGCAAAATATACCCTCGCCTGAAGACGCCATATGAGCCTGACAGAGTATCGACATGAGCTGTGAGATGACACATTTCTGATTTAAAATTGCACTCAGTGGTAGGTGAAGGTGGATAATTTCCCCCTTTAACATCTATTTATACACCAGGAGGGTGTATTTAATGTAAGGTGTTAGTGGGGAAATATCAGTCTCCATTAGGTGGTTTTATTGCTTTTTATCTGCCTCTGCTCAATTCCTTCTAATCACGTCCTTTTTTCCTTATTTCTGTCTTTCTCATTTTAATTCCCCCTCTCTTTGCCCCATCACCATCTAGCATAGGTTGTTTATCTTGGCGACAGCAGTTAGGCTCTTGCTTAGTTGCAACCTAAACTGTACATGTGTATGTGAGAACACTGCATCATGAGCCAGAAACAGCTTGTTTGGTAGACTAAGGCAGAAAGCTTGTTCTAATTTGGTCTTTATAGAGGGACAAGATGTCAGGAGTATGACCACATATGTCAGAATTTCAGCCTGGTAGACAAATGTCACCTGTGACAGGGTATGAAGGCAGAAATATATATTTAAGCTTCAAATAGGCCGTTTTGTTGTGTAATAATCTTAAAAATTTTGTCATTTAGCATTTGTAGCATTGTTTACATTGATTTGACACTTTAATCAGATCGCAGGTGTCGTTTTAACCTTGACTGAATGGAGTTGATCTTAAACTGAATATTCCTGAGGTCAGATGAGGGGGGAGGGGTTCTTAAAATCTTATCAAAAAACTTTTTCTGACTTCTTTTTGAGATTCAGCAGACTTGCCTTCATCAGCAAAGTTAATCCTTCAAACCAAGAGCAGCAATGAAACTGTGCTTCTAAGCCTGTTACAGTGACTTACATGCAGCCATGGCTTGAAAACAGTGGCTCATAATAGCTGCTTGTGTTCTCTGACAGTGAGCTGTGACTTGGTCTGGCGGTCACGGAGTGGTGAATTAAATGGACTCACTGGAAGAGTGGCTTCCTTCAGAGCCCAAGAAATGAGATCTTTGTGAATTTTGTAAAAAGGTAATTATTGATAGATGAATAAAGACTCAATGTCTCCATAGTACACTGATGTAATAATGTAAAGTGTTTTGTGCAGAGTTGCATTTCAAAAACTCATCAGTGGAGAAAGAAAACATTGACTTGCAATTATAATAAAATACTGTGTATATGACAAACAATGGAAATGTTTTAAATATTTTACATGTGTAAAAATATTGAAAATTATTTTAAAGCATACTTTCATTCATTGTAATCTTGAATATACATCATTGTTCCTATATGATGTCAGACGTGTGATGTTCTATTTAAAACTTTTAATGTTGATAATAGAACCCCATTTCATTCAAATCTGTGCACTGTAAACCTAATCAGCACTTAATTGCCATCTTTGGACCCTTAAACTGCATTAAAACAGAAGTAATTCTGTTGTAGATCTTCATGCATAGGGTCAAGAGCACTTCAATGAACATGGTTTGTTAATACAGTACATCCACAAATAGAAGTTGTAGCCTTGCAAAACAAAGGTGAAATGGAAAACTGCCCTGTGTTCCTGCCCAAGAAAGGGAGCATCCAGCTTGTAATCTGTGTAGCTCAAATGTCTGTGATTGTTTGGGGGCAGATTAGATTAGTAACTTGCACACCTTTAAAGTCACAAACATTCAATGATGTAAGTTTTTGGAGCAACATTTACCTGTAACCCAGACAATTTATTTATTATTTTAAATCAAGAACAGTAGCTTTAAGACCTCTCTATGCAGGTTTGGCGATTTGGCCTGTACATCAGTTACTGCCACCTCTGATAGTGTTTTAAGGTCTTGTAAAGCAATGGGAGCTCTGTGGTGGATAGCTCCTGAACATCAGTTATATTAATGAGGTGACCACCTGCAAAGATGGAGGATCTTTGATGCACTGAAGCTCCTTTTGGTCTGGACATATGCTTACTGAAGATATCAATTAATATACACTGCCTGTAAAAAATGTCTCAGACTAATATTTTGTTGGATTGGCTGTGGCATTTTTTCATAAGCTTCTGCACTGTCACAAGCTTTATTTCCATCCAGTTAAATCCAGGTGGCAACCTTTTTTTTTTTCTTTTGTTTGGGCCAGGCAGTGTATTTACCTTTAGGATTCCTGGCAGTGCTGTCACTGCTAAAACTGTCATCAAAGACACTACAAAAGCTTATAAAACAACTTTTAATTGTAAAACCCATCCACAGAATTAACAAGAAAAGAAATACATATGCCCGGTACATTAACATAAATAAAAAAACAAGTCCATTCGAATACTAACCATGCCCACCACCTGAATCCTCAAAAAACACAATTGTCACTGGAAAGCCGATGTTGCTTACAATTCTGAACATACACCAGTAACAAACAAAATTAACAAAACCCAGTTTGTGGGATGATCATAATGTACCTGTTCATAGATATTGATGCAAACTTGGTTTGTATTTCAAAGACCAAGTGACATGGAGAAGAGGTAGATGTAAAATTACACAATGCAACTTTTGCATTTTACCTGTTCATATGCTGATTTCATTCTAATCGGCCCTCGAGTTAATGAAATCCTGTTCATCTGGTTACTTTCACTGCAGGGATGTAGTGGTAAATACAAAGACAAATATTTAATTCTACTTGAACATCCTCATGAAAACAAGTTGTGCAGAAAAAAAGAATCAAATGGCCATGTTAATGAACACTGAATGCAGCTATTTTAGCTGTTTTTAAATCACCATTTCCTGCTACCAGCGGTGTAAGTGGTAAAAATTGTTCCCTGATTCTACAGGAAGTCAGAGGTATTGACTAAACTTTGTCACATGTCCTCTTACCAATTACACACTGTAAAGTAAAAGAAAGCTGTAAAAATAACAAGTATGATCATAATTTGACAATTTTAAGCATAAAATAATTGCCTGATACATATGATAAAGGTACAAAAATAAAAAAAAAATGTAATGTCACAAAAGAACAGCTTCACAGCTAAAGCAGAACTCAATAATAACCCTCAAGTCCTAGGACTGAAAATCTTATTTTTACAGCTATACACGATGTTGAATGTGTGAAATGTCTTTCATGTTTTCATTGGGCTCAAAATGACTGATTTCCTGGTTTGCACAATCTGAGTTTTCTCAAGTTTAATTTTTCTGAAAAGGGTTTTAATGAGTCAACAAAGAGATCACTTTTGAAATCAGAACAAGTACTACAGGTAAAGGTCTTAATATACTAAACATTTGTGAGCGTTTGTCAAAAAGAAGGTAAATTTCTGGTATAAAACAACCATTTGTATGTAATGATTTCAAGATTAAAATCTAGCTTCTCTTCAAAGGATGTTAACGTGAGTAGCTGGAATTATTTATCATGCATTTCTAAAAATGTAAATGCATGAAATTATAAATAGCAGATTTGTGCATCCTTATTCATTGCTTGGAGATTTTAACTAACCTAATAACTACCATAACTATCACAATGCTTTAAATTTTGCATCACTGCTTTTATACCATTAAAAGAATACAAAATCTGGGGTGAAGTTTGACATCAAAGTTATATGGAAGGTGCTGAAAATGAGTGACATGAAAGATTCTGTCGTAAAACTGCAAGAGAACCTGCATTGGTTGAAAGCTTCTATAGCGCCTGAGTCTAAAATGAAGCAGCAGTATCTATCTGACCGTATCAGTAACGTTTTCATCCATGTTCGAACCTGCAAGTCCTCATTGTGCATGACTGTTGGCACAAGAGGCAGCTTACCAACTGGTGTCATTCAAAGGCAGAGTTGTGGTCACTGTAAACTGTGGATGGGGTTCAGATAATATGGGTCAAATGTACATATGCATGTGTAGCATGTTTTTGAGGTCTGTGTGCTTGTTGATGTGTATATGGGTGCCTCAGCAATTGAGAGTTGGCCTGTTTCTGTCAGATCTGAACGGGAACATGGAGCTTTCAGAGTCTGCCTTCCCTCTGTGGGGACCCAATGTAGCTACAGCCTGGATGACAACACACACATAGATAGCTATTAAAGGATGTTCACAGACACTTTAAAGGTACATCTCCACATATAAGCACACTCACCTTTCTGATAGCTGTCCAGTCCTCCAGGATGTCCAGATCAGGCAGCATATAGACAATATATGGACGTAGTGAGGGTTAAGGAAAGTTAGGACGCAGAGAAAAGGTGCATCTGAATTTCAGTATTTGGTTTTTTAAGCAGTAAAAGAATAAAGACTTAGGCAGAATCAGTAATTAAGAAAATCAAGAGACTTTAAGGATATCAGACACCACAGAAGGTCGTCTCCTCTTCTTGTCTGGACTTAAAGCGTCTCGCCTCTTCTTCCTCCCCGACAACTCGTCATTCCACAGCTCTGAGCGAGGACACAAACAGAAAGAGTCAGATGTATTTCAGCTGCAGTATTAAGAAGAATAAGAATAAAAAAAACATTTATTAGTCCCTCAGTGGGGAAATTGCTTTGTTGCAACAGTACAAGGTGGAGTAAGCAGAAGCATACAGGTGATATCAAACAAGAACACACATTCACAAATAAATAATATGTACAGTCTATGTTCTGACAGGGTATGTACAGTATATAAATATGCACATAAGCATTAAGCACAATCTAATAACTCTGTTACCTGATGTAATATCTATGCTGTGTCTGTCCTCCTCCAGTCTTCTAATTTTCTCCTCCAGTTCACTCTGTACTGTATCAAACAATAGCAGCTTCTCACTCTGCACACACACAGGTTATAGATTAAGAGAACCTCCATCAAGTTAGTGATAAGGTACAAGTAATTCAATTATCAGTGAGTGTGTGTCTTACCTCCCAGTGTTGGCAAGCTGCCTGGATCTCACAATCATACTTGTTCTTTACAGACTCAAGACACAACTCTCTATAGATACCTGACAAAGACATGATATAAGAATAAATATGGAGACTCAAAGTAAAACTTTGAGTGCATCTGTGTGTTAGACTTACCTGCTACCTTAGTGCGGACCTGCATGTTCTCCAGCAGCACTGCCAAAGGCTCAAGATATTCTGCTGCCCTGCCCGCCTCCACCTCAGCCAACTTGCTGTTCATCTGACTGAGTCGCTCTCGGTACAAACTGGGCACAATCACAGCAGAACATTTTGACACTGCTTATTGTTATTTTTAAGTTTTTGGGACAAATGTGAATCTTACTGGTCTTTGAGATCGGTGAACTGTTTTTCCAAGTTAGACATTTCATCCAAACACTCCATTCTCCTCCGTTCACAGTCCTCCTCATCCATTTCTGAAAGAACAAAGCATCAGAAAGTATCACACACACACCTATGTGTTATACGTATAATCACAGACTGTAAGGAAGAGGGCAGAAACTCAGGAAGTTAGATCATCATATCAAGACATTTAGCACAATCATTTGGCAAGGATCGGCAATGATATTGTTGACCCTTGGCAGCAACAATATCTTAAAATAAATGTTCAATCAAAAAAAAAAAAAAAAAAACTATACTCATTTTCTGTGGTTTTTTAGTTTCTTACCAGAGCTATCTCCATCTTCAGAGACAGAAGAGGTGTCAGAATCCTCCTCATCTGAGCTAGATGCCTCTTGCTCGTGTTCCTCCACCTCCATCTCTTCAGCTGTACTCTCTTTCTTCTCTCGGTCACGGTGCACTGGCATAGCACCACATACACTTCAGAGCATGGCTGTCAAACAGAAACATACACTACTTGTCAAAAGTCTTGTGCCGCCCCTTATTTCATGAGAGATTGCCAGGAAAATGGAAAATAATAATTTACACCATACTAGCGAGCTTGATAGTCAATACTTTATTCTTTAACCTAGTCTAAACCCCGTGTATCTTTTATTTAGCTTCACTTTCATGGAAGATTGCCTTGGTAAAATATCAACACTAAAATATAAAATATTCATCCACTGAAGAATTTCAATCTAATGCTTAGGCTTCCTAATAATATATATATATATATATATATATATATATATATATATATATATATATATATATATATATACTTTAAAAGCCATTAACTAAATAAAAGGTTTGTTAATGATCTAATTACACGTAACGCACAACCCAGAAAGTTAGCATTTTGTTAGCATATTAGCAAACTAGGTTGGTGGCATGCAACATATCGCAGTTTAACACAGAAAGACGTTAACGAACTAACTTTAAACTATTTCATGACTCACAAGATGGTAAAACGCAATATCTTTGCACGAATCTTTGTAGAAAAGTACTTCTCGGATAAAATTATCTTAAACTTCTTGTTCTCCGTTGAGTTCAATTTCACTTGTGTGTCCCAGCTATGCTAAAAACAAATCTCGGTAGGGCAGACTGTTCTATTTGTTTTGGGAACTGTAGTTTTCTGAATCAATAACGTCGTATGATCAAAAGTCTAAGAACGTGAGTAAAACTACGCTACCCAAAATTCAGTACTGCCCCCCCACCCCACCCCAAGGCGGATAATTTGAGCTAAAATTAAAGAAAGGCTAAGTGTTTTCTTTACAATATTATTATTATATTTTTAATAAGTTTATTCACTACAAAGGCTGAACAAGATAACTAAAGTTTATTCAATCTGTTTGCGTTGGATTTATCTGATATCTATTATTTTGTTTTTTTTACTCCTCCCTCCAATTCTCCGCCATGATGTTTTCTGAGTGGACAGCTGAGATAGCTAACCAGCCAGTTTAGCCATCAAGGCTGCGGACTACAGTTGAAGAGAGGTGCGATGGATGGATGCATTGCCCCGCTACGTTGTGTATATTTGTCTTTTGTTGAAGCATAATGTGCCCTCTACGACCGATTTTATCCCTAAAGATATTCCGCGCCATTGCGGAGAGTTGCTAATTCGCAGGGCGGCGTTAATAAATTATCCAGGAGCCAAGGTTTTTCGTCACAGTTTGAAGATTAACGCTAACTGAGGCTGTTTTAGTTGCTATACAGCTAGCTCCTCCTTGCTGTCTACAGTTCTTGTGCCTAGTGCCTCAGGAATGTTCTCAAAAAAGCCTCATGGGGACGTTAAAAAATCAACACAGAAAGTCTTGGACCCAAAGAAGGACGTGTTGACGAGGCTCAAACATCTCAGAATAGTCATAGGTAAGTTAGAAATCTTTAATAAGCGGCTAAGAGGTTAGCTTTTACGTGCCAGTCTGATCACATAGTAAATGTCTACCTCGAAATTCTTGAAATCCATTATAGTTCTTGGTAATACTAGGTCACAAATTTGGCATTGTAATTGTTTTTATGTTACCAGTTAAAGTCTTTGACTTTCCCCCAAAAGAACAGTGGAGTGTACAGACCAAAAGTGTCTAGTAAATAAGACAAACGTGTTTCTGCTATTAGAACAAGACGGTTTAAAGGCATGGTTCATATTTAGTGTAAGTGTTTGATTTTTGGACTAGGAGGAGTCTTATATGTGTTAAGCAGACTTAATGATGCTACAGTTAGTCAGGTTGTTGTGATTACAGGGGCGTGCCTGAGTGTTGGACAAAAAACCTGACAAGTGAGAAATGCTGTTTTTCTTAACAGCTTAACTGAACACATTTGAAATGTGTGGGAGAGATTGGGATGATGACCTGGTATTAATAAGTGATGGAAGTGTGAATGATTCAATGTGTGTGTATGTGTGTGTGTCTGGCAAATAGCTTGGTGCACTCAGACAGACAGGAGAAGGGAAATAGCCCCTTGTATTTCCTCTGTGTCCAGTACAGTAGCTAAACTTCCTGCTTCTATTGTAACAGCTACTGTGCTCTATATATGTATGTGTGTGTTAGACAGAAAGAGAAAGGGGTGTGCCCCCTCTCAGTGGTCTATGGGGAACACAAGATCATGATAACAACCACAAAGACACGCACTTTTGCAGTAACACTGGTTTAAGGGGTAAACAGCACAGCACATAACCACTGAGCTTTAGCAATCATGATGCCAGATCTGTTGAAGAAAGAGCATTAGTTATTGCAAAACTATTTACTGTAGCAATGCCATTTTAGAAAGTAGACAAGCCACATTTGGAAATGCATGTCAATTTTGTTGATTGTATTCTTGCAAATGATGTATTTTACAAAAAAATGTTTAAATTTGCCTGTTTTCTCTGCTAATTTTGTAAAAAAAAAAAAAAAGATTAACTACCTTTCTCCTGGGAGAGAGAATGAGCACTAAGATTGTTATGCTATTGTTTAGAGGGTAGAATAATTTATATCTGTTATGACATAATGATTCCACAAGGAGCTTCTGCACTCCTTTGCTCTTCATTTGACGCAGTCTGCTGTTAATAGGTCTTGTTTGGGTTGTCATTAAATCTACATTACAATGAAAACCAAAGGTTGTGGCCATATTTCATCTTTTCAGATTATTTCAATCTTTCCCACATTTATACGGAATAACTGTGGTCTAAATAAGATAATACTTTTTGTTGTCTGTGTTTTTTCTGACATCACAAGGTTTAATTCTATTATTAGAAATCAGTCTCTTTGAATGAGGTGAGAGTTAATAGTCAAGTGTTGATAAATGTGTTTGGAAGTCAGTCCCAAGAGGAAGAGAAGGAAAACCACTCAGTGAGACCACAGAGACCTTACAAGGGTAGTCATTCTGGCACAGACGGGCTCAATGTGTCTGTGAGTTAAGCTTTCAGGCTTCATATAAACAAAGCCAAAGATTATCACCAGAGACTCCTCTGAATGTGTCTTTATTTGTGCATATAAGTGTGTGTACCAGCATGGAGCATGATGTCTCAGTGGTGCTTGCACAGTATTGCTAAAAGGGGATTGTGCATTTTTTACCACTATATGTCTCTTCCATGTAATTAAAACCAGCAGCACTAAGATCACAATCATATGAAGGTAAACTTCCTGTTTTATGTTAAACTGTGGGTGGAACCTTAACTGAGCCGCGTGTCTTTTCTACTCCTGTTTGTTTTATGTTTAGAGAACTCTAACACAGCAGTGAGGTTACAATTGTTAAATGTGCTTCCTGTGATTAAAAAGTCAAACGTTAGGTCTTCACAGCATACATTTAGATTTTGTTTGAAATCTGCTGTTAAAAAGAATCGTATTACTTCATTTAAATGTTTACAGTTGTTAAATGATTCTTAAGATTTCACTTTACCATTGGTCTGAGTGTTTCATGGAGAGTACAACCTAAGCACTGTTTTCTCCACCACAAAATCAAATAGAAAGTTTTCAGCAGTTTGACATATGTTTAATTTTGGATTGTGTGTTTGTTAATTCCCGGATTTATTCATGTTCCGTGTTTTTTCCCACAGAAAACTCAGAGGCTCCAGATTTAAAACAGTTCTTTGACATCTACTATTCCCATATCTACTATGTCTTCTTTGAAAACTTTGTCACCATTGAGGTCAGCCTCAAGCAAAAAGGTAGGTTTTACTGATTATTTAAGTAATAAAAAGTGCTTTAACATAAATAAAAAATAGTCATCAGGCGCTATTGTTGTGCTTTGTTAAAGCTAATCTGTGTTTTTCAGGTCATAAGTCTCAGAGGGAGGAGCTGGACTCAATCCTCTTCATCTTTGAGGTGACAAAACCTTTCAAATCTCTATATAACCTTAGTTTTGGAGAAAACTATTGTATTATAAGCATTAATGCTAAATTTCATTATTTCACAACATTATCTCTGAAAACAACCCCAGAACAATTATTGAAGAGAATTGTACCTCAACCTGGACTCACTGTGGTTACAGGAAAGAGTCCTGACATGTAGCTTTAGCTTCCTTTAGGTGCTCTCTGTCTGTACCATTACACCAGCCCACACTGACCTCAGAGTAAACCCACTGGTGTTTGCCAACAGCTGAGTGTTGGTGCTTTGGAGTAGCTAGGATAAGATAGCTGTGTAGAGAGAAGAAGGATAAATTATTCTGCTTAACCCATTCAGACCAAATGCACTATATGTTTTATTTCTTGTGGCACATTTTGGATGTTTGCTTTGTTCTCTCTGTTCTTGGTGTAAAAAGTAAACATGAGTTTGATTATAATTCTTGAACAAGGATTATTCTATTGTAAGAAGACAAAGGCAGAAACTTGGAATTAAAACTGAGGATTAAAGCTCTGAAAAAGTTTTTATTTTAAGTGTTTGTTTGCTTTAGAAGAGGCAATTAGACTTTTTCAACATTCTTTGGCAAACAGTTGTAAGACAGGACAATAAAGGACAAGACATGAAGAAACGAACTGAAAAGACATTATAGACATTTCTGGGTTTTAATAATAATTATTATATGTTCAAATTTGGGAGGGAAAAATGAAAAGAATTTTTGATTATTCATTAATATGAAATTAAATATTTGGCTCTGAGCAGTATCATTAGGGGTTTTTTTTTGTGAACAACCAGCCACTCATCGTAATATTATAATCTTAAGAAAATGGGTGAGTCCTTCTTTCTATCCAGCCTTTATTTAGAGGTCAAAATGATAGAAAATCACTCAGAACTTGCAATATAATTTTATTTTTCCTCCAGAAAATTCTCCAGCTCCTGCCGGAGAGGATCCAGAGCCGATGGCAGTTTCACAGTATCGGTAACTCTCCACCCTCTTCTTAAACCATCAGATTTTAACTGTGTGCCACTTCATGGAAATTAAGACAATACAACCACCATAATTTTTTCTATGTCTACATAATTAACATTTTCCTTAAAAAGTCTTACATGCAGGATTAGGGTTAGTTTGGCAATTCGTCTCATACATTTTTTGCTGTTGTGAAATTTAACACTAGAGATTGATTTGTTTGATACAGGAGCTGGTATAAGTCGTGGGCTGTTGTTTGACATGAATTTCTCTCTCAGGGCTTATCCTCAAGAAGCTGTTACACACTGGGAATTCTCTAAAGGTACTGTTCTTGTTTTCTGACCGTGTCAAACGTCCCAAGATTAGCCAAAACAAAAAGTTAATTTTGATTTTCTCCTTGTCTTCTAAATATCTCTCCTATCATCACTGTAGATCCGTCGGGAAGGCGTGCGTTTTTTTTTGTTATGGATGCAGGCCCTGCAGAGTAATGCAGAGCGGGAGCAGCTCTGCATGTTTGCTTGTCTGATTCCAGGTTTTCCTGCTCCGCTCTTCCACGGGACCCCACGCACCCTGGACACTTTGATCAACCCACCACTCAGTTTGATGGAGAGTTAGTAGAACAAACACAGACTCAAATGCACATCCTGTAGATTTAAAGTCATAAATGAAAATTTACAAATGTTTTCCACAGAGTTCATGTCAAGATAAAGAGGGATATATTTTATTGAATTTCCATGTTTTTGTAATCTCCTTGTATTTCCTCCATGCAGCTCAGGTTACACCAGAAGAAATCACACCATTGGTTGCTCCTCAGTCAGGTGACAAGAACCAGGAAGACCTCACTGCCTACTTTCTAGAAGCTCTTCTGAAATACATGGTAAACCAGGTATTATCATCTTTCTTTACTAACACAGTTAATACAGCATAATTACACTGTTGAAAATGCTGCAATGCTTCACTAATACCACTAATGCTGAACACATGGGAGAAACCAGGTTTTGGGTCAGTCACTCACATGTGATGGTACACAGAGTGTCAGATTCCTCTCTGGAATTATTAACTCTCTTAAATACACACTGCACCCCCCGCTGGCACACATTTACTTTCTGCTTGTATTTTTCTTCTTCTTGCTTCAATCACACATGCGTGCATGCATGCGTTCAAACACTGATAACATTCTCCGCTGAGACAATGGTGCTCCTCTCCACTTGATCCGCTTTTGTGTGTTTAACAATCTCTTTACAAAGCAAGCTTTGTGTGTTTGTGTGTGTGTGCGTCAACCAGGCAAAGTCTCTCGAGTGGCGGTGTAAAGAGAACCATGAACGTGGCTTTAGCTTCCTCTTTGGTCACTTTAGGAAGTTTTACCTTCCTCACATATTTCCCAACTTCGCAATGGAGACAAGCCTCTACAGCCCCATGCTAGGTTAGTAAACACAGTAAACCTAAATGAACTGGAACAGATGTACTCAAAAGGGATCTTAATATTATTGTACTCTGTTATAAAAAAATGAATTTCCTTTTGCTGATGTAGATGTGCCTCCGATGCGTTCTAAGCCGTACTATAGCGTTGTACGCAGAGAGCAGGATGGCGGTGAAACACTTTACTGCACCAAGGAGAGTTTCCTTCAGGCCCGAGTTATATTTATCCGCTGGCTGGTTTCTTTCTGGTTGGAGCCAAGACCCAACACACAAACGCACATCCCAGGAACAGAGGGAGAGAACGTCCCAAAGAACATACAGGTAAGTTTGTTTTTTCTGAGATAAGAAATTGAAAAAGGAGAAAAAAAAAATACTATGTTTGCTGGCCTCCAGCGAGCAGCAGCCGGACTGGCCGCTCGCTCAGCAGGCAGCTCAGACGACAGCGGTGGAGGGGGGATTCGATCTGACAGCCACTTGGAAGGAAGTGGGAGCTCCTTGGGGCCAATAGGAGGAAACATGGGGCTCTGTGGAGGTCCGGGGGCTCCAGGTGAACCTGAACAGAGTCACTCCAACACATCTACGCTGACGGAGCGCGAGCCCAGCTCCTCTTCACTCTGCTCCATGGACGAAGAGCAGCTGACAGACATGGAGGTGGTGAGGAGAGTACTGACCAGTTCCAGAACCAACGTCAACTTCATCACAGAGATCTTTAGACAGGTAAAGTTATTTAAAAGGGAGTGGGTGCATTGTCAAACTGATGATTCCAGTGTGTCACACTGTTAAAAGTTAGTACCTTCTTAGAAAACTGTATTTCCTGCTGTATCTGGCCAAAATATGTTAAAAAAAAAAAGCAGTGTTAATGTAGTAGTAGCAATAAATGGGAAATTCAACAATTTCTCTACTATTAAAAGCAGAACACGTTACTTAAGGGCTTATCCGTCCTTAAGTACCGGGGCTCCTAGCATTTCTTTTGTTTGTGTAAGCTCCACCCATGTGTATCATCAGAGAGCTATGTATTTCACGCAGAAAGGATAAACTGGTACCACTTTCCAGATCACGTTTTATGTGTCATACAACTCTGTCCATGGATTAGATGTTTGTGACAGAATTTTCTTTTAACATGTTATAAGTTGAGTAACTTGCTGCACACATCAGTTCTGAATTGATGCATAAAGATTAACATGCTGTTATCAGACTGCTTCTTTGTTGTAGCGGCCTATCCAACAGCTCTTTGCACACGATGAGCATGTTTGTACTGGATGATGTTTGGTTCAGAACACATGTCTGCTTTTTGGTTTCATTTTAGAGATTGAATGTGTCCTGGAGGAATGCCATTTAATAAGAAATGCATCAGTGAGTTCTTCACAAACGTTGTGGATGCGCTCGCTCAGCAGTTGTTTCATTGCATGCAATTTCTTAAAACACTTGAATTCTTGTCAATGTGACAGCCATTCATGCAACAGCAGCTACATTCTCACACAGACCTTTGATAATCCAGTAAATATGTAATGATTTTGTGACCTAATTTGCTCTCGTTCTTGTTTAATAAAGGGATTTAGAAGCCATCTCTCTTTGTAATATCTCCCTTTAAAGTTGCTTTTAGTGATAATAATAAGAAATGCTAGATTTAAGGCTTTACGTGTAACATGAAATGTCCTGTTTCCACCGGTCTAGGCTTTTCTACTTCCCATGTGTGAGGCAGCCGCAATGCGAAAAGTGGTCCGTGTTTATCAGGAGTGGATATCCATGGAGGACAAGCCAGTGTTTATGAAGGAACCAGAGGAAGGCCCCTACCCTATACCTGCAGCTACCAGTCTGGATGCAGGCTCGCAGCTGGGAGACAAAGAAGAAGAGGTGGAAATTTCTCAAAACCTTTAACACAATCCATTAAGCTATTCAAGTCAATGGTTAGTCAAGTTGACACTGCATGTCTTATCTCTCTGTTTCAGAGAATGAACAAAGAGATTGACAGTGAATTGCTGGAGTACAGTGTTCATGCTGGAGTTCAGACAACACTACAGGCACGGCACTCACACTCCATGGTCTCCATTCCACTTAATGCACACTCATTCACACATATTTTCACAGCTTCTCCAATAAGAAATTGTTTTGGTTTTTTTTTCTGTCACCTCATTTCATTTATTGGCCATGTTCTTTTCCAGGTTTTCATCACCCACTCTTCCAATGTTTTCCTCCTGGAACCCGCCAACGACATCAAACTCCTTTTAGAGGAGCACGTCGACATGTGCAAGCGAGTTTTAAACATCTACCGCAGCCTTGTCATGCATGAAACCATGGACCAGAAAACATGGTATAAAAGAAATATAATTTATCATTATCTAAAGAAAGCAGACACATTTTAAGCTGTCTGCATGCCTCTGATTCAAGAACCATTTTAGGTGTTTCTCAAAAATAAGTATTTGTTTGCAGGGAGCAGATCTTGCTGGTTCTACTGAGGGTGACAGAGTCTGTGATGAAAAGACCTCCATCCATCATGCCTCAAGGCAAGAAGAACAACACTCTGTCAGGAAGACTGGCCGGGCCTATCTTTCAGGTATATTACTTTCACCATGTTTCAAATGTTTTTTGAAAGCTTTGTTTTTTTTTTTTACAAGAAGCCATTTGTATATATTCTATGTAAAATGAACAATGAAAAGAAACACTATGATACTTTTTTTTTAACTACTGTACCTCAGTTTCTGAGACAAGTGTTTTAAGTAATTCATATGTATGGTATTGGTGCATGATGATTCAGTTTTATTATTTGCTGTCCTCTACTGGGATGCAACCATTTCTAACGTGGCATCCCTGTAACCCTGTAACTGTACAGACACTGATAGTAGCCTGGATTAAGGCCAACTTGAACGTCTATATAAGCAGAGACCTCTGGGATGACCTTCTCTCTGTCCTCTCCTCCTTGACCTGCTGGGAGGAACTGGTTACTGAGTGGTCCCTCACCATGGAAACTCTTACTAAGGTACTAAAGGTTGCTTCTGTGTGGATTTATGGTGGTAACATTAGCACTGTAGTGTTTAAACAGTGTTTCTATCTTTGTAGGTGTTGGCAAGGAATCTGTACAGTGTCGACCTGAACGAGCTGCCTCTGGACAAGCTCAGTGAACAAAAACAGAAGAAACACAAAGGAAAAGGTTTGTCAGTCACCAGAGACCTGCACACATGGTTTCCTAACAGCAGTTCTGTAACACCGCCAAACATTTTTGACACTACATAACTGCAGCCAAGTGCAACTCTGTAAAATGATGGTAATCAGTTTACACTTAAGTGTTCCTAGTAGGGCTGCAACTAATGACTATTCTGATGGTTGAATAGTCACCGACTATTAAAACGACTAGTCGACCAATCGGATTATGTATCTCATGATTATTAAATGGATCCTATTTCACTTTCAGCTTTGAAATCTTGCATAAGGTTGTTATGCAAGTCTGACGTGCCTCGTCTTTAAATGTTCGAGCATTGCAGACATACTTCCGTGGTACACAAGGTCCGCTTTACAAATCTCACATGTATTTAATTTATTTTGTAACTTTAACGTAAAGTTATTTCAGACTTTTGGCGTCTTCTTCCGCCGTTCTATTACCTGGTCGGCCACCATATTTCTATTCTATTCTATTCTATTCTACCGTCATTTAGCAGACACTTTTATCCAAAGCAACTTACATTTGAGAGTAAGAACAACACAAGCAAGAATTCAAACAATATGTGACATCATGAATAACTTTTATTCATTTTTCCTCTGGCAGACTTTATTGCGCATGTGCAACTTTCAGTAGAGATAGGAAAAGAAGACGACGTCTCACTCTGTAGTTTTCTTTTTTTTCTTTGCACATGTGCATTGTGCAACTCTCAGCAGAGATAGGGAAGAAAACAATGTCTCACTCTGTATTTTTTTTTTGTTATGTTTTGTTTTTTTCGATAGTCCACGGGTAAATTAGTTGTTGACAATTATTGTTGACTATTGTCAACAACGTCGACTAATCGTTGCAGCCCTAGTTCTTAGCATGAAATTAAATCAAGTTAGTGTTGACTCTACAGCTTACAATTTTAGTATTACTAGTTTCTAACCAGAGTGAAAATAACTTCTTGTGTTTTAACTGCTTTCTGTGAATTTTCCAGCTATTGGTTCAGAGGGGCAGCGGCAGATTGTGGACCGTTCCTTCTCTAAAGGCTGGAGCAGAGACCAACCAGGTCAGGCAGCAGCCATGAGGCAGCGAAGCGCCACTACTGCTGGCTCACCAGGTATCGAAAAAGCCAGGAGTATTGTACGTCAGAAGACTGTAGGTCAGTATCATCTCTTCTTTGTTGTGTGTCCTTCCCCCTATTTGTGAGAAACTATCTTTTAGAATAGGTAATGTCATTATCCAGGTTGAGGCTCACTTGTTCTGTATATGACTGTTACTCTGTGACACTTTGTCTCTCTTCCATCGTATTAGCTGGCCTGGTTTGGTTTGGTTTACTCTTGTTGTTTTCACTGTTGACAGATACCTTGAGTCATCTTAGCCAAGGTTTCATGCAAATTCTTACCTTTGCCTTGAATAGACGGCAGACTGCTCATTTGTCAGAGTCCTCACTTGTGTGTATCTTCAATGTCTCTGAAGTCCTGCTCACACAGAAACACTTTCCTGTTCTCTGAGGAAAGAAGTGAGCATGTTTGGAAAACAAAAGGCATCCGTGTGCACGGATAACAAATCGATGTGCATGAATTATGCGTTCAATGTCTATGATGTACACATGGCTCTTTTTTTTACTGCTGACTGGAGGTAAAGTTAATGATTTGAGATGCTTCTGTAATCAGATGCAAATACAAATTCTGACAGTGTAATGACAGTTCAATACATGAAATGCGAATGTGAATTTGTAGGACCGACAACATCAAAAAATATATTAGATATTCCTAAACAGTAAAGGAGCATTTATGCTCCCTTACATACATAAATAGGTATGTCCATTTCAAACATTGTCAAATGTTCCATGCATCTTTTACATTGCTATAGTTGTTAATTCAGTTCATCCACTAGTGGGCAGAGCTGAGGTCAGAGTTCACTTTACCCCCCGTTGGTTTGCCAGGTTGTTATGAACAAGCCCTCATTTCTTTTTAATTTGCTTTTAATGAGCCAGATTTTCCTAAAATAATTTAAATTGGTCTTAAGCAATAGTATTATATTCAATGTTTTTCTTCAATTGTTGGCTAGTTTTTCACTCTATTTCAGACCAGCTTACCAGGAATCTATTTTGTTTGCTTGTTAAACCACTTATCACTGACATCTAAATCATTTTAGCATAAAAGGGTACTTAACTGAAGGAATGCATGCTTACATATAACAGACAATGTAGTAAAGAATCTAAAAAAAAGTGTTACTAGCAGCCTGTCATAGATGGACAGTGTGTTTACTTTTGTGGAAACAGTTGGGGCCCAGAAGAAGTGTCTGCAGCAAATCACAATTATCTGAAAGTGAGATCCTTAAGAAAAAGGAAAAATCAAACAAAGACCTGATGCAGGATCTGTGAGATGCATCTGGACCTTCAGTTAATCCATTTACAGTTGGCTGAAGCCTCACATAAATAGTCTAGAGGGAAAAGTTGCTGTCTAGAAAACATTAATGAAGAAGGGAAACAGAAAAAGCTGAGGAATGCTGAATGACACAATAATTAAACAGAAAATCAGTGGCAACAAACTTGCAAACTCTGTGTTTGGCATGTATTTCAGTTTGTTAACACGTAGTTTAATAACTCCCTGAATTCAGCCTGGCAACCTATAAGGAAATGACAGTGCTGTTTATGGTGTTTATGCAGCTGTTTTTCACAGTTTGTTGGTTGCTATTTCTGCCTTTTGCATGCAGAAATCGTACTGTCAGTCAAATGTGCAGATTTCCCTTTTTCTCTGAAAGTTAAATGTATCACACCTGCAGAGGTGCAGTGTTTCTGTTTTCTGTCAGGAAATTTGAGATGCACAGAAGTTCAAGCACAACCTCTCACTGTCTATCCTGCTGAGCTAATCCTCTGCAGCTCGTTCCTCACAATCCCTGCCTCTGTCCTTCTACAGATGACCCTGAAGCCTGCTCACTAATTTCTTCTCTTTCCTACAAACTTTACTCTGTGCTTTGTCTTTGTCTTATAAGTAGCTTTTTATTTGCACAAAATCTGTTTTCTCTCTTAACCCCCTCCCAAACACCCTTTTTAACTTTTGTCTTCCCTGCATTTTATATATTTTTCTATTGTTTCATTTAATTTCATCCCTCCGTCTTCACCCATATATCTGCCACCACCTTCCTCCTCACTTCAACTATACCCTTTCCTTTGCTTTCTTTCTCTTTCCCACACTCTTCCATCTTTTTTCGTTATCTTTTCTATTTCTCTTACGACTTCTTCAGCTCTGCGTAGCTGTTCTACGGGGGACTCTCTGCTGTCCTCAGCCTTTATCCGCAGTGCTAAGAGTGCTCCTGCTCTGGCTCCGCCTCTTCCTGTCCTCCTCCACCACCACCACCCTTTTCTACCCCCCCTTGCCGACCATCTGGCAGGTACACTCTCTTTGCACTACCTGCCTGTCTGCCTGGAAACTGTAGTGTCCTACGCATCTGTTTGGTTGTCATTAGTGAAGCATCAGTTTGCATGTGCTCCATCGGGAATTGCACAGCCCCCTTCGAATTTAACTTTCTTGGTATTAGCGAGGAAAATGTTCAATAGCAGAGCTCTAATTTTGCATGTGGGGGCCAATAGAGGGCCATATATATTATTTTCATGATCAGTTTGCCTCCCCATTATTTTCTCAGTTAGTTGTTTTGTGTCATGCCAGTGAGACATGTTTTATCCCACTAACAGTCCTCAGTCCTAAACCAACTTGGACACCAAATAACAAGAAAATACTTCACCATGATTTAAGACTGAAACAGTAATTTTCTTTTAAATAAATTGATGTTTAAAACATATAATAGCACATTTGAATTTTCTTTAATAATAAAATATTTTTGTTAAAAAATTCACTGTACATTTGAGAAAATTCTCTAAACTTAATGTAACTTATTAAAGGATATAAGGAAAGGTTGTTCATAGGATGGTAAACACAATGATTACACTTTAATACAACATGTTATAAGCTAACAATGCTTATACACAATAGCATTGCGTGCAAACTAACAGACAAATCGGAAAGAAATGGCTCTATATTCCACCAGGCACATCACGTCCACATCATTATCACATGCAAGCAAACCAGATTCATTAAAAACAGAAGTTTTGTCCTAATAGTGTACAAAAAAACTGTTACGCATGCATGTGTTTTATGTCAGTTGCTTGCTTTAACATAATGAAAACAAAACAGTTCCATATCATACATTTTAATTATACATGCACTTCAAAACATAGATGTTCCTTTTACATACAATTTTTGCATTCTGGTTGTTATAAATGTTGCACACTTGATGTTGCATATTCATGGCAAAGAATCCAACTAATTCATTTCTGCACCTGATATCTGTCAGTAAATTATAGATAGTTAATTATGGTGTCAAATGTTTGCTTTAGGATTCAGAAATAATTATTAACATTTTAAAAACAGCTTATTTAGAAGTTGAATTGTAATTACTTTTAGTGTCTATTACAGTTTACAAAAAAATGTAACCACTTTATTTGTTATATATAATATTATTACTGTTACTGTTATTTGAGTTTTTTTATTTGAATGTTTCTCTAAAAGTTTGCAGTCTTGACGTTCCTAAAACAAAACAATGCTGTAAATGTATGTTTTACATGTAGATGACATAAATCGATGTCTCTGTTTACCCGTCTGCATGCTGCTTGCTTTTCTGTCCTGTAACCTGCATCTTGTACTTATCTGCTTGCACACATAATTCCTTTTCCATTAATGAATCGTGCCTGATATCTTTTCTTATTAGCATCTATTTTTTCTGCACTTTTGCTGATTTCACTATTACTGGTTGTTTTGTATGATAGTTATTTTGATGTGATTTGTTGTTGCCGTTGCTTTCAATTGGACTCCTGTTTTAACCTTTTTTTTCCCTCTTTGGCTGTGTGTGGTTTTGATTTTGTGATAAACTTATGTGTTCACAGCTCAATAAAAATTGGCTTTTATACATAATTGTATACACCCAGTCAAAATAAACAGCTGGTCCGCAGCCTTTGGCAAACTTGGTTACAAAGGGAGCAGCGTATACCCTCCACTTCATTTTGTTGTTTTAAACACACTCAGGTTGTTTGGATGCCAAGTAAATTACTGACAACGATTCTGTTGAATATATATATAATTTTATTTTTTATTTTATTGTTGTTTGTCGTGATTATTAACACCATAAACATTGAGTGGTCTGACAGATCATCGTTGTTTTATTAAGGGAACATTTTAACCTGCTGCAGACATATTAATCTCCATTAAAGAGATGTGCCCCATCTATACCAATAATCGTCACTTCTAGCCAACGCAGGTGCTAGAAATAGAAAAATGAGCTAGCCCACTGATGAGTGGATGCTTGATATAAGTTAGTAACTTTTAGACTATTATTCCTGATAAAAAAAACAAAAAGGATTATTCCTGTTTGATCTCATGTTGAATGTAGTATAAAGGGACATTTATATTGTTTCACTGAAGCACATAAAGTGTGTTGGTGTCCATAAAGTGTTAGACTCTGATTTTGGCTTAAAATAAAACCAGAAACCATTGCATCCATCTGTTTTACCTTTTCTTCACACGTAACGGTAAGTGATGGCCACGATCTGACTAAAGAAAAACAATATATAATGCTGCTGCAGACACAAAGCTTTAAACATTAAGCATCGTTTTGGATGTTGCTTGTTGAGATAAGTGTAGTTTGTTTGATTTTTTTTTTTTTTAATATTTTAATATTACCTCTTCCACTGACTTCACTTCTCTGTCCTCATTTTCCTTTGATTACCAGACCTCGAGGACCCACCTATCACACTGACATCTCGCACCTCTCGAATGCGCCACTCATCCCAGAGCGATGAGACTCCTCCCACTTCCTGTTCTGAGGTCTTCCAGGGAGGGCCTTGTGACCTGGATGCCCCATCCTCCCTGGCAAGGAGCAGCAGTGCTTCTGACATCATGGAGCCTTTCATTGCAGAGCGGGTCAAAGGTGAAGACCCTCAGAGGGATCCCCTTTCGATCCTCAATCCTCCCCACAACTACTGCACAACTACCTCCTCACTCGCAGCCAACAACCACACAGCTCAGCCACTTTCACAACCCCTCACATCCCCTTCTCCCACCCCTTTTACCTTCTTAAATGGTGCTGTTTCCTCATCCTCAGAGGCACAAGATTATGGTAGTGTTTACGATCAGCCCTGGCTCCAGATTAGCTCTCGAAGCCGTGGTTCTAGTTCTGACTGGGTAAGTGATTGGGACTCTGCCTTCATCTTTTCATCTGAAAAGGAAATTAATCCAGAGGAGGGAGAAGTTGGGGCTGAGGCAGAGGAGGATGATTTATTCTCTTCTATCAGGGACTACCTTACTCACAAAGGAGGTGAAAGGAAGGAGGAGATTGGAGAGAAAGATAGTCCTGGCCACACATCTGTACACGTTTCTTTACCTGCACAGGTGCAAACAGGGATCGCTAGATCTCAATTAGAATATGTAGGATCAGTAGGAGAAGCAAAGCAGGTGGTAAGAGAGGACAGACAGGTAAGTAAATCAGTAAGACACAGCAGTGTGGATTCCACAGAGGAAAATGAGGTAGAGCAACGGAGTATCTATGAGTGTCTGGAGTTGCATGATCAGTGGCCTTCACCCATCAAGGGGAGTGCTAGCTTGGAAAGAAATGTGGAGAAAAGGGGATTTGAGGGAAATATTAAAACAGGGTTAGAAGGGAAAGTTGACATGTGGGGTCAAATAGGAGAAGAGAAACAATGCAATGATAAAGTAGAAGAACATGACAGATCAAGCTTGATTCCACAAGATAGTTGCACAGTTGAATCTAGTATTGAGTCAACTACCCAAACCTCAGACCCCACTAAAGCAAAGATGTCCCGTAGTAGCACCAAGAGGCAACACACTGGGGGTGTTCATGTCAGTTTCCGGCCCTCAACTGAGTCTGTTCAGTTCCACAACCCTCTTGAGAATAAAGAGGCGCACTGGAAAGCCAGGCTTCGTCGACTCAGTCACTTCCACACACACAGTCACTCAGCTGGGGAGAGGACAGGGGCTGGAGCTGGGGCAGGCTCAGGGGGGAAGTTGGGAGCAGGGGGTGCAGGTAAGTTTGGCTCTGTGGCTGGGATTGGCCACAGAACAGGCGGCCTTGAGAAATTGTCATCTGGGACTGTGTTAGACAGCAGTGGGGCAGGGGCCACAGCTGGCCCTGGAGGCCTGGAAAGCAGGTCTGGGCCTGGAGGGGACAAGAACAAGCTACACTCTGGATCCTGCATGGTATCCAATCTTGGCCCTGAGTCCCACTCAGAGATATTGTCAAGTAGTTCAGGTTCCTCAGGCGTGTCCTCTGGAGTACGCGGACGCTTAGGACGTTCCGCCTTGCGATCTCGAGTGTCCCGCTCACGCTCCCAAGAGCCTGGAAGCACTGCCTCACGCCATCACCAGGGGGCTCTTCTTGGTGGCGTCTATAAGACTGTTGTCCATGCTCTGTCCTCCAAACCTCGACCCAGAGGTCAGGGCTCATCCCAGGGCTCATCTCCTCAGCGGCAGGGTCGTGCTGCCATGGGTGACGCATCGCTAAGGGATCTCTACTCCCATGTCCTGGGCTACTTTGGACGAAAGACGACCGCGCCAGGTGAGGATTGCAACGAATGAAGTGCCCATGGACACATCTGATAAAACAACTGGAAAGAAATACTCACCAACACATAAATAAACAGCAACCTTCTTTCTTTTTTTGGCTGTTTTTAACTGGTTTGTTATGACAGAATGATTTTTTTTTTGGCTGAAACTCATCATCTTGCTGCTGGACTGAAACTCAAACTCCCTTTGATGTGTTTTCTCTTGAACGTAGCCCCTCCTCCAGCCTGCCTCCTGCTAAGGACCCCACCTTCTCCCATACCTTCCCACTTGTTTCTCTAGCCCAGAAGTTCCCTCCCTCCTCCTGTCTTCTTTCTTCTAAGGGTTTGGGAATTTTAACCTTCACACCTCCTTTCCCTGTTCTCCACCGCCTCCATCTCCACAATATTGCATGCGGCCTTGTTGTGCCTTCTTCGCCTCCTCCCAGGACTTTGGGCCCCTCTTCAGCTTCACAAAGGAAACAACAATCTTCAGAGAAGTACCCATAGAAAAAATAAAAGCACCAACTGGCAAGGCTGTGCTCCCTTCTGAAAGCTGCCAGATGTTTATATCTTTAGAATGTGTTTGTTATGATAGAAGTAAATATTAGAAGAAAAATAAGCAAATGTTTGCTGCTTTAAACATTTTTATGATGAAAGTTTCTTCATGCAGTTTATTTTGCACCACTAGATGGCAGCATAAGACCTCATGCGAATGGTCCCCTAGGGTAACAGTAATAGACTTACAGAATTTTAATGGATAAAAAAGGGTTTGCACTCTGAAATGGTTATTTGCCTTATACACCACCAGTTGGTAGATATAAGCTATGATAGTTCTTTTAGTTTACTTAAATTTAAGTCAATACAAATTTTGTATTCCTTCTAATTCTCAGTGCAGCAGAACTAGTTTTGCATGATTTTGTTTTGAGGTGCAGATGTTTTACTAGAGTACTGTGATCCATCTCCTGAATCTGTCTTGATGCATACTGTTACTGTTGCATAACTTAAAGTCCAGCTTTTTTCTGGATTCAGGTTTGTTTGTTGTTGTTGTTTTTTCTCCCTTGGCAACAAATACCAAATGTATGTTTAGTTTGCTTACTTCTTTGCCACATGAATAGTGCAGTGGCACTACTGTGCAGCATTTTAACAAGATGGTTAAAATATCAGCATGATCCATATTAACAGCAGTTTCACATGTATATTTTTGCAATTTCATTGAATTTAGTTGGCTTTATTTATTAATTGGATTCCCCCATCTAATTTAAACCAAGTGTTATGTGCTTTGCTTGGTCGTCTGTCTGGCATTGTGTTCAGTTAGTTAAACTTAATTTGTTAAGCATAACTTTTGGTCTATGAACACAGCTGGAGTCCGATGTTAGAAACTTGACCTTACATTAATGTCTGGTCAAGTACAGTTAGCATTGTTGTGCCATTAGAATGGACTTAAAGTAGCGTTAGATGCTTTTTGCTTTACTGGCCTGCTGTTGCATAGGACAAAAATGTGAGCTCACTCTCAGATCTCAGTTTCTTGGGAATCATTATGACTGCTTGTTTTATGTATTGCTACTGGGCTTACAAATATACATATTTCTCTTGTCAGTGTTGTCCAGCTGTTCAGATAATGTAGGCTTGTATGCTGAAAGTCAGACAGCTCGTTTACTTATCTTGCTGAGTTTATTTGGCTCTCAGTTATCCCTCTGTGGTAGCCCAGGTAATGTCAAAATGGCTCGTCCTGCTGAGCTGAACCAGTACAGAGCATCCAGATGTTCAGTGGGCAGAG
This sequence comes from Melanotaenia boesemani, assembly GCF_017639745.1. Taxonomy (NCBI): domain Eukaryota; kingdom Metazoa; phylum Chordata; class Actinopteri; order Atheriniformes; family Melanotaeniidae; genus Melanotaenia; species Melanotaenia boesemani. Next base: position 8,044,526 of record NC_055701.1, read on the forward strand.
AAAGCAGGGAGAAGTTAACTCTGTAAAAAGCTGGTGGAGCGCAGCGATGGTTAAGTTTATATAGCTGCTTTTAGCTTAAACTACATCATCAGCCCCAGAGGTGGGAAATGTATTGTAAATGTAAGCCTGTCACACTTTATTTACTTTTGAATCAGTGACCCAATAATGCCGCTGAAACATGACGGTTTTTAGTTTGTTTTTTCTTTTAGGTTTAGTGCCTTACTCCTTTCACTCTTGGTGATGTGATGGCAAATAACCATTACAGTGATTAACCTACAACTTATCAACTACATTTGTTTGTGTGACTGCAGAAATGGTTTAGTTAATATTTATGAAAAAGAAATGGATTTGTTTGAGCAGTTTATTTAAGTGGCATAGAAACCTTGTTTGAAACGGCTTGAGTTCATCTTTGTTGCACATTTAGTCACAGCAGAGGCAGATGTAAAATTGTAGCTGCGGGGTCTTACATTTTGAACAAAGCTTGTCTTGTTTTGTGTTAAGTGGCCATGATGTTTCGTTTCGTCCTGGATGGTGGCATAGTGAATAGTTATTCTTTTTTGTTTTTTGTTTTTTTTTATATGTATGTAACCTTTATTGACCAAATCCTTATTGGTATTGAGCTGCAAGCAACCAAACAGCAGATTTACTCCAGTCTGACTTTGGGTTCATAGACACTTTCCGTTATCAGGCTTTGTAAAGTCACACTGATCACTGTCATTGCATCCAAGCTAACAATAATATAACCCATAGATGCTTAACAGGACTAATATAGAAGTCTGGTTTGCTGCTTGTTTGGTCCTAACAATGTGATACTATCTCCTCAGCTTTGTATCTCTTTGTGCATGATATGAATTAACGCCTGCATTGCCTTCCCGATGGGGTTTGATGTGCTTGCTTATGTGGCTTTTTATTATTATTATTAGCATTATTTTAATAACCTGAATGCTCACAGTACATTCACATCAGGGCTCCTCTTGCAATCAAGAGAAACCTCATCATTTTGATTAGTTTGAATGGATATTGTGACATTTTAATATAACTCCTATGTAATGAATCAGAAGCTTGACTTTATTTTACACATGCTAATAATGTTGAGAGACAATGGTACCAATCTGATCACAAATTAAATGTCACTATATTCATATTTAAGTCGAAGCCAGGATGGGCTATTAAAATGTTAGTTGCATCTTCCATAATTTACTTATATTCATATTTTTTTGTTTATTGAGTTGTTTGTGCAGGTGAACATCAGTTACCTTCTTCAGCTGTTTACACAAGTATCTAAAAATGAGCATTGGCCCATAATGCTTTATTTTTACATTATTTTCATGCATGTACCTTTATTTTAATCTTTGTCAAAACTGATTCATGTCTGAAAGTGTGTTTGTTTGTGTGCAGCCAACAAAGAGGAGGTGGTTCATAAAGCCCGTCCAGTCTCCACTGATGTAGGAAGCAGCAACCCAAACTTCTCTGATCTCATGGATGAGTTCATACAGGAGAGACTTAGAGCCAAAGGGACAGGGGTCAGTACAAGTCTCACATTTTTTTTTTCATTATTAAAATGCAGCAAATGATGATTGCTAAAAAATCTGCTTGGTCTACAATACGCAGGGTCGACGTGGGAGCAGCCCAGGAAGTTTGGAGGTTCCCAGAGACCTGCCAGAACTTTTGGAGGCCGGTCAGAGTTCTGGGTCACGGCTTACCGATGATCTCCGGCCAGCTGATGATCCAGGGGTTCCCTCTGAGTGGACGTCGCCTGCAAGCGCCAGCGGTTCTGATGTCGTCAGCTCGGACAGCCAGTCAGACTCCTTCAATGCTTTTCAGTACTCCACCTGCAAGTTTGAAAGTAAGGATCCCAGTGTTAATTTCTAAAGTCCCGTTTTCACTAACAGATCCGGGTTGGTACACATTGTTTTGTGTTTTCACAAGCAAAAAATTGGACAGGTGCCAGAATGTCCTACTTTTTTGGGACCCTTCCGTTAGGTTAGGTTCACAATCTTACTGATCGTATTTAAAAGGGTGGAGCTTGACTCACTGGAATCCGTTTATTGATCGAAAGAGACATCACTTCCCAAAGAGGCAACAGCACTATATTTAAATATACGGGGGTTGTTGTTTAAAGCCACATACAAAGAAGAAAGAATACAAACTGGTCTATGCCCACCATTCCTCTCCTTTGTTTCCGTGTAGCGATCTTCGTCATGATTCAAGGAAGGTGTTGTGCTGCTATGGCATCGTGCCATTACATAGCCGACACATCTACCGCTGTCAGATCTGATGCACTACCTACTGGGTGAAGGTACGGTTGGCTGTGGAAACGCACAGAGATCAGGGTTTACTGTCCCATACTGACCCGGACCCGTTGGTGGAGATGGGGCTTAATACTGAGTGAAACTGCAACAATATTTTATTGTTACTAAAACCTTAAGCCATAATGAATTTGTCAGTCCTGTTTATCTTGTTCAAAAGTAAGAGAAATTACAAACTGATCCTTTTAAGTTTCTCTCAAGGAAGATCTAAAGTAAATGATACCACAGGTAGAGTAGAAGCATACAGAAGTGTAATGCAAAACAAAAGTTTTTCTGTATTTATTACATCATTATAATTATGAGAAAAACTTTTTTATGGGATATGCTGCAATCCTTTTACTAGAGCTCAGTGTCACAGAAGCAAATAACGTCCCGCCTGTTTAGTTTAATCTGGCTCTATTTTGGTTTTAGTCTTTAGACACTTGGAAACACATGTGGTTTTCTAGATCTAACACACTTGAAATTAAAAACTGTGTTGAAAGTTTAGGGTGAGAGTGAGTTACAGCTTCTGGCTAGTAACGAAAAAAAAATCAAGTTTCTGTGAGACATTGCATACAGTGTGTAAATAGATGATTGTGGAAGATTAATAATGTGGGATTAAGACAAGGTCTAATGAAATCATATTGCATTATTTTCCACTAATGACAAAAAGGTTTTGTAGGAATTTGTATTTTAGAGTTGATCATTTCTTGTAAAGTTGATGCTCAGTCAAGTAGAGATTAACATTTAAGCTTCAGCCAAATAATTAAGGATGGCTATTTTATTTATTTTATTTTATTTTATTTACTTATTTATTTATTTTTTTTAAGTCAGCCAGGACAATTAAAGTTGATTAGTTGTGATGTCATTGCTTGTGTGTAGGGGTGACATGCAGCAGTGGGTCCCAGGTAGGCCTGTCGCGATAAGCAATAAGTCAATTAATTGCACGGTAAGAAAAAATGAGCTCGATAAGCTTTTCGTCTGCAATAATTTTTATTACTCCCCCCTTTTACCATACCATGTATAACAGTAGGTTTCACTATGGAGTATTTCGACTGAACGCTCTGGTTTCTTGCGGAATGATCTCTCTCGTGTCATACTTGACAGCAACATGTTGCAGCACGAGACCGTGGTGAAGCACCTGTGCGACCAAGTATGCTGCATTTATTTTGCAGGGCTGCCAACACGCATCGGCCGTGGGACTCATTTCATTCTGAAATATGTAAATAACTCAAATGGAGCTGTGAGCGCTTCCTCGATTATTGTTTCACTGCTCCCCACACGTAGTATGCCGTAGTATGTGTATACATACATACACATATATATATATATATATATATATATATATATATATATATATATGTATAATATTGTTTTATTATTTAAAATTTCTTCCAGTTCCAGTGTAAAATGTTCTTTATAAATGAAAGTTTATTTATCTTTGAAAGGGTGTACTTGCATTTTTATGGCATTGTCATTATATTAGTTGAAAATGGTCTCAAAATGACAACATTATCGTTTTGCGCAATATTATCGGTCATCGCGATAATTTCTGAGAAAATTTATCGCACAGCAAAATTTGTTATCATGGCAGGCCTAGTCCCAGGCTGGGATTTGAGTCTATGCAGCCTGTGTATATGGGCTACCCTACCAGGTGAGCTAAACACGTTTTATCTGTGTAGTGAAACATAACTCTCCTCCTGCCCCAAAGAAAATCTCTTGAAACTAGTACTCTAGAAAGTAGTACTCGACTATGTGTACCATTCAGCTCAGAATAAGAAAACTTAAGCCTAATTTATTTCTACATAGTTACATGTACAAGAACAAATTAAACACATAAAAGATTAGAAGGTGGAAGGAACATCTGTCTCTTATTTATTTTTGTTGCGTAGGGCTCTTTTGTATTGTATTTACTTAATTGTACATAAATGGGACTTTAACTGATGCATTAAAGGCTTATTTAAAAGCATACATGTACAAAACAATCTATATTATGTCTTAATTGAATTTGGAAGCATGATTTTTGACTCTTAACTTAATTGAAATATGAAGTTAGGAGCTCCTAAAAGAAAAAAAAAGGTCAGTTCTCATGTACCTCATGTTAAAATTCATATTTACACCGTTTTTGTTTTTTTTTTTTGTTTGTTTTTTTTTGTGATAGATTTCACCTTTATTTCAGATGCAAGTGGAGGAGGAGCTGGATCTGGAGGAGGTGGGGGCAGAGGAAGCTCACTGGACCAGGATAGTTTAGGTGGCGGTGTGGCATGTGACGAACATGAAGTGGCCAGTTTGACAACACTTCACATTGACTCAGAGACCAGCAGTCTCAGCCACACTGTCACAGTTACTGGTATGTACTCTGAAGTACTCTTCTATGATACAACAGCATCATTAAATCTCCTTTAAATGACATTACAAATATAAAAAGAAACAGATCTGAAGTAGATCAGTAGATCCTCAAAAACCAGAAACAGCAGATGACCAATCAAGATGTTTTCATGTTTCTTCTCTTCTCTCTGTGGCGTGTGCTCCTTCTTGTCTAGGTTCTGAGAGTGCCTCTCCCATGCATTCCCTTGGGGGCTCCCGTTCCCAGACACCCTCTCCTGCTACACTCACAGCAGAACACACTACTCATGCACACTCCCATTCGCACACACACTTACAGCTGGACCAGAAACTCCACAACTCTGTTCTGCAGACCCCTGATGATCTGGGTAAACCTCCAGCACAAATTCACAAATAACAGGGTTTTTATGTCATGTTGAAAGAGATTAACTATGCTTTTAAATGTTTTTCTTCCCTCATGTCTAAGCTTTTAATGAGATAAGAATCTCTGATTGACTTATTGATTCATTCTAGAAACAAGTGAGTTCCCCAGTGAGGACTGCAGTGTGATGGCAGGTGGTTCTCTAACTGGATGGCATGCGGATGTTGCCACGGTAATGTGGAGGAGGATGCTAGGTATCCTGGGGGATGTTAACAACATCAAGGACCCAGAGATCCACGCTCAGGTCTTTGACTACTTGTGCGAACTGTGGCAAAATTTAGCAAAGGTCAGTACTGATAAATGCAGCTGATACAGTTATTACTATGGATGTTCTCCAGTGATGGCATAGGTAAATATGAACATTTTTCTTTACAGATCAGGGATAATTTGGGCATTTCCCTGGACAACCAGTCATCTCCCCCACCTCCTGTTCTGATCCCTCCACTCAGAATCCTCACTCCTTGGCTCTTCAAGGTAAATGTGATTGAGAAGTCTTTAAAGTTTATAATATTAGGCCTTCTCACTCTTGAGTAACACCCATTCTTTGTATGTCTGACATTTGGCTCAGTTACCTAAATTTAATCTTTTTAATAAATAGATTTTCTTTGAGGGATGGAAACACGTTTTTTTGCTATGTAGTGTGTTTTGTTTTACGTGTGTTTTCAGTTATTTAAATGTTTCCTCTCTTAAGGCCACCATGTTGACTGAGCGTTACAAGCAGGGGAAGCTTCATGCCTACAAACTAATCTGCAGGATCATGAAGAGACGGCAAGATGTTTCCCCAAACTCAGACTTTCTCACACACTTCTACAATATAATGCACCAAGGACTACTTCACCAAGACCAGGTGTGTGTGCACAGGTTGCACAAATGATAAATTGCATGGATAAAAATGAATAAACAAAGACATTGTTTTGTTTTAAGATTTAATAGCAAGTATGTTTAATGTCTGCATATAAATTAAAAAAATATTGTATTTATTTATATTAGTTATAATTATTAACATGAATAGTTTTCAAAAAATTTTTGAGTTTACATCACAAAGATGGCAAATGTTTAAAAAGTGCCGCTTCTGCAGGACATTGTGAACACCATCATCAAGCACTGCAGTCCAAGGTTCTTCAGCATCGGTCTGCCAGGAGCCACCATGCTCATCTTTGACTTTATCATCGCAGCTTCCAGAGTCACCGCCTGCTCATCACTCAATGTAAGAAACACTCTTGTAAGTTTTACGATGAGTTTATAAAATATCTAAATAAACTTAAATATCTAGCGAACATTGCTCTGTGCCATGATCTGATGCTTTTGTTCCATTGTCAGTCCTTTCCTTTTTTTATTCAAAAATCAGTCTTTTCTTTTCTCCAAGGCTCCTAGAGTGGAGGCCCAGATCCTTCTTGGATCTCTGGTGTGTTTCCCCAACTTGTACGGGGAGCTTCCAGCTCTCCATCCCACCACAGCTGACATGGTTCTAACCAAGTTTCCTGATGTCAAGGTAGATGGAAGTATCATTACTGGTTAATGCAGCTGTTACAGGTCACAATCCTAGTGCACTTGAGCTATATCTATTTTTGTGATATTATTGTGCCTAAAAAAATATTGAGAGGATCCTCCTAATGCTTACAAGAAAGCTCTGACACATCGGGTTGTGGACAAAGAACACCTGAGTGTGTTCTGTGATATTAAAGATAAATCATTTGAGTCCTGGGTTGGGGTCTCTGCAGATTGGATGGGCCAGGAGAACACCTCAAACTCCTTAATGTTTTCTTCAAGCCCTTTCTAAGTGGTTGACCTACTGTTGATCCGTATAAACCACGGTGAAATGTGGAGGAGTAAATGAAGACATGGTTTAAAACATGCATCTTCCAAAATAAAGATTTTAAAAAAACTTTATTTACTTTGTGTGTAATCCAGGTCAGTAACTGATGTCTGATGTCCATAGGGGTTCTCAGCACAAAAGTAATAGGTTAATGTCTCATCAGCTATTCTTGAAACATCTCAGGGCTGTGGGAGTAATGTTGTTTTTGTTGTTGTTGCTGTGTAAACAGTTAATGCCATGCGTGGCAGCGCCTCAGGCTCACTCACTGGTTTCGTACGAAGGAGAAACTTGTTTTGAATCAGTAAGCAGCATTTAACACTGACCGAAGACCAGCGATTGTGTCTGAACTGTAATGGTGTCCACATTTGGTGCAGCATATGTCAGTAGGAAGTACAGTGTGTTAAGTCCTCATATTGTTATTTCTTGCATGAGTTTCTTTGTTATCTGAATGCTTAAGGGCTCACTCTCTTCATTAAACACACCTGTTGTGGACGTATGAAGTATTCAGATATTTGCACTTGTTGTTGTATTGTTTTTTTATGTAAAATAACTGTCTGTGCACTTTTTATTTTATAGGAGCACATCATCAAAACCATCCTGACCTCTGCTAAGGATGAACCATCTGCTCCCGCTCGGTAAGTTATGTGTGTCTTTGAGTGTAAATCCATGAAAAACAGAACTCCGCCAAGTGCTGCAGAAACCTCACGCGTTTAAATATTTGTATATACCTTTAGCTCTGATTATAGCACACATTAGCCTTGGAATAATTTACTTCTGTCCAAAATAGCATTAATTTCCCTCCAACATCTTGTAGAGAGCTAAACAACTGTGTAGTCTTCTCCAAAGATGTTTAATGAGATTAAAGTATGGACTCTGTGGCGGCCAAATTATGTGTGAAAATCAAGTCTCACGGTCCCTGAACTGTTCTATTTAACTAACTAACGCAATCCCAGATCTTTTGCTTTGTTAAATCCAGGTGGTGACTGTTTTTTTTCCAGGAAAAGCAGTGTTGTAGTGGTGTAGTAGTAGTGTTGTTTGCTGTGTTTGATAGGATTAGTTCATAAAGGTGGATTTAAATGACTACATACATTTTTATTGTGCATTTATGAGCCTACTTACCAAGTGTGTTAATGTAAGAGTACAAGATCTGACATCTGCTTATGCTCACTGTCTGTTTGTGTATTTTGTAGTTATTATTAGCTTTTTTGTCTACATAGAATTTGCATGTACGGCTGTTGCAACATCTGCAGTATGGATTTTAGGTTTGCATTACTGTTTGATTACACTGCTCTTGTTTTGTTAGGTGTGTTGCTCTGTGTAGTCTGGGTATCTGGCTGTGTGAGGAGTTGGCTTGTGGGACTCAACATCCACAGATTAAAGAAGCTCTTAATGTCATCTGTGTTACCCTGAAGGTAAGTCACCTGTAAACTTTAATGAACATGAGTTATGAAGCTTCTGTACTTTCAAAAATAACTTTTTTATGAATCAGTAAGTGTCATTCACACCAGGAAAGTCCGCTAGGGTTACAATGTCCTTCTGGCCCAAGTTTGCTTTCATACTGCCCGAAAGCAAACAAATCGGACCTTTTAAATAACCTATTCCCAGCGGCAGGAATTACTGAACAAACAAAAATTACTGAGACAAACAGCGAAGAAGAAAACTCGTTCATCCATCGGTTAATGCAGGACAACTTTTATTTCTACCACACCAGAGCAAAACATAGAGCTGCATCAGATCTTAGCGGCCTTGGGTTGATCATATTTCTATCAGAAATTTTAGTGTTTACACCTACTTGCATCTGCCCACGAGTCAATTCTCCCGGCCAGAGCCGGGATTAATCTTATCCACAACAAGACGGTAAAATACAGCAAACAAGTTAGCAGAAAAGTGAATGAAACTGCAGCTGTTGCCAGTATGTAAATGTGCAGTTAAAACTCCAAAAGATGTGCTACTACACTCTCACACTTTCCCACTTCATGCTCTTAATTTATTATGGTCTTGAGTGAAAAATCTCTCTGAGATGTCAGACATTAACATTCTTATATGCAAGACCTCTGTAGCATCTCAAGAACATTTCAGGGTGGCAGTGGATGTGCATGTCCATTATGTCCATTATTAATTTAGTTTTCTGAATTGGAAATTGTGAACATGGCCACTGCTGTAAGATTTCCAAATTAAGACTGTGTAAGTCCATACATAATACACTGCACATACACAGACGTACAGTGTGTGTCATAATATTAATATTATTCTCAAATGTAAGTCGCTTTGGATAAAAGCTAAATGACTGTAGAATAGAATAGAATATTTTTAAAAGAAATAGAGAATTAACTGTTAACATTTTAATGATTGATCTTTATATAACAGTAAAATACAGACAATGGATTAGATTATGGCTCATGTTTAACATTGTGGGTTTCAAATAGCCAAAGTACGATGGAAAACGTTGTTGGAAGTGATTGTTGGTTTTGGTGAAATTGCCTCAATAGTTATTGTCTGTTTTAGGCAACTAGACTAAGAGTCCTGTGGAACAAATGATACCGTCCAGCATGTACTGTCTTATCCATAGCCAAGTGGCTCTAGATAGGCACAAACACACACTCATACACACATACCTTTCCCACCTTGGAATCCCTAGCTCATGTATCGGCAGCCAAAGACCTGCTAAGACACCACAGCAACACACAGACTCGCTCCTGGGAGCAAACCCTGGACTGTAAATATGTTTGGTCCTTCTTCTGATAGGAGACTAATCCAGGGGGAATGCTGCAAGCTGACGTTTATACACACACTCTTGCACATATACATATATACACACACACACTTGCCATCGTGGCAGTAGCTAGTAGTCTCAGCCATGGGCTCTGTGACATGTACACACAATTATACACACATACACGAAGCTTGAGGGATTGTCATATTTCCATGCAGAGCCACTTCCTTCTGGCCACCTTGTCTTCCATCCCTTTCATCCATAAGTATTTTTTGTTTTCAGGCGATGGTCCACATTGGAGCTTGACTAATGTGTAAATCCTGTTTCTCCTTATTAAACAGCCAGGATTTTATTGTGTTGTTGACACTCTTTATACATTAAGCATATAATGGGCTAACTCTTAAATATTAAAATTGGTAGTTAAAAAACAAGCCTAACTGTAAACTGCTTATTTACAATATGTTTCCTAGCATAAAAGCCTGCAGTCCAATCAAAGTTAGCAATCTGTTATTAAAGCGTTTGAAAAAACATGACCTGCTAGTTTTGTGTGGCAGGTATTGATTTTGTAATTTGATGTTTCTACAAATGCAAATTTCTGAAGATAAAATTACATATTTTAGTTTTTTTTATTATTGTTGTTCTTTACTTGTTGTTCCTAAACATAGGAACAGGCATCTCTAGAATTAAAAATGCAATATATATTATAATAGAATTGCATTTATGCGTGATTAATGTACCGCATGCATAGTTTCAGGAAGTGATACAGAAAAATGTTTTGGTTCTGAAGCAGAAACAGATGTATAATTCATCTTTTACACAGTTTAGCTTTTAAACTCTGCAAGATGGTTCTCTAGACAAGATAAGGTCGTTTTTATCTGCTGGCCATCTGAACTGAGTTTGCCCCAGTATGTCGCATTTCAAATACCACCTGCTGTGCAGTACACAGATGGTACAGAGAGCCCTCCTCTGATGGGTAGCCTGCAAATGCATCCTGATAATTCTATAAGCAGCAACTTTTCAAAAGCTGATCTGGATAAACTGAAGAAGTTGGCAACGGTACTAGAACCCCGCAGGGAATTTACTCTGGGATGGAGGAAAAGACAACCCAAAGCACAGAAGTTCATCAACAACAGAACTTCTTCAGAAGAAAACACACCTTCTGGAGTGGCCCAGTCAGAGTCTTGAGCTCAACCTGACTAAAATGCTGTGCCTTGGCCTCAAGAGAGCGATTCACACGAGACATCCAAAAATAGTGTTGAATAGAAACGTTTATATAAAGAGGAGTGATCCAAAATTCCTCCCAACCATTGTGTAGGTCTGATCTACAACCGTAGGTAAAGTTTGGCTGAGGTTATTGTTGCCAAATAATGGTCAACCGGTTATATAATCCAAATGTTCACACACCTTTTCCACCCTTCACTGTGAATGTTTACATGTCGCGTTCAGAAAAACATAAAAATGTATATTAGTGTTTAATATTTGTGACTTAAATAAAGATCCGATGACATTTTTTGACCAATTTATGCAGAAATCCCAGTAATTCCAAATGTTTCACACACTTGTAATCGTACCTGTACACCTACAAAAATTACATACACATACAAAAAACCTATATTTTAGTTATTACTAGCTATTTCCAGCTATTACATACTACAGTATGTTGGATTGTATTTGAGTTGAACACACACTTGCAGACACTGAATTAAACACAGTTTTAATGTGTGACTTTTATCTCCTAGTACCCTAATAAGAATGTAGCACTGGTGGCATCAGACATCCTTCATCTCCTGATCAATTACGTGGATCATCTTCAGAAATTCCCCCCTGACACTCCAAAGAAAATCGTAGAGGTGAGACAAACATTTTTCCATTTACACCACTAATTCCTACAATAGTGTCCTCACATTTGATTAATTTGTTGTTTAATAACTCAGCTATGTCTCGTCTTCACGTTAGAATGACTGGAAACATTGTGTGTAAAGTCAGAACTTTACAGGAGTGTTATACGAGTATGAGAGAGCCTAATGGAGTCCACGGTATCACTGTCATAAATATTCACCAGTTAGCAGCTTGTTTTGATTGTAGACTTGCTACTGACTTGAAGTATGCAGCCAGACAGCATCTCTTTCTGTAGGTCTCCTGGAGCCGTCTGTGTGTCCATGATTAAGTTTAAACTGGCTCTGAAAGGTGTTGCTTGTAACTAATTCTGTGTTCGCTGGCATTAATCTTTTGTATAAACTTGGTAACAATGTTTGATTTTCTTTCTTTTTAGATTCTGATCGCCACCATCACACACTTGTTGCCCAGTACTGAGTTGTCTCCTCATGAGTTGGATAAGAGGGTAACTTATCCAACACTTGTATAAAAACAAGAAAATAAAATCTCTGTTTCCAACTTTAAAAACATCATGCATAGAAACTAAAGTTGTTGCCCGTGTTTGTGTGTGTGTGTGTGTGTGTGTGTTTGTTTCAGCTGGTGGTGTCCCTGCTCTTGTGTCTGTTGGACTGGGTGATGGCTCTGCCGCCAAAGACTCTTCTCCAGCCTGTACAAACACAAAGCCCAGCCGACAAGGACCAACCTACTAAGACTCTGCTCAGCTGTATTTATAAGGTATACTACTAGTTTACTGCTTATTAAAACTTTATTGATTCAGTTCAGTTAGTGCTTTTTCTGAATCAGGTATAGTTCGTTGATCCCAGTCTGGGAAGTTTCAATGTTACAGCAGCATTATAGAATAAGAACATATTAAGAATAAAATTAACTATATGATACAAAAATACTATATACAAAACAAAATAATCACATCAAAAATAAAAAGAAATACTATGTACAATATACAGGTAAAAAAAATGAAAACAGATATGGGAAAATATGGTCTGTGCACTGAAGCAGTTTTCTTTGTTTTCTGTAAATAACATGTCCAGGTTCTACATGGTTGTGTGTATGGAGCACAGTCTTTCAACAGTCCCAAGTATTTCCCACTGCAGCTGTCGGACCTGTCGAGTCCAGACTACGACCCGTTCCTGCCTTTAGAGAGCCTCAGAGAACCAGAACCTCTCCATAGTCCAGACTCAGAGCGCTCCAGCAAACTACAGCCTGTCACTGAAGGTAATTTCTATAACACTGCAGACACACTACACAGCGTTGGAGGCTTCTCTGCAATGAGCGAACATGTTTTTCACATTTGTACATTGGTGCACTGACACAGACACACAAGCACACACAGTCTGCACAATATGACCCAGAAGGTATGTGTGTGTGCGTGTATGGACACCTGTCTGCAACTGTGTGAGAGCCTGCATTGTCCCCTGCTGTGGTCCACCAGGACCCAGTGACTAGTCTAATGGCTGGAGCACACTCACAGACCATGCTTCTCCTTTTTTATTCTTTTCTCCTCTCATTTCTACAAATAATCTGTTTAATTAATTAAACCTTTATCTTTTCCTTTCTCTTTTTTTTCTAATCTGAAGTATTTTGTGTCTCCCCCCTCCTGAGCCCTCACTGAGCTTTAAGGAGTCATTGGGAATGTCTGATCAATACATATCTGCACTCAGCGCTTAACCTGTCAATAAGAAGAGTTGTTGGGAAGTGTGTGTGCGCCACCTTGTGTGTAATGATGTTGATTAACCAGGCTCTGCTGACAGCACAGTGTGTGATGGCATTGGCTTCTTCTCAGCAGGACATTCAAGCCGAAAGTGTTGCCATAACTTTGAACAAAAGTCACTACTAAAATCAATACTTAGTTTTGCTGTTTGTTATAAATGTGGATGCATATAACCTCTGAAATAATGCATGCACTTGTACTCATTAAATAATTAGCATATTAGGAGTATATTTTTAATCATTAAGTGTAGTCTAGATTTCTGTAGGTTTTGTTTTTTAGTTTTTGCCGCTTTAAATATCTTTTTCCTTACTTTGTCCATTTAACAGTTGAAAATAAAATTAAACGTATATCGTTTCATCGTCCTGTTTTCTCTCTGCAGTTCGTAGCCGTATTCAGCAAGGCCTGGTTTCCATAGCAGCCAGAACAGTGATTACCCACCTCGTCAACCATCTAGGACATTATCCAATGTCTGGAGGGCCTGCCACTCTGTCTAGTCAGGTACTGTTATGTCTAAATCATGATAGTATAAATGTCGTATTTACTTATATTAAGGGGACTGAATTCTGGAAAATGTTAAAATGTGACCGTCTTTGTTTTGCTGTTGTGACACTTTAAACGTGTTTTGCAGGTGTGTGAAAACCAGGACAACCCATTCTGCGAGAGCGCTGATCTGGGGCCGGAACTTTTCCATTCACCCAACCTGCAGTTCCTAGTTCTGAACGGCTCCACGCTCCTTTCGGTGCTTCAGGTAACCACAACGGAAGGAAATTCTCTTGAATTCTAATTCTTTTTTTACAGATACAGAAATGTTGGAAATCGAGAAAATTCTAGTGTCCTTTATGCAATATGTTTTCTCAGCTTGTCTCAGTTAATGCATACACTGACCTCACCTGAAAACAGTTCTTCAAAAGTAACCTTAAATTGTTTTTAAGGAATCATTAGAATAATGTTTGTGTATCTGTATAAAAGCTTTTACTTTTCCGCCCCACTGTAAGTGTTTCATCCTTTACTTTTGTTGTGGTTTAAAGGAACACGAGTCAGCTGTTTCTTCTCAATTTTCAGCTGCAGATTGATGAAATTATCTTGTCTTGTATGACCAGCAGCTCATTTTAAAGCAAATTGAAGGCTATCAAATAACAACAAATTGATTATATCAGCATCCACTCTTTTGATAATAGTGCAAACACACTGGATTAAATCATGATCTGACTTTTTATGTACAATGTTTGTAGGCTCACATTGTCGCTTCTTTTTTTTCTCATATTATTGTCTTTTTAAATCTAAAGAAGCACTATAAAACAGACCTTAATTACATCCTCTTTAAAACTTTCTATATCTTAAATCACAGAGGAGGCCTGCTATCAAAGCATTTCCGAATGGTCATAAGACTGCTCCAAATTTATCATCGGCTAATTTGACCACGTTGATGTGGCAGCTGACTACTCGACTACTTTTTGTTCATTGAGCGATAAAATCAAGGATAAAGGAGCAGCGCAACAGAGAAAAGATGTGCATGTTGTACAGTTATTTTAAGTCATTTCTTCAGTTGTAATGTGAATATGAGTCTTGGCAAAAACTAGTACCAACACTTTGCCATATTCTTTTTTTTTTCTGGGAGCATTTCAAATTACATTTGTTTAAAAGTTTCACAAAAGTTACGGGCCTCGTAGTATGTTCCATTCAAATTTGAGGCAATGTCATCATTGTTCAACTGTCCAAATATTCATCTTACAAATTAAAACCATTTAACCACCATCTACGTAGGTGTGATGCCATGTCTTCCACACATGGTGCAGCCTGAGCTGTGGGGATTGTAAATAAATAAGCTGCTGGGCTAAACAGGCTTTATGATGACAAAATTTCCAGATTCAAACTTTTTTTTTATGTTTTATGAATTACTCAGTTCCATTTCAGTTTATTAACTCAGATATCCTGGAGATTAAAGAGAAACAAAATAGTTCAAACTAGTTTTGATATCTGCAAATATATTAGTAAAAGGGCCAATGTAAGTCTACCATGATATTGATCAGTACACACTGGTCCAGAGATGGATGCACAATAATATTTATGTAGCTTAGCGGTTCTTTAGTGTGTAATGCTTGGATATGATGGCGTTTCTTCTCATCTTAAGGATGCAGCAGCTTTCTAACTGCAGCTGATGCTGAATGTAGAAGCAAAGTCTCAAATGTTTGCTGTTCCTTAAACCAAAAAAGGTTTTCGTGTTCTGAGTTAAAATAATAGTTTAAACACGGTGGAGATGTGGGTTGTGAGAAATATAATGAAGTATCTGTTAGTATCTTGTCACTTTATTTAGTGTTTTTAGTTTAAAGTTTGTTTCTCTTTTTTCTGCGTTCCAGATCCGATCAGAGTCTGGAGTACCAGGAGGTGGAATGACGGCTGGTTTGTCCTCTGCTCCTGCTTGTGTCCGTGTCATCATCCGAGACGTTGCTGGGAAACACTCTTGGGACTCAGCTGTTCTCTATGGGCCTCCTCCGTGCACCCCAAACAGTCCAGCACACACACTTTTAACTCGCACACAGTCCCCTCACAGCACGAATCTTCATTTACGCACCCCACCAGGAGGTCCGCCGAAGATGGGAGTGAAACGAGAAGGTAGTGAGGAAGAGGAGAGGGGGACGGAGGAGGCAGGAAAAGGAATGGATAGTGACAGCCAAGAGTTTCAGGGAGACGTGGAGGTGGAAGGAGAGGAGAGGAAAGCTAGTGAGGAGGAGAATGAAGAACAAGGAGGAGATGGTGAGGAAGAAAAAGAAGACGAAGAGCAGAGGGAGGAGGAAAGGAATGAGCATCAAATGGAGGGGGATTCAGGCTTGGAACAGCATCTGGCTCCACCACTGGCTAAACGCATGTGTCGGGAGGCGGTGCCAGCATGGGATTCACTGAGAGAGGGAGATGACGCACTGGATGAAATGCTGCAGTACCTGGGATACTCAAGTCCTGAGTGTCTGCAGAGAGCAGGTACATATTTTAATCACAACCATAATCCCCATTTAATATTCAGCACATCCAATGTGAGAATAATTTCAAATGCATCATCAAAACCCAGCAAGACAGAATTTTAGGTGAACTGTCACAGACCAACATGTGTTCCATTAAATTAAAGAATACTTCATCAGTTCAGAACTGGTCAGTGACTAACTGGGCTTCTGTAGCAGCTGATCAGAGTTCATGAAAAGTATGCACAAACAGTATGGCTTACACATAAGAAAAAGCTAATTATTCACAATTAACTTTGACTCCTCTTTGATCCTCGCAGGGATGCCGCTCAATATCCCAGCTCCTCCCCCAACATGTGTTTCAGAGAAGCAGGAGAACGACGTGATCAACGCCATCCTGAAACAAAGTGCTGCTGAGCGCGAGTTCGTCCTTCATGTGAGTAATGCATATAGTCTTTATGAGAAGAGCAAAACACCATTTTATGGAGCATGTTGAAGTAACTTATCATTTTCATGTGGTTACTTACTGTCCAGGAGAACGGCTAGCTTTGAGTCGAATTGTAGCCCCTTTAGCTCTCGCAGGGCTCTTCACTTTAGAAATTCAAGGCCAATGTTAATCCAGGTTATGGCTCTTTCTTTATCTGATAACTTTTTGGCCAACAACCTTAGTTTTTTTTTTTTTTTGTTCTTTTTAGAGGTAATGTCGGATCCTTATTGTCTTCTGGAAAACATTTACTTCCGCTCTCCGCCATTTTAATTAGAAAATACACGTTGCCATTGTTTACTGAAAGTTTTTGAGAGGAGAGAGGAGGCGGCGATTCATATGAACATACGAAGAATGTGTGACGTCACGCTATCCTGCAGATGAAATTACACGTCTAGTTCTACACATGGCCATTTTTTTCAATTCCTTCAATCTAGAAATGATGAATTTCCACTTATTGCCTCTTGAAGGAAGACTTGATGCACATTAGGGTAGTGCTGGCCAATATGGCCCAAAAAATCAAATCTCAGATTTTTCCAAACCAAACCCAGTTTTTGATTTTAAATATTTTCTTTTTTAAAAACATACATATAGATACTTGTGTGCCAGCCAGCCAAAAACAAGTTGTAAATAAAGCTGGGCTTTTCTACGGTATAAAGCAGCTGCATATTTTTAGTAATATGCAATGCGACCGCGTCCATGTTGTCTTACCACCAGGATCCTCATTCATCAAACAGGATAAACTGAAAATAATTTCCCTGATGAAGGTCGTCTCTTCACAAGGCCAGTGTCCTACAGGTTTTAGAAGTTTCCCTGCTGCAACACACTTGACTCAAATCAATGGGTAATTAGCAGACAAATCTGAGTCAGGTGTGTTGCAGTAGGAAAACTTATAAAACCCGCAGGACACCAGCCATTAAGGTTCAGCATTGAGGATCCATGGTCTAATGCTTCTCATAGAGAGCAGCATTTCTCACAGCGTTTCAATGCAGAGCTATGGCTCACATAACTACATCTATTAGTGCTTTTAGACAGACTGTTTTTTTTTTTTTTTTTTTTTTTTTTTTTTTTTTTTTTTTTTGGTCTGATGTGAACTGGCTTGCATTTATACCAGTTTAACCCGAACCAAAGTTGAAAAACTTTACTTTGCGGAATTAATCATTAACATCTTGGAGTTTTGGCCATGAAAGTCGATGGTTAAAGCATGAGGCTCCATTATAACTCATGTTTTCTTAAGAAATATATTCAGACAACTTCATGTCAGAATTTCATGTCAGCTCAGTTAACTGCAGTCATTTTCTCCCACTCGGCAGCAAGTCTGTTGAGGTGCTGAAATAAATCAGTTGTTGTGGCATGTTATAACTTGTTAGTAATCACAGGTTGGAAAAAAAAAACAAAAAAAAACAAAAACTGGCAGGTGGAGGGCTGAGCCTGGGGTTAACTACGGAAGTCCAAGGACAGCATTTGCAGTGCTTGTTAAAGAGTAAAAATCCAGATTTACATCAATATAAATCACCATAAACTTTAAGTTTTTATTATTGGTTAAAACTGATTTATCCCCCAGCCATATATTAGGGGGGATGGAAACAACTTCACAAAACACATCCGACCAAAACGTAAGCTGGCATGACTGTTTCCAACAAACTCACATTACTGACTTGACTGAATTGTCTTCTAATATGGTATAACATCTCAAATATTCCCATAAATTAAATAAATTCCTGAGGAGCTTTGATCATTTTCCTCTTGTAGAGCACGCACCTTGAGGTTTTTTTTTCCATTTGGGGACGATTATTTCTCCTGCTGCTTTGTAGGTAACAGCAGGGTCGGCTGTACCACCGCTGTACAATCTAGTTTTTCTTTAAACCCATCCATGGATAAAGTATCTGATTTGGATTTCTTTGCATTTGTTCTAAAGATCCCCTCGGATTTGCCTTGCTAGTTATGAATATTATCAGTGGTCTAGAATAATAGTTTTATAACCTGCATTTGCTTTAATCATCAATGGATCCAAATCAGAGTTTGTGGAAAGCATTTATTGATAAATAAATTCTCTCTGCTGTCATCTTTTCTGTTTATAACAGGATTTTTTATCATTTTTACACCTGAATATTCACTTTTCCATGTTAAATACTCTAAACTGAGTTGAACTGATGTTCCAGAGAGGAGAGGAGTTGAACATGAGAGCAGTGCAGCAAACCGAACCAGATGCTCAGACACCCCAGTCTGCCTTTTACTACTGCAGACTGCTCATCAACATACTGGGACTCAACTCCTGGGAGAAGAGGTAAGACTCACAGAGACACAAAAAACTCTTGATTTTATTTATTGCTTATAAAAAGGTTCCAGTTTATGTTTATAAATGTGATACACTTGGTGTTTTTGGTACATTTACCTTTGTGCATGTGTTCCCTTTCAATGTGGGCTGCAAAATGAAGCTAAGCAGCATCCCACACAGCTGCTTTTAAAGTGACTGGAAAATGTTTAATTAGATTTAGGGGGGGGTTCTAGATGAATATACAATGGAGATTTGTATGAAATGGCTGCTTTTGTGTGAATGTTTGCTTTTGTGTGTGCATGCATGTGTGTGTTTTTTCCTGAGGCTTGTATGGGATGCCCTCTGATTTCTTTCTTTTTTAATGTCTTCCGTAGCACAAATCAAACATATTCTCAATGCAAATGAGAAAAACTTCTTCTCATTAGAAGCTGTGTTTTCTGCATTCGGTTGTTGCATCATCTCATCTTCTCAATGACTCCGAGCTCACAAACAAAATGTCAGAGTATCTTTTAAAACAGACCTGGCCAGCTAATGGACACTCATCACTCTTTAGCCAGGGAATCACGCTTTCTTTATTCAGCCCACACAATAGACTCCCTAGCACACTGCACTTGTGTGTGTATATGTGTGTAAAAGTGTGTGGGGTAATGAGTATCGTGGTGTATTGATGAAACTCGACCCATTTAGGGTTAGAAGAAAAGACAGTAGTTGAAGAGCCTGATTGAGGGTGCTCTTGCAAATAAGACAACAGGATGAACATGACACACGTAGAGAGAAATAATAACATTAGTAAAAGAATTAAGATAAAAGAAAATGGACGTGGAAAGCGAAGGCTCAAGAAACCTGGATGCAAAGAGAATTCAAGAGGACAGATAGATAGGAATGAAAGAAAAGAAGAAATTGTCTAATCATCTGTTATTGTCCCTTGTGTCTCTCCAGGTATTCATATGGGGCATTACAGACACTTAGATACTGACAGTCACCCATGTAGCTACACGTGTATTCCCCTTTTATGCTTTTCCTTATAATCCACTGTGTAAATGGAATCTTTGAGAGCAGAGAATGAGGCCATTACCAAGTATCAGTTTAATAAAGAGCAAATTGCTCTCTCTCTCCCTCTTTATCTCCTGCACTCACTCTCTCTTTCTCCTTTTTCTAAGCGTGAAAAGAATGACATGTTATTATCAGTCCACTCCAAGCTTCTCTGCACGAGTCCTGGTTTTATATCAGCAGCATAGAGGTTCATGTCAGCTCATCAGCATATTTTTTACAGCATACTATGATGGAAAGACTCTTGTTTTTATTTAAAAACATCCATCATATTTTTTATTTGGAGCCTGAACATTAGGAATTTATGGTTGGTGTAAGATGTTGCTTTATCTGTGCATTTAAAGCGTGATCATAAAACACAGTAATGCACGTTTTTAAAACTACAGTTTACGTCTAAATACAGTATGTTCATCCAGCCACTGAAAAACGTCTGTGTTATTTAGTCCTTGTACACATTAATAATTTGGTTAGTAGTTGATATTTTCCAACATGTAAACTATGCACCCAATGAGATTCAAGCTGGCCTTGGTACTCTGCTCATGCTCCACAGTTCTCAGAAAAAGTTGGTAACAGCAGAATAACATTGCGTAATGTGCATATCCTTAACACCTATTTATATACAATTGTATAAAAACAAAATAATTACAGGGGAAAAAATTAAAAAGAAAGACTGGAATAAAATACAATTAAATCCACTTAAAATGACAAATGAATGAAAATTCATATTAAATAATGTAAAAATACATACATAATAGGAAAAACATAAAAGTGATTTATTGAATCAGTCCAACATTTTGCTAATCTGACTCCAGATAAGTTTTTTGTCAATTATTTTAATCCAAAAATAAAAAGGTCAAATAAAAGATCCTAATACCTTTAAGCAGAAAGAAGCATTTTAGCCTATTGAAGCTCAGTTGTACATTCTTTTTCTTTTAATAAAGTTCTTTTCTGTGACTGTATACTTGTAAAAGGATATGGTTCACTTAAACGGCCGCCGTTGTGTATTTAAATATAGAGAGTTGTAACGGACTTTTCTAGCCAGGTTACCTACAGTGTTTAGACTTTGTGGCCTCTTCTATGCACAAAAACCAATAATAACTTTTCAATCAGAATGTCTAACAAACACGAACCTCCTTTTTTTAGAAGGACAGTATACATTATATATTAAAATAAAATATATTCAGTTTAGATCAGAAAGAAAAAATCAGGTTTTAAAAATCTTTGTTTAAAACATAATTTTGTATCAAGGCACATTAGAAAAATCATCCAGTTCTTATCATGACTTTAAAATTGGGTAAATACATAACCTCTGGTGGCATATTACACTGACATTATTTAACTAAGCCATAAAAACAAGCATTGTGTGGAAAAAAAATAAGTACATTTATGCTTGAAGTGCTTGAAGTTTTCATTCTGGGATAAAGTTATCAGTCTCTGATGCTGCTGCAGAAGTTTGGCCCAATTTTCCAATACATGGTACATATTTCTAAACTGTTTTTATCATCTCTTTTGTTTTAAATGGAAAAGTTCACAGGCTACAGAAGTAATTACTCTGGTGGAAAAATGTTTTTTTAAGCACAGAGGAGTCAAATAAATATATTCTGTATCAAGAATTCCTTTATTTTAGATTTTAAAAAGCAGTTTGGTATTTCTCATACATGATCATGTGTATAGTTGAATTACTTGAATTATTCACTTCTTATGAGCTGAACAAATATTGTTTCACTTCAACTCAACCTTCCAGGTTGGATGTACTTGATTTTATTATCCAGTGTCTTCTGAAGTCAAACTAGTTGATTCTTGCTTTGCAAATGCTGCAGAGAGACATGCTGCAGTTCAGCTTTTCTCTGTTTTTCATTGTGCTTTTGTTGTTCTTCCACTAAAAGTGTCTCATTGTTTATAGTTGACTCAGCTACTAGTTATCCTCACAAATCATTTTACTAGTTATCCTCACAAATCATTTTCCCCCTTCGGAAAGTGAATGAAGTCTCTTTCTTATAGTTTGTTTTTTATTTCTCTCTTCTTTTTTATCCAAACAGCCAGTTAGGACAGATATTAATAGCCAGTATCTAGTTAAACTACAGGTTTAGCCACAATATTGAGTGATCACTGCTGTCTTGTGAACCTCTGTTTTACAGGAGTAACTTTCATTTGCTGAGAAAGAATGAGAAGTTACTGAGAGAGCTGAAGAATCTGGACTCACGGCAGTGGTAGGCACCTTTATCTTTCACTGCCTTCTTCTTCCATCTTCTCTCTTTAACCTTTTCATTCAGCATTTTTTCAGCCCATAGTTTGATGTGACTGACAATCCATTTGTAAGTCTCTGTCTCGTTGTATCTTCATTTTCCTTCATTGTCTTTTAGCCGTGAGACCCATAAAATCGCAGTATTTTACGTGGCTGAAGGTCAAGAAGATAAACACTCCATACTAACAAACACAGCAGGCAGCCAAGCTTATGAAGACTTTGTCTCAGGACTCGGCTGGGAGGTAAGAACACGTTTACTCACATCCTTGATGGTGTTTGTTTTCCTTAACATTTTCATATCAAAAAGTCATTGTCCAAATAAAATCACTCTCATGTTGTAACAATGATGAAGGTAAGATTTTTATACCGTATGCTGCATGTTATGGTGCATCTTTATGTGTGCATTAGGTGGATCTTACCACACACTGTGGCTTCATGGGAGGCCTTCAGAGAAACCGCAGCACAGGCCAAACCACGCCTTACTATGCCACTTCCACTACCGAAGTCATCTACCACGTCTCCACTCGCATGCCCTACGACCAGGACCACAACCTCACCAAGAAGGTAACACACCAGTAGTTGTGGAAAGGCGCCAAACTTCCTGTTTGTTATTTTGAACAATCTAATTAGGTGTTTAGTTTTTTTTTGTTGTTTTTGTTTTGTTTTGTTGCATGTAAACATTCTTGATAAGCTTATTCCTAAATATAACCAGCCTAGTTAGTGTTTGATTGACACCACTTCTTTGTCATGTCCACAGACTACAATGGCTAACATCTGGCATTGCTTCAATTTAGCATATGCCTCTCTTCTGCCGTGTGCACGCCAACCCAGCAGTAGATGAGCTTGTTTAGGGCAAAATTTGTTGAAAGGCGACACACAGGAGATACAGCTTTGGTGTTGCTTTCACAGCTGCTTTGTTCAGGCAGTGTTATTAACAATAATTAGCCTTTAATTTTCCTCTGTTATGTCTATTTTTATTTAACAAGAGAACAGGTGATCTCCTCTAATCTCTTCTTCTCTCTGGTTTCTCTGCTTTCTTTCTTTCTACTCCTCTCTTTGCCTGAGTCTGACTTTGCAATTAGATGCACATACAAACCTGTCAATAGTTGTCAGTGCGTTTACAGTGATTTTTTGGAGCAATCATGCCTGCGTTTGTGCACAGTGTGGGGTATGGGTTTGCATCAGTGTCCAGGCAGGCAGCTTTTATTGTATGTGTCTGTCTGTGTGTGTGTAATCACACCTGTCAACCCTCGGGCACTGGGCGCTCTGCACATGGCCATAATGTCCCCTTAATTGGATCATACTTCCTGCTTCTCAGCCTATCACATCGCTTCAGGCTCCTGATTGGATTATCAGCACCTGGCCCAACACCATCCATCTTCCTGATCAGCTGATGGCCCCATCAAACATGCATAGTCACATAGACACACAGGCACACTCATGAAGACTTTTAAAGCTGTTTAACATGACACAAACACACATCCACAAAGGGTTTTATTCACATCCATCTGCACAAATAACCTCACACCATAAATTTGCATTAATGTCGGACAGAGAGGCGCACGCTCTCCTAACACATGTCAGCCAGCACACGCAGGCTAGCAAACACATACAGAAACAGTTTTATGAACGTGTCCACATAGATGTCCACTGACACACGTCTCTATACTGGCAGACATTTATCCCCTATCCTCCTGCCACACTCACAAGCACAAACACAATCAGTTTAGTCCTCCGCAGGGCTCTTGTCCAGGTTTCCCTCTTTGCAGTGCAGTGTTGTTCATGTCATAACACATCTGCTGGAAACATGATTAAAAGGATTAAAGCTGTATTACACCAACTGATTTTAGCATTAGAGATTAAATCACACTGGTCTCCTTCATGTAAATATTTCTAAAATAGTAAGACAACAATAAGACACAAATTGTTCTTACACAAAAAAATAATGTTTGATGCTCCTGATTCTCACAGTATGACAATAGAAGAGCTTGCCCGTGTCGCTTTGAGTTGTATCTTTCTGACACATATGGAGAAAAGTGTCTTTTAAATATTAAAGAAGGAGTTTGTAAATATATATCAATTAGTCAGGATGCATCAGATTATAAGTGAGGTCAGGTTGTAAGTCAGTGCAGTCAAGTAATGTCATTGTGGCAAACGGGTGAAACCACTTCCAAACATGATCCCAACCTCAGTTAAACTGATAATCTAGCATTTTAATTTCATTTAAATAAAAAATAATCTTTTATGGTACGGTAGCTCTTTGGAAATATTTTTATATGTCAGAATATAAAGCAGAATATTTTTTGTCTTAGGCGAAGGACAATACTGAAATCCATCTGAAGTGTTTGACAAACCAGAGAAGTAGAGTGTGTGTGTGTGTGTTTTGGCAGACATCAAGGTTAATGACTGAGCTGTCACCGGCCCTGAGTGGAGCCCGCTGAGTGAAGGCGAATGCCGCACACACACATCACTACACAGCATCATACATGATCCCATCTGTCTTCCAGCCCGTACTCCATCTTTCCGGGACTTCACTCTGTCTTGTCGACGACTCTTCATCTTCACACACTCACTCCATCATGCTCAGGGCCACCTATACCACATACATGCACCTAAAATCAAAAGCCTTGGGCAATGATGGATACACGTTACCCTGCTCATTGTGCGAGACCTTCTTTGTGCATGTGTGTTTTGTTGGCATATTAGCCTGTATTATTTATGCAACAAGAAAGAAAAATAAACGTTTTTTCCCTGTTTTGACTTTAATATTAATTCTCTTTCTTGCTTTCCTTTTCTTACTTCCCATCCCTCCAGCTTCGACACCTGGGCAACGATGAGGTCCACATCATTTGGTCAGAACATTCCAGAGACTACCGTCGAGGGATCATCCCTACTGAATTTGGAGATGTGTTGATCATCATCTACCCCATGAAAAACCACATGTATTCCATCCATATCCTCAAAAAACCAGAGGTAAAAACATCTCTACGACCCAAATTAACAGCTGCCCATATTTTATTTTTTTATTTAGCCTCTTATATGTCAGCATTTTCCCAGAATGCTCTGAAACACTGACATTACACTAAAAATGCAGGTTATTCAAGCTCGTCATTGAAGTCAGGGATGATAATTAATCCCCTGCGGCACTAATCGGTGATAATTATACATCACCCTTTGTGGAACTGTAATTGTTGTGGAAATCATTGGCCAATCAGTTTAATCGGTTCCACAGTAGTGGTGTGAATCCTTCAGTGTCATTACTGGAACTAATAAATGGCTTTTCATGAAAGTTTTGGAAAACATTTCTAGTCCCTAAAGGAGGAATTCTTCAGGCTTGTTCAGTAGTTTCTGTATGAGGTTGGCATCCGTTAATTATGTGCTTCCGATGCTGGATGGATTGCCACAAGATCATCACAAGAGCCTGCAGAAGAGGCACAGTGAGGCCGTTTACATGCACACCTAAAATCTGATCATTACCTGATTTCCTGAGTTATCAGATAATTCAGTCGATCATGTAAATAGCAAAATCTAAAATATCAGATATCTGATATTGTCGCATTATGAGTAAACGGATTGACACACCTATATTTCTTCCCAATACTCCGATGTGTTTGTGCATGTAAATCCGTACATCTGATTTATTTCATGTTTTTACATCTGCGCGTGTACAAAAGAATCCTTTAGTGGAGGATTTAATCATATTTAAGAAGTGCATGTAAATGCATCAGATCAGATTATTATTACCGATTATTACTTTTGTAGAAACACAAACCAGTGATCTGAAGTTGTAGAGTTTAGGCATAAAACCTCGTAATAAAGCCTGAGTTATTTCTATTTATCTGATCAAATCCAGTCATATAGATCTCTGTTTGAGGCTTTTTTTTAAACACAAATCATACTAATTTACACTTCTAATAGCTGTGATCAGCAGAGTTTCTGACCACTGGAGTGTGTTTTATATGTTTTTAAATGTCCACTTTAAAAAGTAATAGTCTGTGATATGTTTCTTGGATTTCCTCTGACTTCTTCACAATAAAAATGTCAAATTCAAATCAGCTGAATTTAACTTTTAAATTTGACTGCTGGATCACAGCAGTGTGACTTGGTGCAGCTCTGTCCTCCCTTCTTATCACTTTTGGATTCACAGTCCAACCCTGCCCCAACCAAAGTAGTTATGAAGGCTCCAGGTAATGCTTTTCCTTGTTATATAAAAGAATTAAACACCTTGATAGCAGAGTATGACACAGTGGATGCACTAAAGCTACATTGATCCTACCAGCTAATTTTGATTAGTTGGCTTTTTTTTTCCTTGATAAAGTTAGGTATTCATATGATAAATTTTTAATACAATTTTGTAACTCAAACCGCTTTACAGAAATAACAGGAAAAAAAAAAGAAAAAGCCAAAAAAGTGTCTTTGTCAGTCGGTCTCAAACAGAAACGATCTGTTTTAGTATAAAACTGAACAGGGGAAGGTCTGTCAGTGAGGAAAAGCTAGAGATGAAGTAAATTAGATCAAAATAATACATTAAAGCAGACTTAACATGGATTTTTTTTTAAAAAAACTTAAAAAAAATAGGACAATAAAAGAAATTAAATGAATAAAATGAAAAGTGATGTGGAGCCAGAGTTGCCCTGGGGCAGACTAACAGAAACATGGCAGCCAATTCCTGCCAACAGCCTCACTGACCACCACCAAACATTCATTCACCAGCTCTGCTGACACTGGAGGCCACAGCAACCTTTCAGTAATTGGACGATCCATTCTACTCCCTGAGCCGCTGTTGGCCCGTTTAAAACAATTCAAGTATCATCTCTGCTGTGTAAAACCAGATACCCAGAGCTAATACATAACAGAGGTTTGGGAACCATGCAGGAGCACCAACTGTAAAAAGGGTAGACTTACCTTAAATTACCTAATTAAATGTACAGAAAAAATGGTGTAGATTTTGGGAATTAAATATTTATTACAACTTAAAAGGTTAAGTGGTCATCTAATATAAAAATTAACAACATAACTACATGACTTCCAAATAAATAAATTTTTTAAGTATTGTTACTGTAGACAAATTACTGTAATTAAATTGTTGGTAAATTGTAGTTACTGTACATATGACCTGCCCCCCAACATACATAATATAAACAGAAACAATATATAGTTTTTGATTGATATGGTAAATGGTACCATATCAACCAAAAACAATATATTTTATATGATTGATAAATAGATTACTCACTTAAATAGATTACTTAAACCATTTATTTATCAACATTGCTGTCAATTAATTTTCTGTTATCGCAGTTTTATATACTGATGATGGAGTCTTTACATTGTTTGGAATTTAAGTGTTTGAAAGTTGATTAAGAGTGTGATTGTGAATGTGCACAGTGTTTTGGTGCATGATTCTATGTTTCCAACCAGACCATACAGATATGCATCCATATTGACTAACAATCCTTGAGAGAGTCTTGCCACAAGTCTTCTTGATCTGGTTAATGTATCAGTCTAAAACACACAGACATTAATACCATAGCACTGATGGCATAACTCTATTTCAAACAAGACCTAACACAATAAAAATGCTGCTTTTTTCTGTATGACATAGATACCACAGCACTAATAACATAATCATATTCTCTTTCATTCATTCTGCAAGGAAAAATATTGAATTATCATGAATCCAAGAACAAGTTAGATAAGATATCTCCTCTGCTGTTGTCTTGAAAGCACATGTATTTAGCCATAGAGCACATGGCTCAGAGACCTGGTCTACAAACAAACTCAATAAAAGCCCGACATTATTCTCTTTGGTGGATTCCACAAGCAAAATATTGAATTAAATCAGAAAGCCAAAGCCTGAATCAAATATTATATCATTTTTAAAAAATCTGTTGTGTCCATCATTGTTTGACTGGCTTGGTTCACTAAAACCCAGCCACTACCAGATATTTTGTTTCACAAAATATCAGCATTTGTCTTTGATTGCCTATAACAAATATAGCCCACTTGTTCTGCTCTTTGTAGGTGCCATTCTTTGGTCCGCTGTTTGATGGTGCCATTGTGGACATGAAGATTTTGCCTGCCATGGTTAGAGCCACAGCCATTAATGCAAGCCGAGCTCTCAAGTCCCTCATTCCTCTGTACCAGAACTTGTATCCTTTGAAACCCTAAATAATTAGATATGACCGATAACGATCACAAGTCCAAGGTAGGTCATTAATACCATTTTCTCTTGAATCCTAATAACTGGCTTAGTGTGACTGTAGAAAATCACATGAGTCTGTAGGGGACCCAGATTTCTTGCTTGGTTACACATTCTTAACATTACAGACTGAAATCGAGCGTTGAGATTTTAATGTTTTTCTTTGGCTCAAAAGACATTGACCATAATTTTGTCTGTGCTTAATTAAAGCAAAGTCATTAACACCCATGTATTAGTTGAAGGCATTTGCTTCATGTGCTGTATAATAAGGTCTTTGCTATATGTTTTGCACAACTGACGCATGGTAATATATTTAGTTACTTTGCATAATCTGCATAAACAGAAAAAGATGTTAACAGGGCTTAAAGAATTCCAGCACCATGCCGGATTTGTAATGTGTTTATCATTTAATAACTTGATGAATGGATTAGTTTGGGCTATTGTCACGTTGAGCTACCAGTGGCATTAGAGGACTTGCTTAGGCATAGGACGTACGTGCGCACGCTTGGATAAATCTGAAAGTTTTTGTGTGCTGCATTTCCCTTTTTTCTAACTTACGCCACCTGTTTGATAAATGAGACCCCTGGTCTTGGTTAAGATTATTACATACAGATCGAGTACTTTAGCCACTTACAGACCTTTCTTGGTGTTACTGTTTTAAATTGCTCTGTTAAATCTCTGGTCAAGTGACAATACGGCAGATAAGTTGCTATGAAACAGTGAGGGCTGTAATTTCAGAAAAGGAAACAAGTTTTTAATAATATGTTTTGTGTAAAATTAGAGAATCCTGGGAGGGAAAAATCCAAGGTCTCACCTGTTCACCTGTTTTTGCCAAATGGCCTAAAGCTGGATTTATATTCACACGGCGTCTGCGTAAGGTCGGTTAGGCCTGGTACACACATAAACATTTTTTTAATCTTATGAGATTTTTTTTATCTGGTCGAGACCTCACACGTGAAGATAAAAAAATCATTTTTGATCGTACAACACACACATATTGATGCTGTCCCACAACTCATCTAGTCCACCAAGCTGGACAAACTTTGAAACGTAGAAGAAGAACCATAGCAACAACCGGCAAAAAAACGAAGAAGAAGTAATATAGCAAGAACCGGAAAACACAACACACAGCATGGAAGGGGATATATAGGACGAGGGAAGGATGATGGTCTTGGGACTATTGTTAACAGAAAAAGCCAGAACTGAAAAAAACAACAGACTGGAGACGGCGTGAACACGGACTTTATTTACTTCCTTGTTCCCCAGCCAGCTCGCTCTGATTGGCTACATCCCGTGCCACGTCACCGTCCACGCAGTCACAATGAGAAATCGGCTCTGAAATAATGAACATGTTCAATATTCCCAGTTGTCATTAACGACCCGTTTTGGAGCTGATTAGCTCGTTACACACCACGGACCAAATGATAATTGGACAGGGAAATCTCACGATGATCGGCCGTTTGCCGTCCGAGGTCGGAAGAGGCAGAATCGAGAAAAAAACAGCCCAAAAATCGTTAAGTGTGCACCTGGCCTTAGGGCGTCTCCCCCTTTGGCAAATAACTCCTGTTGAGTTTACCAGCCGATAGCACCCCTGCTGCCACCTTTAAAATAAGACGAAAAACTGCAACACGACACCAAAACAACATGTAGCCCCTACGCTCAAGAGCAAGAGCACGCTTTACCAGCATAAGCTACGCCGTCACTGACTTTACACAGATGAGTATAAATCCAGCTTTAGTGTCAATGCTGCCTCTTTTTAAACCCCCCACATAATAAGTTCAGTTCAGGATTTCTTTAATTTAATTTTTTTTTTTTTTTTCGTTTATTTTTTAATTGAAGTGGCCCTACAGTGGAACTTTGTGTTAATTTTATCTGCTCAGATATGTCGTTGCCTGCACACACAAAATAGTTTAAATCCTTTTTGTTAATTCAAATTACTTAAATGCTTTGGCTTAAAGACCCGCCTAGTTTTCTAGTCTTTGGACAAATATATTGAGGTTGAGTATCAAAGGCATTACCACCATTTATGCACACGAGCACTGGAGAATGTCTGACAGTTAAATCAGAAATATGCACACTTGGTAGTCTCAAAAGTTTTTGAATGGTCTCCCAGAATATTTTAGTTATTCTTTAAATTCAGGTAGATTTCTGACCTGAGTTTTAAGACCACTAAACACTTGTCATGAAAACTGCTCCATCAGGTTCAGATGGGTCTGAAAAAATCCCGACTATGATTTTTTGCAGTCATTCTGTTTGTTTTAAATCTTCTTTCCAACACTTTACATTCAGGTCCATAAAAACCCGCTTGTAGAGCTTACTTCTCTACTCAATTCTAAGCCTATGCCTAAACTGTTGTGTGTGCTGCTGAAATCTTTGTAGGTTTTTGTCCGTTTAAGTGTTGGTTTTCGCTCGGTTCAAGGATTAAAAATAGCAAATCAATGTCCAGTGGTGTTTGGCTTTCAGGTTACAAGTGCTGGTGTGATGGAGCTGTATTTAGTCGACTCTGAAGTGCTGCATATCAGGCGTTTGTTTGTCGTACACAGCCAGGCACAAAAAGTTTGAATGCACATTTAATGTGTGTATTTGTGCATGGCTTAAAGTGTGATGTGTATATACAGTTTGTCTGCTTGATTCAATGTGATGGTAGCTTGTTTGGAATAAGTCCTGCAGTCAATACTTATCGATGGCTCTTCTCTAAAGCCCTGTTTCTAAATGAGAGGCTTTGCTCTCTGGTCTCATTGACAGACATGCTCACTCACAAACTGCCAGATAAGTATCTATATTCATACACAGTGATGATTGGAATCCCATGGACAAAACCACCTCACAGATACAACCATTCAAGCACATTCACAGCAAGATAAGCAGATTAATCTACATGTGTTTAAAAGTGACTAAACACACAAACTTTTAGTGTGCCAGCCTGCTGACTGATCATTAAAATTACGTTCAAATTGCACTTCAAACAATTTGATTCAGAGCTCTTTGTGCTTCTTCTTCTTCAGTCTTAAACAGTGAAAGTTCAGTTGCAGTGTAGTAAGTGTTTTTTTTTTACTGTGACAGTCAGGCACAGGTAGTGTGTAAAATCACCTCAGACACTTGCAGATCAAATCATTATGTCAGCAAAGATCTACCGTTATCTTTTCTCTATGCTGCCTTGTGGATCTGTGATTATTGACAGTATTTATTGATCATGCAAGTGAAGGTAAAGTTACCTTGTGTAGTTTTCTTGCACACAACCCAAAGTTTAGCTAGCAAACGTGTTGATTGTCTTTCCTTTCACATCGATTAATACACAAGGCAAAATTTTGCCAGCAGTCTTCTTCTGTATTATTGCTTTTCACACATGAACTTCATTAGACTCAAAAAAAACTTCTACACGGTCTAAGTAGCTGCAATAAAAAGGCAATTATCTGATATATTTTGCCTGATGAAGGTCTAGCGTCAGAACACTGCGAATACATGTATTATACAGATGTTAGCACAGTGCTGTTCCTACCTGTTGATCAGCAGAATATCTGAGGCTGGAAAAATGAGGTGTGAATCTCATTGTGTATGTTCCTCCTCATCCTCATCTCTTTATAGTTAAAAGGGAGAAGGTGCAGAAAGAAGAAGAGTGTTGGAATTGCTCAATTCTTTCTTAGCTCTCCTTTCATCACCCCACCCTCATCGTCTGCTTTTTTTTCTTTACTGTCATCCCATCTACAGCAGAGATCAGAAACTCTGGCTAGCAGTGTTTCCCTGCTCCAACACACCTGATTCAGATTAAAGGGTAATTAACAGACTTGTGGAGAAATTCACGAAACGCTGTTAGAGAACCATCTCACTTGAATCAAATGTGTCGCAGCAAGGAAACATCTAAAACCTGAAGGACACCGGCCCTCGAGGACAGGATCTACCGTTTTTCATTCCCCCTTTTTCATAGATATTTTGTGGAAATGATATTAGCTAAGATGGCCCCGATTCTTTTGTGTGTGCACATGCATCTATACTCACATATTTATGTCTCAGCCATCCCAAGTGACTGTGCAGACATGTAGACACCCTAACAGTATGTTTTTGTGTGGCTGGTTGTATAGACTGTGTGTATATGTGTGTGACAATGTGATGACACACGTGTTGTGTACGCCTATTCAGGGGAGTGTGAGTGTCCTGGTGTGTATTGATTGGTGGTAGCAGCAGGTCGATGTCTCTGACAGGCTGAATTACAGTAATCAGTCATTATTGACTCCCCATCTCTCTGCTACACTCACTCTTCTCCCTATGCTGCTCCCTCACTCCTTTTTTTTTGCCCTCTACTTCTGTCGCTCCTTTCATTTCTTTTTATCCTCTAACTGGCTGGCTGTATGTCTGCCTTTACATCCCTCGTTTTGCTCTTATTTTTATTCTGCTCCTGTCTTGTATCACTCTGTGCCCCATCATCATTTTTCTATCTGCCTCTCTAATTCTGCTCCTGCTCTGCTTCTCTTGTCTCTCTAATTCCCTTATCTGACTGAATCTTCTTCTTCTTCCATCTCTGTCATTTTGTCTGTTTTTCATCTTTTTTTTTTTTTTTAGATTTGTTTACTTTTCTTTATTCATACATTTGGTCTCCTTTTTATCAACGCGGTCTCGTTTGTCCTTAACTAGGAGAAACTCATCATAATGTAATAATAATAATAATAATAGATTAGATTTTTATAGTATTTTGTAAGGCCCTCAAAGCACTTTACATTGAATTTATTATTCATTCAATCCACATTTACACACTGGTTGTGGTAAGCTAAATATATATGTAGGTAAGCCTGGAAAGAAAACAAAGTGTAAAGCATAAAAATGAAAAACGGTGGTTCTCCTTTCTCTTAAGTCTTATACCGACCGATTCCTACTTTGCTGAAACACTTAGGTTAACCAACAAAAAACAGGTTTAAAAAGCAAAGCCTTCAGCGGCCAAATAGTTGGGCACATTTTCCAGATTATTACGTAAAAAGAGTTTTATTTCACCCTGATGTTTCTTATTATTGCTACGCTGATGACATTTAGTTATATATATTTCTTTTAAACCCTGTGATGTTTTTAAGGTTCAGATCTTGCTCAGGTGCTTGGAGTCTATTAGAAACTGGATCGTTGACCATTTTCTCCAGCTTAATGATGAGAAAACTGAAGTCCTTGTCTGTGCCCCTCACAGATTAAGCCTAAGATGGTAGAGTCTTTTGACCCACTTGCCTCATGTTAAACCCTTTGTTAGGAACCTCTGTGTTACTCTTGACTCAGCATTTACTCTGGATGCTCATGTTAAGTCACTGGTTCACTCTTGTTTTTATCATTTAAAAATGTTGTAAAGTTGAGTCCCATTGTGTCTCGCCCAGAGTTGGAAATGATCCTTTTTGCTTTTATTTCATCACATAGAGATTTCTGTAATTCAATAATGTTTCTGAGTAAAAATCACTGGATTGTCTTCATGTTGTACAGAATGCTGCTGCAAGTATCCTAACAAAATCGTCAGAGTACTATTATGCCACCCTGTTGTTAACTCAGCTGTGGCTCACTATCCACTACAGAGTAAATAAAAAAAAAATTGGGCCATAACTTTCAGAGCTTTCATGGTCAAGCATCAACTTTTATCAGATAACTTTTGAAGCCATCTGTCCCTAGCAGGTCCCTCAGGCCATGTGATCAGGGTCTGCTTATCAAGCAACAAACAGTTAAAAACTAAAGGTGACAGAGTCTTTCCAAAAGTTGATCCTAATCTCTGGAACATCCTCCCTCTGAGTCTGAGGTCTGTGGACTCTGTAATTGCTTTTAAAAGCAGCTAAAATCCATCTTTATAAACTTGCTTTTGGTTAGCTTTTGTTGTATTTTATTTTTTCTTTCTTGCATCTCT
This sequence comes from Melanotaenia boesemani, assembly GCF_017639745.1. Classification (NCBI taxonomy): domain Eukaryota; kingdom Metazoa; phylum Chordata; class Actinopteri; order Atheriniformes; family Melanotaeniidae; genus Melanotaenia; species Melanotaenia boesemani. Next base: position 8,078,790 of record NC_055701.1, read on the forward strand.
TTGTGAAGCACTTTGTGATTTTTATCTTGATAGGGGCTATATGAATAAAATTTTACTTATTTACCTACTGTGTATTACATGCCAGGATATCATAGTCATCTTTGAGATCTTGTGCTTTCGGATAACATATTTAAAAGACTATAGAGCAGTAGAAGACAATATAGATATCCTTGACGGCTAGGACATGGAGTATATTTGAGGCTTAAATGTCCTGAATGAATGTTTTTAAGCGCTAAGTAAAGCCATTGTAACACAGATGGATCTTATTGAGGGACTTAAACAGAAGCAAATGGGGGAACAGAGAGAGAGAAAGAAAGGTGGAGGGCAGGTTTGTGGGGCAAAGTATGTCAGTGATAACTGGCATTTTTCTCTTTCTTTTTCTGTCTGCCCTTGTCGCTCCCTCTCTCTGTCTCCTGGCCCTCGGGGCAGTCCATCTGCCTTTTCTCTCTCTCTGATCTTTCATTCACCATGACTAGAGCCATCCAAAAGCACACAACACACCAAGACAGAGTGCCAAGCTGCTGGGGCAGCTGTGTGTGAGCACAGCTCTATCTCACATATCAGCTCATTGCAGCAAGAAAAGCAACCCAAAACTCCCAACACTCTTCTTATTGCACACTTTATATTCATGAATTCATGTCAGGATGAAATGTACCAGTGACATGCAACAAACTGAGTTTTAGGAACTTTTTCTGCCTTCTGATAACTCATATTGCAAATCTTTGGTAAGTGCAGGGTTGTTTTCCATGATTAATTGCTCACAGATGAGACCAAACAAAGGTAATTAGCTGTATGGGAAGTCCTTGACTCTGATGCTGCATTTGTTTTCATATTTGGCAAAATTCAAATCTCACAGTGTGGCGTGAGTTGCTTTTTTATTAGAATTTTGGGACTGACGTGATTTTTAAGTAATATGAGGCAATAAAATGTGATGTCAGAGCACATTAATGGTGTTATTTTTCATGTATTATATTTAATGTGCAACAGTAGAACAAGATACGTGAAGACCCAAATCAGCAAGGATTTGTTTACAGCTAAAGACACACTTTGTTCCTCTGTGTGGTGCCATCTAAAACTTAAGAGTCTTCAACTATATGAGCTATAATGACGCCAACAGTGACTTCCAGTGCTCTTTAAATTGCAGTTAAAGTTTGTCACAGCCTCGCATATCTTCTCCAGAGAAGTTTTGGAGACATTTTGTATGATTTGCATCGCTGTCTGTGTGTGTAATGGTAGACATGTTAGTTGATGTTTAGTGTGTGTGTGTTTCTGAAAGAGGAAGCTGTGGCCATTCTCCATCTGCTCCTGGGTGATTGTGGTTTTGGGAAACAATGTTGGAGAGATGCTAAGCTGCTACACACACAGACACACAACACTCTGCCAGCAAGTGTTTGTGTGTGGATGAATTTTCAAATGTACATCATCTATCCATTTACACTTGTGAACATGATGGTTTTTTTGTGTATATGGTTCACTCTCAGGATTACTTTGTGTGTGTGTGGGGGGGGGATTCCCTCTAGTAGTTGATTGGCAGAGATAGCTGCAGTGAGGCTGGGGTCAGCATATGGCTCAGTATGATAGCGATCCTGTGTTTGTGCACATAGTGTCATTGCATGTGTGTGTCACCGCCTGCCTTTCTCTCTTTCACACTCTGTTCCCAGAGAAATGATGGCAGCTCTGGGCATGTAGTGCTATTATCCCCCATATTCACACACACACACACACACACACACACCAAGGGCAGCCAAACGCCCAGCGGCCTGCTTGGCTTCTCTTTGCCAGCTTCCACAAAAGAGCCTATTGTCCCAGTGAGGCTACAATCTGCTGTGTGCGACAAGGAGTATGTGTTTCTCAGCATGGTAAAGAGGTAAGGGCAGAACCTTTAAGAAGGGATGAGGCCTTCTTATTGTGGATGCTAAAATGGGGTCATGTTATCAGATTCTCAAGAAGTCTTGCCTTTGACATGAAAGAAATCTTCACTGATGCCTGCATCTTATTCAATGCAAATCAAGAAAAACTCTGCGACTTATAATTAAATATTACGCAAAAATTATTTACTCAACCGTTCCTCACTAAAAACACAGTATTCTGCAATTTCACAGCAAACCACTGCCTCACTTTGAGAGGCATTTAATGCACAAAGACATGATTAGGATTGGGTTAAGGGGCTTTGTATTAGCGAGGGTTAAGACTCTGGAATTGAATATAAGTCTGTATGTGAGTGCAGAGGGAGGGGGGTGATTGCGGTTAATCGTTTCCCGTCGGGTGGATAGAGGAAATGAAAAGAAAGGGGTAAAGAGTAGGGGTCGTGGCTAATCTCTTCCACTTCTCCTTGGGGACGGGCGTATTTGCTGTCAGGGTCTTCTTAACAAACACAAATTAGCTATTTAACCTTTCACACATGTTTACATTTTATAATAAATCTCCTCGGATTTCTTTTTTAACCTGTAGGTTCACTGTTGTGAAGTTACATCACTTTTAGCTGTCCCAATTAAAAAAAAAACTACAATTGTTTTTATATTGAAAATAGCACATTTACATAGTTTAGCCTTGCAGTTTCAGACCTTTTTAAAGTTTAATAGGTCTGGCCGTCAGACAATGAACTCGCACAACATGCAAACTTTCCTAAATGTACATCTCCTTGTTTCATTGGCTGGATAAATCAACATTGAAATCAGTAATATCCCTATTTCATTCATTAGAAGCTTGTAAAATTCATGGAGTAAATAAGATTTTCAGCTTTGTTGTCATTTGACAGTGTTGGTTTCGTCAAAACAACTAAAAAGCATGTGCACCTTGTACATTACATGGAGGACATCCCCCCTCACAAATGTTTACTTATGAAAAAATAATGACTTATTAACAGAAATTTAATGTATCGGATTATTCACAATTTCTAATACTCTAAAGACTCTGGTTGTGTGGGATGGTTAGTGTGCAGATACAGGTGTGAAAGTAAGTAAGTGATCTGGAGAGCTGTGTGTATTGCATTTGGTGGTGTAAGTGGTTCTCTTTCTTAGTATGTGTATATATAGTAAAAGACAATTAAACCATCTAAGGGGAAATTTAGTAGTATAAAATGGCATATATGAGGAAAAACTGCATATATAGTGGTTGAGAAAGCTCAGTTTTACATTAGCTTAATATATTGTGATTCATAAAGATATGACAATTTTTGTGATTTTCATTTGTGATATTTAATATTACAGGGCTTTAAAAGCAATCCACACTACAAATGAACCCTTAGATGTTCTGCAGGTTTGTTTTGTGTAGGTATGAATACAGAAATGCTGTTCAATCAAGACAGAACATTACGAAATTACAAATAACTAAAATATAAAAAAGAAAGCTATTTCTGATCCAGAGTCCTTCTATAGTAATCATTCAGGGTTTATATATATATATATATATATATATATATATATATATATATATATATATATATATATATATATATATATTAGTGCTGGGCAACGATTAAAATTTTTTAAATCGCGATTAATCGCATGACATGCTGCGATTAATCACGATTAATCGCATCGTTACGCACAAAATGTCTCTTTCCTTTCAAAAAAGGCCTACAGCTTTAAAAAGAAAATGCAGTAAGTTTTGGTTTACAAACACGACATCAGGGGTCTCTAATCTGCAACTCTGGAGCTGCAAGTGTCTCTCTGGACCTTCCACAATGCCTCTAAATACGTGGCTAAAATGTTTTTTAAATCTATCTTTCTTGTCATTAGGTTGGAAACCATGGACTTTTTTTTTCCTTTCTTTTACATCATTTTCCACAAATATCTACATTGCTTAGCAGAAAGTCTGCCTATCCTCTTTTTTTTTTATAAAGGTTTTATGTTTTTCTTTATTTTAAAACCTTAAAAATGGAAATAAAAATGTGGTTCTTAAAATATAACAAACATTCTATGGTGGCTCTTCATTAAAAATATATATTAACTTGCCTTTTTGAAAAGTATTAACATTTGCGTCTCTAAAGGAGTTTTATTTAGCTGGCTGAGGGAAAAATGGCTCTTTGGATTGGAAAGGTTGCAGACCCCTGCACTAAACACATAAACAGGTTTAGCAGCAATTTTCAGATAAAATATTTCTAGATATATATTTATAAAATCAAATATTTATGAGAAAGAAGGATGAAATGTTCAGGATTTAATAACTAAAAGGTAAAACGTCAGCAGCATGAATTTAAAGCTGTGAAGCTGCTTCCTTCTAAACACAGAAGGAACAATATGTGATGAATATCAGCATCAGGTGAACAGACAGAAAGCAGGATGAGAATCTCACAGCTGGTGAGGAGAGAGAAATATTCACAATATGCACAATAACTTCCATCCATGCACCTTCAGTGTTTCATTATCCAGGTTTCTGGCCTATAATTTCTCTAAACTTTAATTTTCAGCCTCCGCTACCGGGAGTTAAGGGGTTAACATCTCGTTCCGTGTGTAGTGTCAGGTCTGTAGATGTAAATATAAACATGTGTGGTATCCACAGAAAGTCCAGAATCTCAGCTACCAGCTCAGTAAAACCATTTATATCACCAACAAACACAGTTAAGACAACAAATAATTTAAAGAGCAGCTACACAAAGTCCGAAAAATATGTAAACACAAATGATGTCTCCCTGTGTCCACCCCACGGCATGAACACGAACAAACGTCTCCTCTACTGAAAACTCACATCGCACAGATTCCACAGCTGGAAGTTTCATCTCGCTACGACCAAGATTCACCGAACTAGAGGCAGAAGAAGACCCGATTTATGCTGCACGTTTGTAAAAGTCAGAAAGCACCTTTGCTGTCTTGCATAAATTAAAACCACATTTATTAAAAAAATAATAATAAAGTTTCCCGTCCAAAAATTACGATGTTCTGTCCATCTGCATGTATTTTGACAAAGAGAAACGATGGTTCTTTTTTTCTTCTTCCTGTTCCAGACAGAAAACATCTCTTTGCTTTAATAAACCCGCTCTCCCTCCCGATCAGACGCACCGCTGCAGCAGGGAAGAGAGACATGGACGCCATGTTTCTGTCATCAAAGCCAGCGGCCAGCAAAAAAAAAAATAAAAAAATTAACGCGCAATTAAAAAAATTAACGGCGTTAATTAAGCGTTGCGTTAATGCGCGATTAACGCGTTAATGTGCCCAGCACTAATATATATATATATATATATATATAAATGTTTTCTCCTTAACATTCTCCTTCTCTGCTTCTTCAATCACTTCTGTAAGTGTGTGTATGCTGAGTACATGTATGAGGTTTGGAAGAAAACTGTTTTTTTTTTTAAAGGTGTTTTAAATATTTTACATTTTGCATAAACATATTTGTTAGTAGCTTTTTGATAAAGCTCCAAGGCAGAAGTAGATGTATGATAATTCACCACAGCACACTCCTGGTTTATAGACAAGTATGTGGTGGGAATTAACAGAGAAAATAACTTGATATCATGTTTTTTTTTTTTTTTTTGCTTGTTTTTTTATTTAACAGCTTAATTTCCGAAATACATGTTCCTGTTATGACTGTGTAACCAAGTTTGTGTGTGTGTGTGTGTGTGTGTGTGTGTGTGTGTGTGTGTGTGTGTGTGTGTGTGTGTGTGTGTGTGCGCATGCACGTACATGCTTGTCACAGAGAGCTGTGCAGACACATGAGTTTCAGCCATCAGTGGCTCAATCACACCTCATTGGAGCAGACCCCCCTCTGAGTGGTAAACAAGCTAATCTGCAGTTTGTGTGTGCAAGTGCGCAAGTGCACTTCGTGGCAGGGTGTGTGAATGTAAGTATTTGTATTTTGACAAGGTGTTTAAGATTCAGGAGGGGATCTCATAGATGACCAAGACCGAGAAGTGCAGCAGAGCAAACTGTGTGTCATGAGCACTAACATCCATCTTGAATTTGGCCTTAAAGAGACACTGTGATGGGAAGTGAGGAATGAGGATATTTATCAATAAATTAAAGTATTGCATCAGTTTTAGTATGCTGATTTAGATAGAAGTAAAAATATTGGTTTATCTAATATGTGCTAAGTGGGATTTGTTTAAATGATCTACTGATTATTCACCCGTTGATTCATTTTGTTTACCAAGTGTCAGGAAATTGCGACATACTCAGCTTGTTTTGTCCAATCAGTTGTCCAAAGCTCATAATATTGTATTTACTATAAATTAAAATAAGTTAAAGCTGTAACTTTTCTGATTTTGAAAAGATGCATTCTTGTAATATTATACTTTGTGCTGAACATTAGGAAAAGTTTCAGAGACTAAAGTCTCAGAAACACCATAGTGTTTCTGTCCATAACAAACAGAAGCAAAACAGACTGAAAGCCTAAATTGGCCTTTTGAGCAGCACATCCCTCTATCTGACAAAAACCAGAGCGGCATGGAGTCTTTCCTTTCCCTTTCTTTTGCTTTTTGGCTGGCTCCCTCTCTTTTTACTGGGTGGCAGGGGCTCAAATGTACTAATGTGCACCTGCAGCCAGACAGCCTGGAACAACACTTGAGCACAGATTATAAGAAAGAAGAGTCTAGATCTTCATATATAAAATGACATTCAGTGCAGCACTGCAGTCAAGAATATCAAATACTGAACCTTTAATCCCAGCTTTCAGCTTTCTGCTTCGCTTGATTTACAAAGTATACTTTACACAAACAAAACTATCTGCCTTTTATGTTGTACGCCTCTCTTAAATCAATTAAAAATTCTGACTATTTGGGGCATGCACACAGTAAATTGGGGTTGTATGTAGGCCTGTCACGATAACAAATTTAGCTGTACGATAAATTTTCTCAGAAATTATCGCGATAAACGATAATATTGCGCAGAGCGCTAATGTGTCATTTTGAGACCATTCTCAACTAATATAGTGACATATGCCGTAATAATGCAAGTACACATTTTCAAAGGTCAATAAACTAAATAAATAAAAGCGCCTTTTTCACTGTTGCATCTTCAAATAAACTCCAGACAAGTAGACAAGCATGCCGGTTTTAATGACGAACCAAACTTCAGCACTTTACATCGAACAAAAACCCGTGTTCTTCTTCTGCTCTTCAAAATCTAGTGCTTGTGAAACAAAGTCATTCTGCCCTCTGTTGGCCTTATAAGTAACTACAACCCAGCAGTTAGCTGGGATACCACATTCACATACGCCGGGAAACCGGCCCAAAAGTTATGCGGCCCACTGGGAATCCTCCCAAACCTCTCGATTAGCCGGCATTGCTCTTAATGTGTATTTTGTCATATACGGTAGTATATAGGCTGATTCTATTTGCGTAATGTGCCTGCGGATTACAGGGGTTATTACGGTAGACCAGGAAGTGGGGGCTTTGTACTGACGTCTGTGTGTGTTCTGCTTACATGTGGGAAGCAGCGAAACAATAAAAGAGGAGATGCTTGCATCTATTATTTACATATTTCAGCATGAGAATCGGAGGTTTAGCGCGAGAGCGTGAGAAGCCACTTAAATACGCAAGTCTCACGGCCATTGCGTGTTGGCAGCCGTGCAAAACAAATGCGGCTTACCGGCTCGTGCTGCAACATGCTGCAGTCAAGTGTGACACTAGAGAGATCACTCCGCAAGAAACCAGAGCGTTTAGTCGAAATACTCCATAGTGAAACCTATTGTCATACACAGTCTATGGTAAAGGGGGGACGAAAAAAAATTATCGCGGCCGGCAAACTTATCGTGCTCTTATTTTCTTATCGTTCAATTAATTGACTTATTGCTTATCGCGACAGGCCTAGTTGTATGTTAGTCTTGTAGACTGAAGGATAGTATTGGATCAGTTGGGTCTCTCTTTGGATTTCTTCCAGCACATCCCATTGATGCTCACTCAGATTAGAATTCAAACTAAATAGATAGATCAGGGTCATCTGAGACAGCTAACTCTATGCTTTAACAAAAATTAAACATTTAAAATAAATTTAATTGAGAGCAGTGGGAGCTGGTTCTGCAAGAGAGAAGCCTGATGGGCTAGCTGAATTAAATTGAATATAACTTTATTGTAATTGCAAGCAAAGCAAAGAATGAAATTATCAGCAGTAGCTTTGTTGTCATAACATAAATATTTGTAAATTACACTATATAAGTAAAAGAACATGACATGTCTATTGACACACATTCATACCTGCATTCACATAAGAATTAAGTGCATAAGAACGTGCAGTGAGAGCAGCAGTGCAGAACAGCAGAACATCAACAGGAGTTTTAAAGTTTCTATACTAAAGTTGAGAACATTTATTGACCTTTGGAAGAAGCTGTTCTTCAGTCTATTAGTGTGAGCTTTGGCTGCTTTGTGCCTCCTGCCTGATGGTAACAGTTTGAAAATTCAGTGACCAGGGTGATAGCAGTCTGTGATGATGATCTGTGCTCTGCTGAGATATCATGAGCCAGCAATGTCCTTCATAGATGGTAGCTGGCAACCAGTGATTTTCTCAGCAGTCTCTGATGAGACGCTTTACCTGCAGCAGAGCAGCCTGCATACCACACCAACAGCTGTGTGGTATGCACTGGCAGACTCATTTGCTGCACGGTAGAAGGACATGAGCTACTTATTTTCCCAGTTTTTCTTCCTGAGCACTCTGAGAAAGTGGAGTTTTTGACGTGCCCTCTTCGTTCTGGCTGTGGTGTTGTCTGGCCAGAAAAGATCCTCGGTTAAGAGGACACCAAGAACTCAGTCTGTGGACCTCATCCCTTATTCATCACCACCTGTAATGAGTCCAACAATAGGGCTGTCTGAAGGCTCTGACTCCGGTTCTACTTTAGAAATTCAAGAAGCCACAAGGAGCCTGAAGTCTGAGCAAAGTGCTCTGTTGGGAAAATCTTAAGAATATAATGGAGTTTTTAAAAGAACTATAAAGGAGCATATGGTTATTTCTATTCTGGGTCGTACATCATTAGTCAATGAAGAAAAGCTTAAATTGAAAAAACAGTCTCTCCTAATCTTTAAATTAGCTTCAGGTTCTTTTAAGGACTTTCTTGAGACAGCAAGATAAGGACTCTTATCTTGAAGTAGAAAATGCACAGACTAGTTTTTCTGCATCACTCTGAAACAGGATGGTTGGGGTTGTAGTAATGTCACCTAATGTATGTGAAGCTTAAAACCCATCCTTGAACTTTGGCAAATTTAATCACTGAACTGCCCACTAACGAGGGCTAATTAGGCGTATGTCTTGCATCCTGTCTCTTCTCTGAGCTCTCTCCGTCCAGTAAAAGTCAGTCCAATGTTGACACTTGTTTTATTTCTTGTTCTGTCTCTTTCTCTCTTTCTCCTCTGATAATGTCCTCTTAGGTTTCTTTGCTGAATAAGCTATGGTGTGTGTGAAAAACAGCCTCTGTATTGATATCCACCTGCTAGTGTGTCTCATGGGGTCATAAAGCGAAATGCTGCAGTAAAGTTACACGTTGGGATGGGAAAAAAAACATTAAGTGTGGTTTCTCAGCCTCGGGACACTGCTGGGCCACAAGAGTTCCATGAATGTACATCATAAATGTAAGTGTGCAACCAAAACGAGTCAGAAACATTAAGTCTCAAACTTACGTAGTGCTACTTTAAGGTCTGCTGGTGCTCATTGTTTGTCAGCATTTACCACGTGAGCGTGGGCTTATTCTGCAACAGTATTCTTACATTAACATCCACATTTATAAAAGGACCTAAAGTTTTACTACAGAGAACTGTTTTGTGATGGTCAGTGTTATTTATGTAACCTGTCAGTGGTTTTAGCACCTTCATTGACAAATCTTAAGAAAAATATTCAGCTTTTACCTCAACATGCGTACAGGCTTTACTTCTTTGTCATCTCTTATTTCCATGTTATGAGGATTATATCTGTATATATATCCTGTAAGTATATGCAGAGGAGGAATAATGCCTAACTCCCTGCGGATACGACCAGAATCCATCTCCTTAATAAGAGAATTATTACTATGGCCTTGATGACAATCATCAACATGTTGTGTGCACGCCTGTGTGTGTGTATATGAACTTTGCACCTTTTAAAAGAAAGAAAAACTACCTTGTAATTGTACTGGCAGCTTTAGGGCTCCCGAGTGGCGACAGGGAGGAGGGTGAGGATCTTCAGTGTGTGCGCACACACATGTCAGAGGGTGAAATAGTGGGGTGACAAGGGGCCAATTAATGTATCACGTCTGTTTTTTCTCCTCTTCCTCTGCTCCTGCATTGGGTTAAAGAGCAGATGAATAGGGGTAAATACAATTGTGGGCCTGTGTGTATGTGTGGCTCTTTCATGCACATCGTCCGCTAACAATAAGTAGTGCATTAGACCAGCCTATCTCTGTCCCCATCTTTGGCGTACGTGGACACACACACACTCTTAATGAAATCACAAAGCCTCCATATCATTGCTATCACAGAAAGATATAAACCCATTAGCTTGTTCCTTTGGGCACAGACACACACACATACACGCACAGGTTTATCATTACACGCTGTAAAGCTTTTCCAATTGTATTATCCCTCTGATGTCCTTCTCTCTGTTGTCTGTTCCAATGCCTGGGGTGGAGAGGACAGATAGTGTGTGGGTGTGTTTGGGAGATGCTGAGTGAGATAGTATTTTTCTGAAGAGAAGTACCTCAGACAAGCTTTACAAAATAGACAGGTTCTGTTTTTAAATATAATTTTCTACCTTTGAAAACAGAAAATGAAGTTGTCACAAGTAAAAAAATTAATAAATTAAAAAAAAAAATATATATATATATATATATATATATATATATATATATAAACTGTATAAATTTACAGACAAAAGAAAGCAACAGCTAAATGTGGCTACAGTAACATCCTTGCAAATCATCTTTTGTACTGAAAAGCGTCCTTCTTTTTTTCCAAAGTTTAAGCACTAACTTTAGAGTACTCATTATGCTTAGTGTTGGAGCTGGAACATACTTCAGATTCATATCTAAAAAGCTCCTGTAATGGCCAACTTCCTGTTTTTAGCTTTACACTGTCCACATGGAGACAGTTACCAAAATACAAAGCAACTTAAACCATGGGTGCCTCTGTTTTTCTTTTTCCAAATGTTTGTTTTGCTTTATGTGGGAGAAAGTTTTGTGGAGGAAAAAACACACTGTAAAAACGAATGCTTAAAGCAACACTTAACAGATTTTCTCAATTTGGTACCCCTAATGGCTAATTGAGCATCCGTCTTACATCCTGTCTCTTCTCTGAGCTTGCTCTAGTCAGTAAAAGTCAGTCCAATATTTTCTCTTTTCTTATCTTATGCTTTGTAACTTTTTTTCTTTTCCTTCCTGGCTCTGATTTGTTTTTAGCCTTGGATAACTGCTGGGGGTCCCAATAGCATGGTGACATAATTAATGTCAAGGGTACAGAGGTTTAACGTCAGAAACTTGTGTAGTGTTGCTTTAAAGGTACCGGTTGCAGCCAGAAAATGACGTTGCAGGTGATGAGGGCGACATTTTGGGTTCTTCATTATCTTTGTAAGAAATTTGATGTTTCCGGCATCTGTTAGGTTTCAGCCAATCAGTATTCGATCAGTGTGTAGGGCTCTGCATTGTTAGCTTTTTTGGTATTGTGCATATTTGTCGGTCTGCTTTAAAAAATGATCCAGAAACCTTCACGCTGTGAACACTGAGAGCTACAGACAGATGCATACATCGCAGTAAAAATCATCTCTTATACAGCCTGGAGGCTAAATCATGAAAAGGATCTCACTATCCAGTTTATTGAACAAAGTGTGGAAAAACTTTTTTGATTTTGTTTTGTTTTTTGATTGTAACAAAGGTTACAACTCCACCTGCCCATTTAACTGACAGCCATAACTGACCCTGTAAACTTTATATGCATGGAAAGTTAACCAAGTTATTCTGAGGAATTTTAGAAAAAATTATCTTCTCTTTTTGGGAGAAAATCGTACAAGTAAATAAATACAGCTGAATTTACTGCACAGATGTTATCTTCAAGTTACTAGAATGGTGATTTTGTCAGATTGCGCTGCAATTATAGACAGTTTTTTTTAGAGCAGTTCAATTTCTGTTCATTTCTGGTGTTTTTATCTGTCTAAGATAAAACAAGCAGAAAATATGTGAAAAGAGCAGCTTTACTTGGATTTCAGCTGTATCAATGTTAACATGTATTTGCTGTTTATACAAAAAGATGCAAAATTATGCAAGTGTGGAGCCTGAGCTAGTCTCATTTGAGTCTAGTTGAGCACTTTCATGCAGGAATTTTTCGATCTCTAACCCTGTTATCTGGTTGTGTTAGTTAGATTCTCATAACATACATTTTTGTATGATTTTGATTGGACTAACATATATACATGCAATTGGTAAAACTAACCTAAAAATTAAGTAGTTTTGTGAATGCTATCACAAGATTACACTTTCTTTAGTCATGTGGAAACTCTGAATTGATTGACTGCTTTAAAATTAAAACATTTTTTTAAATACGATTGTAAAACGTTTTTCTCGTGTATTGATAATTAATGTAAGGTTGTAGAGTTTCATGTTCCCAGCAGGCTCTTTATGTTTGGCTATTTATAGACTGTACAAACAAACACACACACACACATATATAAACATTGTCATAGACACTCACATCCCAGCAGTGGTCCCAGCTCCTAATGTGCTAACAAGCTCCCTTTCTCCTCCCCTCACCTCCTCTCCTCCTTCAGTTTTCTTCTGTCTCAAGTGATCACAGGAGTCGAACTCCACCACAATGAGCTGCTCAGCGGGGGAGGGAGGAAGAGAGCCGTGGATGGCATGAACACTTCACTCTCTCCTCTCTTTTCAGCCACGCACAAGAAAATGAGTTTCTGACTCTACACAAAAGAGCCTCTTTATCTCCCTCCTTCTCCTCTGTGTCTGCCTTTCTCTGCTCTGCGCTCTTTTTCTCCCTCTTTTCTATCTTTCTCCCCTTATAATTTCCCGTTTTCTCCTCTTCTCTCTCTGAAAGAGATATTTTTCAGCTAATGACTTAATAAGAATAAGAGGAGCCATCTGAAATTCAATTACAGAAGATTTCATAGTGGCGACTGTCATTTAGATAGAGAAGTAGGGATGGTTGGAGGCAGAGATGTGTGAATGTCTATTTTCTGTGACCTCTCACTGGTTTTGACTTCATACATACATATATATATATATATATATATATATGTGTGTGTTCAAAGAAATTTGGTTGAAATTAGTTTGATATGAAAGCTGATAGGAATTTAAATGGCTGCTAAATTTCAGATCCTGGTTCGGGTTTTAAAAGGTAGTATAGGATATAATTCACACACATCTGGATTGACTGATACTGATTTGATTCTTAGTTAATTATTAATAAACCAGTTATCCTTTTTATATGAGTCTTATTTCTGGCCAATATGAAATATAAACACATCATGCCCATACTGCTGGGATGTTTCCACGTGTGTTGTTTTAGTTATTATTTACAAATCAATCTATTTCAGTGCTGTGAAGTGATTTGCAAAGGTTTCCCTTTTTATTTCCTTTTTTTAATGTTTCAGCGAGACAAAAACTAGTTTGAAGCAAAAGTATGGGAACCCCTTGTGGTCTGTAATTGACATGTCACAGCTTGTAAACCCCTTTTACAGTCAGCTTCATTCACACTGCAGACAAAAGTGACTCAAATCAGACTTTTCTGCACATATGTGACCCATATTGGATCTTTTTTACTTTATTAAACAGTAAAAATCCAGCCCAGGCCACTTTATGTGGTATTTAATTGCATACATAACCGATCTTTTTCAAATTGACCCGAGTCTGAGCATGTTGCATTTAATCCAACTTTTATGTCATTGAAGTGAAGCAGACATCAGAAATCTGCGCCGGGTTCTGACTCCATATCCACAGAGGTACTGAGGTAGCAGCCACTGCTGGACAAAAGGCCATGGTTAAGATCTGCGCTCTTTTCTTAATCTCCTTCTTTTCCTTATCAGTTGGTCATAATTTTGTCAATTCAAGCTGTGCATAACTTCTAAATTAATACACAAACACGTGCATCATACATATTTCCTTCCATAAACACAGTGCGCTGCATGTGACTTCATGTTTTCCTTTGCACACATGGGTTACTTCAGGCAAAAAATGGGATTTAGGCTTTATAAAATGCAGTGTGACTGTAGTCTAAGTTCTCAGAAACTTTGCTCCCATTTCCTTCTACAAAAAGCTTCTATATATTCTGGATTAAAAGTCAAGGATTGTGGCCTGATGGGTCTTCCTTAAAAGCAATGTTAGGGTAAGTGTGGCTGTACAGTCGAGCAGTACATCACCACTCCAGAGTTGAATCAATCTTTCTTGATTGATCTTTTCAGTCAAAGATTTTGACTTGTTTTTCTAACAATCCCTCAAGTAGTTCTCTCTGAAAATCCTTCACACAGACACAAATGAAGATACATTAACCCAGTATAAACAGGTCCCATGAAACTAAGGTTGTAAGAGCAACCAAACCTTCAAATATTTGATACTTATGAGCAAGTGTCACTTGTTTTATTTCTAACAGAAATTTCAGAAACTTTTATTTACTGGTATGCTGGTTAACAGTGCACGAATTAATTCCGTTAATTCTGAGTTATTCTAAGCCACTGGTACCCAACATGGGATCCCCGCCCACTTAAATTTTAAGATTGCAGAGCATGCTCAATGTTGTCCACAGAAGTTGGACTATAATTCATTGGATGTCTCATCAAAATCTGAAAATTAATTGCATCATAAAGTGTTTTTGCAAACAAATTTATATAGACTGAATTGGTTCACATACACATTCACTCTTCATAATGACATCAACAAGTGGATGCAGAGTCCCGAATCAAACTTCTTGCAGGGCAAAAAGTCGGGAGCATTTCAGTTGGGGCGTCACAAAAATGTCCTCTGCAGATTGAAGAGTGGTGGCTCTTTATGCACAGATTTGCTCATCCATCCATCTCCCTTTCTTTTGCTCTCTTCCTCCAATAACAATAACAATAACATTCTTTTGCGTTTCTTTGATTAATCAGACAGTGACAATAAACGTCACTGTGCCATCAAAACGAGTAAAAAACATATTTTTTAGGTCAGAAAATCACATAGTGCCACTTTAAACATAAAAGCATAAGTAATTATAATCCAACATTAGACAAACTGGTTTATTTTTTGTTCTTTCTCTGAGTGAATTTTCTAGATAATACTTGGTTGTTTTTTATTTGCAAGACTTTCCTGTAATAAAGTCTGCCTGCTCTGTACTGCTTGTCCTCCTAGACCACAGTTGAGGACAGCTAATGTGGGTTTTGCATATTAGTCCCACCCATCTGATGTTGACTCTGCTCAGAGGGAGGCTGTGACACAGTGACACAAGCCCACAGGTAGAAACCCCAACCGAGAGGAACAAAGCAATAGAAAGACATAAAGGAGGCAGGTGAAGGAAAGTAAAATGATGTTCTTGTCATTTATCTCAGCAGTGGCACCAAAGTTCTGTATTTTTCCTTCTTATTCTGTTTTTTTTCTCTCTTTCTAGACGTCTTTTTTCCAGCAGGTGTCCTCTAAACCTTTTCACCTTCTCCGAAACTATGAAACCACAGCCTTTTCAAAAAATATTCTTTTTTTTTTTTTGCTCCTCTTCTCTGCCGCTCCATTCAGTCACACATTATTAAAAGTTGATATGAAGATGATTAGGTATGGTTTGCTTGTTCCTAACTGCATTACATCCACACACCTCTCCCCCTCACTAACACATACAGTCACCAAAGGGGGAAGTGAGTGTGATTCAGGGGTGAGGCCAGCAGGAAAAGGCAAATGGCGAGATCACATGGAGACTGCTGCTGCTCTCAGCTCTCAGCTCTCTCTGGGTGACACACATCCAGCTTTGTGTTGTTACTTAAATATCCTCCTCACCTCTTCTGTGATTCGCTGCAGGATTCTCACCCCTCATCCTCCTCCATCTCCCATCGTCTTTTTACAAGTTCTCTTCCTCTGTCAACATCTCACTTTCTTTGCAACTTTAACCCCACCTCCTCCCTTCATTTTCCTCACTTTCTCAGTATGACAGATTGAAAAATGTTTTCAAAAGAACAAGTTCCTGGAAAATAAAGCATAGTAGATGTCAGACTTAAGTTCCAACCAATCTCCACCCTCCTCCTTTCTCCTGGATTCTGTCAGCGCACTTTAAAGGAACCATATTGTTGTTATTATCATTGTCTCTAACTGAATCAGTCACCATTAGACCTGAATCTTTCTCCTTCTGAGGCCCATAGACCAGCTCTCTAACCCAATAGAAAACCCATGGGCGCTATTACAGATGGCCGACCCATTCGCGAGGCCTCCACACACAGCGAGACACAAACACACAGATTTCATTCTGAAGATTCATTGGCCTAATCCCATCATACACTCGGACATTAACTCGTGCACTTACACACATACACACACACACACACACACACACACACATATACAGACAGGCGACTTTATCACATACAAACGCATAAACACTCTGCCCTCATTTAAAATCTTGTTATTGGAGCTCACTGAGAAAATGGTAATGCTATTGGAGAATGATGGGCCTGAATTGTTTGAATGCGTGTCCAGGAGGCCGTAACGGCTGCACACGGCTGTCATTTTGGTTGGATGTATGAGGTAGACTAAGGAAAAGAGGGCAAATGTCATTCAATCAATGAGGTTATCTCTAATAAATGGACAGTTGAAGTCCTGGTTTCCATTTACTCTGCTCTCCACTAAATCCCTGAGCTTCTTTCTTTGAATTCATTACTGTAATGGCAAGTGATAAAAGAGGACATTTTTTTTTCTCTGTTGTTGGCATTTACTGTAAATTCAAGATCCCGGTACAGAAAACTAATTAGCCTGTATTTCATGCACTGACAAACCCTTTTAATCCAATCATCTCAATACTTTAATTATAGTTTTTATGTTTAATTATTTGATGCTGTTAATTGGTTCAGTCAAAGTGGAAATTCACTGGTGCTCCTGAGCTGGAAAACAAAGGAATTTATTTTGACCTGTATCTGAAGTTTCTGCTCTGTCTTACCACATAGCAGTATTTTTAATTGCTCCTTTTCACCGCTGTTTTAACCGCTGTGCTGCAACCCTGCCAGCTTCAAACATAAACATCACAAGGCTGTGGTTGGTGAACCCTCACCATTACAACACTGACTCACTTAAAGGTGCAGCGTGTAACTAAATCAAAGATCAATGACAGAAAAAATATATCACTAACAACTGTGTTTCTATTGGTATCTAATTACTTTACTAAAATAACTAGTTTTTTTCTCTCTCTCTCTTAGAATGGAACATTTAGATCTACTTGCCATGGGTCCACAGACGTTGTAGCTGCCTTAGTTGTGACACCATTTTCACTACGGTGTCTCTGAATGGACAAACAACTGTGTGTGTGAAGGGAAAACCCTCTGAACTGCAATAATGATTTTGTTTGATAAGTGCTAGAGCATTGTTTGGGATAAGTACCGCCTTAAAAGGCACACATAAGAAGTAGCAGAGCAAGTAGTTTGGTGTAGTTACTTGTAGTGTAGTCATCGCTGCACGTGAGGCCACGCAGAAAAAACGTGTTTGTATCTGGAAGAATTTTTTGCCACTGACGACCACCGTCCATTCAAGTAATTTTTATGCTTATCTTTACCACTAGATGTGAGTAATTCTTACACACTGAACCTTTTAAACAGTGTTTCCAACTACACAAAATAAGTCATGGTGGTGATGTGACATTTTTTGATAAAAGCTAGGGTGTTTTATTGGATTTTGGCCTTGACTTTCGACCTCAGTTATGAAGAGCGAGCCCGGTACCTTGAGACCATAGTGCAACACCACCAGGAGCCGACCACGTTTGAGGATTACGCAGCTCGAGTCTACAGTCCCGCTCCCTGCACTCACCTGTCCTCTGACACAGGTAAGACCCGACGACTTGCCCGGTTAAACATTTTTGATGAACTCTCACTCTGTTTTTCAAACACAAAGTGGCCTTGCTAATGACATTTGGTTTAACTTCTGATCTCTAAATATCACAATGAATGACACACGAGAAGTTTTGTTTAATATTTTTTAAATATTTTGATGTATTGTCCAGATTATGTTAAATCAGTTACAGAACTACAACACACACACATTCTCTCTCTGCCAGCTCACAGTAGCTGATTAGATCTGTTCTTTATCCAAAGCTGTGTTCGGCCTTATTCTCACTCCAGAGCATCTCTGAGGAATTAGCTGACATCTGATCAACCACAGAGATGCCAGGCATGCACATGAGACTTACATTTAAGACCCTCAAATGCATCTTTCTAAGTTAATTGCAGTGATACTGATTACTTCTATCTGTGATGTATGGAAATAAGTATAATTTAAGATGCCAAAGACCCCTTTGACTCAAATTTAATCCAATTAATCAACATGATATTTACAATGATTACGTACAAACAGAAATCCAGCTGTGTGATGCAGGCTTGTGTTAATAACGTGTTGATAGGAACACTGATGTGATGTTACAGGTGTAATTGTGTGTTGATGTTGTTTTTCTTGGTCAACTACTCCTCTGCTTACTAGCTAATCTGTCAAAAAATCATTAATTATGCAATAATAATAATAATAATAACGATAATCAACCTGCTTTGAGGCTGAATAACATCTGGCACCTCATTCCTCAGAAATATTTACTGACTAAATTAAATGGGATGTAAATTGTTTTTTGATGCTTCGTGTTCCCAAATTCAGTTTCAGAGCACATGATGAAACAGTTTGTGAGAAGTTTCTTACAGACATGAGTTATCCAGCATCTACATCGATGTAATATCAGAGGCCTGGTACAGTGTGTGCATCATATCCAAAGTTCACAACTCTGTGTACAAAATCTGGACTTTTAAGAACCTTGTGCTTTGAAATAAACCCTGCTCAAATTAATGCAGCATCCCAGTTTCTGTATCTTATTTTCCAGTCCTCCACCTGAGTTAACATTCGGTCCCCCGCCCCTCTTAACAGTACAATGATGATTCTTCTCTTTTTCTGTTTTTGTTTATTTTATTTCACCCTTTGTATTTATTTATTTTTATTTACTCTTTTTACTTAACATTTTGTTTTGTTTGGATTCTTTTTCTTTTTTTTTTCTTTTCTTTTGTCCCCTTCCTTTAGATCGTTTTGTCTCACTGTATGCCTATAGCTAAAAAGGTAAGCCTGGTCACATGATTGACACATCCCGTTCTGACTGGCTCTTCCTTCTGACATTTCTACCTGACATGTGCTTTCCCCACGTTTTATCTCTGTTTTTTCCTCTGTGTTTTCTCCACTTAAAGCAGGTCTGCATGTGTTAATAGCAGATTTCTTTTCCTCTTCAAAAGGCGGTGTCACTTTCAGCTCGTCACTGAGGGGCTTTTGGTTTGACTGACAAAGTTTTTTCTTCTTCTTTGTAAAACTTTATAAGTCTGACCCATTCTCCACCAGCTTAGTTCATAAATTGTACGTAAGACGGACTGTTTCTATCTCTGTTTTGGTTTTCATTACCACCATATTTCACTTGATTTATCTCAGATTTGTCAGATTTACCAGACTGAACTCAGTGTCTTGATGAAAGTGGGATGTTCTTTTCTAACACAGAGATGTTTCTGCTCTTCTGTCTGTTCACTCACTCGGTAATCTTCATGGTTTGTTCTGTTAACCTGCGACCTCCCATTGACCTAGTGAAACTCTAACCTCGCTGTTTGATCCTCTCCTTCTGGTTTTGATATGATGTAACATTACATTCTCTCACACATTCATACAGAGACATATACCTAAAAAGTGGGTAAGCCAGGTATAATACTATACATAAATGCACAAGTTGTGTGAATATGTACCTTGAACTAACAGTGTTGTGTTTCTCTCTGTTTAACCTGCATCATTTTTACGTTTTAATTCTGTAGTGTGTTAATATAGAGGAGTAAAAGTGCCACAATGAAGTAATTAAATATATCATTAAATAATTATTTAAATGTCATTAAATAATTAAAATGACAATTAGATACATTAATGTGTTATTAAATAAATCACTAATTCATTAAAATACCAATTAATGTATAAAAAACATATATAATTATTTCACTATTTAATTATTTCATGGTCTTGTGTTGCAGAGCATCATGAATTTATTTCATCTGTCAACCTAGTCCATCAAAGCCAGTGGGCGGGGCTAACGCTAATCCAGTTTGATCCATTGCTTTGGTCCGTAACTGAGAAGCTGGAGAGAGATGATGGATGATTTTTGTGAACTTTCCAGGGAGATGATGGGAGACATTTTAGAGCTAGCAGGTGATGTGGAAGCAGAGCATGTAGCGAGGAAAGCAGAGGAATTTGTTGAAGTTGTTGGACTTATTTCTGCACTTTTCAACCAAATACTGACCACAGTGTGACTGCAAGTTTAGAAGAAGTACTCCACCGCTTCTCTGGTACCAGAGCACAACAAGCAGAACACACAGGGACCGGTGCGCTGGGTGTTCGACGTACCGACTGCAGTTCTGGAGCACCAAGTAGAAGTTCTGTTTAGAGCTTCCACAATCAAATCCCCTGCTCCTCTCAGCAGCTCCTCTCAGCACACTGCCTGATATTTTGCTTGTTGCTAATAAATGGGTTGAGTATCTAAACCAGCGTAGAGGTGAATAACCCCACACTGTGTGTTGGAATGTGTTCACTAGCTCTGCATTGATCCATTATATAGAGTGTATTAGCCTGGACTTATGGCAAGGGCAACCAATCAGGCGTCAGGATCCGCCCACTGGCTTTGATGGACTAGGTTGACAGATTAAATAAATTCATGATGCACTGCAACACAGGACCATGACATAATTAATTAAATAGTGAAATAATTATATATGTTTTTACATACATTAATTGGTATTTGGATGAATTAGTAACACATTTAATAACACATTAATGTATTTAATTGTAATTTTATTTAATTAATGACGCATTTAAGTAATTATTTAATGGTATATTTTATTATTTCATTGTGGCACTTTTACTCCTCCATATGTTAAAGATGAGCTAAATGTTTTTATTTGTTTACTGTTTGTTTTGTATTCTCATTCTGTCTGTTTTCTACATGTGTGGCTCCTTCTTTTTCTTGGTTTTCATTCATTTTCTGTTTTTTTTCCTTCAATCTCCTCCTTTTTTTAACTTTCCCTTCCTTTGCTTTCCTCTTTTTCTTTTGTCTTCCTTTGCCCTTCCTTAATTCCATTCCTTTTCTCTCCTTCCCTCTTCCTCTCTCCTATGCTTGTGTTCATTCACCTTTCCCCTCCTCTCTTGTCCTGACCTTCTTTCTCCTTGTTGTTCCCTTCTACTTCCCTCTCCTTTCCACTTTTTCTCCTTTTTTCCCTTGCCATTTCCTTCTCATCAGAGGAGCATAGTGTTATGTATCTGATGGTCCCTAAACCACTAGACAGCTTCAACATGCTCAGGGTGAAGGGGAAAGGTCTGAAGCAGAAGGTTCTTCATGCTAGCTGTGAATGGTATGCACCACAGATAGAAAGTTTCATTTTACGCTGTGCTGCAGTAAATTAGCAGTAAAGTTTTCTTCCACTGAAAAATAAACAGAATAACTATTAGGAACTGAATTTTAGCTGGCTTCCATCTAAAGTGTTCAGGTCTGGTTTGGTTTTAACATAAAGTTGCCAGTGTCGGCTTAATCAGCACATTTTTCCTGTTACAGAGCTGTTGGTCGGTTAGTAAATGTAGAATGTGGCAGCAGTGTCACGTTTCTGCTGAGCAGTATGGTACGTTAGTTTGTGTGTGTCCATTATGAAAAGGCCTTAACAAATGAACCGAACCATTTCAGGTGCTGGTCAATAGGAGAATGGTATGGTATGGTTAGGGCAGAGCTACTGCTGTCACACAATAGTTTGTTGATTGGGGACAGAAAAATGTCACATTGTGCAATAAAAGCAAGCGCAAAAGATAAAAACTTGTTGTTAGTTGAGCAACGTTTGTTGTCATCACACTAGTATGACACCACGCTAGGCATTGGGCTCGACTTAGAATGGAAACTTTATCCTGACATGGCCGGACCACTCCTTGCTGTGCTGTACCAAACCAAACCACCCAGTGGCTTAAAACTAGCATGTTTTTTGGTCACGATCAGAGAAAACAAAATTAATTCATGTTAGACATCTTTCATCTGTTACAACTTAAAGTTTCACCCTGCATAGCACCAATACGCAAGACTATTTGGTGATTTGGAAAAAAAAAGTTGAATGTACTATTTTGTTTAACTGAAGAGGCTGAGTTGCAAAACAAAATGAGTCGAGTCTGTACAGTCAGGAAAAGAAAAGAACATTTTTACGCAATAACTCTGGGTACTAAACATGTCTGGTGGTTTTAGGGAGCTAAGATACATGATAAAGCTGAGCAAATTGAGGGTGTTTACAGGGTTTTTATGTTGTCCGTCTATCTGTGTTTCCTTTATTTGTCTGTGGAAATCTGTGCAGTGTTGCTAAGTAGACCATCATGGGAAGTGATGTAATTTTCGTGTTGATCCTTTATCCTTTTTCTTCTTATCCACCCTCCTCCCCTTTCGCCTCACCCATCCTCCCATCACATTTCTCCCCCGGCGCCTCCTTCTCATCCTCCTACCCTCCTCAGGCTCCTGCCTAGAGATTCTTCGGGGAGAAAGTCCGGCTCTTGGGGAGGCCGGGAGCGACTCGGCGTCCCCCATGTCTCCTCGGACTAGCAAGAGTCGCATGTCCATGAAGCTGCGACGCTCCTCTGGATCTGCCAATAAGACCTGAGCTTTGCATATGCTATGGCTCTGTCAGCACAGATACTGTCCCCCATGTGAGCCAATCAAAGTAAAAGTATAAGTAATATTAACTGTTCACAAGACAATTTAAACAGAAAACAGGATTCTTTGGATTCTTGTAAACAATCAGGGGTGTTAATAGGCCTTCTCTCCTCCCAGCTCCTTCACATTGTTTTGCCCAGAACACCCAAACTTGCTCTGTTATACCCTCTGATGTACATGTGACATTATTCTGCTGTAAATATCTGCAGCTTTGCTTAAAAACCAACCAAACGTATCGTGTAGCAGCATGCTGGCATTTGCCACAATAGGAAAAGCTGAATACATTCATCCAGCAAAGTGCAGTATTAGTTCATAACAATGTGTGCCAAGTTAGAAAGTGCACAAATATCAGTATAACCAGGACTGCAAAAAGCCTAAGTGTGCCACATGTATTATACGCTGCTCACAGACAGTTGCAGCGCACATTCAGCGAGATAAAACTGCAGAAGTCATGTCTGTGATGTTGAATGTTGCTTGGAGGGGGATCTGTATATTTATACTGATGTTGGTGTGTGTATGCGTATGTGTGTGTGTACAGACAGAAGCAGGAGTATTGGCTGTAAAGTGTTGCTTGGAAAGCGCAAGATGAGTCTATTTTTGATGTTCATGCTTCAAAAATGAAAGCAGGCCATGAAATAAAAGTTCAGATCTGTTCATTTTAGGAGTATTCATTACAAACAAACATGCTTTTGTGGATGCTCTCCAGCCAAACTTCCAAACAATGTTTTAATCCCCAGTCTGAGCTCATGGGACTGGAAATGAACAGACCCTCCCTCTCTGTTAAGCAACATGAGAAACACTGTTCTGATGAGGACAAATGGCTTGTTTGTCTTTTACAAAGGAGAGTAAACACTCCAGAACATGAACAAGATGGGAAAGTCAGAGAAAGCACCTGTTAAAGTTTTCTTTGTGTTTTGTTTTTCTAGAAAATGCTGTAAAATGTGGATGAGCACTGATGTTAATGCATTCATTTTGCTTTTTACTGTAAATTTTGTTTTTGCTTGAACAAGCTGTATTTTTAGTCACTTTGTCATCAGAGGTGAGAAACCACAGCATTTCTTTTTTTTTTTTCATTTTAACTACATATATATATATTTGTATGCTGTATATCTATATATGTATGAGTATGAATATATATAGCAGATATATGGATCTCTTTAAGAATGTGTACAGTGTGAAGAAGCTTGTTGTGTATATAAGATTATGAGAAAATAGCTGCCAAAGTCAAACTGTGGTTTAACCTCAGACCACATATTTGCTAAAAAAAAATTCATATATATATATATATATATATATATATATATATATATATATATATATATAATAGGTCTACACTACATTTTACACTTCAACAGGTCATCTTTCGTAGTCAAATTTGTATTTTATTCTCCAGGAATTTAAATTTTTCCTTATTTATCTCATCTGTCTCACTTTGCAGCCTTTTGTTGCCACCAGTTGACTGTAAAACTTGCACGAGATGTTTGTGTCACTATTTTTTCTTCCCAAATTTGAATTATTGTAGAGGAGAAGACAGACTGAGACTAAAACGGCATAAAGTTTTAGGTTTATACTAGTTCTAATGTGAGAGAGGTCTTCGCCTCTGATTTCAGTGTTTGACTCTTTCGATGAGTCACGTTTTTTTCTCTAATGGAGGTAGATTTAGGGAGGATGTTGGGAAACTGTCAGAAATTGAATATCACAGTTTAACAGCCAAAGAGGAGAAAGCAAAGATGTCAATATGTCATTTTTATTTAACATTTGATCTGCTCTTATGTTGAGACGTCCCCAATTCTGCTTGTGGATTGAGAGGAGCAGCATGCAGTCAGTTTATTTAACGTAATTTCTGCAAGCCATCGTTTCAGTAAAAACTGACTAGTTAGCTCGTGTCTGTGAAACGGCTCCAAAAACCCTCTCAGAGCTGAAGAAGTTTGATTTTTCTTTGTAAAAATCCAAGCTGTGGTGTTTCAGGGATTATCTAGATAGAATGTGCATCCATGCATTGTACATGATGGCATGTGTAACTTTTTTTTCCCCCCTTCCCTCCCATGACTCGAGTGATTCATGATAGAGGAAACTGTGGATACATGAGATCTGTATCTGAAAATATGGATTGATTTTTGCAGATCTCACAGCTCGAACTCGGCTGTATTTTCTGTTCAAGTGTTTCTTTTTGTTTTAGCCATATTTTCTTTAAGAAATGAAAGGGATTGTACTATTTCTTTTTTTATTCTAACCCCTTCCATGAGGTTAAAATGGTTCATTTTTACAAATGCAATTGTGTAATGAGGTCACATTAGTTTTCTGTTACTTGTGTGTGTTTGATATCAGCTGAGCATTGTCCCTTTAAATCATTGCTGTAGCTGTTGCTATTGCTGAGGTTAAAGAACCATTTATTGTTAATACATGTTGTCTTGAGGCCCAGCTATGACCCCCCAAGGCCTGATCAGTACCTGCTGTAAATAGACGACAGATCACTCGTGTGCTTTATTACATTCTACAAAGATACAGACAACTGGAGCTTTTCATTCTACATCCCAAACTCTGTCCCAGCACCTAAAACTTACAGTAACACATTTACACTCCTTCATGCTCTTTAGATTAAAATTTGTGATCCAATATTACAATTTGAGCCTTGATAATGCTTTAATAATTAAATATAGTTTTTATAGGTTGTAAATTCTCTTCATGATTCCATTTTGGCAATTAACTCATTTAAGTTAAAATTCTGATTAGCAGCAACCAAAATTCTGTTTAAGTTTCCCAAAGTTGTTCAGCATAATAATAATTTAAAAAAAAAAAAAACATCTGCCACATTGAGGTGAGCTTTTTTGTCCAAAATCGTACCTCTTTGTTGTGTGATGAGGAGAAGAAGTCTGCCACCCTCCATGTTTGAGCTGCAGCAGCTCTCGGAGATGGGCTGAACCTCTGGGCTCTGTCCACATGTTAGTTTGGGACGGAGCTGAAGTAAATCTGCATGACACCAGTTCAGTACTAACTGCATGTTTTGACCAGTTGTATCAACACACGTGCACGCACACGCTCCACAAACTGTTACTGTCAAACCTGAGGTATGTAAACATGTTACATCTTTTACACACACATGGTGTGTGAATGTGCGATGATGGACTTTGACAATAAATGATTTGTGCCAGTGGCCTCTGCTTCATTCACATATTGATGTTTTTATATCTGATTTTTAAAACGTGACATTTAACAAACTGATAATCAGACTTTATCAACATTTATTGACAATAACTTTGAATAAATCCCACATTAGAATTAAACCATATCAAAATAGAACTGTACAGCATTTATAGAACCAGTTACATTTCTTTAGTGCCATAAATGCAAATATCTCAATAGTAAACAGTGTATAATTGTTAAACACAAAACATTTTTACAACTGTACTGACATTAAACAGCTGAGAAATTAACCATGTTTATTATAAAAGATATTTTATGGTCTGATCATTGAATTTAAGTTTATCCTTTAATGAAATTTTGAGTCTTGCCATTCTGCTTGAGCATCACTGTAATTTCATTACTCGTGTATGACCAGTTTTTTTCTTCTTCTTCTTGGGGGGAGGGTGTCATTCTAAAACTGCAGTTAATGGCCACTAATTGTTAAGTTTCTATATTTTAAAACCAAACTGGTCATACTGAGGTTTTTATTACAAGAGAAGTTGTAAAGAAATTTTAATTTGTCCATATTAATTTTATATAATTTAATATATGAGTCAAATAACAAAGTTAATATTCGATGGAGAAAGCAAATATAGTAATAATCCTCGTTATGGTTACCATGGGACTATTAACAATTACCATGAACAGCGACTATAATTCAGTGTATGATGTGATTTGTATAATTAAGATTCAGCACCACGGACAGTTCCAGATTCATATTGAAAAGCGCAAGTAAGCAACATTTTGTTTTAGTTTCCTGAACAATGTAAATCTTCCAATCAAAGGCGCAGCGACTCAGTTGTAAGCCAATAATACACACCAAAAAAAGTTGACTTAAAAATGTACACTTCAACAACCACACACCGTTTTCCCAGATGGTTGGAATGATTTAAAAGCAAAAATGTTTGCATTTCTTGCGCGCTTTATGGTCGCACAGTCATCTGCATCAGCATCACCTGCCGGTTCTCGGTGGGATGAGACTTGTTGATGTGTCTTGTGAGGCCCGGAGAGCTGAAGAATGTGGAGGGACAGTACTTGCACGTGAAGATCTGTTGCTGCTCGCAGTCTACGACGCTTCCTTCTTCTCTGTGCGCGTGGAAAACGTCCGCTCTGCGTCCTCCTCCCAGAGTCTCCACCAACAGCTCGTCTCTCATCGCGTGCCACAGACGATGCTTGTCCCTAATTTCAACCGACGGGAAGCGCGCGCCGCACAGGTGGCACAAGAACACCTGACTCTGGCTGCCGCTGGTCTCACGTGCTTGGCTGTAAGATGACGGGGGCGGAGAGGCCCGCGTGCTTATTTCGTGTGCAGCTAGGTGTTTTTTCAAGTAAGCCTGTCGGCGGAACTTTTTCCCGCAGTACCGACATTCATACACTTCCTCCTCCGGTAACGACTGGATGAACGGTAAAGGGGGGCGCGTGAGTGATGGCGGCTGCTGTTGCTGAAGCTCTGCGCGCTCGTCGGGGTTACCGGTTAGAAGGAGGAGGCTGGATGGAGGGCTGTCCGCAGCTCTCACATGCTGCTGCAGGTCCCCGCAGCTTTCAACCGGGCTCCGGTAATGAGCTGATTGGTCATAGTGAGGACGCGCGAGGCTGTTGCTGTCGGGGCTGTCCCGAGACCGAGGGTGAAGAAGCAGCAGCGATGGCTCGCGCCTGATGCGGGAGCTGTCCAGCGTTCCGTGGTGCTGATTAGCGTTCGTGCGCAGCAGCTCGTTCTCTTTGCCCTCCATCTCCACCTGCTGCCTCTCGTGCTGAATGAGCGCTCGCGCCTCTTTTAACTGGCTCCGGTTTGTGGGAGCCTCTCCTCCCTGGTTATTTACCGGACGCGGTTTGTGCCAGCGTCGGTGAGAGGCCAAGTTGGCGGGACAGCTGAAGACTTTGTCGCACTCCGGGCAGCGGTACTCCACGCGCACTATGCGGGAGCACTTGTGTTGCGCGAGAGAGAAGGGGTCTGGATACTCCTCTTTACAAAGCTGGCAGATGAACTCTCCCAGCGGCTGAACCCCGGCGGGTGCAGCCGGCTTCTCCCGCGTCCTCCTCAGCTCGGGGCTCTCCTTCTTGATCCGCAAACCCAGAACCGGTGAGGTGGTGACGTCATCCTCGAAGTTCAGTTTCCGGTTTACTTTGGGTTTCTTGGACGGGGTTCCCCCCGACTGCTTCTTGTGGTGATCCGGTTCAATGAAAGAGCGTTTTCTCGCTGCCTGATGCTGTTCCTGGGTCATCAGTGTCAGAGGTGGGAACAGGTGCACGTGAGCCATGTTGGGGTCATACTTGTCATGGTGACCGTAGGACTGCGCGTGGCGGCGGCTGCTGTTGAGGAGCCTCTCGATGGAAGCGGACACTGAGGTCGGCGTCGGACTCACCAGGAACGGCAGGGCCGGTACCGGGGACGATGTCCGACACCTGCCGGTGAACGACGGCGGTTTTTCTCGGTCCTCGTGCTGCTCTGGAAGTCTTGTGCCTACCGGTTTAACCGGACTGCAGGACTCTGTTAAGGCAGGGTCGTGCTGAGGAGGGTAGTAGCAGGACAAATCGCCATCCAGACTCAAAACGTCCACTTCGCTCACCTGCTCTTCGGTCTCCGGTAACTGCGCGCTCCTTTCAGCTTCTGCTTCCAACGCGGACTCCACGTGCGGGCTCCACGCCTCCCTGACACCGGCAGGGTCCTCGCGGGAAACAGACATTTCTTCATCTGCATTCTGAAATGGAAAAACACTTAACACTGGGCTCACGGCTTCAGAGTTTTCAGAGTCAAATGTTTCGGGCTTGATGCTGTTTGTTCGTGACCGATATGACGCCGAACCCCGACGCTTCCTCTTCACCAAGAATCCTCGAGGCATTGTGACGACGATGGTGCGAGGCGCGTGGCACCACCAGGCGGAAAGAGCAACTCTAGTCTCGACACCACTTTGAAGTGCAGCTTTGAAGTGCGTGCGGAGACAGACAGAAGGAGGGGCGCTCGCAGGTTGAATGAGAGCCACAACAGTGTTCCTCTCTCTCTCTCTCTTATACACTGACTTTCGTACAGAATCAAACATGAATATTTAATGCCTGAAACTAAAATAAAACATTGTCTAAAAGTTTTTTTTTCTTTTATTGGAGAAAGAAATGGTAAAAGCTGTTTATTTTACAGTCAGGAAATATGTGTGATGCCCCCTTGATTGAGGATGCAATAGAAATGTATTGTTATTACTGGACGTCATTGTCAGTTTTTAGCTGTACCAATATGATACAAATAACATTTTTTTTTATTATTATACTTTTATTTTTACTAAGGCAGCTGCTTCGGAAATTGGTCTACTTAATGTCTATGTATCATTTTTGGGGATTTTTTTAAAACCTTTATAGCAGAGCAAATGTAGAATTAAAATGGCAGAAATCTCCCAAACTGAGAAAACAGCTCAAACATATTTGCTGTTTGCAAAATCTTTGGTATTTTGTCTAATTTTATCATTGTTGTTGCCCATTTTTATGACGTAAAAAATATATTTTTCCTGTCTTCTTCTTTTGCATGTTTTTGCTGTTCATTCACTCCTGATACTTCCTGTTTTTTCTTCTTTAATCTCTTGTCTTTTGAGGCTGGTGCGCCCTGACCTGTTATCAAGAGGAAAATCGGCATCTTTGCAATGAGGAAAAGCTCCCATGGGGGAGTCGTTAACACATTATATCTCATTTAAGACTATTAATGACCTCTTCTTTCCCGCTGGAGTGTCCGAGCAGTGGTGGGAATATTTTGGCCTTTGCTTTCCCTCAGCGTGTGAATGTGTTCACTCGCGCATGCATGCGTGTCTTTATCTTCCCAGCAGAACACAAGATCAGAGTGGAAGAGAGAGATGGAGATTGTGATTTGATACGCGTGTGTTTGAAACGCTTTTCACACCCACCGATCCTCCCTCCCCCTTACAGAATCTGCTCTCGCTGATAAGAGATCGGAGAGATCCATCCATCCTTCATCCCCTGGGGTTATATGGGCCCTTCTGTGCGGGCCAAGCGCTCCACAGCTCGGCCAGTGAGCTCCGGCCAGCCTGCCTGGAAATCGATCAAGGTGGATGGGCGTGAGAACGAGCTGGAGGCTCGGGCTGCTGGCTTGACAAAAGTTGCTAGGGGAAAAGACAAGAAGAAAGACAGAGATTGGTGGAGGAGAGTCCAACACTAAAAACTAATTAAGCACCAAGCTTTCAGACTCTTTGGTTGTTTTTCAGTGTAACTGTCAGCAGGTTCAGCTTTTATTGAACCCACAGACTGAAACAGCAATCGTGCCAGCAGCAAAGACCTTTTTTAAATTTATAGGATCTCATTTAAAACAGGAGGTTGGAAATTAATAAGAATATATGACAAAAATACATATAAATACGAGTCAAAATTAGACAAAACCACAACTTAATAGTTTAGTTTTCTTTATCGTACATATTTATGAGATTACACATTTTTATCTCTAATTTTGCACCACAGTAAGTTAAATTGATTTATAAGTTTCAACTTTTCATCACTTTTCTCTGTGGATAATTTTCTGTAACTTCCTCATAGCATGCTACTCAAGTTTGTTTTGCTCCCTGTGTGTCATTAACCAAACTATTTTGCTGAAAGAAAAAAAAGACTTCTCCTCCGTTTTGTCTTGACATTTCTAGCTTTTCCACCAAGCAAGTGATACTTTTAAATCATTTGATTCATTATTCAGAATGTAAAATTCCAGTTGATGTATAGGCTACAGGCTTGTGTCGTATGTTTCATAATAGTGATGTTTCTTTTGCCACAAGAAGATTGAGAAAATCACAGTATAAGAAAAAAAATGCAGGCTGTGACATAACACGTTTCCTACAAGGATAAAATAAAAACAAAAGATATGTGCATGCTAGTGAAGGAAGCAGACAGCTTTCAGTGGTATAAGAAAAGATAAATGCTCTTAGTCAATCTCCTGTTAAAATATAGATCTAGTCAGTCTGTGGAGGCTACTGCTGGAGGACATGAAGTGTGTGATTGTGTGTGTGTCTTTAGCTTGCATCGCGTCAGTGGGCAGTGAGGTGGATAATCCTCCAGACTGCTGAAAATGACTCTATTGATCTGTGCTTCTCAGTCACAAGCCTTTAAATACTGCAGTATTATACAGCTGATTCGTCTGTCTGTCTGTGTAGCTTTACATACTGTAGGTGTTATATGCTGTCTGGACCTGATGGGAAGTGTGTTTGCATATGACTTTATGAGTGTCAGGCTAAATCTAGTTCTCACCTAATTAGGAGTCTTGTAATTTATAGATTCAAGACTTAATTTCCAAGTTTTCTTTTACAAAAGTGTTGCTTTGCAACAAGCAAGGCTTGGTTTAAGTCCAATTGCTTTTCTTTTTTTTTCTTTTTTCAGATAGAGAGAAAGAGAGAGACTTGTTTACGTGTTAGAGCTTTAACCTGCATTTGTGGATGGCACAGTGAACTGTGTTCACAAACAACGATTCCTGGAAGTGTTCCTGAGCCTGTACAGAGATTGTATATCTAGGCATACAGGCAGTCATGTCCATTTTTAATACAGGTCTGTCTAAAAGTCCAAAGATTATAGCCAGTCAATAGTGACTTTCATTGTGAACTCTTAATTGTCAGATGTCTCTAGATTATCTGAATCTTCTGATAATATTTTGCATTGAACATGATGAAATATTAAATTAGATTATTAATATTTTATTAATCCCCTGAGGGAAATTATAAGACAGTGATGCTACAGAACAGTTCTTTGTAAAGTTATCTTTTTATACCAATCATGTTACTGGCCTGTTTCCAGTTAACTATTTATTTTAGGTACCACTTGCTTATCAGCATTTTAATTCCTCTATCCCAACTTTTTTTTTAGACCCTTTGTGGCTGTCAGATTCAATATGGGCTCAAAGGCTCCATGAAACAGAAAAATGTCTGACTTTGAACATCTAATATCTTAATCTGAAAGTCAGCTTTTCTGCTATTGGAGTTATATTGTAAATTTAAGAGGGAGACAAATGCATAATTTCTTTTGAGAGATCAGTGAGTTTCACCCTTTGAATTATCTTCCCTCTTAAATAAATAAAAAAATCAGACAAATATTCACCTTAAATATATTTATTTATTTATTTATTATGAACATCTCCTATTTGATATTATATGAACGCAAAAATCCTACACATTTGCTTTATCAGTCACTAAAAGGTGATTCTTCTTCATTTCTTAGGAAATTGGCAATATGTCGCCATCTGGTGGTGAAACTGAGAATGACGCTATTTAGTCATATACAGTACATGTTTCTTTGCTTAATTAAAAGTTTGTTCTTCAGCTTTATTGGAGTGATTTGAGGAAACAAATCTAACATTTTCTAGTGAGGTTGTTAAACATATCAGACAATCCCAATGATGAGCTGTAAACAGACTACTGCCCAAAAGTTTTGACCCACCCCTCATTCCTTTATGTTTTGCTTCCAAGCAGCCAGACTTTCTCGTAATTTTTTTTAAAGTACTCTAGAAAAAGTTCTTCAGACTTTCTGAAAAGTTTCTTCTTGCTTCTTTACTTATTTACAGTCCAGTAATTGTGTCTTCCCATTTATAAGATAAACCTGTTTGTTAAATCACTAAACAACGACAAATTAATTATTTAAGCTAAAAAGTGGCTCTGAACTCAAGCAATAGATAAACCAGAGTTGTGTTGACAGACAACTTAGCAAAAGAAAAAAAAGGCTATTTCAAATGGGATCTTGATGCTACATATTACAAGCAGCCTGTCACGTAATCAATTTGTTTTCTTTCTGTTGCATCTGCAAAATCCCATGCTAAAGGTGACACTGACATAAATGTATTCTTGTGACAACAAGGTGATTACAGAGGTGTTAACTATCGCTCAGATATAGTTTTAATAAATCCCTGCGCCCATCTCCTTTTTCCCTTAATCAAGGATGCTCAAAACCAGGAGTGTCCAGCTTCTGTCCTCAAGGACCACAATCCTGCAGGTTTTTGACGTGTCCCTGCTCCAAAACCACCTGACTCAAATTGTGGAGTCATTGTGCAAAACTAAACAGACTGCTGGATCTATTTAATTTGAGTCAGGTGTGTTGAAGCAGGAAACATTGGAAAATCTGCAGGAAAGTGGCCACGAGAACCAACTTTGAACACCCCTGCTCAAAACTTTTGCTCAGTGCTGCAGCTCTCTTCCGCCCTCTGCTGGTAAACAATTGTCCTGCAACGAGAACAAGGTCCTGCTGACTGATTCCTTCCTGCATCTTCAGCTCCTCACACTGTGGCTTGGAGATGTGGTGGTCTGGTCGGATCTAGTTCATCAACTCAGGTGAGATGCATTTCTTTTTCTAAAGGGAAAGACTAACTTAGATGTGATTGAGCATGTGATGTTGATTGTCAAGTAAATGCACTCAGTATTTTATAAAACTGGGAAAATAAATGTTCTTTATTGACTCCATTGTGCCATGAACCTACCAGGCTTCTAATGCTCCAGAGGAAAATTTACCTTGATGAAATTAATTCAGCACATAGGACTTATTCATGCCAATCAAGGCAACTTTAATATTACGTGTGAACTTGATGATCACCAGTCTATATTTACTAAAAGTGAGTCATTTAGTCGACATCTGTACCAAAACCACAAAGAAAAAGTTTGTCCTGATAATGACTGTGATGAAATGAACGTTTGACAGAAGAGACAAAAAAGTTACTGAAAATAAGTTAAGAAGCTCAGTAGCACATACAGTCGGCTGCTATATTTATTTATTTACTCACTGAGGATGACCCAGTGTTTGACTTCCGATACCAGATGACACAACTGTGTTTGTGCTGCAAGAAGGCAGAGACAGGGGTTGAGGAAGAGGCAGAGGTAGAAGAGGAGGAAAAAGCAGATCAGAAAGAAATAAATGTCATGCATGTGGATATGGCCATTGGGCTAGAAACTGCAGACAGTCATGCCAGCAGCAGCAGAATAAAACAAAAAATGTACTTTGAAATGGCTACAGTTTATTCAGGTATGGCATATTTTACAGATTATATCTTACTTGAATAAACTTCAAAGTACATTTTTTGTTTAATTGACAATTATAGGGCCCATGATCAGCTTTTGGTATATTATATTATATTATATTATATATACAGCCAGAGTTGTTAGTTAAAGTACTTACAATGACCCTTTAACTAAGAGTTTACAATATTAATGTCTGTGTCTATTATTCGAATAAGTCATCTACTAAAATCCATTTAAATTAAAAAAATGTTGATTTTGGGGGCAAATATTGTTGCGATTAAAATGCGATTAATTAACATGAATTCATTACAACGCCTCTAAATAATCAAGTCCCACCTCCAATATATACACATACATATATGTATGCTGGTTATCATTTCTTCACCACCGTATATGGAATATTGTTCAGAACACTGTTCTACAGTGTTAGAGCTGGTGTGGGACAGAGTACTGCAGATGTGTTGTTCTTAAAACTTGTTTTATTGTTTTCATTGGTTTTTATATTCGCACTCTGTGAAACATTTAGCTTTGAAGGAAAAATGCTATACAAATAAAGTCCAAGTGATTCATGAAAAACATTGAGGTTAAAGTATCAAACCTAACAAACTCATAGTAACAAAACTGCAGATGTTCAGCAGGTGAAATGTTAAGTAATCACAACATTTGTTCAGGTGAAAACATTTTAAATATCTTGTAAAATATTTCAAACTCAAACACTGTGTAAAAAATTGTTTGCTTTGTGTAAAACACTCTTGAAGTGTACTTAAACAGTGTCTCTAAAGTTTATTATCTAATATTATTCTAAAGGAATTGAAGCATTCACCAAGAAAGAGACGGTCCAAACTGATGTGAAGCACCGTTGCAGATTCAGTTCATCTTTCTTTTTTTTCTTTGACCAACTTGGTTTTTTGGTGGTATTGTTTTGCCAGTAATTGTGAGGATGGAGCTGCTTTGGATGTTTGGCTTGATGGCGTGGATACAGAACGGGCCTACCGTTCAATGCTGTCCCATTCGTTTTCCACCCTGTAGCTGCGCTGAGAACTGGTCATGTGACCACAGACAAAGGGAACAGACTAGTGCTTCTATGAGGACGGATGGACCGGGGGACGCCAACCTCAGTGATGGAGACAAATACTCACAATATGAGTAATTTATTTACAATAATAAAATAAATGTACAAACCAAGGTAGGGTGCCAATACTAAAAATCCCCAAAACAAAAAGAAGGCACCAAAAACAAAATATAATTATTATTTAACTCCGACCAACAAAAGTATAACTCGTTTAACCAACTTATAGTGTCCTGCAATCAGGTAAAGCCAAAAAGTGGCAACTTAACATCAAAAAGGGAGAACAAAGATACAAAACCACAAACAAAAACAGAGATGTCTTAGTGGAGGCTTAAAGCACTCAAAACAATGATTACCAAGTCTAGTCACTAAAATACCAAACAGAAATCTCCACTAGGTAACAATGATCAAATGCACACACAGGTGCAGTCACTAGACACACGGAGGAGGTGACGAGCTGTGCTATAATCACACACAACTACCTGGTCTGAAGGAAGTTCCAGCCTTATATAGCAGGGCAGAGTTCCGGACTGGCTGGGCTGGAAAGGAGCGAAGACACCGTCGTCTAATCCTGATGAAGGAGGGCAGGAACAAAGCCGAAGGAACTCCAGCCAATCACCTGCAAGCACTCACACAGTCACATTTACATATATTCCCTCCAGCTAACAGGCCTGGGGTGTAAGAGAAACACTCAACCTTAAAATTCTGTTCTGAATCACAGAAATTATATTTCAAGTTACAAAAACACCAAATTCTGTTTTTGGGACTGAGACTTCTTTAAAGGCCAACAATAAAACATAAACCATGAAAAGATGGCTGAGGTGAGCTGCTGCTTCAAGTAGAACGACTCACTTCATTTCCTCTGAGTGTCTCACAGAGGGAAATGTTTGTTTGTTAGGCTGAAAATAAAAAGTGAAAAACTTTTTTTAAAAAAAAGTCTGTTGCTGTGTCTGATAGGATAGCTCACCCTGTTGAGTGAAGACCTAGAGTGTCTGATGGCCTGAGATTAAACATTCTGATGGAAAGACTTTTGAGCTTTGAATGCCAAATGAAGGAGTTAGAAATGCTCCAAGGAGAGTTGAAGTGGGTGAGTGGATAGCTTAGGATGATAGAGATCAACAAGCTGCAGGTTCCACTCCAGTTTGACCTCAAGTGCCTTGAATTTAATGTTTTTCCTTCTTCAGAGTCTCATTTAAAGGAAAGAGTGAAAAGCTTTAACGTGAAAGCTGCATATGTCTGGAAGAGTAGCTCAGGCTGTTAGGAGTAAGGTCTGTGGTGTGGATGATGTGGTATCAAATCTTGTGAGTCATTACATCATTTTTCAAGTACATTGGCCAAAATGAAAAGCTACAAGCACCAAGAGGACATTCATGAGTGTGAAGGGTGCTTGGTGGTGTGGTGGAGTTGGCAGAGAACTGTAAGTCGCCAGTGGTGGTTTTTGAGGCCAACAGCAAAATACAAAGAGTGAAAAACTTGAGGTTTATCAGTGTGTCTGGCAGAAAGGCTCACTCTGATGGATGAAGCCCTGGATCATCAGTAGAACTGTGATCAAACCCTCTGATGGACATTTTTTTTATTTTTTTTAAACCCTTTGGATGCCAAATGAAAAGACTTAGAAAAACTGAAGAAGATGCAAGTGTGTTTAAGAGGATAGCTCAGTGGCATGGAGACCAGCCTGATGTACAATAAGCTGTGGGTTCAAATCCTACAGGTGCAGGTTCAAAACACCATGAATTTGAAGCGTCTTAATTCCTCTAAGAGTCCAGTCTAAAGAGTGAAAAGCTTCAATGTAAAACTTCCACATATGTGGAAGAGTAGCTCAGGCTGGTAGGAGAACGTTTTGGAGGCAGGATGGACTTGGGATTGAACCTCTTCATTCAGCACATAGAATTTTCATGTCCAGTGGCCAAAATGAAAAGTTAAAAGCACCACGAGAACAAGTTCAAGTGTGAAGGGTGCTCGGTGGCGTGGTGGGGTTGGCAGAGAACCGTAAGTCGCCAGTGGTGCAGCGTCTAGTTTGAATCCTGCCCGTTGCCGGTACCTGGATCAAAAAAACCATCCTGCTCCGGTGGGTTGGGGAGGGGGCCGTGTCCCCTCCCCGTATTCTGGGGAGGATACAAGCAGGGGGTTATAAATCAGGAAACTAAAAACAACTGGTATTTTACTGGCACCATCAAAGTGTGGCAAGACTTTTTAAACATCTATAAGTAGCATGACATAACATGCTAGCTTAGACATGGCAACAAACTGCTCTGGACTGTTACATGACCGGCTTCTTTAAGAATGAACAGAACACAACAACTGCCTATGATTAAGATACAAGAGCAAGGAAGTAGCCAAACAGCTCTAGGTTTTGTCAGCTACTGAAGTGAAGTAAAGTAAAATGGAAGGTGAAGAACTTCAACAGATGGTCAATTGATGTCCTGAAGACTAGAGAGAGGGAGGGGGAAAGGGAATGAATGGGATGATGTATTGTCCTCCCCACTCTCCACTGAACTTCTTCCAGAATCTTTGCACTAGAAAGTTGTTTCACAACCCTGGTCCTTGAGGACCACTGCCTTGAATGTGCAAAGAATCTGAAAAGTAGTTCAATTAATCGGACTCAGAACTAAAACATGCAAGGCAGTGATCCCCAGTGCCCAGGACTGAGAAACACTACACTAGAACATACATGTTGGAATACAGACATATACAGATGCATCACATGTCAACAGTGAAGTATAGTGTGTATGTGTACAAGTGACTCATAGAGGTAGAGAGCAAGTGAACACCAGCAAAAGAGAAATTGGAAGATGGACTGGCCACGATCCATCATCATTTCCTAATCACAGCCGCTCTATACATACATACTAATGGGATATATCAATGTATGATGACACCTGTGGTACAAACATAGGACTACAACTGTCAACCCCACTACACCAGGCCTGTATGTGTATTTACATCATCATCAAGCCATCCATATGCATCATTCCAGACCTGGGGTGTATCCTATCCTTCATACATCATCATCATTATTATGTCACAGGTGTCATCTGTGTTGATATATCCCTACTTTAAAACATCTTGTTCTGGCGTCCTGGCTCCCCCTTGCCGTAGCATTTAGTGGCCTCACCCAGAGTTGAACTCAAGTCTCCCAAGTGGGAGGCAGAAACCCCACCAGCTGAGCTAGTCAGCGGCTCAATTTACCATTCTTGATCTGTGTATAT
The DNA here is from genome assembly GCF_017639745.1 of Melanotaenia boesemani. NCBI lineage: Eukaryota > Metazoa > Chordata > Actinopteri > Atheriniformes > Melanotaeniidae > Melanotaenia > Melanotaenia boesemani. The sequence continues at coordinate 8,117,007 of NC_055701.1, forward strand.
ACCATCTACAGATAGATGTGTCGCTATAAATGTTTACAAGTACAATAGTGAAAAGTGTGAGAGCTCTGTGTTTGGTACCACCAATTAGAAATTACAGGTGTTTAAGAACAATTCAACTCTGACAAGTTAGTGGGGACTTGAACTGGGTACTCCTGGACGATAAAGCAGTGAAGTTACCACTACACTAGCTCACTGCTTCAAAGGCTGTTGGAATTATTGCAAATCATGTGCAAAGGTTCAACTGGATGTCACTGTCAAACCTAAGTCCCAATTCAAAGAATGGTTTGGCTACCTTAAAGGGCCAGTTTGACCTTTATTATGCCATTATTTTGTGGAAACCTTCTCAATAAAATATTCAGTGGTACCAAAAGTGTCATGAACGGAAACGGACACTTTCGATGCCTTGTTTGACTGTTTCTCTCTGGTGAGCAGGAACTAATGGAGGCGTGGGTCTGGCTTACTTTGTTACACAGCTTCTAATGGTCAGCGAGCCCCATTGGCCGGTCACTGTGTATGGAGGTGTGGCTGGACTGCTGGGGTCACTGGACTCTTTCCTCACACGCAGTACTCTGGAAGGAATGCGAGTCACAGTAACCAGCAACCATTTTATTAGTTTGAGCAGCCGTCTCTCCTTCTACGTTTTTTGTGTAATTTCAGTCTTAGTCACAACCGTCAGGGCATCGGTTATTTTAAATGAACTGACAGACAGACAAAAAATTCTTATGTAGAAAATAGCTGTCTGGTTGGTAAATCCCAACCATTCCACCATATATTTGGTCACTTGTTCCTCCGGTTCACAGAAACACAGCAAACATTGGTTTATGGCAGCAAGTTACCAGCACATGTGTGATGGCAGAGCACCCTCTGCTGGCTCATAATGCAAATTACTTCTAATAGTTTGGAGCGCTCAAGATTTGGGTTAATACATTATACATTATATAATATTTATTTCATACACTTATTTTAAAGGATTTACTTGGTATATTTGGTCTTTTAGGAAAATGAGTCACAATCCTCACATGTATGGATGGATTACCGACACACAATATCACACATATAAAGAGGTGCAAGGCAGCAATTTACCTAATAAAAATAGATCCTGCACAACAAGCAAATATTTGAAAACTAAAGAAGGAAAAAAATTGGAAAAGATGGCATTAAGATGAAATCAACTGGACAAAACAAGCACATCCTCTCTCTCCTCTTTTGTCTGCAGGACATGGCAGATTAAATTTGATACTGATTTCAAAATGAGCTTATATATAATGTATAATTATATATAATGGTAAAATGTCTCAGTTTCAACATCTGCTATGTTGTTTATGTTTTATTGGGAATAAAATATGGCTTGATGAGATTTTCAAATCATTGCTTTCCTTCATATTTGTTGCAGAAAATAACAGCTTTTTCTAATTGTTAGGGAAATTCTCCCCAACACCAAGCACTGCACAGTTAAACCTTTCAACACAAGAAAGAACACAGAGCATTACTTCATGTATACAATTTTACTTGCAAGGAGTGTATGCACCATACAGGTATGATACACACACTGAATTGTTTCACACATTACAAGACAATATAACCAGAGATTCATGAAGTCCTTCCCTCGTACATCCAACACTTCAGAATTACACAAGTCTCAGGTTACAGTAGTTTTCCACTAAAGATAAGACATGGAAAATAAAAAGCATGTGTAGGTTAGTGTCCAGTCTCCTCCTGGTACAATCATGTCCTTTCTTCTCGTCCATGGCCTTGACTTTCTGTTTCTTCAGACTCAAGCATAAACCAGCACACACATGCACAAAGAATGCTGCTGAGTACTTTTTCTACATCTCAATGATTAAAATACAAAGACTGGTACAGAGAAAGTAGATTGTAAAAACACAATGCATAAATGATTGGTTCAAAGTATAATGGTGAATCATTTATAAAATCACAATATAACCCGAGCACTAGAAAGAAATATTTAACACTAAATAAACTGCTATCTGTACATACATATTTTTATAAATTAAAACAAATGACTAAATTACCATCAACTGCCATTTAGCAAACGCTTTTCTTCTATCTCCCGCATGGCTGACGGATGCTCTACCTACTGAGATATCAAGCCGCGCGTTCCGATTTCTCTGGCTTGTCTTCCCTTCTGACAGCTTCTGCCACCTGCTGCTACTATTCTTCCTTTCTGCCCACTAGTTAAACATTTTTATGTTTGTCAACATCACCTGACCATTTATAGCCACCTCACCAGACCATTCACTGGATGGATTACATGAAACTCATTTTACTGTCCTTTTAACAGGGTCAGTTTTATGGGAAACGGCTTCACATAGAACATCTCAGAGTTTGGACGGGCTGATGTTTACACATCCATCGTCAGCTACTTGATATTGTTCGAATCTATTGCTGACAACATTTTGAATATTTGCTTTGCCCACAGGGTCTGGAACCAGATGCTACAATTCCAGCGACCCAGAACTAAACTACCTCCTGCTTTGCCAACTACTTCGGCAGTTTTGTGACATTTATCACCCTGGACGATCTCACCGCCTATGTCTCCACCACTCCGGTATGACCTGATATCACATCTGTGGAATATACTTAAAGTTTTTTCTTTTTTTTTAAATTTACTGTATCTTAACAGCTGCAAATTTGCAGGGTTTATTTCAATGTTATTTTTTATTTATTTTTTTTGTCCAGTCTTACTTCAGCTCATTCCTAGACACACTCGTGGTCCAATCCAAGTTTGTTTTTTGATATATACAACTCATAACTGTCAAATTGTAATGAGTTATCACGGAGGACACACAAACTCCTGAAACAACTCCAGACATAAATAGCAGGGATCCACAATCCAAAGGCATAGTAATCAGGCAGGCAAGAGTCATTTACAAAAAATACAAAGATTAGACTACTTATTGGTCGGGCAGGGCTCAGTGGTCTTTCCAAAACAGGGTCAATTTCCAGACAGGCAGGAAAAGTCCGAAGTGGAATCAGGCACAAGGGAATCTGAGGAGCAAAATGGGGTCGTTCACAAGAATCTAGAAACAAGAGACAAACATTGGCTATCAACAAGACGCATCATGCTGACCATCTAGCAGGGAAGCAGAAACAGGAGATGGTTTAAGTAGGGTGGGAAGCAGGTGAAGCTGGTGTGCAATCGGGGAAGCTCAGGTGGAGTAGATCAGCTTAACGAGGACGTGGAGGTTCCTGCAGAGCAGTGATCATGACATTAAATACCCTAGAACAGTGTTTCTCAATCCTGGTCCTCGGGGACCACTGCCCTGCATGTTTTAGAGGTGTCCATCTTTAAGACACCTGACTCAAATGATTGGCTCTTTATCAGGCTTGCAAAGAACTTGACAAGCAGTTCAGTTAATCTGAATCAGGTGTACTGGAGTTGGACAGAACTAAAACAAGCAGGGCAGTGGTCCCTGAGGACCAGCATTGAGAAACACTGCCCTAGAAATATATAAAGGATGTTTAACTAGCATCTGCAAGTGACTAATTTTATCATTTTTGAAAGTAAGTGAAAAGCAGACCTGCAATGTTTCTTTATTTTTGAAGATTAAGATATTCTTGGAGCACTAAACCAATCTGAAGCTCCTCAACAACACAGATATCTGCTGCTATGGCGTCCACCATCCAGACCATCACAACGCTTGTAAATCTTGGCAACGCCTGGACGAGATCAGGTCAGTATGTGCTTGTGTTAATAAAGTGCCAAAATTTAGTATTAAGCCTAAAATAATATTTCTAAGAGCAGTTATGTCTTGGTATTACTGTGACACCTTGTTTTAACATTTTATTTTTTCTTGCTCTTAGGCCACCATGTTTTTTGGGAATCTGGGTGAAACAGCCTTCGACATTGAGCAATAAGGGAATATATCTGTTAAAACCTCACCTGGCCAGGGCTGGTAGTCCTCCGCCAGCTCTACTCAGATTCTCCACACCTGGTCCTGATCTGCTCATCTGCATCAAGTCTAATCAGTCACACCTGTCCCCCAGTCCTTATAATCCCCAGTTCTGCCCTCAGTCCTCGTCGGACCTTAAACCTACGTTCTTCATGGACTCACCCCTTCTCCGTTCCTGGTTCCTGTCCCTCCAACTGTCTCCTTCTGTTCTGTCCAAGTAAGACCTATACCTTGTGTTCAGTCTTGATAATAAGGAGTCATTAACCTGCCTATGTCTATGTGGAGTCCCGACGTAACAATATCCTGCAGTCATTTGCTTTTAGATTGTTTTTGTTTTCTTAGAGGCAATCGTTTATTCTTTTTTGTTAATACCTCCCTGCCTCCTTCCACCCCAAAGGCTTCCTTCGTCTGTGTTGCAAGGCTTCACATTTAGGAATCATAATGTAAAATTTTCATTGTGGGGATTGGGAAAAATTAAATGAATCTAATTAAATTAGCAAAAATGCTAATATTTATTCAATCATTAGTATATAAATCTTTTCAAATGTATTTTCTATTCCAGTTGATTTAAACTATATTGCAAATTCCTAAATAAACTTAATAAATGCATACTAACAAGAAGCTTATGTTTGTCTGTTTATCTCTTTGAAAAGATAAAAAAAGAATCAAATGTCAAATTCTGATTTTTGGCGTTGCAGTGGACATTGTTTGAGTTTAGACTTGAAGTAAAAGATGAAAGAATTCTAAAGTTATGGTTTTAATTGCATAGAAGCAACTTCTTGCTAGTGACAACTGAACACCTTTAAAAAAATTTACAAATTTTTTTTATTTTAATAAAGATTATCTTTTGACTAAAACTGTGACTAAACTGTGATTTGAATTTTTAGAAGTGAAACTTCAGCTTATACATTAGCCAGGAGAATGTCACAAACGTACCAAAAGTACTGTCAATGGCTGCTCGCACATCCTTCTGTCTTTATTTTTATTTAGAGCACAGTTAAATAGATAAAACCATGCAGCACTCTGAAATTTGTATTTTCTGTGCGGAAATAGATCATAGAAGAAATAAAGAACACCTTGGAATTTATATCTTTAGGGAACCTAAACACACCCACATTATTATTATTATCTCCACTCTCCTGTAAAATCTGTAACAAGTACCTAAAATTTACAGGTATTGTGTAGAGAAAAACAGATCCCTATTTTTAGCATCATAAACCATAGTTGTTTTAATTTAAAAAAATTTTTTTTTATTTTATTAGGAGAAAAACGACAGTTCATGAGGTTTATATTTGTTAGCAAAAGTATAGAACTTATGTATAATAATGTATAAAATGTAACTTTTGACTAATACAGATTAATAAGTATAAATAGTGGCAACTTTAAGGCAGAATCTCATGTCAACGAGATTCTAATTGTTTTTTGTGGGTTCTGCAGATTTTCTCTGTATGTGATGGCAGTAAGCTTTGTCTTCAGACTATTCCTTTTTTCAGCTATTTGCATTCATGGTGGTAAAATTCATTAAAATGCACATAACAAATATTTGAATAAGGTCTTTATTTTGTAAAATACAAATTTCTTAATAAATGCCCGAACTAAAACGTTAAAAAAGAGAGAGAATGAATAGGCTGGCTTAGAGTTTTGACAGGAAAGTAATTTATCTGTAGCTACTATGAGCTTCAATGACATAACCAGACAACATTGAAAATAAAATTAACATTAATTGTTTACCATCTACACCATCTTAGTTTAGGAAGGTAACATGCTAACATTACTGCCCCCTCCTCAGTCACAGAGTGGACTCATACTCATAAATCTCCTGATAATCCATCAAAAATAATCAATCCTGACAGGTTGACACTAAATATCCGACATGGAAAAACTCAGGCTCAGTCTTAATTTCTTCCACTGATGCTACCACTGTGCACTTCCTCTGCTTTGCTCTTGTTTCTTTTAGGGATCGAATAGTCTGGTGGCCATCTAGGCTGGGGTCAGTTTGGATAGTTAAATAATCACCAAACAGGTAGCTACACATTAAAAAGAATAGTAGAATTTCTGCTGTTGAATCTGATAACTTACTCCTCAGAAGAATTTTATTTCAATAACATTGAGGAATAACATTGATCTCAATCACCAGCTGGTTTATTTACAGAACTATCTGAGAAATTCTCCACAGAAACCATCTGGAAAAGGGCAAGTGTTTTCAAATACCATATCTATCTAATCTATCTAATATCAGCTGATTAGATAATAAAAGCATCAAAGACAAAAGCAGTATTCACCAGATCAACTACACTAAGCAAATAAGTAAATATAAGCCACCACCATTGTCATCATCATCACAACTAAAATCCCCTCAGTGAGGGATTTATTTATGCATTTCAGGAACACACAGTCTGGAAAACTGATAGCCTTGTTGGGCTATTGGACAAGTTACTGGAAAACTGTAGGTAAAGAAAAAAGGAGTTTCTTTTGATAGAAATAATTTTACTGTGTAGCACATTTGTTATGTTGACAACAACTCCACTTTCTTTTCTTCCTGACTTCTTGTCTAAACTCCTGCAGACAAACTTGTCTATATCTCTGCCCATGTTTAGTTCACACCAGAAGTTAGCATTTAGTATTTTCCTGTTGCTGTTCATTAAGTAAATGAACTGACAAGAAATTAATTCCAATAACATTACACAGCACAACATGATTTTTTTTTTGTTTGTTTTTTGGATTTGCTTACTTGTACATGAGTGCAGATCTTTAGTACAATGAAAACGTATACATCTAGGACAAATATCACACTCTGAAACTTTCATTACAAAAAAAACATAAGTTTTTTGGAAATAAAATTAAGTATGTTTGCTCAGATTTATTGCTGCTTTTGCATGCACATAAATTGAATGACAACAGGAGCCATCCCACCCCCTTCCTGTCATCATCACTTGCACTGTTAATTTAACTGGAAAATAATAAAAATGAAGTAAAACTTTGTATTGAGGTTCATTTGTCTTGAAAGTGAGTTTATTGCTTCATATAAACTCAGCCAAGTTATAAATGATGGAGGTCTTCAAGCAAAGAATACTGTCATTAACAAGAAAATGAAAGGAAAAATTACATTTTAAATATTCTTAACAAATCAATTTAATTTACTCTAAGATATGACCAAAGAACCCAGAAGCTCAAAGTAATCCTTCAGTAATCTAAGTGTCAGTCAGCCCATTCACGAATTAAATTCACTGTTCATTTTAATTTAACCAACTTTAATAAATGAAACATTAAAACTGATTCATGAGAGTTAAAATCTCTCTCTCTCTCTCTCTCTCTCCACATCCCGCCTGTGTCCCATCTTTGACTGTCTTTCTTCCTACGTTTGTTCTTCCTCGGTTTTTCTGAACCACTATGGTAACTTCTTTCTGAGGCCTTTTATCTCCTCACTAACGGAATGATGGCGACCTGTCAATCACCCGATCCTGCACGTGAACTCGTCCTCTGGACGCTAAATACTGTTATACAAAGTGCTGGTCACGTTACTGCGCACGCGCGTGGCACGTGTCCAAAACTACGCTGCCTCTCTGAAGTAGCGTTCGGTATGATGTAATAAAGACAACTTTCGAACCTCTCCCTCAACAAGCAACTCTGAAAACTTGTCAGAGTGAGGTGGTTCTGCTGGATGAAGGAAGCTTTCCTGATTTATTGAGTATTTTGATTTTTCTCAGATTACAGAAGAAAAAAGTTTCTGATAAGTGGAATACCAAGGAGGGCAGGAGAGCAGCAGAAGACCAGCCTGCAGCTGTTACAAGGTAGGAGGGAATCAGCCTATGAATAGATAAAGTTAAAGAAATATATTTCTGACTTCACATTTAGCAAATGACTTTAAAGTAAACTGAAGTAATTGTCATTTGTGTTTTTAATATGACTGAAATGTTTGAAGAAATAGTGCACGTAAAGTTACACACGTGTAACTACATTACAAAACATATTTCAATCAGATTTCAATCACAGTATGTCACAAATGGGCTGAGTTTTCTGAGAGTCATTTGCGAAATGTAAACTTTATGCAAGCTTAAAATAGTTTAGATTATAGAGTATATATCTGACAATATGACTTGTAGATAACTGGCCTTATGTTCATGTTGTAAACTTGTGCAGCTGCATTTAATCATAACAAGTTTGTATTTGTTTGGTAATTTATATCACAGTTTCAAAATCATGGTCTGTGGGTTTAGTTGAGTTTTGGTTTAGTTTGGTTTAGTTTGATGAAAAATTTTTATTAATTCACTGGCAGGAAATTGTTAGCTGATCAAAATATTAAAACTTAATACCTGCTGTACATGAATATCATGAACTTGACACATAAAAACCAGAAAATCATGTAAATGACTTTACTGATTGAATTTTCTCTGATAGTCTGTCAGAATGCTGCTCAAAAGGGTTTTAGTTTAGATTAAGATATAACATTGGTCAAATATTTAAGAGATTATAAATCATTGTGATAGAATGTTATCATATTTAGGATAAGGTCAGTAGTAAGAGAATATTTTTGTAATGTGATGTTTGAGATGGTAAATTGAAACATGTCTGAGTAATGTTTCTGTGACAAATATTTATAATTTATGTGTCCTTTCAAAAGTTTTCCTGTGCTTTCTATTGTGTGCGTTTATATTTCAAAAGCTATTTTTAAATAGTGTTTTGTAGCCCTGATTATAAATAAAAAGTTTTGACATTGTGGGAAATGTAAATAGAAATAGGATGCAATGATTTGTAGATTTCATCAACGCATACTATATTTTAGTATATACTAATCGTTAGTTTTAGGAGAGGAATTCTAGCTGATAGGTTCTGTTTACAGCAGTTGGGACTAACTGGTCTGCTCTTAAGTAAATTCTGTTTTGACAACTCATTGCCTCTCCTGCTGCTCGTATTATAACGGCTAAATCTACACTTAAAGCCACTGAGGCGCTGTTTCCGCAGGCACTGACGCTCTCGCCGTGTCACCATCTTGTCTTCTGTTACATGATTGACGAATGAAAACGTATCTAAACTTCATCATTTTTCTTTGCTTAAGATTTATTACTCATCCTAACGAGTCGCCATTTTCTTGGCAATAATCCACAGTACAGATCCATCTCCAACATAAATTCCAGTCACCATGTCAAACAATACAAGCAGTGATAGCAATAACGATAGCGGTCAAAAACTTGTTTGCTCCCTCTGTACAGCAACACCTGTCACCCGATAGACAGTTCCTACCTATATGGTGCTATCGATTAACTAGCGCCAACTACTGGGCAAATTAACAATATCAAAAATGTCTCTTACACGTATTGAACAGGTTCTGGTGAAAACTGCATTAGGTTGAAAGCCAAACTAAAAACAATTCCCAAGAATTATTTAATTTATTTTTAATTTACTGTTTACTAGTGTGAACTACAGTGAACGAGCTGTTTTCTGCCCTGGCCAATCTATGAGCCTGATTTTCTTCTTTGTTGGTCCAGTGATCATTTCAGGTAGTATTGCCCTCTGAGCAAACAGCTGTTGTAACTATGTGACATGGTCCAAGTGGTTTGGTCCGCTTGAATAAAGCAGATAAAGTTATGATATATTATTGTTTTACCTATTAAGTAATATCATTAATATTTTCATGTCCATTAATAATTTGTTTATTTATAATTGGACTGGTTTTTATTTTATTCTAAAACCATTCAGCACTACGTAGTCATTAATATCTTTTGATCATAGTTGTAGGACACCAAAAAAGGCTGGATGGTTGTGTGGAGGTTAGCAATGTTTCCTCACAGCAAGAAGGACCCTTGTTTGACTTAGTTTTATATGGAGTTTAGATGTTCTGTCAGGGGTCTCTGGCTTCCTGACACAGCCAAAGATATGAATGTTAATGGGTGTTTGTGTATTCTTTTATTCAGGAACCTATGTTTGCAAAACAGAGAGAAGACAGCTGGAACTGGAGATGGAAGTTCAACAGAATAGCAGCACCCTGAAGTCTTACTTACTGGAGATGTCTGCCGGAATGGTGAGACACTCCTTCCAACATTGGATGCTTTTACACACAGCTGCACAAAAGAGGTTATCCTATGTAACAGCAAAGATATTTTTTTTTTTTTTAACTTGTCCTGTCCAGCATCATAGCAAGCAAAATGATAATCTGGTTGCTATATCGTGCTGAACAAATTTGCTCTGCCAAGGGGAGGCCTATGGGTAAAGCTCCTCTTGATAATGTGATTAATTTATTTATTTATTTACTTTGAATCACGGAATCTATGTAATCTTGCTGGACCTGACCGGAGGGGACAGAAAAAGATGGAAAATAGCAAAAAAGAGCAAAAGGGAAAGAAGAAAGGAGACAAAAAGATCACAGACAGAAGGAAAACGACCCTTCAATCCACACCATCACCAGACAACAAACTGTTACACCTGTACATGAACACATCAGAAAATTTCCTACAACTTTTACAAAAGCAGAAACACACACACAGAAAATATACAAACAACAAAACAAAAAAAAAAACAAAAAAAAAACAGGGCTGCCAGTCATTAAGAGTTTTTAAATAATAACCAAATCAAATCAAAAAGACATAACAGCGACCAGATACTAACTCACATTAATTATCGCTTAATATTAAAAACCCACTAGACAACTCAGTGACTGTGTCAGCATGCAGAGCATGAGAAACAAGGAGTGATCAGTGATGAAGAGTGGTGAGTGCGATCATGCAAATGCGACCTCGCCTCCATGGAGGCCAGAGGCAGACCAGGGCCTGGGCCGGGCCCTCAGCAGCAGACCCGGAGTACCAACCCATGCCACCCCACCACAAGGACGACTCCAGCCCCACCCGAAGGGCGGCAGAGGAGAGCCCCAGCAAGAGCCCCCCACAGTCCCGGGGCACAGGCCCCAGTGGGCCAAGATCAGCAGCCGCCGGCCCCGCCAGGGACTGGCCCACCCAGGGCAGCCCAAGCGAAGGGCCCAGGGCCCCAGGAGCCCAGAGGCGGCCGCCCCACCCCCCAAAGGCAGAGGGCCCGCAACATGCCTAGGAGGACCAGGCCCCCCCAGACAGCCACCCGGCGTAGGCCAGCACACACCCCAATGTTCCAGCCCCACACCCCGGGAACCAGGGTGCTATGGGCCCCCTCCCCACACTCCCCATCTACTTCAACCTGCACCCCATATAACCCCACACTCACACCCTCCCCCGTGCCGCACCCACAATCATGCCACACACAACCCTCCCACCATGCCCCGTGGGGGACACCCCAGGCGGACCAGCGGACAGCGAGCCCCATCCCCCATAGAGCCAGCAGCCCACCAGCGCAGCCACCCCGGGACCCGGGACCAGGAACATACGGAGCCCACCACCCCGGAGGGAGGAGGACCACCCCTGGGCACCAGAGCCCAGAACCCCTGCCCAGCCCGCCCCAGAATAGCCCGGCCACCCGGCTCAGGACCGACGCCCACCAACCCAGGCACCACCAGTGGCCTCACCCCCCGCCACGAGGCGACTCCAACCGCTGGCCCCCCCAGCCCCCGACGGGGCCAGACTCAGAGCCACCCCCACCGCAGAGCAGCCCGGTCCCGCATCACGGGCAACCACAAAAAACCCGCAACCACCAGTCACTCCCGGCCATTTCTCAAACCCCCATAGCAACGAGGTCACAGTCCTCCACCTACACTAAGTGATGGAACTAAGCACAGGGGACCAGAAGGAATGAGATTCAGCCGAATAGTTCTTTAAGGAGGCAGACCTTGTCTCATTACTGATGTGGTCAACTAAGAGATTCCTAAACTGCTGAATACACAGATTATTTTTGTTTTTCCAGTTCACAAGGATAGTTTTCTTTGCGATGCATAATGCTGTGCGTATCATGTGTGCAGAGTTAATTGCCATATTAATGTCACCCAAGTCACCTAGTAGACATAGTGCGGGGATTGTAGGAATATTACATTTAAACCATGTTGACATGTCCACACATACCTGAAGCCAGAACCTGCGGACAGGTGTGCAGGACCACAAGGCATGGAGGTAGTTATCTGGTGTGTTTTCATTGCAATGTGTGCAGATGTTTGATTGTGACAGACCCATCCTGAAAATCCTTTGTCCTGTATAATGAGTTCTATGCAGAATTTTGAATTGTATTAGTTGCATATTTGAATTTTTAGTCATTTTAAAGGTGTTTAAACATATTTGTGACCATTTATCTTTATTAAAGTTACTGGATAAGTCACCCTCCCATTTTGAAGTTGGAAGACAGATTGAGTCTTCAAGTTTAGATAATAGTCTATATGTTTTTGATAATAGCTTTGGGGCATTGAGATTCATGAATTCTGCCACCCTAATAGGTAGCTGTAAGTTTAATTGATTAATGGTATATTTTTTACATATAATAGATTTAAGCTGGTGATATTCTAAAAATGTTTTGCTACTGATTCCATATTGTGAAGTGAGAATATTAAATGATAAGAAGTTTCCATTTTCTATTATATGTTCTAACTGTTTTATTCCTTTATTTTTCCATTGAGTAAAATTGATAAGCATTTTGTTTTGCAGGATGTCAGGGTTGTTCCAGAGGGGTGTAAACTTACATGGAAAAAGTGAGGATTTGGTTATTTTTAGAAAATCCCACCAAGCCACTAAGGAGGAACTGATATTGATGCTTTTAAAACACTTATGTGTTTTGATGGTTGAGCTGATGAATGGCAGGTCAGAGATAAACACATCCTCACACAATGCTTGCTCTACATCTAACCATGTTTCATCCAGACTGCTAGGTTTAAGCCATTTGGAGATGTATTGCAGCTTGTTAGCTAAGAAAACATGATTAAAGTCGGGTAGCTCCAATCCGCCTCTATCTTTAGTCTGTTGTAAAGTTTTTAGACTGATACGTGATGGCTTATTTTTCCATAAAAATTTAGATATATGTGAGTCCAGTGACTTAAACCAACTGGAGGATGGTTTAGTGGGTATCATTAAAAACAGGTAGTTTACTTTAGATAGAACCATCATTTTAACTGTGGCAACCCTCCCCATGAGTGTTATGGGTAAGCTCCTCCACCGTGAGAGATCATCCTCTATTGCTTTAAGTAGCTGGACATAATTTAGCTTTGTTAGTTCTGATAACCTGGGGGAAATGTTTATGCCTAGATATCTAATGTTTCCAGACTGTATTGTAGTTTTGGGTATGTTTTGTAGGTCACAGTTGATGGGCATAATAATAGTCTTAGACCAGTTAATAGAGTATTCAGATATTGATGAGAATGTCTTAATAAGTGTGATTGTCTGGGGGAGAGACGTCGGTGAGTTCTGGAGAAAAAGTAATACGTCATCAGCATAAAGACTTATCTTGTGTTCTATATTTTTGGCATGGATTCCTTTAATCTCTTTATTTTGTCTTATGGCAGCAGCTAGGGGTTCAATAAAAATAGCAAAGAGTGATGGAGAGAGTGGGCAGCCCTGTCTGGTGCCTCTCTGCAAACAGAAGCTTGGAGAGGTTTGATCATTGGTCTTCACACATGCATTTGGGTTGTTGTATAATATCTTTATCCAATCTATGAAAGATGACCCAAACCCAAATTTGTTTAACGTTGCAAATAAAAATTTCCAGTTTACTCGGTCAAATGCTTTTTCTGCGTCTAACGAAATTACTGTGGATTCCAGATTATGTAGAGTAGAATAATCTATGATGTTAATTAATCTACGCATGTTAGTAGAGGAATGTCTACCTTTAATAATGCCTGTTTGGTCAGGATGTATTATTAGAGGGGTTATTTTTTCTATTCTTCTGGCCAAAGCTTTGCTAATTATTTTGAGATCTACATTTATTAATGAAATTGGACGGTAACTGGATGGAAGTGCCGGGTCTTTACCTGGTTTTAATAGTAGAGTAATATTGGCTAGGTTCATATTTGAAGGTATTTTTTGTTTTTCCTTTATTTCTAATATCATATTGTAGAAAGTGGGTGCCAGCATTGTCCAGAATTCTTTGTAGAATTCTGCTGGGTAACCATCTGGACCCGGAGCTTTATTGTTGGGCATATGCTGGAGAGCTTCATGGAGTTCGCCGACTGAAAAGGGGGAATGCAAGACCATTTTATCTTCATGTTTTAATTGTGGAAGATTAATGTTACTAAGAAATTTATCAATATTGTCATCTGTTGTAGTTAGTTGCGATGTATATAATGTTTTATAGAATTCTTTGAAAGTGTTATTTATCTTGTCAGGGTCGTGGCTGATGTTTCCTTCTGGATCTCTGACAGAGGAGATAGTTGTTTTCTCCTTATTTGTTTTTAACTGATTAGCCAGGAACCTTCCGGATTTGTTGCCATGCTCAAAATTCTCCAAGCGAAGTCTTTGCACCAAGAACTGCGTCTTTTTATCTATTATTTCATTAAATTCAAGTTTAGCTTTCCTTATAGCATTTAGTGTGTGTTCTTCTGGGGAGACATGGTAAGCGTCCTCTAAGGATTTAATTCTGAGTTCTAACTCTGAAATTCTCAAAGTTTCCTTCTTTTTCTTATGAGAAGAAAAGGAAATAATTTTCCCTCTCATTACTGTTTTTCCTGCTTCCCAAAGAACACTTGCTGAAGTTTCTGGCAAGTCGTTATTTTCTAGATATAAGGACCATTCTCTTTTAAAGTAGCTGATAAACTCAGGATCTTTAAGTAATGACGTATTAAATCTCCAGTTTCTAGTTGCTGGTTTATTGCTCTTACTTCTCAGAGTGAATGATACTGGTGCGTGATCATTAATGCTAATAGGATGGATTTTGATTTCTGACATGTCATTCATCAGCGAGCTGCTAGTTAAGAAATAATCTAATCTAGAATAGGAATGGTGAACTGAAGAGAAGAAGGTGTATTCTCTTAGTGTGGGATGGTGAGAGCGCCAAGCATCACAGAGACCAAAATCCTTCATGTACTGTTTTACAGTTTCTGAGGATTTCCAGACTCGATGAGCTCCTGTGGTACTTTTTTTCTCCAGTATAATGTTAAAATCACCTCCTACAATTAGTGTGTTATCTGAATGACCATAGAGTGAGGCGAAGAGGGAGTGAAAGAAGGACGGATCATCTACATTTGGACCATATATATTTGCGATACATAACTTAACATTTTTAATAGATAATGTAACTATTATAAATCTGCCTTCTGGATCTATGATTGTATTATCTATGTCAAAATTTAACCTTCTATTAATAAGAGTTGCTACTCCTCTCTGCCTAGAATTATAACAAGCTGAATACACGTGTGGAAACTGGTTTGTTGAGAGAAGATCTATTGTTGAGTTTGATAAATGAGTCTCTTGGAGTAATATTATATCTGCTTTCATTTCCTGCAAACGATTAAAATTTTTTAACCTCTTTTCCCTTGTGCCAGCTCCACGCACATTCCAAGTGACAAATGTGAGTTCGTTCATGAACCAACCACAGAAATGAGGGCTATATGCATATTACTGAAGCGTGTGTGCGTGCATCCCACTGCTTCTCTGCGTGCATGTGTATGTGCCTGTTGGTTGTGACAGGGATGTATGTGCACTTGTGCTGTTCTGTGTGTGTTCCTGTGAATCATGAAAAGTGCTGATGTGTATATAATATAATGACAAGTGTTACCGTTAACCGTTAAAGGGTCGGAGAGAAGAAGTGTAAAGAGTGAAAAGAGCGACAGTGCCAAAGGAAAAAAGTAATTTAAAAAACGCATCTGTGCTGAGAACAGTGTAGTGGAGACGGGCAGTGGATTTACTGTTAACTAAATTATCTTTTATGGCAGTTTTATGGATATAACATGATCTAGTGAGAAAACAGGAAAATTAAAGCACATACCAAGTCAGTAGAGCCACGGAGTGATGTCCGGGTCGCGGTACAGCTGTCCATTAATAAATAATTTATCCACCGCGATGAGAGCGCGAGCACCTTGCGTGATGGATTTCCTCCTGATGGGAAACAGGACTCTCCGTCGGTCCAGAATCTCTCTCGGATATTGGTCGTTTACTCCAAAGTTCGTTCCCTTCAGTTCGCGGCCCTGGTTCTTCACCTGCTCCTTCTGTTTGAAGCTGACGAACTTCGCTACTATGGGTCTTGGTCTGCTGGACCCGGGTTTCCTCCCGCCGAGCCGATGGACTCTGTGAAAGGAGATGTTTTTCACCGTTTCCTCCGGGAGCTTCAGATGGGTTTTGATGAAGTTTTTCACCGTGGTCTCAGGGTCCTCCTCCGTCTGCTCTGGAATCCCTGCAAATACCAGGTTCTCCCTCATGCTCCGCGCCTGCAGATCGATCACCGTTTCCTTCATCTTCTTATTTTCCTCCGAGAGACGGGTCAAGCCCTCGGTGAGGGATTTTACCGAGACCAGCATTTTCTACAGCCAGAGTTTCCACCTGCTTCTGGCTGAATTCTAGTGATTCACGTAGCGCCTGGAACTCCTTGTGGAGAATTTCTACCAGGCTCAAACGCGCATCAAAACTACTGAGTTTCTTATCTTTAGAGATCAGAACATCCGTTGAATCGTTCCCCGATGGTGAAATAGCTCCAGGTGAATCCTCATTTCGCTGTCTCTTGGACTTAGATGCGGTGGAGGGGGTGGACGTGTTGTTTGGTTTCCCCATGACGATTCTGTCGTAACAACGATCTATAAAATCTGTCAGGCTGGCCAAATCCTCCTCGCTGTGCTCCAGAGTTAACCTTTTAAAGACACTATTTTCCTACTTTAAAGAATATTTTGATTAGGCTGGCACAAAATACAATTGAATGAAAGTATAAATGTTTGGGCGCGCCTAGTTTGAATCTGCCGTCTCCCCGGAACTACGTCACCTACAGCATTAGCGTCACTTTCCTGCCACCAGCGTCACCTACCTACCTTGAACACTGGAAAGCAAAGATATTTTTAAAAGTGTATCATACGACATCTATACAACGAATGTAATCTTCAATGTATATATAGGAACAGACCTTTCAAGAAAAGAGGCAGAATAATCCTCTAAGGCAGGGATCACCAACTCCTGGCCTCTTGAGCCAGTGTCCTGCAGGTTTTCATTGCATCCCAGCTGCAACACACCTGGTTCAAATGAAATAGTCAATAGTCAAGGTCTACACCAGCCTCTTAACGACCCATTATTTGAGTCAGGTGTGCTGCAGTATGGAGATATTGAAAGCCTGCAGGAAACTGGCTCAAGAGGTCCGGAGTTGGTGATCCCTGCTCTAAGGTCTGCTGAGACAAAGGCAGTCTACCCTTTGTTCTCTAGTCAGGAAAAATATTGCAATATTTAATTTAAACCAGCGACTGGGTTGACTGTCTGAGTACAGTCCCCAATACGTTTTTGAAGTCTATCATACGACATCTATACAACTAATGTAATCTATAATGTATATTTAGGAACACACCTTTCAAGAAAAGAGGCAGAATAATCCTCTAAGGTCTGCTGAGACAACGGCAGTCTACCCTTTGTTCTCTAGTCAGGAAAAATATTGCGTTATTTAATTTAAACCAACGACTGGGTTGACTGTCTGAGTACAGTCCCCAATATGTTTTTGAAAGTGTTTCATATGACATCTATACAACTAATGTAATCTTCAATTTATATATAGGAACAGACCTTACAAGAAAAGAGGCAGAATAATCCTCTAAGGTCTGCTGAGACAAAGGCAGTCTATCCTTTGTTCTCTAGTCATGAAAAATATTGCGTTATTTAATTTAAACCAACGACTGGGTTGGCTGTCTGAGTACAGTCCCCAATATGTTTTTGAAAGTGTTTCATATGACATCTATACAACTAATGTAATCTTCAATGTATATATAGGAACAGACCTTTCAAGAGGCAGAATAATCCTCTCAGGCAGGGATCACCAACTCCGGACTTCTTCAGCCAGTGTCCTGCAGGTTTTCACTGCATCCCTGCTGCAACACACCTGGTTCAAATGAAATAGTCAATAGTCAAGGTCTACACCAGCCTCTTAACGACCCATTATTTGAGTCAGGTGTGCTGCAGTATGGAGATATTGAAAACCTGCAGGACACTGGCTCAAGAGGTCCAGAGTTGGTGATCCCTGCTCTAAGGTCTGCTGAGACAAAGGCAGTCTACCCATTGTTCTCTAGTCAGGAAAGAAATTGCGTTATTTAATTTAAACCAGCGACTGGGTTGGCTGTCTGAGTACAGTCCCCAATATGTTTTTGAAAGTGTTTCATGAGACATCTGTACAACTAATGTAATCTTCAATTTATGTATAGAAACAGCCCTTACAAGAAAAGAGGCAGAATAATCCTCTAAGGTTTGCTGAGACAAAGGCAGTCTACCCTTTGTTCTCTAGTCATGAAAAATATTGCGTTATTTAATTTAAACCAACGACTGGGTTGACTGTCTGAGTACAGTCCCCAATATGTTTTTGAAAGTGTTTCATATGACATCTATACAACTAATGTAATCTTCAATGTATATATAGGAACAGACCTTTCAAGAGGCAGAATAATCCTCTCAGGCAGGGATCACCAACTCCGGACTTCTTCAGCCAGTGTCCTGCAGGTTTTCACTGCATCCCTGCTGCAACACACCTGGTTCAAATGAAATAGTCAATAGTCAAAGTCTACACCAGCCTCTTAACGACCCATTATTTGAGTCAGGTGTGCTGCAGTATGGAGATATTGAAAACCTGCAGGACACTGGCTCAAGAGGTCCAGAGTTGGTGATCCCTGCTCTAAGGTCTGCTGAGACAAAGGCAGTCTACCCATTGTTCTCTAGTCAGGAAAGAAATTGCGTTATTTAATTTAAACCAGCGACTGGGTTGGCTGTCTGAGTACAGTCCCCAATATGTTTTTGAAAGTGTTTCATGAGACATCTGTACAACTAATGTAATCTTCAATTTATGTATAGAAACAGCCCTTACAAGAAAAGAGGCAGAATAATCCTCTAAGGTTTGCTGAGACAAAGGCAGTCTACCCTTTGTTCTCTAGTCATGAAAAATATTGCGTTATTTAATTTAAACCAACGACTGGGTTGACTGTCTGAGTACAGTCCCCAATATGTTTTTGAAAGTGTTTCATATGACATCTATACAACTAATGTAATCTTCAATGTATATATAGGAACAGACCTTTCAAGAGGCAGAATAATCCTCTCAGGCAGGGATCACCAACTCCGGACTTCTTCAGCCAGTGTCCTGCAGGTTTTCACTGCATCCCTGCTGCAACACACCTGGTTCAAATGAAATAGTCAATAGTCAAGGTCTACACCAGCCTCTTAACGACCCATTATTTGAGTCAGGTGTGCTGCAGTATGGAGATATTGAAAACCTGCAGGACACTGGCTCAAGAGGTCCGGAGTTGGTGATCCCTGCTCTAAGGTCTGCTGAGACAAAGGCAGTCTACCCATTGTTCTCTAGTCAGGAAAGAAATTGCGTTATTTAATTTAAACCAGCGACTGGGTTGGCTGTCTGAGTACAGTCCCCAATATGTTTTTGAAAGTGTTTCATGAGACATCTGTACAACTAATGTAATCTTCAATTTATGTATAGAAACAGCCCTTACAAGAAAAGAGGCAGAATAATCCTCTAAGGTTTGCTGAGACAAAGGCAGTCTACCCTTTGTTCTCTAGTCAGGAGAAATATTGCGTTATTTAATTTAAACTAGCGACTGGGTTGGCTGTCTGAGTACAGTCCCCAATATGTTTTTGAAGTCTATCATACGACATGGATGCACCCTGTCGCATCTTGCCTCTCAGTTTTAATTACACTTAGACATCAAAACACAAGAAACGCAACACACAAAGAACTTCTGGGGGGCGTGCCATGTAGTGCACAGTGGGCGGGGCTGCTAATGTGGCCCTGCTCCCAGCACAGTGTGGTCACTGCACACACATTTCAGAAACAGTCAGGAGCGAGAAGGGTGAGGGCAATGAGGACCTCTCGCACCCCTGTTGCCCTGGGCACTGCCGGAGGCGGGCGGGTGGAGGTGGTTGTCCTGGGAGCCAGGACCCGGACTGACTGCGCTCATTGGGGCTGCTGGCCCTGGGGGATGCCCATTCTGCTACATCTGGGTGGGTTGTGATGGGGGGTGATATGGGGCTCACTGTCCTCTGGTCCCCTGGGGAGGTCCCCCATGGGGCATGGTGCTAGGGTTATGTGTTATATGGTTGTGTGAAAGTGAATGTTTATGGGAACGGTGCAGGGGAGGTTGTGAGTGAGGAGTTATATGGGCTGGTGGTTGGAGTGGGTCGGGGGGCTGTGTGTGTGTGTGTCTGTGTGTTGGGGAGGGATATGGTGGTGGCCCTGGTTACCAGGGTGTGCGGCTGGAACATCGGGGTGGGTGCTAGCCGGCTGCCTGTCATTTCAGTAATTACCCTCTCATTTTGCCTGGAAATGCATGTGTGCCATCACCCATCGAAGATTGGTTATGCTCTACACCCCTTGCTTCCTGCCTACTGAGGTCTCGCTCCATGCACCACACCTCTGCCTTCACCCAGTTGATTGGATAATTACCGGGCCAATTATTATCATTACAGCCACAGGATAAGGAAATAAAAGCCAACTGCAGCTGTCGATTCTTTGGCAACTGTTTGCACACAGTCAGCCCTTGGCTTGAGAACTTTGGTTGTGATCGTGTGCTTTGCTTGGTGGTTTTGTGCTTAGAAAAACTTAGAGTTTTATTGTAGATTTCCAACAGTGTTTAAACTGTTTGGGCTTTTGTGTTCTTCTTTTGTGGTTTACTGATTGATAGTCTTGATTTTTGTTTGTGGTAAGTCTTAAAGCCCTTTTGGCTTCTCCCTTAGTTATATTTTGTTAGCTTAGTGGTGTAAGTAGAATGTGTTGGGCTAGTTTAGGTTTGTAATTGTTTATAGTATTTCTTTTGGTTAAATTTTAGATATTGGAGCTGCTTCACCTTTTGTTACTATATAGAAAATTACTTGGCCAGTTTTTGTTCACCTCTTTTTGGTTATTTTCGGATTTGCTTTATACTGGGTTGTTTTGAGTTAACTTTAGAAAATAGCTGTTATATTGGTTTCTTGATTTAAGCAGCTTCATTAATTCCAACACGTGATTCACCACCAATTGTCTTTGTATTTATCCTCATTCCCACTTGTACCAATAAATTCTGTTATATCCCAGTTTTACATCTGTCCACATTTCTCATTCTTTTGTCACGCCCATCATACCCCTATATGGGGTCGTAACACTGGGCATGGTGCGGCCCTTCTGCCTTGGGGGGTTGGGTTGCCTCTGGGCACATGTCGTATTTATTTAAAAGTTCAAATGTGCGTGGTGACATCACTTCCTGTTGTGGAAAGTGGCAGTGGCCTTGTTCGTAGCATTAGCTGCTAATATGAGAGCCTGCGCCAATATGCTGCACAAGAATTTACAGGTGAATGTAATCCATACTGGTGAATAAAAACATCTGATTTTGACATTATCACGGCAAGAGAAGCTGATTTTGGACGGAGCCAACACAAGAAACTAGTTGTGTGTGTGTATAAGCTAAGATCTTGCAGAGTCTTGCAGAATCAATATTGAATTAATTTTATTTGAATTGACTGAAATCGATAAATCAAATTTTTTAAACCCTAATTACCGGTGAAACTAGTCAGAAGTCGATATGTTTATCGCTGACATGGAGAATCAACAGCTTCTCCAATTCTCCTTTGACTTTCTCGCGGCTCCAGCTACGCAGACTATACTCGCAGGCGCACTGTGTCTGACATGCTCCCGGTGTGAGATGACACACCACGGGGGTCGAAACAATGGTGGCGTGATCACTCAGCTGATTCGTATGCTTGACGTATGCTGTACACAGTAGCCATGTTAACATGAAGCGCCAATGAGACCTGTACGGTTATTCCGATGTGTGTTCATATGCATGGCCATCTTACCGATTTCATTTTTTTCCCTCTCCTTAATAATCTTAAGTTCTTTTAAAATTTTAAGCAATGTATTTGTACCACATACCAGATTTGTTCCCCCACCAAGGACTACTTTTTTTTTCCTCTTTTGAATATAAGATGCAACTGATTTGTGAAAGTGGATATTATCAGTCCCACTACAACTGCAGAGAGGAGTCTTTTTTTTGTTTGTTTGTTTATATATTTCTCAGTTATTGAACCGTGATTATCTTGAAGTAGGTACAGGTCACTCAGTAACGGTTATCTGTTGTGTGGGCTTTCTTTACATGTACTTTGAGCCAGTTGCTATGAAAGCAATGTAAAAAAGCCCTGTATACCAGTCTCCCCAAACTTTGGTTGTTTCATGGACTACTCCAGCCCTTTAGGGAGAAAAGATTCAATGTCCCCTTTTATACCTTCTTATCCTACACTGAGTGAAAATACACAAACCTGTAAAGTTGAAACAAAGGAAAGTGTGAGTACTCGGCTAGACTTGGAGCATATAGAATCTGGGAGCTTATCATATCCAACAGATGAGGTTGAGACTGAGCACAGCTGTAAGAGAAAGAAGATCCTTCCTAGGCTTTCATCTACTTTTGATGATGATATTGATGACATCTTGATCATAAACCCACTGAGCCAAATAGCAAAAGTAGATGTAGAGATGTAGATGTAGAGGATGACAAAGGGTACGTTTCCACATCTCATGACCAAAAGGAGGAACGTCATAGTGAAAGTTCACCAGAGCCACAGCATCATGAACAAGTTACTATAAGTGGTCAGCAGGCTTCTTTCTTAAATGATGGCTTGAATAACAGTGGGCTACTGCTGAAGCCAGCAAACTCTTCTGTGAGGTGTTTGGAGGGGGGCGATGAGGAGGAAGAGATGTGGAATATTGGCGCACCACTATTTGAGTCATCTGTATGTTAGTCCAGAGCTGGACTGGAGCCCAAGATGCAGGCATCGAAAGTTGTTACGGAGCCTGATTATGTCTGTAATACATACAGTCCAGGTCACTCCACAGGAAACTGAGCTCATATTTCATATTGTGCAGTAGTGTGCATTGAGAGTATTCATACAAATAAACTTTTTTCAAGGTAAAATCCAAAGTGGAGATTTCTGGTTGTTCTGCAATTAGCAAACCAACTCTAGAGCTGAAGGCATACCAAAACAGGGACCAAACTGTCCAAAGTGCCAAAAATGTAAGGAGTCAAAGTACTGTAAAGGCCACTGTTACCTCTAGAGGGTGCTGTGTGACCATCGAACACATTATGAAAGACTTGGGTGACTATCTGTGTGTTTTAGATTCCTACTTCTCTTACTTTAAGAAGAATTAATGTAAATGTGGTTAGATTAATTGTGTAGGGTTTTCACTTTATTATTGGCCGTAGCATGTTATGTTTAGATCTAGCTAAATGTATTTTTCTGTAAATTTTTTTCAGATCCAACATCTGGTAAAATAAGACAGAATGGGAACGTCAAAAAAGACAATACGTGTCTTCTGTCACCAGTCACATGACTGAAAATCAGAGTATGAAGGTAGGAAACCAGTGTTTATGCGGGATGTACCCTTAAATAACAGCTGTTTAATCATTAATTAATCCGCAGTTCATACATGTCTGTATCATGCAGCACAAAAACAGTATTGTCTGCCAGTTTTGGAATATGCATCTGATTTTACAACATAAAAAAAAGGTTTTAGTAATAATGATTAGAAAATATAATGATGAGTAGCCTGTTTGTGTTATGTTTATTTTTTGTGCCGGTCAAATTAAATTGGTTTTTCACTATCTGATTTGAGACTTGCCCAGTATTCAACCTTGGCTCAGGTCACTATGTCAAACTTGAGTGTCTGAGGGAACATTTTAGTACCAAAGTCAGGCGGCTAGCTGTTGTTTGTTAGCATTATGTGTTAGAGATGAGAAATATCACAGGGAAAGAAAAACAGATCAGTTGTTAGATTGCAACAAGAGTTTGTGATTGGTAGAGACTCATGGCAAAGCTTTATGTAGGGCTCACAGATGGCTGATGATGGTAGCAAATGATGGTAGCAGTGCTTTGAATTTAGACAGGCAGGTTAGTGCAGTCGTAAAAAGCAGCTTTTTCCGCTAATAAAACAACTGGCAAAAATCAAACATATCCTTTTTTGAGACATTGATCCATGCTTTTATCACAACATGGCTCGATTACTGCAACTCACTTTATGTTTGTCTTTCTCAGTTGTGTTTATCCCGACTCCAGCTAGTGCAAAACGCTGTTACACTTCTTTTAACAGGTACACATAGTTGCTCAGGCCAGTTGACCAGCTCCTGGGAACTCTCTACCACTGCATACTACACAGGCCTCCTCATTGTCCATGTTTTAATCTCTGCTTTAAACCAATTTCTTATATTTGGCCTTTGACCCAGCGCAAAAGTAAATTTTATTATTAATTTAATATTATTTTTAGTTTTTATATATTTTTATCTTGTTTTTATTTTTATTAATTTTACTTTGGTCTTATTTTACATTGTTTTATTGTGTAAATGTTTTCATCACTTTGGACAGTACCTACTGTTTTGTAATAATAATGATAATGGATTAGATTTATATAGTGTATTTCAAGGCACACAAAGCACTTTATATGGTATCTATTATTCATTCACTCCTTATTCATACTTGCTGATGATAGCTACCTGTAGCCACAGCTGCTGTGGGGCAGACTGACGGAAACGTGGCATACACCAGCGATGCCGACCCTGGAGGCAGGAGGTGGACAAGGACGTCCATACTATTCGTCAACCAAAATTCACAGCAAACTTGTCCATAGTAGTGAAACTGCATCATGCGCCAGCGTTGCTGCCATTCACGGCTACCTTGTTGATTTCTTACGGGTCTTAGGAGTGTAAATAAAGTTTGTTGACATTCTATATCTCTTTCGAACGCTATCTTACACATGAATGAGACTTCATCCGTCAGGTATATATCTTTGAGTGTAAATGCAGGAGCATCCCCACTATATAAGATCTTTGAGTGTGTGCGCTGCTTTTAGTTAAAAACATGAACCAGCGATTACGCCTATGGCTGTCTTCTGAAAATAGATAGCTTGCATGTCTTTGACAAGTAAAGTCTTGAAAACTTGTATTTAAATCTGAGTTCATTATAATGCAGGTACACATTCTGATGGCTGTTAGAAATTGTGACCTAGTTTACCCTCTTATAGTCTGGACTCTTCTAACATAATATCTGACATTGTGGACAGCTGTGAGAGAATCAGGGGGCTTCATAACAGAAACAACAAGTCCAAATAAGCAACTACACTCAGAAGAAAAACAAGCACAAAAACCCGCAACTGAAGATATTAGCAAGAAACTTAACAGAAAAACAAGCCCAAAGTCGCTGATACCAAGCAGAGCTGGCAGTTTACCACTACCCCGGGAGCCTCACACACTGATTGGCTGGGTGGATCACGTGGGATGGCTTACCTCACATGCAATTGCTCCGCGTGTTTCCTGACCATGACCGTGAAGACTACAAAAGTTGCGCAGTTAAAGTGAAAGCACTGTGTCAGATTTTATATTTTAACTCCTAATGGAGTCCTGGAGACTGCGATCCACTTGTTAGTGACCTCTGCTTTCTGTCAGTATTTACACTGTTTTTGTCTTTGGTCGTGTTGGCTGCATACACTTTTCTTGTTGTTGTGAATTTCAATAATATCTTGTGTTTTTCTTTAAATTCTGCAGGTGCCCTTTTATAGATATAATCCATGTTTTACGAGGTTTTCATGTAAATAAAGTTGAAGAATCACTTCAGTGTTTCATGCATGTGAGAAAACTTAATTTTTTATATATTTGAAGTGGTCTGTTTTATTGTTTTGTCCTCATCTGTTCCTGTTTATTCAGTATAATTCCTGCAGGTTTCTTTTTCTTCTTTTCTCTCCTGGAGTAAGTATATATATATATATATATATATATATATATATATATATATATATATATATATATATATATAAAATACTGGCATTCCTCCTGATGCAGAAAATGCATTGTAATGTTTGACTTGAGTAAGCTCAGAGAGATTTGTTGTTTTGCTTATTAGGTCACATTGATTTCTCAGTCATTACAAACTCGTGCATTCTTTCATACAAGTTGCTGACTAGTCTGTAAATGGATGGACCAGAAACCATTTTTTTTTTTTAAAACTCTGTTTTTTAGATTAGTTTTTTAAGGCAAACGTTGATTTTTCCCCCAGTAACTGAATGCAACTCAAAGGCTTCATGGCAAAAAAAAAAAAAAAAAAATCTTGACAGCTGAAACCCAGTGGAGTTTGAGCTTGCACATCTTTCTGCATTTTGTAAAATTGTTTTCTTAAAATGCCTAGAAGTCTTTGGATTGTTTGACATGTCATAACTTGCCCTAATTTTGCACAATTACGACCCTGTACAGCACTTTGATTGCAAAATATTGGATATTTTAATTTTATTTAAGCATACACAAGTAAGCATACACCATTGTCTTCATGATCAAAGTTGTGTAATCTTGTGCATAATAGTTAAACCATGCTAGCCCTCATTAAGCAATGACTGATGCACACTCCGATACAATGGATATAAACATGATGACACTAATAAAGCAGTTTGTTTTTCTAAACCATGCTTCTTTGTGGAGCTCATTTCTGTATTTCAAGAACCCCGTAATATAATACTGAAACTTCTTTGTATGAGTTTCTAGCCAGACAAATATCAAATATGCATTATGTAAGCTGGAAACAAAGAAAAATAATAATAATAATAATAAAGTCCTGAATTGAATTCGGTCCAACAAGCACACTTTTAAGCTTTGAACAGACATTACCATGAAAGAATTTCCTGGGCTCTTGTTGGAAGCAGTTTGACCATTTAGGACTCGCGAGGAATGTTGTGTTCTTACAGTTGTCGCCATTTAAATAGGATTAAAGATAAAAGATCTGCCTTTGGGTGTTTGACTCCATCACTTTAACCAGAACCATCCGGCATCTGTGGCTGGATGGTCTTTCAATCAACACGGATCCAAATGATCCTGTATCCTGTGAAGAGTCAAGTATGGCTGACTAGTTAGATACACAAATGTTCATGCCCTGATTCACCCAACATGTAAGAGCACTGTGTTTTTAAACTTGATCAACCAGTTTTGTGTAAAATCAAGCAAGTGCCAGGGTTTTAGTGTTTACTCAGATACTCTGCTCTGGTGCTGAAGCTGCAATCTTTAAAGGAAATGTACAACTCTGGATAAGTCCATGAATGGGTTTCTAAAGACAAAGATGATTCACATATGTTACAGAAAAGGTTAAAACATTGTTACTGGAGTTCTTGACAAATCCTAAATTATTCATGATTTTTCAGTAATCACTGGAAATGCATTTGAAGAAATGTTTTTTTATAATTACCAACAATCCCTGCATTGATTCTGGACCTGTTTAATGCAAAGATCTCCAGGTGTTGGAAAGCTGTCTTTAATTTCCTCCATAGATTCTGGAATAGGATCCAATCTGGTCTCTGGTTGTTCCACTATGCTTGTGATTTTATGTTAACCTTTTCCAGAGCGCTTTGGCTATACATTTCTGATCAATGTTTTGATGGAAAACATTTTCTTGCCACTCTATCTGAAATCAAACATTGGCATAGGTATTAATAACTTAGGGTTTAATGTATGTTCTGCCTGAGACAGCAGCTGGATAGGTCAGTGATTCCTAAACAGGGGGGCAAGAAATGCTCCAGCAGGGGGTGGCAAGCCAGAGGTCAAACATGTTGTGAAGACATGCTGATTATATAAATAAATAATTCAGGAAATGGAGTGTTTGCTTCCTCATTTGCTGTTTAATTGGCTTTTGAAGGCAGAGAATCACACGAAACGTTTGAGAAACGCTTCCATGGCTTGACAGGAAAACGGACAACTAAACAGCAAAGATCAGATGACAAGTCGTCTTTATCATCTGATTCAGGTAACATGTAAATTTCTAAATATTATAGCTGTAGATACAAATAGGAAGCCGGTCTTCCTGGATGTATCTGTTCATAGGTCATCCATGAAAATGTGATGCTAGCTTTGTCAGTTTGTCATTTGCACACATAAAAATCCTTATCCTTGTATTTATCTTGCTATTTATTGTATGTAGGAACAGCTAATTTCATCTACTATGAAAAATTCCTTGAGTGAGTAAACAGACTTGTATAAACGATTGATTTAAGAGGAAAGTTGGATGAAAGCCTGTCACAGAAATGAATTCTTACAGTAACCCTACATTTAAATATTAAGGAATACAGTATTTACATTGGAGAGAAGGGAAAAAATGACATACAGCACATTTTCAAATGTCATAAAATAATGGTTAGAGTTAATTGCCTATGGTAATTTTCCTCACTGGCATGGCTGAGGAAGAGGAGGAAGGTTGTTAATAGTTCTGGGGAATGCCATTCAATAATATATTGCTGGCAAACTTTAGCAGATCATGATTATCCATTACTGTGTGGATGGATGCCTATTGATTAGGGAGTCTGCTTACGGGTGCAGTGTTCCTCAGGAAAAATGGATTTAACCTTGAGTTGTGGAAGTTTTCTAAGAAGTGCTGAGCAGAGCTCACCAAGAAGTTTGTCCCAAAAAGACGTAAATGGGTGTTAATCAGTTAGAGGAGCCATAACAAGTCTGGCTGTTTTTACTCTAAAACTTTGCCCTACCTCTGAATTAGTGGAGGACTCAATCTTGAGTTTATCCAGTATTATATGTAAATGTGTGTGACAGAGTAGGGGAGGAGGGGTGACAGTGATAAAAGCCTGCCATTATATTAGTTGTCATTCTTTCCACTGCTTTCAGCTGAAACCTTCATCATTCTTTGTTAACCACCTCTTTGCCATTCAGCTCAAAACCAAACAGGCTTTGACCCCTTAGTTTTGTGCCTCCACATATTTGTGTTTTCAATAAATAAATAAATAAATAACTCATCGGAGTACAGCAAAATGAGGCATTAACTCTCCTCTTCATACAGGTTCTATTCACTAAACGACCCTAAAGCATTAAAAACATCCAGGACTTTTTCTTCCTCAAAAACAGTTTCCTCATATTGCACATAAATAGTACAAAGACATTATATAAGAAGAAATACATAACAGTGGAGGAGTGTGTAAAAAAACAGGACTTTAACAGCGATGTATGAACTAAAATTAGTCACCTAATCTTCACCAGTAGCAGTACCTTCTTATAATGGGATACAGTATGTTTTCCACATTAGTCTTAATTCAGAAAAAGCTCTCTAGCCTGACACCATCAAAAAAGAACTTATAAAAATGTATTTACACATCATCTGCCTCCTGTTTCTGCCAGACTTGTCATCATCTTGCAATGTTTCTCTACAGTTTGCACACACATTTCAATTCTGGGTGAAAGATAAATAATGTGACACAAATGTGAGATACAGGGCCTTACATCTTATTAGATAAATCATAGGTTATCATTACTTTTAAGGCAACACTACTGAGTTTGAATCAGCCCTCAAATACATAATTTAACCCCTCAATGTGCCACATGGCAACAGATGAAAGCCTCATAATTCTATTCAGCCTCTTAAACAAGAAATTTCAACTTGAAATGTTGACTTCAGTTTGTGGAAAAAGTCTTCATAGAAGCCCTTCTGTCTTGACATCGCTTCAGGATGTCATAAAGAAGTCTCAGGGTTGCAAGTTGGGCCCATAAAAAATGTTTTTTTGTCTTGTTTTCATGCCTGCCAACAAAAAAATTGTACAACAGCATCCTCTGAAAATGAAGCCCAAGGTTTATTCCCTCATATTAGGGTGTGCAGTTTGTTTACCTGCCACATGCTGAGAGTTTGGGTTTGGCTCACAGAGGATGCACAGTCTGAGTCCTGGCTTCTTTTGCCTCCACCGAGGGCTGTTATTGCTGATTTAAGGGTTCTCTTCAGTGTCTCTGCGGAGGCACATCTCCATTGAGTCCAGCCCCATTTAAAGTTCATTAATTAGATGAATGCACTCCCCTTACAGAAGCTCTGCTCCTCTCCAGAATCCATCACTCTCAAAGCAATAGACACCAGGAGATAATAAAGGGCTCATTCTGTGTGTGGAATGTTGCATTTTAGAAATCTATAATAAAAATATGGAAATAAAAGAAGTGACCTCTTTGAATTTGAGTGTGTTTCAGATCAGAGGTTCCTCTCAGTTTTTGGATGATTCAGCTGAGTGATCCCTCTAAAGCTGCTCTGGCGTCATTGCAGCGCATCTTGGAGATGGCTCTTCAATTAGTCAGGTGAAGTCTGGATTCCCTGAGGGGGGAACACAGGCTCAGAAAGCAGCAAAGACTCTCTGAAGAAGAAGAAGAAGGTATCTTTAAAAAACAAAACAACAGATGTACTGGTGGCACTTTGTTCAAACTAAAAGCAGACAAATAAAATGTTGATGAGATCAAAGTTGATGATTTTGATGCCTCTGTAACATCCAGAAGAGAGCAATGTTCAGGTTTATAGTGACTGATAACGCACTGAAAGATGCTCACAAGAAAGAGGCAAGAGAATGAGAAGGTCTCTGTTTATCAGCTTTGGTCTCTGGGGTTGACTCATCTGCAGTCTCTCCCCCATGCTGCCCTAAAAACTGCTTCTCTATCGTACAGTAATCACTGAGCACGGAGCGGCTGCTGAACTCTCCAGCCAGGCGTGCTCGGCCAGCAGACTCCTGCACCCTCATCTCAGCACCAGGATCGCTGCTGAAAAGGACGAAAGGCGTTGCAGAGAGTCCCAGCATCATCCTGACAAGCAGATGGGCTTAAAAGGGGGCTGGCTTTCTTTGAAGTCTTTTGAGTTAAAAAGATAACGTCCTGGCAATCACACCTCAATGATGTTGATAGAGGGCATCCTGTTGTTGTTGTTGTTGTTCTTGGGGAACTGTTGGAGGAAAGAAGAGGTATAAGAAGGCTGCAGGTTTAGTCAAACATGAACTTTCTTTGATGAGTATGAGGATGACTTTTTTATGTTTGCAACATTTAAGTGAAAGAAATTAAAATTTAATTTTGACTTTTGCTTTCTGCACATATGAGTAGGGAATGGACTCTGTGAGTTGACCAAAACAGAACTGATAGGAAGCCATGACGGAAGTTCCTTCGCTGTTTGATGCAGAAAGCTGTGGTCATGAAATCAATGGCACCCTGTTGGAGCAGTGCGGTGTGTTTCAGCCTGGAGCAGATGTTCGGATGACTCTATGAGAGCTGATGAAGTGTCAAAAGTGGAAAAAAGTCTAGAAATGGCCGGGACCATTCACCTGCCCGGCGCCGCTGAGGGGGGAGGCACCCAGGGAGAGGAGGAAGAAGAGGAGGAAGAGGAGGGGGTGGGTTATACCTTACTGCGCAACAGCCCCCCCGTCGGATGCTCGGGAGTGCTGCACTCTGAGGAGTTTTTGGCTTTGTCCTTGTTGTTGTTGGGTTCATTGTCTTTAATAATGTCATACTGGCGGCAGAAGAGTGCGATCACACCTGGGAGGAGAGACCGTGACAGCTCTGGTTATTATCCAAACACAAAGTCACAGAGAGGCGGCAACACACGTTAAACCCGTTTCATTCCAGCTTATTAAAGTAGTTCTCACCTGCCCACATTATGAGTACCACCACGATGATGATGAGCTCGCCCGCCCTCAGCTGGGTGGTCTGGCCCACTTCCTCCATTGTCACTTCGTCTGATGGAGCCAAGAGCCAAAAGTAAATGGATTATAAAAAAAACAAAAAATAAAAAACATATGATTCAACTTGAATAGGCACTTAACTCACTAAAATAACTTTAATAATCATGATTTTTTTTCTGTTAATGTTTCTCTTGATGTTTATTATATGAAAATATGGTTCATGCCACCATTCAGTGTAATGCCTTTTTTTGATCTGAAGTTTGAATAAATTCTCTTTTGCACGCAATGACCTGCCAGCATAATGAGCAGAATATTTGCTAAAAGAGTTTTTATAAAGGTTATGGTATATGACTAAAAACACAGAGGAGCTCATTCTGTGTATGGAAATAAGAACCGTTGTCTTGTTTTAGTTAAAATAAATCTTGTGCACGATCAAACTGGTCAGTGTGCAGAAATATGTGAGAATGATAGAAGTTGCAATAACTTTAAAAGGTTTGACGTGGCTGCTGTAAGATTAATGTACAGCTATTATTTATTTACTCTTTATTACCCAAACCATATTTGGGCTGATGGGGTGAGGCATTTGTGGACCACAAAAGTAGCTGCTGTAAACAGAGTGAATTTTCTTTCTTCCAGTTTCTGTTTTTTTTTTTTTTTTTTTTATCTTATTCATTCATGTATTTTGATCTTTTTTTTTCATTTATAAAGTCTATATTTTTCTATATAGTTTTATACATAATTCTGTAGCTTTTGCATTTGTACTTGTTTATCTATCTATCTATCTATCTATCTGTCTGTCTGTCTGTCTGTCTGTCTGTCTGTCTGTCTGTCTGTCTGTCTGTCTGTCTGTCTGTCTGTCTGTCTGTCTGTCTGTCTATCTATCTATCTATCTATCTATCTATCTATCTATCTATCTATCTATCTATCTATCTATCTATCTATCTATCTATCTATCTATCTATCTATCTATCTATCTATCTATCTATCTATCTATCTATCTATCTATCTATCCATCCAATAGCTGTTTGAGGGGAGTTCTTTTTTCCCTTATTTTCATTTCATTTTCCAGCATATTTATGGATCTTTAAGGTATTTGCATGTCTTTAAAGGTAATGCATTTGTCACCAAATGCTAAAACAATTTGTATCAACTGTCCATATTGGTGGTGTGAGAAATAATAAATAAATTCAGCATCATACCTTTTTCACTCACTGAATCCTAGTGCCAACATTACAACACCAATTCCAAAAGATTGGGATGCTGTGTCAAATGTAAAACAATAGAATACAATGATTTATAAAACCTCGAGAACTGTTTTTTCTTGCCCCTGTTTTAACTTTTTTTTAGATGTGTTGCCACAATCAGACTCAAAATGAATAGATTTTAACACTCTTTTATCTATATTCATATTTTATGTTTAACAGAGCAAGATGCTGATGCATGAAGGTGCATGAATGTTCAAAACTCCATTTATTCATGTATGTAGGTTAGGGCATTGTGAAGATGCTTTAAAGACTTATAGGTGATTCTTTAAACAGATGGTCATTTGGAAATTTATGTACCGAGAAAAGGTTTTATGTATTATCAATTAGTCATTTTTTTGACTGGATTTTCATTGTCTATGTGTAAAAGATTTAAGCTCTTTTTTTGCTTTCAGTTCCTCACTGGCAAAGGCCAGGAGGGTTGCAAGCAGCAGCGTTGAGCAACCCGTCTAATAAAGTATTCAGTGATATTTCTTACAGTCACCCTCCTGTTCTCTGCAGGGTTTAATGCTAAGCTTCTTCTCTCTGCAGCTCCAAAGATGTCTGCTGCTGAAGAGCAGACATCTTTGAACTACACTGCTTTGTCATTTTATCCATTTGGGGTTATAATGAAAGACTTTTCTTTCAGACAGCTGCTGCTCAAGGTCTGCATTCTTACTCTTGCAGTCTTTTGAACCTCCTTGCAAAGTGTAAATTGTCTTGGATGAATAGGGTGAATATCTGAGTTTTTGTATATGTTCTAAATGCTCTTTTAATTCAAGGCTTTTTTCTCAAGTTTCTTTTTGTTCAGATTTATCAAGTGGCTTTCTCTGGTCAGTGTCTTGAGTTGCACCGGCTGCTCTCAGTTAGCAGGGGATTATTGCACAGGTGCAGACTAGACGAAATGGTGATTTTCAACCCATGAAGGGCATATAAAAACAATCTCACACTCATACAGTCAAGAACAGAGCAGGTGTGTGTGTGTGTGTCTCTCTTTCTGTAGATGCCTACAGATTTCTGTCAAACAAACAGCAACTCTTCTCACACTGCTGAGTGTTGTAGAAATCACAGGCGTGACCCAAAGTTTACTGCAGCATAGAGAGCACACCATCCCTTTATTAGATTCAGTGGGTGACATTTGGAAGGCCCAGTGTGCAGGAGCCCCACGCTCCAGTGGCTTTTAGCAACAAGCAATTCAGCTGATCGATTGGCCTCTGTTGTCTTGTATTAAATAATCAAAGCACAACAGCCTAGGGCACCTAATGCTGTTGCCAGCCGGCTTTACTGGGGCTAACTGGTCAGCTGGAACAACTCAGATGCTCACTGACCGAGTTCTTGAGGAGGCTGGGGTTTAAACAACCGCTGTCCGTCCATAGCGTTGACTGCATCTTTAAAAGAATTGTTTGCTATTTAAGAAAACAACGGCTTGTATTTGTCTGATGGACACTAAGATTAGTGCATTTGTGATGTGATTTATGTGACATCTACCTTTCGAAACTATGTGCAAATTTAAATTATAACAAAATCTTGCATAAGGTGTTCCCTTGTTCACCTGTCTGCCACAACATAAAACCCCTAGCCTAATACTGTGCAGGACCCCATTGTGCAACAGATCTGAGCTACTGGGACATAAATATGGGAGCTGGTGGTTTAGTTCCAGCATATCATGGATGTTCTTTCAGATTGAGATCTGAGGAGTTTTCTGTTCACCTGTCTGTGGTTTTAATGTTGTGGACGATCAGTGTATTTAGCATTGATTTCATAGAGGCCAACCAATTGTTTAGGTGTTTATACTAAGCTAAAATCAAATATCATGACCTTTTCCCTTAAAGAAGCACTACTGAACTTTGGCAGATTTTCTCAGTTAGACACCCCCTAATGACGGCTAATTCAGCCTCCATCTTGCATCCTACCTGTACTCTGAGCTCTCTCTAGTGAGTAAAAACTTGTCTTATCTCTCACTGTTTTTTTTTTCCTTCTCTTCCTTCAGTAATGTCCTTTTGCATTTCTATGATGAATCGGCCACAGTGCTCGTTCAAAATAACCAGTGTATTGATATCCAGTTGCTAGCATGTGACAAGGTATATAAAGTGAAACTCTGCTGTAAAGTGATGCAGCGTCTCGGTAGAAAGAGCTGCAAAGTGTGGTTTCTTAGCCTCTGGATGTTGCTATTCCTCCCTTCCTCAGATAATGTCCTCCTCGTCCTTCCTGGCTGAATCAGCCATATGGTGCGTGTCCAAAATGGCCAGTATGTCCCTGGCATGTGACGCGGTGTTGTAAACCAAAACTCAGCTGTCAAGTTATTTTCCAGGCTGGAACACAAAGTTGTGAAGTGTGGTTTCTCAGCCTCAGGATAATGCAGGGCAACAATGCCTTCAAAAAGAGTCAGACACGCTGATTTTCAAGGTCAGAAACTTAAGTAATGTTGCAATAACACTCAGACATGAGATTGATGTTGGTTTCCTTGTCTCATTATCAAAGTGAAAGAGATTAATTGTACCTCTGATATGTTAAGCTGTTGCATTTAAGCCAAGTGGGATTCTTCTTCCCTCTTTTATATGCCTTAGTTTTGTTCAGATGCAGCTGAGCAGAAGGATGCTGTCTGGAGGAATGTCTTACAGTGTTTTACTGCATCCCAACCTTGATGTACAGATAAAATTCCTTTGTGACAGAAGAAAAAAAGCTTTCACATCATCCTTTATTGACAATTTTCTTGCAAGACCTGAGAGAAGTTTTTACTTTTATTGGATCTGAGGAGACCAATCTGCTCCGTTAGCAGCACTTTTTTCATGTTTGTGTATTTGCAAAAAACACTCATTGTTTGTGTGTTTCTGACAGCAGAATTTAATTGACAGGGTTTGTTATTCCCTCGTCTTGCTACACCCATCCGTCAGTCACTTTTTGTTCCCTCTTCACTCTTTCTCTGATTTGTTTCTTCCCCCTGTTGTGTGAACATGTTGCAGTGCTATTTTTGTTTTTTCTTTTTGCTTCCTTTGATCTCTTCCAGCTTTAACCCATCATGAAAGATGAAATGAGAAGAAATTTAGAATAATCCAGCATTTCAGGCTCATGCTCTTTTTCCTTCCTCTCAGATCAGCATGATGCAGCAGAACTAAAAGGCTGAGAAGCTGAAAAAAGACCATGAAAACCTCTATCATTCCATCCTCTATTTAACTGTCATATCAAGACAAGGGACCAACAGCTATACTGACACACATTCACTATGTAGATTTATTTACAGACCGGATCTAATTAGTAAGTCAGGTGCATATTTATCAAGCCATGAAACTTGCAGATTATCCCAAGTTTTACAAAGAGCCAATATATCCAGGTAGATTCACACAGATTACTGTCTGGGCCATTTGGGAAATGAACAAACATTACTTTTAATGCTACAGTAGCATTGCTTTTCCACCGAACTACAAAGTGTTGACTTAAAGAACACCTGCTCTTCCATCAAAACGTTCCTCTGCTCCAACGCAGCTTAGCTAATTAAACAGACACACTTGAGAAAGCAGTGTAAACGAGACCCAGAAGGATGTGTGTTGTTGTGATAAACTGTGAAGATCTGCTCTCTGTGGATGTTTGCTGTGTGATGCTGGGAAATGTGTGAAGGAGTGGGGAAATCTTTTTTTTGCCTTGCAATGAGCGGGGACTCACTGAGTGTGTACATAGAGCCTGCCAAAATGTGGGGATCTTCAGTTCTTTTGGCTGTGGATGAGTGAACCGAGGCAGAGGGTTGCCTCCTCAAACTCCCCCATGAAACAAGCAAACAAACATCTGTACTCGACTCAAATCCCTCATTTTTAAAAGTAGAAGGTGATAATTCACACATCTCAAGGCCAAGTTTAACCTCTGGAAACAGGTAGCCTCGCTCTGAATACATATAACAGAAGCAGCTTACCAGCACAATCCAAAGCGGAGGAAGGCTTTTTTTTTTGTGTGTATGCTACCATATGGTATCATAGTATCTAGTCTGGTGCATGAGACCCTTTAATCCAAGACAATTTTCTCCCTCAAGAGATGATAAAACAGCTTTAACCTTAAATGTAGGGTTGAAAACTTTCAGATGAACATTAAAAGGGAATTTAATGAAGGTGTATGTTGAGAATAGTATCATAATACCCATTTATGTCTTTATTTATTCATGAATTGAAACTAAATTTCCCTTTAATTCGAATAATCACACAATAATATCTGAATAGATTTAATAGTAAGACATAATGCAAATGGACAGTTTAACAAATTACACTTGAATCGTGCCTTTGTGTTGCTATGGCTCTGTGATGTTTGCATGATAAGTTATTGAGCATTATACAAACCCATTGCATAGATTTAAGCAGATAATTGCCCTAATCATTTCCCCCCATAAAAGTTAAATAGCACTTATCAATAAAACTGTTTGTCTTAATGAGATACTTCTTTTTATTTCTGTGCACTGTGCATTAATTTGAGCCATTGTTCTGATTTCATGGCTTTTGAAAACAGCAGAAAGACAAAATCCAAAAGAAATGAGCCAATGCAAGTGCACAAAAGGACTAAACCTGTAAATAAACACTCTTGTTTATCTGGATTCTGTACAGAGATTGATTTCGCTAAATTCCTCCCTGCTGCAGAAACAACACGCAGACAGCACATCCGGTACTAATTAGGCCTCAGTGGTCGTGAGAGCATCTCTTCACTGGTTTGCAGTGATTGTTTTATGTTCTACATCTCTCTGGCAGCCCACTTGCTACCACCACTCCCTCTGGCTCCACACCTTCTGAGGAATCAGAGTATAACAGCCGCTCATATGAGAGATGAGAGTAAATGAGAGGAGGAATAGATGGAGCAGCACCTCAGCAAAAGCACATCGATTCTCCACCCCTCAAAACTCAAGCTACCTCCTCTCTGTCTGGTAAATGCCTATACTCATTTTGGTTTACAGTGCAGTTGTGCAAGGTGCATGCAGAGTGAGACTCGCAGACGAATGTCAATACACAGTGAAGTGTACATCCCCTTCAGGAGTTTAGTTCCTGCGTTGTGGTCAGTAGGGGCAAGCTTCAAAAGCACTCTGTTGTAAAATTTCATTTCACGCTTTGTGTGTCTATTGATTCCTTTTGGTTTTTAGGCAAAATCTGTCATTGCATTGTCAAAAGAGCAAGTCCCCTCTGCATTCAAGCTATGAAAGATGACAGAAACAGATTTGCACTTTTCCTTTTTTCCATGTGTTGAACTGAGAAAAAAAAGTGTGCATTTTTGGGTGTATCTTTATTATGTTTTTGCTAGTTCACCTTTACTCTTAGAAGCCTGGGTCTCGGCCTCCTTTGGTGTTCGGAAGAGCAGTGGTTCGCTCAGTGGGCTCGTCCCAGACATGCTGATGTACTGGACATGCACAATGTAGTCTGTCTCTTCCTCCAAGTCCCATAGTGCACAGGAACGTGTAGTGGTGTTGACTTCCTGGATTAATCGCAGCATTTGAACATCTTTCTTCTGTTGAAGCAGATATTGGTTATTAAAAATTAAATTAATGCTCAGAAAAACAGTGGATGCACTGGAGGATCAACCATATTGGGATTGAACCTTAGTTTCTGGTTGCTGCATGCCACATTTTGTCACTTGCAACCATTGCATTTGGACAAACTGAAGGTGTAATAACTTCTACAACCCGGTGTCAGGATTTCCAGATGGCACAGAAAAAAATGTAGCTTTGTTCTTGTTGTGTATTTTTATCTGTTTCTTTTTTATCTGAGCAGCAAACAAAAATTTTGTGTTGACGTCACCATATACATGTGTAATGACTGATGAATTAAACATAACTGGTTTTACAAGCAGTCTGTTTTAAATTAAAATGCATGTCACACATACTTCCCATGCTACTCTTAAACAAATTAAATGGGCTGTATGCTCAAAATTCCTCTCATGTCCATACACTGAACATATTGTTTGAAACTGGATCCATGACATAATGGCTGGAGGCAGGGGGTGAAACAGCTAATTCAATTTTCTTTAGTCTGTACCTTACAGATTAGGACAACTGATTCTTGACTATGTATAAGTAATAATGCTACCCTAACTGCCCAAAACTTACTAAAATAAGAACAGAAATATCAAAAGCAACACAAAATTTAACCACATGATGAGATCTGATCACATAAAAGTAATTCAATAAAAGTAGAAGTCCAGAAAAGTCAGTATACAGACATACAGAATATTACACAGCATCATTATTTAATGAAACCTTGTTCATATGAAGAAGGTAAGTGATAAAAACTAGTTCAACCACTATGATTCAGGAGTTACTCGTTTCTCGTGGTTTTGAGGAAATTTTGGATCATCCCTCTTTAAAATGTTGCAGTAGTTTCTTTAAAATTTGTGAGGTTTGTGGTTGGTGCACAGTTCTCTTTAGACCCCTCTTATTTCAGTCAGGTTGAGGTCAACCCTTCCAAACAATCTATACTTGTTCAGCCTTTTTCTAATCATTTTAACATAAACTTTTAACATGATAACCGAGGCCTGGAAAATATAAGATGTAGCTCTGTATTTTATAGTCTGACCTTGGGGTGAATTTACTGGGACTTGTGGGCAGATTAGCAGTTCTTTTGAATGTTTCCCACTTTCTCAGTGTAGAATGATGAACTCCAAATTGTTTAGAAAGGTTCTTTCCTAATTGATAGCCAGCAGCAGTTGCTTCTTTAGGATTATTGCTGATGTCTTTCCTCCTTAGCAATGTATCAACACACATCCAAAAACGGCAAAAACTTCTCCTTTTATAGAGGTGCTCATGCTTGCTGACAATCAATTGATTAAGTTGTGTTTGACTGGCAAAGCCCGGTTGCTACCAATGTCTGAATTCCTATGAAAAAGTCAGGGTTTACTTAGGTTTTTCCTTTTTATTTTTTATTATGCTCTGGGAAGCAATACCTTAAATTTGATGAATGGTGTATTTTCTTTTGCATATGACTTTATCTGTGTAAAAGTTGTGTCCACTTTCTTGGTACATTTATATTTATAGCTTGTATTAGTCTTTACTGCGATGTTTATTACTCACCTGCTGTGTGATGGCAAAGCCAATGACAGGGTCTCCCTCAGGGATATCCCATGACACCACAGCAAAGTTTGCTTTCACCTCTTTGATGGTCACATTGACGGGAGGCGACAAGCTATCTGCAAACACAGAGACAACAAAAACTCTTTGTATCCACTGTGCTATGAAGCAAAGGAAAGGCTCTGTTTCTACAACCTGCTGAAACCAGCGTGGCAGGAAGCCAAATTTCAGAGGGCGTGAATAAATGGCTCAGCTAAATCCTTTATATAAGGTGGAATTTGGGATATGAGTATAGAAACAGAGAACAATTCCTCAGAGGCTTTGTAAGGTGGGGAAGAGTCAGGGCAGACTGTGAGGTAAATCAACACTTAAATTTTTAAACTTTTTGAAATTACAAATGTTAAGATATTTCAACGTTTATGAGTATATGATGTGTGGATATGACTTTTGGTGCACACACCCATGGAAACTATAGGAAAAATCAGACTGACCTTGACGAGTAAGTCAGTTTACACTTACCCAGAAATGTCTTTGATTAATTCATGACACCCATAGCTCCCAGATGATGTCTCTTATAACTTTGGTGACTTTATGAGATTTGTCACAAATGTTCGGATCCAATGTGTTGGATGTTCGGACAGTTAATAACACTTTGTCTGTGCCAATTCGTCAGAGGCTTTGTAAGGTGGAGAAGAGTCAGGACATTTATTGTCTTCGTTCAGCTTTCTTCGTTTGTTTTGGCATGTTGATCACATGTGAATGCTGTTTTTTGGTGACTTTAAGTGTATTTTCTGAACAACTGCTCAGTGTGAAGACTTTTAGGCAAGGCAAATTTATTTGTATAGCACATTTCATGTACAAGACAGTTCAAAGTGCTTTACATAAAACATTTCAGCAGGGTGCAGAAAGCAATAATAAAGGAAATAAAAC
This sequence comes from Melanotaenia boesemani, assembly GCF_017639745.1. Classification (NCBI taxonomy): domain Eukaryota; kingdom Metazoa; phylum Chordata; class Actinopteri; order Atheriniformes; family Melanotaeniidae; genus Melanotaenia; species Melanotaenia boesemani. The sequence continues at coordinate 8,157,602 of NC_055701.1, forward strand.
ATAAAATCCAAGAAATAAAATTTCAGTGTAGGGAAAGACAATAAAATAATAAATTACATTAAAATGATTAAAAGATAAGTTAAAAAAAAAAAGTTACCGTGCAGAGTTCATGCATAGGAACATGAGAAAAGAAATGTTTTTAACCTGGATTTAAAAATGTCTACATTTGGTGAAAGTTTAATCTCCACTGGCAGTTTGTTCCACTTGTTTGCAGCATAACAGTTAAATGCTCCTTCTCCATGTTTAGTCTGGACTCTGGTCTGGACTAGTTGACCTGAGTCTTTGGATCTAAGAGCTCTGCTAGGTTTATATTCTCTGAACATATCACAGATGTATTCTGGGCCTAAACCATTCTGGGATTTGTAAACAATCAGAAGGGTTTTAAGAAACTGTTTGCACAGTTGTTGTTAACTCATGAAAGAAGCAGGTTAGATCAGAAAAAACTGAAATTGAACAGGTGTACTAGTGAGTGAGTTTTTTGCACGTACATTTACAGTTAAAGCTCCACTATGCAGAACATGGGAGGTGCCAGAATTCACAGTGGATTTGCAATGTCATGAAACAAAACTTTCAGTGAAAAATCTCCTGTTTTATTCAAGAACCCATAAGATGTTTGACATCTGAGACAACTCTAAGACTGAAGCGTTGCTGCAGAATGGTGAGAGTAGTTTTTGTTGTCTTTGAAGGGAAAATAAATGTACCCACTGCCAGGACAAATAGTTTCTGTAATGGACTTTGGTCAAAATGATAGCACTTTAATGATATTTTGGCACTTTTTGATATTTAATACAAACCTCCATTTTAAATTTAATTTTCTTTTCACTGTTAATTGCATTGATTTCTGTAATGATCAGAAAACATAACGCCCCTAAAACAGCTCCAAAAAGCCTGGACTTGAAGAAGGAAACAGTTATCCAAAAATAAAAAGACAAATGAAAAGCAATAAAATCGTTCAGTGCTGCAAACAGGATGAATTGTTTTCCTTTTGTCACCCACTTGCTTAATAAAAACAGATTATGAGCTTCTTCAAGCTAGGTCACAAAATTATGCAAAAAAATACCATTTCCTCCTCCTAATACACCAACTCAAACTAAATAGGGCTTACAGCATGAAAATACAAACACATGTGTAGTCAAAGAGTATTAGATAGAAAAATAGCATGAAATAATGATCTAAGTGGGATAATTATAGTTATACAGGGTCAAATGGATAAAAACCCATTTTAATTTTTGAGAGTTGTTTTGTATTTCAGGGTCAGATTTAGACAGAAAATGACCAAGGACTTACGTATTTATTTTTTATCCGATTTAACTGCTGATTCTCCACCAGCACAGAAACTAGCACAATGGTTCTCTACTTTAGACAGCCCTTAATTCTCACCCTAGTAAGCATTTATTAACCTTAACTATTCACCTTCACTGTCTCTGTTTTTTATTATTCAAATACACAAGTGCAACACAAGTGCAGGACTCCTCATCGTCGTCATCATCACAACAATGCTATCTACAACAGATCTGTGTGTGCTTACCGGCTAAGTATCGCATTCCAAACACACCTCCACTTTAATTAGGGTCACACACGACAAGAAACTGAGAATGATAATTTGCATTCATTACATAATTAAGTGTGAGACGGTGTGTCTCCATGTGCACTTTGGTGGCCTTGGCTGTTGGTAAGAGGCTGTAATTACAGTCTGTATTGCTCAAGGCTGATAGTCACATATAGATCAGATGATTAAAGAACCTGCAACCTGATGACTGCTAGAAAGCTTCAGAGGTTTTGCCAAAGGTTGTCGTATTCAGGATACAAAAAATATTCTGATTATGTATGATTATATTACATGCATCTCTGAGTGGATGATAATTCAGACTAATTACTTTGTACATAAAAAACATACTTGAAGTGAAGTCGAGGCTGAGTTTCGCCTCTATCGTAAGACAATCGGATGACTTCGCTTTCATGTCACGGCACGGATCAATTGTTGAGACTGATTGATGCTGTGGTGTGGAGCTGAAAGGTGAATAAAGACGAGAGGTGGTTGCTTCAAGTGCAGCCACTCTAAGGTCTTTGATAGGACATAAATCTAATTTAGCCAATCAGATGCAGTCAATGAGTTATTGAATGACTTAACGCTCACTTGCTCTTTGACAGGTACAAACCTCACAGTTGGTGATCACAGAACAATGTGGTGCTGCAGCTCTTGTATACACTGACATACTATACTTTCAGAAATGGCTTCTGTCATTTCACTTAGCCTGCTGCTGACGTTTCGATGGATGACTTGACTAACAGCGAATGACAGTATGGAGACCTCCTGCATCTCTTCATCAGTAAGGGGACTGATGTTTGAGGTGGATTTGCTTTGTTTACTGTCTGCTGTAAACCTGTTTGACCTAAGAGACAGGCGTCTGGGGCTGGGGAGCACGATGGGACCAGTGGAGTCACAAATGAAGCTCATCATCTCTCAGTTACACCTTGCCTACTCTCTGCTTTTGTTTAGCTCTGGGGAACACATTATTATCTCTGACTCTGACATAGATCATTGTTTGTTCTTCAAAATTACAAAAAAAAAACAAACAAAACAAAAAACAACAAACAAACAAACAAAAACAAAACAAAACAAAAAGGGGTTACCTTGCTCTCTTCCTGATTGATAACTGTTGCCATGGTTGCCAAGTAATTAGCATATGGAAGCTGCCCACCTAGATCACTTAATCACTCCCTTGGCATATTATCCAACAGATGGATCCATTCACACATCAAACAAACTGCAGCAGAGCTTGCTCAGAACCTGGTAAACCTGATTATATCATTAAAACATGTTTGAAAGAGCTCCTGCAGAAAAATTAAACATTAAAGTCTGAATTAAACAGAAGCAGATGTGTGTTCTGAGTTGCACATGTGTGATTAACCACAGAGACAAACATATTAAAGCAGTATAAGATGAAATCATAAGAAAACTGCTCTGAATCTGTCTGCTAAGAATGCTGTTTGGTAGATCTAAGATCAGCTCAAATGAACCACATTAAGGGGGAAAATAAACCAAAGTTCATCTTAACTGAACAAATCAGCATAGATGTTAAATTAAATGTAGTTAAATTGTGCAGCTTACATTTCTATGTTGGCCAAGTCCTAAAAATATATGTGCTGTGAAGATGTGAACTAGAAGCATCAATCCAACCATGCTGATCTGTATCAGTGGTGGGACCATTAATCAGAGTTTTGTTCAGTGAAAAATTTAAACTACCAGTAGAAAAATGAAGCAGGTCTTGGTGTTAATCCTCAACTCTATTACAGTTGCTCTTCATATTATCAATCCACTGGGTGTCTGTAGACTATAGTTACCCATTTAACTTTGAGTCTCTGAGTGGGCGTGGAGCTCTTTAACCTTTGCACATATTTACTCTATTGTGTGTTACTCCAGTGGAATGTGTCCACATACATAACTCTAAGAACCCCTGTGCTGGATTGTTAACTTGGCCCTTTAATTAGGGTGACCAAATGTCCTCTTGTACCCAGACATGTCCTCTTTTTAAGAGCTAAAAAAAATGTGTCCGGATGGAATTTAAAAATTGTCCTGTTCACTGGATTTGTGTTGCGTTTCACTCCCCACACTTGCTTGTTATTGTCATTCACTCTGTCAATCAAAGAGCAAGAGGGGAGGAAGGGGGAGGTGGGAGCTGTAGCACAGAGTGGCTGGGGTTGCCTGGTAATGACGTCACCTACTCTTGGCTGCACAGAACCATGAGACAGCTGGAACACACCATAACTTTGTGTTTTTGCAGAACTTCGGAGAAAGTGTGCGTAAACCTCACTTTGCATATAATAATCTCGGATGGGCTTCGCACCTGTTGGGGATGTAAAGAGATTTAAACTTTTCCCAGTGAGAGGTTTCAACTCCATCACTTTCCCCACCCTTTTGATGCACAGACAAGGTAAAGACAAGGTTCATGTTTTGGACTGATCACTTTGAGGGCTTGGAGAAGCTGTTCAAAAGATTTAGATCTGAGTGTCCAGTATCTAGTAAAGCTAGAAAATGCAGAAATGTAAATGAATGAATGAACTACAGAAAAATTCCCATTTTCACCTTGGTGGTGATGTATGGGCAGCTCAATGCATGACATACAATGAAGTATGGTGTAGTGACACTGGTGATCCATGCAGAAGAGATGTGAGCTTACAGCAGTTTGTAAATTTTAGTAGTAGTTTCCTAACTACTTGTGTGACTGCAAATTTCTAGAAGAGATTTTGTCCCTGTGCAAGTACAACTACTAATGTTATGTAAGGCTGTTAACCTGATGTTAGCATGAAGCTACGTAGTAGTGCTAATCAAGTTATATGCTAGCACAAGATTAGTTTTAAAACAATGTGGGGAGAACCATGTTGTGTAGTTACCAATGACTGTATAGGGATCAGTTACTCAAGACTTTCACATTGGAGCTAAAAATAAAATAAAGAATGGTCATAGAGTAACTCAGTATCTAAGCTGCTTAGCACTGACTATACTAGAGCTATATGATCCAGGTAAATTTAAACAGGTGGCCAGTAAGGTTGCTAGTTGGACAGAAAAATGAAATATTTCAAGCTTCTATGATGGCAGACATGATTTGCCATACTTTGTAAACAAGTGGTGGGGAACCTTGGCCCTCATCCTGCATGTTTTCCATTTGTCCCTGTTCTAATACACCTGATACAAATGAATGTGTCACTGTGCAGAACTTAATCTTAAACATTTCTCTACTGCTTCAAGGAGTCTTGAGTTCAGACCAGCTGTAAAAATCCTGAATAGAAAACCAATAAAAATGTGTTTAAGAATCAACTCCATAAGTGAGCACAAAGTAGTTTTCAGTCTTCTTTTAAGCTATCATTAGCTGCGTTTCCATTACCCCAAGAATTGAGCAAAATCAAAATATTGCAATAAAAAACTGGTAATGGAAACACCTTAATTTCGACAAACCTCTCAAATATCGTTAAAAAGTGTGACGTGTGATGTAGGGGGTCATGTAACCAGTGAATTTTGAGTAAAGACGACACGGTATGAGTAGACGCAGGGAAGGAAATCTTTTTACAAATAATTACAGAAAAAAATATAACTGCCATTCTTGATAGCAAACAACAGTGAGTCTCGCGAGACGAGATTTTATGAGAATAATGGTTAATGCACCAAGCACCAATGAATGGAAACACCAGCAAATCGCATTTGCACTTTGTCAAAATTTCAGAAATATCTCTTATTTTGCGAAGAAATGTAATGGAAACACAGCTATTGTCTAAGACATGCAACATCATAAAGTGTATTTCCTCACAGATATCTTAACATGTTTTATTCTGATTAAGTTTATCTTATAAAATGTGGATCACTTCTTTAAAAGGGTGAAAACTTATAAAAAAAAAAAAAGAATAGTATAGTAGGGAAAAAGAGATAAAGGTGAGCACAAAGTCTAATTTTAAAACGCCATGTTTGTGAAGCTTCGTATCATATAATTTTGCACAGAGCTTATTAGCTTAAATAGGGGGCAGTAAATATTACATCTTGGTGAGGCTACTCCATCTTTGCTCCTTAAAGTGGAGCAGTGCAGTAGAGACCTTGAAAATGAAAAAAAATATATATATTTTTTCTGCTGGAAAACATTAAATAAATATATTTTATATTTTATTTGATGTCTGCCACTTTCTCACAGTATGCATTTGGTTAGTTTCTTTGTCTTTTGCGGGTGTGCATTGCCGACCGTCTGCTGGGTTCCATAAATGAATTATTGTGCTTTTATGTTTCTCCTTGAAAACAGATCCTGGATTTTCCAAGACTCCGGCGTCAAATAATAGAAGTAAATGAAAAATGATAAATTACTGTAGCAATTTCAGAGGATTGCCACAAGGTGGACTTTTAAAACATTAATGTCCTTGTTATGTCTCCTTAGTTTTTATTTTTTTGCAAAACACATTTAAGCCTCTCTGAGTGTCCTCACGTCCCACAGTTTTTGGTTATTTTATTAATTTTTTTTTTTTTTTTGCCTTTGTCCTCTTCCTTCTGTATTACATTGAGGGACGAAGAGGGGGAAGCTGGGCATGACTCCAGTCGTTAAATATCCACATGACACAAGAGTCATCTCTAATGAAACACCAGACAGATGTCTTCATAAACTCTCCGTGCCACACAGACAGCCTCACCCCGAGAGACAGGGAGGTGACTTTGAGCCATGATGGATGTCCCTAGTGTTATCCCGATGATGATCAGAGTGACAGCCAGTTGTCTGTCCCAGGCGAAGCAGGTTGGAGGGTCACTGCCCCATAATGTCCCTCTTCATTAGAGAATTCACTGAGACTGTCAGCTTGTGACGGTGGAAGTGTGGACACTATAGGGAAGGAAGCCAAGTTTCCGTTTACAAGATGGACTTATGTGAACACACACACAGTGGACAGCTTATCACTGTTGTATGGACACTCCCCTTGTCTCCCTGTGGGCCTCAGAGAGATAGAAAAGCAGGGGCGGGTTAGACAAGGAAATACTGCAGGTAGCATGAATATATGTAAAGCATTTACTGTGAGATGCTTTCAAGATCAAATTATTTTTTTTTCTCATTTTCCCAGCTGAGTGACACCACTTTCCTGAGTGATCTCTGCGAATATTGTTACCATGTTTCGCTTTGTGTCGACAATTTCATTCGCGCACGGTATTAACATGCAGTCATGGTGGAAATAACAAAAAGATGCATGTTCATGCTGAATGCAAATGCATAACAAGGAGGATTCTATCAGTTCAGTCAGAACACATTTACAGCTGATCTGCCACATGCTGCAATGTAATCTAAGTCTGGCGTAAATGCAACATGCATTCCACAGAAAAGAAATCAAATAAAATAAAAAATACTTTACTAATCCCAAAGGGATGAAAAGAAAAAATCACAAGACAGGCAGTTGTCCCCATGGAGCTGGAGGTTTATTCATAATTCATTGTATAACATGTAATAAATCTATAGCTGAAATAATAACACAAAATTATCTTATTCATGCAGAATCATGGAACAGTTGGAATCACTTGGTTTTAACTACTGTAAAATGAGTCATTTGAGAATAGAAGCTGCAGCATTCATTCCTGTGAAGGTCTTTGTACTTTCTGCAGCTGTTTTTTAGGATAAATTTTGTTTGTTATCGTTTCACACTCTAAAAACAGAAAAAAATGCAATTCTGGCCCCTTTTCCAGGAAACTGTGAACCAATTTTATCTGCAATTAGAAACCCATTTATTATTTAATAAAATATTAAATAAAAAGCTTGTTTGATATCTGGGGTTAAAAAAAGCTGCTACACTTAAGATCTGAAACTATGATTCAGTATTTAAACTAGTCATCCATGCTTTTTCACGGAGAGACACAGATTTGTACCACCTCACTAAAGCTCTGTAATAATTAGAAAAGTGTTTTAGAGTCTGACGCCTGAGCTGGCTCCACTCCCTGGGATGCAGTCTATGGAGAAAACTACCAGTTAGTTGCAACATGTTCCAATATTATCTGGCATTATAAAGCCAAGCACAGACCTCAGGTATTTCTTCTTTTTGAATCACTTTATGCATGTAATTTGTTTAGCCACTCAAACCTCTTTAATTATTTTAATAGCACATGAACATTTGCTCTATACGATAACTGTAATAAGCAGCAGGTGGCAGAGAATATCAAAGCAACGTGCATTTGAAGGAACACTTTTGTAGTGGGATGAAATAAAACTTTATCAGAGCATGCTAACCTTCAGAGGAATTGACAGTTATAAATTAACACATTAATTAACGCCGTGCTGTCTTGTGGTGAAGCTAACTGCTTTACATTAGCTCACATTTTCTCCCACCTGAGTGTGAGATGCGGCCATGCTGTGCTCTCTGAGGTTAGCATACACACTGCTGGCAGGTATGCTAGCTACCTCCTTATTCACAGCTAATGTGCCATAGAAGAGCTATCAAGACTTTATGCTGATCTGGAGTTTGCCCCTGCATATGTCAGAGTAGACCTTGGCATATGGTCTTGTCTTTGTGGATGCTCAAGCGCACACTCACACATCACACACTTAAAGAGGCATTGAGGTGCAGAGAGATGAAAGTTTAAGTGTTATTTAGACACTGAACCATCTGATGATTAATTTAGACATACCATTTAAGATATGCATTTGCTCACAGTGTTACGTTCTGTCATGTTTTATAATTCATTGACTCTTGTTTCATTACTGACTGCCAGCTGTTTTGCGGCCACACAACTACTTTTCCATACCACAAAAGGATTTTCCCCTATGGATGTCCTATTTTTCTTTGTCCTGTCATTTGTTTTCGTAAAACTGACGTTTCCTGCATTTCTTTGTTTTCGGCACCTCTCTCTCTGACTGTTATGGACACCCATCGCTAAACCTCCCCCTCAAACATAAAAACACCTTCTATCTTTTTTTGGTCTTTCTTCCTTTAATCTCTGTCTGCCCCTCCAATGCTCCTCACTATATTTCTGTACTACACTAGAGATTTTTTGGCAGCTCCTCTGTAGCCTGGTTTGTAAAGCTCTCCACATGTAGCTGACACTTCAATGGGAATCTGGGTGCAGAGAGGAGATGATGGGTGAAAAGGGGAGACGGTAGCCTAGCTGTGACTCACTCATATCCAATTCTGCTATTGATTAGCTCATACCTCTCACACACTTTCTGCTGGTCAGCTGTTTTACAGTGTAGGAAGATGAGCTACTTTTAGTTTAGAATATAGTATTTTGTTTTCAGCTATTTCAGGATGTTTTCTTAAAACTGTGCTTCTTTGTGTAGTTGTGAGACAGAAAGAAGTGTATTTTCTGCATGTTTGCATGTCTTAGAGAGGCTACTCACTGAGCAAAAACTCATTCAAACACATCCAAAAGTATGTGATTCTCTGCTCTTCAAAGATATTTTCTACGATTTTGAGCGGGCTTTAGTGAAAAAAAATGTGATAAAGACAGAATATATTCACTCATAAGTCATTTGCACACTGACTTATTTAAATTGCACACTGCTGTATATACACACTGATTTTATCCCTACTATCATATGCTAATGACATGGGCAATGTGATCTCAGGGTCTTGCCCAGGGACACACTGACAGGCCAGGGGTTAAACTGTTGAGCTTAGGATGAACATTTTATGAACTGGGTGCTACCATTGTGCCCCCTCCCCTTTTTTTTTAACAGCTTGCATCCTACCGGTACTGTGAGCTCTCTCCAGAATGTAAAAAACAGTCTTATGTTGACTCTTGTCTTATCTCTTGCTAAGTCTCTGGCTCTCTTTTGTTTCCTCTCTTCCCCCAGTAATGTCTTCTAACGTTTCTTTAGTGAGTCAGCCATGATGCACATTCAGAATGGCCGGTTTGTTTACATCTGCTTGATAGCGTGTGATGCGCGCATAAAGCAAAACTCAGCATCCCAGATAAAAAAGTTGCATAGAGGGGTTTCTCAGCCGTGGGATGCTGCTAGACAGTGACAGCTTCAGAAATGCACATGATAGATGTCACTGTGCCATCAAATGAGTGTGGAATGCAGAGTTTTAAGGTCGAAAAGTTACAGAGTGGGTTTTTAAAGCAGCACTACATAAATTTCCAATCTTAAAACTGTGCTTCCGACTTGTTTTGATGGCACACTGACATTCATTATGCATGCTCCTGGACACGTCATTGCCCTGCAGCCTACTGGCATTGAAAAATGGCACTTTACAACTTTGTGTTCCAGCCCAGGGCGTCACATGACCGCATTTTTTGCTTTACAGCCCTGCATGGCACGTTCTGGATGCACACCATGGCTGATTTAGCAGAAAAACCGAAGAGGTAATCACCGGAGGAAAAGAAAAAGACAGAGAAAGAGATAAGACAAGAGTTAAGAATGACTTTTACAGGCTGGAGAGAGCTCAGAGAAGAGACAGGATGCAAGGAAGATGACAAATTAGTCTTTCTTAAGGGTTGCCAGAGTGCAAAAATATGCCAGAGTTCAGTAGTGCCACTTTAAAAAAGACTCCAACACTACAACAGCTGTTAAAGTTTTTCTGGAGGTTAGTGTTTCTAAATCCTTACATCATTACATGCTATGTAGGATCCGTGCCTAAACATCTTTACTTCCTATATTTAGCAATAAAATGAATAAGAAATAATGAACTAAAATCTTTGCGTCAGGTGTTGCAGAGTGTGTTTTTAGTGGTGGGATATGGCACCACCGCATTTTTAATCCTTATCTTGAACCACTGACAACTTGGCTAAAGTCGGCATATTGCTCAATGTTTCCAACTGTGTGCTTAAAGCCCACCAACAATGTGCTTCATAACAAAAAACAATCTTGTTCTTTAATATTTTGGTGTTTTTGAGTAGGACACATGCCCTGGCTGGATCACCATAAAGTAGGCAGACTGTTGCCTGTTTTGTGGAATTTGTAGTTTCTGGGGAACAATAAAGTTATGGAGTCACTATGGCATCCCTGGTGACTTGTCTCTGTTGTTTTGTAGCAAAACTATTCAGTCAGATGAACCCAGTAAGCTTGGTTACATCATTATAATTAATCCCGAGATAATTGAATGCAATCAAAATGATTTGTTACTTCCACACTACAGCTATAAATTGCCATGCATAACTAATGCATAGCTGCAAGTTAATTATTTGTGACCACATGCTACAAAGATGTTTTATCAATGTCCCCATTGGCTCTCTGAAAACCAACAAAAATTGTCATTGAAGACACATCAGTAAACCAGGTTTATATGGGTCCGCATTGGACTGCATAAACATGAACAAAATGTGCACAATTTATTTAGTAATATTAAAAAATCTTTGATACAAAAAGTAGAAAACTGGAGCATTTGCAAACATTTAAAAGAAGCATGCAAATAGGACCGTAATGAGGACATTACTATTTCTCACCTGATTGTTTTAATAATACATAACTTAATATTATTTAGTTTGGATGTCCAAAGTCGGTTAGTCAAATTTCTGTCAGAAATTTCTCAACTGGTTTTCAGTGGACCCCACACGTTTCTGTCTGTCAGTGGACATCTGGATTATGACTTGTTAGAACATCGAACATCTTTTCTCGACTGATTCCCTCATCAGTTGTCCATAAGATGAGATCCCTTACAGTTGTTGTCTGCTCAGTGGGTGTGTGTTCTCTGTGGTCCAGTCTGCGTCTGTACACAGCAGCTTCGCTCTGTCCAGTAATCACTCCTAAAGGTCTTTTTGTCCCTTTGTAAAAAAATGAGTTATTTACTCACAGGAAATGAATTTTCAATCCTGCTGGCCGAAAGTGCACTGAGGTGGAGAGGGTGGGGTTTCATAACAGCATCTTTTCATTAAATGACACACACACAAACATTGTTCTAATTAAATGTCAGAAGCAGGGTATGAAAATCCATGCAGCATTGTGTGCAGAAAAAAAAACACAAGCAAGCAAATTCAAAAAGGCAAAGGAGCGCTGTGAGGCTGATTATTTGACAAGCCCACTGAATGAAATCCACTCTGAAATCAGCAGCAAACCCACCGTCTCTCCCCCACGCCAGGCAGGATAGTAATATGAGATTGAGCTGAGGGAGCTCACAGCTTGGTATAAAGTTATGAATATGATATTAGCACTCTATAATACACTTTCCTCCTCTCCTTTTCGTTTACTTCACACTTACAGTAGCTTCCCACTCTCTGTGGACTTCTTCCAGCATGGCAGATGATGAGGGCACAGCTGTGATAGTAACGCCTACAGGATTAGTGTGGCAGGCAGGTGGAGGGGGAGTACATGAATAATATTCGTGCTCTGATACCCACATGTTTCACTCCTTTTGCCGCCGGCATTCTTTGGGTATCTCTTTCATTGCACCGCCCCTTCATCCTCACACCATTACTGCATGTCATTAACTTTGTGTCTTCTTCTTCCTCTTGGAGTTTGTACCTTTCTCTCTGTGTATCTTTCTGGATGCACAGTTGCATGTTTTTCATCTGCAGCTACTGCCCTGAAAAGCTTTCCCCTTCTTCTACTTGTTACTCTTTTCTTTTCCCCCTAAACTCTCCTCGGATTCCAACCGGCCATGGCAGGTGGCCACACTTCCAGAGATTTCTTCCTGATAAAAAGGAGCTTTCCTTCCTACTGTCACCAATTGTTTGCTTTAAAATATATCTAGGCTTCTATTCTCATTTATACAACTGTAAAGAAAAGGACTTCTGGCTTTTCTGTGTCAGACACAACTTTTGAAACAGTGGGCAGAACTTTTCTAAGGGGAAACAAATGAGCACAGGTGTGTGTCTACAGTATGTGAAGGCAACTGTAGAGCAGGTAATCCTCAAGGGGCCCACCTGTGCGTCTGCATGAATGTAAAACACCATCCTGGCCGCCACAAATACCACAAAGGATCTGCACTAAATAAAAATAGTATTTTATTGTTCTGCTGGGCTGTAGAAGAAGCTGGTAGAGCAGGAATCACATAATTCTCTGCTTAAAACATCAGCTGTAGCCTCTGAATCTTCTAAGTTTACACATCTGTTTTTTATTAGTTTTATCAGGAAAGTTTAACAGCAGCACCATCAGCTGAGGCACTGAAACCGGCTCTAACAGAACACTGGGAGTTTTGAGCATCCAACATAGGCGGGGGTAGTCACCTGGTTGTTCTAGGGCAGGATTTACTGGATACTGGATGTCACATTAGACAAATACAGCCAAAATTTATGTTAGTATGTGCACATTCATGCTGGTGCTGTTTGACCCACTTTAAACAAACCCTGGTTCGCTTCCATGGTTTGTTTGGAATAGTATGGATGCTCATTTGTACTCTGGTGCAGACCAAACAAGTGGACTCTGGTCAGCTTGACAGACCGGAGGTCTCAATTCACCTGCAAGTAAAGCCTGGATCATCCAGTGAACTAAAAGAGGAAGTGACTGCTTGCTGCTAATACTGGACAGCTTCTTGTGAAAACCATATGTTTTAACACCAAAATAAAAACAGAAACCAGATGCAGAAACTTGGTGTTGTTTGAATGTTTACTTGCAGTAAATGAGCCTAGTAATAGGGAAGGATTTCCGTTCTCAGCCGTGGCCAATAAATAAACTGGATTTTCTTTTTCCTCCTGCTTTTTGTCCTTCATGGTCAGTGGTAATTTCGGGAAATACAGGCAGTTGTTATAGTTGTGATGTTATCTAGGCGGTTTGGTCCACTTGAGTTCAGTGCAGTGTTACGGAGACCAAACTTAATGATGGTGTGACATTTTTCTGTATTCCTCACCCAGAAGAAACAAATCCACCAGACTATAATGGTGTGAGTACGACCTAAAACCTTGAAGCCATTCAAGCAACTTGTAAATAACTTTGCTTTGTTAGAGGCAATGTGGACTCCATTGCCTCTACTAATTCGGACTCAAAGTGGCAGCAACAACATTCTTTGGAAAGAGCATCATGAGTAAGACTAAAATTCATTTGCAATCTACCTTGACAGTAAACTGGTGCAATTCAAAAGCATTAAATATAACTTTATATTCAGTTTTTAATCATTAAAAAAATCCAACTTTGGCAGATTTTCTCAGTGAGGCACCCCCTAAAGATGGCTAATGTGACAACCGTCTTGCATCCTATATGGGCACTGATATTTCTCCATCCAGCAAAATGTTGACTCTTTACTTTTCTCTTGCTCTGTCAAATTCTCTCTTTTCTTCCTTCTTTTCCTCCACTAATGCACTTTTTGTGTCTTTGATAAATCAGCTACAATGCACATTCAAAAGGATAGTGCACTGATACCAAATTGCTAGCATGTGAAGTGGTAAGGAAAGCGAAATGCAGCATCCCAGAAAGAGAAGTTGTGAAGTCTGGTTGCTAATGCTCAGGATGTTGCAGGGCAACAACAGTTTTTGAGAATGTACATAATGAATATCACTGTGCCACTTTCTGGTCGGAAAGTTACATAGTGCCATTAAAAGAAAACTTCTTACCAATTTGAAGGCTTTACTAATCACAAATCCTCTGCTATGCAATCATATTCATAATAAGTCTCTAAACAACAATACATACATTTATGAGAATAAATAAATAAAACCAGTATCACAGGCCGTTTACAAGGATCAGTTTGATTCTGCATATAAATGAAAGGTGGCTAAAGTTGATTGAAAAGAATACAAAGACAACTTTGGACTTTGGAATAAATGGCATGGGAGTAAACGGCACAAATAGCTCAGACCTTCCTCCAACTGTGCACATGAAACTGGACAGATGACTGACTGCGTCAGAGAGCAGTCGCTACCATTTCAGTCTTTTGGCATCACTACGTCTTTCTCCCACTGGCCCAATGTCCACATGATGGTGCCAATCTGTCCTTTATTACCTGTTTCACTTAAAAAAAATGAGAAAAATAAAAAAAAAATAAAATAAAAGAAGGAAAAAAGCTCAAATATGGTCAAAGGACAATTTTCTAAAAAAACCTACTACATTAAAAACCACTTCTGACAGCATGAGATTTAAATCTAAATGATTTTCTTTGTATTTCTTTCTCTTGCTGTTCATTGTTAATCCCAGCTCTGAGCCCTCTCTATTAACCACAAGGCCATCACTCTATTAATCTGCTTCTTGCAAAGCCACTGGCAAGCTCTGAAAGAGCTTAAACAGGCTTTTTAAAACGAAGGAGAGAATTACACGATTCCAGAGGAAAGACCAGCAGCATATTAATACAAACACTCGGCTGTACTGAAAAGACCATATGAAAATGATTTCTCTCCATGCTTCTTTCAGCTCAACTTGTCAGGTGGTGATTAAAATGTGACAGGGCGTAAGGAGGACTGACAGTAAGAAAATGCAAAGCCCAGCCCCAATCCTGAGTTGTTGAGATAAAACGCTGTCAAACCTGGATTACTGTATATATTGAAACTTAATCTTCATATTGTCAAGTCGTCTCCATGGGACACTTGTATTTTCTCTTCTTTATTCCACACACATGTAACTGTTTGACCTTTTAAGAGACCTTCTGGAGGATTCCTGCAAGGTGAATTTAATTAGAAACTCAACATACGTGATGTGCAGGCTGAAATAACACAAAGCATTGCTGCATGCTCATGTATGTCCCAGTCAAAAACTACAAATTTGATATGTCATATTGTTAAACAGCTTGTTAAACATCTCATTTTTACATCAGTAATCCCAGTAATTGGCATCATTGTGGTCCCTGAAATTATTTGAGTAAAATCAGACAACACTCCACAATTAGCCACAACACTACACAACTAGCTACAGCACAACACAATTACCCACAACACTCCACAATTAGCCACAATACTACACAACTAGCTACAGCACAACACAATTACCCACAACACTCCACAACTAGCTACTACACAGTTAGCCGCATCACAGTATAATAAGCTGCAACTAATTATGGCTCGCTAATTGTACTGTGTTGTGTAGTGATGCAGCTTATTGTGTTGTGACTAATTGTGGAGTATTGTGGTTTTTGTATTGTTGTGACACTTCTAGGGCACAGTACATAAGCAGCTTATTACCTTGTACATTAGTAGCAAATGCTAAGAGTGTTGGTGTGGCCATGCTCAAGAAAGACCAGATATTTAGAAAAACAGGAAATGACATCACCACGCACATGCATACTCGGAAATAAATCCGATAATGGAGACGTGGATTTTCGAATATTGTATTTTAAAAGTGCATTTAGATGCCTCATATTAGAGTATTACAATTATCTGATTATTCCCAGATATCAGATTTTGGCAGTACTTGAATCTCACTTAATCGTCATCCTTAAGGCTCAAAACAAGACTGAATACCAGCAGGTGATTACTGGGGAATTTGGCATTTTTGGGGTGCACTACCCACATGTTTAACTGTGTTACTCATGTGACAAATCCACAATGCTTACAAGTTGTACCATGTTGTAAAACTGATTAATCAGGTTTTCCAACGATATATAATGCAAAACCAACTGGTATTATTAAAGTGAAGGAATAATTGACCAAACACAAATTCCATTATTTTTGCGCAAAGTTCTATTTAATGCTTTCTTCTTCGTGTTCCATTTTTGTATGTAAAGGACTTGGAGTTGTACTTGCACCTAAGAAAGTGCTATTTAAATATAGTTGAGTTGAGTTAAATGTTTCTTTGAACAAAATGCAGTAACTTGGGTGTGAAGAGAACAAAAACCCGATCACTACAAACCAAAATTAATGGATATTTATGCCTTTAGAGGGTTACACACACACACACACACACCTACCACCCTCTTTGTGCACTGTTAAATAATCTGTTTTTTCAGGGAACAGTGATGATTCAGTCCTCCAATCAGAAGGCTGTCCCAGATAACCAGCAAGTCTAAAGGGGAACATATTTGAATAGAATCAGACTGCAGTGTTTCATTTACACAACTAAAAATGCACCAGAAAACATTCAGCTGGAGTTTCTGACGCGTGACTGAACGTGAACTTGAGTCCTGCACAAGCTCTGCCACTGATTGTGGACGTTGTGTCTGCTCAGTGGTGAACACTCATCTAATTTTGAACATGTGACTAAGCTGCCGTCTATAAAACAATAACATTAGAGCCCTGAAGGTAGTGTCTGTATTCCTTCGAATGAATATTGCAACATGATGTATAGCGAACGACCCTTAAAGCGCAAACAATTATTTGTAATTTGTGTTTGACTGTTTGTGACAAACTGCATGAATATCACCAAATCACATCTATTTAAATGGTTTTCTGCATTTTTCTAACTGAATGTTTATGAGCAAATCAGTGTTCTGTATGAGAGATGGAAGATGTGATGCATTTACAAATTTTGGCTCATGCAGCTGCAGCCCTTAACTTCTCTATGGATGCTAGATGGCTAAGCCTTTCACAAATTATATACTGCCCTCACAGAAAATTTATCATCTGGCATGTGGCTGCCAAAATCCTCTAACATTTTTTCTATTGCAGCAAAAACACATACCCTCTGTTAGCTGAAAAACTGTGCTTTCCTCCCTCATTGTTCCAAAACATATCTCTCAAACAGCGAAAAAAGCCAGAGGCTTTCCACCGCTTGCATCAGAGTTAAAGTTTTCTTTCAACCTATTCATTGATTTTTCTTTGTTTTGCCTTCTCTAAACAGAAAACTGTTAAGGAGCTCTGAAAATTACCCACTAAGATTTATAGCCACATTAAGATTAATGTGTTAGATAGCTGATTTAGATTTTACATAGAAACATTATCTTTCCTTTCCTGGGATTAACCTACAGTTTATGAGTCACTATAAACACAGACGCTGTAAAGACGTCACTGTAGTGTAATTTTATAGTATGCACCCACTCAGTCCTGCCAGCCTGCCTCTCTTCCTCATTGATTTGGTCTGATTTTCCTGCTGCAGGTGTTTTAAAATACTTGAAAAGAGTTGAATCATGATTCTAAAAGTTTCTGACTTGGTTATATCTTCTAAAAAAAGGACAATTAGGGAATTCAGAAACAAGTGATTCAACCATGTATGCATGCTTTTAAAACCATTAAACCCTAACATAGTAAAATGGAAAAACAAGATGAGCCAAATAATGAGTAACTTTAAGAAGAGGAAGAAAAAGTTTAAATATTCACATATTCTGGGAGATCAGAACTGACTCACGCTGCTTTCAGACTTTTAAGGGCTGCATGTTTGCATCTGTCTCTGTTTAAATCCTCTACAGTTTAGTGAAAAACCACATGAGCAAATGTGTGGTCTTTGTCTTCATCAGCTGCAGATAAATAAGTTTCCAGTCTCCCTCTTGTGTCTATGTCTGCAGAAACTTTTCTTCCAGTTGTGCTTTCAGAGCTAAGACCACCAGATAAAACTAATTACCTTTGCTCAAGTCCTCCAAGTGTTTATTTCAAATTCGATAAAACTGACTTCTTTGTTTGCTGCTGTTTTTCAAATAATTTGGTTGCAAACTGTGCTTTTTATATAAAAAGCTAATTAGGGGCATTTCCATCATATTATGGCTAGAAAAAAGTAAAAGCAATGGATTTCAGGTTTATTCAACAATATAAACAGTTTTACTCTCATTTTAATTGTTCATTAAAGCTCGTTTGACTTGACATTAACCTGGTTTCAGGCTCAGATTGTCACACCTGTTATTTATTTGTTGTTAGTTTCATCAGTATATATTCGCTGGGGTTTCTTTGTTTATTGCCACATTATTGTGTCTGTGTCTCTGCACCTGTTAGTCCAACGAAGCCCTGTTTTGTCCCCCCTTTAGAGCTTTCTTTCATAGTTTGTTTTCTTGCCACATAAAACTGTTTGTTTGGTCCATTTCAATATAAGAAGTATTTTCATTCTGATCCAGCTGACTCCTGGAATTTTGTCTGGATTTGAGTCTTCATCTCCACTAAACTTCTTGAAAACGTTGCTGATTAGCAACAAACCAATGAATCCTCCACCCAGTTTGTTGCTGCTTGGACTTATGCAGCCATCTACTTAGCAGCAGCTGTATTTTCCTTTAAAAACAAGTCAAAATGTACAGCGACATTTGCAGAACAGACAGCACTGTCTTTAACTGTTGTGTGTGTGTGTTTTTCTTTTGTCTTTTTTATATATATATATCTATATATATATAGATATATATAGAGAGATATATAGATATATATATAATTTTTAATCCTAAGTTATGAATTTTATAAGCAAACAGAAATAGTGCATTGTCTAATGAATGTTTATCAATGAGTCTATTATAATAAAATAGTTGTATCTTATCAGAGGGCAAAACAAATTTCAGCAACATACTACAAATCATAAAAATAAAATAAATAAATCTTTTCATCTACAAGCTGAAGAAGATGTGCTACCAGCTTTAGCATCACAAACTGGCTATTTGTCAATATTCAAGCACTCACACATGAGCTCCATCGAAATAAACACTGACAGGTGAAGGGAACGTTGATCATCAAAGTAAAGAATAGTTTAATTAAGCTTAGATTCTCCAGCTCTCAACTAAACACGTGCCTGCTCCAATTACTCAACATAAGCATATATGCTTAAACTCCATTAATATTTTAATAATAATAATAATTTGCATTACTTTACACAAACACTTAATGGTTTGTATTATACTGCAGCTGTAGAGGTATTTTAATGCATTTATTTAAACTTGTAACATCTCCTGCATCCACCACCAGCTCATGTGGCTTGTTTATTTTTTTTGTTTATTTATTTTTTTTGCATTTTTAACAATGTTGATCTAAATCTTCACTGCAGTTAAATGATTTGCTCTACTGTCTATGAGTCATCTCTCCATGTTGCATGAAAATCACCCAGGCAGTTTTTTTGCATAATCATGTTGACCAGCAGAAAGACAAACAAACATCGATGAATCCACCTTGCTGCTGGATTAACATAATAATGTCCTCTCTATGAATGAGTTTGAATACATGGTCAGTAATGACTTTAAAATGCAGAAGTTTTGTGTGTAATCTTATGTTATCACACACATTTACAGAGATATTATTAAGCAAAAACTAACAGTTTTTTTTTTTATTATTATTAAAGGCAACTACCAAATTTATTAGTAAAGACTTAAAACTGTACATAAGGAGGTAAGTTAATGTAATGATGTATTCATTTAGTTTTAATTTAATGTCTTTAAATGGTGAAATTAAAATGTTGGGAATGAAAAACTACCAGTAATCAATAAATAAATTGTAATAGACAACTAATGTATCACCATGTCAAAAGAAACCTACTCTAAACAATTTTTAAAAAATAATTAATTTTCTCTTTTGGAGCAGGACAAAAACACACAAGACCTAGAACTTTAAATTAAATCATTTGGGTCAATAAACTGCATATGTGTGGGTGTGTGTGAGAGAGAGCAGCAGCACAGTGATCCATCACCAGTGGAAAGGCTGTGAAGTAGGAGGATGTCAAGCTAACCAGAAGTGCATGTTGATGGCAGGTGTGTATCAGGAGTGAAGTGTGGCACTCCACCGCTGTGAGTGGTCCATGATGTGTAGTATGGGCTCTAAAAAGCATGTTTTATGGATGCGCTGTACACTACATGTTGAAAAAAAAGGGAGCACGCATCAGTGACGTTTCCATGGATCTGGTTTGAGAGATGGATGCTGTCACTCTTTATGTGCTTCCAGTGGCCAGTGGCAGTTAATTAGTCCCACTTTGAGTAAAAATGTCTGGTAATGATCAGCGGTGGGGAAAAAAAACTACAATCTTTTTTTTCTCTCTTCTTCTTTCACAGAGAGACTATTAAAATACAGCTGGGGTCAAAAAAGAGCTTTGACAGATTGTTTGCTTGTGAGAGTGTGTGTGCAGCAGTTGAAATGAAATCTAAAGGTCAGTTTGGCTCACATCAAACACACACAGTACAAAGACAGTTATATTAAGCTACAGGTCAGTTTAGCCTACCAAAATCCACATGTTTGGATATTATTGAGGCTTCCTCGTGTGAATAATTCCATCCACGAAATGCAGCCCTCCATATTTACATATTTATTTTTTTTATTGGCTGTATCTGGTAAACACAATCAGCCTTTAAACATCCACACACAAACACAAGATAGACAAAAGCAGATCCGATTCTTGCACCAGCATTAACCCACATGCCGATGGAAACCCCCCCGCGTGCTGCGTTCAATTGGGCAGTAAATTATCACTCGCGCTATGAGCCGCTGCGCTCAGGAACGTGGAAGCATCCCTGTAATTGCTCATAAACACAAACTTACCCGCTGCGATTCGAGATGCGCCGAGACAGCCGAGGACGAGCAGGAAAATTCTCTCCATATTTCTAACGCTCGGACGACGTGCGGTCCCATTTACTCAGGCCGGGAGGGGGGCGAAGCTGCGTTAACCACCGAACCGGTGTGCCGTGTTGTCTGCTCGGCATTCACGTCAGTTCATGCGTATCGTCTCAATTGGAAAAGAAATGGAGGGGGAAGAAACGTCGGTTCTTCAGCGGCTTTTCAGCAACACCTCTGCTCATGCAACAGCGTCGAGTGCCTCCGGACCATCCGGCAGCGAGCGAGCATCATCAGCATCATCGTGGTCTCGAGTCCTGCGCCGTTCACATGCGTCGTCGGTGCTTCAGAAAACCCTCCCCGATCTGCTGCTGGTGCTGATGCTGCTGGTGGTGCTCAGCTCCGCTCGGCTGGTGCAGACGGAGTGAAACGTGTTGGCTTTGTTTGTGAGCGCTTGTTACCGCCTAACACGGGCTCCTGAAGGTTTAAAACTCACAGAAACCAGGCTGCAACAAAATAAAAGTCACTAAATGTAGAAGATGAACGTCTATTTAAACTTGAAGGATTTGCTTTCCAGATATTTTCCTCGAATTTTCTTAATGCCAGATTTCATATAAGGTCAGCCATCAAACAACGCAGACTTCCTTACAGAAGCACAACCTGATCAAGAATAAACTTGCCACCATAAGTCTTTTCAGTCTTCTGATTTTACTTGCCCACTTGGTGAGCCGACGCTCAGAATCCCCGCTGCCCACTCATTGATTAAATATGCATGTACTGTCCCACGCAAACGGTCTCCGTACAGAGAGCGTCTGTGGATCCACTTTTAACGACTATCTCTTCTTCCAAAACAAACACGTGTCTCTCGACTTAACCATCGAGTTGAAATCGTCCCCCTCCCTTCATCTCCTTCACCTATTAAGCTCACATGTGTTTCAGAAGCACCGAGAACGCGCGATGAAGCGGGTGTAGAAGTGGGGAAAAGTCTGCCTACCTGGCGGGTTCCCTGCCGCGCGCTGTGTCTTTGAAGCTCTCCGAAATTTTTGTGAGAGTGTGTGTGTGTGTGTCCCGAGTTAGGAGGCAAGGCACTGTCCCAAAGCTACGTTCCCTAGAAATGTTTTCTCCACCCCGCTGTGCACCTCCAGTCATAGCGCGCTGCCTCTGACGCGCTTCAGGGCAACACTGTAGGTGGTGGTGAAGGGGTTATAGTGTTATTTTTATTTTTTATTTTTGCCATGCTTCACCCCTCTGTACTACTGATCTAAGTGTGCGTGCCATACTAAGAAACTTAAATGATATACATTTACTTGTTTTAATCAGGGAACATAAATGTTATCCAAGCAGCTCCATCTGCTCAGCTGTCAACATGCTCTCACTACTTAAAGGGCAAATTCACATATTTCCTCAAACTTTGACCTTGTGTTGACTCTGGGTGCAGCTTGATCTGACATGTTTATCTGATCTCACACTTGTAGGCCAACAAATATCCTCACATCATATCATGTCCTGTCATTCACGCCATGGGAAAAATACTAGCAAACGGAAATGGATGCAATGTTTGGATCAAAAGGACAGCAGGCAACAGAAGGAAACAGCAGCAGCAGCATAGTTTGGAGCACATATTGCATCAGCTACAGTAGGAACAGTTCTTTTGTTTACTGCCAAAGGATGTGTCTGTTTTCAAAGGGCGCTCTTCATCCAGTGTTGTTCAATAACTGAGAGAAACAGATAAGAAGCAGGTGGTGAACACAAAGGAGTATTTTGCATCTTACAAATACGATCTTTTTCTCAAGAGTCCCATGGTACGCCAACCTGGAATTCAATGCTACTGTTGTTGTGAATTATCTAATTTCTTTATATGCTGTTGGGATAATGATGGAATATGTGCAGTGATGTTCTTAACAAATAAATGCAGTATGAGACAAACAACAGTTTTAATAAGTTTGAAATTTACTGTTTGGTAAGACCCTTTAACACAGTCTGACCAGCGGGTGGTCAAAGTAGCTGGTAGGATCACTGGGTGTAGCTTCCCATCCATTAAAGACATCTATATCAGTCGCTGCAGGAGCAGGGCCTCTGATATTATGAAGGACCCTACCCACCCTTCATTTGAACTTCTTGCTCCTCTACAACATCAGGGCCAGAACCTCTCGAGTGAGGTCCAGCTCTTCCCTGAGGCTGTTTGATTCATGAACAGTGCACACAGACTCCTGTTCGCTATAACTGCTCTTATCTATTTTCATCCACTTTTTTTTTAATCCCTTTATTCATGTTCTTTTGCCTCGAGAAACAATTTTGTTCTTCATGTCTGATGTTAGAAAGACAAAGTTGAACCTTGAAGATTTTCCCCCACTGCTTTAATAAAGTTGAGGTCCAGATTGAGGAGAGGATTTAGAAGACCTGTTGTCTGTGAGTTTCAGTCCAAATATTGTGTCATTTGGCTCATCTCATCCCCTTCCTTAAACATGGCTTCTTGACAGCCACCCTTCCATGGAGTGGATTTGATTTTAACATCAGTAGGGTAAATAAAATTGGTCCATATAGTCCCCAGGAAGACACGTGTTTTCTTGCACTTAATGGTAGATTTATTATTTCATGTTATTTTCCCCTTCTTTTCCACCACAACCTTCAAATGACTTGCTTTAGCTTCTGCAGCACAGTTTTCTTATGTTTATAAGGAACTGGCTCTGGTTTGGAAACAATCATGATTTAGGTATAAATCAGTTTCTATTGCAGTGTGAAGCATTTTGATAATCAATTTATTAGCTAAATCAAGCAAGAAGAAAATAACTTTTACACAGCAATTCCCATTGTAATAAAATCTAAATCCAATGTTCACCTACTTGTTTTCAAGTGGCCTGTAGGAAAGCTTGAAGGTCATGTGATGTCATTATCTCTGGTTTTTGGTGTACCTGTATTTCAAACCTAGATGTTATATTTCTGTTTGATTGGCAGTGGTTTTGCTTTTCTAGTTTTGTGATTGTGATTGTCTACCTCACACTGATTTTGAATTCTTCTAATTGCACTGCTGCTCTGTTCACACCACTCACCTGTTTTTGATTTTTTTTTAAGTTTCAACCCTTCATCCTCAACCATAGAGAAGGGTTGGCCATCTTTAAAAATCATGTCCAAAAGGCCTCATGCAGCTTTCTGGACACTGTATGGGAGAAAAGTTTGTGTATATGTTGGGCACACTTTTTGCTTACTGTCAAGATTTCCAGTACTGGCACACAGAGGCAGTCCTTCTTTGGCCTTTCTAAACTGATCACTTGATGGATTCTTTAGCATTTTAATGTCACTTGACTCGAGAATCAAAACATTACCGTCCCCAACAGGTCAGCTTGGCGTCAAGATGACGTTATGTAAATTAATGCGTCTGGATGTGCAGATTTGTTTTTAAGTCTCATAACGTACACAGCTCTAATATGACACCACAGGCATATAATTGGAACTCTGAGTGAAATACAATTTATTTGGAAGCATTTTGTGGTGTGATTGACTTTAATTAGCCCACAGCAATGAGATCCAGAGGTGTAACAAAGAATTAGAGACCTCTCCCCGGCCAGTTCTTCCAGTTCATCCCAGAATCCAAGAATATTCCCGGGCCAATTGAGAGACGTAGGCTGTACAGGGTGTCCTGTGTGTTCTCCGGGGCTTACATTGACCTTCTAGTGGGACATGACCAGAACACCACATCAGGGCGGCACCCAGATTTTCGAACCACCTCACAAAGCTCCTGTTAATGCAGAGGAGCATTGGCTTTACTCTGAGCCTCTTCCCGATGACCAAGCTTTTCACCTTAACTCTAATGTAAAATCCAGACACTCAGTGAAGGAAACACATTTCTGCCACTTGTATCTGTAATCTCGTTCCTTCAGTCACTCCCCACAGCTCATGACCATAGGACCAGTAACTGAGAGCTCTGCCTTTCGGCTCAGCTCCTTCTTCACCACGACAGTAGCAGAGCCTGTTTCATTGCAGTTGCCACACCGATCCGCCTGTCGGTCTCCCGTTTCATTTTTCTCACACTTCTGAAGAAGAAGAGAGAGTGCTCCACTCTTTTTCTGGCTGAAGAGGTCTTGGATTTGAAGGTGTTGATCATCATCCCACTTGCCTCATACTCGGCCATGAACAGCTCCAGTGAGAGTTGAAGATTATAGCAGTGAAGCAAACTGGACCACATCAGAGACCCAATCTTGACTCCACCAAACTGGACCCTCTCAAAGCCGTGGCTGCACCTAAAAATTCTGTGTATTAAAATAATGACCAGAATCTGTGAGAAGAGACAGACATGATGCAGTCTCTCATCAGAAATGGATCTGACTTCCGGCCATGTGGATTGAGCTCTGACATCCGTTGTACAGGGACCCAACAATCCTTCTTAGAAGGTCCAGTATTGCGTACTCCTAAAGAACGTCCCACCAGACTCCCCTTGGGACACAGCTAAATGCCTTCTTCAAGTTCCCAAAGCACATATGGACTGGTTGGGTGAACTCCCGAAAACCCCCCAGGACATTGCTGAATGTGTGGAGCTGGTCCACTGATCCACGACCAGGACAAAAACCACACTGCTCCTCCTGAATCCAGGGAATCCTGAATCTGAAGGACCATCCTCTCCAGGAACCTTGAATAGACCTTACCAGGGAGGTTGAGGAGCGCGATCCCCCTGTAGTTGAAATACACCCCCCTTTTAATAAATCCATTTTTACAAATACCAGGATAACTCATGTCTTTTCCATTTCACCTTCACCTGCTTATCATGTGATACTGGGAGTTACACATTTTGCTCTTTTCCATAAAAGAATTCTCAGAGAAATGCAAATGAAAGCCCACAAATATGATCTCCTGACTCAATAGTACAGAAAATATGGTGCAGAATGGAGCAGCACATGCAACTTAAGCAAACGTACTTAATGAATTTGAAGCCTAGGCAGCACAAAGACAGCCCACTGAAATGTCAACAGTTTCCACACTTGGGGGCGGGAGGTCGTTATCAGAGATGCGTCTCTCAAAGTCCTGGACCAACAGAATGTTAATGGTCTTTAAATTCAGCACTCAGCAAACACATAAAGGACTCAACCCAAGTGAGTAATTTGCTCCGTGAAATTGGCCTCTCTGATACTTTACATTCTTTGCCATTAAACGCAGATCAAGCAGAAAATCAGCAATAAATCTGATCTCTTTATGGACGTTCCTGTTCTGAGCTCCACCTTAGTGGAGCAAGGCGCCTTTTATCTGACTGTGTGAGTGTGATGGTGTTTGTGCTTAGTAAGGGAGAGGGATTTGTACATTTTCTGTAATCAAAGTGGGGAGCAGGGGGCTATGAAGTGGAACATTAATGTAAAGTTATTGAGGTCACGCTCAGCTTTTAAAACTCTGAGGTGTCCCATGTGTTTACACTGATTTGAAGACTAACTGTGCAGCTTAGTGCTGTCTGTCAGCTGAAAGAAAGACCCTGGTCCCATCAGACAAGTTATTGATAGTTGAAAGGCACAAGGAAGAGGTTTGGAGATGTGTTTGTGGTCTTTAGATGCTTCCAACTGTCTATGTTCAAGCTTTTATCAGACTTGACTTTGAAGGCTTTGACTTTCTTCTGTGAAATTGAAGGGAAATAATTTGGTAGAAGCTTGGTTATGTTATATATGTTTGGAAAGGTCATTTTGGATTATTTAATGTAGATCGATTTATTGATTTTAAGAAAATGTACATTTTACCCATTTGAAGTACAATAACATTTTGAAAATAGAAAGTGTATTTATATGGAGGACCACAATTTAATAAATAAATCTGTTCAGAAAAGTAGAATTAAATTTAGAAATGGATAACTTGATCTGTTTGGAATTTTATGTTTTTAATTTATTTATTCACAGCAAGAAGGTTGCTGGTTTGAGCCTCGGTTGGGGGGACGTTTGAACTTGGGGACAGTGGCCTTTCTGTGTGGAGTTTGCATGTTCTCCCCAGGTACACTTCCTCCCACCATCCAAAGACATGCATGTTAGGTTAATTGGTCACTCTAAATTCTCCCTAGGAGTGAGTGTGTGTAAGCGGTTGTTTGTCCCTATCTGTGTTGGCCCTATGATGGACTGGTGACCTATCCAGGATGTACCCTGCCTATCCCAGTTAAAATCCCGGGACAGGCTCCAGCTTACCTGCAACCTGTAATGGACTAAGTGGTACAGATGATGAATGAATGACTGATTTATTGCTGTATCTAATGTATTTTTGTATTATACATGACTGGTCTTTGCAAGTGACCAATGCTACTTTAGAACTAGGAAGTACCCATCTTATTATTATACAGCAAATAAATAAATAAATAAATAAATACTTGTAGACAAATGATCAATACAGACATAAATAGACATATAGATAAATGAATAAATAACAATATGGATTTCTTTATTTTCTTTATTTCTTTGATTTAAAGTCATTCTTGGTCCTCCAATGTGATGCAATCAATTCCCAGAATAAACAATAATAATGTAACCTCTATGTCTTAAGTAATTGTTGTCTCAAACACAAAAACGGAAGCATTTTTAGATTTTAAATAGTTTACATATTACTATTTGAGCCCCTTAGAGCTGAACAGATGAAGATAAGTATTGTTGGAAAGACTTGCCATCAAAACTTGGAATGATATCAGGCGATTCCAAGCAGAGCTGAGAAAAATGACAAACGACTAAAGCATTGTGGATTTTTCCCTGTCAGCAAGCAATCTTAATTCTGAGCCTCGATTATTGTCTACGTGTTTAGTTGATACTAAATATATAACGTGCGTCTTGCAGGCTGGGAGCATTTTTGCATGGTTGTCTGAGACAATTCATAAATTTTGCCATGCATTTAATTTAGAATTGCTGAGGCATGAAGCCCAGTCATTATCACATAGGCTCACAAAGTGGGAGCTCCATCTGACCAAGCAATACAGCCACAGCGGATTATAGAAAAGTCGGAGCTCCTAAACAGTTGCTACCTGGTTCGGCATTTCTTTTCTTAAACACAGAATAAATCAGCAAGTTGCACACCTCACCATGAATATTTCACACACATCAGTATTTCCTGACGTGACATTGGAGCTTACTGCAACTTTTCTTCGTTTCAAAAGGATTTTGGATTATGAGCTCTGGTCGGTTGCTCAGAGGTGAGAACCAGGACAGAGAGAGGATTTTTTCCCCTCTTTTTCTTATTTTTGGGATTGAAATGGCCTGGAAGCACAGTTGGAGGGCGATGAGGAACAGCAGCCTTTGTTCCTGCCTTAGCCTGATAGGATTGAGACTCTGGCTCAGAGAGTGGAGTCTGAACAAATACTGAGCTGTGACCGCATAGGGTGGTGCAAATAAACATGAGAGGGGGGAGAGAAAAATTCAAATTCATACATGAAGTAAGTTCAAAAACTTGCCCATGTTTTCTCCCAGCCTTAAACTTTGATTGGCACTCACTGTTGACTCATTAGGAGGCTTGAATCCATTGGTTCTGCTGAAATGTGGAGCAACTGTAGCTGTAGATGATTGAGTTCCTTCCCATAATCCCATTACAGAGCAGCAGATTCAGAGTTCATTTGCAGCTTGCTCGCCAGACATGCTCGCCATCTGAAAATGGGGCAAATCTGAATTGGCAGCAGCTCGCTGGCTAAAAGCTTCTTGCAGCAGAACATGGAAGAAAGCTTTTAAACAGACCAAAAATTAAAGAAAATGAATTGAAGTAAAGCAGCCTCAACTAACAGGCTAAATAAACTTAGCACAAAAAGTAAGGAAATTTGTGTTCGGTTGATTATTTTTCCTCTTTAATAATACCTGTTGATGTTGTATTATACATTGTTGGAAAGCCTGATTAGTCCCTTCAGAGCAAGAATAATTTGTGAGGATAATGCGTCTGTGAAATGAGCAGCACAGCTAAACGTGTGGGCAGTGCCCCCTGTCATGATCCTGGCTCAATGGGGCAGAGCATTGTCAGGTCCCAGATCCTGGAGATATGGGATCGCCACTGGCTCCAGAATCTCATTCCAGTATATCTGTCTGTCAGTTAGGAACCCATCAGGTGCCAGTCATATATCTGTGAATGGCACACACCTGGCAGCAGCACTTGGATCTAAAAACAACTGTAAATACCAGCAGGATAATATTGCAGGGGATTTTGACACATTTAATAGTGTTGCTCAAGTTATATCTCGCTGTGAAGGTGATCAATCAGGTTTTCCAATAAAATGTGATACATTGCATGTTATTAAAGGTAGAAATAATCAACCAAACACAACTTTTTATGCAAAGTTAAACTTGAAAAAAACATTTTATGGAGACAGTGAAGACAAACTCTAGATTCATCATTCCATAAGACGTGTTTCCACTGATGTTCAGCCTAGTTCTTGCATCATTCGGCATACCTCTGCCTTTTCTCTCTCTTTTTTTTCTTGAAGAATGTCTTCTTGACAGCCACCCATCCATAGAGACAATGTCTGATGGGGCCTCAGCCAACAAAGCACTCTATGGTGAAATTTTCCAAGTTTTCAGCTAATAGCTCTTTGGGTATCACCTTATTGGTTTGGAAATACTATTTCATGTCTGCCTAAATCAGAGCAAATGATTGACATTTGTGACAAGCTGCAATAACAACGTGCCCCAGGGTACAAATCAAAATTTGTTATTTGCTAAGTTGTCTGTGTATCAACCCAACACTGGTTCAGCCTTCAATGAACAATAATTACAATACCAGTCAAAGGTTTGGACACACTTTTCAATGGATTTAATGGGAAAGTGTGTCCAAATTTTTGACTGATATTGTGGGTGCATTTTTTATGCTTTTATAATTCATAAGTTTGTATTAAGAGGCTCATAAAACCAACAAAAAACCACATTCTTCTGAAAATGGGAAAATACACAGACTGGACTGAAAATGTAAAAAAAAAAAAGAAACAGACAAAAAAAAAAAAAAAAAAAAAAACTTTGAAAGACTTCCAGAAACCCTGGAGAACTATAGCTCAGAGCAGCTTTAAGACTACCAAGTCAAAAATGAAAAAATCATGGTTAACATTTTTGCATAGTACTGTATAACTTTGTGAATCATTCAAGGATTGAAACAAACAATTAACAGTGTGTTTTATTTACCGCAACATGTTGGTAGTTGTTGTGGCATCCACATCGATGCCATAACCCAGTGAAAACATCTCTCGGTGCATCACACTGCCTCACAGCTGTCCACATGATGTAAAAGAAGACCATTCATTCTCCTTTCACCTCTCCAGAGTTCAATTTCAGGAATGAAGTGAGCTACCTTGGGTGCTCTGTAATCATAGAAAAAAAAGTCCTCATTAATAATTTCCCCCAATTTGCTAAAGTTGCTGAGGTCTGTGCTTGCCATTTTTTCCCTGCTTCCACCACATCAATTTTAAGAACTGTTTACTTGTTGCCAGATATATCCCAGCACTTGACAGTTTCTATTGTGATGGGATAATCAATGTTGTTCACTTTGCCTGTCAGTGTTTTTAATGGTACATGCTGATTGATGCTCGTTAGCTGTAATTTGACAGTGACTATGTTTCTGCCAGAGCTGTTATATACTGTACGTACGCTCATGATGGCTAAAAGTGTGCCTGCACTTAGTTTATATACTGTGGTTTTATAAACGTAAATGTGTGCCTTCCTGCACTACCTGCTGGATGAGCAAGGTGAAGGTCAGAAGGCTGTAAATAACTGAAAGCAGGAGGAAAACTGACTCCTTTCTGAAGCAAGAGGAGTATATCCATCTCTCTCTGGCAGAGATAAAAGAAGTCAGGACAGGGATGCAGTTATAGCCATCTGCTGTTTCCTCCCCTCTCTCTGTCTTTGGCTGAATGTAAGACTCATTAAACTCAGTCCTTTCTCCTGACCACAAGAAAAACTTATCTCCCTGCCTTTTGTTTAGATTTGGCCCTCTATCGTCTTTTCTTTCTTTCATCATCTTATAATTTTACCATTCCTTTCAGCTATTCTTTTCAGTCTATCTTCCCATTTTAGTTCAGTAACCTTGTGTGTGCTTTTTAAATTTTTGTTAATGGTTTTCTGATGCCATCTTGCAGTCTTTATGAAATAGTGGGATTTGGGTTTTGGTGAGGGCTGCTTTGTGTGGAGGAAAAAGGAAAAAAAAAAAGAAAAAAAAGTAATTAAAATAATTTCTATATTAATTGATTTGTATTTTTGTTTTTGTTATTTCTAGATTGACATAATTTTACTCCCCCTAATTCAAGTATTTGTTTTACATTAGTTCACATATTCACACATTTATATTCATACATTATGAATAACATAAACATATTCATCTGTACAACTACATTTATTATTTATACAAGTTTTTTCACATTCATTTTCTGAAATAGTAAAATGTCTGTTTAAACATCTGATATGTTGTTTAGGTTCTATTGAAAATAAAATATGGGTTCATGAGATTTGTAAATCATTGAATTATTATTATTATTATTATTATTATTATTATTATTATTATTATTATTATTATTATTATTATTATTATTATTATTATTATTTTCTTTTTGGCTCTCACAGGAGACCAAACTTGCTTTGGCATTTCTAAACTGGTTAAAATCTTTTTTTCCATACAGCAAAGAAATACAGAAATAAATATCTTTTGAAATACATAAAAAGAAAAAAGAAATAGATGAATGTAGAAATAGGTTTAATGTAAAAAAAGACCAATTTTGTAATTTCTGTATTTATTTATATTTCTGAATAGATTTATTCTTTTTTTGTTATTATATTGCATCCAGAAATCATCCATTTTACATTACTGATCAACACTAAATTAAACTATGTAAAGAGAAATCCACTCGGTTCAGTGCTGCATCAATACTTCTGTATTATTAAACCCTACAGGTACAAGTGGAGAGTTCAGCTGTATGTTGAAATGAGTGTTACTGGTTTGATTTTGTGGAATAGATTCAGTGGAGTGGGAACATCTCTCCTCTTGAAGAAGTTAGTTTAATTGGCCACATTTTGCATCAACGAGCACAACAGCCGTGTGTCTCTAAGAGGCCTCATTGGAATAAGATTGTCTGACTCTGCTGCACTACCTATTCATCAGGAATATTACCATTACTTAAATGTGGAAGACTTAACATCAACTTTGTGAAGTGCAGGAATAGATCTGCTTGCAGGGTATTAAAGAGAAAATATAATAAGCTTTAGCTCTTCTGTAAGAAAGTAGATCTGCTCTGAGCTCTTTATTGATTTAACTGCACCTTAGCCCAGATGAAGTAATGTTAACACAGCCTCTTGGTCCTATTCATTTTCCTTTTTTAAATAATTTTTTTTTTTTTTTTTTTTTTCATTTTTAACAGCAGTTATTAACAAAACTTTGCATTGCTCACAAAATGAAATTACACAAGCTCCATTAAATGATCTTCTGAAGATAAGACAAAAATAGAGCAGCTTAGGTAATTTTCTGTGGGAGTCCTGAACTCTCTGATTCATAAAACCTCTTTGGTTCTGGGCTACTTAGTTGGCAAAAAAATGTTCTGTGTATGCCAAAAGCTGTTGATGATCTAACACCCAAACAAAAACTGGCATTTGCAAATTCCTCCCCAAAGTCTTCATCAAAGCTGAGTGGAAATCCACCTCTTCAAAAAGCTCAGTGAGCAGATCAGCTGCGATCAAACAGCAGGGATTGATTGAGAGAAACCCCCTAAGCTGCTTCTGCATCTGGTTTCTGCCACTCTGACTTTTGATGTGCAATGTCACCAAAGATCCAGCGCTCCAAGAAAGCACTCAGGAAATCGACGGCTGATGCAAAGGAGGGGGATAAAAAAAAAAAAAAAAAAAATAGGCTGACATCATCTTCTCCTGTTTAATGAAAATTCATGAAGCAGCATCAGCAGGAGGAGCAACGAAGGTGGAGGTTGTGTCTGCGTTGTTGGGCGTTGTGAAGAATCTAGCAGGCAGACAGAGGCGCTTTTGCTTTTACTGAGATGTGAGTGTATTTGTGTGTAATTTAAAGTGTACACAAAAAGGAAAATGGCATGAGGAAAGTGCACATTTCAGCAAAGAGGTTATTGTGTCCTGCTTGGCACCGATGGAGCTGTCACATCTACTGTTATCACCGATTCTCCCTCCCAGATGCACACACACTATTGTTTTCATTAATGACACTATATTGAAGTATTACAATTTTAAGCTTTACAATTCAGATTATTCTGAGTGTCTTCAGCACTGTCTCCTTGTAACATATAGCTAACGATTCAAATGTGGAAAATCACATCTTTAACTATCACATTTATGAGTTAATTGTACTTAAATGGAGATCTTGTAAGCCATGCTAAACGGATACGCGTGAGACCAAATATCTCAGGATATGTGTCAAGACTATGTTATTTGCATACAAAATACTCTATACAACACAATAAGAACTATGCTAGAAAGACCCTTTGAATTTATTTTAATGAGTATTATTCTGAAAATACTGTGAAAATTAACAGCAAATTTGATGAATCACTGGAATATCTGCCTGCGTTTTATTTAAATTCTTCTGACATCCATGATCACATCTCCAACACATGCACAAAGCTGCGTCCACACCAACATGAATTCTCTTTATGGTAAAATTTGGAAGCATATAAATGTTTGAGAAACAATTCAGAAATAATCTGTCTACAGGGACTAACAATACAAGTACAAATGGGAATTAAAGGGTTGTGTAGCTGCAGAAAAGCAGCCTGAAAGTAGTGTCACGTATTTTGAGGTTGACTGGAAGTGTCTCATGGGTGTGAGGAGATTATTGTATAAGTTACCTGTAGGAGTGTGGTTGTATCATTACTGTTCACAGGTACAACCACAGTCCAACAGGAGTATAACAAGCTATACAACCAGCCCTTTAAATCCATGTTACATAGTTCACTATGAATAGAGATTTTTTTTCTGAATTGTTGCTTAAACATTCATTTGAACAGTTTTGCTTTAAAACTCTGCTATAAAGTGAATCTATATAAGTGTGAGTGGATTATTTCCACACTTTACGTTGAGTGTCTATGTGAAAAGCTTTAAATGCATTAATGGTTATGAGACACGATCTGACCTGCTCTTCATTTGCATGACGTTGAGATCCAGGCTCCATGACTTCTGACAAAACATTTAAACTAAAATGAAAACACATTTAACGTCTTCTTGCTCTATTTATTATTTTTTTCTTAACATCTTATTTTAATCAGTGAGAAAGGTGGGGAGTTTATTTATTAATTGGTTGAAAGGCCAATTTCTGAAAACGATGTTCATCCGAACAGCTGCAGACTGTCGGATTTCCATCTCAAGGAGAACACTGTTATCGATTGTGCCAAAAAGGGGCATTTGATTTCTTGGTGGAGCATAAAATAAGTTTTAAAAATTATTTAATTGCTGCATTTTCCTTACTTTGTTCCCTGTTTCAGTTCCTTTTTTTCCCACTAAGTGAAAATAATTGGGATGAACTGGTACTTAGTTAAAGGTTAGAATGAATATATGTGGTTGTAAAATACATGGTTAGCCATAAACATGCAGGTTTTTGTAACATAACATTTTTTTTATATTATTAATTCTCATCATTGCACATAAAGGCTGGCGGCAGAAAACAACAGTTTAGAGAAACACTACTGTCTCACAAATTACAGCTTACAGAATGTGAAGCAAACCTAAACTGTCATGTCTTGAGTAGTGTCTTATTGACAAAGTCTGCATAAAAATGTGGGGGCAGTTGGACGGGGTTAAGTGGGGACTAATGCAAGATTCTGAATTTTATTTTATTACTTTAGTTCTGTTTTTTGTTTCTGCTACACTCTTTTTCATTCACTCATTGCTTTGGTTCATGCAAAGCATATGATGTTTTGCGTTTGATGCTTTGGGTATGAAACTGTTTGCATCATGATGCTACACTCTGCCTTTATATAACTATGCAGTGTCTAACTTGGATGTATAACAATAGTTTAGAGCTGCATGATATTAAGAAAAAATACAATATATGATATCTTTGCTGTATATTTCAGTGATAGTATGACTTATGATAAACATTCATTCATTCATTGTCTATACCACTTATTCTAATTCAGGCTTGTGGGCAAGCTGAAGTTTATTCCAGCAATTAGCAGGCATGAGGCAGGGTACACCCTGGACAGGTCGCCAGTCTATCGCAGGGCCCTAAACAAGTAAATCAGGGGAATTAATCAGGCTTCAGTTCCACTTTTGCATCTAGTTGTAGAGTATGCACCCAAGCAGAGCTTGATATACCCGTGCTTGCTGTTTCAAGTCTAAATTTTTGTGATTTTGCAGTTGTCTCTTAAATATTGATAATGTGCATGTTCATATTGCAATAATGATCAACTTCACATATTTTAAACAGCTCTACATTAATTTTAATGTTTTCTACAAAAATGGTTGTGCTTGCACCATTTTCCTGAACTTTTGTCATATTACTTAGTCTTCACATTCAGTGGCCTTCAGTTAGTAAACTGCTTAAACCCTTTCCCTTCCCTTACTGATCAAACAGTAAACTTTGAGTAAAATTTATGATGTCCGCTTGCACACCCACAAATGCATGCACAAAACACGTGGCACATATTAGAAGCTGACAATTAGCAGAGGAAACCATGGGCACTCACACCAAAAGAATAATACATGCATATTATAGCAACAGGAGAATAATAGAATCCTGTGCTTCACTATGTGCAGGCTTGAGCTGTTGAGGGCTGACTCACTGGCTTCAGGAATGCAATTACTGATGCACCACAGCTTTCATTTGCCTCCTTAAACAGCTGCTTGGTTGCTGTATTGTATTATGTGTTTCATTTTAATATCATGCTTTGTCTTCAATCAGATCTGATGTGCAGATCACCCAACACCCACTGCTCGGTGAACGTAGAAGCTAAAAGGAGGTAACTGCAGTTTTGGTTTGTCTGGCACCTTTTACCCTCAATCTAATCTTTTTCATGTCAGGCATTCACACGTAAATGGCCTGTTTTACTTCCACACACAGAGTCACACACAGGTGATATGTCTTGTACTGGCATTAGCCAGCTTGTCTGAGGAGACTGATCACAGAAACTTGTGTAAAAGATTTAATATCAGCGGCATTCATCCAATTTGAACTGATTCCTCTCCTCATTCTTGCCATTTGAATAGACTGAAAATTTATATCCTTTGCTTCACACACATATTGTACAAACCAAAAACTCAATTTGTACCAAGAAAGAGCTGGAGAAGCAGACTGTAACCATCCGTTTGCCATTTCTCTCTGTGTTGCAGCTGTGGCAGGTCAGTAAATTGAGTGCATGCAACATCCCACCACATCCCACCTCACTGTGGCAGCCGCCTCCCCATCATCCTCTTGGCTTGTCACTCAGTGCCGCTCTCAATTAAAATGGACCACCGAGCACCAGTTTGGCTGAGACTGAATTCCCAAGCTGAGACACATGTATTGTTTTTCCCTTGCTGCTTGGATCATACGTCTTTGTGTTTTTCTGCAACTGTCACATGGGATCAGCAAATATAACTTACGCTTCTTAGTGACACTGAGGTTTTCACGGCTGTCTGACAGAGGAATAGTATGGATCTCGTGTTGGCTAAACTGGAAACAGTTTAGACAGACATGAAAAAAAATCTGATTTGTGCCAGTGGCATTGATATAATGATTTTGAGCCTGTGTAAAATGAAGCGAACAGCTGATCAGAGCCGAGCTGAATCAAGAATGAAGCTTGTGTCTGATGACATATTTTGGCTTCCTTTGCAGGAACTAGGCATGATTTGTCTCATGATATTATATTTCATGTCTTTCATCCTTTTTCTGCTACTCTCATTTAATACTGACCAACATCCATGTGCATGAGTGTGTGTGAGTATGTGCGTGTGTGTATAAAGGAGAGGGTAAAACATTTTGGTATTTAGAGAAGCCAGCCCACTGGGGAGCTGTAGCAGGCAAACCAGCATTGCTTCTGAAGAACAACTTCCCTACAGACTCACCTTTAGTCCAACTCCTGATGTAACAGGTCACTTCCACACACCTACACTCTTTTAGAGTCTCGTTCATCTTTCATTGAACTTGTATTGGTTGCAGCTGTGCGGTAGCACCAGTTATAGTAGCTTGAGCTATAAATATGGAATAATTTTGGTAACAGACTCTGATAGTGATGCTTATTTTATATAAGAGCATTTAATAAAAGCATACCTTGAAATTAGCTGATCTTGATTTTAGGCTTAAAAATTTATGACATCCTTTTTGATGTTCGGCTGTGGCTGTATACAAGGTTGACACATTTAATAAACTACATTTTAGTGATATGTCTACATGAAAACTGTCCCCATAAGATCCATTTGTTTGTGCAGGCTAAAATAGCTTATAATTGCATTTAAAAAAACATGCAAACTCAAGAGGTTATGAGAGGAACTGTAAATATTCTGTCCATGAAAGTAATGATTTAAAAAAGAATGTGGTTTAGTCTTAACCATAATTGTTTTCTAACATTTACCAGTTAAAGGTAATGGTTAAACACAACCAGGAAGTGACTAAACTGTTTTGGTAAAACCCTTTATGAAAAGATTTGTTTTGGACCAACTGTTTTACTGGAATACTTTTTACTGGTATACATCTTCAAATCTCTTGAGTCTTAGCTTTCCAGTAGTGTATAACACACTGGACATCTGGTACCAACAGGACCAAGACATATGTTGGAGTCCACTAATCTACGCATATATTTGTACATTAGATTGGGTTACAACGCTTCACAAGTGGAGACGTTTACACTTGACTTGCACTAGTCCATTTCAGAATCCTAAGCAGCATCTTCAATCCATCGTGATACGCCACTTTGAGTTTTTGTATAGGTGGGCAGTACACAAAGGAGTACAGTATGCTTTAAAAATTGAAACCTTCACATTGAGCACAAATTTTTCATAGGTAAAATGACATTGTCTGTAAATGCCCATGTCATCAGCCAGCTCATCAGTTATAAAATGTGCCAGATATTTAACAAAAGTAAACCTTTTCAGAACAAAATCAAATAAAGAAATCAGGAAATATTAGTTTATGATCCTCCCTGTTTTTCATTATCATGATCTTATTCTTTTTTTTACATTGGGCATAATGTCACACTTTCAGCCATATTGTGAGGAGACCCTTAATAACTGTTTAAGACTAGTATTATAAGGCCTAAAAAGGACTGAATCATCTGCATACATGAGGTGGTTAAATAACTGAAGATAAGTCAAAACTGGGAAAAACCACTGACACATGTTGGTCATCAGGAATCAGCATCTCCTGACCATGAGGGCCAGAGTCCTGCAGGTTTTAGACACCCCCCTGCTGCAACACACCTGAAACATCTAAAACCTGCAGAACAGTGGCCTTCGAGGTTCAGAGATGGTGATTCTTGGTTTAGCACATGCATTATAAACACACGAATAAAAGTGCTTAGCACCAAATTTTGTGTGTCTGTAATTACATTAACTGTTTTGAATTTTTGTGTACATTCACAGACACAAGAATGGGTAATGAATTAATTAAGGGTGATATGATGCACACCATCAACCCTCAATCTTAGTGATCTTGTCAAAATTCTGGGACAACTAGTTGTTAGCTAAGCAGCTGAAAGATTTTTTTTTGGTTTCCATGGTAATGCTACAACTGGATTTTCATGAGATGTTGACATAAAACATGTTGCATGTCTGTATTTTGTTCTTATGAAATCCCTAGTATGTTAATAGACATGTTGACAGAAGCTTAAGTGGTAAACATACAAAATATGTGTTAATGCAGCACTTCATGACATAGATAAATATCACTTTGAAGATGCAACAGTGAGTCTAATTAACAGAAGTCCTCTCTTTAACTTGGCAAAAAGGAGTTCCAAGGCCAGCTACTCATATGCACGTTGCAAGTCGACGAGTTGAACTTGACATTTTATTTCTCTCTCCTACGTTTCAAGATCATTTATTCAAAACAGCATCTAAAAAATTGATAACACCTGCAACTCATGCTTTACTGTGAGGCTAAAAACAGCCACCTTCTCTGTTTCTCTGTAAACTGAAAGCATTGTTTCTATGTATCGCTTTCTTTGCCCATCACTTTGTATCCTTTTCTTTTCCCCTCATTGTCTGTGTCTCCAGGTTATTCCTATTAGACATCATTCAGCACAGGGTGGAAAAAAAAACCTGCCTGCTGTGTGCTGATACAGCCACAGCACACTGCTCCAGCCCCTCTTCTCTGATGTTGCGCCATGAACTCACACAAACACACTTGCACAAAAAAAGTCTTTATATTTAGTATGTTGTGCATTTTCAGAGGTTCAGAGAGGCAGAAAGAATAGAAGCATTACTAACTAAATTTTCTTTGCTTGGTAAGAGAACAAAAGAGCGGTGGCGTTTATGTTGACAATGGTACAAATACAGATTTTGATTGGCCAAAAAGAGGAGAGGAACACATTTAGAGAGGGATGAGGGGCTTAGACAGTGATGGATGCACACAGACGGTGGATGACAGTGAAAAATGAGAGAATAGCAATTGTTCTTGAGGTGACACATACTGATGATGACATCCACAAGCGAAGAATGCACAAAAAAGAAAGAAAGGGGTGTGTGTGAGATGAAACTTAACAGTCACTATGAAGCTTGGCCATATGTTCATGACATATGTGAAAACTGTTTCAGTTGAATCTAAAGGAAAATATTTTATGGGATATGATGAAATGCAAAATAACAAGTGCCAGGTAATTGCAGTTTGATTTACAGTCCCGAAAAGCTTGCACGGATGCTTAGAAGCTGTCAAATTCAGGCATGAGAGAAAATGTGTAACTACAAACTGCAGTGTTTTCATGGTAGATGAAAAATGTCAAATCCATTTTCCAGATGTGCTGAGCAGAGCAGCTTGATACAGATGTTTCCAGTAATAGATTGCTTGTACTGCCTTTTATGTCATTTTGATACATGCATGTGTATGTTAATGAGACCAGAATAAAGTGCTTAAAAAGGAAACTTTAACACCCTTTTCCCCAGACCTCTTTATATGTGGAAAAGGTACACTGTTTGCATGAAGTCTGCTAAAACCTTGGCGGGGGTGTTGGTATGAAGTTGGACAAAAAGAAAAATAAATATACATACATACAAAAAAAAAAAAAAAAAAAAAAACCTGGCAAAAAAGTGACCTTATCTATACTTCTGGATGGAGGCTAAAGGTTTAATTAGCCTTTACAGTTATCTGTTCAGTAAAGCAGGACTGTAGGTAATATTGGCACCAGATTGTTGATAAAAAACAGCTATATAATTCCTCAGCATTTAGTCTGATCCTCAACTCTCCCTCGGCAGTCAGTCAAAGAGTAAAATGCTAATCTAGTGACATATTCTCTTTCAAGAAATTTCAGTAAAAAGCATTAATGTTGAAAAAATAAATTTAGTGGATACTGAAATGTTTGACCTAATAAGCAACAATTTTGACCAAAACAAGACAGATTCATTCATTCATTCATTCATTCATTCATTCATTCATTCATTTATTTATTCATTCTTTCATTCATTCAACAATAATGGAGCAGATGGAACTCATACTATTATAAGATTAGGAATTATTCACAGATTATTAATTTAATTGTCAAACTGCCACATTTTGTATTTTATTTAATTGTTTATTTAAATGGGACAATGTATATTAATTAACTTACAATATTGTCGTAAAAATGCCAGATTTAACAGATTGCTAAACTGTGGGTTTGTACTGTGGGTCAAGCTATTTAATATGCTGGTGTGAAACCGTGATCGTTGCAAAACAGACATTTCCTGTCATGAATAGCGATGGACCCAAATGCAGGCAGAATCAATGCAAGTAAAAGGGTTTATTTCCAAAATGCAGGACAGAGAACCAGGAGTTAACAAAAAGATCTGACAGGGAAGAATTGAAACCATCAGGTATTTGTATACAGAGGAACTGATGGAGAACAGGTGAAGTGAATCCAAATCAAACCTGGTGAGCAAATTACCCAGGGACAGAAAACATAGCCCATGAGGGAAACTAAATACTAAAGCAAAACCAGAAACCCTAAAGCAAAATCATAACTAAAGACAAAAACAAAACTAATCACTTAAATTAAAAACTAAACACAAGAAAAGAACCAAAACATGAGTTAAAAATAAAAATTGTAATCTAAAATTTGATGGCAGCAGTACCTTTTAAAAAAGTTGGATAGAGCAACAAGAGGCTGGAAAAATACATTATGTGGTACTACAAAAAACAACAAACAAAAACAAAAGAAAACTCAAATCAAACAAACAAAAAACAGCTTGAGGAACATGATGCAACTAATTAGCAACAAGTCACAAACACAAATATAAAAAGAGCACCTTATAGAGGGAGAGTCTCACAGAAACAAACATAAGTAAGGGTTTACTTAACATTTTTTAATGTAGACTTCTGAAGACTTTTAGTATCCCATAATCTACAGCACAAATTATCTAGAAAATATTAATGTCTCAGTTAAAAACCTGCATCTGCAATCATGGGGTTTTAGAGCAACATAAGCTTCCCATCTAAATAACACCCATTTATTTTTTTTATTTTTTTTTTGAAAAGGCATTGTTAATTTCAGCAATACAATTTTAAACGACACACTGCAACAATTACAGGAGTATAGCTTTAGTGTACAAGACTACAGGTGCTGGACTGGACAGGATTGAAAACATCTGGCCCATGATAAAACACAAAATATGACAAAGAAGATTTAGGACTGTTGAGCAGCTGGAACCCTAATCAGACAAAAATGGGATGACATTCCTCTCACAAAGGTCCAACAGCTGGTTTCAGGTCTCATATGTTTACAGACTTGTTAAAAGAAGGGGGGAACGTTACATAGTGGTAAACATGGTCCTGTTCCAACTTGAATACAAGTTGCTGTTAGATGAGTCAAATGATTAAAATAGTAAATAGATTTTTTTTAACAATGATGTTTTTTTTCTTTAAGGTATAAATTACATCATTAAATATATGTACAGATGCATGTGTAGATTT
Source organism: Melanotaenia boesemani (assembly GCF_017639745.1). Classification (NCBI taxonomy): domain Eukaryota; kingdom Metazoa; phylum Chordata; class Actinopteri; order Atheriniformes; family Melanotaeniidae; genus Melanotaenia; species Melanotaenia boesemani. Next base: position 8,199,273 of record NC_055701.1, read on the forward strand.
TACATAGAATTGTGTATTTATCCTGCATACATGTGCAGATGTACTTTAAATCAATTTCCATTTTCACCTTGTAAATATTTATACTAAAACTGAAAGCCTAAAGCAGTGAAGAATAAAAAGCAAAAGGGCCACTTGAAGCCAGTTAGAAGCCCACTTTAGCACCACCTCCAACCTGCTCCACACGAGATATTTCACAGGCTGAATTATGTGACGCAGAATGTGGTATTTGGGTCCAGCAGCAGCTGTTGTGAACCCACCTGCTTCTCTCAGAAGTGTCACATGCAAACCGACCTCCTGTGAAGAGAGGGAGAGAAAATCAAACTCCATATTTGCAGATGGTTCAAGTTTTAAACTGTGACACATTTCAGATCAAGTACTGAATGGATTTTGGCTGTGGGACTTTTAATACAGCTCCAGAGTCAGAACCATACGTCACGTGTCTCTGTTAAATAAATGTCTTACAAATTAATATAAGAAGTGCTGACACAATTATCTTGGTTTGATCAGTTTGTACAAATGAATCACATCTTATTTAATGTGTCTCCACAAAGCACCCATTACCTGCTGATAGTTAACAACCTGTTTCCTACAGAAGCACATCTCTTGTCTATTAAGAGCCATAAACAACGTTCGGCACTGATATGATGTTCATCAGATGGTCGATTAATCTTACACTAAATCCAACCGACTGAGGAGAAGTAAAGACTTTGCTGGTGAAATAGTTTGCCAGGCTGTCAGCTTGTCAATGTCACTGGCAGAATATACTGTGGTGCCCTCTGACTACTGTGTGAATGATGAGGAACACAACTGCAGAGTAGAATTTGGCAGCTAAATGAAGTTAGCCCTGCGTGACCTGCAGTGCTGCTGGACACCGAGAAGAACTCAACTGTAATGGAAGCAAACCGCATCCCAGAAGAGCCACCGAGGCTTGGTGAGCTTAAAAAATGAATGAAATTGGAGACAGTTTCGATGCACTGAGCGTCTTTGTTGACTTCAAAGTATTAGAAAGTCAAACTTCAAGAGAATGGTGTTGTCATGTATCAGAGTGACTCAGAGAGTTTAATTAGGGTGTCTGTCAATACTAAAGCCTTAACCTTTGATGTCTGTTGGTCCTGTCTTTCGCCAGCTGTTTCAAAGCTGTGGTTCATTGAATTCTGGTAAAACTGAAGTTAATTTGACTTATTTTTGTCTAAAGTGTTTAATATTTGGATTAAATGGAAATTCAGATTTAAAAGGGGTGGCTATCTTAACCGCACCCCCAAAAATCAAAGAATAAATTAGGCTTTTTGACAAAATGCTGTAAAACAGGCTTGTTCAGCATAAGCCGACTGGAAAATCTTCCACGATGGAGGATAAAATGATACAGATGTACAACTCGTGTATGATAGGGATCGTTCTTTATTTGCTAACATCACGCTTGACTTGTTACACTCAATCTATGAAATGAAGTATCACATATAAACACATCATTGGTTTGTATCGTTAAGCATTTGTATAAAGCTGTGTATACAATCATGGACGAGTGGTTAAAGTCATTTGACACAGAGGGAAAAGGGTTATGGGTTGTTTGTAAACTCACAACTGATCCAGATTTTTAACATTTAGCTAAACTGACTGACTGGTCTAGGGTTGCACTCCCCCATACACTTGCTGGCCACTTTATTAGGTACCCTGCACCTTACTGTTGCACAAATGTTGCAAAAATAACACAAACAGCTAATCAGCCAATCTCATGGCTGCAACTCTCTTCATGTAAGCACGAAGACATGGTCAAGATGGCATGACGAAGTTTAAACCATGCATCAGAGGGAGGAAGAAAGGGGATTTAAGTGGCTTTGAATGTGGTATATTTGTTGGTACCAGACGGGCTGGTATTTTAGAAACGTTGCCCGGACTGAGGGCACTTGGTTGTGTTCTAATATGGCTCTCTATTGGTCAACCAGTCCAGTAAAGACTGCCAGACTGCCAGATTTTGTGTTTGTGGATTTGGCGGGTTTAGGCTCACTGTATTTGGACCATGTGTAGGGAGGAGAATTTGGTTGAGAGACAGACTTGGTTTAGATTCAGCACCCAGACACAGGCGAGTGTATCAAAACTATTTAATATGAATGAGTAACATGTTAATGATGCAGCTGGCTAAAATTATGTAATTGTTGGTGAGTTTGGCTGGCGTCTGATGCTTATGCAAAATTCTGCAATTGCACAAAACAGTAATTTTTAAAAATGAAGATCTACTAACTAAGACGATCTAAGAACTAAGCACTCATCCTTGCATCTCTGCACAAATGTGCTCTTTTCATAATCATGTGTGATGTGAATCCTAATTCCTTTGTCAGCTATGACTGGTGAGAGCTTGCAGAGCATGTGAGTTTGTGCTGTAAGTATGATAGTCCAAAAATGACTGTACATTCAGCAGAAATATGAGACACAACTGAGGTGAACCTTTGCATAAGTAGGTGAGTGAAATGGTGAAGAGGGGAGAGGTTAATGGAGGCAAACTAACTGTGTCACCTCCACCTACAAAGATGGCAGAAATGGACAGAATGGGATGTGAACACACCATTACTGCCGAGACGGCAAAGATAAGGCACAGTTGAAAACATTTAGCTGTAAAAGCACAACAGAAAAACTATTTTTAGCCTTATGTGACTACTGCTCAACCAAGCATCTTCTCTCTTTGAGATCTGGATTTGCTTGAGGCTGATCTTCTCAGTCCCTGACTGGCCTGTTGTCATGCTGCCATCTGCTTCCTACCTCCTAATGAAGCACGTCTGTCTCTGGGATTCTGTTCTGGGAGATGTCCCTTCCAAACCGCGGCTTAATCAGCATCCAAAAGCTTCAGCTTCTCTTGCAGCATCTAGATATGGCTGGCCCCAATTGGTCATTTCATCAACACCTGCTGCCTGATGAACAAAAGGATGGGAGGCAAGTGAGCTCAGAGAAAAGAGCTATGAGCGTAGGACCTTTAAATGAATAAAGAAACTCTTTCAATGATGAAAGTGGATCTTTTGTTCCATATTGGGCACACTCAGAGGACAGGACTTGGCGGTCGAGGTGATCTGACCACTTTAACATTCAGCTATGTGATAAATGGTGAAGCAGTGAATTATTCCTGCCTTTTCTTCTCAACTGCCAGCACTGTATTAAGCTCTCATTTTAAGTGATTGGTTCCTTTGTGGTTGGAGGCCCATGCACTGCGTCTGCAATATCTCATTCTGAATATGTAAAATATATATTTATTTGCAGAAGCAGCTCTTTCTTTGCTCTACATCAGCTTGGAAAGTCACACACACACACACACACACACACACACACACACACACACACACACACACACACACACACACACACACACACACACACACACACACACACACACACACACTGTGATTATAAACCCCTGAGCTGATGAAGATGTTTATTGAAACATAGTTGATACATTTTATTTCATTTTTAAGACCCAAATAAATGAATAAAGATGAATCCAGCTGATGAGCTACTATGATGAGATGGTGTGTACCTCAATACAAAAGGAGGAAAATGATCATTAAGAAGTGGCCTTGAAGAATATTACCTACAGCACAGTTTCAATGGAATGATCGACCAAATTAATAATTTATACAGCCCCCATCCACCACGCAACCTGGCCCACCTCATACCAGATTGTAAGACTATATATAGTATCTCTGTTCTTTCTTCTCCCACAGGCACACACACAAACACACTGCAACATTCTCAGACTTGTAAGACTCCCTGTGGCCATGTGTTGTCTCTTTGATTGAGCTCTCAGTAGATAATTCTCTTTTGTGTGGACAGATGCCAAAGGGAAGCCAGTCAGGTTAGAGCAAGAACTGGCTGTCTCTTTCCATGTCTGTGTGTGTGCCCGAGTGTGTGTTCCTGATCATCTGTAAGCTGCAGACTTTTATATCAACTTATGATGCTGTGTTTTTCAAACAAACTTGATTTATATGGTTATTCTCGTAAAGTAAGCCCCAGCGACAATAGTGGTGAATTTCCATTTAGAGGAGTTTTATTGAGGCTGGAGAAATGATAAAGCAAATGATTTATGAGCGGGAGTGACATGCCGGGCTAAATCTAATCCCACTCAAGGAGGGGGCATACACACCAATTTCACTTTGAGGGAGGGAAAAGGCCAGTTTTGCAATGTATAGATATTACAAGGAGATGAGAACGGTATGTGATGAAAAGAGATACAGGTTTTGTGGGCTGAATATTTATACTTTAACTTGATAGTGTGATGCATCACAGATCAGAATCTACACTATCTGATCCCTCTGCCAGCTGCACAAATTTCACCCAAGATTAATACATTTCTTATCAGTCTGATAAACCCTTGCTGTCCCCATTAGAGGATATCTATAAGTGTATCAGTATTTCAAAGACTTGTGTGGAGGTTAAAATTAACTGTATAACCAAAGCTGCTTTTTTGGAATTTCCCCATCAAAGTAGCATCTGCCAATGTCTTCTGGCTACTCGGCACTCATTAGCAAGCTGACTGGTACAGAACTTTCTCCATCTGGTAGCCCCAAGCAGAACACAGTGTACCCCACTCAGAACAATGCAGACCTCAAACTAAGTACCATTTCAGTGCAGAATATCAGTTTGACTTGCAAAGGGTGCGGACAGATGACTGGAGAACATGTAGCACCTTACTTACCAGTTAGTCCATAAACTAATTCATTTGCAGCTCTGTGGGCGTATGACTGAAAGATGCCTTGCATTAAAGGCGCAGTGTGTAAAAAAAAAAAGAAAAAAAAAGAAAACTTTTGGTTGAGCCAGGATCAGGGTGCAGCTCTCTGTGTCCCTGGCCAATCAGCATTGCTTTAGGTTTGTTATTTATCCAGCAGGATTGATTCTGTGAAGCAAATTTGTGAATCTTTTTTTGATAGGTACTAGATACATTTTTTTATATTTAATTACTTGCTTGCCTACTTGTACACCAGTTGATCAAAACCACATACAGATGAAAACATGTTTATGTCTGGAAGAATTTTGACCATCTCTCATTCACATCTATGCTTGGCTTTTGAAGTTTACATGCTCACATTTACCACCATGTGTTAGTAGTCTTTACACACTATACCTTTTAATCTATTACCTGACTGTGTCTTGTAGTTGTCTATGTTTTTGCACCTATATCTGTTTATTTGTTTTTGCTATTTGTCTTTGTTGTAATGAAATCTGTTGTCATTCCCTCCTGGCTTTAGCCAGCTTAAACAAATGTTCAGTGAACATGTAACATCATCTCTGGAGTCTATATATTGATGCCTATACTACCTTTTAGTCCAGGTTTTTGTAAAAATGTTCAGATTACAGAGGAGTCAAGTAGTTTTTGTTTACTCATGAGAAGACGTACGTGTATAAGGCTTAAAAAACCAAACAAATCTCAGTATAAAGCTTTTTCAAAACAGATCCCAGAACAGAAACAGCTTCAGTTGGACATGTTTTCCACTGAAATGTCAGGGCTAATGCAGAGTGAGCAACATCCATTTTCTGCTGTTGTCATTAATTCTTATGAGCGGCTCTTCTTTCTTTTTGTTTTGTGTGATTATAATGTGGCTTACAGTAAGGCATTACACATTCTGTAAAGCAAGCATTTTTAGCACGATTGCTCCCAAAGAGACAAGAGCCACCAATCCAGCACAATTAATGACAAAAACTTGCTTCCTAAACTATTTTGTCACTTGCAAATTAACTCTTTTGGAGCTTGAAAGAATAGGATGCACTTTAGTCAGGAATGCTGAACAGAATGAGCTCTATACAGCTTGTTTAAAAGAATAACACTCTCCTGCAGTCTGACATGTCCAGAGACATTGACAGTTTGGCTGTTTTCTGCCTCAAGTCATAAAAAATAAATCACCTGCAAGGAAAACAAATTAGCTACTATCCTTCTCTTGCCAACCCTTTTATTACCTATTTAATCACAGTAGATTTGTACAACATTAACTTAGATTTTAGTGATTAATGCATAGAACCGTTATTTTTACTCCAAAAGAATCTTTTAGTTTAAGCAATCACATCTACATTGCTTAAAATTTTCAGTCAAGAACTTCTGTCAGCTCAGCTGTGATTTAGATGCATTTAGTGCAGGCATGACAGGGTTTCACCCAAAGCAACAATGTGATAAGAAACACGAGGCCACACATGTGATACCGTGGACAATTCCCTGTACAACTCAAGTGACACAATAGCAGGATTAGAGCTTTTCTGCTCACCAGAGGGATTACATGAAGGAGGCGGTGCAGACTATATCCGTCTGCGGTGCAGATGAGACTTTTTCACACACTTAAAATGATTTATGGGATGGAGAAGGCTGGAACATAGGAAGAGAGGAAAAGAAGAGACAGCACATGGGAAAGTGAATTGGGAATGAGAAGGAAGCTGGAAATGAGGCTGGCTTGAGTGACGGGTGGCTGAAAAAGGTCCATACAGTTCAATATGGATGAATGCATGCAGATATTCTATAATTTTGTCCTGAAAAGGCAGCTACGTTCTTAAATATCCACATTAAAGAAGAACATTCTTACATTTATAGTCACTGACCTGGTGTTGTAGGTGTTTAGGCTGCAGGAAATGTTCAGCTATGGATTAGGATGAGAAGTTTCTGGAAAAGAGAATTATATAACAATGCACATAGTGTCATAGTTTTTGTAATCAAACACTGGCTCTGTAACAGCCAGATGAGGCAAAATAAAAATACAATAACAATAAAAAAGGTGCTGCAGATAAACATGCACATGGATCAATAAAGACATAAAACCACAATGACAAAAAGCTGAAAAGCAAGGAGAGAAAATAGAGAAGAGAAAAAAAAAAAAACAATGATAGAGATGATTACATGGATGGGAACAGGACAAACACAACACAGAACATAACAAAAAAGGAGAATAAAAACTGGCATGTGGAAATTTTATTTGTGAATTCAGCTTTTAACTGCAAGCTTATATCAAACCAAATTATGTTTTCATTTTACTGACAATTTGTTCTAACAAGTTCTATTAGAGCTACAAGCGTTGGACACTTAGTACTCAACTGAATAAAAACAAATCGTGTTTTGCAAGGCAATGCCGGGCAGGTTTATTTGTATAGCACATTTCATCTACAAGACAATTCAAAGTGCTTTACATAAAACATTAAAAGCTAACATTTAAATAGAGTAAAATGAATTAAACCAGAAAAAGCTCAAATTAAATGGATGGATGGATGTGTAAAGACCTGAGGACTGGTTATATGATCCACTTTTATGGTGTAACAGAGTTATTAATTAGAGTTTGTATGCAGAAGTACACATCATTGCATATTCATCTAAAGTTGTGAATAGATAAAAAGTGTGTAAAATCACACAAAAGGTTTATTGTGTATTTAGTCTGAGAATACGATTTAAAACGTAAATGTAATTCATGATTATGGTTTCTCCATTATGAACTTACAAACCACAGCTGGTCAAACTGGTCTTAAAAATACGTCATAGGGTCACAGACATTATTCATGAATAAGAAGATGAACAGATTACACGAACTGTGCACGCGTCTGAAGTCTGTTTAACTCAACGGCACCGAGACAGCTGCAGTTTCAGATCAGACAAGTTACTTTTTTAACACTACTAAACTAAAACACTTTGTACACATCTAAATGTTTATTTTTGCCAGTTAATGAAACAAACTTTTCAGGAAGATGAGGGTATTCTTTAGTGATGCTCTGCTTGACTGTTCTTCAACCTAATGCAGCAAAATTGTTGCGAGCACTTTTTTAACCTCTTTGTTGAAGAATCAACAAAGCAATGCATCATACTGTATCTGAAATAAAGGGTGTCATTGGTATTTTGGAGTGCTTTGCTGTGGAAAGCACCAATTCCAGCTGCAGAGTGGCAGGTGACAGCAAGTTGTTTGTCACTGATGGATAAGCTTCCTCCTCACTGATTCAAAAGGCCACTGTGCCAGATGGAGACCTGATGGGTGGTATTTTATTGACTCCATGTGTCAGTGGATGGATCGATCGCTAGGAAAAATGATCCCACTTGTGAATTCGGAATGACTTTGCCTGCAAATGAAATGGAAGGTATAGCACTGGCCAGTTTGTAAATTATCTGAATAAATATTAGCTGCCATCAGTGAGTGAAAGAGTGACTGTAAATTTTAACTTTCCACATACTCCCAGTGCTGCACTTAACCATGACTGCCTTTCCTCTCTCAGCTGTTGTGCCTAAAGCATTTAGCTGGAAAAGCCTAATGACATATTGGCAATTAGAGAAGAGCAGGTTTAATGATTTCATCGGGCCTTCAGCTCTGCACAGCTTTATTTAGTTGCAGTCTAGAGGATGGTTGTCCTGTAGTGACTTCATGCATAAAGCTTACTGCCTGAGAGTCAAAGGCATGCATAACTTTAACAACAACAACAAAAAGCATTTGTTCACAGCAATCAGTGAATAAGTTATTCATTTAATAATTATTTTTGTAAGAAAGTATATTTTGATTGACACTATAGCCAAAAAAGTTTACAATAAACAGCTGCTATTTAAAAGGTAAAACACAGTACAATAAATTATGCATTTGCAAATTATATTAAACAGACCAATTGCACTTAAAAAAAGGTTTTATATGTGGCCAGCAAATTCCAAACAATTTATGCCACAGTCAGCAAAAGACGTAAAAAGTTCCTTAATGTTGAAAAGGAACACCTGGAAAAACTTCTCATGACTAATTGGGTTAACTGGGAACAGATTAGTAGGATGACTGGTTATATAAAAGAAGTGAAGAGAGACCTCCTCCTTTAGAAGCAAATGTTAGGGTGGGTCACCTCTTTGTGAAAGAATATCTGAGCCAACAACTGAAGTTATAAGTAACTTTTCTGAGCTTAAAACTAAACTATTTGGGACAATTCTCATTTTCAGTATATAATATCATTAAAAGGTTCAGAGGCTTCGGAGAGAAATTTCCATGTGAGAGAAAAAGCTGGAAATCAATACTGAATGGCTGTGATCTTCAGTCCCTGAGGCAGCAGACATGATACTGTAATAGAAATAATTTCATGGGCTCAGGAACACTTCTGGAAACCAATTTCTGTGGACACAGTTGGTCGGTTAAAATTCCAAGAAAATAAAGACTGGTTAATATTTCACCTTTCTAAAGTGGTTTAAAAATGATGGCTTGAATTTAGTTTCCATGGACAGTATGCATGACATACCTGGCCCTAGAAAGGCTTTTACTAGAATAAAAAGTTAAAACAGTAATGAATGAATGTATAAAATTATTCAATAAAGAAAAAAGCTGTGTATTGTGTTAAATTACAATTCTTTGTTGCTCCATACATACAAATGGCTACTTTGTTAACTTAGCCAGAGTTTAACATTATTAGCCATGTTCTCTAGAGGAATTTGTCACATGAAAACATCTGATAAATGGTCAAAACATGAATTAAAACCAAACCAATCTCATCATAGCTGCACTGAGAGGCATGTCAATATGCTTACAGTCAGTCAGTAAGACATTAAGGTCTTGGTACCTCCACAGGATTTTAAACATGATTTAATCAGCAGAAGCTGTGATTACTGGTTTAATCTGATGAACCAGTGAAGCAGTTTCAGTTGGATGAAATGAACCATGTTTGTTGTTTAAAAATGAGCAGGGCTTTATGTGTTTGTGTGACATGTTGATGGAGTGATGCCTTTCACAGTGTAAACCCAGTAAATCATGTTTGTGCCACAGGGAGCATTGTTTGCATACATTTCTGAGTGACTGAGGCTCTTGTTTGATATGCAAATAAATGTACGTGTTGCTCATATCAGAGTGCACAAGAGAATTTATACATATAAATAAAGTGCTATTTAATGATAATTATGTTCAGACTTGCAATAAAAAATTGGCTTTTAAACCAAAAAATGTGAGTGGAACATCTGAGAAACTCCAGAAAGATTTTTTTAGTCACCTAGAATCCATGTTTTTTATACTTGGCCACACCATCAGACAGAAACTGGTTCATCCAAAGGACCTGACTGTCATAAAAGCAACCTTGTGTTTGCAGTTCAGTGCAGTGAGGACTTTACTGAGCTCAAAATAGGGAAAACCAAACAACCAGCCAACTCATCAGGTCAGGAATAAGCTCTTTTCCATGATCTTAATGATTAAAGAGACACACTTGAGAACCAAAGTGTTTAAATCTTGGACAGAGAAGACTAGTGGTTTGAGCAGGGAGAGAAACAGGTAATCTGTGGCCACAATTCCAGCAACGGGTCTGACTTGGTTTGATAAACCCTGATCTGTGTTGCGTTTCCACAGCCAATTGTACCGTTATTATCCAGTCGGAGGGGTATACACTGGATACCGATGGCTGCATCAGCTACGTGATTGCATTGTGCGACGCCGTTCTTGAATTAGAATGAAGCAGAACGTGGCACAGAAACCACGGATGAGAATGGCGGACCTGCAGCAGTTTGGTTTCCTGGCATGTGGCTTTAAACAAGAAAAGAAGAAGAAGAAGAAGAAGAAAAAAGGTACATTTAAACATGGGGCTGTTCCTGCTTTGTTCTTATTCCTAAAATACAAGTAAGTGAATTATTTCAACCAATCAATGGACTGCAGTGCCAGAGATGTGAAGAAAATGTGAGACTTATGGAATAATTCTTGAAACATGCTTATTTCCACTTTTAAAGTTATAAGCAGCTTCTCTCTCCCATATATTGTACCCACATACTGAAGTGATGGTGTAGCAGCAATCATTTAATTCGCCAAGGCACAACAAGCACTTTTTTCCTTTTAGTTTTTGACATTTCATATTTCACTGAAAATGGATTGAACAAAGTGTCTAGACAAAAAGTAATCAAAACAAATTGACTTAAAGGACAGAAAGAAAACAAATAGTAGATATCCTTTTTGTAAAATAAAAACCTGCTGACTGTTTATTCAACTGTTACAATAGGTGGAAGCCTGGATCCTGTTTTTCCCAGGAGAACATCATAAGAAGACGAATAATGTCATCCACTTTACTTGGTAGTGTTCTTGTGGTTAATCGTTTAATGCGAACAAGTGCAAGTTAGCATTTTCAAACTGCAGTTTCCCTTGATTTACCTGCACTGGGCACTAGGCCACTCTCCAGAGCCTCATTTCATCGTGTTGGCCTCAGCCTCAGTCCGTCTGTTGGCTAATGTTGCTGTTGTTCCTTTATCATTAGCTTGAAGTCAGCACCGATTACCTTTTCAGAGCCGCCCCTCTATTTTCCCCAGCCGCCCACTCACTCCACCTTTTTAATTGCTGCATCAGCACAGGAATCCTAATGGAGCCTTGTGATGGGATGATTCAAAGATGACTGCTCCCCAACATAATAAGACACTCCCACGTTTTCTGGGAGCAGCATTGGTGTGTTTACTCCCTGTGTATACTAATTACGCAAGGAGTAATAAAGGTGATTTAGCAACAACATGAAATTAAGGGTGGAGAATTATTTGTGTTGATGAGTTCATCATCATGGTTATTAGTCCTCAAGGCAAAACCATCCCTCTTCTATTACATAAAAAGCATAGACTAAAGTATATACATGGAATTCTATATCATCTTTGTGGCAATTTATACGAGTACGTAGAACTACTGTGTGTTCCTATGTTTCAACCTCAGACAGAGAAGCGCTGTTGCAGGAACTGAAGCTCATCGATCTAAAGCAAGAAACTCCAAATAAGAGCAAAAAACAGAAAAAGGAATAAATTAGTTTTTGCTGCTGGCACTTTATTGATCAGGCATGTTTAGGGCTTTTAGTCAAGATGCAAGGAAGGAAATCTGCAGGAACAGAGTAAAATAGAGCACTTTTAAAAATAGACACTGGCGTGAAAAAGTTTAAATAAGACACAACACATGAGTTGGAATGGGAAAATAAATCCTGGTTCATTTCATTTCTCCTCTTGCCAAAGTTATTAATGTCTGAGGCTTAATTACTTTGTGGACTGTGGTGAGGTAATGCTTTTATCCTGAGAAGGACCTTTTTTTTACTTGAACATGAAGAAGCTCTTCACACTAGCTCGTTTTTGAGAAGTGCTCTGGAGCATAATTAATGGATGGGGCAAAACCCATGAATAGCAATGCGGCAGATATGTCATTTTTCCAACGCCCTCCACTCCACTTCCTCCTTCATCTTTCTTAAGGAAGTGCTTACTCTGTTTGACAGTCAGTGTAATTCATTTGTAGGGTGGCTGTTTCAAAAATGGATGTATGTTTTATAATGGCTTGATTTTTAAACACCTTAGCCTGCTGTAAATATTCTCCATTCAAAGTCAGATAGACAACATTTTAGTGTTTTCTGTTATACAGAATATTCTCACTATAATATTACAACAGCTGGGAATAGCTCAGACATTGTGGAAACAGGGAGATTCTGAAATTATTGCTAGTTGCAAATGAATAAAAACGCTGTTAGAAGTGAACATTTTAACAATTTAAAAAGGACTAAATTTAACATCAAAGCACAAAGTGGATTATTTCTGTCCTTATCCTGCAAACCCTTCATGTATATTATCTGGTTTAAATATACATAAGTACACTTTTACTTCAGAACGGCCTTTAGTTACATGGCATGGATTCAACACTGTGTTGGAAACATTGCTCAGAGGTTTGGCTCCATATTCACATGACAGCATCACACAGTTGCTGCAGATGTATCGACTGCATCCATGATGATCTCCTGTTCCACCAAATCCCAAAGCTGCTCTGATGGATTGAAATCTGGTGACTGTGGAGGCCGTTGGAGTACAGTGAACTCATTGTCATGTTCAAGGAAGCAGTTAGAGATGATTTGAGCTTTGTGACATGGTGCATTACCCTGCTGGAAGTAGCCATCAGAAGATGCTACGCTGTGATCATAAAGCGATGGACATGGTCAGCAGCAACACTCAGGTAGGCTGTGATGTTTATATCATGACACCTGCACCACCGCCTGGGTTATTGATACAATGCAGGATAAGCTGCTTTCATGATGTTTCCATCAAATTCTCATCCTACAATCTGAATGTTGCAGCTGAGACTCATCAGACCAGTCAATATTTTTTCAATCTTTTATTGTCTTCTGCTGCTGTAGCCCATCTGCTTCATGGCTGGATGTGTTGTACATTCAGAGATGGTAGTCTGCTGTTATTTGGGTTATAGTTGCCTTTTCCATCATCTCCAACCAGGCTGCCCAAAGTCCTCTGACCTCTGACATCAACAAGGCATTTTTATCCAGAAAACTGCTGCTCACTGGATATTTCTTCTTTTTCAGACCATTCTCTGTAAAAACTAGAGATTCTTAAATACTGAGACCAGCTTATCAGGCACCTATAACGATGTAACGTAATCACTTAAATCAGCATTTTAATACTCCGTTTGTTCTGCAGTAAGTCGTCTTGACCATGTCCACATGGCTAAAACTATCGTGTTGTTGTAATATAAGTCTGCTTAGCTATTTTTATTAACAAGTATTTGAAAAGGTGTACGTAATAAAGTGATTAAACAGCTACCATGTTCAAACAACCCAAATGAATATATGAAAAGTCAGCTAAAAATTCAGTCTTGGGATGTTTAAATAGATTAATAATAGTTGTTTCTCTGTGTTTGAGAACCAGAACATTGCTTTTAATAAGTTGTAAGAATAAAGCATTGATAGAGTGGATAAGTCAGAAGGTCCATGTTTTATGAGACTTTGTGTGTGTGTGCACGACACTGTTAAACAGCTGACTGAGTTTACTACACTTTGTTTTCCTGCCATTCCCCCTGAGATTGAGGCCTCTATGTATGCATGTATGTATGTTTTGCTGTTTATATACCTGACCGAGAGCCGTGTAAGTTAAAATTTCTGCAGAATGGATGACCGTCATTATTGAGGCAAGGTCTAAATCATTTGGCCTGGATGGTATGGGCTATGTCGGCTTTGCCTATTGCATTACCACACGGCAGCGAACCCTGTAATCATCACAATTCCTCAATCGATGAGGCGTCCGTTCACTGCCTGAATTGACAAATTGACTCCTTAGTCTGCTGCTCACCCATTCCTGCCTCTCTGTTTCTGGCTCCAGATGAAAGTGGAGAACACTGCCAGTCTTTGTATATAATCCTCCCCTATTTCCATAGCTTTGGGGTTTTTCATTGTTTGGATAGAAAACGCCAATGTATTGCTCAACCCAAGCAATGGTAATGTGGCTGTTGGCTGCTGTTGAAGGGCGTGGAGCACAATAATTCCATTAAGTGTTCAGCTCCGCATGAGTAAAGGGGCCGACATCAGCTTCCTCAGCATTGGTTTACTTCTCCTTGTGAGAAGATGCTTATTTCTGCCTCTGTACACATGCACAGCAGGGATGGCTGACAACCATGTTTCCATGTAAGTGGAGCTGACACAGTTGATATTTAAAGATATGCATCATTGGCTCCTCCTCATCTGAAAAGTGCTGTGTGACTTAAAATAATGTAGTTAAATTATAGTTTTATCTTCTGCTTCATTTGCATTTTTTTCCAGTTTATTGTAAATCATAGTTAACCCTCTGCCTTTATCCACATGAATTCTGTGACCTACACGGACATCAGTCCATGAAGGTGTGATCACACTGCTACGGCTGGTCAAGGCCCCGTCAGTGTATTGAAAACCAATTGTCTCTCTGTCATGTTCTGTCAGTTTAATGCTTCAGAGTGAGATTATGAAGACATTAATGGATGAATGATTCTATGACTGTGAGATGTAACACTGCATCATTTAAACGGATGGATACAGAGCTGTGTGTGGGAGTGGAGGATAAAATAAATGATGTAGGTGATTTAGAAATAATGGAAGATTAAGAGAGAAAAGAGGATCAATCTGTAGCAAGAAACATTTCTATCACTTTATGTTGACAGCAGCCAGTTACCACCACACTGACAGAAACTTTTGCATTATTTTTATTATGTTAGCTAGTGATGACAGAAGCTTCACTCACAATAATGACGTCATTAAATCTACATGTGACAGTTTGCTTAATACAGTCACTGTCACCTTAGACATTTTCACACAGCCCCTTTACATAATTCAAAAAACAGTGTTTCATTCATCGTTGCTTTTGACAAAAAACGACTTTTTTTGGAAAAGTTTTTTCATAATTTGAGCTGTAACTTAAAATTAATATGAACACATTTCTGCCCTAATATGCCCACTTTTTGTGGTTAAACAAACAAACAACAACAATAATAATAATAATAATAATAAACATGGTTACATCTTTTTGAGAACACAAATCCAATCCCTGAAAGAAAATACCGAACAGAGCTGAACCTGGCCGGCTAACAAATAAGAAAACCAAGTAGAGCATAAACTTTGCACAAAATAAGAAAATGTGTACCAGACCTTTATGCTGACTACTGCACTGATGGGTAACAGCGTTTTTTGGAGACAGTAGGATGAGGCGGGCTGGCATCCCCCTCATTGGAAAGCAAGGTTTGTCATCATTGGAGGCAATCTCAATGCTGAGCGGTATTGAGATGTGATTCTGCAACCAGCAGCAATCCCATATTTCTAGTCTGGAATCAAATTCTGTCTTTTCAAGATAACAAAGATGACCCCCTACAGAGAGGTTTATCAGAGACTACCACAATCCTGCAGGTTTTCCAAATTTCCCTGCTCCAGCACACCTGACTCAAATTAAATGGATCCAACAGCCTATAAGAATCTGCAAAATGACTCATTAGTTTAAGTCAGGTGTGTTGGAGCAGGGAAATTTGGAAAACCTGCAGGATTGTGGCTCTCGAGGACCAACGTTGGCCACCCCTGCATGAAAGTAATTGGAACAATTAGCAGCAGGTAAGGAAATGAGGATGGGCGGCAGATGGGGAATAAAGTAAACATGAATTAAACAAAACTTGGAAAAACTTAACAAAATATCAAATCAGAAACCACTGATGATGGCATCTATTTTCCATTAATATTGTAACTCTTTGTAACAAGGAAACAAATGATAAATCCATTTTTTTAACAGAAGCATATTATTATTTGATAAGTGTTTGATCAACTAATCCAGGAATGGCATGCCAATTCATAAATCATGCAAGTTGTAAATGCTGCCAATTTGACGGTGTATTAGTTAATCTATTAAGAAACTGTGCATGAGTAAGAAAGAATTGATCATGTCAACTTTCCCTGTGTTTAACAAACTTCTACAGGTTTTAGTTTGTTTAATAAAGAAACATTGTTCGTTCTGCTGTATAAGAGACCTTTTCAATTTCATTCCTGGCTGCATTGACAACCATCAAATGCTGCTTTTGTTCCACCAAAATAAACCTTTGTCGATTGTGACCAAAATGTTTAATTTAACTTTATCTCTCCCGAACACCTGTTTCAAGAATGGGCTTATCGAGATGTTGCACGCTTGGTTTCCTTTTGATGAATCTTCAGTGTAAGCTGTGTGTGTGTCTGCAGTACATGGTGGACCATTGCACCAGCACTTCCAGGACTTGAGCTGCCTTGAAATTCCTGCTGAGTCAGTGGCTGTAAGTAAATTAAATTAAGTTAATGAGGCAAGATACAAGTAACAGAGTGATCAAACTCTTGCACACAGAACTGTTTGTTCCTTTTTACATGCATGAAGATAAAAAGAATAAATTAACAATGTATTTTCCTTTTTATAGATACATAAATTAAAAAGGTTTTGTATTACCTAGCTATATATAAGTTACACACAATTAAAGAATTATATTTAAAGCCTGCTACATTATCCCAGTTTTTTAATTGGCTGCTAAGATTGACATCAAGCAACATAAACTGATGGAAGGACTGCCATTAGCTGGTCTTATAGAGTGTACTGTAGTAAAATCTATTGATTCAATTAATGCACTGCACCACACAGTAACTCAAGAACCTGATAATGTGGTGCTTTCTTCTGCCTGGTCGCTAACCATTTTTGAAGTTGGTAGGTCAGACTGTCCTCCACAGGGCTGCCTCTACAGATGGCTCATTAGACAAGTGTTTGATATACACACACATACGCCCCTTCACTTCGCCCCCATCCCTCCATCCTGCTGTCATCCCTCTTTCATCAGTTTAACACCTTACCAGCTGCTCTCATCTACAGTCACAAAAGTTCACAGAAAGACAAAACTTTGAAACATATTGTACCATGAAAGCAGCACATAACTCGTTCATATCATGCTTCGTTCACAGTCCCATTCACAAAAATATGAGACATGGTATATATATATATATATATATATATATATATATATATATATATATATACATATAAACTAGATAGAGTAATATGTATTTCCCTTAAATCCACCATTTGAATAAAAACTGGTGCAAAAACAGCATCAACTGAGAATTCACTGTTTTTTTTTTTTGTTTTGTTTTTGGCAATTTTATGGTTATTTTGAGTTTGATGCCATCATGTTGGGGGAAAAAGTTGGGACAAAGGCAACAAAACATGGTCAAGTTGTACAATACCTAAAACATGTTTCATAGGTGATTAAATTATTGCTTGACAGTTTTCATCATGACATCAACATAGGCTAAAAAAGCAAGAGAGCATTCGACTTGTTATCGATGCACAGCTACAAGGCAAGCTATTTTAAATGGTGCATAAATAAACATGTCATGACTAACATGACCATTTTATGATGGTTCAATCTTTTCTGAATGATGAATGCAAGTTTTAGAGCAATGCACGCTGTCATCCAGACACTTTTTTTCAGGGAATACTTTGTTTATTTCAACAAGACATTGCAAATCTATAGTCTACAGAATTTTTAAGCTTTAGCTACAACATTTGACAGCTTTTTTTAAATGTAGTTTAGATAATGACAAAGCAGATATGCTTCTAATAAATGCTTTTATATTTTACCTCTTGAGTATCAAGAGTTAGTTTCACCAACTTGTGAGATGGAAATTGCCTGTAAGCCTCAGTAAATCTCATTTAGAGATTAATACTCTCATATTAACATGTGATGTAAAACACTGTCAAAGTGGGAAGATTTTATGATTTTTAACAAAATTTTTCATGGCATAAACATTACAAATAATAAATAAACACTAGATATTTAGCATAACCACTTATTCAGTGTAAGAATATACGTCTCTGTGCTGTTTGCAGATATAAATAAAACTAATTCACACTTAATTTTTGTGCTGTACATTGAAGCTGATTCCGCAAATCTTTTAACACAGTTACTTATTTACACATACAGCCATTAGTAACATTAGAATTAATTAGGAGAGATTAAAAATGATTTCTGGAGACCTGATGAATGGAAATCCAATATTCATATGTGGTTTTATTCTAAGATAATCCTGAGCAAAATATGATTTATTTACCAACTTGTTGCTTTTATGTTCATCTATCACATATTCATAAAATGCAGGTTTATTAGTGTAAAATTTTAAACCTCTTTCCCCTTTTGAGCCACATGAATTTAAAGTGAGTAAAGGGGCAGATGTTTGATTTGTTTAATCAGCGCAGCTTAATAAATGAGTTTGGCACTAGCTAGCTGTGAATGAGAAGGTAGGAAGGACTTTACTGACCTAATGGGTTTATAAATATTGTAATTGTTGCAGAACACAAATTGACAGCTTGTTCTTTAAGTATGGATTACAGTTTGTAATACAAACCATTTTATCACAAGAGCATACAGTTTTTTTTTTTACTTTTAAGAGTCAATTTCTGAAATGGGTGCATCTATACGCACATGCACAGGGTGACCTATACTGCTCAACAACTTAAGGCGAAACACACATTATTATAGAAACATGGGATACAGACCCTATAGCTGTGTGTCTGTGAACTGCAATTTCCTAATGGTTAAATGCAGTGCCTCACATACCAAACACCAGTCATGCATTGTCCCTCGTTTCGCAGCAAAATTGGTGTGTGTTCTAAATCTTTCATCATTACAGCATGTGTGCATCATGGATGTTTATTAGATGTTGTTTACAGCTTTTTGGGGAAGCTGCGTGCTCAATGTTTGTGTGAGTTATTGCCGTGTTTGTATGCGGACTGTCTGTCTTATCCACGATAGCCGAGATTGACAGACAGTCCTTGCTTGAGAATGCTTCGCTGATTAAATGGATTTGACCCATGCGGGGCAAGCAGGGCCGCACTGCCTCATTGCTTCCGTAACAACCACCATAAATTAAGAGATAACCCCACACACATGCAGATGCGCACACACACTTGTGGTACATCTGCTGAGCACAAGGAAGTGAACTGGTGATTGTGAACAATCTGAATTCTGATAAAACTGAAACTTTGATCATTGCACCTTGTTAGGAAATTAAAAATTACACAAGTCTCAGGTTACAGTATTTTTCCATTAAAGATAAGAGATGGAAAATAAGAGGCATGGGTAGGTTAGAGTCCGGTCTCCTCCTGGTACAATCATGTCCTTTCATCTTATCCATGGCCTTGACTTTCTCCTTCTTCAGACTCAAGCATTAACCAGAACACACATGCACAAAGAATGCTGCTGAGTACTTTTTCTAAATCTTAATACTTAAAACATAATGATTGGTACAAAGTATAATGAATCACATATTGCAATAATAAAACATAATGATAATATATATGATTTTTCTTACACACCTGACGATAAAATCTCACAGATTAAACTGTATATTGGACCTTTAAACCCAAACTCCAGCCTCAGGAATTTAGGGGTAACTTTGATTCAGCAATTTCCCTGGAAAATCATGACATCTAGTTACAAACTGCTCATTTCACTATTCTTCACTGGTTACCCATCCATTTTATAATTCATTTTAAAATTCTTGTCCCTACTTTAAAAGCTTTACATGGTCAGGCTTCTCCCTACATCTCTTACCTCATTCATCTACACTCATGAGGCCATTCTTCATATCAGAGATTACTAGCAGCTCCACGTACACGCTTCAAGACCAGAATGAGGATTGATCCTTTCAGGCAGTGCTGCCTCTCCCTTTGAGATGTCTGGATTCTGTCAATCCTTTTAAAAAGCAGATAAAAACATTTTTATTCAAGCAGGCTTTTTAGTTATACGAGAGGTTTTATGACTTGTATGAGTACTTATGTGTTTTCTTATTGTCTTTTTTCTTTGTCTTTTTGTAAAGCACTTTGTGGTTTTTATCTGGAAAGGTGCTATATGAATTAAACTGCCTTTCTTCTTTCCAATATTAGCATTGCCTACAGGTGAATCTCCTTCTCACATGCGTTAAACAATCTTTATATGTGTCAGGCTCCAGATGGAGTTTGAGAAAAAGCAAAAGAACAGCAATGAAGGGTGTTTGTAAAACAGGAAAATTACAGAAAATTTCCCGGCTGTCTGGCCGAGAGGAGACAGAGTGTGAGGCAGAATAGCAAAGAGACACTAATTGTGGTTTCAGCCTTTTTATAATACTCTGAATATTTCATCACACCAATTAAACAGCTACAATCTCCTTCCTCAGAAAAAATAGGGTCATCTGATCTCTTCTTCCTTTCCTCCTGAGAAACTGAATATTTAGAGATGTATCTTTCCTCCTATCTATGAATTGCAGCAGTTAAACATGACAGAGTACAAATGGAGAGGAACATTGCTCCCTAGTAACAGAAGTGCCATATAAATGAAGGTTCATCTCTTCTTCACAAGGCCTATTTTTTCTGCCTCCTGTCCAACATGACATACCCAAAATAAATTAAGTATATCTTCACAACTAAAAGGGCTGTATGTAAAATCATGGCCTCAAATGCAAGCTGAGACATGTGAGATTACTACAGAAAATCAGAATAAAGCACTTTTACAGATGTTTTAACACAGTTATGTCCAGGTTCGATGCCCACTGCATTTTGTTTAGGTGGCAATGGTTGGTATAGTCTTTTAGCTGAATTTCTCGTAGTAATGTTGATATGCTACATGCTAGGATAGGTGCATTCTAGTGTGTGCAAAAATTGCTTGTGCTGCTCGCATCTTGTGTTGCCCTCTCATGAGGAAGAGGTTAAGTTTACCTGTAAAAGTATGGTTGCATAAATAATACAGAGAAAACGAGTCACATGCAGTAAAGACTTAAACAGCATTGTTTTCTTTGTATGTATTTACCATCCTTCCTCTCTGGTTAATTACTTTCCCATTTACTTCACAGACAACAGTCCTTGGCCCTATATGCAAATGGTGTCCTAAATGTCCTTAAAGTCTTTCTCCTCTTCTCTTCTGCATTAGAAGTACCTGAAATAGGCTCTGAAAGAACATTAATGCTCATCTCACAGCAATAACCACCAAATCTTAAACTGTTCTTCCTTCCGTTAATCAGACAGCCCCCGAAATCGACTTAAGGTTTAGTGTGTGAAAGTGCAGGGGTGGCTGCAAGAGAACAACACATTGATTGTATCTGTCGTTTTGGGCGCAGGTAATGTACTTGAGTGCTGGTAGAGAGGCTCAGGAGATGGCTCGCAACTGCTTGGTTACACAGTGTAATGAAAGCTTCATTTTCTCTGCTTTGGATCGACCTCAGCTCATCCATCACTAGAAGCCCATCAGAAAGACAGTGGGGGAAAGTGTAGAGCCTCTGGGACTTCATTGCATCCCCATCTCTGAAAATGAGAAAACTAATAATAGGACATGGCTGGGCATCATCACAGAGGGCATCAGTTGCTGCTTTTATTTGGAGGAAAGAAGATTACAATGACCCTGATTTGCTCCTGTTGGGGCTGCAACGTTAAAGAAATCATACGCAGTCTAATGAGGTGAGTCAAAGTTCAGGTCCAAACATCTCACTGTAAATCCTCTAAATCCTTCTATTCTTGCAGGATCCAATTAGAGATTTTTAGGTACAATCAACACATTTGGATTTCTAACATGTAGCTTAATATTAATGACAGTAGCAGTTTAATATGAATTCTATCCAGATAAATGCCTGCTTGATCAGACAAAGACAAGGGAAGCTATGGATGGAGGAAGAAGGTACTGATGCTTTAGGGAATATGTCGGTGGCTCCACTGCGGCTCTAATGAACCCTGACTTGGCTGACCTCTCAGGGCTACAGAGTGTTAGCAGCCAGAAAACTGTAGCCAATTATACTCAACCTAGAAATAAAGGAGGGTTACAAAGGAGAGCAGAACACAGTTACTGATGAATGTGTCTATGTGCAATTCAATTCAATTCAATTCAGTTCAATTCAATTCAGTTCAATCCTTTGTCATTAAACATAGTAGTGCATCAATATTGCTGGTCACTCTGGTTACATAAAACACACAAGGACAATGGTCCAGACATAGAGTTTATTGGAAATTATATATTAAAATCAACTCAAATTAATAGCAAATAAATAGATAAATAAAAAAACAACACGATAGTAACTAGTGCTTAAGTAACTGCTGTGCTCTAATAAAATACAAGCGGTCATGGGTTGGTTAATTTTTGTTCAGCAGGCTAATGGCAAATGGATAAAATCTGCCTCTGAACCGAGACGTCTGTGCACTGGCAGTTCTGTAGCATCTGCCAGAGGGCAACAGTTCAAAGCGGTGGTGGTCAGGGTGTGAGGGGTCCTCATGATGCTCGGATGCAGTAGGGAAGGATGGTCTTTTATGATATGGAGGCTAAACACTGTGCCAGTTGAGAGCAAATAAAACTAAATCTTTGTTCATTATAGATTTACTGTTTTAGAGTACAGACATACAATTTCTTATTCAGGTATTTTTAACAAAGGAAGAATCAGTCTACTATAAATTACCTCTCTGGTGCCAAACATGAAATAAGGATGCAAGACAAGAAGAAGGAAGCATATGTGGATGAAGACAATGGCTGCTATTTTCAAGTCCAAATAGCTTACAGCCATGAACAGATTGAGATGAGCCCTGAACAAAAATGACTGCCCATCCTCTTTGAAAGCAGAAAAACACAGAAAAACATAGCAAACAAACCATATCAACCCTGTGGAATGTGACAGAGCTTGGCAATGTGTCCTCAGACCACAAACTGGTATGAAGTGACATATTGTGAGGCTGCTGTCCTGTTTATGAATGAATCAAAGTTACATAATCGGTGCAAAAACTGATAGTTTTACAATATAATAAACCTTTAAGTGAGCCCAAAGTGAGCCACTTAAATCACAACTAAGACACATAATTTTACTTTAATTCTCTTCTTTCTTGTTCTCTTGTCATCCTGCTTTTTATTCTTCACAGTCGTCCAATCACTGCATGCATTCAGCCCTTCCACTACATCGTCACTCATAAAAATAAATAAATAAAAAAACAGAGAACGCTTTTTATTTTGCTTGTCCTGCAGCAAGAGGGACACCTGGTGATTCCACTTTTTACCAGAAGACAGGGCAGGTGAGATGCCTGCCTGCAGAGCTCTCTGTAGGATACAGCCTTGATATCAGCATGCATGGAGCCTGAATCTGCCCAGATTTATTTAGTAATCTCTAACCTCTCTAACTGATGCATAGGTTCCTCTGCATTTTTGAGGATGGGGTACTATTACAAGATATTCACTGGTCAGAATCACTACACCCATGCGGCAGACTGGGGAAGTTGGGAAAGTAAAATTAATTGCAAACATTGCTTTGTAGATTTGGATTCAGTTCTAAATTTGTTCTGTTTATATTGTTTGCAGTCAACTGAAAGTTTGGAACTTTTTCTTTACAGACTTAAAAAGAGCCATCCCTTTTTTTTATATTTGCTCCACAGTAACTGACAAGCTCAGCACATTAAACTGCTTTAAGTATTAATTATGTTGTCGTGTTCCTTTTATTTACTGATTTGATAAGATCCTGTTTATAGGATTTTAGCCATGAAATGAAACTTTAGGATTTAATGCTGGAATGACTGCTTTGTTCACAGCGCAGAAACTAAAGTTGTGTACAACAGTTCAGCTGTTTCCTTGTAGGAGAACATTAAATAACATCATGATGGCATGTCAGAACATGTAAATAATAAATGAGTTTACTCTCCTCTCAGTGTGGAAACATTATGCAGCTGTGTGATACTGCAGCTGCTCAGTATTTGGGAAAGGAAGCAGATATTTCACATTTAGTATCAAACAGTAGAGCTCAGTTGTGTAAGATTTCTTTGGGTGATGGTAATGCTGTGATACAGGACATGGGCAGTGATCAGTTCTAATTCTGCTCCAGTTCACTCAGATCCAAATGAACTCCTGTCTGTAATGAAATAGTCACTCAAAGGTATAAATGTATCCTCTGCAAACAGACATTACATAATTCTGCTTGCAGCTCTGTGTGAATTGCTATAATAACAGAGAAAGTTTAAATGACCAGATAATTGTTGTATATTTGGTTGGCTCATACAAATAATCCCAATGTTGATTTTCTGTGTGTTTGTGTAGACTGTTAGGAACAACTTTCAAAGGGGACAGCAAGTTTGGAAAGATACATTTTTATCTCCACTTGGAAAAAGTCAATCAACAGTTAACTGTATTTAGAAAAGTATTTAACTAGATCAGTTTGGACTGGGAGCAGGAATGACTTCAATATAATATGAAAAAACACATTCATCCCCTAAGAAAAAGAATTAAATTGTGTTCTATTCTGTTCATGTATTTAATGTCTATTTGAGTTTTACTCGATATATTCAAATATATTTTATAGCATATTTATAAAAACCTTACATCCAACTTGAATCTTTCTGAAGCACTGATCTCTATAGATAGAGATAGATAGGACAGAGGCAAAACATATGATAAATGGTTGCAGGTATTCGGTTACACCGATCACAAATAGGACTTATATTGAGTAACAGCCATGTCAGTTTGGCTTAAGAGAAGTGAAGACGCTGTAGCACTTTAAACTGTCTCGCATGTATAGAAGAGAGAAGTTGAAGCTGGGTGTCATGTGTGGCTGAGGTCAGGACCCAAAACGCAGGCAGGCGAGGTAAATGAGGTTTAATTCCAAACTTCTGAAACAACAGAAAACCCACACACTACAGGGACTAAACCGGAAGAATCTGACCAACAGTCTGAAAACCATGTGGTATGAATACACAGAGGGCGTAATCAGGAGCAGGTGAAGTGAATGAGCAATCAAACCAGGTTTTTACTAACGAGCCAGGAACAGAAAGCAACACAGAACACATAAGGGATAGCAACAAAAAACAGGAAAGAGAACTAAATGTGACAAAAACCAAAAACATAAAACATAAACCATGATCATGACGCCAGGTGCCTCCTCATCTGAGAGTGAAAACCCCAAATCAATCACCCACTGTTCTCTGTTCTAAGATAAGGAGGGATTATACTCATCCATCATATTAGAGGAAATCCTGGAAATCTTTGTCTGATTACTCAAAACTAGCAAATGGATTATCAATATAAAGATCTTTAATACTTTGCATGCCCTTTTCATGCCAAACTGGAACTCCTCGTCTAAAAGAGATTGCTGAAAGAGGTGGTTAGTTATTAAAAGTGGGAGAAGATATTCTGGATGCCTTGACATTTTTAAAATGGTCTTAGAATGTGTAACGATGGGTCACAATAACATTTCCATCAACACTTAACTGTCTATGGCAAGGGTTCACAAAGTAAGGAAGAAGGCTAACAGGTGCATTTTATATGGAGCCATGCAGGAGCCTAATTTATCAAGTTTTTGAAACACAGGAATACAGTATTAAAATTTGCTGCCCAATAATATAAGAGCAAATTAAGAAGTGAGAGACCACATAATTTCTTTGGCCTCTCCATATTTACATGGTGGAAAACCGATCCAAATAAAAGAAGATCCCATCTGATAATACTGCTTAAAATGAGTGTGGATTCAGCTTCAGCATTTACCCTTGTAATGAGTGAAAGTGGTAGCATCAGCCACTCTTTAAGATCTTCTTTGTACCTTTGTAAAAAGGGAAGTGAAGTTACCAGACAATAAGGTGTGAAGAGTTTTAGTAACCTTAACTCATAGTCATAATACTTTAAAGAAAGTTTGCTCTGAAGTATTGTGTATGGGAAAATATTCACTTTTATTATAATATACTTTATTTACTGATATCTTTGTTCCAAATTCTTTAAAAACTTTTATTTCTTCTTTTTTTAAACCTCAGGTTGAATGAAGATTTCTAGTATATTAAAGTGAATCTTCTGTGTAGAGGGAGACTATGTGTCTTGCCACCATGTGTAATACCTTGGATTGGACCTTTTGAGTTATGTTTTAGAGCTAAGGTGAGTGGCTCTGTAACAAGAACAAAAGTCAGTGGACATCAGGGTTTGGTTCATTGTGAAAAGGAAATTTAGCCAGGAGTTATGTCATTTGTGTGTACTAAGGAAACTAGTATAAATAAGTTTAACTAAGTGAATAAAATTTAAACCAAAACCAAAATATATGGAGTGCGAAGAACAGGTAGGCCGACTCAACCCTATGAAATGCCTTGTCGGCATCAAGTGAAATTACAGCTTCAGTTGATTTGGTGTCAGATTAATTTTGATTTATGTTAAACAGTCTTACTTTCCGAATTGTTCTTCATTCTTACCCTGTCGTGAAGGGAGAAGATTTTATCCAGGTCATCAGATGAAGAGCCAGAATCCTGTAGCAGTAGAAAGAACAAATATGTTCTGTACTTGCATGTCTAGTTGTTGACGCTTGTAATTAGCTTTGCTGTTTTTGTCCTGATTTTTGCCCTTCCCGACCAAGGAAATGCCCAATTATTTTAAGTCTTATAAGATTATCCTATAAGATTACAATTTGGTTGGAGGTGTGTTAAGAGCTAAATTTTTCCGACAGTCGGCTCCAAAACAGGTCGTGGCCAACAATTGGAAGTAATTCTTGCCATGTGAGGGGAAAGCCGACGACTCCTGAGTTGTGACTCTGTGGATTGTGACGTGGAATGAAATGTAGCCAATCAGAGAGCGAGATAACTGGGGAGCAAGGAAGGAGATAAAGTCCGTGTTCACGCTGTCTCCAGTCTGTTATTTTTTCTGTTCAGGATTTTTCTGTTAACAGTGTTCGCAAGACCACCATCATTATCATTACCTCTGCCATGCTGGATGTTTTCCAGTTGTCGCCATGTTTCTTCTTCTTTTTTGTTGGATCATGTTTGATCTCGCAAGATTTCTGGCTAGATCAGCTGCGGGACAGAATTGTTATGTGTTGTTGTTCTGTGCTGAGATTTTCGGAGCACCACACACAGTACGATCAAAACTGTTAAAAGCCTGATTTTTCATATTCATGTGTGAGGTCTCTAACAGATAAAAAATATTTAAAAAATCCTTATGTGTGTACCAGCCTTAAGAAGACACATTAGGTCTGGATGCTTTACCGTAAACAGCCAGAAGATCAAACACATAACGATGTTATTCGGTGTAGTCTGCTCATTGCAATACATTTCCAGACTTAACTCAGTGCTTCTGACTTGTTTTGACTGCAGACTGACATCCACAGCACCTTACAACCCAGGGTATTCTGTCACTGCTGTGTTTTGCTGTATGGCCTTGCATGACACACCAGCAACACACTGGACATTTGGATGTGCACCATGGATGATTTAACTAAGACATTATTAGAGGAAGAGAGGAAATGATAGAAAATGACACAGCAAGAGTCAACATCAGACAGACTTTTACTGGCTGAACAGAGCTCAGAGAAGAGATAGGTTGCATGATGCCAAATTAGCTGTTGTTAGGGGGCACATAGTGCAAAAATCTTTCAGTAGTAAATACAGTATAAGTACCCAAACTTGGATTTAGGATAGAAATTCAAAAGCTCTTTCACTTTCAAACTTAGTAATGAGGATATTTGTTCCACATGCTTCATTGCTGAGATGTATTTTTATGACTGTACAGTTAAGTAATTGAACATTTGGTTAACAGACAAGATGAGTCAAAGTCTGATATCTTTCTGTTTTAAAGGCAAATGGTCTTTCTCAATTTCATCAGTTTGTTTTCACTGAGTTTCACACTTCAGCTTGGTCATTACATTACATTACATTAGGAGAACTGCATCAGTTTTGCCTCAGGACATGAAGAAATGTCTCAACCTGATTCAGTCATACATCATTTATTTGTTTAATGTGTCACTGAATTAATAGCTTTTTAGGTTATTTTCAACCACAGAAGAGTTTCAAAGATGTAAATTAAAATTTGAGACTTATGTCATTTGAAATCTATGTGTTGTTATTCTCCCTGCTCCTTCGTCTCTCCTGGGTCTTCGAATCTCTCTTTTCCTTGCAGTGGATGCGTTAAGCTCTCCTACACCTCCACCGCACTCCCCAGGGATCCCATCACGCTTACCGTCTCCCATGGATACCTCAAATCTTCCTCTCATCACCGTGGAGACCCAGCAAGCAGTTTGCTCCCAGCATGCAGTGATCCAGTGAACATTTTCAGCAATAACACACTGTTATCAGCTGCCCCTAACAGAGCCGTATGGCTGGTTCACATTCCTTCAAATGCCTCATAAGTTCCTGCACTGACTGACTTGAATGAGTCCCCAGCTCAGTGTTTTCAGTCACGGCATCTTTGACGTGAACATCTTATCGCCTCATATCACTGTGGATTAATGAGTTTGCACTCTTACAAACCTTCTTGTTAGAGTCATATTTAATATCTCCCTTCTCCATATGTTAAAACTTTTGTTTTCCAACAAAATTGGCAGCTTGTATTTGTCACATTTGCAGCAACCAGTTGTGTGATAGAATTAAAGAATAAATAGAAATATAGAGGATTGTGTGTTCAGACATTTTCTCTGCGTCTGAGCTGGGATTTGTTGTCTCTTTAGCTGAAATAAAAATTCAAGGTTTATTCCTGCTACTTGGAGGATTTTTTCAATAAACCCAATCTTATTTGTGATCCTCTGTTTATTTATGTGTGATTCCTTTGTATAGGGTCCCTCCACTCAATTCCTTTGTCTATAACTTCATAAATTTACCCACAGTGATACCATTGTGGTATATATTCCACAAAAATATGTAACGTAAACATAAGCGGTGGTTTTCAAGCCTGCTAGCTGCCTTGAATAAATTAATCTCTAAGGCTCCGTCAGGACCTCGAAATGAGAACATCCTTTGGTTTATAAAAAAGGCACACAAAGTCAGCACTGTACTGCAAATCTTAGTATTTCAGCTCTATTTCGCACTGAATAACAACACCTTGACACGTACAGATTCCCTTGAGACCTGCTGCCCTTCCTAACCTAACTTTTACTGTGGTCTGACTACTGCTTTCATACAATGGGTTTGCTTGTAATTGTGCCTATGACGCCTATTATGGGGTTTTTGTTTGCAGCCTTTAATCTTTGTGTATACAGAAACACCCTTTATTAACAGACCCTGAACAGTAATCAATATAATTCTTATGCATTTTATAATTAATCTTTTTTTTCATTCATAAATTTTTTCATTGAAGATAAAATTTAAATTCTTAAAGCTATGAATTTAACCTAGTCTTCTTCATGTAGAATAGTTTATCTACAGAAATAATTTTTGTTGTGTTTTCATGCTACTCTGAAAATAACTCCATGAAAAAACACAGTGTCAGAGAGTTTTGTTAAATAGTCATGAACCGTCTGTCGTTTCACATTTAATGGGTAATGTGACGGTCAGCGGTTGGGGGATGCTGCTATGTTTACGACTGGCGAGTTTAAAGACACATTATGTAACTTTCTGAACTGAAAACTCTGCGTTCGGTTTGATGGCTGAGAAAGTCCTGTCCTGGGATTTCTTGGCAAGTTTGAGCCCCTCGGTACCAAATGAGCATAGATTAGGTATTGTTTAGTGTGCCCATCTTCTGATGGCTACTTCCAACAGGATAATGCACCATGTCACAAAGCTGAAATCATCTCCAAATGGTTTCTTGAACATGACAATGAGTCCACTGTCACCAGATCTCACCACCACAGCCACCAGGTCTCAATCCAATAGAGGTCTTTTGGGATGTGGTGGAATGGGAGATTCTCATCATGGATGTGCAGCTGATAAATTTGCAGCAGATGTGTGATGCTATCATGTCAATGGAGCAAAATCTCTGAAGAATGTTTTAACACCTTGTTGAATCTATGCCACCTAGAATTTAGGCAGTTCTGAAGGAAAAAGAGGGTCCAACCTGGTACCAAGAAGCCTAATTTACCTAATATCGTTGCTGGTAAGTGTTCATATACAGAATAACATTCATTATACGTACACTTAAACTCACAATTAGGTATACCTCTACTTAATATGAATCATTGGTGGAATTTAATTTGACTTGTAGGTTTGGCCTGGCTTTAAGCGACATAAACAATTACTAAATGCCAGACAAATATAATGTTAAGTATGTTCATTTTACATAAAAACATTTCTGTGTGTGTGTGTGCTTTTTAAAACCTCTATTTGCTTTGATAGCAAACAATTCTTGAAACTGCTAACAAGGTTTTGCTTCCACTGGGTTTTGAGATGACTCCAAAATCTTCTTATTATAAGAACTAGATTGCTTTTGTAGCAAATAAATCTCTTGTTTATATAATTTTCCAGACAGAAAAAACCAAATGAATGAATGAATTGTTAACTGTAAATAAAAAATGTGGCAATAATTTTGGGCTTAACTATTCCTCCATGACGCAACATGATTTTATTTGACTTTCATACAGCTGGTACTGTATTTTTTCATTGAAGCAGTTTCTGCACAGGCCATTTACTTGGTTTATTTGTGATATTTTAACTCTTAAACTGCACTTTGATTTATTCTAATGTGTTTTAGGGTTTTTATGTTATTGTGTGACACTGTAAAAATCCATCAAGATGTAAACATTTGCAGTTTACACAATGAGCTTTCAATCTCTGCTCTCCAATGAGCCTCTGCTCCCTGAAGCAGAAATCTGTACCATCTATGTGTATATGTAGGATTTGGTTATGTGTCCGTCTCACAGGACTATCAGTATAGCTCACAGCAATCTGAGGCAGACACTACACCTAGGGGCCCCTTATATTGCTTTGTTATGAGAAGGCATATTGGAATTTAATTCATAGCCCAGGGCCCATTTACTGGTTCCTGATCTGATCACACGGCTGTTTAGCTTGCAAATATTTACCAGGAAAAATGTTTTCGTGTAAGAATGACATAAAAGATTTTAACAATTGCTCTGTAAATATCTGTGGTTTATAGTTTAAGACTCATCTAGTCACATATGGAGCTTGGAAGAGGAGACCAGAACCAAATGTTTCTTCTTTTTACCCAGCTGGCACCAGACAACTGCAAGCTGCTCTTGGCAACCTCATAACTCAAGCCGACATCAGCTCCTGAACCTACAAACCTACTTTTGGGTTCATCAGTTCCTCCACAACAACTTTCTCCCTGAAATGATCAATATTTCTGAGAAATGATGATTAAATTTCCTCCAAATGTGCTCTCTGTCTTTCTGTCTTCCTGTCTTTTGGCGATGAGGTAGTGCATTTACACTGAAGGAGTAAAAGCCATCAGCTTAATGGGCTCATAAATGAAACGCCACGGTGTACTTGTCTCATTACAGAGGAGAGAGCATGCCTGGCTTTTTATGAGAGATGTGTGACTTTGTGAAGACTTTGTGTGACTTTGTGTCACAACATATGTGATAATGCGTGTGAAGGATAGTTTCCTGTTCTAAAGACTTTTCTTTGAAGGACATCGGGCCTACAAGCACCTCAGTTAACTTTGACTTTACTTTGACTAAATGGTGCAGTACAGTTGTACTGTGTACAGTTTTGAAGTAGTTACCTGTAGTGCATTGCTGCACCTGAGGCCTCTGGATCCACTCACAGATGAAAACATATCTAGAAGAATTTTGGCCCCTAAGGGCCACTGTCCATCCACAACTGTGTTTGGCTTTAACAGTCATTGCTATGCCCATAATTTCCACTAGATATCAGCAGTTATTACACACTTTACTTTTTAATATTGGGAAAGAATGTGTCCTTTGTATTTCCAAGCAACATAAAAACAAACTTTATTGTAGCACCATCAAGGAGGCTGCCTCTGAAGACTCTGTCAAGGCTTTTCGGTTTTATTGTTTTCCTTATTTTAATATTGTTCCAGCCTTACTGATGAAACATTTATTTGGTCATATGTGCTTGGACTGTGATGAGCATATAACACTCATCTTTGTTTTTTTTTTTTTTTTATCTAAACAACAGTCAGAGCTGGAAGCTAAACACTATTTTCACCCTCAAATCATGATCAGGTCTTTTGGAGCCATACTCTTGCAGTACCTCTGTATATTTCTATATTATCTTTTGTAAGCTCCCATTTCTTCACTGTCAAAAGCTTTTTTGAGCACGTTAAAGTTAAAAAGCCCCAAGATGGTTAAGTGAAATGCATCACTTGTAATACAGGCCTTTCTTCTTGATGACATCAGCATGAAACACATTTGTATAATGCCTTAGTATTGCTTGTTTTTAACCATGCCTCAAACAAATAATGACTATCTAATGCCTGATATTTGGGACTGCGGACCAATCGCAGAAGATCAGACCTTTCAAGGAATGTTAACAAAATTAATCAGGATCTTACCTTTTCCTTCTTCATCACTGTTTGGGTCTAAAGAAAAAAGCCTGAAGTTGACAATATGTGCTACAGAAATGTCAGAAGTATCAGAAAAAAAAGTGTTTTTGTTTAATAATAATGTATATTCTAGTGGATCTAAAATTAAATGCATACACCTATAAATGAGCTTAAAATGGGCACTATGAGGAGGCTTCACATTCTCGTGCCTGGTGGGTTCATCCATCCTTCATAAAGTGTGTTTATTTACCCTTATATCTAGTTTCCACACTGATACTAAGGCACGTCTTTGCCTCTCATGGGTATACTGACAACAACACTCTCCTCTCTCCCAGCCACTTGCACACTGCAAGTAAAATAGTGTCTGGGGACGCCCCATAGCTTTCCTGCTCTGCTGGATGTTTCAGGAGATTTAACCCCCCTCACAGAGAGATACTTGATATAAGCTCTGCCTCTTCCTTTCCTCCCACTCATTCCTATTTTTTCCCCTCTCTGTCCCTATCAATTAACACCATGAACAGAAATTATCTAAATGATCTAAGCTGCAATTAAATCTTTGATTGTTGCAGGAATCTTCGATAAACTGTGAAGGATGTGACATCATATGGTGGATGTTGGTGTGTAATTTTTTTTTTTGTTTGTTTTGTGTGAACATACTGGGTCTGCTGGGAGATCCACAGCTCCCCCTATCAGTAACTGGACACAATACATGACTGGAATCCAAGTGACACTGTGTTTTATTACACTGCAAAGGCCTTGAATAGGTTTACAGGATATGCAAACCTGCACAACAACCTCTCTTGTGAGATTCAGTAAAACTATCTAAAGCACAACACTTCACATCCCACCTCTCTGACTGTCATCTCTCCAGCTCTGCCTGTGAGGTCGCTGAGATGCTGCACAGTGTTCTTTTGCCTTTAAATGCACCATAAAATAGATGGTCCTGAAGTGAGGAAAGGTTCTGCAAAGTCGCAATGACATTGCTGAGCTGGGACAAGAGTGCAGATGGAGGCATGAGATTGTACACAGATGAATATTCCACCCCAGTTCAGAAACATCATTAATCAGGAACTTACTTTTTCTGTCAGGCTCGCCCCAGACGGATGCTGGCTGAGGTTAGGGTGTGATGACTGATACAAGACATTAAAAAGGCTCTTTTCTACCATCACTGTCCTTGTCTAAAGCCTGTCTCTGTCTTTGTCTGGTGTCATTTTAAGAAGGTAGTTAGATGAGATACATTTGGATGTTTAAGGTCAAGAGGAATGCTGGTTGCAATCATAATGCCTCATTTGCTTCAAGTATTGGAATATTAGCAGGAAAGACACTTAAAAAGAAGCTGACAACTGTGAGCTCCCTCAAGCTTTTCCTTTCCTGCTTTTCATCTCTTTTATTCACAGGATAAACTGGCAGCAGCACTAAATTACTTTTCAGGGAGAAAGGGGGGAGGAAGAGTGGGAAAGGAGAAGAAGAGGCTTCCTCTGCCCCAGGATATCAACGCTCCCTCCTTATCCCACAGTTGAAGAGCTTATAGAGGTAGATTTAGGAAAAACCAGGAGGTGATAATATGACAATTTATCTATGAAATACTTGTGGGATTCCATAATCCGCTTCCACTCTAAACTAGAAGAATAAGACATTTTTCTCAGGGATGTGCTCTCAGTAATGGACATATTAAGACTGGGTGGGAAAAAATAAAGGTGTTGAATAAGCTAGAGTTAAGTGAACATGTCATCCTTGTCCTTTCTGAAGGACTTTTTGGAATTTAGTTTCACATGTTTATCTTAAAGAAGCAACAGAAACTTTCTAAATGCCTAATGTTCATGCTGCAGGGCAGGAAAAACAACCTCAAGGGACGTCAGGTTGTTTATGCCGTTTCCCGACGGCGTTCTTTAATCAGAAACGCAAGTGATTAGCACCTGAGAAGTCTGCCGCGAGCCTGTTGATGCACAAATAGAGGCTCAGTCTTCCAGAGCTTATCTGCATTTTCTCTAGCATACAGTCAAGGAAGCAGCCGAGCAGACTGTATGTCGGCGAGGTCCACAGCTCTTCCCTGCTGGCAGCATGGTTTATAAGTGCTGCTGATTTGTAATTTCCTTTTGCCCGCAGGTCTCTCTGGAGAGCAGGTTTTTGCTGCCTGCCCTCGCTCTCTGCATTAACTCTCATTAATAATTGAGGAGGCACGTGTTGGCCACGGTCTGGGCCACTTCTCAAAACACTCTAATGCCATTAAATATAAAAATATCAACTGTATACATTTAAGAAGAGGCAGGTGAATATAAAAACATAAATTTGAAATAAGGTTATCAAAGGAAGGCAAAACTTGATATGTGGCTCTCAAATTTTTGTGCTTTAGTTAAACAAAGACCTAACAAAACAGGATGTAATCAGCTGCATGAAAAGCAGAAACACATGCCAAGATGATAAAGCAAAATACTCCAACCTTCTCGTAACACTGTGATATTTAAGCTTCATTTGGACACTTAAATGGCTGTTTTCTCTCATCATACCTGAATATCCTCTTTTTAGCCAAGCCCAACCAAGGTGGTGAGTTCAAACTCTCTGAGGATAGTAATTAATCCCAGCAGGAGGGGAAGGTGATGGTGGGATGTTTACTTCAACGGCAGGACATTCAGACAACCTCATCCACAGAGCACATTTGTGTGTATGTCTCTCAACTTGACAACTAAATGTGCCTCATCAGCTGTCTTCACTGCATTATTCATGGAGAGAGTGAAAATGAGTGATTTGAATACACTCCATCTATTTTAAATGAGTGTTTTAGTCTTTGGTGTAGCTCGGAGGGGTTTTAGCTGGAGCCTTACCTATGTGTGTTTGGACACATCAGGAAGGTGTAATGTGAGCACAATACTTAACTGTTTCTTAAAGTGAAACTGTCACACACATTAAAATGACTGCATGATGTATTTTCTGTCAGACATATAATGAAGCATAAAAAACTAAAATAACAGGAAGATGTTACATATTTATTTAATGGCTTTTGATTAATCTGATTCAGACAGTAAATTAATGTCAGATAAATTATGTGTTCAGTTCTGCAACATGGTGCATTGGTGGTTCAAGCCCTGAAGCTCACTGTGGTCCAAAAGATATGACTTGTTTGAGTGCAGCCACTAGAGGGCGCATTAATTCCTCAGTCTGCCCTTGTAAGATATCTGCTGTTACTGCTTTAATATATTTTCCCACCCAAACGGATGCAAAATAAACCACACAAAGGCATTTATTAACACAATTACTCAAAGCATTTAAATATATATATATTTATATATATACCCGACCACCCTTTCCACAACACACTGGTCACACTGGTCCTTCTCTAATAGACTGAGAAAGCTCCTCTGTCATGCCATCATTCTGTTCAGCAATTCACCTCTTGCAGACCGGGGTCAGCCTGGATGGACAATGGGCTCTTTCTGCTGCTTTTTAATGCTGTCTATATTATTTAGCTATTTTATTTTATTTTGGATTTGTACATTGTTATCACATTTCTTTGTTATTGCACATCTTCCTGGTCTATCTGCACTATACCATACTTTTAAACATCTACAGTGGAGTAGAGCTGCAGATCCTGGCAGGTACGTTTCAGGCATGTCTGACTGATGAGTGGAAAATTCATTTCAGCATTATTATATTCAGACTAAGTGGTTCCTGCTCACTTTTCAATGGAAAATCGTTCCTTTTCTTTGCTTAATCTGAAAAAGATTCTTTTGCTTGTAGTAAAAAACCTGATAATAAAAGGAAGCATAAACAATTTAATAAATATCACCTTTTTACTAGTCAAAGTACTCAATATTAAAAATCAAAGGAGCTCAGTGTACTTAACCTTCCTTTGAATGCCATCACATTGTTATTCATCATGCATAATGTGTTTTAACTCTAATATGTTCTAACCAAGAGCAATTACATTTAAAGCCCAAAATCAAGTCTCTTACTAAATTCCAAAAAACACTGTCTGCATGCTATTTTCCAAATGTCTACCATCAAAGGGTTCTTTAAATGTGTTGCTCAAAGGAGAGGAGCTCCAGTTTGTACGTGAATTTAACTATCTTTGAGTTATCTTGGATACCACTTTATCTTTTAAAAAACATGTAAAACATAAATCAAAAATTGTTCATTTTAATATTCACAATTTTAGGCAAATTCGACCATCTTTGCCAGACAATGCAGCTAAAATGTTTCTGGACAGCATGATTTTTTCTCACATTGAATACTGCATTACTAACTGGTCATTGACAAGTACGACAACCTTAAAGACAATTGAATCACTTTTTAAAAAAGCTTTGAAAGTACTTGATAGAAAATCGTTATCTGTCCGTCATTGTTTCATACTACAGAAATATAGTATTTTAAGTTTAGCAAATTTTAGAAATTTTAAACTAGCCTGCTCAGTTTATAAGGTTTTAAATGGACTCACTCCACCACCTTTGGATGAGTTCATTATGGTCAAAACCAGTACTAGTGGTAGGATAACAAGAGCCTCTACCAGAGGTGATTGTGTAATACCCTATAGATGCACTACTTTCAGCCAGCAGGTGTTATCAGTCAAGGGTTCAGAAATCTGGAATAATATCCCAGCTGCAATAAGAGTCTCTACCACTTTCAATACTTTTAAAATTTATTTGAAACAATGGCTCAAGGGGAACCAGATTTGTGATCATTGATGTTGTGCTCTTATGTAAATGTTACTGTTGTATGTCATGATTATGTTTTATTGTGTTGTTTTTCCCATGTCTTATAAATTGTCATTGATAATTTGATTTTAATATGTATATTGTGTGAAGTTGTAATGTCATTTGATGGGACTACAGATGTAAAGTAGCCTTTGGGCAAATTCTGGCATATTTACATTTATATGTTCATGAATATGCATTGTCCCTTTGAAATAAATAAATAAAAAATAATAATAATAAATTGTATTGAAGTGAAAAATCTGAATAAATTCTCGTTAAATAAGGCTTAGACACAACAGTTGATGTTATAGATTAGTAGTGTGAAGGGGAGCAGTGTCTTACTGGTGACTCTAAAACAGCTAAATTCTGGCCTCAGAAGTACAAACTGTCAGTTTTATGCTTGGTTTTTCTGTAGCAGCTTTGCAGCTGTCAGAATGAAGAGAGAAGCTTTCATTCACTTTGAGCGTTATATTTACCAACTGCAACTTCTGAACTGTACTGTACTGGAGGAGGTATTAAGATCTTGCAGCACTGCAGTTGTATCATATTAGCCCAATAAATTTTTATAATGTTTTTTCATGCTTTAGAAAATAGTCTCAACTTCCTACAGTGTTACAAAGTTAATAATGACAATAATAAGAGGGAGATTATATGATCATAATACAGTATCTATTCTTGCTACATCAGATCAGAAACTTGATCTCTGCCCTACTGTTTGCTTTCAGCCTGTAGGACTTCGGGGTAAAAATTGAGGAAATTATCCGGGGAACGTTATCCAGCTTTAGAACTTCTGCTGCTGCCTGTGGACGTAAATGTATTTCAGAGTCACATGGGGATTTTTAAACACTAAGTCAACTGTTGTGTTAAGATAATGACCATGAATTTCTGAGAATCTGATCAGTCTGTTTTGATCGTGCCCTTCCCTCCTCCTCACACACCCTAGATACGACCCCATCCTTCAGTACCACCCAAAGCCATGTAGACTTTCTTTGACCACAAAAGCGCCTCTCAGAATCCCACTGTGTCTGTGGCTGTGATCCTGTCCCAAGGCCGCACCACACTAAGTCCCCTCAGGGGGCTTACGTCCCTAAGGCTGCAGCATCAAAGGGACCTTAGGTCAGGGGGCTGAGTATAACCTGGTTTCACCCTCCCATGCCCTTTGCATTACAATGTTTAGATATGTTTCCACTCTTTAAACCTCACTTTCCCTACAATATGCACATGTCACTGTAACACCTCAATCCTAACAACCTCTTGAGTCCTTCCTGCTAATGTTTGAGACACAGATCATACTGATTCTAGTAATATTTTGGCTTGTAAATATGATCTTGAAGGGGAAATGTTGCTCTAGATGAAAGCCAGGAAACTAAATAAAAGCTTTTAATTTCTGTTAATATCATGTTAGAAATCTACCCACTGTGAGGAAACACACACTCACTCCACTTTCCTCAGTGCTCTCTTGCTTTAATCTAAAAATGAAACATTACGTGTCCTGTTAATTCTTTAATGAGAGAGGCCAACCCGGCTGATCAGTCATTTAGAATTTCCTTTTTCCCTTATGTGAAAACAAACTTCACATATCTATTCAATTAAATGACATAAGAATTTCATGGCTCATAATTAAGTTATATTGTAAGCAATCACTCACCCCAGATGACATTTTAAATCAGAGGAAGTAGACAGTCCAAACTTTTCTGAGAGAGCTGATAGTTTCACCAACCCTATTACTCCATCCATAAAGATGTCAAAGCATCCCCAATCCCTTTATCTCTCTGCCATTTCCACTGAGATGGTGATTATCCATGCAGAGCGAAGCACATTATGCAACACAGTAACAGACTTGCCATTCAGAGTTAATGGGATTATATTTCAGTCTGTATTGC
The DNA here is from genome assembly GCF_017639745.1 of Melanotaenia boesemani. NCBI lineage: Eukaryota > Metazoa > Chordata > Actinopteri > Atheriniformes > Melanotaeniidae > Melanotaenia > Melanotaenia boesemani. The sequence continues at coordinate 8,238,228 of NC_055701.1, forward strand.
TCTGACATGTCTATAAACACGGTTTTTGCTGAAGGGGAAACTTTTTTTTTCTTTTGAGCAAAGATTTTCCAGGACACAAAGGCATCACGTTCAAGAAGTGTGGTTAATCTGTTTAGACATTTTCAATTACTTATTGTATCCCACTCGTGTACTCAAATGCTAAATTTATGAGCTATGATAGAAACTTGTGGCTTGCAGACATGTTTTTTTTTTTTTTTTGTCCAACTGTTCACGCATGCTGAAAGAAACTTTGGCCTCTTAAACAAGTAACAGTGGTTTTAAAGGGGATTTGGTTAACTACAGAGAAGAGGAGAGTTGGAGGGCAAAGGGCACAATCTTACATGAGTTTCCCCTTTCTTTGGTGTCCAATAAATTTGTGAAAGGACTAAAAGTGAATTGTAGGAATGGGGTCACTGAGAGGCACTATAGTAAGTGAGAGAAGAGGAAATCTAATCAGCTTGCAGATGCTAATTTTATGGAGCACCAATTAAGGAGAGTTTTTTATGACACTTTTTTGAGAAAACAAAACAGCAGAGCTGTTCCCTCTTGGTTGGGGGGATCCTGTTTGAGTGGTCTGCTGCACATTTAAAATGCCCTGCTCCCCTCCACCCCCACTCCAGCAGCATTGAATCCAGTCTCTAATGGGATGGCACCTCCTTTATGCCTGCCCTTGCCCACATTGGGGAAATGAGGCAGTGTCTGTTTATTGTTCTGGATGGCTGTTTGTCCCGTTTATCACTGTCACATTGCAGAAACCCACAGAAAGCAGAGGGAGGGGGGCAACGCTGTCCAATCTGTCCTGCTTTGGGCTTCACGACTACAGGCCCCACGTGGCGAGTCCCTCACCCTGAACCTATACATCTCCATATCTGCCTTTTGGGCTTCAACGGCCTTTGTATCGGCTCACTCCGGCTGCCAAGATATGTGTCTCCACTGCGAACTGTGGCCTGGGTGGAGTTCCTAACTAGACAATGATGGGAGATCCAAGACTGCCAATATTTAACTAGTGCGCAACCTACTCACACCCCTGCTCGGCCATGTAGCCCCCTGTGCCTTTGTGGACTTTGAGTTAATCTTTTAAAGGCCAGAACTGGGGAGCAAACCCTTCCTGCCCACTGCCCCCTAAATATACTGCCACACAGTTACTAGAGTTCTTCTTTTATGAGACCTTTTGTTAGGTTTGTGCTGCCTTAACAACACTTGATAAGTCGATGATGCTTAAATCTTCTTAGGAATGAACACATCGTGAATAATAGATCACACAGAAAATGAAGCAGAATGAAGTGCTTTTGCTGGGTAAACATAAATAAAATCCCTTTTTATTTATTTATTTATTTATTAATGCTGCAAAAAATGAGAGCTACACCGAAGAACTCTTTATATAAGCTGGAAAAATCAGACTCAAACAACAACAGCTGCAGCAGGTGGTCAGCAATCTGATTCCCTGCAGTGCTCTTTTCATATTCTTTTAGATTTATGTCTCATTTCCAATTCTTTTTCTTTTCCTCCTCCTTCCTACTTTTTGCCTTCATACACATGGGAAAAACTCTTTAATTGCTTCTCCCCTGTATCAGGTTTTTATGGGTACTCGTAAACACGTATTGATATTTAATGCTGCACTCAGCAGGGCAGGGTCTTTCTGGTCAAACACAGATGCCCGTTCGTCACTGAGACAGAAAAAAGGGCTCAAAGAATGATATTAATCACAAAAGCACCATAAACCTACAGTTGGTGCTGATATCTCCGAGGAGGCACAAAGCCATATGAGAACAATCTGTTACGGTAGCTGAGAAACACACAGTTGCTGAAGTTGTGAGGGGAGAAATCTTAGTGTACTTTCTCTTTCACAGAGAAGATAAAGTAATAAAACAAGTTTCTTCTAAATGAAAAAAAAAGAAAAAATGCATGCATGAGTGATTTGAAAAGGTCTCAAATTAATTCTGATATTTTAATGCTCAACTGTTAAATTCATTCATTATCTTGACCGCTTATTCCATTATGGGTCGCGGGTGAGCTGGAGCCTATCCCAGCATTTTAACAGGTGAGAGGCAGGGTACACCCTGGACAGGTCACCAGTCTGTCACAGGGCCAACACAGATAGACAAATAGCCATTCACACGCACACTCTCTCCTAGGGAGAATTTAGAATAACCAATTAATGCACGGTGGGAGGAAGAACCTGGAGAGAACCCACGCATACACGGGGAGAACATGCAAATTCCACACAGAAAGGCCACCACCCCTCAGGTTCAAACCTCCCCCCAGCTGAGGCTCAAACCGGCAACCTTCTTGCTGTGGGGCTGCGGTACTGACCACCACACCACCGTGCAGCCCTTTTCACGTTATCAAACAACAAAGCATCTTCGAAACTGTGACTAAAAAGCAGCACATAATGAAAATGTGTGTCATCTGATCAGCTAAAACATTTCCTAACTAGAAGCATTAGGAGCACAGACCTTTGCCAGACCTTTTTTTTTTTTTTACACAGTGATCCAGATCACTGCCCAAATCTATCCCTATACCCAAATCATGACCTCTGATTTTATTACCCTTGCATCCTCTGAAAAAAACATTCAAGCAACTTAAAGACATCTGTGCAGTAAATTTAGCCATACGTACATGTACCGTGACCTGCCATGGAGAATGTTAGAAGCAGCTGCATTGGTGGCGCTAACATTTGTTTTCATACAGTCTACATGGTTGCAGGGTTGGGCATACTTCAGTCAACAACCCAGATCCTCTCCCATGCATGTAAACTGGGACAAGGATAATTGTCCAGTTAAATGGTCAGGATGGATTTTTACTGTAGCTCAACTTAACTGTACATGTAATTATGTAGATAGCTTTTCAATGAAGCAGATTAATGGTCCCATGCTGGAACACTTGATTCACAGATGTGTTTGTACATATTTTCATATTTTTGTGTGCATGTTTTTTATTCCTAGAAGATAGATACACCTCCATTCCTGCAGCAGGAAGACACTGGATGACAGTGCGCTACAGGAGCAGATCTCCTCATCAGTATTCACATCCAGCCATACATGAATTAAAGTTTAATATGTGCCCCTAATCACCCACCTGAGCCCATTTGGGTGGCTTGTGAATGGGGATATGTGTGTGTTTCTGTGTGTGTGTGTGTGTGTGTGTGAGTGTGAGGATAAAAACAGGGGCAAAGAGAGCAAAAGAGAAAAAAGAAATGAAATAAAAATGATGATCTGAAAACAAAAATCAGTGTTAAATAAATGATCTGAACATTTGAACAGACATTTAAAGATACATAAAGAGAAAAGACACCTGGCAGAGCAACTCCATTTGGCTCACTTCTGCAGTTTTCAAGAAGAAAAAAGGCAATTGTGTGTCACTAACTAGTCTGATGGCTTCAAAGGCAAATACTAACAAAACAGACATGCTTGGGTCAACAGATCTGCCGAGGCTGTATACCCACCAAACACATGTAGGTGCAGACACACTCACAAACCATTGATTAGCTCGTCAATCACTGGCCAATGAGGATAGCCAGTGGCCACCAACACTTGGGTTATTGTGCGCGATGACCCCGAGGTCATCGGTAAGTAGCTGAGGACTGAGCCCCACACAAAAGGACTGCATCATGTACTTTCTACATACAGTTGCATTGCCGCCGGCACCCTTATGAATGGACACATGGCAGGCCTACCCACAGATGGGACAAGCAAGGGGGGGGCTGTTGCCGTGGTGAAGGAGCACAAGCGGAGGTAACGGACTGAAACAATAGTGCTGATGAAAGGCAGGAGTCGTGCCTGGGCTTCGGGGAGGAGGATTATTGGGCAAGAAGTTCCCCTGTTCTATCAGACAGGATAGCACAGGGGGAATGGAAGAGATGGGGAGGGGTGGGAGGGCAGAGCAGCAGAAGTCTACAGATCGCTGACACAAAGCCACCCCCATGCACCAGTGAGCAGCCAACTGTTCAAAAGTGTGACTGACACAATGCCAAACAGATACACTTAGTGTTTAAGTGTGCATCTGTATGGGCTTGTAGTCGTTTGTGTTTTCTGATTGATTGATTGGAATTTATTCAGCTCTGACTCATCCTCAGACATTTGTATGTAACTATATATTGTGATCAATCCATTTCACATTTTTGTTGATTACCATTTCAAATGGCCAATATTATTTTGGTGAATGTGTCTTTTAATTAAATGAGCAAGTCGATGCATTACATGATGTCTGCACTGTTTGTGTATTATTGATGCTTTGTGTGCTTGTGCGTGTGTCTGTAAACAGATGCAAAAACTTACAGAATTGAGTATTTGCAGTTTCAAAAAGCCATTAAGAGACTGAAGGACTGTTATCCATGAGAATCTGGGTCTCTTTCATTCAGACTGATAATTTTTCCACTTTTTTTTTTTTTTTTTTGTACTTAACTGTTATTTTCCCTAAATGTTTGCATTCACATTCACTCACATATAGGCAGGTTTTAGGTATGAAAAACTACTTACTTACCCTTTGTTATTAAAATCTACTCAGCTAGATACAGACAAACCAAGGGGATTAGTGGTTTGTTAAATGATAGACCTGAGAATAATCTCACCTCTAGTATGGAAAGACTTGTGTGAGACCCATTTCCCTCATGCTGCCTGTGGGAATGTAGCTTCTGTATTTTACAGGACAGCATTATGAGTTGTTTTAAAAAAAATATTAACAAATGACCGATGTGATTGTTTCAGTTGGAGGAATTGTTAAAAAAATAGCTTCCAGACTGACTCTGTTATTTAGACTAACTCTGATACACTAATGTTTATTATTGTGCACTTCAGCACTATTAAATGTAGGGTGCTGGAACCTAGCAGCTACTAGGCCAGAGGCAGGGTACACCATGACACGTTGCCAGTCCATTGCAGGGTCAACAGAGAGACAAACAACTGCTTACAGACACCAACCAACTTAGGAAGCATGTGAATAATGTGATGTCTCACATTGTTCTTGTTAAAGTATCTACTTTTTCAACCCCGAGCATTATAGGTGTTGCACTTTGGTATTAAAGAGTCCTCACTCTCAGTTAACAGCTAACTAATTAGTAAATTACTGAGTGTCCATAACATTGACAGCAAGGAATGAGTAGCCAAGGAAGTGATTTTGGACTTTTTTTTACATCAGAACCACTCTTACAGTGAGACTATGTAGCTTTTGTTCATTGCGAGTGATTGTGGGATATAACACCTTCCTTCAATATCACAATACTAGACTCTGTTGTAGGGAAAAAAGGTACAAATGATACAGCAATGTCAGCATAAATGTAGCTTAAATTTCAGGGGCTAACAATATTTGTGATGCAAAATGCAAAAATCTATTTTAGGTCAAGCAGCTACATAAAATACCACAATGAGTGTAATTTAAAAGAAAAAAAGAACCTGAAGATAAAACAAACAAACAAAACATATAGAACAGATAGAAGAGAAAGAATAAGTGCATAGTGTGACGTCTGCATTAATGAGCTGATGTAAGAAATAACCTGTTATAGTACCCGTGAAATTACCTGCAAATTCAAGAATTTATTTTTTTAAAATAATTGTTTTAAAGATGTGAATATTTCTCCTAAAAGTCTTATGGAGGCTACTTTCATTTGGGTCCCAGCCACCTGAAGGCCAACATCTGGACCTGGTCCCTTCACCTCCTGATGATGGTCTGCTCGGCAACCGGTTCTGCTCTGTCCCCTTTCACTCTCTCCCCCTCTGGCCTGTCTGTCCTCCCTCAGTGTTTCCCCCCGGGGTAATTGTGAGGTAATTTATGAAGTTCTAACAGCATGGAGCTGGCCAGTGTATGGGACAGCCTGCTGACTGAGCCCCATTCAGCTCCAGAAGAGAGGGCCTGGACTCCTTTCATCCCACCCATAATCAGCATCTCTGCCTGGGCCTGGACACCTCCTCCTGACTCTCCTCGCCCTGCAGCCCTCCACAGCATGAAATTCTCTGCGGCCTCTTAAAGATGAAGGGGAAAGTTATTGGAGTCTTTAGTGACTCATAAACATCCTGGGGGATTTTCATACAGCCTTTGTATCTTTTTGTTATGGCCAAGATAATGCAATTGTTTCAAGCAGTGTAAATGAATAAATCTCCAAGCAGTTTGTCCAAGCAGCGATAACAAAAGGAAGCACTCCCTGTTCTCAGAAACATTTGTCAGCCAGTTCACTTTGTGAAACAGTTTTATATCGCTCTTTCCCCAGACATCAGCACATATAGATTCTACATCCCAGCTTTTGCTTTGATTTAAGAGTGCAGATATGCAGGCGATATTGAGAATAGGGGTGGAACCGAGAAGCTGTTGTTTGTCCTCTGCAGGCTCTTTCTCGGTCCCATGCCCAGATTTAAACTCAGTGTATGTGTGTGTGTGTGTGTACAGAAGATCTAATAACTGATCCCGTTAAACAATGACCAGCAGAGAATGAAGGAGGCCTTATGGTACCAACCACAGGTTTGCTCTTCAGCTTAGCACTTTATTGAGCCATGATAGGCCCTAATCTTGCCTGATCCTCTCTCACTACAAGCATATGCCTGTGATAATGCTCTCATTTTCTGGTCATCTGAACACTTTCATTGGAGAGCACCCAATGAGGCGCCTGAAAGTGGGTCTCTAAACCCTAAAAAAAATCTGTCTTGGAGCTCAGAACTGGATGAATGATCCTGAAAGGTGATATCTAGAGAAGAAAGTCAAACACTAATGCAGGGTTAAAAATTGAAGGATTATGTGGAAACATGAAGGGTGGCTAAGCTTTCATTTGTAAAATGCAAAGCTCAGACATCCTCTCTGGGCCTCTCTGTGTGGCCTATCACCTCTGTAAACACATGAATAAGAAAGACACAGAATAGAATTTATGTGGCTCATGCATATAATAATAGAGTAAGAAGAGGACTGATTACAATCCAAATTCAGTTAGTCTAAAACAATCCCTGTATATGTTCACAATAAATTTACTTTCACTAGCAAACAACTCTCCTTAGCTGGGCCCTTTTTGATGTTATATATTCACTCATTTGATATGATTGACAATTTAACTAAGTTAATCAGCAGCCTTCTATCTTTAAAGAAACGTTTGGATTTTCTTTCTATTTCATTTAGCGTATGAAGCCTATGACAGAGAAAACACCATTAAAATAAAAGACTGGAAAAGAATAAAATCCTGTTCATTGTGTCCAACATTGTTAATTAGGACCTGACCCAATTAGCAGAGAAGAGTCCTGCAGCCATGTTGGCTCAGAGCCCAATGATGGGAAAATCCATATGCTCCAAATAAACGGCTCATGTTGGCTCTCAGGTTTTCCCCAATTATAATATCCTTGAATATTGGCCGAGCCAACACACCCTGCAGGGCCCCCAGATAGAGCTGTGGTGGTTGGAGTGTCCTGAGCGGCCTTTTGATTTTCACTCCAAACTTTTCTTTTTTATAAGTAGATTGAGAAGGACTCCTTGTTTGAGTGACCACTATGACCAGTATGAGATTAGTCAGTGTTCAGAACATGAAAGTGTGTGTTTTAATTGAAAATTAAGAAAAGTGATATGATGTTTCAGTTTTAACATTTCCCTGGAGAAAACAAGAAATTAGCCTAAAAGTAAGATAACATTAAATAATAACTTCTTCTACTCTAAATTCACATCACAATATTTTGCAGTTAAGGTTTTATTTTTTAATGATTTTGGTTTAGTTTCGATATTCATACTAGTTAAATGATAGAAGAGATTTGTAAGGCGATCTTAAGGAGGATTGTTTTTACGAATAAGAAATGTTCAATAAAGAGCTAAATGACAAAAGATTCTTTTAATTTTGCTAATGTTTTTACACTCACTTGGCACATTTTATTTTTATCTTTTATGAAAATTAATCAACATACATAAATGGGAGATGAAAACAACTTTTCTGAACCAGGTCGGACATAGCTTACGTTTTCCATAAGAACAATTTCTTTCTGTAGAATAAATATGGTCAATATTCACTGACATGAGAGAATATTCATAACTTCTTTTTGCCGTATATGGTTTTCATCTGGCAAACTTCTCTGTGTTTAACCTGATGGGCCTGCTCTGTCACTCTGTGCTTTAATATAAATAAGCTTGATGAGCAGAGCAGCATTTTAGTTCAAGAAGTTCACTTCAAGGATGCTTTGAAATTTGGACTTTTAAGGAAACAGAACCGTTTTGCTCTGTTTTGTTGTGTTTTGCATTAAACAGCTACAGTGGATGGATGCATTCACGGTATTTTGAAAAATGCATTTGAACAGGAAGAGAATTTGTTACCTAATCTTAAAGGGATATTCTGCCATATTAGAGGTTAACATGAAAATGGTAGAAGACAAAATGTTTCTGGAACAATCATGTAGCTACATAGAGACACTCGGCTGGAGAAGTGCATCCATTCGTGTTGGGGTGAATATAAAGCAGGGTGTCCTGTGTTCATCATGATGAAAATCAGACAGTTTCTTAGATGTGTTTTCGCTTAAACTCAAAACATTTCCAGCCAATAGTACATAAAGTGTTTCTTTCATTTGAACAAAGTGAAAACTGATCTCATTGGAATTTCTTTTAGCTGTCCTGGACAGTGTGATTCCTCCTGTACTCTGGTCCTGCTAAACTCAAGGATTCCCAAAGAGCTCCAGAATTCCAGCTCGGTAGTGAAATCCAGCCTCCAACCACCACAGCAAGAAATATGTGCCAAAAGATTAGATCAGCAAATAAGTTCTGGATATAAAACCTGAAAGCCCCCCCCCCCCCCGTATTAAAGAATGAAGATGCTACACAATACTTTTTCTGAAGTCTATCTTTTAGCTTTATTGAATTAGGGGAGGACAATGCTGTCCCCACTTGTTTAGTATCTTTTTAACTGCCTCCTCTCCAAATAAGGGACCCCCTCCAGTAATAGTGATGTAATTTCACGGACAGTTTTGGAAGCCAAGTCAAATTTATCTGACTTCTTTTGTCTTAAGCTCTTGGTTGAATTGTACCTAGTCTGCCATTAACACTGCTCTTTACATGTTTAAGCACCTCATATGGTGCCTCATACCTTTCTCCAAACTGTCTCATGGATACTGTATGTAAATAAGGCCTTGAAGGCATCATCTATCTGGTGTCATTAAAGAAGGCAATAAAACAGCGGCCTATTGAACTTAGTGGTTAACACTTTCACTTTCAGCTTATTTTACAAGAAAAATAGTTTTACATCATTTTTTGTACAAGAAAGTGATAGTTTTGATTTAGTTTGATCTTTTAACACATTGACAGTCTGACAGAAGTTTTCACTCACTCGTGTACAGCTTTGCACTTGTGAACAGAGTCCTGTTTTGGTTAATGTTTAGGAGTCTCATCAGTATAGGGGGAGTTAAAGGGGGTGTAGGAAGGTAAAGTGGGGGCTGTAGGAAGGAGGTGTGAGAGGGGGTGAAAGTGTGTCCCTTCTGCAATTGGCTGAGGCCCTAAGTGTCTCATTATGCAGGTTATTGTTCCTTTGTTGTGTCAGCAATATAAATACACCCCAGTGAGCGCATGGGGTGACAGTTTAAACACTCTCACTCCTGTGGACAGACTGATCATCAGCCTGAACAGCACAGACTCTCTGGCTCTGTAGAAAGCTCCAAAAATTACAGAAAGTCTTCAGCATTTAAGCGCTCATTTTTAGGGGTTTTGTTTTGGGACTTGTAAAATGGATTCTGATGCTGCTTCCACATGCAGCCGCTCTTCATCCCCAGACCTGGTTGTTGATGACTCTGCGAGGAACTTCTTCTCTAACAAGATGTTCCAGAAATATTGCCAAGACAGAATGGACAGTGATGCTGGTCAAGGCAGGATGGAGCACTGCAGCGAAGGTGGGAAAACCAAAAGCAGGTCTGAACTTAGCAAGGAGGAGATGCAAGATCTGAGGCTGAAAGTCAACAGTCGAGAGAGGAAAAGGATGCACGACCTGAATCAGGCAATGGACGGCCTGAGGGAGGTCATGCCATACGCTCATGGACCTTCAGTTCGCAAGCTGTCAAAAATCTCAACCTTGCTGTTAGCTCGCAATTACATCCTCATGCTGTCCAGCTCTTTGGAGGAGATGAAGAAGCTGGTTGGGGATGTTTATGGTGGCAGTGCTGCTGCCCAGAGCCGCTCTGCTCCCCACCCCTCAATTGCACCTGCAGCTGCATCTGCTCACCTCCCTCTGCATCCTTTGGCGCAGTCCCTTCATTCTCTGGTGGGTAACACACCCTCAGCACTGCAACATCACTCGTCTTCTGCTTCTTCGGCTCCAGCTCCACACTCTCCTCCATCAGCCAGCTTCCTGGGGTTTCATACTCCAGTGCAGAGCCTTCTGAAGGACCCTCTCCATCTGAACAGCTCCTACAGGCACTTTCCTGGCATGCCATGTCCATGTACACTCTGCCAGCCTCTACCCACTACAACGTCCACATTACACAGCCTGACTATGAACAAGTGAGCGGGACGTTCTTAAAACTAACAGCTACTGCTTGGATTGGTGCAATGAACCAAACAGCTTACAGATGAAAGAACTGATAACATGCCGGCCAGTGCCAAAACTTGTACATGCTGTATATAAAAACTGCTGCTATTTGTTAACAGTTGCCTCATTTGCTTTGTTGACACAGCAATATAGTAAATGCACTGGGAATTTTTTTTTTTATCAGAGTAGCAAAGCCTGTAATTTATCTGATTTCTGTGGTGATGAAACATTGTGGAAAATCGATTTAGACATATATGATTGTGCAGGATTTCTATTTTCTTAAATTAAAATTCAGTTTTAAAAATAATGCCTGTTTGTTTTCTTCCCCTGAATGTGAATATTCCGTTTTTTACCTTACAGTTAAACAAAATATGCACAAGCCAGATTAAAAAAAAAGAAAAATCAAAGTAAAAAAAAAGTTAAAGATTTTTCTGCAAATTGGGAGATCTATCACAAATGCATGGCAATATAAGAACAATAATGTAAGATCTTTAAATATAATAGTTTTTATTTGTGCTTTGACAAGCTGAAGGAGCATCACAAAAATGGATATTTAGGAAAGGGTGTCATTTGTTGCTAACCAGCTTGGGACAGACCAACCTTTTAAGAGCTAAAGAGGGACAGGAGGGCGAAACAATACAGCAGCACAGAAGCTGAATGTGGTGTTCTTGAGCCAGGGGACCATCCATCTTCACCTCAACAGGGTGTAGGAGATGAAAGGGCGACACAGGCGACACAGGCGCCAGCAAGGCGCGTCACTTTTGTCTGACGCAGGCGAGGGACACAGCCATGTCCTCAGCTACAGGCCAGCCATTTGTCACTGTCTCATAAGATCATGGATATGGACACACAAAGGGCAAAATTAAAGCAGAGGACAAAAAGCGGTCATTCTAAAGAATAAAAGAAACAAATGTTAATATGATCCAAACAGGGTCACATTTTTATTTTGCATGAATATTTCCACTCCGTATTACCTTAACTTTGGAATCAGGGTTGGTTGATTTAGTGATGAAATTTTGATTTCAGCTGAGTCATAAAATGACTGCTCAGATAAAACCAGCACAAGTTATATGTATGCAATACATACTGAGTGGACATGATTCAGTCAAACAACTGAGCAATGGCTGGCCTTCACTTAGCAACAAATCAAGCGTGTAAAATACATGCTTATCCTCCCACGGCTGACAGATGAGTTGGAGATCAGGGGAAAAATGAAGAGATGTAACTCATTCTCACCCACCTCCCTCTCATCCCACCTCCTCCTCCTCCTGAGACCACTGAAAAGGTTCAAACAATAGCCATGCGTGGGACACAAAAGCAGGGGGAGTCCACACTCTCGTGCCTGGGACACAGACCCCCTCCATTCAATCTACATTTCATCATGGTAACAAGCGCTGTCGGGCCAAAAGGCCTGACGCCCTCGCCTGCCACAAAGGCGGTTAGCTCTAATATATGAGGCTATTGACACTGTAAAGAGCTCCTGTCAGTGCTGGGGGATTGTCAGCTGTGGGATGTCTCAGTGGGGGGAGGCAGCTGCTAGCCAAACCAAGCAGTGGAGCTTCTGTCGTGGGGACCAGCGCTGCTGCGTCACCTGGTCCCTGGACACAGAGATCCCAGTCCCCAACACAACCCCCACCCCCCCCAACCTTTATTGGGGCACAGGTGGGAATGGGAAGGAGAACACATTGTGGAGATTAGTGGGGATCGGCCTCCCTTTGCTCTAGGTAGATAATTAGAGACACTGACTTGTGCAAAGCTGGTGTTTCCTGATCTGCACCAGATGGTGTTAACCCACAATGTGGCATCACTGGTCTGGAAAGTGTGTGCATGTGTGTGTGGGTGTGATGACTGCACTGTGTAATGGATATGCATCTTAAATCATACAATATGGGCATGTCCTCTGTGTACCATTATGGTCAGCCACTGCTGTCATCACAGCAGTCTTTAGCATATGCTAACCAGCAGTGGCAGCTTCAGTTTAAGTCATAATGTCCACAATTAACTCTGAAAATGGGAAAATAGAGCATGTATTAAGATACTTTTTGTATTCACAATCTCATTTAAGAAAATGTACTTTTTTGGGTGGAATCATTTTATCATGTTGAATGGATGGCAGTATACAGCAGAATACACTGATAGTCCGTAGCACAAAATGCAGCAGTTTTACAGTACAATCCCAAAAATTATAACAATTACTACACTTTCTGGTACTTTTACATGATTACTCAAAAGTTGTAGTCTGCCAGTGTTTTGCATTATTTGACTGTGCCACACAAGCTCAAACAAAGCCTTGCTGAATTTGAACGTTAGCAAGGCTCCAAAATATTTTAGGCCAACTTATATTTGGAGATTGTATTATGCTTACAATGAGTTTAAATGTTACACATTTTGACTACAACATTTTTGGAAAACCTAACAAATAAGTAGGTAAAGTAGTTGGGGATTAAACTTAAAAAATACATGGTACGATTTCAAATTTAATAAGAATACCGCTAGGGTTAGGGACAAGAAAAAATCATAATGCTTAAGTTAAGTAGTAGTAAGTGGGGGTTTTGATCAAATTATGCCTAAAAAAACTACAAAAATAATCCTTAAAAAAGCTCTATCAAAATTTGAGCATTTGAAGCTCTAATATGCACCATAACAAGAATATTGAAGATTTTTTTGTAAATGAAATCATCTTAGTGTTCATATATCTTGATTTGCCTCTGCCTTTAAACCTTTAAAAATACCAGCTACATCTGTCGGATGAAAGCAGTAAGGTACAAAAAGCAAAAACTGTACCCTGGAAAATGCCCTTTGTTATTAGCTGGATTTGAGTTATCCAATTTAATCATGATGAATAACAATGCAATCAACTCGCTGAAATCTATCAAAAATATATTGCATTATATTTACTTCATACCTCAAATGTAGTAAACCAGTTTACAAATGAATTTGCTTATCTGCTGAGCTGATGTGCAAGGATCCTACAATTAAAAGAAGAAGCTGAAGAGGAAAACATGGCTTTAGCAACACAAAAGATACAGGGATATTATTACACATTACTCTTTGGTTAAATTAATGCCCAAGCCCATATAGACAGATGGATAAGTTAACTGCTCTAGATACTGATCAATAAAAGCCTGCTTGTCCCAACTTGGCTCAGCCTGGCCTGCACTGACAGAGTTAATTAGGGGGCTGAAAGACCCAATTAAAAGGATTGAGGGGCAAGATGGAGGAGACATATTGGAGGACATACACACACATTGTGCAGCGTCTGGAGAGAGGGGAACTTCAATTAAGAGAGAACACACTTCCAGAGGCTGGTTGCCTGTTCTTTTTCATTTTAAGCTTTGTAAAGCCTTGAGCCCTCACACCCCGTCTTTTTCCACCCAGAATACTGATGAGGGGAAAGCACAGCTGCTATGGGTCAACACGCATATGCAATACGGTGTGCACATACGCTCACATGCATGTCCACAGATGCACAGAGAGGAGGGAACTGATGAGGGATTCAGGCTGGAATTGCTAAACGCTGATTAGTCAACATAATGGCTCAAGAAGGGAAGCTTTCCTCTCGATACGTTTGTTTGGTTTTGTGCACAGCTTATTTGTTAAATTGGTTTTATTTAAAAGAAAACAATTTGCATATATTTAAACTTTCATGGACTTCAGGACTGTCATGGTAGCTTAAGTTTCAAGATTTACATCTTTTCTTTTATGGACCTGTATCACTCTGAAGCTGCTCTGATGCATTTACTTCGTCAACTGTAGATTTAAACTTATAGATTAATTTGCAAACATGAAAATCAGCCAGTATGTTGTAATAATAATCCGATTTAAACAAAGGCTTGGAAAATTATGTCATATTAAATTTAGTTTAGTGATATTTAAGTATTAGACTCGAGGTGCAAAGCTTTGAAGTGTTGTACTACAACAAATTCCATGGAAAGAACATGAGTCGATGAATGTAGAATCCAAGGCCGGCTTTACGCAGGGGCAAGAGGGGGCAGTGCCCCCTCAAACAAACATTCTGCCCCCTCAATCAAATGCACCGAAATGGGCAAATCTCTCCAAACGCTCTCTCCCCTCTGTACTGAACTCTGTGTGTCGGAGCTTCACAGGATCCATTGTACTGTCTTCAACAAGTCCTTCCCACCACCACAGAAAACAACCAATCAGTGTTTAGTATGCAAATGAGTTGACATACAGCCTGATCTTGCGGTGTCATATTTCTCCCCCTCGTAGAGAGAGCGGCTGCTGAGCTCCAGCGGTAAAACTTATAGAGTAAAGCTCTGTTAAATGTGTTGTAGCGATACTGAATAAATACTTATAATAACAGACGTATTTATTGCATCTATTCTGTCAACTGGGGTTTGTTTCTGTTCTATTTAAACGTGTCTACGCCTGTTAGTAGGAGCAGTGATCAATCACGCACGGGCCATAGATGTGACTGCCTCCTCGGTACTAGACTGAGGGAAAACGAGCTGCGCATATGAGACCCCTCAAGCTCCGCCCAGCCTTTAGTTCAGCATGGTAGTTTGAAGAAAAAAATAACAGAAAGTTTCACTCTACATTCCCGCTGCTTTCAGCAGTTCAGCTCAGAGCTTCATGTATGCCTTGTTGGTTCTTAAAATTTTGATGAAGGATCATTTAGTTTTTACTCATTTTCATTTATTATTATCATTATTTCCCCCTGAAGGTTCACTGCCTTATTTTGGTAGGGGGTTTAATTTTTTGCTCTGTTATTGTTGTGCTTGATAGTTATGATTCTTTAATCATTATGGTCTATATACAGACAGAAACAAACACACAGATAGTTGAGTTTATTGTTATTAGTTTCAAATTTATTCAAAATGCTTAGACATCTAATGGCTGTCCAATAGGGCAATTGTTATTTTGTTGGTTGTTAAAGCTTTGATAATGGATCATTCTTTTCTTTTTTCTTACTTCATTTTGTTATTGATATTTTCTGTTCCCCCCCTGAGGGATTGCCTCCTTATTGTGGTCAGGGGGTTTGCGTGCCTCAGTGACTCTAAGAGCTATACCAGCAGGAGCTTTGGTTTCAGGTGGGACACCCAAGCTGGACAGGTCTTAGAGTAGAGGCCTGACAAAGTGCAATCCATTTCTTTGAAGTTGGACTCCACTAACAGCACAGTTCCGTTAAAGAAACACTTAAAAAGCAACAACAAGAAAATGCTGAAGTATGTACTCATAATGCCCCCTTCAAATTTATGCCTGCCCCCTCATGTATGCATTCCTAGAACCGGCCCTGGTAGAATCTAATATTTTTTAGTAGTTTCAGAATCAAATACTTAAAAATTCATAAAATTAATGGTGATAGCTTTTGTTACTGTTGTTCCTTGATTGGTTTCTTGTTGTAAAGAAAAGAAGGTTAAAATAGTCATATTTTGAGGTAAATGCAACAAGATTTTTTTGTTGTTGTTCTAGTTTTCTTTTATTTTTGAGTCATTTTGCTTTTACGAAATGTTCTCTTTCAAACTACTAAAAAGAAAAAGCCCTGGAGGGCCACATTGTGGCTCTTGAACATATATGCAAATTTGGTTTGTGATTAAAAATAAGATGCACTACATTTTGTATATGTAAATGATGGCTTTCTACAAAATTACTTAATTTTTTTCCAACCCATCTCCTTTAAAGGTTGTTTTCTCAAAGTTATGCTTTTATTAGCACCTACAGTATGTACATAGCAAACTCTGGTTTTATGAACATTCACTTTTGTTTACAAAGGGATTTGTTTACACCCTGATTAATGGAATATCTCATTCATAGAAACATGACCAAAAAGGATTTAGTTTGGCTAACAGCATCTTATATATTTTATAGTTATGAAAATATAAATTTAATGTCATCACTTCAAAAACTCATCATGTTAACAAAATTTCAGAAAGATTTTTATTTTTATTCATTTTTTTTTTCATGGTTCTGGTGAGTTTGATTGTTAAATAGCCCATGTCAAGTCAGAATTTTTAAAAACGGAATTAGAGTATAGGCTGGGAACGTTTTACATTGATTATTTTAAAAAAAATGAACCTCGTTCATTTTTGTGATGATGTGAAATTTTAATTAAGTTCCAATACTAGTGATATACCCTTTATAATCATATTAATTTTAAAATCCCGTTACATACCGACAATGTCAACCTTCACTCCGCTGAATGTCTCGCGTTGCGTACTTGTTTGGGTCTCTGCAGCCACCGTAGACGGCGCAAGGAAAAACAGTTCTGTTTATGTGGTGAAGGGGTGTTGTAAGTTTAATTTTTAAGTTTAATAGTTGTGGGTATTTTAAAGAAGATAACTGAAACTACAGCACGTGACTTTTCCCCTCCCCATAGCCACGCAACGGGGTTAGAGTTCAGTAAATACTGATGATGTCATCGTCTGAAGATGGCTGAAGGGTGAGCGTGAAGTCGCAAAATAGTTTTTCTTTATCAGCTTAATATTACAAAGGGATTTAATTATTTTTATAAACTTTGTAAATTGTTGTGTTGTGTGTATAATGACGGTTTGTGTGATTACAAAAATGCAATTACTTAGTTCTGCTTCCTGCGGAATCAGTTCAGGAAGTGTATGTGTTTACCAAAACATAGCATTGCTAGCGTTAGCTTAGCCTGGCTAGCTTTTGTATAGAAACGTTTAAACCCCGACGTGACAGCTATCAAGTTGTGTACATTTGTAATCATTACAAGTCATAGCCTTACACGTTGCATGTTTGATTAGTCTCTTGAATAATTGTTTTGCTCTGGTAGCTGACGTTAGCTAGCTCGTTATCTCGATCGGCTGGCGAGATAACTATGGCCAGAATGACAACAGCTGAGAACCAGTAGGTTTCGCTGAATCTTCAGTTGTGATGTTTGTGCTAATCTATGCTGCGTTGTTATGGAAAGAAGCTAACTGTTAATAATGTGTTGTCTGCAGAGAAAACTGGTGGGGAGGCTGGCTTCAGCAAAGCTTCCAGGCCGTAAAAGACAAGGTAATCCAGACACAAGGGCAATCATTAATATAAGAATTGTTCGTCTTGTCTTTATCATAAGAAGTCGAGACTGCAGGATGTCTGGTTGATTATCTCTTTACATCGCGGGTGTTTCTTTGTCTTTCTCTGGTGTCATACTGTAGTTTGATTACCCACATTTTATCAAAGGTAGTTGCTCGGCATTGTTTGGATAATTGACAAACTAAACATACCCCACAATTCTCAGTGCCAAACTTTTATACAATTAGTCAGTTTTTACATTAGGATTTTTTTGTGTATGGAGCAATTCCACAACAGATCAATCTTTTGCAATAACAGTAATGGTAGCATTTGGGATGTGACTTGACCTTATGAGCTGAAACACTTTAGGTCTGTTTTATAAAGCCACATAAATTTATCTGAACTGCTTAGTTAAGTTTGAAGTGTTTCCTCTTTTAATTTGAAATGCTCAGCTATGGTGTTTTCATTATTTCATTTTTCACAGTTACTTGCCAATACCATCACATATGTTGTTATTATTAAATCTCTCCCATTTCTACATTACATGGCATTTTAGTACCATGAAGAAGAAAGGAGAGAACCGTGTTTGTACTGGTTCTTGTTATGTCCACAATGTAAAATGAGAATTTTCTTATTGAGATGAGAAGCCCATTTTTTAGATTTTGATCATGTTCTTCTGACTCTCTACCTTGCAGTCATCTGAGGCCATAGAGTTCCTAAAACGAGACCTGACAGAATTCTCTACTGTGGTACAGCATGACACCGCCTGCTCAATCGTGGCTACGGCCACTGCAGTTAAAAACAAACTTGCTGTAAGTGTTAGTATCTGGCCAAGTCATTGCTTTTATGAACATCTCCCACATTCCAGTTCAGATTCTGATTGAATTCATTCACTTATTTATTTATTTTGTTTTCCAGGTGGAAGGGTCTTCGGAAACAACAGAAAAAGTAAAAAAGAGCCTGTCTAGTTTCTTAGGAGTGATAACAGACACACTTGCTCCACCCCCTGATAAAACCATTGATTGTGATGTAATCACATTGGTGGCAACGCCAGCAGGAACCACAGAGGTCTACGACAGCTCTAAGGTGGGTACTAAATAATTGAGGTATGAACTTTAGAGAAACTCTTTAATATAGCCAGTCAATAAAATCACCAAATGATGAGTCAGTTGAATAGTAAAACACAGAGCTCCCCCTTTACAATTTATCTGTGAAAACAGTCTTTATGGTTACCTGCAATGAATCTCAATAGGTAAGAAAGATGGTCCAGTGTATCCTATGCTAAAGAAGATAACAAAATAATAGCACTGGACTCTGTTTCTTGGTGTTAGATCTGCAAGTGCAGAATTGTCAAATGAGATAAAATCAGAGCCAAAGTAAAGTAATAACAAAATAAATAGAGGAAGTCTTGCGACTTTTAGGCTCCAGGCAGTTGGACGTGCACTAACAACACATGATTTGTCTCTACGCAGACTCCGACTCAGTCATGAGACAGTTTCAGCTGTGGTTGA
Source organism: Melanotaenia boesemani (assembly GCF_017639745.1). Classification (NCBI taxonomy): domain Eukaryota; kingdom Metazoa; phylum Chordata; class Actinopteri; order Atheriniformes; family Melanotaeniidae; genus Melanotaenia; species Melanotaenia boesemani. Next base: position 8,257,176 of record NC_055701.1, read on the forward strand.
AAATCTTGTCATATTTCCACTGACGCTATCAGTGAACGTCACTATGTTATATGGCATTAAAACTCAAAGGAAGTCAGGTGGATGAGGCCAGAAGAGGTCAGGTTCTGCGCATGCTGCTGCACCAGATTTGAACCACCTCTGTAATGACACAGTTTTTCACTGATGGGCTGAATGTGCACTAACTTGCATAATGTGTGATCCACTTTTATTTTCAGAATTTAAGATCTGTTATCCCCAGTGGTTATCTGTCAGAGTATAATTTATATAATTCTTCTTTTGGTGGTTTATTCTCTGTAGACATGGATGCACAAAACTATAGTTTTTCTAACAGAAAAGCTTTAACAATTTTGTTCAAGAGATACTGTGCTGGTACTGAAAAGTGCTGCTCCAGTAGGTACTCCTGTAAGATCAGCCATTAATTTAACAGCAGATGTTTTGGACACACCTAAACACCTTATTATAAGGTAATAGATTTGGCCAATCACAGTCGTGTAGCATGCAAAGAACAAACTAGTTTTGCACAAATCCTTGTGCAGGATTTCAGTTGAGTCAACTTGCTGAACTTAGCAAGTGAATTAGCCATTTTCTGCTGATATTAAACAGCATGCTTGTTTTGTTTTTGATATTCTCATGATGCAAGACTGAAAGTGTGTGTTGTGCGCATGTGAAACAGACACTGCTAAGAGGATGTTTATTTTTCCTGCAGGCACGTCTCTATAGTTTGCAAGCTGATCCTGCTACATACTGCAACGAGCCTGATGGTAAGGAAGAACACAATCAAGTCGTTTTCTGTAAATACCTGAAAATTGTTTAAAAGTGGAAGGTTTGGTTAATTAGTTAGCAGATGCACTTTTATTTATTTATTTATCTTTATATGCATCTGTATTTTAGGTTTTTAAGCAAAAAAGAAAAAAACTACAATAATGGGACGCAGTGACATAAGTTTAGAAATGGACAGTTGGGTTTAAGAAGTGCTTTTTAATTTTCTTTATGTTTTGAAGGTCCTCCAGAGCAGTTTGATCACTGGCTGTCCAGTTTCAGTCTGGAAGAAAAGAAAGGAGAAATCTCAGAACTCCTTGTCAACAGTCCCTCTATACGAGCGCTCTACACCAAAATGGTACCTCATGTTTTCTTTGCCAAAACTTGATCTGCAGGAGCCCAGCTTAGCTTCTTTTGGAATCTATGAGTAAGAAAACACAAATTTATCTTTTTCCCTTGTGCAGGTGCCAGCTGCTGTAGCACACTCAGAGTTCTGGCAGAGGTATTTTTACAAAGTCTTCCAGCTGGATCAGGTACATTTGTTTTTTTTTTTTTTTTTTTGTTTTTTTTCCCCCCAAATCTCACCAAATTCAGACCCATTGAGCCAGTGTCCTGCAGGTTTTTAATGTTTATCTGCTCCAACACACCTGACTCATTAAAGGGATCCAACAACCTATGAAGTTCTGCTCAATGAGTCATTCATTTGAGTCAGGTGTGTTGAAGCAGGGACACATTGAAAACCTGCGGGACACTGGCTCAAGAGGTCCGGATTTGGTGATCCTGGTGTAGAGCCTTATTGGCTGTTTGTCAGTTCAGTATGTTGTCCTGGGTGCCATCTGCTGGACTGTTTTTTTTTAAGTATGTCAGATGTTTCATTATGCTTGGGATGCTGGTTTGTGCTACCTTTTTTTAAAACAAGCTTGATATGATGTTTGACCTAATGTTTTTTTTTATACTAGAATTATTAATATAGTCTCATACTGTTTTTATGAGACTATATTAATACTACACAATAACTGCGCAATCTCATACTGATTGTGCAGTTTTTGATGTCGGATTTTTAAAATGTTTTATGCTGGTATATAACACACTTATAACACAACCTATAAGGAAATTTTTGTAAGAAAGGAAAAGGAAATTTGTGTTTGTTAAATTATTTCTCCCTTTTAATAATTTTAATAGTTGTATTATGCATTGTTGGAAAGACACATTAGTCACCTTTTAATAAGGTATAACTTGTAAGAATGGTGCTTCTGTGGAATGAGCAAAACCGCTAAATGTGAGGGTCGTGCCCCAAAAAAATGTAGTTGGTGGGATGGATGATGCACCCTTTCACAGTAATAAGGAAGAAACAGTACATATTGGCCCTATTTTAAATATTACAGTCAGGGACCTCAGTAGCATGTGGGTAAGCCATACGCAGCTACAACAGCTTGGAACCTCCTCCTCATGATGGTCACATTTTGGTGGTGGATGGCATCCCATTCCTCAACCTGGAGTTGTTTAAGACCAACCAGCTTGGTTGTATTGGTAACTATGGTAACGCAGAAGTGTTCAATTGGATTGAGTTCTTGACTCATGGCAGGCTGTTTCATCCTGTCCACAAAATTCTGGGGCTACTGTGTGATGATCCTGGCTCTGTTGGGGTTAGCGCTGGAGTCAGGAGCTATTTTCTAGTAGTAAATGGATTGTACTTGTATAGTTCGAAATGCTTTTACACCACCCAATCATATACTCATACAGCACCTATGTTATACTATATACTAAGTCCTTTCAACTCTCACACATTCATACGTGTAATAGTTGAACATGGGGTTCAGACACTTTGGCATTTAGTCTGAGGAAGCCAGGAAATCGATCAACTGACCTTCTGCTTGGTAGATAACTGCTCTCCCATGTGAGCTACAGCCACCTCATCGATTCTAGAGATATGGGATCAACACTGGCTCCAGAATCTCATTCCGATATGTCTGTCTATCAGTTAGGTAGTAGCCGGGTACCGTTCATACATCTGGCACCAACAGGAGAATGTTGCAGGCTCATTATTTGACCGTCACTCACACTGTGTTGCTCATTCCACGGAAACATGATTCTTACGAGTTATACCTCGTTGTAAAGCTGACAAATCAGGCTTTCCAGTGATAACTAATACAACACCATTTGGTAATATTTAAGGGGAGAAAAATCAACCAAATGCAAATTCCCCTACTTTTTGTTCTAAGTTTATATATACAGAATCCCATTTATGCTGCAACTAGAAACTGTTTTCCTGTTATTTATTCATTCTAGACATTACTAGATCAATAATCTGGTTTAAAAAAAGAGTTAAAAAGCTATTTTCTGTGGTTAATTACCCAACTTATATTTCTGTTTTGGAATTTCTTTTCAAACTGCTGTTTGGAAACAGTCATTTGTTTTTCATTCCTTTTTAATTTGGCTTGGAAGAGTTCTAAATTTGCTTGTCATATATGTGAATTTGTATGAAGATCTGCACATGTTACAAATAAAGCCCCTGTTGTGTCTAGGAGGAGGCGAGAAGAGTGGCACTGAAGCAGAGGGCAGAGCAGAGTGCACACACAGAGACCCTGGGCTGGGAGGAGGAAGAGGAGGGTATGTTAGCAACAGTTTTTAATCAGTCAGTGTTTCCTGTTCTTCTTCTGACATCTCTGCCTTTATTTTCAGATGACTTCCTCGGGGCCTCATCATCATCTCAACTCACCTTCACACCTCAACTGGACAGCAGCTCAACCCAGCCACCCAGCAACTTGACTGTTCCCGCGGGGGTAACTCTGCTGAGCCCCATCCAGTCTCCAAACGAAGAGCGGGACACCACACTCTCAGTCAGCAGCGACAGCGTCAGCCTGCCGACGCAGGTGGAAGTTCAGTCAGCGCACGTTGACACAGAGCTGCGAGAGAAACTGGCAGAAGTTACTGTGAAGGGTGTTGTTGACAAGACAGAAGACGAGCAGCGGTCTGGAAAGAGTGACTTAGCTCATGGAGCTCCAGTGGAAACTGTAACGCAGCCAGAGGTCGTTGCTGATGAGGCACCAGTTCGAGCACCTGCCTCTAAACAACCAGAGAACACAAAGGAGGAGGGTCCACAAGACCTGAGAGTGTTCGAGCTGAACTCTGACAGCGGGAAGTCGACGCCTTCTAACAACGGCAAGAAAGGTATGATATCATCTAGTTTGATAGTTTATAGACTCTTTGTATTCCAGAAAGTCTTGAAACAGAGTAAAGTTAAATGTTGTTGTTAGAAGGGCACAGAAAGTTCCAGATTATGCCACCTCTCTCCTCCAGGGTCCAGCACTGATGTGAGCGAGGACTGGGAGAAAGACTTTGACCTGGACATGACAGAAGAAGAGGTCCAGATGGCTCTCTCTAAAATAGAGGGTTCTGGAGAGGTTAGTGTGTACAAGTGATGTAGGGATGTCTATATAGTTTTTCTTGGTATGATTATATTCAGAATAAGTATCTCAATATTACAAATATCACATTTATTATGTGTTAATTTAACAACACTATAAATATACACAATAAAGTGGCGCCAACATTCCTTATAGGTCTTTACTTTTATTTTATTTCTATATTTTAATTAGTGCTGGGCAACGATTGCAGGTCTCTAACCTGCAACTCTGGAGTCGCTAGTTTCTCTCTGGACCTTCCACAATGCCTCTAAATACGTGGCTAAAGTATTTTTTTATATCTATCTTTCTTGTCATTAGGTTGGAAAACAGGGACGTTATTTTTTTTTTTTTCTTTTACATCATTTTCCACAAATATCTATATCCCTTAGAAGAAAGTCTGTTTATCCTCTTTTTTAAAGGTTTCATGTTTTTCTTTATTTTAAAACCTTAAACCTTAAAATATATATTAAGCTGCCTTTTTGAAAAGTCTGGTAACATTTTCGTCTCTAAAGGAGTTTTATTTAGCTGGCTGAGGGAAAAATGGCTCCTTGGATTAAAAAGGCTGCAGACCCCTGCACTAAACACATAAACAGGTTTAGCAGCAGTTTTCTCTTTAAACAGCAACAGTTAAAATATTTCTTCATATATATTTATAAAATCAAATATTTATGAGAAAGAAGGATGAAATGTTCAGGATTTACTAACTAACAGGTAAAAAGTCAGCAGGATGAATTTAAAGCTGTGAAGCTGCTTCCTTCTAAACACAGAATGAACAATATGTGATGAATATCAGCATCAGGTGAACAGACAGAAAGCAGGATGAGAATCTCACAGCTGGTGACAATATGCACAATAACTTCCATCCATGCACCTTCAGTGTTTCATTATCCAGCTTTCTGGCCTATAATTTCTCTAAACTTTAATTTTTAGCTTGACTGCACCTGCGGCCTCCGCTACCGGGAGTTAAGGGGTTAACATCAGAGTGTAGCGTCAGATGTGCAACTAAACGTGTGGTATCCACAGAAAGTCCAGAAACACAGCTAACAGCTCAGTAAAACCATTTCTATCACCAACAAACACAGTTAAGACAACAAATAATTCAAAGAGCAGCTACATAAAGTTTGAAAAATATGTAAACACAGATGATGTGTCCACCCGACGGCATAAACACGAACAAACAACTCCTCTACTGAAAACTCACATCTCACAGATTCCACAGCTGGAAGTTTCATCTCGCTATGACCAAGATTCACCGAACTAGAGGCAGAAGAAGGCCCAACTTATGCTGTACGCTTGTAAAAGTCAGAAAACATGTCTTACCTTTGCTGTCTTGCATAAATTAAAACCGCATTTATTAAAAAAATAATAAATTAAAAGTTTCTCATTGTCTTTTGGGAGCAGTTTCCTGTCCAAAAATCACAATGTTCTGCCATCTGCATGGGTTTTTGACCAAGAGAAACGTCTGTTCTTCTTCTTCTTTCTTAAGTTCCAGACAGAAAACGTCTCTTCATTCTAAAAAAAAAAACCTAAACGCGCGATTTACGCATTAACGTACCCAGCACTAAATTTAATGCATTACAAAATATTACAGCAACATTGTAAAGTAACCAAAAAGTCCCGTTCCAGCTAAATGCCCTCTGTGTAAAAAATTAAAAACACTACATATTAAATTTGGATTTCTCTCAGAGGAAACGGATGGAAAAAGCTGCAGGACCTCCACCTGGGCTTGGGAGGCTTCTTTCTGTAAATTGAATTACAAAGATGTTTTTGAACAATTTTTTTGAACCTCAATAGAAATTTTAATATACAGAGAGAAAAAAATCAAGCTAGCTTTTGACTTCCAGCTGTTCTTTAGCAGAACAGCTGCTGTTTGAAAGCCAAAAATACTAAACCAGCAAATATAGAAAAAGAAACAAGATATTAATCCAGTTACTGAACATTTACCTTTACTTTGTCGTACAAAGCTGGTGATATTCTGTGATACACAGTAATAAATTGTGAAATCAAATAATTGTGACGTTCCTTGTCCCATTACTAACTGTATCCCTCCCTGTCTTCCACCAGCTGGATGAAGACTGGGAGAACTGGGACTGAGAGCCTCCGCAACACGAACTGTGTCCTGCTATTAAAGCTAGTTCTCGGCAGACGAACCATGCTTATCGTGTTTTAACTCTTTGTCCACACTGTCACCATGTCATGATTGTGAGTAGGGGAATTTTCTGATGGGTTTGGACCATATTGGTAAACCTGTTGAACAGAGCAACAGGAAGACCAAGGCAATAAGAATTAGACCGCTTCGTCAGCTGTCAGATTAGTGCAGATACGCCTCTAGAGAGGGTAAGGACTCAGAGTAACTTCTCGCTTAGAGAGCATATGACACTAGTACATGACCTTAAAGCTGCGACATGCAGTCATAAGTCCGAATGTTGCAGTTTCACTGCAGCTGCAGCAGGTGAGGAGCTGATTTTTCCTTTTTTTTTCTTTATGCCATTAAGTACATCATTTGTGTTGTGAATGTGTTTCATGATGACTTAAATGTGGGCTGCAAAATAGCCATAAACTGTAATGCTGCTTGTCACCTTTCTAAGATGAAATACTTTGAAAGTGATTTTTGAATGAACTCTACCTGTCCTTGTCTTTTTTTTTCTCTCCACCCTCCCCCCTTCTTCATCTTTATTATGCAAGTGAATCCTCTAAATGGGGAAAAAAAACAAAAGAAAAAAACAATTTTGGCCTTCTTTAGCACCTTTCATTTTGGATTCACTCCTAGCGCTAGACAAATGGCCTTGTAAAACACACAGTCGTGTGATGATGATATCCAAATGTTTTTGATACATCATGTGAAACACAGCCAGCTAACATGTCTGTTATGTTAGAACTTTCTCCCTCATCTATTTGTCATATGATTGAATACATGAGCTTTTTGCGGGCTGCGTGTTGGCTTCTGTCACATTTTTAATGTCACTTCTCTGAGTTAGGATGTCTTATCTGGGTTGAGGGAACTTGTTAATACAACTGCTCATTGAGTTGGAGGTCACTGGACTTTAAAAGAGTTAAAACTGGTTGTAATGTCAACAAAACCAGATTTAGTTCAAATTCAAAGGTAGCATCTCTTGTTTTTGGAGAAATTAATGACTCTGTGTAAGCTCAGCAGACAGTGTGCCAAGTAGACCAAGGAGCAGCGTGAGCACGCTCCATGCATTTCAGATTTCCTTTTCCATCATCTGTAATGTAATTGAGAAAAGTAAGCCTAGAGGTGTAATATTTATACTAAAATAAATGCTTAATTATTGTAATAATGTACTTTTGATTGCATGTCTGTACAATAACATTATGCAAATCATTTTGCAGATGGTTACCGTTGCGTTGTATGTTTTTTGGCTGTTCCTCAGGCTTTTGTGTTCAGACGATGTGCTGCATGTCTGTAATTCTCGGCTGTGTATTCCCTTCAGATTCAGGCATTGAACTAATCGGAGCTGTTCTACACACATTTGTTTTCAGAGCTGTTGGGTTCTTTTTCTTTCAAGTTGAGTATTTTACTATATTTTTCAAATGATAATGGTCATTAAAAGATTAAATGATAAATGGGTTTGTGTCTTGCATTATAGCATGATGCTGTTTACCCACCAAAGACACAAAATGCACAGGTCTGTTTAGACATGACTACACCACTAAACACAATTAACAGATTATACATTATAAAATAAACAGTGTTAGATGAAAGATCTGAGTCATGGAGAAGAAAATAAAGCTTTAACCCTTGAGTTATTTGTTGAAAGTTTATTGCTATCTGTTGGAGATGAGCATATATGTTTGTGTAGTTTTGTGGTAATGCATGTGCTTACAGATTATAGAAACAGTGCTGATGTTTAGAAGAATCCTTAAGGATATAAAGTATTTGCATCAGCTTCTTATTGCAGATTGTTTTGTCCAATAACTGAAATACTCCAAACCTTCTTTTGTAATGACCAATCTCACCACCAGATAGCACTGTTGCTCCATTCAGACATCCCCAGTCCCCACCTGCCACTCCTTTTCTTTCAACTGCAGCATCCATCTCGCAGACATGGATTAGCCACGTTTCTTTCACACGTTGCGTTGTAATTGCATTGCAATTTGAGTTTCTGCCATTTCCCCCATACAAATAATCTCACTTAAATTTCCACCCTTACTGGTTGTCTTGAGGGAGGAGTTGGCACAGAGTGTAAGGAGGTGTATGTGGTGGCATCAGATGGGCAAATGTAGGTCATGGTGGTAGGACACCTGTGCAGCGTGCTGCCACTGCAACATGGATGCTGCTCGTAAAGATGGCTACTGTCTGAGTGTGTCTGGCCTGGTTTTCTCTTACTCACACAATAGGACGTGTATGGTGGGCGTGGTTTTTGAGTGGAGGGGGCTGCTGATGAAGGAGATGCATTATCACTGTCTTCTTGCACCAACATTGAGATTTATATAAAATAAGGGTGCAAATCTCCTTTCAATAAACAGATCTTTTAACATTTTTGTTATCCAAATAAATTTAATAGTTTTAACCGTTAAGGCCATCAGTATGTTGTCTCTTGAGATGTTTCTGTCTAATGGTTGATGTTTTTCACAGAAACCTGGTAATTTGTTCAAAAATAATACTCATACATCCTCACACCCCAGTGGTGATGGATTGCACACATGCTGCCCTAACTGGACCCCAAATAACACCGACACCGTATACATTACATTCTTTCTTACCCTGTTCCCACTCTGAGGCCTTAGTCAGCAGAAAGGCTGTAAAGGAATTTCCTGTTGTAGCCCACCGCTCCCTGTGCCTGCTGTTGCTTGTGCGTGTGCTTTACATTAGGATCGGCTCTCACCAATGTCATGTATAGAACATTTCAACATGAACAGACAATAAAGAGAAGGGGGGAGGCCAATCAGACTGTGGAGAGCAATACCTCTCTCCTGAGGGTCTCTGCAGCGCCTCCCGCTTCCCCCTCATAATCCATCCTTGACGGATATCTTCCTGCTTTCTGCCTCTTTGACTTTGTCTGTCCTGGTCCACATAGATGCAAACTGAGTCACACACGCACACCTTTAGCCTCCCTCGAACAAAAACGCACAAAAATGCATGCACACAGAAAGGATCGGGATGAGGTCATTGTCTTGAGAGCGAGTATTATTCTCGACACCCTAAAGGGAGAAACCCTGTAACCCCTCTGCCTTTCACTTAGCACAAAAGACTCCCTTTGAGGGAGGAGGGCGCTATGGAATGTGTTACCAGGGTTTTCTATGCCGACTGCCCTCCGAATTCACACTCATTTGTGTGTATGCGAGTGTATCCTTGCATCTGTGTGCATTAATGTGTGTGCGGTTTGAGGCCCAAATTATACAACTGGCATCTGTGTGTGAACTACAAGTTCAACATAGTTTCATTCCTGCCACAAAGAAAGAAAATGCTGCCACTAGGCTAAGTGTTGATGCATTGCTGAGCTTTGTGGGGAGAATAAAAAAAAAAAAAAAAACCCTTCCAAAGGACTCTTGAGATGCCTCAGGATTTTTCCATGACAAACTACCGCTTTTCCCAATGCTGAGTGGTGGGAACTGGCCACTTTGTTTGGATGAAGCGGTGTCTGGGAGGAATGTGGGGTTTAACCCAGGGAGGGAATGGTGTGGGGGGGGAGGGATGATAACTCCCACTCCATTCAGATTTATGGTGAAGACAGAGGGGGCTCCTCTGGATGCATGTCAGGGGACTAGCAGAGCGCCGCCCCTCTATTCCGGGCCAGCCAAAGCAAATGTTTAGTCGAACAACCCCTGGCTATTCTTTACATCCTGCTCCTTCTTTCTCTTCTGTGTGTCCCTGTCTTCCACCGTATGGGAAAGTTAGCAGCGGTCCTCCCGTAAAGCTTTTAACACACACTCTCAGTTCATATTTTAATCTGCACTTTGTGTGAACAGGAGTTATTGTGGTATGCGGTGACCAGTTTAAAAGTTCATTAGAAGAGTCAGTCATGATGAAACTGAGGTTTATGAATCTTGTAATGTGAGAGTTCAGGTTTTAAAAGTTTTGCCTTTTAAAGAGCTAATTTCCCTTTTTGTAAAACCTCCATTGTAGTTTGACATCTGGGAAAAATGCTCTTTAGGATTCCTGTAGAAAGCTGATGATGCAAAAATACAATATGTTCATGTCTGTGTGTTGAATTTGAAGCGGTAGGTGATTGTCTTATTTCAAAAACTGGGAGACAGTAGAAGGCGATTATAAACGCTGGACCAAACTCACACTCTTAACACACTCTTCACTATCTTTTCTCCCTTTACTGGTTCAAAACACTAAACTCATTAACAATACAATTTTATTGGAAAAATAAAAACCTAGAATTTAATTTTCAACATTACAAAATAAGAAATCACAACTTGGACTTGAGGCACCAAACATTCTTCATTATTTCTTTGCTAACCAGTTACAGTATTCAATCAAATCAGCATAATCATTCCTGGTTGGAACTGGAACAAAATCAATGCCAAAATATCTCAGTAACAGACCTGCCATTCCTTCCACAATCATCCTAAAAATTAAACATCTGTAACCTCATCACTATCTCACCAGCTCTGACAGCCTGGTGGAAAGCTAACCAAATCACTAAATCATCACTAGGTCCACATAAGTACACCCCACTATGGCACAATCTCACCTTCATGTCACAAAATAAACCCATTTACTTCTCCACCTGGGAACAGAAAGGAATTGCACACTTCTGCTGCTTATTTTCAGACAATTTATATCATTTCACACACTAGTACAGAAATACGATGTTGGCAGAAACCAATTTCTTCAAAATCAAGAACTGAAATTAATAATAAAAGAAAAAAATCCCTCGAATGCATTAGAATCATCTCCATTAACTGAAAGAATTATTTAAATCAATGACTATGAAAAAATAATTTCCAAATTATATCTTCTCATCTCTAGCTAAAATAACACTCCCCACAACCAAATGGAAAAACCACTTGGATCTTTCTCCCAACCCCAATCTTTGGGAACAAATCTGTAAAACATCTTCTCCATGACCACCAGCACCAGCTCACAGCTGAACTCAGATCACTCAAAGCGAAATGTTTAAAATGGGACTGGGTGATTCAGATATCTGTACACTGAACACGACCAGTTCACTCACTATGGATCACTGTTACTGAGACACTCTCCAGCATCCTGAGCTGCAGAGTCCCAACATCAGCTTTGTCTCCTTGGAGATCTCTCTAGAATATTCATCCCACCCAAATGTAAAAGCCTGTTACTTATTTCTTTAGCTGTCACTAAGAAAGTAGTCCTATTAAGAAGTTGATGCCACTTCAGTCACTGGATTCATTTAATGTCTGAATATATCGCAATAGAAAAAAAAACAAAAAAACACTAAAAAAAACAGAAGCATATGTCAGCCTTTGAAGAGACCTGGAATCCATTTATAACTTTTCTAAATTCAAATAAACACACAATAGTTTGCTCCACACACACATACACAAAAAGAAAAAAATGTGAGGTTATACTTTGTACATCCACAAGTTCACAAGACTCTGGTACGTGTATGTGATGTAAATATGCATGGCTTTCTGAGGACAGCAATTCATTGATTCAATGCATACCTCTCTCTGTAGATGCCCATCTAGTGGAAAACATGCTTTATGCAGAAGCAAGTAGGTTTCTCTCAGGGGGTGAAAGTTTTCCATGTGCATTTCTGCAACTGAATATTATCAGCATGGTTGTCTGATGTCTGACATTATGAGGAAGTGACCATTTAAAATGTGACTGAAGAAACGGTCCTCTATTCAGAGAAGCCATATTAAGCTTTCTGGCCCCTTTTCCTTTTCTTACACTGTGTTATGTATGCACAAAAGATCTGCTGAACAAAAAAATCTAAAGTCATTTACTTTCCTGCATAAGTGTATAAGACATTAACATAAAAATTGACTTCTTTGAGATGCCTTTCTGCTCAATAAGTTAACAAATCAAAGCAGAATCTGTAAATGGAGCTTTTTAAAGGCAGAAGCTGAAATGTAGTGGAACCAGAAGCAGTTGGAGGAAATTAGTTTGATAAAAATAATGTATTAACTATTGTTTGATGAGACACAGTCGTTAGGAAATAACCAATGGCTGTAGAGTCTAATATGAATGCAACATGGCATGATGAGTGATTTCTTTGGCGGTGTTGGAAGGTCTGTTGCTCTTCACAGAATCTTGGTTTTCTAATGAGCTATAGGAACTAGCTCTTAAACTTAATATCTCACATATTTACAGGATATGCATGACATTAATCCAAGCAAGAACACTTTCTGATTTTAATCAGACAAAAGGTAAAAATAGAAAAGCACGTTCAAACACCCTGACTTGTAGTCCCAGTTAGACAGTTAGACATCGTGATAGTAAACTCTACTGCTCCATTTTATTCATAACCACATTTTTTTGTGTGTGTTTCATACTTTTAATAAAATTTGCCACTAGAAATTTGTAGTTTTTGTCACATTAAAACTCCCTACACCAAGTAAACTGATCCATAAAATTGTTGGTGTGACCTTTTATTCAGCATGTGACTATAATGGTTTGAATTTAAACTGGTTTTTCATCTACAGTTCATACATCTGCTCAACTCATAAAAGTATGTTTTGCAGCTTTCACATGTATTTCCTTAAACTCATTGGGGTTACAATTACATTTCTACTTGCACAGCAGATTCCTGGTTATTGTATGACATGTCAGGGGTTTACTTAAAACTTTTTTTAGGAAGTTTTAAAAAGTCTTTAAACCCCTTCTGTTCCCCTGATGATCCCGGCAGACACAATAGCACCCAGGCCCCATCCTCTGCTGTGCTCATTTTATCTTCCACTTCTTTCAACAACCAGACCAGCTAGTCCGAATGTTCTGTTCCTTTCCATCCTCCACTCCACCTCCTCTTTTCATTACTGTCCCATTCATCCATTTATTCATTCATTTATTCTCAGTATTCTTCACTGCTTTGGGACACCCACAGCCTCATTCATTTCTCCCTCTCCCCTTTCCAATGAGACGGCCACACACTCCCTCATCTCATCTGATGTCTAATAACTGAATGTGAGATTGTTTTGGTGGTGAACTAGAGTGGAAGCCAAGCTGCATTTGCACCAATACAGATGATAAAACCTCACTATAGTTTCCATAATTCTACGAACAAAGCCAATATAAGCTAACCTGCCTTAGACACTGCAGCATTCAAGAGAAATTGCTGCCAAATGTCCCAAAGAGACAAGCACAGTCTAATGAGGATGTTTGTTTGGCTACTAGTTCAAAAGTCTAATACAAACCAAGCCTTAATATGGACAAAACAAGTGATGTGATTCTTTTCCAGCCAAACTTTCATCTTTTGTTTGGTTTTTAATGTCATCCTCTACTGTTTGCATTTCCTTCCAACCCTGCTAACCTGCAGGGTTTATATGTCAAAGCAGGGAATGGAGATGTAACCAGGTGAATTTTTCGTGAAGTGCGATACTGGCCATAGCTTGCTAATAAACAAGCACAAAGTTGGAGATCCACTTGCTATTCCTCACTGTTTGAGGAAAATAGTCTGACCTTCATGAATAGACAAACCTGAGGCAATGCAATGGCTGCAAGCTAAAAGTAAAACCAGAATCCTTTTCAAAAAGATAAGAAATTAGATCGACATGCAGAAGCTCTACAGGTGGGTATGCAGATAAAGATAAAAACAGAGCAAATGTGTGTTCGTATACATATACATACGTGATTGATGTGTCCTATAGGCACAAATTTCCTCCTAAACACCTCAAAGAGCAAAGGGTGATGTAATACCTCATCCTTCCATAAAAATGTGTAAATGGAAGACAAAAATCTAAGGAGTGCGTGTGTTTTTGTATAAGTACGAAGAAACAAGACAGACTAATTCTAATCCTGGTCGGCTGCTGTGCCCAAAGCCCTGAAAGTCTTCTACGTCTGGGCTTTGCTATGGAGGGGGGGGGGGGGGGGGGGGGGGGGGGGGGGGGTGTGTGACAGGACTGTTTGCTTTAGTGCTGCTGATGCTGCTGCTGGCCCGCCAAACCTGCTGATCCAGGCGCTGAGGCCAGCAGCCTCCAGAAAATTCTCTTCCTCTGCCATCCCAATCCAGGGGATCTGATTGACACTGTGGCAGTGCCATCTGCCCCTCGACAAGATTACATAGTACACTGGGCCAAGAAATCCTCCAGCACACCAGATTAAATATGAAATATAGGGCAGGAATGTTACCATGCAGTTGTCTCTTCCATGTTTGTTCATCTAAACTTTTTTTTTGTTTGTTTGTTGTAGATGTCTGAAATAGCCTTTGTTTGTCTGACATTCATTAGTTATTTAGCATATTTCAGTCTGCCATGTCTTGTAATTATTTGTTTGAATCCTCAAGTGTGGCGTACTTGAACCTCCTCTGGTTTTCAGCTGTAATTAATGCATTTCATCTTTTTCTACTTCACTCGTTGGTGGTTATTTAACCAAAAAATTGGAAGCTGGAAGAGAAACTGAGAAAAAGAAAGTGAATTATAGAAAACTGAGAATGAGCAAAAACAATCACTTAGTCTGAAAGTGGTTACTATAGAAACTGTGCTTTTCTTTCCTCTGGTCGATTTGGAGTTCCACATTTTTGTCTAACAATGAGATCAAATTAGCAGCGCACACCTCTCTTGGAGTCTGCAAACCTGCTGGTTTATCTTTCTTTTAGCACATTTCTTTTTATACTGATGGGAGAAAAATCTTGTTTATGCATTGGTGCTGTGGCACTGAGGTCAATTTGAAGAATACCAAAGAACAGCAACCCAATTTTTTTCCCTACCACCCAGTTTTGTGTTTCTCTTGCTTGTTAAATGAATGAAAGTACTCGTCAGGCTCTGAAAGGACGGGGCGGTGGCATCCCTTGGCTGCCTCAGAAAGGGCTTTCTTTGCTTGAAACACTCCAGATCCACATAACCATAACCCTCACAGTGAGGGCTCCACAACTCTGCACATGTCTGTGGTTAAAGCAACGATTGTGTGTAAGTGACTTTTCATCAGTTAATGTCTTAGCCTGGAGACTGAGTGTGTCTCTTTTGCTCTGATTTCCAGAACCAGTTTATTGCATTACACTCACAAAACTTATCATGCAAGCACTCTATTAGTTTTGTGAGATGATTTCTGGCATGATTCCTTCTACAGTTATATGGATCATTTGCTGTTTTTTTCTCTTTTTGTTTTTTTTTTTTTACAACATTGTGTACTTAGTGTACTTTGTCTATTTTTCCTGTTGGTCTTGTTTCACTCCCTCTTTGCTCCACATTCTCCCTCCCCAACCCCATCACCTCAGGCTCATCTAGCTTGGATGCCAAGCTGTTTTCACTGAGTGCCCATTTGCAGATTACTCACTATAAGATCATGTGGCACAATTAAATTACCAAGGGTTACAGAGACTTCACTTATTGCTGAGGCATCTGGAGAATGTTCTTTTTAACCAACCAATTGCAGCTAAAACATCCAAGATCCCAGCACACAAAGAGACCCTTCTCCATTGCCCTTGTTACTCCTGAGGCATTTCTGCAAATACTGGCTTTTTGTCCATAAAACATTCTTCACACACAGGAGATTTTAATGCATACAAAGACAGCCCAGAAAATATGCCAAATCTGCTATAATGTTTTAATGTATTCTAACTTTTCCTCACTCAGTTATGAATCCCAGGTGCGTTTTAAGAAGATGCTGTTCCCCCCTCTAACTTCCCCTCTTAGCAGTACAAGGTGTAGTGATTTCTGGCTGGCCTGCATCCACAGCTACACATGTTTCTTCCGTAAAGTAATCCACCTTAAAGATTTTATATGCACCTCTGAGTCCTGTATATAACATTGTTATACACATTTAAAAGAGTATCTGCATCATCCTCAGGGAATAAATGATGTGTTATTATTATTCAGAAGATTATAGCTATTACTTACATCTCAGACAGAAAGTTTTTAAGGATACAATACGATGTGATACGATGCAATATAACATGATGTGAAACCAGTGTTTCCCGTATCATTATATTAGGGGGGCACTTGCTCCCCCAATGGCAACCCCTGCCCTCCAAAGAAGGTCAAGTTAACTTTATCCTTTCCTCTATGTTTCTCGATAAAATGCAACTTTATTGTCACAAATATGTCTGAAATTTGTTTTACATCATGTCAGTAATGTTTGCACAAACAATACACACAAGAAAGTTGCACACATTTATAGTATTGCCACCAAAAACCTCACACATTGCTGCAGACAACACAATATAGTAGGCGTAAACACAGTATGCAAACATATGACCTACAATACACACACAATATTAGACAAGCAGATGATAAAAGTTTCTTAAATTCCCATCCAATCCGAGCCAATCCAATTTAATAATAGAGCATTTACAAAAATGTTGACCAAAGTGCTAAACAATAAAACAACAACAAGTCATTTAAAAACATATTTATTATAATTACACTAAAACATAGGTCGAAAATCATCATCATCATGTTCAGTTTAAGAACTGAATTGAACTTTGGAACCCTGTATTTCCAGCCAGATGGTAAGAGCTCGTATTCTTTGTTCAATACATAATTCCTGACTAGTCTTGGGCATATTTTTATAAGTATGTGTCTCATAGAGTATGTGTATGGTTGTCTTAGTCTTTTTTATTTGTTGGTGCAGTTTAGGTTTGTCTGCTATGGACAAACCTTTGTACCATGTGGTATTTAACCATTATTTAACCAGTTAAGTTAATTGAGATCCAGTTCTTATTTACTATAAAAAAAAAACCTGGGTCAGAGGCCAGAGATGTTCAGATTTTTTTTTTTTTTTTTTGCAAGTCCAAGTTAAGTTTCAAGTCTTATAACTCGAGTTGCAAGTTACTTTTAGTTGTAATGAGAAATATGCTATGCTACATCTGCCGTCTGGTCTGCTTAGAGAAGTTTTGTCGCATCATTTAACAAGTCCATTCAGTCCAAGTTGTTGCAGTCATGTTATGACAGCAGATGACAAACCTTTGTTAATCATAACTCTTTGGACCCTGTTCAAGATGATGGGTAGTCACATCTAAATAATTGTGTATAATAAAATGCCACTTTGTATTGAAACCTGATTAAAAGTCTAGAAAGAGTGCTCTTACAAGTGTTTGGTAATGATGTGGACCAATGTTATCTTTAAGAGCACTTAATATTTTAACATCAAATAGACGTGACAAAACTGCAGCTCAGTTCCAGTGTAAAGTATAAATTTACTTTTAATGAAATTTAAAGAGTAACATGGCTCACCCCTTTCACACAAGACTTCTGCAAAAGATACGTCACTTGAAGCTCTTTTGACAAGCCTTTTAGGACTTGAGAAGTCATCTAAAATATTTTGGGATGAATTATTTTTTCAGCTCACAAACCACAGGATGAAGGCAAAGTGAGACAAGGAGGCTGAAATGAAAAAAAATTAGAGAATTTAAAAAGATTTTTAATACTATGGATCAACAACAAAAAAAGCCTGTTTGCTACATTATTCAACGTCCAGATGCACAATGCAGTTTCTCTCTTACCAACCCACTACAAAAATGAAACATTTCAGCATATTTTAGATAAATTTGAATAGAAAACAAACAATAGTTTTAATGATATTTTGGCAATGATGGGAACTCCTTCAGGAATGAATGGATTTCTAGTTCAAAAGTTCTTGTGGTCACCTTTCCATATGTCATTTAGAGGCATTAAATATGACATTGTTAAAAAAAACTACTACTATTTAGCAACTGAAGCTAATAAAAAACCTTATCCTATATTTGAGGAAATACAGTATTTAGCATTAATGACATCTTTAAAGATGAGCAAATTATTTATGCCATCATGAAAGCAAAGCTTTTGAACTGTGAGCTTTTAACAAGTTTGAATGAATCCAAGATGATGCAGCGTCAGTGACTTCCATAAAGAATTTCCAGCTTTGCTCTTTTAAGTAAATCATCTATTTAAAGAAAAAATGTGCCAGTACATATTAATTCATAAGGGAACATGAACTTTTGTGCCTAGTCTCATGTCATGGTAACAAATAATATATGCAAAAAGAGCAAATCTGTATGGAAGGTATTAAAGATTCTACAAAACCAGGTAAAAAAATCTAATCCCACAACAAAAAGTTTAGACAGTTCAAACTTTGGCTGCTCTGAATGTTTAAACAGAATTTCCACATTTTTCCACATAACAGCTGATCGAATTTAGTTTAGTCTGGAACAAAGTGGTGGACGGAAAACGGTCAAAAAATCATTTTTCCACGCAGCCAAGAGCTGGAAGAAAATTAAATAGGCAATGCAAATGAAAAGGAAAGAGAGATGATTTGTGTGTGTGTGTGTGGGGGGGGGGGGGGGGGGGGGGGGGGGGGGGGGGGGGGGGGATACATCAGCTAGGTATTACCTGGTCATTTCCCTTTTCAGCATGGCAAATTTATATTCATAGCACTGCTATTGAAATAAATACCAAGTCCTTTAAAGGTTAATGAAACAGCTCGAGCTCTCTCCCACCACCACCAGCAGCCGGTCTGCTGTGGGCTGCCTTGGCAACACACCCTCTGTTGATTTATGCTACAGATAATTAGGAGCAAAGATGACAGAACCCAAAGGTGTAAACACAAACACGCATGCATACACTCATTCATACAAACACACTGCTACAAAAACTCATTACCATGTGGTTTTGCTTCCTAGATTTAATATCCCCCCCAAATTTGGCAAGTCCTACTATTGTCCTTCCTTCTCATTCAGACTGGCAACTTGGCAAACTCTCAGTGCAGATATACTTTCTCACATTACAAACACACATCTGTTACTTGCCAACTCCACGCCTCACCTCGCCACGCCTCTCTTAGTGTGCAGAAGCAAGCAGTGTCCCTTTGTGAGGAGAGGCGGAGCCAGTACACAGAGGTTTTTCTTTCTCTTCATCATCCAGCTGTCTTCAGCTTACTGCAGCCCACTAATCCTGATTGGAAGCTCCCTTCACCTCGGGGTCTATTGAGAGTGTGAAACTAATTCAGCCAAATGGGTTTCATCAAGTGAAATGGAAAGGTAATGATACCTCTGGCACTTTGGGCCCCTGAATGTCTCCTTCACTATTTTTCTTCTTTTCCTTGCCTCCCCTGCTGCCATGTTCTGAGAGGTTTCAAATTCCCGCTGAACATGGGTGGAGCCTCTCTTGGATAAGTGCTTTGTGCTATACTTACATAGCCTACACACACTCACACGAATGCTTCTGGAGCTGAGGAAAAGCTGAGAGGCTTCATCCTTCCACCTGACAACCCGTATGCCCCCTCCTTATTCCCAAAAGGCCTTTCTCTGGGGGTCACTCAGTAGACTGAATTTCTATTCAGTTGACATCACCAGATGGATGATGGGGGCCACTTCAAGGCTGTGGGCTCCTCTTTCATCAGACAAGTTTATCTTAAATGTGCACATTCCCTCCCCTGGTGTACTGTCACACACATACACACACAAATATATGTGCCTGGCACATCTCCCACCCTTTTACCACCAGTTCCACACTGCTGAAATGTACAAAACCCAAAGTCTGCTACCTCAACTGTAAAAATGATGAATGATGGCGTGAAATGTGACCTTTCTTTTTGTATTTTTCTGTCACTCTCTTCTTCCCCCCCTCTTCCAGTCCCCCTGCATGTCTGATTTGGTTTCACTTTGTGGACGTGGTTGACCAAGAAGTGAAAAAGATTCACTAAGATCCGTTGTGAATATACTCTAAATATTTACCTGATATGGGCACAACTGAAGGAAAGGATTTGAAATGTCAGTATAGTTTAATTTAATTTGTAGTTGTAGCAATTAGCAAAAAAAAAAAAAAGAAAACACACACACAAAAAAAAACAAAACAAACAAAAAAAAACTATTCAAGTAGTATGGCCCTTATTATAAATTGTGTTACTGGCTTCTTTCTGTGTTTTCTTTTCTCAGGTTTTGCTTCAGATCCTTCACAAAAACTGCAATATTTCTGTCAGCATCAGCCTCAAACTCAAGAGGGGTCTCTGTGCAAGCATTGAGTCAGTGGAGTCTGCATACCATTTAAATAGCATCAGCTGGCCAGCCTATTGGTTATCCCGCTCAGATACAATGGAAAAAGCAATGTATAGGACCACCAAATGTTAGATGTACAGGTCAAGAAATGTTAGAACATGGCATGACTTTTAACAGCCATGATTAAGAGTTAATCCTTTTTGTCCTTTTGTTCTCAAAAAAATACTTTTACTCTTTGCTGCCAGTAAAACTCCCCATCTATTATGCTATCATTTTTTTAATTACTTTCTCCTGATGATATTTTCATAATCATCAGCGTTCTAGGTCACGGGTTAGAGGAGGTAACAGATTTAGATTATTTACAGTTTGAAAAGTCTTCAAAATTTTATAAACTAGCCACTTATTGCCATTATAAGCTCATTAAAGATTTTGCATCTTTCCCCTTTTTACTAAAAAAACACAACAAAGAGAGACAAAGTAAGGTCAGGATCTTAATGTATTAAATAGAGAACAGTGGGATTTGGCTCCACAAGAGAGCAGTCTGATAACTGAAGACTTAGCTTTGCATTCAGAAGGAAGATTTCCGTTTGGATAATATGGCATTGTGTAGTCTTTATGAATCAATAAAGCTGGTTAATTATAGGTTTTACATGTTTGGAGAGGGATTTCACAGGCAGACTATGAGAGAAGCTAAAATGATAAAAACACAACCTTATTTTCTAGTTCATGTCCGAACTCTTGCTGCACCAGTTTTGATCAGCTGGAAAATTCTTAAGGAATTACTGAGACATCCTGAAGTTAAGGAAATCAGAGAAAGGATGCACAGAGTAGTTTTTAAGCATCACTTGAAGACTGTTATAGAAAAATGTGTCACATATTGGTTAAAGACTTATTTTACGTTAGTTAAAAGACATTCCTACATTTTGCTATGAGATTTAGTTACTAAACACCCCTTAAGATTTTATCCTGCCTGCATATCTGCCTCCATCACCCATCCCTTGACCATCCCTTGAAGCCACTCTCACATGCATAAATCTTACAATGAATCACCAGCTGTTCAAAATGACTGACTACAATGCTGTATGTTAGATTCTACTCTTGTACTCCATTATCAACTCATATTGTTTCTTGTGCCAACAAAGCTGAACCTCTCCATGTTCTCCTCAAAGCAGTGAAATTACACAGAGGTCATATAAAACTAGGTAGCAAAACGAAGACTGAAGGAAGACGGGGGTGTGCAAATTCTCCACCCTACATAAAAAAAAATCCCCCACATACCAAACCATGACACACACAGTCCTTCAACAAAAGACATTCAAACACAAACACATGTTCACAAAAACAGGGGAGAAGAAAAAAGCCAAGCCATCAATCTTTAACCCTAAAATGCTCTTTCAGTTTGCATCGTGGACTCACAAGTGAGTTCAATCATTGGTAAACGTGTGAAAACCAAAACATAATATAAGAGCCAGCTGAAAGTGCTTAAAGAAGCAAATCATCTAATGACTGCTGACTCCCCCTCTGATTATTGTCTGGCTCTAATAACTTACAAATATGGCAGCAAGTGACAAGCACACATCTAAAACTTTTCTTTTATTTATTTGTAAATGATTGAAGCTCCACAAAGCATCATGAAATTATAAAAGCTTAGATTATAAATAAATACATTCTGGGCCCTTTCCATCATTTATGATTTGTTTGTGAAGATCTTGTGGACTGTACAACATGTTTTAATTAATTCAAAATGTTTTCAAATTCAACAGCTAATTCAAGCCGCTGTATTGGTGTTTTCTTATGAGGCAAAGAAATACAATTCAGCAAGGTTTGTTTGAGCTGTGGATCTATATTGTTGAAGCCTAATCAGATGCAGAAACACTGCAATGGGGAAGGATCTTTTAAGTCACTTGTTACCTCACATTGTCATGTCAATTGCAAGATTCCTGCAGTTCATTTCTGAAATGGTTGCAACAAAAATTGAGCTGTGATCAATGTTTTTTTTTTCTAAATCAGACATTAAAACTTTATACATAATAGAAAAAGTCAAACATACAGTGTTAATGTGCAAAAAACACAGTATGTGTTTATGATTTAACAAAAAATAGGCATTCACAATGTGTTTAAAATGTTAGTCTGAATGAAATCTGCAAAACTGAAGTTCGAATGTAGTTCGAGGTTTGAACAACTCCTGTCTTTCGCTTTCTTTTGTGAGATGACTGAACACATCAGACTATGACTAGAAAGCAGCACAGTAATAAAATGTGTCAACTCATTGTCATTGAAAGCTTGTAGTTTTGATCTAATGAAACCCTGATTTTTATAGTCATACCATCATCTGACAAAACCACCAATCAACTAACTTAAAGATAATTTATAGTAGTGATATTGTTTGATAAAGTTTTATACTACTGAGCTACACTGTGAGAGAAAAAAAATGAATATATTCTGTTAAGTAATCATGAGTTATACTAAAATATATTTCCACCATCTACATTCCTGGAGCATTTAATGTACACACAAGACATCCTTTGCCACCTCTGTCACAAAGTCTGGGAAAATATCCAGAGCCCCAGAGCAAACTCTGGCAACATGCAGGAGCATTTTCTGTTTGAAAGGCAAGATATGTCCACATAAGGAATTTGTAGAGGCTGTCGAAGGTGTAAGTTAGATTTTAGTGCTCAGGGCTGAACTTTGACTCAAGACCAAGATCACAGATTTTCTCATTTTCTTTAGTTTTGTATAATTGTTTGATTAAGCACCAAAACTACTTGGACCGGGTCATTAACAGATCATAGATAGTGCCTTCTACCCCTGCTGAGGCACAACTGCTACCCTTAAACCCTCAGAATGATTTTTAATGTCATGTGACCAGCTTTATGAGTTCATTAAACAGAGGCAGTTTGCAAGAGGCATATTTTATGTAAATATGTCAAGCTGTCTTTTTCTAAAAGTAAATCCTATTGCAAACCATCCCAAGAGATAAGAACCCTCCAGTTTAAAAAATGAAGGTTGCTCATGGTGTAATATGTTGGGAGTAAAACTTTGCTCATATTTGGTCATTTTTCTTTCTGAGCTCAAATGATTTAAACTATATGGACACAATCTGAGTGAGATGCTATGGGGGTGCCCAGGATTTTAAGCATTTGACAGCCAGTTTCTTCCTGAACATCCCTCACCACATCAATCTGCAACCCGCAGCTTCATGTTCTCAGAATTGTCTCAATCCACAGTCAAATTATGCAGCACAAAACACCAAAGCAGCAGTGCTTACTATCACAGCACATTCCAGGTTTTACACTGCAACCAAAGCACTCAAAGTAAAATCAGTCCTCTCTGAGAAAGCTTCGACCCTGCAGCCCCTCACATCCAAAACACTTGACGCTCCAGAATAAAGAGGGAAGCCTGCAGCTCCAAAGCAGAACATCAAAATAAACCTCCCCACCCCAAACTCTGGTCCCTGGCCAAGCCTCAGATATTTCACTTTTGTCGACAAGACACTTTTCATTCCAGCACCCCCCCTCCCTTACTACACCCCTCTCTTTCTCTATCTCCTCACTTGCAAACTATCCATCCCCCTGTGTACAGTGCTGCATGCATAATGAAGACTTGGACAATGAATCATCACAGATGTTTTGTTGGATGTCCACGCAGTAGAGAATTGTGGTTGTTTTATGAAGCACACGCTAACATGCTTTGCTCACATATGGAAGGGTTTACATTGGATGAAACAAAAGCTGTTTAGGGGTTGAAGCCACTTGAGGCCATATGATCGAATGTGGGTTTGTGAAAAAAAAAGAAGCAAAGCTTTTTTCACACCCACACCAAAAATGATGGCATGAAGGCAAAAGTCTCCTATGAACACATCTCTGACTTGCATGTGTTCTGCATTACAACCCCTACTTAATTTCTGTCCTCCCCTGTTTCCACATACATTGCTTGTCACCTGGTATGTACTAATGCATGACCAGCAATGACAAACTTGAAAAATATTCCAGCATTTAGTCTTGTTTGTGTAATTTCTGCAATAACCCCTTTCTATTCCTCCTCATTATTTATCTGTCTATCATTCACCCCCACACCATTTAGCAGAAATAACAGATTAAACAAAGGGTGCTTATCTCCTGTCCTGTTCCTTGTATCTGAATCAAATGAGTTGTCTCCACTCAGTTTTATGTGATGTGTGTGGAGCAACCCTGGAATTATCTCAGCTATCTGGATTCCCTCGAGCAAGAATGAAATCCTCAAGCTGGTTGAAGCGAAGAGTCCAGGCTTCCTGTCAACATCAAGTGTGTTACACTAGCCAGCTGTCCACATGTTTCTTGTTGGACCTGTGCTATCTCTCCTGCAGAGAAAACATGTAAACCTCCCCATTTCAGCTATTACTGTGCATAAACTTTTTATCCTGGGAATCTCCATGATCTCCTAGTGAACGGGGATGACTGTAATGATGCAGCTGCTTAGTTTTGATGACCTTTAGCTTGTTTATCAGTGCTAGTTTGCAGTGCTGGATAGAGTTCATGAAATCCTCCACTTATAGTCAAGGCTCTGAGCCACTCTGGATATCGTTTTTCTGATAGGATAATTGCCTAAGTCATATTTTGGATAAATTATGATATCTGTCTAACTGTAAGCTAATATTACTGACTGACTGTGCATAATTGCCTATAAAACCTGAGAAAATATGACTTAGTCAATCATACTACAAGACTAACAATATGCAAATTCACTCTACATTGACCTCTTTCGTCCTCTCATATTAGACAAAGTACATTTGTTTAACAGGATTTTACTGGAGGCCGTTTTAATGAGACAGAAAGAAAAATAATATGTCATGGAAACTCGAGCCAAACTGTCTCATATTGTTATTACATTCTGAAAAGGCTCTCCACACCCTGGCCCTTCCTTGACTTGTGGGATGTTGATAGTGGCTGAGATGAGTGGGTGGGATGGACCATAGGGATTGCAGAAGGTGACTTGGATGGCTTTTTAAACCTAATGTAATGAATCCTCATGTCTGTACACAGGAAGACTCCCTTGCGGCAGATCAACACCACCTCCAATTCCTCCATCGTTCATCCTTCCACACAGCTCCCTCAGCCCCCGTCTCTAAACACTGACAGAAGATTTGATATCAGCAGTGAGACACACATCTGGAGCAGCTGTCACACCCATCCACACTACATATGGAAAGTTTTGAGACCCTTTTTAAGTTGGCGCATTTTAAATTTCATCTTAAAGGAATCAATTAATTTCTTTAACAAGCAGTCTGCACTCAGTACTGAAGTTTTTCTAAAATATATATTTTCAAAAACCTAAAAGGTTAAAATTTGTAGTTTCTGTTTGGGCCTTATTTTTAGCACTTGGTTGGTCCTTGGTTGGCACAGTTTTTACCTTTGGTCAAATTTCCCCCCTCCTTAACAAAAACACTGAAGCCCAACTAGTTTGGATGGAAAATGGCAGCACATGGCCATTTTCAGGAAGCTGAAACACTGGGTTCGGGTTCCAAACTAACTGAGTCTGTCCACAAATTTTCTACATGTTTTACCTAAACCCATTCTGTGTTCTTTAAATGATTTAATAATTAAATTTTTATATTGGTCAGTTTGTCTCTAATATCTAATGTATCTAATGTATCACCTCCTGAGCATCCCCACATAATGACACTACCATCACCATGTCTGACTACAGA
This sequence comes from Melanotaenia boesemani, assembly GCF_017639745.1. Taxonomy (NCBI): domain Eukaryota; kingdom Metazoa; phylum Chordata; class Actinopteri; order Atheriniformes; family Melanotaeniidae; genus Melanotaenia; species Melanotaenia boesemani. Next base: position 8,283,047 of record NC_055701.1, read on the forward strand.
GATGGTATTATTTGGGGATGCTCATTACCTGGTTTCCCCCCTCATACTCTTTGAAACTGTGGGAAGCAACAAGACCCTCCACCACCTTCAGATACAGGAATTAACTTATTGGTTTTCCATTTCAGAAAATGGAAACTGCTGTGAATTTGAGAACCTTATAATCAAACCTTCTAACATTCTTCCTCATATCTTTGCCTTGACTCAAACTTGCCTCTGACAAATGCCATCAAATGTTAGATCTTATGCTGTATAAACAGATGTCTCACTTACCTACTAAAGCTACTGTTTTCGAGAGGAGGGGAGTAAGTGTCGCAAGTGTCGTGTGTAATGTGACGCAATAAAAACAAATGAAAGTTGGTTATAACCATCCACTAGATTGGCTTATATTTATTGGTACATCCTGTACTGCAGTAACAACTTTGAGGATTTATTATGATAGTTTTGGTCTGATCTGTGGAGAGAAAATACCATCTGCACCTTTTGCAGAGTCCCCCTTACGAGCTGTGATGTTGGGCAAAAACTTTAAATCTAATTCCAAGCATGAAATGATGGATTCATGGAGGATTTGCTAAATTTTTAAAACCCCAAGCAGCTGCAAGAGATAATCAAAACTGATCATTTTGTTGAAAACTAATTAAAATCAGCTGTTTGGACCTGATTGGATTGTTGAAATGTGGTGTTCTTTGTATCATTAGTGGAAGGCTGAAAATAGAAATGAAGTAGTGTCGCATCACCAGGGGAGAGCAACCATACTGGATGATCTCTTTGGATTTACACCCAGCACCAATGTTCAGAATACATGAAGCAGAGCGGCCTTTATTACGAGGTTCCAAATAAATCCTGAAGTCCAGTGATGACATTTTTATGCTTCTTCTTCAACATTTGCACATAGCAATCATGACAACAATCATGTCAGAGTCATGTCATTTTGTGTGTGTGCGTTTGCAGGGGGTTAGGACGTGTCCTCTGGGGGGCGCCCTGGCCGGGTGTTGGGGGCGTGGGCCTGGGGTTCCCTTCCTTTGCCTCGCCCCCCTCCCACTCAGAAAGAGGAAAGTGGCCCCTTGGGCTGGTGGCTGGCCCCTGGGGGGGTTCGTGGCGTGCCTGGGTTGGGGTGCCTGCTCCGGGCCTGTGACGCCCTTCGGGGCCGGCGGGGGACGGGGGCGCCCTAAGCCACTGGCGGGTCGTCTTCCAGGGGGGAGGCTTACTCCCCTCTGGACCTACATCTCCTGACCCCTCCCCTCCCCCACTCTTCACTACATACACAGGTAGGGCTGTGGGAGGTGTGCTTGTTGCGCTGGGCGGGGCAGGGGGGTCATCATAATGGCCCCGTTGCTTCGCTGAGCGGCAGCATGCCTCCCAGCTTTTAATTCCACTTAGTCACTGAGCACAAATAACATTTGCAACATACAAACACGTTTTGGGGGGTGGAACATGCGAGGTCAGGTGGGTGGGACTGCTCAGGTGGCCCCGCCCCCTCCTCAATGCAGTTACTGCCCCCCAATTTTAACCCTCTTTTTTTTAATTGCAAACAGCACATAATATATTCCATCACTAGTGGGGGAGGGAGGGGGGATGGGGTCTTCAAGCGCCCCTGTCTCCATGGATGGCCTGGGGGCGGGGCGGGCCGGGTGGCATGTCGCGTTGGCCCGGGGCGTAGGCGGGCTGTCCCGGGGGGTTTTGGCTGCTGGCCCTGGGGGGAATGTGCTGTTTTGGGGGTGGGGAGTGGGGGGCGGGGTGGGGGGGTGGGGGCCTGGCTTGTGTCTCCTCGCCTCCTGGCTGGGGCTGTCCCCCCGCGGCGTGGGGTGGCGGGAGGATGGTGGTGGGGGGATGGTGTTTGTGTGTGTGTGTGTTGGGGGGGTGGTGTGTGGGTGGGAGGGTGGTGTGGGTGTGGGGGGATGGGTGGTGGAGGGATGGTGTGTGGGAGGGTGGGGTGTGAGGAGGTGGATGCGTGGTGTGTGGGAGGGGGGGTGGTGTGGGTGTGGAAGGATGAATGGTGGAGGGATGATGTATGTGTGGGAGGATGGGGTATGTGTGGGAGAATGTATGGTGCAGGGATGGGGGAGTGTGTGGGAGGATGGATGGTGGAAGGATGGTGTGTGTGCGGGAGGATGGATGGTGTATGGGAGGGAGGATGGTGTGTGTGTGGGGGAGTGGTGTATGTTTGGGAGAGTGGGTGATGGAGGGGTGGTGTGTGTGTGTGGGAGGATGGGGTACGTGAAGGTGGATGTTTGGTGTAGGAGAGGGAGGACGGTGTATGTGTAGGAGAATGATGTATGTGTGGGAGGATGGGTAGTGGAAGGATGGTGTGTGTGTGTGTGTGTGGGAGGTGTGAAGGTGGATGAATGGTGTATGAGAGGGAGGATGGTGTATGTGTGGGAGGATGAGTGGTGGAGGGATGATGTGTGTGTGGGAGGATGGGGTAGGTGTGGGAGAGTGTATGGTGGAAGGATGGTGAGTGTGTGGGAGGAAGGATGGTGTGTGTGTGGAAGGATGGTGTGTGTGTGTGGGAGTACAGAGTATGTGAGGGTTGAATGGTGTATGCGTGGGAGGATGAATGGAGGAGTGGAAGGAGAGTGTGTGTGTTTGTGTGTGTGTGTGTTGGTCTGGGGGGGGGCAGGACTGGTTCTCGGGGTGTGCGGCTGGGCGCTGGGGTGTGGGGCTGGCCTCTGGTGGTGGCCGTCTGGGCGGGCCGGGTCCCCCCGGGTGGCGTGCTGGCCCTCGGCCTGTGGGGAGGGGGGGGGGGGGTCCCTGCGCTCCTGGGCCCGGGCCCTCTGCCCCGTCTGTCCCGGGCGGCCGGTGCCCGGGGGGGTCGGGGACTGCTGGCCTCGGCCCGCCGGGGCCGGTGCCCTGTGTCCGCGGGGCGGCTCCTGCTGGGGTCTCCTGCTGCTGCCTTCCTGGGCGGGCGAGTGGTCGTCTCTGTGGACCGGTCGGGATCTGTTGCCTGCGGGGGGGCTGGTGGCCTGGGTCTCGGGACCGCTGACCTGACTCTGGCCTCTGTTCAAGTGAGGTGGCATCTGCATGATCACTCTGCATGGTCACTCCTTCCTGAACGTCTCCACACAGTCTTTGCGTCGCCGTGTGGCCGAGTTCTCCAACACATCCACACAGGTTTCTCTGCGCGTGTTCTTGAATACAGCAGTTTCACTTATATCTATTATCATATTTTTTTTTTTTTTCTTTTTATTATTTCTGTTATTATTATTACTCTTACTCTTATTATTGTTACTATTATCAACTAGTTGTGTAATGACCTACTGGCTAGGATGATCTTAGCTATATATGTTGTAAGTAGTATGGATTACATGGTCTTCTGTATGATGTTTCAAGTCCCCACCCGCACTCCCCACACCCTTTCTGTCCCTCTCTCTCCCCTCCCTCTTCTTTCTACTTTCTTTTCTCTCTCTCTCTCTGTCCCCTCCGGTCGAGTCCAGCATTAAGAGTCTGATTTAATAAAGTTTTTCATGTCATCAAGAGGGACTTTATACATGTAGTATAAATCCCTGCTTGATAGAGTAAAATTGCCCAGCACCAGACGGCAGCCAGACAATCATTCTGTTTGCAACGATGCTGGACAAGACAGGTTTAAGAAAGAAAGAAAAAAAAAAAAAAAAAAAAAAAAAAAAAAAAAAAAAAAAAAAAAAACTGATCATTTTGTTGAAAACTAATTAAAATCAGCTGTTTGGACCTGATTGGATTGTTGAAATGTGGTGTTCTTTGTATCATTAGTGGAAGGCTGAAAATAGAAATGAAGTAGTGTCGCATCACCAGGGGAGAGCAACCATACTGGATGATCTCTTTGGATTTACACCCAGCACCAATGTTCAGAATACATGAAGCAGAGCGGCCTTTATTACGAGGTTCCAAATAAATCCTGAAGTCCAGTGATGACATTTTTATGCTTCTTCTTCTTCAACATTTGCACATAGCAATCATGACAACAATCATGTCAGAGTGCTTCGCAGTTCAACCCAGGGTGGTGTCACTTTTTCTTAGTATTGATTTCTGCTCCTTGGTCACATAAAGACGGGAAAAGTTTATAACCACCAGTCTCCTGGGCGCAGTTTATACAACATGTCAACATATCTATAGATGACTTTCAGGGATGGACCAGCCTGTAATGATGTCTCCCTGAGGACCCGGAAATTCAGCCACACACAGTGATAGATTCCAAAAATGTAATTTATTGAGACCGGGTAATGGAGGAGATGAGCAGGGTTTGGTCCAGTAGGAAGTGGTGGTGACTTCCTCAGGTAATGCAGGGTACAATAGCCTGAAAGGACTCCAGAAACAATCAGGAGGATCCACAATCCAAATGAGCAGAGAATTAAGAAGCAAAGAGTCATAAACAGGGGTAAGAGGCAGACTACTTAGCTGGGGCAGGCGAATATCCGTGGTCGTTCCAAAACAGGTCAAAATCCAGGAGAGCACAAGGCAGGAGCAGTCCGACAGGGAATGAGGCAAGAGAAGTCCAAGGGCCGTAACTGGGTCAAACACAGGAATCTGGAAACAAGAGTAAACGCTGGACATCAACAAGGGAAAACAATGCTGACCATCTGGCAGAGAAGCAAGGACTGAAGTGAGCTTAAGTAGGGAGGGGAGCAGGTGAAAAGAGTGAGTAATCAGGACTGCCACAGGTGGAGCAGATGAGCGTGATGAGGAGCTGGAGGCCCAGCAGAGCAGCAACCATGACACCAGCCTACAAAAAAGATTTTTCTTTATTGCAACAGAAGGCATAAGGTGTAACATGAAAGGTAAGTATGGCAAAATTTCAACAGCTTTAACAAGCACTGCTGCGTTTCTATAAACTATTTAAAGTTTCTGCTAAGCATTATTGGAATTACTCCTTGTAAAAGGGTAAACACATAAATCCATATGAGGTATTTATTTTAGCATCTTTGATTTGTTTCTGTAACATGATTTATAAGGGAGAGGAAACCAAGCAGTACAAAGGTCTGACTTATTTCTGTTGCAAATTAATTTTGATTAATCCCAAATAAAATAGAAATTAATCTGCTTTTAAAACAGTATAATGAAAACATTATAAATACAGCTTGTCATAGCTACAAAAAAATCTATTGTTAAAAAATTTAATGCTAATCATGACCAGTCACTGTAGGTTTCATTGTGACAGTGTCCACTAATAGTACTAGTGAGAAGTTCAGGGATGGATGAATCCACACAGCATTAATTTCCTTTGTAAAATGAGCATTAACATAAACTAAGTGCTTAAGTACAACCATGGCAACAGTGCTTTATTTTAACCCAAACCCTGATCTTGCTCTTGAGCTTTCCTAAAACATTACCAAGTTGTTGATTTTATTTCCCAACCACAGATTTGACATATTTTCTTTGTCTGAACCTAGGCAGGTAGAAGTAAATTTGGACTAATTTTGCTTTTGATTTGACAAATGATCATAAATACAGTCATGTTCCAAACTGTACACTCGATTCATTTCACTACATATGGCAAAATACTAAACAACCTAAAGAGTGTGTAATCATTTTATAAAGGTGTCATAATGAAATTACGTCTATTCTGCTATTTGAGAGAGTTCACATCCCACTGCACATCTGCAACTTGACTAACTGTATCTATTTTTATCAGTCTTGCCATGACGCTAAATACCCTGCGTGGGTTTCCTCTCTTCCTACACACATTATTCAGAATTATCACATATCTTTTATGTGTGCTTATGTTCTACCTGTAAATTTGTAAAACATACTGACAGTAAACACAAAATACTTATTTGTATCTTTTAAAGAAACTGCCTGGAGACTGACAGGAGCCAGTCACTACATTGTGTCCTCTGAGGCCTTCAGACAGGTGATTGATGAGTCTCCAGTCGGGGAGCTTATTGGTCCCTCTTGTCCATGCAGCCCTCTTTTTTGTTTACTGACACCTTCGGTTTTACTCTCAGTGTGTGCACTGCCTCAGGATAAAACTGAAGGCTTGGTTGGGTCACGTCCTCTCCTGAGTGCACAAACAGGTTTTTTGTCTCATCTCCTTCAGGACCTTTAACCAAAAACTGTCAAATATGCAGGCACCATGACTGTAAGTTTGTGAGATTATAATGTTGTTTTAATACCACACAGAAGAACAAAAAGTGGATTATGGGTCATAATAATAAGAATTATTTATTATAAAAAACCTTGTCATGAGTACATATTTTTGTGCATTTGAAGTGTTCATGTAAATATAGTGCAGAGATTCAGCCTGGGAACTGTAAGAAAGTGACAGACTTTGTGCTGGCTTTACACTGACAGAGGATGGGCAATTTAATCCTTCAGTGCGTGGAATTAATTTGGTGTTCCTTGACTCCCTGGCCCGGAGTGCACAGCCATATGGCACGGCTGGTCACAGTTTGCCACTGGAAGACACAGCTTGGAGCCAGAGGTAAAGCAAAGCACAAAGACTCCAGTCAACACTCTGGATCATCTTGGTTTAAAAACCCTGCAGCACTGAATGACTGAAAAAATATTAACTTGAAAAGCTGGAGTGACAATCTGCACGTCTCTGAGGAATATCTCAGCCAGCTTTCCTGCCACACTGAGACATCTCTGATTGACACTTATCAATGCTGCCACGTCCATCGTGTCTGATCTGTTGTACTTGTCACTGTTCATACATCACAGAATTACAAAAGTTCTTTTGCCGGGATGCCTTGTTATGACTATTTCTACATCTGTCTAATACACTATGACTCTCACGTAGTCAACAGACATTTGACACATGACCCCCTGGGCTGGAGGGAAATGGCAGTGACACTGTGATGTCTTCGCTGCTCCACTGTGAGCAGTAAACTGTAGTCCTTATGCAGAAAATATGTCTGTCAAAGCCTTTAGACTGGCACTTCTGGATTTTACTTAGCATCAAAAAAGGGTCTAAAAAAGTGTTGTTACTATGACGACTGGCTAAGTGGTTGTTGATTCTAACATCACTCTCTAATGCACTGAGGAGTCCTCCTGCCAGAGTATTATAAATATAGACACGTTTCTTTCAGGGAAGGCAGAACACGTCAGAGCTTCACTACAACATAACTATCGCACCATTCTCCTGTGGTTGCTATTAGCAACAGAATCATCCTGAATGTCAGGGGAGTGAGAGATGGTGCCGAGTGTCTGGTTATGATGGAGCGAACAGACTACACGCTGAGAAACAATGCAATTATCTCCTGCGTCATCTCACCAGGAGAAAAGGAGTGAGGATGAGATCTGGAGTGTGTTAGTCGTATGTTATCTCCCTTGCATCCATTAGTTTCATGATGGTTGTTTTTCTCAAGAGGTTGTCAGTTTTGCACATAAATAGAAAGCTGAAATGGGATATGTTCTGTCATTGCATTCATCACTTTTTCTTTCTCTAGGAACATTTGATCATTTGTTTTAATTAATTCAGCTGCCTCAAGGATCGATGGAGTCGTTTTTTTTTTTTTTTTTTTTTTTTTGCTCTTTTGTACAACATAAATCATCTCATTAAGACATCTTTTGTTGCAAATGGCATCTCCTCCCACTATCTGTTACCCACTCTCTCTTTATCCCCTTCTCCTTCAGAAACAATCTAAAGCACTCTTCCGAGACATTGGCTTTGCTGTAATTCAGGAGTAGATTAAGAGGAGATATGGTATCTGAAGGAGCAGGCCCGAAAGAGACAGCATTTGAGAGACAAAGAGTGGGAGAGGATGAAAGAGAGAGGGAAAAAAAGTCAAAGACAGAACTAGGGAGCAGCACGGATTGATGGCGGCAGAACTCCTGGCATAGTAGGCAAAAGTGGATCAGATAAAGAAGAGAGAGGGACACAGAGAAAAAGAGACAGATATCGACAGATTCAGACAGGCTCTGCTATTGGTCCATGGGGACAAAGTTAGACCACAGCCACTCAGTTCTACTTAGCCTTAAAGACTTTCTGTTAATCAGGCAACATCATAGTTTTTCTTGGTAAGACTTCCAACTTAGTCCAAGGTGGGCAGATCACAAGTCCATAAAAAGTGTGAAACACTGCAAAAATACTCTATCTAACTATATATATATATATATAAGATAAATCTTATATTCAATCAAAAAGTCTTTTTTCATAAGTTTTGAGAGAATGTCTTTTCTTTTTTTTTTGCTTAGTTACTACATCTTAAAATCGCTTTTTTGCCATGAGAGAGATCACATTTTATCCTTCACACCCAATTTTAGCTGTAAAAACTTGTTTCAAAAACTCACTGTACCAATTTACCCAATGCAAAAGGGAGCTGTCTTAATATTAGGGAGAAAAAAAAACACTTGAAATAAGTAAAAATAAGACTACAAATATTTTAATATGTCAGTGCTTCCTCTTAGTGTAGTTTCTTTCTCATGTTAATATAAAAGATCTAAAAACATGGTATGTGTGTATGGTATACACCTGGTAATGTTGGTGGCAGTGGCTCAGGAAGGAGAATAGGGCGTCCAGTAAGTATAAAGCTTGTGGTTTAACTCCCACTTCATCACGATCATTTTGGCCTTTGGCAAAAAGAGTGGATGAATGCTTCCATTGAGTAAAAGTTGCATTGGAACTTTTTGGCAAGGATTGTGCGATACTGCCACTGCCCATTCAGCAGGGGCTTTGTTAGTTTATAAACAAGCTAGCTATTCTTGTATTAAGAATCATCATCTTATTTAGTTGCTCCTGTTGTTAAGATCTTTTCTCTCAAAGTGAGAAAGAAACAACGAAGAGCACTGTCAAGTATCATATCCCACAGTTGCTGAGTAGCTTTTACCATCAAATTCAGGCTTGTTTTTAAGAAGACTTATTTTGGGCTGCTTTTCATAAAGAGAGTTGCTTGTTTTGTCACAAAGTCTGGCAACACTAGCTGTGGCAGAGCTGGTTTAATACAGAACACAGAGACTGCAGTGAAAAGGCAAATTCACTGGGATAAGGTTAGTCAGAGTGGACAATGGCCACATGTCTTTAGGGATGTGGATATAAGACTAGACTTTGAATTAGTGCAAACATACAGTTGCATATGTAAATATAATATGGCTGTGCGTCATTAATTAGACTCTGTAACATGTACACAAGGATATAAATGAAATATTCCATTTGCATCTCATGAGTCTAACATGAAGCATTTTTGCTTTGGGTGTTTGAGGTGGCAGGGTGAGGGCTTTGCTCAGCTGCAGGGGCAGAGAGGTGGAGCTGTAGGGGATGATGCCAGGTGATGTTGATTAGCACAGCTGTGGTGTATCATTAATCAGTCTCCCACTCTTTATCTGCAGTAGTGTGCTGCACCACAAAGCCCTAGTCAGACAATCCAACTGGCTGATGTGTGCTGGCTGGAAGAGTGTCTTTGTGTTACAGCTTTTAATTCTTGCACATTAAAGGGTGTGCTTTCATAGCTTGGTACCGGGGGGACTGTGAACTGGTGAATGTTAAAGCTAGTCTCTATGTGTTTTTATTAGAGAGCTGTGCAACAGAGTTATTCTGTTTAGCAGATGCAAGTAAATGCTGCAAATGCAAAAAATTGTAAGTGAATGTTTGTTGATTATTGGTGACTTTATGACAAATAGATATTCCTGTCAGATGCACAAGAGTAGTAATTATAACATATTTTTTAAATCACTATTCCAACATTGCGTTTCAGAATAAGTATTCCACTTTCAAACTGAATTTCCAGTCTGAGGAAATTATATTGAGTCTGTATTTCTTTAACTGGCCTCCTGCTTATGGTTGTGTGCATGTCTGATTTGAATAATGAAGTGAAACAAAATGGAAATTAAGCCAAATTACCATGCCACAGTGAAGAATGACATTAAATAAGCACAAAGCCCTCACTCGGTTTGTTCAGGTCCATTATTTTTGCCAGCAGGTCCCCACCCCTTCACCTGCAGCCCCAATAATTTAACCTGCCTAATTTGGATGTGCTTGCTCTGGTTTCTTTCCAGCTGTCTCTTCCTGACGAGGATGCCCAGTACTCCGTCATGTCTGTGTGTCTTTGACAGCTTGGAAACATTTGGGAACTGGTCTTCTGGCTTTGTACCAGCACAATGCAGCAAAGCTTGGCTTAGATGAGCATCCTGAGTTAAAGACAAGAGGCTGTTAGGCTGCTGGACCTCTTAGCACCAGTAACATCAACAGATTGTTTGCTGTTGTCACAGTGACATCAAACATGAGGCATGCAGCAGTGATGGGGTTCTGGTGGAATATAAATGCAGAGAAGGTGACTTATTTTGATATGTTATGGTTTATACCTGCACATTTAACTCTGTGCAGTAAATACATCAATATTCAGTAATATGCTTGCAGTCATCTGTGCACCACACGGCCTAAACATCGCCATAACCTGGTCTGCCCCAACAGGCGGCACCCTCTGTCTTCCACTCTCTCTTTCTATGCTTTTCCTGGAGCCCACTCTCCCACCCCACCCCACACACAAACACACACATACACCCCAGTAACAAGTTTGATTGGAAAGCATCTAGCCCCCGGCAACCAATCCCCCAGCAGTACCACACACACTCATGCACACGCACGCATAGGGTTTCCGTGGCAACTGTGGTGCAGGGGGTAGACAGAATGATTCGGTCTATGGAGCGAGCCAGACTGGTGATAAAGGGACGAGGCCTCTGCCAGGGAGTGGGGGGAGGACACAGGGCTGGTAGAGAGAAAGCAGAGAGAAAAGAGGCTTCATGAAGGAGAGATTTGTAAATGCAGTCAGTTTTTTTTTTTTTTTTTTTTTTTTTTAGGGAGGTCATAGGAGCAAAGTGGATTTTAAAATAAATGACCTACAATCCTTTTGGTTAACATCTTCCCTGCACTGACTTCTCCCACTATTTTGGTGCAAATGTGTATTTGCTTTGAGAAAACTGTTGTTATAAAATAATTATTCCCCATATTTAACAAATTAAAACAAACACAATACTGCAACGTCCGATGAGCTGGGTGTCTGGCCTGTTCCACTTGGAACCGGATGTCATGCAGCTTCCAAAAACCGGGCTTTTTGGAGATTACCGACTCAGAACCAGTTCTTGCTGGTTAGTGGAATGGGATTAACTGCTGCTGCTGCTGTTTGTGTGTTTATTCATGCATGCACACACAATACTGTATGTGCATGCGTGGAAAAAGTGTTGGAGCAAGTGGAGAAGAGACACAGAGAGAAAGAGACAGAGAGAGAGAAAGAGAGAGAAACCATGAATGTGTTCCTGCTCTCCCAGCATCCTTTGTTGTCTGGCCTGATAAATGTGGCTTAGCCCAGAATCATCTGTTTAATCTTGTCGCCATTTTGTTGTGTGTTCCTGTCTATGGCTCTTCTCTATCTCTCTCATGGCAGTCATACATGTGGCGACAGGCTTACCTTCCCAGAGAGGTTACTATAGCAACACTGGCGGACATTTATCAGTGGCCATGGCGACGGCTGATGCACTAAGATGTGGTTTGCTGTGGTTTTGGGAGGCAGTGGAGCAGGGGGATCACAGCCACACCTTGGTGACGAAGATAAGGGTGATATGTGATTTGTGATTCCTGTTGTTTTAAAATCTTTTTTTTTCCTTCAGCAACTCATTAGCTTGTGTCTGGTCTACTAATGGAGAAGATGTAGATGCATAAGTAAAGAGGATTTTTTTTTTTCTTGCTGTGTCAGACAAACTTATTTCTGTGTGTGTGTGTGTAAGAGAGAGAGAGAGCTAGACTGCACCAATCAGTGCTGTCTGGTCTTAAGAGACTCAAATCTTGCCTCTCCACTGAGGTGAGAATTCTCAAATCAATTTCTTTGCCGTTCTCTCCTCATCCCAGTGGATTGGATTTTTTTCTCCCCTTTTCCTTCAGCTGCAGTCAAATTGTAATTTAAAAAGCGTTTGGTGTAAATACTTCTATTGTTGGAGGCGTAATCAAACATTCATGAGGGAGAGGGATCCAGGGAGAGGCAGAGAATCTAGGTCACGGATGCACTGGCAAGTCTCTGAGACGGCTGCTTTGCTGAGTCTTTCTAAACCTCTCTTTATCTCCTTTTTGTCCTCTCAGCTTGCTCTCCTGTCCCTCCTTCCTCCCTTCATCTCTTTCTCTCATCTACTCTCTTCACCCTTCCCCCCTTCCTTCTCATTTGTATTCCTCCACTCCCTTCATCTTCCTCCTTCTCGTCTCTACATAACTCCTCTCCCTATGGTTCTTCCACACCTTATGTTTTTTCATATCTACATTTCCTTTCTGTCTGCAACACAACTTCAGATGGAAACTTTTTTTCTTTCTACTGCTATCAAGTTTAGAATATCCAGAAGCACACCTGTATCCATGAATAAACACAGTAACGCCTGTGCATGGCTCAGCCAGTAAAAGTAATGGCCCTCTTGGCCATCATCCGTCAAGGAGAAGGTCATCTTGTCAGTGCTTTTACAACCATCTCCAAGCCAACTGTGGTGCACTGAGCAACACATTAGCAGAGGGCTGACCTTGTGAGTGTGTCCACATCAACGAAGGCGAGACAGAGGCCACCAGAGAAACATCAGAAAGGAAGAGGTGCAACAAGGACGCGGACAGTTCCACAGCAATCATTTCTTAAAGGAGAATTCTAGTTTGTAATATATAATTTTACAAGTTAGGCACATGAGGACAAATATGATTAAAGATGATTTTAGTTATCTTGGTGTGATTTAGATTTAAACCTGCATTGTGAAATTTTTGTTTGAGGTGGCTGTATTTGGATAGGTGAGTGAACAAAACCAATTTCTGAGGCCTATTATCTGTTGAATTGATTTCAGAAGAACCATCAAGAAGATCAGAAGGGGTTCAGCTAATGTTAGAAAATTTATTGTAGATATTTATTGACTGAAACAAAAGTTTAATTTTAATTGGGTGTAGACTGGAACCAGACTCTTTTTTTCTGCTTAGGTCTGCAGATCATTGACTATATCTAAACTTTTATAAAGATTTCATCGAGTTTAAGTTATACAAATTTCTGAAATGCCATTGGCAAGCAATTCTACCTTGAAAAGGAGGTAATGTCTGCTCAAGTCTTGTAGATGCATCTAGAATGCATTTAAGTCCAGGTTTAGAGCAGGAGACATCTGGCCAGATGTGCTTCATGACTAAAACTATGTGTACACACAAAAGCATGAAATGGGAATATGAACTCTTTTGATCTTTTTGTAATTTATTAAGCTGTGTATATATGTAGCATTTTTATATAACTCTCAGTAGCACTAAAACTTGATTCCCATTTTTATCCATGAATGAAGTAACAGTAAAGCCATAAAAGTTTAAATGTCTTAAAAAAAACATGTAAATATGTGCTGATGATGGTTCTTCTTTTAAAATAATAGTTTCTAGAAAAAAAGGTGCATGAATGATTTTTTGGGTGTATGCTGGGCTCCAGAAATGTACATAATAAATCGCTCAAGCAAGTCAAACACATATTTCTAAGGTCAAAAAGTTGTACAGTGTTACTTTAATGTTCACAAAAACTAAGAGAAACCATATATAATACTCAACGTTCTCAAAAATATTCTGGAGGTACAATGTCATTATAAAGTACTATGCTTTTACCGTCTTTAATGGTAAAGAAATGGCAGAGGCTGCATATCACCTGAAAAAGGTGCAATAATATCTGTCTCTTTGTTTTTATGTTTACCTTTTTTAATCCCAGTCCTGTCATGTAGCTGATCAAGAACCTAAATCCACCCCACTGTCTCTCCTCACTACCCCATCTGTGGTATTAGAAGGTCCCAATTCATCGGGCGCTGCATGCCCAGCAGGCCAACTTGCATTGAACTCCCTCCAGCTAATCCATTTGTATGTTTTCAATTACATATTGGGGGCAAGGGAGCAAGTGGACGGTAATCTCTTGGCCTCTGCCTGGAAAACGCTGTCCCCTTGTGACCTAAATATCAGGCTAAAGAAGAGGGTTGGTGTGGGGGCTAAAACAAAACAAAAATAGGTCATATATATTCCCAGTTCTACGCCACAAAATTGGATTGAGCTGAAAAGAAATAATCATGGTCATGTTTAAAATGATGGACAGATTGGTGGACAACAGCTCCACCCCCCCATCCCCCCATCGAAGTGATCTAGGACGAGCCAACTGGTTGACGGGATGACTCAGTTTTCTGTAGGGAACACTTCATTGTGGCTCATAAGTATCCCTAGACAGCTGAAAATAAAAAAAATGTAGCTTTCCATCATTTGTTCGTGGAGTTGCGGATTTTTGAAGAAGGAAAAAAAAAGACACAAAAATGAGTTTACAGATAGAAATAACGCATTACACGGCTGAAATGTTGAGGCATCAAAATCATCTGAACCACATTAGAACATTACCAGGAGCTATTTTCAGCTCCCTCAACTCTATTGCTATTTCTCATATTAAACTCCTCGTCTCCATCCCCGGTTTTCTGTCTAGTCTCCCACTTCTCTCTTTCCCCTTCTCTTTGCTGTCTCTCTCCATCTTTCACAGCAGAACCACTTTTAGGCTCAGCAACCTCTAACTGAACCCGCCCACTCACCCCAACACTCGCTCTTTCTATCTTCATCCTTTTCTCCCTTTGACTAACTCCCATCACACCCTCATACACATTCCTTCCCACAACCTGATGAAGAGCAGCCTTGACAGTCTCATCAATAACTCAAGGAAGCTTAAACACACCTTCAGCTCCAACTGGGAGCTTTATATATTTAAGAATTTGATGGTTTCATTTTTTTTTTTTTTCCAGTCTACTGAACTTAAAACCATCACTATTTTTCCTGACTTTGTCTTCTGTGCCAGACTCATATGAGACCCCAAAAGGTACTCCTTCTTCTATCATATCTTCCTTCTTTACTCCCTTCTCTCCTCTCTTACCAGCTGAAGGCTTTAGGCCAGACTTTATTAAATGTCACATCCCATCAAGCAGTATGTGAGCATGCCAAATAAAAGCAAAAAAAGAGAATAGAAAAAGCAATGAAGACAGACATCTTTTCCCTCTAGTAGCCTCATCTCCCTAACCCATAAAACATGATATAAAGCCACATCAGAGGGGTTTGGAGACAGAGGAGGGCAGGATGACTGTGCAATTATGTTCCCTTCTTCCTTCTTCCATGTTTACCTCATTTTGCCTACATAACCATGTGTGTCAGGGGTGATTCTTTAACCTCAATGTCTAATTCAGATTACACTACGTAAAACACAAATAAACTAGCATGTTTTTATGCCTGTCTCTTGTGCCTAATCTTGTTTAAAAGATAAGTGATGAATGGTGGTGGAGGCGAGACCTTGAATGCCCCCATAATGTTGCAGAGTGACATATTTTTCCCATGTTATAGCAGAATCCTGATGAGTGGACAAGTAGAAAACAAGGACAAGATAATATGTGTGGTTCTTTGGGGAGCACGTGTTTATGCATTATTTCACATTTGAATGCTTCATACACATCAGCATAATAAGTGTGTTTTCATGTTTGCATTCCTTTCAGTGCAGGAATGTAAGTTTGAGTGATGGCATGCAAGCACATGTACACAAAGCTGTGCCAGCAGCAGGCTCTATGTATATTTTCTGTCTCGTGCAGCCAACTCAAAAGTGGCATAGAGTTTACCCCCACATGCATCACTGACTATGTATTGAGTTTGCTCCACTGAGCAGGGGAAAGTTTTTCATGTTTGGCATAATTTCAAAGTGCTTCTTTAGGAGTGACTCATGCATCAGTAATCAGTCCTCAGAGTGCTGCTCTACTACAGAAGCTAGTTTGACCTTTTATGCCCCATATAATGTAACGTTTGCCATCAGGGAATCAAAGCTCACCGCCTTTCAGGCTTTTACCAAACAATGCTCATCTGCACAAGCGCCGAGTCTGCTGCTTCACTGTCCCGTCTGAGCTTCGAGTTCAGGGTAGGACAGTAACTGTTCAGGTATCATAGCGATAGTCTCCTCTCATATTCACAAGAGAAAATGAATATAACATACGCTGTGACCCGTTTTTTTTCTTTGGTTCTTGACTTTGGAGATAAAATAACAAGGCTCATTTGTAGCTTCTCTGGAGAGTAAAGTCATTCAGCAGAGTCTGCCGAAGTTTGCTTTTCTCATTGTTTCACTATTACCAGCCGGGTTTTATCAGAAATTGTAAAAAAAAAAAAAGAAAAAAAAGGAATTTATCTTCACATTCAGCACATTTGAACTTCACAAGCTGTTTCCATCATATGATGGGAGCATGACTCTGAGCATTAAACTGTGTAGTCCATGATAGTTTACATGTTTCTACTCTAATGATCTATTTTTAATTCCTAAATGTGAGCATTAATGAGTGGTAGCAAAATGCAGATAAAAAACTGGTATCACATTTTGCTGGATAGGATGTGAATTACATCACAGTTAAAAAAACAAACAAAACTGGGGCTTCTTCCTACTGCAGCATGTTTGTTCAGCTCAAGAGTGGCAGCTGTCAATATTATGTTACAAAGGATGACCAGGTGGTTTGGATTTCTATCTCTAACAGAGAATAAACCTAACCAGGAAATGTTGTTCGCTGATATAACCAAGTAACTGTGAAAACCATACATGATAAAAACTGTAGTGGCTTATTAACTTAATTTGTTCAAAATGACTTTTGCTCCAATTTGGAAAAAACTAATTAATCATATTTCAGGTGGTCATCTCAGGTTGTGCATTCTACATGTGAAGCTTTAAAGTGGCACCGCTGAACACTGACAGATTTGTGCACTTTGGTGCCCCCTAACAATTCGGTAAATCTTGCATTCTGTTTTTTCTCCGAGCTCTCTTCAGCAAGCAAAAGTCAGGACAATGTTGACTCTTGCTCTGTCCTTTTCTCTCTTTCTTTTCCTTGCATCCTCTGATGATGTCCTCATGCGTTTCTTTGCGGAAACAGTTAGTGCTGATATCCAGTTGCTGGTGCGTGACACGGTGATGTAAATCAAAACAAAGTTGTAACATGATGCTGGTTTTTCAGGTACAGTACGTTGCAGGGGGTGGGGAGACAGGAATAATTTTGCCTTTAGAACTTCTAACTCAAAAGTAATGCCCACAATCACTGGCAAGAAAAAAAATACAGTGACTTGGTGGAGGTCTGCACTGGTAGTTTTGATTAGAACTGAAGTTGAATGGAAGATTTGAACAACAAAGTGTAGAAAAAGAAGCATATTAATCTATAATGTTTCAATAGCAGATTTTGAACAGGACTTTTTTGTCCTCTAATGACCTGAAAGAGTAGTAAATTTGTCCCCTGGGCCCTGTTGGTCCAAGTAAAACTTCAAAGTTCTTCAATAGGAGAACCCATATAGGGAAACAAAACCAAAATCATAGCCTAAAAATATGGGAAAATTTTTCTAAATGGACAAAAAAGTCCCTGATGACCTGCAAGTGTTTAGTAAAGTGTTTATGTCTTGACTGAATGAAACCCAGAAATGTGGGTGGATCCAGGGCCGCAAAGACAATGGCCCTGAGATTCAGCAATTTTTATTTATTTATTGTTTAAATTCTGGGCCAGATGTGAAAAAAAAAATGGTTGTTGTATTTGGGTTTCACACTGATTACACTGTATTTAGTTACACCGTCCATCCTCTCCCAAGTCTTTCTCTTTGAGAAGACTTTGAGTTTGGTAGACAGGAACACTTGAAAATCATGTTTTTATCCCATGTGAATGCTTTAATAGAAGTCATATTTCTCTTCTGTCGCCAGTAAGGGCAGCAGAGTGGTGATTCTCTAACTTTTTTAGCCATGACCCCAACATATGGTATGTTGGTGTCCGCAATTTTGAGAGCCATAATAGCAATTCTGCATTTATTTGATAATTGTAGGCTATATATTTAATTTTTTTTACAATGATCTGGCAACCCCCTGATATTATCTTGGGACCCCATAGGGGTTGGGACCCTCAATTTGAGAACCACTGATGTAGAGGGTCATATTTAATAGTATGAAAGAGGGACCTATTTGCTCATTTTGATTATAAGAGATTGTCATTATCCAACAGCATTCCTAAACAGTTGCAGTTGTGAAAGAGTCACTTCATGTTAATGTAAATAGTGTACACATAGAGAGAGAAACCAGTCAATTTGTATAATTTCTTTAATCATTTTAGCTCACTCTCCTATTATCATATTGTTATTGTGCTTTGCAGTTGTTTTAGTAAGTCAAGCTGTCTTTCAGATAAAGATGAATAAAATACAGCAAGCATCCTGACTCATCTCTGAAGTGCATGACACTGATTATAAATGATAAAGCTTAAGAAGTGGTGCTGAATATGTCAATAGTAAGAGCAAATATCATAGAGGCAAATGGAGACACAGAAGATCCTCATAGGAACGGTTAATATTTGAAATGTGTCCACAGGGAACAGGTGGGTCTGGGCTCTGCCTTTCAGGTGGTGTCAGGGGGGTCGGGGGCTGGGCGGCTGCTTCTAATTAGGCTGTCCAAGTGACAAGTGTATCTGCAGTTTCCCAGACCACGTCACACAGTGCTGGGCTTAACTGAGCGAGTAATGGGTGCCCAGAGAGAGAAGCGTGACCTCATGGCTCCTTCCCTCCAGCTACTCGCCCAATTAGATGAACAGCGAGTAATGACAGTGGGGCTGTTTTATTTCTCTGTGTGTAATGGATAGCACTTGCAATCATATCTTTGTGTGTGTGTTGAGTAAATGTGTGAGAGTGTCGAATACGTTCACCATCATAGAGGCCAAGTCTTCACCACCTACTCAGGAAGCATTTTTAGAGCACCATGTGTCAAATGATGACATTAGTATTTCTAATAGACCAGTAGTACTCAATGGCAGGAGCAACCTAACGTCTACTGTGGTGTGTGTGTGGGTGTGAGAGAGCCAGCTTTGTCAGCTAAATCAAATTTGTCACGCTCTGTGGATCCTCTATTAGAACAGGCTGTTTCTGTAAAACCTGAATTCCTCCCGTTTTGACCATTTTTAAGACATCAGTGCTTGAATTTAATATAAATAAGTCACATATACCAGTTTGTTTGTTCATGGGTGAAATACCAGTGAAACATATACACATCCACACACACAAATACCACCCTTTGCAGCTAAGTAGCTAAGCAGGACGCTTAGCAGAACCAACAGTAAGGGAAGGGAAAACAAACATAGGGGCCACCAGTAAATCACCTCCATCCGCAGCAGCTCACCAGAGATTGAATGGCACCGGGAGGCCCTGTGAGAAACAACAGCCAGAAAGAGGAGAACTGACGTGACGAGGGAGGTGACAGAGCCTGCAATCTTACTGACGGATTGATGTAGCTCGGAGGTCAAGACGATCCTCACAAGAACTTAAACCTCCATCTAACACCAAATTTTTCTAGGTGAAAAAAAAGAGCTGCATGTCCACAGCCATCCCAGGCATCAAACCAGCATGCCTCACCATATCGCTTGCTTTTCCCTTTCCCCTTCCCATCATCCCGAGTGGCAGGAAGCCAGGCTTTTTGCCCTTTGACCTGTCAGGAATGTTTTCCTCCTCTGCCCCAGCAGCAGCTCTCTGCCCCAGTCCCATCACCAGCTGATAGAGCGGAGACTATGAAATAACATTGTGATCTCTTACACTGTCCATCCATCCACATGCACACCCATACATGTGAAGGATCTGCCGCATGTGCAGACAGCCCCACTTTTCCAAATTTACAATACTTAAACACAACTCGCAGACTGTCATTTCACAAAGTGTGAATAAATGTAGAGGTATGATGTCTGTGATGTGATGTGACAGGTAGCCTGGCAGGTTCAGAGAAGAGCCGATCTGTCCCTGTGGCATGCTGCCAGCCACACACTGAGGTATTGCTCTACGGCCCTGGTGAGCTGCCTTTGGTAATGACAGTGAATGGGCTGTAACTACGGACCATTACTCTACGGACTCAGCTGAGGCAGCCTGGTAATGCTGACTAATGGAGAAGAACTTTTTCGGCTGATAAATAGTACACCCCACTGATGGGGCTCAGCAATGGCCACTGTTCCTGTTTCCTGATGTTTAGTTGTTCACTTACAAACCATTAAAAAGGAAGATTAGAGGACAGAGTTGTAGATAACTTGTTGGATGGAGGGGAGCATTTATTCTGGCTGGCTATTAAACTGTGAATATATTAGAGGGTAAAAACCAGACAGCAAATAATTTGGGCATGTCTTTACTTTATTGCAGCAGTGATATTGTTTTTCTTGTAGTAAGCTCTTTGTTAATGAGATTAGCAAAAACCAATATTGCACATACAAACAGAAGTCTGCTTTATAGCTCGCTCGTATAGTTGATAGCTGCTGAGCTGCTGATTTTAAAAGGGAATTTATTTATTTTTCAATAAGTCATACAGTACATAGGTCAGTTTTATGAAAGTGATCCACTGTTTTCCCCCTTCAACCCTTTATTGACCATTTCTGGCATGTTGCCCTCAGGTGCTTCTCAGAATGGCTCAGTTTCCTCTTATCACCTATTAGATCCAGATGACACCCGGGCCTCCTCCTCCTGACCACGGCCCTCTCTCAACTGATCACAATTCAAAGCAGATGGTGGATAACACGGGCCAAAGCCGCCTGCTGAAGCTGCTACAGCGTGTGTGCGCCAGGATGGGATGGGGCCATGTCGGCAGGCTCACAAATTTTCTTCCATTAAAAGGAGTGTGACCAAATGTCGGCAGCTGTTAAGCTGAGCTTAAGTTCACATAGTGGTATAATAGTTTGATTTAAAAACACGGATCTGAAATGTTGTTTTCCTTTTTGTGTAACAAAAGCTGTCAGTCATGATTATATCTGCAGTGTGGCAGAGGCATGATCTCAGAAAGGTCCGAGGGTAATATGAAACAGAAGATTGAGGAGATCCCTCCCTTACATGCATCAGTACACCCACAAAACCCAGAGATATGGAGCACATCATGTTGAAGATGCATGATACTGTCACACCGTCATAAAAAGTTTGTTTATATGAGTCTAATGTTTGCTCTGAAGCCCTGAAGCCTCTTTATTATGTGTTTGACACACAATATTATTATCTACACATGATGTAGAGCCAAATGCATCTCTGGATCAGGTTTATTCCTTACAGGGAGGATTTTAGTGTTTAAATTTTTGTGTTAAGAGCCACCAAGAGACACTGAAACTGAGCAGAGCAAGTCAACCTCATCTACCTACGTAGGACAAGATGGGTTTCAGTGTGAACTCGTATCATGCATCATATTCATCATAATGTTTGTTCTATTTTGACTGGATTTTGGTTGTTGTCTTTTAACTTATAATTACAAGTTTAAACACATTTTAAATCTTAGTTTTTAAAATTAGTAGTCTAGTCTTTGTCTATACAGTGAATGTGCATCACGCCATGTTGCATGCTGGGACGAGAGCACCTTTTAAAAGAAATATCTTCCTACTGATATGCTGTTTTTACTTTACTTGACTAAATGAAAATCATCTGGGAAAGGGAAAGGATGGAGAAAGGAAAGGGAGAGATGCTTAACCTTTTTGGAGAGTTACTTAATCGCACCAGTGAATACAAATCCGCTAATTAATAATCCAGTGTGGTGCTAAAATCTTCCCCTGAAAAATCTCACTTCCTGTTCTTTTGGCCAGTTTATTTAAGTTAACTTAAAAACTTTCAAATACAGCATGTTTGTTTTATAGATGTATATGAAGTAGTTTTTATGAGCCTCTATATTGATAATAAAATAGTTTTAATACCAAAAAAAAAACATTTTTTTAAACATGCAGTGAATAGATGTTGCTTTCAGTCTGCATGTGCAGACATCTTGTTTTCATGAAATAAATAAATGTGCTTTTCTGTGGTTTTGGGGCATGCTTGTCATTTCCCATGTTTATTCTTAAATCTTCAGTGTTGGTTTAGCTGTGTCTTTCTTTTGATTTCACATCTGTGTCCCATTTTTTGTTTGTTTGTTGATTTAGCATTTTTCTAACAATAACTAGACCTTATTTTTCTTACTCCTCACACCTACATCCCATGTGTACACACTAATCAGGCACAACATTAAAACCATTGACAAGTAATTAACACAAGTACCCTTCTTACAGTTTAATATTCTACAGGGAAAATATGCACACATGCCACCTACAACACTGTTGCAGACCAGTACCACCCCCCCATCTTTCCTAGTTTTCCCCCTTTTCTTTGTTGTGATGAAGTGATTATCAGCAAGTTTCTATATCTGTAAGACAATCTCATGAGAGAAACTAGCTAATAAAAGGAAAATGTTTAATGGAAGTTAACAAAGAAAAGCGTAAAAGTGATATTAAAGTATTCAAAAGATTTAAAGTTAGATTTTACATTGGTAACTGATCTTATATGAAACTAAAAAATATATTATAAAATTTCCAGCTAAAGTGGGGAAAATTAGCTTTGTTCAAAGACTGCCTGTATCTCATTTGTGGGTTCTTTCAACATGGATAGCTCTTAAAAACAGTCGAAATGTGAATGGGTCATGTTGGCCTAGACGGTCTTTGCCTTTAATTAGAACAAAGTGAATAAATTGTATTTACAAAATCCGTTGTCATTTGCTAAATGAATTGGTCAGTGTGCTGGTGGATCTTCTGTAAGTACTTCTGTAATGACAGTGTGAGAGATGGATGTCCGGAAGCAGGGGGGGGTGTGATAAAGGGAGATAAGCCAGAACATTCGTAGCTGCTGGATCTGAGACCTCTTTACCTTCAGAACTGACCTAATTCATCATAGCATAAATTTGGAAAGGTATTGAAAACATTCCTCAGAGGTTTTGCTCCATATTGACATGATAGCGTCACACAGTTGCTGCAGATTTGTCGGCTGCACATCCATGATGAGAATCCTCCGTTCCACCACATCCCCAAGGTGCTCTCTTGGATTGGTGACTGTGGAGGCCGTTGGAGTCCAGTGAACTCATTGTCATGTTCAGGAAAGTAGTTGGAGATGATTTGAGCTTTGTGATGTGATGCATTATCAAGCTGGAAGTAGCCATCAGAAGATGATACACTGTGGTAAGAAAGGAAAGGACGTGGTCAGCAACAATACTCAGGTAGGCTGTGGTATTTAAACTATGCTCCACTAGACCCAAAGTGTACCCCGGATAATATTTCCACACCATTACACCACCACTAGCAGCTTGAACCACTGATAAAGGGCAGGATGGATCCATGCATACATGTTGCTTCCACCAAAGTCTTACTCTACCATCTGAATGTAGCAGCTGTAAATGAAGACTCATCAGACCAGACAACATTTTTCTAATCTTTATTGTCAGTTTTGGTGAGTTTGTGTGAACTGTAGCCTCAGTTTCCTGCTCTTGGCTTGGCTTGAAGTGGCACCCGGTGTGGTCTTTTACTGTTGTAGCCCATCTGTTTCAATTTTCAGTGTGCTGTGCAATAGTTTTCTGCATACCTTGGAGTTAACCAGTGCATATTTAATGGTTGCCTGTTTTTCCATTACCAACATTAATTTAGGCTTGTTCTTTGGTTAACTGGACCAACAGACTAAAGAGTCTAAGAAACAGTTTTTCCCCTTCGAGTATGTTTTTCTTGTATGTTTCAGTTACCCATTTTAATTTAATTTTTATTATACTTGCATCACATATTTTTATTTATTCATTCATTCATTCATTCATTCTTTTGCCTCAATATTTCTGTTTAAAGGACAGATTTGTAGATCTTAATGTTAGTATTAGCATGCAGTATGGATGTTAGGATGGCATTAGCATTAGTTGATGAGTCAGCATTCAAATATATATTTAATAGTCATAATAATTCTGAATATTCATATTTAAATATGGTCACTTCTGCTAATTAGCTTCAGTAGCCTTATTGCATATAAAATCCTACAAAACTACTATTTCAAGTACACAATTAGGCAATAATAAACTGTTAAAATAAAGCAGCATAATGACATTGTACTTAAGGTGTCTTGTACTTATCCAACCGAACTACATAGAAAATGCAACAACAAGAAAGCAACAACAGCAGCAGCAGGCAGAAGTTATGAGAATATTTTAGAAGAGAGTCTGCAGTTGTTTTTGAAGAGGCTGCTTTTCTGTTTTGTTTTGGCTCAAATGGTTTTACATTTGCCTGATGGAAAAGGTACTGAACAGGGAGCAGCTAGGATGTGGGGGGGCTTAAAAATGTTGGAGTCTTGTTCAGATGGTTGAAGTAGATGTGACCTAGTGGTTGAGGTAGAGAGGCTATGATCCATTGAATGTTTTTTACCATTTAATGTAAGTATTTTATCTCTTCTGCAATAAGTTACAATGCTTTGGTGGCACAGTTGCAGAAGTTGATGAGGCTTCTGTAGGAGTCTGTGTTTCAGTGTCCTCAGGTGAAAGAGATGCTTCTGGGCTTTATTGATTGAATATGAGGTGAGGTCCTCAGATATCCTTTAAAATCTGAAACCTAAGACCATCTCAACCCTCTTCCCATCAATGTACAGCTCGGTCTGAAGTTTTTTCTTTTCTCTTCTTCTTTTCACCTCAAGTCCAGGATTATTTCCTTGGTTTTAATAAATTGGTTTAACTAGAAAATATAATCTTATCTGTAAAATAAGCTTGCATTGCCAGTGGAAAATATAATTACTGAAATATAATAGATAAAGCAACTACATTAACCTTTGAGTAAGAGTGGATATCAGACATGATGTCATTAATCAGGATAATTTCCCTAAAACTGTGATATAATTTAATTTGTTAGGGAAATTTATTCCTTATAGTTTGAGCCTTGTATCTTATCAAGAAAATAAGGTTATCAACAAATATTTCCACAGCTTATGAATACTAGTTAAGGATGACATCAAGAGTCACATTCCAGCTGTAGATAAAAGACCAGTAGCAGTCAAAATCAGAGCAAATGCACATTCCTGGTCTCTATGCTGTCATGCTGTGAGGTTGCTTCCCTTTGGTCTGCTGCTGATATGGTGTGGTGTCTTCCCTCCCTGTTAAATCTCTGTTTACGTTGCTGTCTGACCTGATTTTCCCTGGTTCCAGCCCTCATCATGTCATTAAACCAGGCTATCTTTTCTGACCCTCAGTGACTTTCAACTTTGTTCTTTCATATCTGCATTCACACCCATACATTACTAGACCTCCACGCAAAGAATGCAATCCAGGATGCAGCTGCATTCATGCTAGAGAGCAGAAGAAAAGGGCAATTGAGAACAGACAGAACTGGGATATGAGTAATTAGATGCATGTCTGGTTTTTATGGGAGAATCTCACTTTAGATATATAGTGCTGTCATCTCTCTGTTTCTATGTTCTTTCTTTCTGTCTCCCCCACAACTTAGTTTATTCTTCAATCTCCCTAACAGCAGTTTCCAATTAAGATTAGGTCCTGACATGGAGAATGGCCAAAGCTTTTGCTCTTTTAAATGGTGGAATAAGACATGATAAATTAATCTAAATTAATAGGATGTAATACATAAATGACGTCACTCATTTGACACATCACATGTTTCCATGCAGATCTCTTGATATCATTCAGTGTGGGAAAACTATCTTTAGATAATCCATCTCCCATCAAAGAACTAACTTTTTAGAAATAAAGATACATGTTCTTTCCTAATAAAGAGAAACAACATGAACCATTTAATCCTTTTACAGAGTTTGTGAATCCCTGTACAAATGCTTCAGAGGAGTTTTTAAAGAGATTTCTGCTGTTTGATTTTTGCTGTTTCCCCCTTTTCCCAGTCTGACTTTGTCTGTTATGTTTAATGATTAATAGACAATGATGCAGAATTGCATCTAAACCCTTTAAGGCCCGACCCATGAAAAAATGGTAAGAAAAGTCTAATTTCTTTTAATATGAGGTCTTTATTTGGCCCTTTAACAAAATGTAACAAAAAATAACATTTTTGGGGAGGATATCTACCATTTATTACCATGTCAAATTTTAAAAAAATATTATAATGTGGTTTCCTGCTTCTGGGTGTATTTTAGGGAGCAGAAAACAAGTATCAGATTGTGTTCAACAGGGTTTTAAGCAAAGTTTATACCATAAATTGAAGCAAAATGTCTCAGAAACTATATGTAACAAATATGTTACGTCGAGCTCTAATGGGTTAAGTTTAATTTTGTCCTCCAGGCTACACCAAGGAGGTTGTGCCAGCTGTAGACAGCATTCGTTGCAGCAATACTAAAAGGAAACAAAAGTGTCTTTGGTCCTACTCAGCTTGGGTTCGCATAGTTCAGTGAACTTTTTGCACTTTTTTCTGACAAGTCTTAATACATACAGGATCATACAGGAACGGGCATATCTGGCTTTAGTTATGTATGTGCTTTGCCCTCAGTTCAGACTGTTTTGATAACTCCTTTAAAAATGAACGTACATGGATTCATGGCCTCTTTCTTTTCCTCCTTTTTTGAGGTGCTATTAATCTCTGTCCGAGAGGCCACCAAACATCTACCTTGAAATATGCTATTTGTTTTGCCCCCAGACAGTTTGGCCTCTGCCAGTGGATATATTTTGCAGCTGCCTCCCCTCTGCTAAAAACTGGAAAATATTTTAGTGAAGTTGTGGCATTCTCATGATAGCAGATGTTTAAGTTTCTAACTAAAACAGATGACACTGGATGTAAAGGGATTCTTTTTCTCCTGTGTGTTTATATAGGTTTGGCGTACAACTGAGGGGTTGGATTTTTAAGAAGAATGTTTTGTAAACACAGCTGATCAATAATATTGTCTTCACAAGGAAGAGTCCTCTCAGACTGGCATTTTTAAATGGACTTTCTGTTAAGAGACAACTCTATTCATTAGAGACTGAACAGATATTCACTGCAATACACACATTGTCTGGTTAGTATCCACTGTGTGATCAGCTGAGATAAAGCAGAAGCTGTAAGAGATGCATCTCCTCCAGAAGGGGATTAGATGCATCTTTGCTTCATTTATATGTGTGAACAGTTTGATGCGCAAGTGTTTTATTAGATTATGTTGAGACAATAATTAGGTGGTCTGAGAAGTGTTTAGTCCCTGTGTACATCCCCCATGTGTGTGCAGCTCATTGATCGCACACTAATCCCAGCAGCCAACGGCAAGGTAATGGATGATGGTGCTTGGCACTATCTGAACCTCCCTGATTTTTGTCAGCTTGACTGACAGAGCAGGGAGAGGATCAGAGAGCCGATAGGGGGTTAGCTACACACCATACATCCCAAAGACAGAAAATAGCAATTCACAGCTTAGAGACAAGAGCTGCCAATTTAACTCAGTTGGTCTCCAAAGGCTCTTAAAGAGCAACTTGTCTGGGAAGGGTCTAGGATAAAATAAGGGGATGAAAAGCCAAAAGTAGGAGGAGGATGATTGATTGAAATGAAAGCATAGGGAAGATTTAAAAATGAAAAAAAGAAAAAGACAGCCTGATGAGGAGAAGTTGGGATGTATTTTTGTGGGTCAAAATGTTTCTTCAGTTAATTGATCTTTCAAACATGGATTTCAATCAAATAACCCCCATAGACCCAGAGCTATGCAATGAAATATGCTTTTTCATAATACATAGTGCCGTTATGTCGAAACCCTGTCTGAGGGGTTGTTTGTCCATTTGGATCAGATGCTGGAGGCAGAGCCGCCACCCTGTAAGACGTGTTGATGTATCCAGCTCATGTTTCATAATGTTTTTCTGTCATTTCCTCTGTGGCAGACCGCAGAGACAGCCTCGTGGTGGCCTCCGTCCCTGCCTCCACCATCTTGCATTCCACAACAGAATGTAATGGAGATACGTAGGAGTCACCATCATAAAGTATCAGTACTGCTATCCCACTCACATGAGAGAAAATTCTCATGCAGTCCCTTGTATAGACTTAGTATTCTGGTTTTTCAATCTATTACTACTACTATAAAGGATCCACACATGGAGCCTGTGCAATCACAATACTCAGATGGTTTCCAGGATTTATGGTCACACAGTATGAATATGTGATTACATCTGGCTCCATCGACTCAGCAATCTCAACATCTCAAAGGGATGACCTCCCACAATGCCACTAAACTGTCTTTATTAGAAGGCGTGCATACCACAGAGAGATTAAGGTATGTTAAGTGTGTTGGGATAAATCAAAAGCCAACAAAACATGGTGAAAACATTGAAATGTTGATTACATGAACACAAGCTGTAAACCAAAGCCGTTCTTTCAGTTCTTCAGTTTTTTTCCTACAACACACTCTTAATGTTTAAACTGGCAACAGTTGTTATAGAATATTTTCTTTAAACCCCAAAGAACAGCTTTTCCAGTGCTGCAGAAGTTCTGTTCTGTTTTCAGCCAACATTGAAGGAAATGAGAGCACCATATTTAGTTTTTGCTGACCTCAAGATTTTCCTATATTTCTAAAGAAAGAAACAGCATCTCAAGACAAGGGGGAAGTGATGACAGTAAACTTGCTCCAGAGTCAACTTTCTTTGCTTGAGTCAGCCTTGTAGTATTATTGACAGGATTTCCACTTGTGTCGACCATTTAGATTGTCCGCAGTTGACCTGCTTTCCTGTGGCTGCTGAGGTTTCAGTAAGGGTGTGCAGAGCAACACACTTTTTCTCTATCGATCCACAGATTGCAATCATGTAGGTTTACTTCATTTACTGCTGCAGGAAGATGTATTTGATGCTCCACATGTGACTGATTTTTTTCTTTTACTGAGTGACATCATGAGTACTTGTGACAGTGTAATGATTCAGAGTTAAACAGATATAGCTGTGTTCACATTTACGAGCATCTGGGTGCAGATACTCTGTACTGTAACTGGCAAGGTAAAGCAATAATTTCTAAGCGTGTAGTTCTGGAAAATAAAGGGCTAGAGTCTTGCATTTTCCTCTGTGCTACTTTTTTTTTTTTTTTTCTACTACCTGGGAGCACCATTGGGCTACAGGATATGCCCAGATGCATTCAGTAAATTTTCTTTAGGTCCACCTGACCACTTGTCCAAGTATACGTACATGGGAGGGTGTCTGAGTTTTTAAGAAGAATGACTAATGCTATAACTTGGGGATGACCAACCCCTGACCTTGAGGGTCACTGTCGTGTAGAATTTAGATGGTTCCCTGCTGCAACATACCTGGTTCAAATGCAGTGGTTCTCCAACAGCTTCTTGTCAATCTCTGAACAAACCTATCAGTGACACATTCATTTGAATCAGATGTGTTGCAGCAGGGAAACATCTAAAACCTGCAGGACAGTGGCCCTAGAGGTCTGGAGTTGATGATCCCTGATGTAACTCATTGACTGTGTGAGGAAATGTAGGAAATATTCTGCTGCTTCTAACTGTCTATGTGGGAAAATTATTGCATGTGTAAGTTAACGTGAATCACTGCACAGATGTTGTCTTTAAGTTACTTGAAGATTTTTATCAGATGAAGTCATGGTTATAAAATAAGGATTTTATTAGAGCAGAGCTGCAGTCTGGAAATACCTTATGTGACTACAGATGACACAGTCTTCATGTGCTGTTTTTTAGTCTCAGTTTCTGATGCATTTAGCTGTCTGACCAAAGAATAAATAAATAAATAAATAAATGAGTGGGTGAATGAGAGGAGTTTTACTGGCAGTTCTGCTGTATGCTTCCCCAAAGTCTAATATACATTTACTCTTACCAGTTGTTACTAAAAGATTACTACCTAAAATCTGTATTGCCCAGGTTTGTTAGTCTGGTTGGGAGCTTTGATTTCATTACATTTTGGTCAGACTGACTTTTCTATTTCTTCTTCTTTCTTTTTTTTAGTGACTTGTAAAAGCTGGTTGTCCAAAAAGTCTTGTTGCTGGGAATACTGGGCCTGATTCACCAATATCTTCTTAAAATCCTTGATAATTTTCTTTAAAGTTGTACTTAAGAAACATTATTCTTCTGTAAGAAAACCCTGTAGTCTACGTTCGTGTCCCTTATCTTAGATTAGTGAATAACAATCTGTAAGTTGAAAGGATGTCCCACCTGGCCCTACTTTGCATGAGACTCACAGGCCGTGTGCAGATAGAAGCAAAACAGATGAAGAGAAACAACAACAGAACGCCAGTAAATAAGAAAAATAAACTTGTGTAAGATTTAAATTAGATAAAAGCAGCTTTATGTACAAAAAGGCAATTAATTACTTCCAAACTGGGGTAGCAAGTGGTATGTGTTGTAAAAGGAAAGTGAATATTCTAGTTTGTAAAGAGTCCGAACACATCCAACATGCTTTCAATAGTGCACCGATGGAGCAATTGCATGCTTGTCCAGTTTTCATTTTATGAAAATGAAAAATATTATACTGACAGGAATTACTTCCTGTAACTATCTCTCTTGCAGAAACTTTAAGAAGCGTCTGAATCTCTATTGGATCCTCACAGGTGTGAAGAATTGTCCATTATGTTCAGCAGCCTGTGCAGCATTCTTCTCTGGCAGCTCCATATCAGTCCCGAGCATAGAGCCAGCCGTCTTTATCATGATTTTGATGCTTGAGAGATAATATGGTGAAAAATGTACTGCTAACAGTTTGATGACCCATTTGCAGATCTTTAATTGACATATTCAAGTTGAAAAGCACTCAAGGACCTTTTTCTTTTAGCTTACCACTAACTTCGTTCCCTTGATCTGCCCCTACAGTCTAAAAGCGGTGAATAAGCATGTAAGAGTCCTAGATGTGTTTCTGCAGCCATGTCTTGGTGAAACCCATAATACTGCATCCTCTGTGTTCCTGTTTTGTCTTTTTTTTTAGCACTTTGACCTTATCAATTTTGTTGGCTAACAAGGTCACATTTCCCATCAGAGTAGTTAAGAGAAATAATTTGAATTTCTTCAGCATTTCTCTGCCTTCTTCCTGCCCTGCATCCTCTTTGTTTAATTTTAATTATGTTCAACACAGACCGTTCAGCTGGTGTGAAGTCAGCATTATAACTTTCTGTATTTTGCAGTTTTCATAAATTCAGTTTTATTGTAACATTATTTTTTAAGCACTTTTTACAGAATGACTGAAACCATGTCCCAGACTAGCATAAAGAGCAATAAAGTAAAAAAAAAAAAAAAAAAAAGTGCCAAAAGATCCCCATTACTAACTTTTTTACTTCCCATGCAGGCTTATCCCCTATAGCACCATAGGCCAACATTAAGGATAAAAATTACTTTTCTCTTCTAATTTAAAACTTAAACTAAACAAGCACTGGGATCTTAAGAGATTAGTTTCTGAACAAAAATGAATTTTCCTCTTTCATGTCGTCATGCTCTAACAAACATAATATCATAAAGAAAACTAGAGACACACTTTTTGTCAATAACCAGTATGTTTGTTTTTGTTACTGTGGCCATTAAAACTCCATATCCATGGGAAACAGAGGGGTAGAAATTGGTATGTCAGCACTTGCAACTAATATTGTTTAAGTTATTTCCTCCAGTTTATTTACACTTAGTCTGGAGCTGAACTTGAACAAAAGCTAGAAGTTTGTTACAGCTGTAA
The DNA here is from genome assembly GCF_017639745.1 of Melanotaenia boesemani. Lineage (NCBI taxonomy): Eukaryota > Metazoa > Chordata > Actinopteri > Atheriniformes > Melanotaeniidae > Melanotaenia > Melanotaenia boesemani. Next base: position 8,314,336 of record NC_055701.1, read on the forward strand.
CAGAGACCTCCCGGAAAGACTAATTTGTGGAATTATTCATTTAAAGTCAGAGCATTTAATGACTTAAAATATGACTAAATGTTTAGATTCAGCTATGAGTATTGTTTTTAATCTGTTTTTAAAAACAGTTTGAGGGGAAACTAACAATACCCTGTGCAGCTTGCTGGTGAGAAACAAGCTTTTGCCTTCATGTGTCTCTTTTTTCTTTGTGACACTGAGCAGCCACCACTGTGTTTACAGCAGCAGAGCAGCCAAGAGGCAGCAGAGGTGTCACTGCCTGCCACTGAGATCAAACACATGCACAAATAAAGTAACAACCCTCTTACAGAGATGTGCTGCAGGAACGTTCACCTACTTCAGGTGGGTACAGATGAGCATTTGATATTTACAGAAATTCACACACTTATGGTTATGAACTTTTGTACATCCTGCTATACTGTAGTGCAGGATGAAGTAAACAGATATACACAAAACATAAACACACAAAGCCCACCCACACATTCACACTCAGTTCTTTTGAAATTCACACATGTCATGTGGCATCATGAACATATCTTCTGTGTCAGTATTTATAGTAACTGTAAGACCATGTGAGGAAACACCACTACACCATGATGATAAATGAATGCTGAGCACAGTCAGTGCAGACACAATCTGCTAACCCGACAGCTAGTCTAATAACCACTCCTCTGGGATCAATAATTCTGGCTTTTAAATAATAGATAACAAGCATCAGGGCCAAGACTTACCGCCCTGTGCACTAGTGTCTGAATTCAGATACATTAGACAATAACAATAAAAGGTTAATCATTGTCAAACAGTAGCTAATGATCTCAAAGATCTCGTTTTTAATCAGTCTTTCTTCTCACAGTGTTTATAACCATGCAAGCCAAACTTGCTTTACTATGATTAGTCAACAACCAGACCACAAGTTGACAACTAAAGCGCCATTCACAAATCAGTTCCGCCATATAGCAACCATTAGTCCCTCAGTAAGCCATGTTTGCCCACTCACAAGTAAACCAAACAGGCCAGACTCAACCCATGCCAGTTTGTCCTTTTTACAAATTATTACAGCCTTGCAGAATCAGTGAAAACTTGATGTTGCATCTGATACCACCTCCCTCATTAGCCATAAGTAGCACAGAGTATTAAGTACAACAGCCACATGATGCTAAAATATTTAGCCTAGTTTTATAGCATGTGTGATTTGGCATTCATTTTTAGTGTTCAACTTTGATCCCCATCGTCCTTGTCCCTTTTCACAATTTATACTGATCTGCGATAAAGAAACATTTATCCCAGCTTAAAAAGACTTGTGAAGGAGGCTGCAGATTCTATGAGGTCTCTGCTACCAAAAATCATAAAAATGTGCACAGCTGCACAAAAACAGGAGCAATGAAGGTTCACATTTGTTCCATGAGGTGCAATCTGTACTTATGCACCCCCAAGGACCAATTTCTAGACCTCAAGTTAACAATGTAAATTTTGAGAGCCTAAACGCAGCATTTATGTTCCCAGTAGTAAAATATACACATAATGCAGTGTTTCTTCTAAATGTTAGGGTACAATGTCAGGACAGGTGAGGAGTTTTACTCATACAGTCAAGATTTTAAAGTTACCTTATTAATTTAAAGTAGTTTCTTACTAATACCTTTATAGAAAGCAAAAGCTGGCTTCATGCATCTGTTTCTTTAGATGTTTTCATTTTATTCCCGCTTGCTTTCAAAAAGTTTTTTTTGTATGAACAGACCCTGAATTCTAATTTCAGGATATTGTTTCTACACTCAAGCGATAGAATCAACCTCTAAGATTACACCACAGTCCATTTCTATTTATAACCAAATCCTTAACACATCTGTCCACGAGAGCACAACAAAACAAAACACTTCTAATGAGTTTCAAGATGAAAACATGCCTTCATATATGTGATGACCTATAAAACCTGTTACATATAACTATAAATAAACACACTGCTGAATGTGTTTGGAAATGCTATAGCTAGTTTGTTTAAATGAATCAGCCAAGAAAGATGGTTGGATTACTTAGTGAATCAGATGTGGCAAAATACTAGCTTATTATAACAATTTAAGTTCATCTTCTTTCTCCTTTTCTTTCTCCATCTCTTATTTCATGACTCTTTGGTCTTTGGAGATCCAAGATCATCTTAGATTTCCTCCAGTCAAATTCATTAAAACAAAACTCATGCCAAAGGTTAATTTTAACCACTTCCTCTTTGATGTCATTTACTATAAATTTGTGTATTGGGGAAGGGGGGAGTAAATATGCAACAAAATTAAAAGTGCTGACTCTAATTAGTATGCTTGACCGTAACTGTCTTCAGTGATTATGGGTGATATCCTCTGAATAGGTCATTGATGAGCAACCAATGTGCTTTTTATACAACCATGTTTTCCATACAAAGCTCCTTTCATTGCCAGCTTACACGACTATTGAGAACACCATAGCATGTATAATAGATTTATCACTTGTGTTAGATGTTTCTGAAATAGACTTTTGGACAAGAGGGCAGTGTGTCATTCAGCTCTTGACCCCACTCACCCACTGATGCGCCGAGCGATGGAAAAGATGATCATAAAGCATTTTATGTAAGGAGGAGATTGAACAGGATTATGGCTGTGGCAAACGTACACTGACTTGCACATAAACACACTGTTAGTGTTGGAGGGCAACAATGCTACAAGGTCACACACACACAGATGTGATTTGGGTCAACCAGTAGTGGACCATGGTTTTAATTCTGCTAATGACTAAAACCTGTCTGTCTCCTCTGAGGCCTTCGCCCCAGCTGGATCCTGCCAAAGGTTGCAATTTGAGGACAACAGTGATCAGTTGGCTGCTAGATTTAGCTGTTGCTCTCTCTCTGATGAAAAGAGAAATAAAAGGGAGGAGGGAAGGAGTGACAGAGTGTCTTGTTTCCTCTCCACTATAGAGGAAATACTGATTGAGCAGGGGTGTGGGAACGCCAAAGCCAGCAGCTATGGGCTCAGCAGGGCTCCGACGGCCTCCTTGGCAGGATGCAAGCAAAGGGGATTGTGGGAAATTACACGGGATTAGAGCGGACGTCTAATGCCCTCATCCAGCAGGACATTTTCATCAGAAATCAGGGCTGTTGGACAGGGACAAAGAGAGGAGGGAGAAACCTCAACCGACCCTTTTTCTCCTACCCCTCAGGATTAGATTCGACAGAAACCTACTTTGTGATGCTTCTTTAAGAAATTGTCCTTGCACATGGGAAAATGAGGGAGACAATAACAAGAAGATAGCAATAGTCAAGCTGGTGGATGAAAGTCCTGCAGTTTAAATTGTGATTTGGTTTGTGGGCCTCTACAACAATACTTTACTACTCTCTACTCTCCACAACTCTACATGGGGTTTATAACATGGATGCTTCTGGCCTCTGCACAGAAGCCGGTGTGTAATGAGAATTTAATCTTAAGGCCTGTACGTATGACGAAGCAAACATAAAGGATCTGACAAAGCAGTTTGAGTTCACTGTACATTGGATTAAGAACAGCTTGATTTGAAAACTACTGGGTGTTGGTGGCGCTTTTTTCAGAATAACAGGAAATATTGGGCCTGGAGATTTTGATCATCTACATGCAAACTATTTGTAAAAAGTCTTTCAGATTGAAACTTTTCACTTACTCCTATTGCAGCATTAACACGTGGACTAAAAAAAGCTGAAGTTCTTTTGCTTGTGACCTTACACTGCACCACTGTCTCTTTGGTTTCACGTGGTTTTCAAGGCAGACCTAGCCAAGATAGCACTGCTGCTAACCTTGCTAACAGGACAATTTACATGTTTACACATAAATAAAAAGTTACTCCACATCTGTATCAAAGAATGGAAGCATTAGAAGACACTCTAAACCAGGGGTAGCCAACGTTGGTCCTCGAGGGCACCAATCCGGCAGGTTTTCCAGATTTCCGTGCCCCAACACACCTGACTTAAACTAACGAGTTATTGTGGAGATCCTTATAGGCTGTTGGATCCATTTAATTTGAGTCAGGTGTGCTGGAGCAGGGAAATCTGGAAAACCTGCCGGATTGGTGCCCTCGAGGACCAACGTTGGCTACCCCTGCTGTAAACGCATATAATCAATGTTGCAGCCACCAGTTTTGGACCAAACCAAGTTGGACCTCAAGGATGATAAACGCCCTTAGAAATATCGCTATTCAAGTGTACTGAAACTTAAACTTGCAAATAAAATTCTCTGCTTGCATTAGCGCCAGTACTATGGTAGGGTTTTACGTTTTATTATGTTACATTGCAAAGAAATTACCAGAGTAGAATATAACAGTAGAAAATGTGACTTGTTAAACTGGTTCTACTGTTTTATCTACTTGCTAATTGATATGAATTGAGATTTGAAAAACTTGCCATTTTGAGCTATGTAATTCTATTTTGTTTAAAATAACAGTGTCTACATTTTAACTACTTAAAGAAAATGTTTTCCTTGGAAGAAAATATCTTGCCAAAATCAGCATCTTCTGAAGAAAGAGGATTTCCTATCTGAAAATAAACGTCAGCATTCTTTTGTTTCACTGGGATTAAAAGGGTAAAACAAACTGTACAACTGAAGGTGATTATGGTTATTGTATTGAACTCTCAGTTTCTTCAAAAACATTCAAGCACATTTCTTTTTAAGCCTTTAATTCGGTTTTTCAGCTGGTCTAATTAAAATATGAAATTGTTTTCTTAAAGTAGTATGTGCACAGTTACATCATAGAAATGTTTTTGTACCTTGCAGATCACCATTAAAGCAGCTAGAATTTCTCTTTTTACACTTTTCTGGTCTCACTAAAGAGGGAACAAAAAAGTTTGTATGTCCACATCAGGGGCAGACTGGGAAAAGGGTGGCACATATAAATGAGACTTAAAAAAATCGATTTAGTGAAAAAATAGCTTATCACAACTTTAGCGGTCATCTGAAGTTAGTAAAGCAAAATTCTGTAAAGCAAACAGCCAATCATGTGTGTGCTTTTTTGTTTGTTTTGTTTTTTAATGCACATACTTGATTAATAATAATTAATAATAAGGAAAACTTGCTTAACCAGATGAAATCACCAGTTTCATCTGTGTTTCTTCAGTTAGTTGGCTGTTTAACTTTGCACAGTCACTACATATGATTGTAATAATAATTGTACATCCTCCTCATTTAAACAGTTTGGTAAAATCCACCACATAGACAGTTAGTGAGATGATATATGAATGCTGCATTACCATCAACATGGTAGTGTTGTAGAACAACATACATTACATGCTGCATTCACTTTTACTTGAGAATATAAGATTTTAGTTTTTGTCCAGTGTTAAAAACATTCTAAAAGAAAATTTATTTGTGATTATTGGTGGGAAAAAAACCTTAATTAATATGAATGCTCTACCAGGTCAGGAGCGGTTACAGTAACTACAGAGATGCAAAGTGCAGGTGATTTCACTCCCATCCTGTGTGGCACCAGCCTGGATGTGTGTTTCCACATTAGATAGACTGGATCCACACTGGATAGACTGGATCATCACCTCCTTATTTCCCACTGCTGGTCTCTCAGTTATCAGGCATATTGGCCAGATCAGATCCTGGCCAATAAGGGTATATAACCATCAGGGTGAAGGACTCAGAGCTACGTTTTTAAAAGCTGCTTGTAAGGAGACAGAAGTGGACACAGATATGAGGCATCAGCAGGATGAAAATGGGAAAGCTGAGATATTCACACTCACTAAACAACTTGTGGAGCATGTGCATCTGGTAAGACAAATAAAAAGAGTAGCCACCATATTTGTGTGGGTTTATATGACAATTTAAAAGTATGCAACATGTGGTAAAGTGGAAAGAGTATAAACCAGAAAACAGTGCAGTCATGGTAATGCTTGCATGTTTATGCTTTAGGTATAATGGTACTTGAGACACAGATTGCTGTCCCTTTATGTTGCTTCAGTTTTTGACAGTGACACGCCAGTCTCTGTCTCAAAATGGGGTCTTCATTCGACCCAACTTGACACAAAAGCCTTGCCATTTTTGTTCAGGCGATGTATGCAATATTTGATCTTTTGTGTCAAGCTCCTTGTTAATTGTTAGAATACATTTTTCTTTTTTAACTGAGGGCATGTTTTAAAGGCAGTTAATTTCACACTTGCTCAAATCTTTATGATGGTTATTTTATGCTAAGATTTCCCTTTTTCCCACTTTTTTTTTTTTTTTTTGTTTGTTTTTTTGACATCTGCAACCCAGTGAGCGTTTCTTATGAGATCACCATGAATGGCTGTCAAATATGCCACTTGTCAGGGTTTGCCCTCAGCTGAACTGCTTGGTGCATGGGGTAAGGGAGTCCATAAAAGTGACAAAAAGAGCTTGATCCCTGCTGCTTTTAAAGACAAGCTGTAAAAGAGGATGCTTTTATTGCCGCTTTGCTCATCCTAATGATTCAGGACATTTTAACATACAGAGAAGAGTGTAAAAGCAATCCTTAGCATACATTTTCTATGGTTAGCAAGAGTGGAAAAACAGGAAGCCTTCGTCTTTATAAGGTGGAATAAAAGCTTAATAGCCTTTTTAATATTTGGGTTGCCAGGTGCTGCTTTCTCTGGCATGCATTTTGTCCTTGACTTGACAGGGCCTCTGTTGTATGCTGTGGGAGAAGTCACTGAGAAGCCATTCACTAACCTTGTAGTGGTTTACATGCCCATTAAATCAGGCTTAAACAGAGCCTATATAGACAAGGCTGCTTCATGTAATTAGTCATGGAGGGATAATTGGAAGGTCTCTGGGTGTTATTGTATGCAATCTGATTAAAAATCCTTCATTTCTGGCCAGACGCTAACTAATAAGATGATGGAGATAATGGATTAAAAAGCATCCAATTTTAACCTTCAATGCAGGCCTTAAAAAGACATTAGTTATACATTTATTCATGTGCTATATAACTACATTTAAAAAATTCAATTTACCTCAGAAAGTCAAATTACGTCTTTCAGCTGAAATGAATTCCCTATTTAATAAACACAGAGGGATTGTCTGCAGCCAGCAGTCGAACAACTCTGGAAGACTTCAGAAGCCCATTTGTGTTTTTTCAGTAATGAGGATTTCCTTGTTAAAGCATTGACATTCTGCCCTTCCTTTTCAAATACATCTTCTTTGTAATTTCAGTTCATGTATCGTGCAAAAGTGGACATAAAGAAGAGCAGTGTTACAAAAAACAAGGGTGATCAGGCCTTACTGGCCAGCATGATAGGCCTGCACATGCTGCACCAGTTTGCATTTAAAAAAAAAAAAAAAAAAAAAAGTTCCAGTGCATTGCAGGAAGTTTATGTTGATCTGAGTTTGCTACAGTTTTGACCGTCCCATTTAAAACAGGGGTCTTAAGCTATAAACTACATCAGAAAGAAAAGCGGCTCATGGTGGTTTTAATAGTACCACAGATTCAACAAATCACAGTCACTACACAAACTGGACTTTATAACCTCCAGATCCTTGATAGAGGTTTTGGGATTCATTGGTGCTGTTAATAAACATGCAACTGATTGTATATTTAATTGGAAAGCAGTTTAAGTAACTTTTATTTTGATCCACATCATTTATGAGCACTTCGAATTCAGGACAGCCTGTAAAGCCGTAAGTACGGCACAGATTGTATGCTGCAACAGCCAACCAACAAAAACTTGAGGTCGCATGATTCTGGTTTGCTAATCCTTCCAATAATATAAAACTGCAAGCAGCAGGACTTTCCAAAGCCGAGCACCACTGACACGGAAAACCCACAAAGAGGGACACATGGTGCAGACAGTTGTAGTGTTCAGACTGTGGTTCTCCTACGTGTCCTCGGGCTCTCAGAGCCTAACATGCAGCAGAGTCCCTCTCTTCAACCACATCTTTTTATTTCCATATTTTTTGTTTAGCTGCAAATAGTCATTTTAGTTTAAGTGTGTTCACAATTATGATTTAATCTCTTGCTGTTAATGATGCATAAAAAGGGTTATTAGTTTTTTTTTTTTTCATTTGAGAAGAGTGGGAAGATGCCACAAGCTTTGTCAAGAGGCATTTTTCATTTGTTATTTCAACTTTACCCAGAATAATCCAGAGCATGCAGAGTAAATAACACACATATATAGCAGTTAAATTGATATTTCCCTAAGTCTTTCTTTATCTTTTGGTTGCATCAGCGAGTTTTTTTCCCAACAAAAGCTTGTTTAGCCATGAACCACACAGGGTATGAATCATAAATCAGCAATTAGATAAACAGTGTAACTTGAGAGGTGCTTTGCCCTGATGGCTTTATGGCGCCAGCAACATGATATCAATAGATCCTCAGTTGTAACATCTTTTATTCTTCGTGAACTTTATGAGGGGAGTTTCACACATTAATTTTAAAACCATGTCATTATGTGTTGCTTTGCATTGCTGCTCAGCAAGTCACTCATGCTTGTGCAAAAGCAGCTAGACAGGAAGTCACACACTCAGCAGTGACTGATAGAAGACAGAACTTCTGCAGTAAATGCAGACCGATGATATTGTTACTATGGCAATCACTATCAGGTGATACTGCTTCTCCTGCAATTGTGCTATAAAAACAAGACTCATTGATGATTATCTAAATGACTAAAAAACAGAGGTGATATTAAGCCCAGGAGTGTTTGAAAAGGTTGCAGTAGCTAGTAACCATAACAAACATTAGCAGGGTTACTTCACACACTGCCACCAGTGAGCCCACTAAATATACAGCTCATCCAGTGAAAATCAACAGTGTCACAGCTGGCAGCCTGTTTGTGCTGCCCAGACAACAGTTGAGCTCTATAAACAATGGCGGAGTACAGCCCCTATCCTGCAGCTCACATCCACACACACACACACACATGCATGCACCCCTACAGTCCACTTGTTTGCATTCCCTGCTGCATGACATCACCAAACAAGGCCAAATCCCCACGAGGCGATTGGTTGGCTGTAGCAGAATTGCTGATCGGGTCCAAAGATCACAAAGTCGTGCCAATGGGTGACATCAGCGTGTGGAGCTTAACCAATGGCTGAGAGATGGCTGGATGACTCTAAAACAACATCCTATTTATATATACACATACACACACACACATTATAGAGCAAACACAACCTGTGATCAAGAGCCTCACTCAATCAAACCAATGTTGAAAGGGATCCGAGCCAACAGAATGTAAGTTATGTCGTAAATAAAAAATCTGCTGTGGGTGAGCTTCAGGTTTCTGTTTCTTATTGACTTTAACTGTTTATGATCACTTGAAAATTGATTTAATGGTTTGCTCTTACACCACAAAACACATGTCTACTGTATGTGCATGTGCCTCATCCAAGCATCCATTACTGCTCTTATGATCATATAAAGACAGTGGAAGCAGAGAAAATATTGAGCATAACTCCAAACTTCAGACATTGAGTGAACAATAGAAATCACATAATGCACATCGTATTTTTACATTTAATAGTGTGTTTTCAAATGAATAAAGCTGACTATTCACAAAGATTTTCTGTAACCAAGTTTAGAAACTGAAAAATATGGTGGTAAAAAACAATACAAGCCTTTATGTTACCACATTCAAATATATACATACAAAATCAATGTTAAACAATGTCTGTTATAAATGTTAGTAAGTAATAAATTCTTTAACTAAACACTTTTTGTTCTTTCTTCATTTCTGAGACAGATAAAATAGTACTTTTTTCAATTTTGAAACAATATAATAGCTACATCAACCCATTTCAAAACTGAGCCATGCTGACCAACACTGCCTCCATGATATCCACTGGTAATGCATGTGGGTAAGCAGCTGCAAGCTCTCTGAAAACATACTGAAATATGCACAAAATGAATGCAGAAGGATATGTGTCCATATTTAGCATCAAGGATAAATGAGCCCTAACACCACCACTAATTAGCAGGGTATGTCCTGTTTGATTAGCCTATATAATTACACATTTAAACAACAATATGTAGCTTTTTACAGTGGGTTACAAGCTGAAGTATTTCTTAACTATTCACTTTTTTTCCTTAAATTAAATGCAAATAAGTTTTTTTTTTATATATGTCAAATATGAAACTCAAATGTGATGGGTGGGGGAATACAGTAGAGCTGTATTTATATATGTGTGAGTGCATTAATCAAGTGTGGCTTAGCCGAGTGAATGAAGCCACATTATAAATGAGTAACTGCATCTGGGGCAGTCCTTCTTATAAGTTGGTTCTTCCCAGATCAGTTCCTGGAAGAAAATCTTTTATCAGCTCAAAGTGTTTCTGTTTTCTATTCACAGCTGTTTGATTTTCATTAAAAGAGTCCTCAATTTCCCCACATCATGACATTGATGAATCATTTGTCTTTGAAACTGTGGTTAACAAACTTTGACTAACCAGACTCCTAGGGAGTCTTCCATAAAACCACCCCAGGAGCACAACAGGAGGCCACTTTTACTGCTTTAGTGATGTTGATAAAAGACTGTCCCTGGAGCCCCTGTGAGTCTCCTGAGTATCCTTGGTTTAAGCTTTATTTAAACTTGACTGTGTTTGAAACAAACGCTCTGCACAGTAATCAGCCATTCTGTTTTATTAACTATTGACAATACAATAATACAATACCATGTCAGAATCAAACTCATAATACAAAGAAAGAGGGATCATTTTTCCATGCTGACTTCCAATTTAAAATCTTGACATTGCTGGACTGAAAATGATGAAAGCCTTAAGTCCTTCTAACACAGAACCCTTTTTGATGTTAAAACATGTATTTACAAAGTAGTATTTGGGATTTGGGGATTCTGGTTAAACCAGAGTGTGCTTTCTGTCCTTGTCTGTCTGCCACTCTGATACAACAAGGAAAGATTACATTTTCTGTAAGCCTTGGATTTTTTGGACTTTTTACTTGCAGTTGTTGCTGGAAATTTACCCAAGCCCTAGTCAGAGTACAGGCTTGGAAAAAAAGGGATTTTTTTTCTCTTGAAATGTCTCTGTAAAGATGAACAAGAAATACCCTTCTTCTTTTTGCTTTCAGTTTCCTGTGTTTTCATACTGTGAGGAAAAGCAAAAGAAAACTTAAAAGAGAGGGAGGAGAGAGAGAGACATGGTGACAAACACTTTGTCCACATTTCACAAGAGGACCCATTGTTGTGGGAAGCACACATTGTGGCAAGTCAGTGATGTTTGACTGGTATGCCTGAATAGCCGACTTCTGTTAGTCATTGTGCATTACAGTTAATGTATCAAACTGTCATCTTACTGGCAATGAATCAACAGTACAAGAAAGAGCATGAAATTTCATCAGACAATCAAATCTCAGACACTCATCTCATGCATTCAGTAAACACAGTTTATGTCATGGTAAGATGGAAACCTTTGCAGCCTCTTGCTGGCTGGTTTGACTTGTGATATGTTTCTTGGGAGGCATTGGGGGAGGAGTCTGCATGCCCTCTCTGTGTGGTGAATCGGCTTTGACTCAGCTTTCTGACACTGAACATGGCTGGTGGTGGCTGCGTTGGGGAATTTCCTCTGACAAGTTGTAGGCTGCACGATTCTATTAATAAGATGGTGCCAGGACCGGAAGAAAGGGTGGTGGTTATGTGCTGCTTTACATGAGGTCACTGTGGCTTAGATGTCATATAATATTCACAACAATCCTGAACAGGTTATTTGCTAGGTACACAAGGGTCAGGAGTCCCAAACAAAGCTATTTCTCTACTTTATATCCAAATTTCTCTTGTAAAGTTAAGTGTTTCTATGCTTTTATGCTACTTTGGTGCAAACAATGAATTGCTTTTCAGTTCAAAGTAGCACTGTGTAACTTTCCAACCTTAAGAACATGTGTTTCTGTCTTATTGTAATGGCACAGTTACATTTATTATGTTTATTCCTTGAACCAATTTTCCTTGCAATGTCCCTAGGCTGAAAATCCGCACTTCACAACGTTTTTTTTTTTTTTTTTTTTTCCTGCCTGGAACATCACATTACAGCTGAGTTTTGCCTTACACACCTCCTCACATGCTAGCAACTTGATATCAAAACACTAGCCATGTTGAGTGTGTACCGTGGCTGAATCATCAAAGAAATGCCAAAGATCTTTTTCGGAGGAAGAGAGGAAAAGAAAGAAAGAAAATGACAGAGTTAGAGATTAGACAGGAGTCAACATCGGACTGACTATTTACTTGCTGGAGAGAACTCAGAGCACATAGGAAAATTGATGAAATGAGCTCTCATTAGGGGGGACCCCACTGAGAAAACCTACCAAAGTTCAGCTGTGCTTATTTAAATCACTTCAGATCAAATTTATAACAGTTTGGCTAGAATAAAGAGATTTCATAACATCTCTAAGCTGAAGGACTCAGTGCTTTTATTACTTTCGCCTAATGCTCATAGTATACTAGCATGCTAACAGTGACAGTGCTAACATGCTGTGATTTTCTGTGTTAACCATAAATGTGGAGTTTAGCTTACAAAAACTTGTCAATAAGCACAATGGCTACAAGGTATAGGCTGCAGTGAGCATTTGTTTCTGGTCTTTTCTGATGAAGAAAAATCTCCTTTCACCAGAATTATTGGAACATTGTGTTCAACCATATAACCATTTTGATAATGAACAAAGATAAATTATTTTAATTTAGCGGCACCTAATAACTATATTCCTTGTTTTCAAGGGCCATATAATGGATGAATTAAATATTAATTATGCAAGAAAGATCCAACAGTTCACACATTCAGTACTAATATAAGCATGAAGCAGTCCTTTGATAATGTCAGTTAGCTTGTTAAACAGGGTAGACTGACGGTGATCATTTTGTTATCAGACTGTGAAGGGCTACAGACAGTAAAAGTTGGATGTTGAGCACCATCCACATCTCCTTCCCTGTTTTTTTACAGGCTGGAAGTCACAAAAATTGTTAACAAGTGTTGGTAAGGTGAATTGGATTAAATTGGATGAACTGTGTTTGAAAAAGTTCCTTTGTTGTGAATTTATAATCTAAATAAAATTTATTTGATTTTAATTTGACTGCTCTGTTTTGATTCTTTAATTTGCATGCATTTTCATTATCACTGTTTTTATAATTTAATTTGTTTCTAATTCCTCAGTTTAAAGGTTTTTAAAACCCACAGCTCAGACTGTCTGATGTTTGTTTAATATAAGGAAAATAGTGTGTATATTAGAGGTGCTTAATCACAGCAGTTTCTTGAAATGTGAATCATTTAAGTTAAGAAAAACATACCAGCAAAGAAACCACTTTCTTTTTTAAAAATCTATTCATCACGTTCCTCTTTTTAAAGGATTTAGCAACTTTTTCATCTCAAGCAACGACCAATACTTATATTTTTAACATTATGTCTTTTCACCTTATCTCCTCATAGGCATTTACAGTAGATTGCAGATGCACGCTGCTTCACTGATAAACACAATCCATCACTCTAAACTCAATTCTTTACTCACATTTTTTCTGTTATGTACGACACATTGATTGCAGTTAAATTTATGTCAACAGCAGTTTCACTCTTCCATAAATTAATAAGCTTCTTCATGTCTTCTAGCTTGTGCCTCTTGTCATGTAGCATCTTCACTGCCAGCAAATCCATATATCTAACAGTAAAACCCTAATTGAAAATGAAAAACTAGTGCTATTAGGAGTAGTAATTAGCAGTAAAGTGAAATCCTGCAGGAAAATGATGGATGGCATCTGTTAGAACACTCGGTCTCTTGACTTCATGGATAAGCTGACTTGTTGGATGGCAGCTGAACTGCAGAGCACACAGTAGCTGGCATTTTAACTGGCACGCAATCTACTTTCTTTCTGAATCTTGGAATTTAGTTTGTTTGTTTTTTCCTTCATTGATAGTGATCTCGGATTTAGTTCAAATGCTCATGTAAAAGTTTCTCAGGATGTTACATTAATTTAAAAAAGTCATTTTCCTCTAAATTTTCAGAGTTAGTGTTGGAATTCATTCATTAACTAACTCTTAAATTATAAACTGTCAGATGCACCTGATGTTTTCGGAACTGTGCATAATAATTTTCTTATCTGTTTGGTGATAAAAATATCTGCCTAAATTTAATCTTGCTTGCTATGATTAACTTTATGGTAGAGCTGCATGGAAAAAAATGTATTAGAATTCAACACAGTCATGGCTCACCTCAAATGCTCTTCATACAGTCATGATCATTTAACATGTCAGCAGCTTTTAATAAGGACTAGCGAGGAAAAAAAGCCTGCAGTTCTGCAGTTAACAGTGACATTTTTTGACACAGGGGTGGCTCTGATATTTCTGATGTGGGCCTCAAGTCAGACCTGTAAATATACTGCTGGCAGACTCATGGGTTTCAGTGCACTGCAGGAATTTTAGATGACAAGTCGGTAGGGGTGTGTATGTGTCCCTTATAAGACAATTCAGTGAGTTACTACATACATGAGGTAGTTTAATTAGGCAACATTATATGTTGGTACAGAACAGTTCAGTTTGATGTAATGTGATCCAATAATTTCACTGTGTTTGATAGAAATGCACAGAAATAACATTTAGTTCTATTTTTACTACTTTTTTAGTTTTAAATACAAGTCTGACATAAAATTGTCAGTGAAATATTGTCTAGTTGGTATCTTTTACTACGGCTCTAATATCTGCACTGTATCATGTTTCTAAAGCCATCAATCTACCACACTGTAAGATCAGAAAGTGCCTTCAACACTACAGAGTTGTGACTAAGTTGGGCTGGAATGTCTTTTTTTTTGTTATTCTTCTTGCTTGTGATAACAGTATTAGGATCCAGGAACATCTCAACAGCAGAGCGTTCCCATCTGTAATGCTACTGCTCCTTGAAGTGATGCTCTAAAGACTTTCTGATAAAATCCAAATGACTTCCAGGCCTTTGATTTGATGATACATTGTAAACCACACTAGTCATTGGACATGCTGTGTCTGTCCAACAAACAACAAAGATGAGTGTTGCTCCTTTAAATGCTAGATATATGTGGGACATGCAGTGGGCCAGCTCCATTGCAGTTTGAATGCCTCTTCTTAAATCAGATATTTAATGTTAAATTGGGTTCTGATTGGTATGATTTAGCCCTCACAAACCAGCATGATGAAGAAGTGGTCCCTGCCAGGTGTCTGTTTCACAAAATGCTTTCCAACTTATTTAAACCTCAAAGGGCCTGAGGTCAAATTTACCTGTTACTACTGGCAAATTCATGTTGTATTCACATACAGCAGTTTCAAGAATGTCAACATTTAGTGCCAACATGATAATGATGGATATGTATTTCCTGTTTTTGATGATGCAATGTGATTCAACACCCATGCTGTGTCACTGGTCTCACTAAAACAAATTAGAAAGCTTCATTGAGCTACATTGAACTACACCGATTGAGAGTAATGCTGTAACTTAAATGGCAGGCACCCAAAAGCATTCCCTCCTTTACTGTCTGTTTTATTCTATACAAGACTGTAAGCAGACTTAACTAAAAGCAGACTGGAAACTAGTATTTGACAATATAGAAGCATTGTTTTGCCAAAGTCTTAACCCAAGAAACAATGGGCAGAAAAGCCTATTTTTTTATCTGAAGTCTTCATTAGCAACTTTAACAAAATGTAAACAAACAAACGAAAAACAAAACTAATTTACATGTATGTTTTGTTCGTTACCATTTGATGTGTCAGAATTATTGGAGTGCTAAAGGTAACCAGCACGGAGCATAAGACAAGTATTGGATTGCTTACAGCAAGGTTTTGAGCAAAGTTTTTACCACAAACAAAGGTCTCGCCCTCTACTGGCTTTGGCTGTTCAAAAGAACGCTGGTGTAAGATTCTGTCAAATTTAACTCAGGAGATCTTTTGCATGCAGGTAATGTTTGCCATCTTCAGTTTGTTTATGTTACAAACAATGGCAGTCTATACAATAATTCTGACACGGCACTGAAAAAGGACAAATGTTAACCTTGTAGTGGAAGTAGAATAGGAAAAGCCAGGGGGATAGCAAAATCTAAATTTCCAGTGTTAAGTTTGCATATTTCAGCATGGACCAAACTGATCATAGATGCAAGCATCGAAAGTTGAATAACTAGAATACTTCTTTTTTTTAATTATTATAAGGAAACATGATGAACTAAACAGCAGTTTTGTTGTTTAGTCCACTTTCCAAAAACATTCCTTTTTTATTTTTGTTTTTTGTTTTTTTTTTTCTCTTTCTCTTTCCTTTTTGAGAAAGAAAGAAGTGAAAAAAATCTGTGGAGCCTCACAAACATCTCGGAAAATTCTTGCTTGGAAATTCTTGCATGCACCATTTTTTCTCAACTCTCAAATTCACACATTTAAAACCATAAACAATCTCTATAAGAAGGGTTACACTAAAGAGTGGCAGCTCTATTTGTGGTGACATTGTGAATATTTTATTTTAACACTAGCTGGCAGAGTCAAAACTTACCCATGTTTTAGAATTTAGTCTGAGCTGCAGTAGCACTGGCCTGTGCTTTTCAGCAGGCTTTGATATTGAGAAGGCAGCGAAGTGTTTTGACAGCTTTTGACTGTGATGGAGGAAAAAAAAAAGATGGGGGAGGTTAAAAGGAGAGTGATGGGGAAGGAAAGGGGAGTGGGAGGGAGGTGGGTGGGTGTGGCAGAGAAGGAATCTGGGGCTGCTCAGTGTCACACCAGGAGGACTGCAAGGGAAATAAAGAGGATGGGGGGAGGTTCGAAGGACATGCTTATCAGTGTGTTTGTGAAGACAGAGGGGAGAAGGCGATTGCATGAAACCACAACAGGATGGAGACGTAACGCAAAGGGCAGGAGCTCATAGAGGCACACGTATTGCACCTCCTGCCTGGCTGTCTCTCTTACACACATTATGTTGAGTAATACTGCAGAAAAGCTTGGGGTGTATGGATATTTAATGAAACACCCCCACTCTCATCCTCCACCAAATCTGCTCACTAGCACGGGAGTCCAAAGAAGGAGGAAGAAGAAAGTAGGGCATGTCTGCAGATTTAATGAGGCAAAAAAGCACTGTATGACAAGCTTATGTTTTTTCCTCCATCAGAGCTACTCTCCTCAGAAGACAGACTCCATTCTCTTTTGACATACAGCCACAAAAATGCAACATTATTAAGGCAATCCCATAAGATTTCTTTTAATTGTGTAACACTGCGGATTTTGTGGATACTTAACAGGAGGATGAAAGCCAGAGAAATGAGTCCCATCCAATGCATGTCAACACAATCACGTTTGATCGTTTTTAGAATGTAATCCCATTGAGTAGGCTTACACTGCATTAAATCCCCCCCTTCTCATTTGTGATGTGTATTAGGTCAAACCACAATGTAGTTTCCACTGACAATTGTTCAGACATCATTAACTCAAAAATTTCCCTCATATTTTGAATCTGCAGCAAACAAAAAAGCTTAAAACTAGCACTGGGGTGGGAGGGGACCACATCTGAGCACAGCAATTAACATAAAATGCAAAGTGACAACAAAAAAGAAGAACTTGGCCTGAGGGCAAACCAGCCTGAGAATTCATGCTGCTCGTCCTTACATGGCTTTCTCTGATGGATCCACAGAGCTCTGGTTTTTCAATAGAGATAGTGTTCAAGCTGATTTCACCTGAGGGGATTTTCATTACTAAAACAGGCACACAGACATGTTGCCCTTTTGGTTTGGGTTTTAAAAAATGGAAAGGAAAACACCTGCAAATACACACAAATGTAAATGTTTTGACAGCGAGTGTGCATATTTGGTAAGAATTGAGGCCAGAGTGAAAAATCAAGGTAATATTGGCTGCCTTGTAACCAGAAAACAGCTGAATATGTGTTTGTGCTGCCCTCATAAGACTTGTTTACCATTGGGAGCTGATTTCTGCCTCATGCTTTATGCTGGTTTCACACCAATGCATTGTGTCTCTAATTGAGAACATGAGTTGTTTTCAACAAGGGCGCCATGTATGACTGACCCAGAGTGGCTCATAAATTGTCAATATCCTTACAGCAGGAATGGTATTGACATTTCAGTTTGTGGTCAGGGTGACATTGGTTTAAATAAAAAAGAAGAAAATAATTTTAGGGACTTTAATGAGGATTTTTAGTGCAAAAATCAAACCATCTGTTTTAGTCCCGTTTAATTTAACACCCACTTAAGATTTACAATCGTTCTACATCTTCAGTGCTTGAAATTTAATGGCCAGACAGTTTTTCTTTTTCCATCTTTGTCAGAAAAAGGCTTTAGTCAGAAATGAAAAATGCAACTCGTCACGCTGAGTTTGAAAGTGTCTGTCATTTCCACCCGGGGTGAAATGGAAGAAGAGACGAGGGCGAAGCTAAGAGAGTGAAAAACGGATGCTGCTGGAGTGCATTTGATTGCTGTTTGATTACAGCTGTTCCAGAAGGAACGGACTGAGACTCTTTTCTCCAAGAAATACACACATGCATCAGTGAGTTCATTAGAAGCATTCTGAAATAGGATAGCTGGCTGTACATCGCCATTCAAGATGGGACATGGTCACGAATGCACACACAGTATGTACTCAAACATCCACAGAGGAGCTTTCACAATCAGCTGGAGACAAGTTGATGTAGTAGATGTCTGAGCTTTCCAAGCAATAATGAATTGATGAAATGTATTCAGTGTGTCATGGGACTTTCCACGTTGAAATAAATTGGACTTTTTCATGCTTAAAGAGCATGAAAATTCTATATCATGAAGCAGGCTCTTAATTTACTGTGGTTTTACTTTCTGTTTTGCCTAGGGATGATAAAACAAGCATCTCTCATCACGAGATGTTAGAAAGGGAAGATGTGCATGAGACTAAAGTTAGTGCCAAGCAGGTTTTATGGTGTGTGGGTGTGTGTTTGAGGGGGGAGGAGTGACTGAAGTTGGGGCCCCTTCCATTCCTCTGTATCCCCCAGGGTCCTCTCTAAAGTTACTCACTGTCTGCGGCTGCAGCCAGTAGGTCTCATATCACTACATTCATTACAGGCCCACTGTAACCAGATAACTATAACTAGACCCCCATCATCATCATATTTTGGTCAGTTTGGTCCCTCAATCATGTCTATTTGCTTATACAGTATACATTCTTCTTCTTTGTATCTTTCTCACCTCCTCTTCCTCAGTTTATTTCCTATACCACAGTGCAGTCCAATTTGTAACAAGTCCACTGCGGTTAATAAAAGATGTGAGGAGCCGACATAGTAAATCACTTATCACTGGATTGACCTGGTGCTGTGACAAGGCTGCTAAGGCTGGCCTGAGTGAATGCAAGGAAAAACCAAAAAATAAAAAAGCTGAGAGAGAAAGTGAGAAGTTAATTTTCTATTTGTAGGCGTGTTAGTCGTATCAGGACAGCTTGTTGCTTCCTGTAGCATAAACACAAGCAACACTAATTTATCTCCTTATTGCCAACTGTTTTATATGCATGCCCTTGCTTTTTATGTATGTGATTAAGAAGGGCACAACTAGGAAATGAATACACTGGGTAACACTGTGGATGTATTGATTTTCTATCTCTCCTTCCCTTTTTTTCGCATATCCTCTACCTCCACTTTTAAATGAAAACGTCAGCTGAACCTGCACTTGAGGCACTACTGGAGCCTGAAGCTTATTTATTCTGCAAACAGGGAAGGGAGGCTAATGGTGGAGTCCCCAGAGGTACCAGGAAGTTTGGTCTACATTGAGAGAAACATAACAATACAGAGTGATCTTCACTGGAATGGGCTGAGAAGACCGCAGAATATGGGCAGCATGCATGTGTGTGTTTTTGTGAGACTTTCTTCCAAAGTGCCTTTTCTTAGGTGAAAGTAAGTTGTCAGCACTCTGGGAAAAGCAGACGACAGTCCAGTGAGTACTCAATCAGCATTGTGTCGGCTTATCAGAAACCAGGTGTGGAGCCACAGTCAGGAGCTCTCCTCACACTGTCATCCTAATTGTATGTCACCAGGGCCACATCTTCACATCAGGGCCATTAGGCCTGTCAGAAAGCATGTATGCACACAGGGTCACCTCCTCATCTGAGAGCAGGCTGCCCTTTCCCTGTCACTGCTGTGGTTGTCACTGACCTATAATGTTGTCAGGAGTCCATTAATGTAGTAGTAAAATACAGTAACGGGAAACATTGACTGCCTAAGTGCCACAGGTACAAAACTTTAGTCCAAGTACTGTGATGGTTAGCTTACTTATTCTTGTGTATTTCCTTTTCATTGTAACTACAGTAACTTTGCAAGTCAATGTTTCATATGTGCCAGCTATGTCAATGTGTTCTATGAGGATGCAAAGCTAGGCTATGCTTAACTAAACTCAGCATGCAAAACATATAGACTTGTAAAGCTTGCAGCTAATTTAATT
The DNA here is from genome assembly GCF_017639745.1 of Melanotaenia boesemani. Taxonomy (NCBI): domain Eukaryota; kingdom Metazoa; phylum Chordata; class Actinopteri; order Atheriniformes; family Melanotaeniidae; genus Melanotaenia; species Melanotaenia boesemani. The sequence goes on from NC_055701.1 coordinate 8,334,681, forward strand.
TTATAAATAAGCTGCTAACATTCCACTATAAACTCATCAAGGCAGCTAATGTTATCTTGCTTGCAATGGCAGTGCTAACATGCTCTTACAGCATGCTCCACTCCAAGCTGCTCAGCCTCGGGCTGAACTCCAGCCTGTGTGCCTGGATCCTGGACTTCCGGTCAAACAGAAGGTGGGCAGGCACACCTTCAGCCCTCAAACCCTCAATACCAGATCTCCACATGGCTGCATCTTTGGCCATATGCTCTTCTCCTTGTACACTCGTGACTGTATAGCCATGGACAGCTCCGACACCATAGCGAAGTTTGCGGATGACACTGTGGTGGTCAGTTGTATCAACAAAAATGATGAGCAAACAGGGGAGGTGGGGAAACTGACAAAGTGGTGGCATGCCAACAACCTCCTGCTAAATGTAGACAAAACTAAGGATATGATTACTGACTATGGGAGGAGACAGCAGAGGAACTACAAACCTCTGAGGATTAATGGGACTCTGGTGGAAAAGGTGTGCAGTTTCAGGTACCTGTGCACATGGACTCTGCACATAGACAGCCAGGTGAACAAGGCGCGGCAGACAACTGAGTAAGTTCGGAATCTCTCCAAAAATCATGAGGATGTTCTACACCGGAGTGGTGGAGAGTGTTCTGACTGGTAACATCACCCAGTGGTACGGTAACAGTACTGGTCGTTACTGGAGGGCACTGCAGAGGGTGCTTAGGTCAGTAGTGTGTACCATGGGTACAACACTTATTACCCTCCAGAACATCTTCGTGAGTAGAACAACAGCCAGAGCAAACATGATCATGAGAGACCCTCATCATCCCAACAATGGTCTGAGTGGCTGCGTTCTGGCCAGCGCCTAAGGCTCATTAAGGCGATCACAGAGAGACTCAGGCAGAGCTCCTTCCCTCAGGCTGTCAGAACTGTGAACTCTACCCTGTAGTGACACTGACCAGTATCCTACCTTCTGCTGAACAACACTGTCATTTACTCATGTCACTTGATATATATAGTTTATTACTGTGTTGTTGTTTTTGTTTTGTTTTTTTCTAGTGGTAAATGGGTGAACAGCCTCAGATGCATGTACAATTGCACTTCACTGTCATCTTGCATGTACACATGACAAATAAACAACTTGAAACTTGAAACTTAAAACATCTCAGTTCAGCAATGTTAGCATACTAATATCTAACCAAAGCACATATGAGGCTGGTGGAAATGTAACTCATGTTGCAGGAATCTGTCCATTATGCAGTGAACAAGTTAAAACGTTAAAATAATAATGACATTTGTTTAGATTCAAGGCTTCCTCAAGAAAACACATTGCAATTTCAAGTCACTTAGAGCCCTTTTAATCACGTTTTTGGACTTACTGAAACTCTTACCTTACTGTTTAATTTTAGGTTTTCATTGGGCATGTCAGAGCTTTGGTCAATGGACATATGACAACTTTAAGGAGTGGCAGATGAAATGGTTAAAACCCAAAGGACTTATAAGGTTACCTCAGGGTTTAAGGTCCATCCTTTACAGAATTGAAGGGACAGTGTATATGCAGTCCAGCTTGATACATGTGTCCATATGTGCTGAAAGTAGTTTCACAATTCTTGGTTGTCAATTGTGAGATGCTAATGAATCCTTAGGCTGCTGTTTGTTGTATGGCAGTGTTTATATGTTGTGCTATTACACTAGTGGAGAACCTTTTAGTGCACAAGTGCTTTTTTCACTCAAGACACCTTTAACTGTCAATATAGTGGAATTCTGAAGTTGAAAGCCAGCACAAACAAAAGGTGTGCACTCCCCAAATTTCATAGTTAAACACAGTAAATATACACATCCTTTACCCCACTCAAGCTACCCAAATTACACCCAATATCCCTCCAGGACCAAGATGACACTTGCTTGTATTGTCTCCACACCCATGTCACTGTAGGAACAGTCAGTTTAGTTGTGATCATCTGAGTCTATCCCCACACTGACTTAATTTTCACTCTTCTGACTGAGAAGACTGAGAAGAGAGGAGGTGCTAATAATAAATATGTACAATGGGACTAACACTGTCAAAACCCTCCATCAGTGAGAAATATTTCATAAAAACAGATTGAGATTAAATAAAAGAATAAGAAATCAGTTGGGAGAGAAAGTTGGGACCTTATGAGGAAGAATAAAGAATAAAGTTGAATATGGGGTAGGATCAAGAGAAATTTAGCAGGAAAAGAGAATGATACAGGAAAATTTAAAATACTAAGAAATGGTTTCAAGTAAAAAGGAGACGACTGACATGTTGGGGGGGGGGGCTTTGAAATGAAGGAAAGAAGTGAAAAGAGAGAAAAAGCCAGGGGGCTAATGGGCTCGTGGCTAATCAATCCTGACTGATGGCCACTTTAGAGTGGACCAGGCTGACAGATGGAGACCATCCCTCTGTTTTAGCTCTCCCCTGACTCCTAACTCACCACACCAGAGCACATCAGCACTCACTCCGCCAAACCTTACCCCGGCCCCCCAGAGAAAATCGGACGTCAGGCACACTCAGAGACACACTCGGCCCAGCAGACGTCTGTCAGATGGGCCAATCCATTTATCATGAAAGAGGCAGTCATATCAGGGCTCCATACTGTCGTTCCTGACATAGATGAGTCTGAGTGAGTGCAGCATCAGTTGTAGATTGATTCTCCATAAGAATTGATTGGACTAAATGAGTGCTGGGATCGATTGCTGGAGGACGACTCCATGGTGAATGAGTTACATTTCAGTCAGCCAAATGTACTTCCAAACACTTGTCCTCAGTTAATAGAAAGAGTTGAGACAGGTCCATTTACACATTTTCTGTGTAAATCAGTCACAGAGCAAACCCACAACAAGTAGCATGGAGTGGACAGGAGGAAAATGAATGTGGAATTATCAGGATAGATGGTATATATATATATATATATATATATATATATATATACAAGATCCGCGACCCTTAATGGATGAAGTGGTTCAGATGATGAATGAATGGTATATGATATGCAGGATGATGAGGTCTTCTGCTGTACTGCCACGTTACCCTGTAAAAATACAGCAGTTCACAGCACATCTATCAAAGTCATAATTCTGTTCACCAACAGCATCACAAGTATAGTTTCAGCATTAGTGGTTGTTTACAATGTTGTACTGAAATGAAGCCAAGGACCAAAACACAGCCAAACAAGAAAGCAGTGCCATAAATTGCTCTCTGCTGGCCCTGTTAAAAAAGATTAAAGGGAAAAAAATGCAATCCAGTGACAAGCTGCTTGGGGAAAGGGTGGATGGAGGACTGCTATCAGCTCCGAAGAGACAGCAGGAGGGAGGGGAGAAGGAAGAAGACAGCACAGAGGTATTTACTGAGAGATATTCAGCAGACAGTTGCTTTCTGCCCTCACTATCAGCAGGGACGCTGCCACTGGGTCATGCTTGCAGACACACAACCTTCTTATGCAGCAGAGTCAACAGCTGCAAGACTCCAGCTGCTACTATGTGCACACATACATTTGTCACTCCCATTTACTTCTGCACACTAAATCAGCAAGTCTTACAATCCAGTGCATTGTCTGTCCTGTCCTTTACCAATCCTTTTGCAGGGGAATGCCTCTGTTTTCCTCAACCAGCTGTCGCACCAACAGTCAGTCAGTCAGCCAGTAAGGCAGAAATGCAGTTCTTACCCTAGACCCCACTAGAACTTAGATCCTTCACTTCCTGAGCCATGGAAAAGGGTCAAAGCACAAGACACAGATGGCAGAATTCAGGCTTAGCGCTGGAGAAATCCAACTCTGTTGAAGGGTGGAGAGCGAAGAGGTCGAAAAGGCAGACAGAGGGGAAAAAGGAATGGATCTGACTGGAAATGAGGGAGGAAACTGTGCAGAGACAGGCCGTTTGTTTCCACAGCCCAGTGCATGCACACACTAGAACACATCCATTAGGATTAGGGCAGAGCCTACATTGCTTTACAGATCATGAGCTATTCTTTCAAAGCATGTTCCTTTTCATAACTGCTTACAATTTGAAGGCTTAAGTTTTAGGGTTTTCAGTGATGTATGCAGTTAAGATCAGAAGCACTACAACTCTATGCTTTTCTTAGCTTAGTTGATCGAAGGTTTTTTTTTTTTCCTCAAAGTACTGACATTTGTACAAGTTGAAAAAATCACTTGCTGAGTTTGGTAGTTGGAATGGTGGCTCTCTGCTAATATTATCACCTCTGAAAGGTTGACATGCTCATTGATGTCTTTGGTAATTATATTAGCTGATCAGAGAGCTGATTTATAATTAAATTCACAGGAAATGGTTGAAAGGATGGTACTGGTTTCATGGATGGCAACTATTTCAGCTACTGAAAATCACCCAAGGTTCAACAAAGCACTAAAAGGATCTATCAAAAGTTATAGCCTGTGATAAAAGTGGCTTAAAACATGCAAGTTAGTCTTTGTGCTAACTACAGTCTCTTTCCACACGAGATACATAGCATTGTTGACTTCATCTGTCTTTTCAAGTTGTTCATACTTTTGCCCCTTTGAAAGAGATAGGTATGTTACTGATAGTCAGACTGCCGTCTAATAGGTAAGTCACACATGCTGACACATTCAGTTGTCATCAGATTGATGGAAAGCCTATATGTAAATGAGCTTTTAGAGAAAATGCCACATATAACACAATCTCTGAGTATCTGTCATGTATTTAAATAGAGCAAAAAATCACAACACAGACACTATCTTTGGACAGTAGTTTTTCCTCATATGTTCTGTTTTATAAACAAAGAAACAGTCTTACAGTGCTTTGAAATTGACTATATGTGAATACTAAGTCTTAAAGAAGCACCTTGGTACTTTGGTAGATTTTGTCAGTAAGGCAACTAACAGCAGTTAATTTGGCATCCACCTTGCTAACTGCAGTCTGAGCTCTCTCCAGGAAAAGTCAGTCTAATGTTGACTCTTGTGTAATCTCTTGCTCTCTTGCTTTCTTTTAGTCTCTTCCTCTGATGATGTCCTCTTGTGTTTCTTTGTTGAATCAGCCATGATGCATGTTCAAATCAGCCATGGTGCTGATATGCAGTTGCTGGCGTGTGACATGGTGTGTAAAGCTAAACTCATCTATAAAGCGATGCAGCGTCCCAGGATAAAAGGTTGTGAAGTGCGCTTCTCAGCCTTGGGACACTACTGGGCAACAGCAACTCCAGAAATGTACATTATATATGCCATTAAAACAGTCAGTAACACATTTTTAAGGTCAGAAAGTTACTTAGTGCTACTTTAATGGGGTGATTTTCAGTCATAATTTGAAACTCATTCCATCATCTTACAGAGAGCAGCTTGACAAGGAATTTGGCTCTATTTGGAAAGTAGGGAGAAAAAAAACCTAACAAACGTATAAGGGGCTGACACAAAGTATGATGCAAATGTAATGTGAAGAGAGTGACTTCAACTTCTCTTTTCTTTTGTTTTTTAACAAACTTGAGTTACATCACGTGAAAAGCTGGCAGCAGCTTTTTGCTGACGCCCACATAAAGCTACCTGACAGTTGTATCCAAGTTTCCAACTAAAAACTCACAAAAACAGGTTGTTTGTGAATGTGGCCTTACTTGTCAGCAATGCTGGCCTATAGCCTGTTGAAATCCTAAATACAGGTTAAGACAGGTTTTAGACGTTAGAAACTAGTATGCGAAAATGTGCCATGCCAACTGGTATTTCTGCACTTGCTTCTCCATTAAACACAGGCCAATATTGTTTAAGAAATTATTCTTAAACAGCTGGTTTTTAAGGAATTAGCTGGCTGCTAACAGACAAAGAATGATTAATTGCACAATTGTTTGGGCTGGTTATAATAAAGATTATATCTTAAGTAAAGAGTTAATGCAGGGGCTTTCAAACTCTCTAGAACAGAAAAGATGCTAAACTAATGAATGATTTTGTGAGGATACTGTGACACATAGTACTCATTAAAGGCTGAAAAATCAGATAAGTGAAGGGCTAATGTTTGACAAACACCCCTTTCGTTACACCCTCCTTGTCAATGCATGGAGCATCCAGTGAAAAATGATTCCTCTCGGCAGAAGGCAGCGTGCTGAACAGGTGACAACACAACCCCATCCCTCCCTGAGATGGCCAGCCAGGCTCAGTTTACTGTAGAAAGTCTCACAGCAGATGGTGTCCAAGAAGTGAATTAGCTCCGAGTGGCCATGTCCACACACACCAGATGGGTGTAGAAGAAAAGACAAAGAAACTAGAGGAAATAAAACAATGACAAAAAGGCTGAGCAGCCGAGGTGCAGAAAGAGGGTGGGGGGTTGGGTTATTGAGGCTTTGTCATGGACTCATTTGTTTGTTTGCTTGTGTACGTTTAAGTCTTTGGTGGGTCATTGCAGTGCTTTGGCTAAGTTCACAAGTCTGTCAGCTGTGATTAAACCCATTCAAGGACTAATCTCATGTGTAACACTTCACATTTTGATGTTAATGTTACATGCGTTGTGCAATGCAAGGCTGGTCCAACATGTTGAATTGTGTTTTGTTTTCTAATAGAAAACATGGAGATATCACTTGAAAAATCTAAGGGGGGGGGGGGGGGGGGGCAAAAGAATAAAACGTGAGATAGTAAGAAAATTAAGCCGATTTTTGTAAAACAAATGATGATGCTGTTTTGTGAGTCTACATTTGTTTTTTTTTCTCTCTCTGTGTCTCTTTCGGTCCTTTTCCAGAAACATTTTTGTTTCTCATGTTCTTGCACTCTGAACAAACATGAAGCGTTGAAACGTGATACATGTATGTTATATGGGTGACAAATCGCTCTAAAATATATGAATAGCTGTTTCAATTTGTTTAGGAGCTGGAGAAAAACAGCCATGCTTTGGTCCAGATAATCTCACAATGTCAGTGGTTTTAGAACGAGCTGTGGAATGTTAATGAGGGAAAAAAGGGCAACATGGTTTAAATGCCACACAGATGTAGCCTATCAGTGATGCAAACTTACAAGGAAATGAGTTGTAGCACTTAACCGCAGTAACGTGTTGGAGGCTGTTAAGTATCGACTGAATGAAAATGTCTGAATAAAGTTGTTACCTAACTCTGAAAATGTCCCACTCTATCTTGTTTTTCAATCTCTATCCACACCCCTACACAGCCCATCTGGCTGTGATTATTGGCTGTGGCCTAATCCAGCACCCTGTCCCTTTTAACACAATGGGGAGGGCCAACACTCTGTTGTCCTACTCATCCATCTTCTTCTACCTATTTTGCTCTCTCTCTTTCACCCTTCTCTGCGTCTGGCATTTTATCCTTATTCTCTTTCTATTTGTCTGTTTTAACTCCTGTTCCTCTTCTCCTCTTCGCCTGACTGCTGCTGCATCTGTCACCGTCCGAGCAGCGAGCGTCTGTGTGGCACTCTGCCAATGCTGACAGCTGGCAGAGAGAAAGAGGGAGAAAAATATATGGCGGAGGAGAGAGGGCAAAAAGAAAAGGGAGGGCGAGGAGGGGGAGGTGATAAATATCAGTACAAGTCAAAAATTCCAATATCACCTTTCTGACTGTGCACAACATTGCAGAAGTTGCAAAGGAAATCAATAATGGTGAGGCAGGTAAACAACATAAAGTAATGCTACAAAGAAAAAAAAGAAAAGAAAAAGGCTTGAGGAAGCAGGTGGCAGGGCACCTTTTGTCCTTTAACTTTGGCCAGATCACTTCTCTTATTGTTTGAGTTTCAGAATATTCACTTCCTTTGGCTATAATGGAAGTAGTTTGAAGAAGTTTCTGTTGGCTGGCAGGGATGTTTCATGACAGGCAGCCCACTAAGGTGAAATACTCTACTGAAATAATTTTTGTTTACAGTAAGAAAAAACTATCAGAAGCTGGATTCAGTGTTGGAATGATCATTAAATTAAACTCATCCTAAAAAACAAGGCCTCAAATTTTTATTTTTTTTTTAATTACCCCTCAGAGTAACACATGAAGTCTCTTGGATGAGCTGCTAGTAGCCGGAAATTAATCACTCCAAGTGACACAACTATAGACTTTTGAAAAACGAAGTCATGCAAACTTCCTCTTATGGTAAAAGAGGATGTTTGCATGACTTACTCAGTTTACTCCATTCAGGACTTACTTTTTCTGCTAAATACACTAGCATTGGTGTTAGCTAATGTTGAAAAAGTAAGATTTTTCCTGTGTAATGAGGAATGCAATCTGGCAGCTGGTTCCAGTTTGGATCTTGTTCTAGAGATTTCTTATTGAACCTTTCAACTCTCTTGTTATTTATTATCTGAGGGTATCAGATTCTCAATTATAGCTGGCACTAACCATTTTCTTTAGTCTTTATTTGTATCCAGTAATGAAAACTCTGTGTAAAAATGAGTGGGTCACAGATGTTATTTCCATGTGGTGGAAACAATGATATCGATCAACATTCCATAGCTTTTGCAGCACAGCTCATTTTCTTGTAACGGTAAAAGGATGTAAATGATAAGTACTTTAGCTTCATTAATATTAAATCAAAGATCTGAACAGAACCTTTCAGGTGTATCCATCACTTATAAGTTACTTGCACAGGATGAACTGAATGAGATTTAATAAGGGATTCAGAATGAATAGATAAAAGGCTATAAAACTGTTTAATGTACACTAACATTATTATCACACTAATGTTAAATTGCAGTGTGTCACAAATTCATCCTCACCCCTATAAAGCAAGCATTATTCCAGTTTTATATATATATATATATATATATATATATATATATATACAATTCTTGCAGGCATAACTGAAACCCACTTGAATTCCACTCACTAGTACTATCTAGTGCTTTCCTCTGCTTCCTTTTCCTCTGCAGACAGTAGGTGCTTCTCAAAATCAAGGGTGCAACAACTTCGCTGAAGACCAAATTGAAGTTCATATTGCACCATCTTCCATCTACACAATTACTGACATGTCCCAATGTTTGAATTTGCTTTGAGAACACTGATGATACACAAAACTATCCCTGAAACTTAATGAAAGAACAAAAGTGGACCTTAGTGGGTTAGGTGAAAAAAGAACTAGAGCTCAAGCTTTAGGCTTGAACAAAAACAAGGAACAAAAGAGGTTTATGGAGTGACAGAGGGAGTTATGTCAGTGTAAGTTACATTTGACCAAGACAAGTCCCAGGATGCATTGCCTCACTCAACATCCTTCTGACAGACAGACTGCAGCTGAACAGGCTGTGTTCCCAGCACTTTAGGGTGGTCTAAACCCTAATGCTAAAGTATCAAGTTAGAGCCAATTCTAAAGGAGCAAGGCTTTGATGATGCAGAGCAGTAATGTGTCTATGTTGGCTAATACCGCAAAGACAGAGTTGGTATTAAATTCTAACAACCGTGAGAAATGAAAGTCCACTTCATATAAACTTGTTGGCGCTACAAAGCACCAGCCCAGCATGCCAACAGTTCAAAGGTATCAGATAATCATATCACCTACACTCATCCGTCTGTTAGTATGTAGTCCTGTGTGCAACGTCAAAGGAACACACTGGATAACCCATCGTATGTCTTCTGCGTGTTTATTTGGCAGCACACCCTTCTTTCCCTGCAGTGTTAAAACAACAGTGGCATGTTTATAATATACATATATACTGACACATGAGCGCCTCAGAGGAAAAATATTTCTGTATTTTGCATGCTGGAATCTCAGGAATCACAAGGCTTCTTCCTGTGACAACAGAGAGGAGGACTGAGGAGGGGGTTTTGTGGGGAGGGACATGACTAAAATGCAGCATTCCAGCGATGAAGAGGGCTTTATGTTGCACTTTTTCTGAATGTGTGAGGACAGAATGTGTTGCAGTGAAAATAAATTTGCTGCTGGGAGAGACTGGAGGCAATTTATTGTAAAGATAAGCAGCAGGTCAGATAAGGATTTTATTTGACTGCGGCTCCTCCTCAATGTACATGCCAAGAATTAAACGATCGAGAGAAATGAAGCTTTCCCCGTGCAGAATACAAAATGGTTCGCTCACATTTAGGAATGAGTTGGCTGTAGTAAGTCTGATTAAATGGTGGGGGAGGTGGGCAGGGAGAGAGAAGGGGAGAAAAGGAATAAATCTCCATTTTTCCATCTGGAGAATGTATGTCAGTGGGCTATGCTATCTGCCTGCCCTACATCTCCCTCTCACTTTCTCAGCCTGGTTCAGTGCATTGAAGTACAGTAATCTGTTGCCAGTGTAGTCAATTTATATGCAGAGTGCGTACTCTGCACTGTTGCACAGCTCACACTGCACACTTCCATTGACTGGCTAATGGATGAATTGAAAAGGTCTATCTGGGCAGTGCATACTCACATCATTAAAGTCACAGTTGCTCCACTAAAGCAGCTGTTTTCATAGACTCAAGCAATATCTGGGGATTGTGTAACCAGTGGCATATGTGAAGTGAATCAAATGTAAAGATATACACAAATGATAGTGAGAAAAAATAAACAGTGTATACAGTATTGCAAAAGTTCTTGTGCTCAAGTTATGGCTTTTCATTAGAATAAGTGTTAGAGATCAAAATGGCCTTAAGTCAGGAACTCTTCTTCAGTTTTGGTTTTAGCCATGTGACTACAGAGGCCGCCACTCGACCTCAGCAGTCTAAACAAACCATTGCTGAGCATAAAATGTATTAAATAAAGTGGCACAAGGGAGATACTGCATTGAAAACTGGTTTAGAAATATGTCATGAAGCATGCATTCCAGGCTCTTGTTCCTTTACCATGACTATTATTACAGGAAAACAGGTGCTCAAAAATATCCAGAAACTGTAAGAAACTGTTACATGGATAGGAGAACAGTACAACATTTAGGATGAACCAGCAAAACCTGATGACCATAACCCAATATATTGTTAACACTGTGCTGCCAAAATACCTCCAACCTGCTGAAGTTTTGAGCCCGACAGCATCTATAAATAAGATTATATTAGCAAACAGCAGATTCTTAGTTTGCTATTGTTTGGACCCTTTGGCATAAATATCCATGTATTACCACCTGAACATTTCTACACAAGCATTCACTTTGAGAACAAAAAGCCTGTTTACTACCAGTCTAAAAAAAAAAAAAAAAAAAAAAAAAAAAAAAACAACCATAATTATCTCTTCTATTTGTGGCCCTGAATTTTCCTGTTTGTAGTTGTAAAAACTTTTTTAAGAGCCTATTCCAAAATAATCTACATTCACAGGCAGTATTAAAAGGCCTGGGAACCACTCACTGTGGAATATTTTTAATAAATGTATTGCATGCATCCTAACCCTAACATAATCAGAGGTTTGATAACCACAAATTTGTAACACAGTCAGGGCCTTTTCTTATTTTTCTGTTTGCCGGAGGGTTTTAGGGTTAATATTCTAAGACAAGTGCCTTGGGCTCAAATTGTCCTCCTAAGCATGGCTAGCATCCAGATAACCACATTCCTAGCAGCATGCTCCAGGTTTCTGTTCTGGCACGCCCCTTATGCCCTGTTTACAAGTGCAAAACCTCAATTTCTTTTCCTTTTGTGTATTTGAAGCAATTTGCATTTACACAACAGTGGAATTAAAACTATTCCATATACAGACGGAAAACACAAATAGGACTGAAAACGATGTAGTGCATCTTCACAAATGGCACTTTTCTCAGAAAAAAAGCAGGTTTTGCGTTAAGAGACCGAATAACTTAAAGATTTTATCAGCAGCACAAACAGAACACAGAGGTGAGTCACTGTTGCTGTTCACGGGTGTAAACAGGGCCTGAGTGCACAAATGCAAGATAACAAGACAGATGTCTTTGTCGCCAAAAGAGTCCATTTCATGTTTACATGGCCAGGATTCACCTTTCGTTTTTAGGAAAATTTCACCCTTCCACCCAAAGCTCTGTTACCGTGTAAGCAAGAGGCCAAGATTTAAAACTTTTTTGTTTTACTGTGTAAGCCTTGTCATGTAAACAGAGCCTCGGAGCCTCGATTCCAGGGTGGTGGAGCAGTTTGTGGTGACGATTTGTCGTAAGCCTGCAACCACCCAACTCACCTCCCTTCACCTTCTCCTAGAGAAGCACTGCAGGTTTGAAGCTGCAAAATCCTCACAGCTGCATCAAAGGGTTAAAAAATATTTGAGTAGAATGGCAAGGACAGTTACCATTACAGTACCATCATGGTCCATCACAGACAATGGTAAAACAAATTTTACAACAGAAAGAAAAAAGAAATAAATTAATGAAAAAAGGTGCAGAAATATTGCAAACCACACCACTGACCCAACCAAGATCACCGCTAATTTAATATAATTTTCACCACAGCAGCCACGTCCAAGGTAAACATTATTTTCAGGGAGGACTTAATAGTCTGTGTTGCACTTCATTGATCTATTTTTCGTCTTTTTGCTATGGAAAGCCGTTTTGCTATGGAAAAGCACAAACATCTCACAATGGTGTGTTTAAAATAACTGTGAAGCTACTATCTTGTTAGCTTAGGGCTTCTAACTAACACTTTCTCAATAGTTTGTGGGCTAATAAATAATGTGCCTAACAAGAAAGTAGTATAAATTTTCTGATTGACAAAGCAAATTAGCATATTTCTTAAAGCTTTCCAAAACATAGTCTTTGAAAGATTTCAAAAGGAATGTTAATTAAAAAAAAAAAAGAGGAATGTCCGAATGTACACCGTGGTCAAGGAAGAGCCAAACATTCCACTTCCACCCAACAGTAGCATGGATTCAGAGATGGGACGCCACTCCTCATTAGCTCCAATTATCCTACCGTCTAACTGATCAATAAGGGCTTGGAATGCATTTCCTGAACAGCTAATGAAATTTCAAACTTTTTAGATTAACAATCACATTTGGAGGAAAACCCCCACCCTGACGCAAACACAACTATGCGAAAACTCATTGCCCCAGAACTCCTCCACCATGCCTCAAATGAAATTAAGGCTTTAATGAAGAAGTTTTTCAGCTCACTCAGTCTGACCCTGAGCATAAGAGCAAAGACACTGCTGGCCCAAGCAATACAAATAGATTGATATTCACCCCGTAGAATTCTAGTTTCTGTGTGTACAACAGACAGAAAGTGTGCTCACACTCTGTTTCCTGTGTTGTGGTTCCAATGCCAACAGCTGTAGGGGAAGTCAGAGGGGGTTTGTGGGCTCAACCCTTGTTTGTGTGTAGATATGCTGAATGTGTGTGAGCGCGCACAACATATTCCTCCGCCTCCCTGCTTGGGTTCTATTTCCTGGTTGCAGGTGCTGCAGTGAGATCACTTCCTGCCGGTTCCCCCACTGTGTTTGTATCCGTGGGCTCCAACCTTTTCCTGTCCACGGGGAAGAGGAAACTACAGGAAACAGGATGAGCATCCCGGGGTCACACAGTGCTGGGAATGATGGAAGGAGGGGGTGATGACCCTGGAAATGGAGGAGAGGACCACAGAAACAGGGACACACCCTTTAAGGACTTGTTTGCCCTATTAGGAGTTGACTGTGGCGTCTTTTTAAACATTAGTAGGCAATCGTGTTGTTTTCACAGATGGTAGTTAGGGGTAAATCTACAATGTTTTGTCTGAACCTCCCCTATATTTTTCAGCCATCATTTCCATTGAATATGAAGGTGATAAACAGGATGAGTACGGAATAAACCACAATTTGACATTTTGTGATTCAAGCTTTTCTTACCTTCTTATCAAGAGTTCATTTCACTGTCTTTAATCTTAAATCTTCCATGAATCTTCCCTTAATCTTTAATACAGTACAGTAGAACCAAAGTCCTTTTCAACATCTTATACCTTAGACCAGATTCGAAGACAGGCTCCAGACAGTTTCATTGGAAAAAATCTATAATTAGTTATCAAAAGAATAGCTAAAATGCTTTTAACTTGGTTTTAGAGATTGTCTCAGACTTTAAAACAATCTACCTTTGATGTTATCTCATGCTGTTCGTGGAAGAACATGCCCCCTGACCCTCTAATATCAGAGATATGACCCTCTGATGTGGGTAAACAAGTTAGTTGAGTGAGTAAAGACATAAGTCATCAAGATTGCTTATACCCCCTTGAGGCAATCTTTTGATTGACAATTGGGACATAGTTTTAGCTGGGTTTCCATTTTTGGTTTGTATTTAGATAGATGTGGCTAAGAAATGTTAAATAAATAGTAAAAATGAAGTGAAACAATCAAATGTTGCAATCACATTTGATTGTAAAGAACAAAAAGAAATATGGCATAATTCACCAGCTATTTCTGGTCTCTTTTGTTCTTCCATCACAGTTGTTGTCCCTTCTTTAAACAGTTACTTCCACTGTGGAGGTGGTGTTATAGGCTATGATCAACATAGTTTGTACTGTAAACACTGGTGACACTATGCAATATGGTTTATTTACTGCACACAAATTGTTAAAACATTTCTATTATGCTGCTTTTCAAGAGGTCACTTCAGATTTCATTATAAATTGAATGGAAACATGGCTTCTGCCTGCCTAAGTCAGATCCAGTGCTTCCTAGTAAAATCTGGGTTGTCTGTGCTGATTGAACAAACTACAGGCTAGCTCTTTTCCTCCATTTATATTGTGCATCCCAAAGTCAAGGAAGGGTCTGTAACAGCTGTGTTTCTAGGAAGCTTTATCATCCAATATCACCAAAGGACTGCTCCAATGTCAAAAACATTTTGCAGGACTTAATCCTCTGAATACTCTGAATTCACCAACATTCTGTACAAGTTTAAGAAAAAAGATGGACCAGCACTGCCAAAGTCTGCATTCAAATGAAAGTAGGTTTGTTTTTACTTTGCATTTGATGAAAATCTTTGTCAAGAAAATCGTTACCATTATCATGTGTGCAGTGTTTGACTGAAGTTGAAACAGCCTGCCAAGACTCTTCCATTATGTGGTTTCCAAATTTGTACTTGGTAGGGCCCATCCTACCAAGGAAGCATCCTTTATTTCATGAAATAGCTAAAAATAGTTGTGCTGCTACTTCACCAGTTTAAAAATTACAGAAAAATGATGGTTGTCAAGTGAAAAAGATGTTAAATTACTAAACATCTGTGGTAGCGACTCATTTCTGATTAAAGTTCAAGGATACATTAACCATGACTCACAGCACATACTCAAATTTCCCCCCAAAAAATCAAGCAATACTTTAACTCCATGAATAATGTGGCTCCTGGTCTTAACACAGCTAAAAAGTTCATGGAAAATGAGCTGGCTGTTGCAATGACAAGGAAAGACACTTGGAATGCACATAAATGAGAGGCACACTGCAGCGACACAGCATACAGATAACCCAACAAGGATGAGTTCAGGTCAAAAGTCAGATTGAAGAATCCTGCTTTTTTTCCCCTGCCTTCAACTCTGTCATATTTTCTGTATCTCACACGAAACTCTTCTTCTTACCTTGCTGCCATACACTGAAACCGTCAGCACAAGACAGATGTTTGTCTTGTGTGCTCACATATAGTCACACTCTGACACGTAAGCCCATTCATTTCTCAATTCTATAGGCCATGTGAAGGGCAAGCTCAAACAGATAAGTCAGCCTTCTGACATTTCCGCTGCACTTATTGCTGTTGGTGAAACTGTTCTCACCCGCAGGGAAAATTTGGCTCGTGTGGAAAACATTTTGTGATGTCACCTGTTAAAAACAGTCTGCAGAAGCTGTTTCAGTCTTTATGATCCCCTTTAAAAGCAGGTCAATATAGTCAAAATAAAATTGCTGCAAATAGTTCCTGAGTGTGCAATAACTTTGAAAAGGTCCTTGTGTTAGAAATCGTTTTATTATTATGATCAACTACTCTGTGTGCACAGTAAAGCTGGTTCCATCCTCAGGGTCACCTTAAACATTTACTCCTTCTCTGAGGGTAAGAGAAAACAGAGGAGAAAGGATCCTGAAAAGCTCAGCTTTCAAGACATGTGATCAACATCTTTCCAGGAAATTCCTCTCCACATTATTCTCAACTCCATCTGAAGATGTGGGGGAGGATGCGTTCAAAGTAAAATAAATAAATAAAAATATTTTTGTTAACCCCTAAATCCACCCAGACAAACACCAAATTAATTCCATTTCTCAGATGATCTTTGACCTTTATGTATCCTGTCAGAGTATGTTTCATCTCAGTTGCTGACACTTTGAGCTTCATCTGCTTTTGTGTACTTGTGGGTTGAGATTTATGAATGATCCAACAGGCCAAAGCCTGGCAGAGCTTCCTGGCTCGATGGCGTGGGTTTTGATGGAACTTCCTGTCAAAAGATGTGTGATTTCCCGTGCTCACACAGCTGGGCTGTTACAGCACTGTGGGAAAACACCATTTGCTACAGGGATGCACAGAGAAAATAGTTTGAGCTAAACATCCTGTTCTAATTTAAACTGCGTCTAAGTCTATGTCTTTATGGAATGGAAAGCAATAGGATGTGTTTAAAATCTGAGAGTTGTGTGTGGTTTTTCCTCGAGCTGGGTAACGACTTGGACGTATGCGATACACAGAGTATTCTTACAGACACGTGTCATCAGTCTACTGAGGCATGCCAGGAATGTAAAAAGACAGACAGAAGGGGAGAGACGTAAGCTAAAGGATGGAGACGGTCTAAACATGTCAGTCTTTGGGACAGCTCAACTGGAAGCCACAAAACATTTAGCTATGCTACCCTTGAGCCAAAATCAATTCCACAAAACTTAGCTGGATAGAAAGGTATGTTTTTAGTCCAAACACTCCATCGACCTTTCACCTTTTACCTCAGAGTTTTGTCCTCGGGAAACGTTAAAGTCCCACTGAGAAAAATTTGAAAGATTCTGTGGAAGTATCTGAGCATTCACCCCAGCTGAGTGGAAGGGTTTATATCTCTGTGTGGTAAGATGACTGAAGTGATAGTTGACTCATTGTAATTGTAAAAAGAATGTAAACCATTTGAAGATAGAGCAAAGCTGGGACAGTCAAACAACAAAGATTAGATGAATATCTTTGTGCCTAACAATCACTCAGACAGCATTCATTTAGACACAAAGAATTGATTATTTTTTTCTATCCCAGCTCACTAACTTAAATTCCTGCAGCTTAATCCCCTATCATCTCATTTACGAAGTCCTAATTGGTGGAAGACTGCCTTCAGGAAGAAGCTGGGATGGGGCCGCAGTCGTGCACCCAACCCCTCTGATCTCTCCTGAAGGGGAGGGTGGGGGCAAAGGGAGCGGGATCAGGCAAACCAACTGCCTGGTCAGCCAGTTAGCCCCCAGGGGGACTGTGTCACAGACCCATTAACGCTTTTCCAAAATTGGGCGTGTTATGTGAGGTGTCAAACCCGGAGGGATATGCATCTCTGCACTGTAAAAAGTAAGCTAATCTGGGAAGTTACGTAAGCTCAATAAAGGTTAGCCTGTCCGCCAACTCAGGAAATTATGAAGACAGCTGATAAATCTGTTGTTCAGGTATCAGTTCATATTGTTAGTCTGAAGTAAAGCCTCAATGGTCATGAAAGGATTTCCTGTTTCCTCTGAGGAGCCACAGTGGGAAATACTATGTCCAACCTTTACTGCCTAGCCTCATCTTTCATTTGTTCTACTTCACTGACCCCATTTATGTCAACCGTTCATCTCTTAAGTCACCAACAATAAATGGCAAGCTCTAGGTATTTGCTCTTCAAAGTCTCATTATTTTCTGACTCAGCACCAGCACAGACCGTCTTGCCCAACATCCTCTGGTCTAGGCTCGTACATGTTGTAAATTCTTAGAAGGTTTATCAGCCTGATGCCCTGACCCTTTAAATCTCTCTGACAATCCTTCACACGTGTGTCATCCCTTCACATCTCTAGGGAAAACATGTAAAGGCACTTCCTCTTCCTGCTGGGTGCTGGCCAGGCATCCTGCGTATGCTCCACCGCCCAGCAGGGTACAATCACTTCCTGTACGACTCGAGGGGGAAGAGGGAGTGTTCATCAGTGGAGGACGAAGAACCGAAAGTGCCTGAGAAGATAAAGAGTAATGACTGTTTTCAGATATGCTTGAATGGCAATCCAGCTGTAATGCTCAATTTTCATTATGTTGTGATGCTGGGATAATTTTGAAACCCCCAGAGAGGCTGAAAATAAAATTAATGAGTGTGCATGTATGTACACATACATGCAAGTCATTAGTGTTGTTTTCATTCAGGAACAGTTCCAACACTTTTGTCCTACTTTGTAGCTGCTGTGAAGCTATTTTAAAATGGAAAGAGAAGGCTGAAAAAAGTGCACAGCATGTATTATATTATATTATAAAAATCTAATAATAGACTGATTTAGCGGAATCATAAAAAATTCTTTAATTGGTGTGTAACACTTATGGACATACACTGTATTTTAGACATAATGTTAAGAGTACTAATGGTGGATACTGAAAGGATAGTTTTTCTAAGAGTTTTCTGAGAAAAATAAATGGGGAAAAATATGATTTGTTATACAACAGTAGTCAAATTATGTTGGTTGTTGATTACTGGTTTTGGTTGTTAAACAGTTAATATATTGTGTTTCTTGTCTTCTTCAGTGTTTTGCCAAAGGATGCTCATAGATGCAAGTAGGTGAAGCCGGAGATTCAAAACAACAAGAATTATTTTGGTTGGTTTTGATTTGATGATCTGCTCCCCCTTAGACATAGCTCCTCAAAAACATAGACAGAATTTTACCATTCTGAAACAGCTTGCATCTTAGCCTTAGGTGTGCAGGTTCGTCACCTTGTCCTTCAGTGCGCTTTCAGTTCAATTCAGCTTTATTTGTACACAACAAAGTCAGCTCAGGGCGCTTTTCATTGACATAAGCAATTCAATCTAATTTATCATGATCCATTTAAAACAAATCAGCATCGGAATCTTAGTCATGAAAATTAACATGAAGGGGTAAACGTGGCTGGGTAAAATCTCTGTTGGTGCCCCGCAAACATGCCTCTATGTGCGCAGCATTTTATTGCCATTTGGGGGCAGTCTCTGAAATATGCAAGGTTTATTCTGCTCTTAGTTGTTGGTGTTATTGTTGATTCTTTTGCTTTGTTCTGCTGCAGGAAACACAAGTCAAACTAGACAAAGATCATCTTTGTAGTGGAGTGAGACTAATTGTGAAGATAATGAAGATTGTCCAGTGCAGCTATTGTCATGTTACTTTGTCCTTTATGTTACAAAATCAGTTGTTGTTGACCTCTACCAGCTCTATCTATCATAGGCTGACTGTCAAATAGTAAGCATTCAAACCCAGTGTGTACTGTCATCGTTAAAACCTATGAACTTTTAGCTTGCTTTGAGATAGTTGAATGGAAAAAAATGGACATCTGAGGTGGCCGAGAGCTTTAGTTAATATTTTCATAAAGAATTAAAAATTATTTTGACTTAATATGCTTCTATAGCTGCATACTGTTATGGGAAACATTGAATCCTGACTTTTATCACACGTAAAAGCAATAACCCTCCATTTCAAGCTTAAAGGAGTATCAGCTCATTGATTGGTCAGGATGGAAAACAGCTTATTGACTCCAAGTAAACAACTGAACAACCCCAAGTTTATGCAGTCTAGGGGTTTCTGTTTTTACTTTGGTGTTGAAACCTAGTGCAGTTTTCATAGAATCTGTCCAATATAGCGGGTTAGGTAGCAAGTTATTCATTATGTTGCGCTACAACGCCTCTTACATCACTTCCTATCTGGATGGTCTATTTGCACTCACACTGCAAGTGAACCACAACAGGGTTCACTTGAAAGTGAACTATGATCCCCGGTTTTCAAGCAGACCAGAATTTGCTTCTTTGGTCTGTACCAAAGTTCAAATGAGCTTTCATACTACTCCAAACAAACTGTGCTATGCGTGGAAGCAGACCAGGGTTGGTTGAAAGCAAACCAAACAGTGCCAGTGTGAATGCGCCCCTAGGCCACCAAAGGCAAATCAGTACTTACTCGAACATGTAATGTGAAAAGGGTTGAGCCAAGTACAACACTCCATGGTGATGACACCCAAGATGGCAGCACCACCACATTCCAAAAACTGTTCATGGACAGTTTAAGAATTTCAAAAAGAGGCAATAGGATTAACCGGGTTTCCAGAAAACCTCCAAGTGAACATCTGAAGCATATGTAGAACAAGCTTGATCCGTGCATGACTCACCTTATAACCCACAGGACTTCCCAATTGAGCTGTTGAGGTTATACAAGGGGAAATGACATAAAATTGGGTACTGTAGGTGGTTTTATATTTTAGTTGACTGGTGTGCATTTCTTACAAGCAACACTGAAACTAAACATAAACAGCTATTGAGTTTGGCATGGAGATGTCAGAGTCAACTGTATGATCTACTACAGATCATTTGAAACAAGTTGCTAAAAGTGAACTGATGTCACACTGTGCTGAGATGGTGAGATTTTCTTAATGCATCAACCAACTTCACACCTTTTCTCCGTTGTCAGTGCTCTATGTGTAGTTTCACTCACACACTACTGCAAATTCAAAAGAAAGAAAGAATGCACTTATAGTAGCGCAGTATAATTACAACACAGAGTCAACAAGCATCCTCTGCTCTTCTCTGTGAAAGAAAAGCTGCAGCAGTCACGTCAAGATTACAGATTTCCATTCTGAGCGAGGAAGTGCCACAAACATGATAGTTATTCTGACACAAACATGAAAAGGAATGTGGCCAGGCACGCACATGCCTGCGAAGCAAATTGGCACCGCAAGACGTATTGGACTGTTTGTACTATATTGTTATCAGTGTGCATTTTGCATGCATGTGTAAGCTGTAGCTCACTCATAGCTTTCATAGCTCAGATGCCTGAAGTTGTTCATGTTTACAAACAGCAGAGTTTCTCCTCAGGTTGTACAGTGGAAAAGTTCACATGTAGGTACTGATGTTTGTGGATTTGTTGTGTTTTGCTGTCTAGAGCCACAGTAGAACTTACAGTTGAAGCCAGTGATTTTCTTTTAACAAAGACTAAAACTTTTCAGTTCTTGTTGAAGCCAGAGTTCCACCTGGAGTTGGAATTTTACTCTTTATGTCTTCATCTGAAACAAAAATCTCTGTTCTTTTATTCATTTGTCCCGCTCTTTGTTTTAGCTTTGAGGCTGTCTCTTTCACTGTGCACCAGAGAGGACTCTAAACTTTGAGCTAAGGCTCATGGGACAGAAAACAAAACAGAAGCCATTTACATGACTGTGCACAGTCCAAGAAATACAGGAGCCTTAACTGTGGGGGAAAATAAGCATTTCAACTCAGTATCTGATGTGCTGGTCTGAATTCCAGATTTTTATATAATAACTCACATTTTTTTAGAGCTGAATATGGCACAATTGTGATTTTAATGGAATTTAAGGATTAGATTTATCTGATTCAGCTTTTTGATAATTATCGCCTTGTATATGCTCTTTCTCACAAACTGTGAGCTCCACTGTGGTTTAGTTGCCGTGATATAGGATGCACTGTGGAGGGATTCATATCCAATCACTCAGACCACATTTGAAGAAGGCCTGTGACAAGTTTAAATGTGAATAAATCCCTCGTCCTTCTAAAGCTGAAGCCAAGAATTTCTGCTTCATTTCTCTCAGTGTCTGGAAAAAATTCAACTACACATCACACAAAATCTTCTGCGTGTCCTTTGTGATATTTTCTACACAAACCAAGCTGCAGGCCCATCTTGTGAGTACTAGAAACTGTTTTTTTACTCCTGACACCAATGTTTAGAGACAAGTTGCACATATTTCTGCTTCTCAAAACTACTGTTTTAATACAGTGTTGCAGAAGAGTCCAAGAAGAGGGAAAATGTTTAGTTGTTGTTGCATTAAAGGGAATGAACAGCAGAAACAGACAGTAAACTGACTTCTACTCTCCACAAATGTTCTATGCTTTTTTCTGTTTTCTTCTACTGTATATATTACATAACAAAGCCTACTGGAATATTTTAGCACTTTAGTGCTCGGAGCGTTTGTACATTCCAAGGAATTCCATTTACCAAGGAAGTAGTAAATGGTCACTTGAAACATATGTGGAGACTAATTTTAATGCCGGGTGTAAACAACCACTTAAAAAGTAGCCTTTTAACCACACTTCCCTGATGATGGATGGGAACATAGAACATCTGAGTTTCATTTAAGTGTAGAGTTAAGTATTGTTATCTAAACTTAACTATATTAAGTTTGCCATGACAATTTGACAGGCTATTTCTGATGTTGTCGTGTGTTCAATGGTCAAATATTAACTTCACGACATTGATTTTATGGGCAAGCTAGTTTGGTGATGGAGATTTTGAGCCTGTCAGGTTACACCCCAGCCACAGAAACTTCTGATCCTGTAGCCATTAATCATAATACATATTTTGAACCATGTAACCCCCAAATGTTAGCTTTGTTTACAAGGATGGATTTTGGCCTCTTTGTTTATCCCTTGTGCATACTGAGAGTCAAGTCTTCTTAAAGGCAAAAGCCAGGCTAATAATGAAGCCTGAGGGTGGTGGTGTCTTATTAACAGGATCATGTTTCCTTCTGAAGACCAAGGGGGCCAGACCACTTCCTGTGGCCATGCGGCAAACATCAAATCCCATAAAGACAAGACCAAACAGATGGACTGTGCAGGGTGCAGGGAATTGAGTAGTTCCTCTGGAACTGAAGCTCACATCTATCTCATATGAAGGTTCCACCTCTTGATTTTCACGCACACCTTTGTCGACTTTCATCTGCTTATTTCATCAGGCTCATTTCTTTTATGTATCACTCTTTAGCTTTCAGTCACATCTACCTCAGCAATGTTTTCCTTTAAAGTTCACACATCATTTCCTTTGAGCATTCTCCAAGTTCATCTCATATATCTACTCAAGCTCAGCATTCCCTCACAGCTCTGACACCATGTACACCTTGGACCTTCCTTGCTCTCCAAGAAAAAAAACCGTTGTGGGACAAAAGTGTCAGATTTCTGACTATGAACATCTGGAGAATGTTAATGTAATCAACGCAAATCAGATTCCTCTAACAGTATCTGGCAGGAGTATAGGGCTTGGGAGGGAGAGATGGGCTCGGGAGAAATGGAGCAAAGAATAAAAGGAGGAGAGAGCCAGCGAAGCAGTGAAAGAGGAAAATGTTGCTGGTTTTGCAGCAATCTAAGCAGACATGCTTTTATAGAAATGGCACTTTCTATTTATCTCTTTCTGCTGGCTTTCATGCACAGAGATTATAGGGGAATCAGTGAGGAAATGAGACCCACTTTGTAACCACAAATGTAATCCCACCCCACAGTATGCATGATCGTCCAGCATAGAAGCAAAGAGAGGCTCAGAGTCACGTATGTGTGTTCCAGAGTGATTAGTCTGCTTGTTGAATGGTTGAACGTGAGAGTAAGCCATTTGTAATGGTAACCTTTGGCCCCTCAGTTCAGGGCTGTCGTAACTACGTTTCCTCACCCTTGGATAAATGTATGTCTTCATGTGTGCACATGTAGTGTCGCAGTGGGGGAATCGGATGCACTTCCTGGTGCAGAATCTGCCCGAATCCCAGCGTAGTGACTGACTGGGAAAATAATGATAGTGCAAGAGCAATGAGGTCATCCAGTTGAAGGACTGTCTCGTTCACTCCCAGCCTCTGACTGACCCAGATTGCTGCAACGGCCAAATCAGATTGTTGTCCAACCCCCATCCACCCCACCCCGTGGACAGAGTACAGTCCCTGGGCTTGCACTACACTTCTCTCCCCACTCGCGTCTACTGAGTTTATCACTGTGAGGTTGTCCCACTGAACCACGAGTAGCCACAATCCCTAATGACTTCCACACATGTTGCTGCATGACGTATGAAGCCTATTTTGTGCCTTTTTCGCTTACTCATGTTTATATGTTTCATTTGTGTGATTGAGAATATTTACACAAATTCTAATATACAGACATATAAACATATAGTATGTTTGTTATCTTTTGTGCAACTTCTTACATAAAACCAGACCTGAGAGGAAGGAAGGCAGACGAAAGAAGAATCAAGCTGAGGGAAGGATGTGAAGGACAGGATGAGGTAAAAGAAGAAAAGATACTTGCAGGGAAGCCTGTAAAATGTATTTATACCCTCCTATTGAGTCAACTAAAGGGGAGGCAGACTAACAAGCGTATAACCAGTATAGAGGCAGAAGAATAAAGCCAGATGGCTGAACCAGACAATGCAATCAAAAGTGAAGATGGAAAATCCAAGGGTGAAATTTTTAGATTGTTTGTGAGCTCAAACAAAGCCAGACATCATGTACTAGATGTTAACAGCACAGGGCAGTAAAGTGATAGAGTCTGGAGGACAATGTTTATAGTTAACACAGACAGGTGTTATATTAAGTAGGTGACATTAATTAATTTTGGGGACAGCAACCCTGAGTCCACACATTCCAAGGACTCAATGAAATGATTTCATCATACATTTCACATGCAGAATCACATGCACTTCATATTCACTGATAAACTGCTGATTCAGATCTTCACTGAAGGACAAATCTGTGTCTTTAATTAATGCTTTATGGGCTTAAAACTGGCCAGTATGATAACTGACTTGAGCTTTTCCTTGGGTTTGCAGTGATTCACTAAATGTGTGCAGCCTTAGTGTGAAAAATGTAAATGTCACCTTTTGTTTTAGAAAGTATGAACTCTCATCACAATTAATTTTGGTCAATCAATCAAAAATGTTGGACATATGGAAACACTGTCAATGCTTAAGAACTTGTCCTTTGACATGTGATATTTGGGAGGATTCACTGTGATTTAACCTTACTTGGCTGTCTTGGGTAACATATTCTTTGGGACTCTTGCTAGAAACAGCTTTTTGTATAATGTAAACAGTGAGTGGGTTTATTTGCTGGTCATAGATGCAGCTGAGGGATAAATTACTGCTTTTGGTTCATTTTGAGGTGGGATGGGGATGGATGCTATACTTTTTCATCTCATTTTACCTGTATTAAAATCACAATTAAATAATTATGGCAGGATTGCTGATATGAAATCTCTGTGTGTTGTCCTTCTTTTTTTATTTTTAACTCTAATTAAACTAGATAATTAGCCACTCGGCATAACACACTGATAATTATTGTCGATGGCTGGTGGCAGTAATTACCAGTTTTAGTTTAAAAGTGGAGAAAAAAATACAGCCTATTGATAATCCTTAGGGGCAGGTTTAGAATTTTTTTCAGGATTTGTGGATATCACACTTTTTAGAATAAGGCAAATTAAAAGTAAAAATAAATTTGTAAGCCAAGTCTATTTCTTTTCATCAGTGATTGTTTACTTAGGTTGATCTTGCATTGTATGGCTTTAATCACTACGTACAAATACCTATACATCAATGACAACAAGAAAAACTTATTATGTACCAAATCACTAGTTTTTATCCTTTTTGTAGCACTATTGGCCATTTAACTTTGCACAGCCATCATATTTTGTGGGTTTTGCCATTTAAACACCACTTTATAAAGTCTAAACAGTTTGAACAGATGGTTCTATGGCAATGAAAACATAGACCAGCCTTAATATTATACACAGGAACTTCTATGTAAAGGATTAGCATGATTTTACATGCTATGTGAGGCAAATCAGTTGATGAAAAAAGGTTTTTCATTTTTATTACAATGATTTTTACTTCCTGTTTTATTTTCAGTTGTCCAACACCAGTGTGTCACCATGTCTGTATTTATATGATGCAGTTAAATATATTTAAACCTGCTCTATATACTGGCTATGCTGCTGCTCTGAAAGACAATGGTTGACTCAGTAATCTTATATGTTACCTTTTGTTGCGGGTTATGTTGATCCTGCATATTAAAATAGGAAATTCTCATATCCCAGATGGTGCTGAACAGATAACAAATGTTGGCCAGGCATTGGGATAAGCATTAATAAGTTAGGGATCATGTGAGGACAGGAAGTGAGCCACTCAGCTTTATTGCTGGCAGACTTACACAACCATTTCAGTATTTTTTTCCAGAACATAAACACTGTTAGAACTGCTTAAAAGAGTTACATCTTCCACATGTACATAGGGTTTTGTAAAGACATTCCTTACAGAGTGTTTCCAATAAGCTATGTATTTGTTGGCAAAGGTCTGTTTGAGTATGAATGGAGGCCAAATTGAAGGGAAGATGCTGTTTCAAATTTATCTCAATTACTGAACACACAGCTTTAGCAGCGCTTTGAGAATGAGGTGGGTCAAACTATCACCTTTGTGCCCTGCAGTTATCCCAAGGCTGCCACCTCCGTCCCAAACAATTACTGTCAAAAAGACCTACTACATATTGCACACCCTCAACGTCTCTCTCTTTCACACACACACACACACACACACACACCCAGACAAAAAGCCAACCCACAGGGATTTAAAGACGCTGGTATTTCTTAGAAACGGCCATCCATGTTTCAGCAAATCACTGTAGTTTGAGAGAGTTTTCCAGAACTTCCTCCAGTGTGGCACTTGTGCTGGATCCCATTAATGTAGGCACATTACTATAACATTAAAACCCAGCCATGATATTAGTAAAAACCAAAGGCCAGAATTTGATTTGATTGCTTTGAGATGAAATTCAGCTCTTGCATCTGTACAACTGTCTCCAGTGTTTTCCTAGATGTTGGTGACATGAGGTTGTCAGATGTGACGGACGAGCAGAAGCCAGTCATAATGACCCATAAACTTTGCACAAAATGCAATAATCAGAATAGAGGTATGCACCAGCTCCTGAGGGTTAGGCGGTAGTAAAACCACAATGCATTATGAAATAAAGAGCTCAAGGCAGCCCCTAACAGTAATGTTATTGAGTTATCCCATAACTGGCTCAGCCAAATCCGTCTGCTGCACTTTGCTTAATGTACAACAGCTGGTGGCAGCTGGAGTCTGTGGTGGCCATGATGGATATGATGTCACATCGCAGTCCCCGCCCATTTTAACCTCCTGCGATTGTTCATCTGCCGCAGTCTCCAGGAGAGCAGTGAGTGTGGTGAAATGAGTGGTGAGTGCTTGTGGCATGCGGATTGTCTGCATTTTTTCCCTGCAAAATGTATTTCTTTTTTTCCCCACAGATGATGCACTGTAGGAATAATCTAAAAAATTTCTTTTACCACAGTAAATCTTGTCTGTCCTTTAAAAAGTACCCACAGACAGTTTTCCACGTTTTGCTTAGTTTTAAATTTATCAGTTTACATTTTTTTCCCCCATGTAACTGAGCTCTGGCACAGTCTGCTTCCATTAATTGTTCTTGAGAAGCTTTTACAACTTGACTTGGGTCCAGCTGTGACATATGCAAATAATTGGACATGTTTAGGAAGGAAAGTAAGATATGTTGATGAGAGACATGTTGAATCATTAACAGCCCTTTAATATCTGGATCTTCAGGATGAAGGACTTTGGGTAGACAGGTAAATAAGCCAGTAGGTTTAATAAGATTCACAGCTTTTTTTTTTTTTTTTTTTTTTTTTTATGCCACTGGTGCAGCACTCCCCTTTTCCTTTTTTTGTTAAAGGCACCTGTTCACAGGAAGCAAAATCCTCTGAGACAAAAATTGAACTACTGGCCCCTTTTCTTAATAGTATGGGCCTCATCTCATCCCTTCCATCCATTAAGTCAAGCATGGGAATGGAAGCATCACTCTGTGGTGGTTCTATAAAAGGAGCTGGTCAGGGACATAGGAGAGATAATTACAGAGTAATAGCAAGCAATCCTGGATTAAAATATTTTCCATAGTGGTTGAAATTTCAACCTTGAGTAAAGGTTAATAATTCAACTAAACAATTTAATTATATAATCAAGAAGCAAAAGGCTGGTAAAACAACAACAAAAACCTCTAGAGCCAGTTATTTTATTTAACTGCCAAAATCTGGTGCTTCAGTGACACTCAGTTTATGCTGAGCCATCTCAAAGAACTACTAATGTCAAAGAGTCTTGGAGCAGGGCTTGGCAGATCATATTGAACTCAAAGACACCACAAACTTTTCTGGTCAAACTGACTCCATGCTTCAGAAATAATGATTTCCAAAAGGTGCAGCCCAACAAAAGTAGAGGCAAGCTTGAGAATGGCAGGAGATAGGATGCTTTTAATTATCCAATTTGTGATTCAGAACAGCAATGTGGGTGCCAGAAAAGGTCAGTATCTCTTTGGATTAACACAAAAGTCCAGACCTGCAAAACTTGGTTGAGGGCAAGGCAAGAAAGCAAGGTCGAACAGGCAAGCAAAGGTTGTCAACGTGAAGACAGATACGAAACATAACCGAGGGGCAAGGATGAAGCAGAAACCCGTAAGGCAGACAACAAGGTCAAAAAGTCGGTGGTTCAGTGGCTGTGTAATCATGCTGGATTGCAGAGCAAGGTGCAACAGAAAATATGGCACTCAAGTAGTGACCAGAGGAGGCTTAAATACAAAGGAGAATAGGTGATTAACAGGAATGTGATTACAAGGCTCAGGTTGGCCTATAGGAGCTGTGGCAAACAGATCAGATCATGACAGAAATTCCCTCATTTATTTTAATTCTGGAGCCAATATTCCAATCTGCTTAATCCAAGAAAATTATGACAAACTGAGCTTCAACATGTGAGGTAGAAGCAGTAGTGTTAGAATATGACATCAGTGTTGCTCTCATTTTCCTTCTGATTAATGTTCAATGTCATCAGTCACAATTGTGTCACAGAAAGTGGCATTCAAAATCAAAATCAGTGTTTGCAGCTATATTTTTAAACAGCAGTAGCAGCTAAATTTTTTACCCTTTATGAAATAATGTGCAAAAATCCTTTTCACTAATAATCTTTGGTATATTAAATTACTGGTCAGTATTAAAGAGTTCACAACTACCAACTGTTGTTCAAATCAGTGATATTAATTTATACTGATGATTTTAAGACACAGGTTTGCAGGGAGAAGATGAACTGTCTCCTTGCACTGTTGTCTGCTACAGAAATTCAGTGCTGCCATTGTTTGCAAGTTCAAGTTCAAGTTCAAGTTCAAGTTTATTTATATAGCACATTTTCTGCAACAGCAGTTGCCCAAAGTGCTGAGCAACAGAACAAAAAACACTCCACAGTTAAAATAAACATTACACAATAGTGATGCGCGGGTCAGATTTTTTTCCGACCCGCGGGTCCCGCTCTTTTAAAAAAAATTGGACCGCACCAAACCGCCCCGCACCTCTGCTTCTATGTTTTTAACCCGACCTGACCCGCCCCGCCCCATTAAAACACATGTTATGATATTGACGAATGCTTTTATTTAGTCTGAGAAAGGTGCATATGGCCTCCTAAATTGGCACTGGAAGCTAGCAACACAAAATGTATTTTCATTTGAACGTTAAGCCTATAAACATAAATAGGCAAATAAATAAAGTGTTTTAAAGCGTTTAAGTGTTATAAAGCCAATGCTGCTGCTGTTGTCTGCATTGATTTCCTTGTTGAACCTGTCCCAAACCTGTGATTTAGCCATTTGACCCTCTTTCTTCTTTTTAAGGACGTAAACTCCCGAACGAATGTTATTCAACACTTCTTCTTCCATCTTTTGTTGCTTGTCTGCTTGGCGCTTTCTGCACCTGCGTAGCCTACTATGCGCCTACGTGGACATTACGTTACAAAACGTGACCTGTGTTTGAATAACTGATAAATATTTTGTCTTACATATTATAGTAACAAAATGTAGACACTGATTAAGGTCTTTCTTTTCAGTTTGACAAAAAATAAAATTAATTGATAGAACTAGATATTTCAGAATAGTAAACCACACCAACCCGCCCCGCAGTGAAGCGAAAATTCTTTGACCCGCCCCAACCCGACCCGCGGGTATCCCGCGGGTTAGGGGGTGGCCCGCGCATCACTACTACACAATAAAACAATAAAAACCAATGAAAATAAAAACAGAAATAAAAATTGATAAAAAAGATAAAATCTATAAAATAATAAAAACAACAAAACTAGAATTAAAAACTAGAATAAAATGAAATAATAAAACACGCGAATGTCAAGCTCAGTTTTGTTCAAATGCCAGAAGAAGTAGGTTTTGAGTAAAGACTTAAAACCAGCGACAGACTGAGCCGCTCTAATGTGAAGGGGAAGGCTGTTCCACAGCTTGGGAGCGGCAACAGAGAAGGTTCTGTCGCCCCTGATTTAAGTCTGGCATTTGGGACCTTCAGTAGGAGCTGTGAAGAGGACCTCAACGTCCTTGCTGGAGCATGCTGGTATAGCAACTCTGACAAGTACGAGGGAGCCAAACCATTTAAAGCTTTAAAAACAATTAATAAAATCTTGTACTGGGTCCTAAACATAACAGGAAGCCAATGCAAGGAGGCGAGCACAGGGGTGATGTGATCACGTCGTCTTGTCCCATGCTTTTAGATCATACAAGAAGCTGAGAAGGTTAGCCAGAGAATCCCCCTGTAGTTTTAAGGGGATGTAGATCTGAACATCATCAGCAAAGCAATGGTAGGCAATATTGTGCTTCTGAAAAATAGACCCCAAGGGCAGCATATACAGGGAAAAAAGCAGTGGACCCAAAATGGACCCCTGTGGGACCCCATAAATGAGAGGGGCTGCAGCTGAGGAAAACTCTTCAAGGTGAACACAAAATGACAAGTAAGACTGGAACCAGCGCAGGGCAGTTCCTCTAATACCGACACACTGCTCTAAGCGGGTCAGGAGGATTTGGTGGTCCACTGTGTCAAAGGCTGGGGTCAGGTCTAAGAGAATCAAAACCGCAGGACTTCCAGAGTCAGTAACTAAAAACAGGTAATTAAAAACTCTTAAAAGTGCAGTTTCAGTACTGTGGAGAGACTTAAAACCAGACTGAAATTTTTCTAAAACTTTACTAAAATCTAAGTGAGCCTGTAATTGAATGCACACTATTTTTTCTAAAACTTTTGATAAAAAGGGTAATTTGGAAATCGGCCTGTAGTTAGTCAGAACTGAGGGATCTAAGTTAGGTTTCTTTAAAAGAGGCTGCACAAGAGCATGCTTAAAAGCAGCAGGAACACAGCCTGAAAACAGGCAGGAATTAATTAGGGACAAAATAACAGGGCCGATGGAGCTAAAAGTACTTTTAATTAGCGCAGAGGGAGGGGATAAAGACCTGATAGCAGCAATCTTGCCTGTAAAAAAACTTAGAAATTTGTCGCACAATGAGCGTGAAGGTGCTACACAAGAGGACTTAGAAGGATTGATGAGACGATTTAGAGTGCTAAAAAGAACCTGGGGATTGTGGCTGTTACTTGCCACCAGGTTAGAAATGTAGCGTGTTTTAGCAGATTTTACAGCAGACTGATAGTTTGCAAATAGTTCTACTACTTTTAAGTGAATAATTATTTTTTAATTCAAATAATTCAACTAAATATTTAGCCTGGCAGGAAAATTATGTCAGACATTCATGCTGGAAATTGCAAAAATAATGAAAAAGAGCAAGCTGAAACACAATATGCATTTGTGTGTTTTTGGTAGCTTTACTGTCTCCATCCACACAAAGCTGCCAGATATGAGGTTCCTCAAGTTCAAAATGATCTGGTTATGTGATCCCCAGCCCAGATGAATTCCATCACTGTCGTCATGGTATTGTCATGGTAACCACTTAGCTGCCTGTCACTGACGCTGCTGCTCAGTCAACAGGGAGAGCAAGAGCAAGTCAGACGGTAAAAACAGGGCAGGAGGAGGTGGGAAGAAGAAAATGTAGAGTCAGAAATTACTGAGGGAAATTTACAGCGAATGACATGATGAGATTAATATTTAATGTGATCTGACCACTAACATTTTTAATGATGTTGGAAGCTGCGAGTGCTTGCTCACATAAGTGCTACTAGTGACTTCACGTGAGCACAGACTATGAATAAACATCTCTCTCTCTCTCTCTCGCTCTC
Organism: Melanotaenia boesemani; assembly: GCF_017639745.1. Classification (NCBI taxonomy): domain Eukaryota; kingdom Metazoa; phylum Chordata; class Actinopteri; order Atheriniformes; family Melanotaeniidae; genus Melanotaenia; species Melanotaenia boesemani. The sequence continues at coordinate 8,366,451 of NC_055701.1, forward strand.
TCTCTCTTTCTCTCTCTCTCTCTCTCTCTCTCTGTGAGTCCTGCAAGAAAACTGGGAATAAAAAGCTGGGATGCACAGCAGGTACATGGTTAATTAATGGATGTGACTCTATATTGAGACTATGCAAACAATGTTTGCCTGAGAGGGCAAAAACTGTCCAGATCACAGACTTGATTTTTGACTCAGGGTATGTAGGCTTACTTCTCCTTTCATCTGTGCCATATCATAGAAACATACAGTAAATATGCCCCAAAGATTCACTTCTTTATAACCCTCCTTTTTTCACAGAGCCTCAGAATGAAACGCATGTTAAAATTTTTCTCCCTTTTTTTTCAATTTCTTTACTTTCCTATGTACTCACAAATGTGGTGAAACACATACACACGCATATTTCACTCTGCCCTGACACAAGCACATCCCTCTACCCTCCCTCCAAAGTGGAAGCTACAAAAGTAATGCATTTGCAGGGTAGTGGAGGAGACAACAGATCAATCAAAGGAATCTGAATAAAAAAGAGGGGAAAAAAGATCTTAAGAAGAAACAGGTATATTTTACTGTAAAGAGTACTCCATCACAAACAAATGCACTTCATAAAACAATTATTATGCTATATTTGACTCTTATTCAGATGTGAGTATAGAGGCATGCATGGCCTCTGTGGGTGATATGCATCATGTAATGATGCAAGCTGATGCAAAGTGAAAGGAAGCTCAGCAAAGGAATAAGTTTCATGCCTGCAGGGAGCACGCTATGGAAGTTATCTATTCTATATGAGGGTAAGACATCTTCCATGCAACTGCTAAAGGTGCAAAGACAAGTGAGGAAAGACTTACACTGATTTCAGAGATGCTGCCTCAGAAGGTGCATAGTTTCAGAGAATATTGTAAAACCACTTTGTGTGGTTGCACACCTCAGCAGCGTTACAGACACCAGTGGTTTAAACATGCCTGTTTGAAATCTGACAACTGGCAGGCTGGCTTTCATCACCACTGTCACATTTCTGCCTGTGTATGTGGGACTAGGCCTGCACCAAATCAACAGCATGTATCTTTCCATTACAGTGCCCTCTTGTCATCCGCTATCCTCATCTGAAACCTGCGTCTTGCTATCGATTTTCTCCACCTGCCAAAAGCTTAGTGAACACCTGCTTGGTTAGACAGCCGCATTACTCATCCAGGACACTAAGAAGATATCAATAATCAGCCTTTTCCTTCTTCTCTATTTGGAATAACAAGGCCATACATCAGGCCCAAGAGCCACTACCTTGCTGCCAAACTGCATGAAGCTCCAAGCCCTCTCAGCCCTTATAAGGTGATCCCATCTCTGGTTGGACAAAAACACAAGAAGATGGCTGTTTGGATGGAAGATAGAAAGTTCCTGTTTGTGTTCAGCTCTGAATGCCAGGGTATTCAACTCATTAAGCTTTATTTTTGCACATAGCTGAGCTATTGTTGTCCTGAAACAGCCTTCTGTTAGTCTGTGACACAGCAACTTTGGGAACACATGCACATGTGACATGCTCATCGATCAAGCTGAGGGCAACCTTGAGTGCCGGGAAGCACGAGAGGCACACACACAGGTGTGTAGTGAGTTCTTGTGTTGGCTCAGAGTCGTGCTGGACCCTCTGAAGGTTTGAGGCGTTTAATGATAGCACAGAGGCAGAGATAAAGCCGGTCAAAGCGCTTTGCTGCTGCCGCTCGTTAATTACTCAGATCTCTCTAACCTTGAGAAGGCTGGGGTCACTCAGCCCATTAGGAGGAACAACCTACCCCCACCCAGACAACTTTCCCATGATACCCCCATAAATCTCCCAAAAAGAATCCACTGAAAGCTTTGAGGAGCACGTAAAAACAGACGGCACAGTTTAATAAGATGCCCTTTTGAGCAGTTTACTTCCTGCTTGTTGATCAAATACAGCTTATAAGAGCAAAACTGCATTAAAAGATTCTGAGAATTCTGAGACCTTTCCTGTTTTCAGTTCACTTGACATCCCTTTGTTACAGGATTGGATATGGATATGTGTTTTTGTTTTTTTTACCTTGCAGCCATGAGACATAAAACTCAACAAAAATGGACAAAACACAACAGAAACCACAGAAAATGCTTAAATACACAAAATATATATTTTTTATTTTTCTGTTGTGTCCTCAGGGGACTGCACCACAAAGCAATATTAGTTCAGGTTCAGCTCTGGGTTTTCAGTTTCGCACAGCTGGTTAATTTCTTACTGGGTGGTATCACAATAGCAACTTAACCTGTTTTAGATCAGGTTAGATTTCGGGTTACATACGATATTAACATATGGTAAGTCACTATCTCAGTAAAAAAAAAAAAGAAAAAAAACATCAGTGCTTGAACACCTTGTTGAGTCTAAGACTGACTGTGCTGTTTGACTTTCACTGAAGCATCTTCATGAAAGATATCGCAGCAGATGGGAAGACTCTTTATACTTAAGCTTGTTCCTGATGGCCTTTAAAGACTTTAATCTGATCTTACTAATCTATTTATTGAAATCATCACTGAACTATGACAGGGTCCCATTTTTGTGATTAGTGTATATTTTTGAGTGTGCAGCATATCAAACTTGGCCAACTGCAAAAAATGATGTCTTTACGATTACATTCATGTCCACGTTCATCCCAGAAAATGCTTTAAAAATCTGAAGAATTAAAACCTCTCATTGATGATACAGTTCACTCACTTCCTGCAGCTGTGTTGGTTATCTTTCCTGTTTTTTGTTTTTTGGTTTTTTTTTTTTATTAAATTTTCAAACAAAAAAGGTGAACATTTAATACACAAAAATCTAAATTTTCTAATTTCAAGAGGGGTTTAGGATGAAGTTAAATACTTATCTAATCCAAAACCCTTTTTTCAATTATAAGTTTTTTTTAAATACCCTCTCATAAATCATAATACATAATATACATTGCTTTCAATTTGTCTCATTAATTGCTGCATACTTTGTAATTATATATTTTTTTAATAATTTTTTTAAAAAATCTTTCATTTATTGACATTATTTCCTTATGCAGTTTTTTCTTATAGCTGTTTTTTTAACACATTTGTTCCTCTAAGACTTTATTCTCCGTTAATTGGAAAAACGTTTGGATACTGTTTGGATCAATTTTACCTCTGTACATGATTTGAACTATTTTTAAATTGACTAAGTCTTTTATTTTCAATATTTTCAGTTTGATGAAGAGATTTGGTTCTGTACAAGTGGATTTAGTGATTATTCTTATTGCTTTTTATCCTGTTAAAGATGTATCATTGGGACTGGTTATCTGTTGCAAGCTCCACCCATTTCACATGAACATGGAGATATCCAGAATCCGAATACCTGGGTTGACCCATTGAATTGATAGTCAGTGTTTTGAAACATGATGGCTGGAGCTGGTTAGGCCTGTTGTGGTCTATTTTTTCCTGAAACTTTGTGTTTACTGTTGCTGTGTTCTGTAAACTCAAAATTCAGAAATACTGAGAGTCACGCAAGATTACCTTTAAAACTTTGGGGGAAAACATTGGATACCAGGAATGTTTCAGGAATGCCTTTCAGCCTAATTCTTGCACTATGAAAAAGTTTCTACCAAAGAACATTCATCAGATGCTACAGGGACTAATGTGTGACACCAGATCAGTGTTGGCTGTTTAACAATCTTTGCTTACCAGAACAAAACTGCTGTCCCCAAAGGCGCTCCAGCAGCAAAAATCAGGCCATGTGCATCAATCTGGTCACCTTCCTGTCACTCAAGATAGGTGCTCATGTTGCACATCTATATGCTTAAATCCCACAGTGACATCTATAAAGACCTGACAATCTCATCAAATGAAGAGCTTCTATCTATATATCTAAACCATTGTTATTGGGTTCAAGCAGATTATCTCCCACACAGACCTGAATGGTGCCTGATCGGCTTACATGTTGGGCATTTGAGGATGTCAGACAGGAGCACCTGATCATATGGTGCGCTACCTTCTAAGAACTGCATCGACTGTTGATCTTGGCCTCAATACCATAGCTGCTGTCACATCCTGATGGCAAGAGCATCACTGTGGACAGATACAGGGGGTCCTTTAAATCCCTTCCCCTATCAACTTCAGTTCCAGCTCATCACTGACCCATCGTAACCTTGTTAGTAAGCCCAAAGGGAACAAAACACAAACAGCCAGTCTCCTTTGGGCCTGATAAATGGTTTTGTATTCCCTCTGCTGCTGTTGGAGCAGGTGCCTTTCATATTGTCCCTGTCATGAGGAGATATATTCATCCCGTTTTGTTTTTAATGTATCTCTCTGCCTCAGCGATATCTCAGCCTTTGACAAGGTGTGAATGTATGAGAGAATAATACAGGCAGTAACAGTAAATCTTTGGCCAAACTGACTGCGCTCATTTCCCGATGAGACACAAACGTAAATAACCGTCCTCAGTACCAACACTCTTACCTCACTGCACCTCCCTTCCTTTTCCCTGTTTCAACCAATCAATTCCTAATCAATCACCCGCAATCACTGTCAGGCTGCAGCCAGACTGTTATGGGCTAACCAAACCCAGACTCACTAGAGGTTAACGCAGACTCAACTGGACAGATTGGTCAAGCTTGATAGATCGATGGTAGTTGTGTCAGCAGGCTAGTGGAGAAGAGGTCAGCACTGCAAACACAGTCAGACATGTTTGGATTAATTAAAGTACCGATAAGAGGGAGGGGAGCTTGCTAGCACAGTGGAGGGTGATGCAATGCCGGTTTCCCAGTGTGATGATAAAGTTATAGAGGCTGGCTAGAGGTCAAAGCTAACGGGCTGGGCGAGATTTTGAGGAGTGGCAGCCATTTACGGTAGCCATTAATCGAATCAGGAGAAGAATCTCTACAGTGATACAGGCTTCAAGGTGGAGAAGGTAAACATTTACATGGCTGACTGAAAAAATACACATGAAACTGTCACATCCATGTATGTTTAATTTACACTGAAATAGTGAATGAAACGGTATTTTAGTTTAGATAAATAAAAGTATGAAATTGATAGAGGGATTTACTTGAACAACTTTACTTTTAAAGTAAATATAAAGAATGAAAATTTAGATAATAAATGAAAACTTACTGGCCAGTTTGTCAGGATATGAATGAGGAAAATATTTAGCAGTGTCACTACATTTCCTATTAACATTCTTCCCATTATTCATTAATTGTCCCTGAACAAAGTGCAGCTAACTGAGGGAAAAAAAATTTAATGAAAAAAGCGTCAGATAGAAAACAAAAATGTGGAAGTGGTTGGATGGTGTAAAGAACAAGGATCTGAAAACTCAGGACAAAATTCTTTAACTATGTAAATAATCTAATTCTAATTGGTTGGTAACTTTAGCCAAAAAGCTTGTAACTTCTAACTACAAGCCACAAACTGGCTCAAATTGGATCTAAAAAAGGTAATTAAAACCCTTGAGAGCACCATGGCAACCAACAAAATTACAGTTCTTTAAGGTGACAGTGAATTTGTAAAAAGGACGTATTTTGCTCCAATAGGGACTGTTTATAATTCTAATTGAGTAATATTTCTGCATTATCAGCTGATGTAACCAAGAAGTATTTTAAAAAGACTAAATGTTTTTGTATTTGGATGTCAAACCTGTACCCTAGGGTTAAAAGCATCAACGACTTAAAGATTCGCCCAACCATGCTCACTCTTTTTTAGGCCTCCTTTGTGCTCCCTTTATGTACATAAGTAGTTTTAAAAATTGTCGAACATTGCTGTCCACATACTTCCATGCATGCATTGGCATGGTTGTTAGGCAATGCATTCACTAGAGGGCAGTGTAGAGTTCAGAGTTGACTTCCGAGTTCCAAGTAAGTTTCAATAGTAATATACAAAAGCAAGTATGGCAGTGGTGGAGGCGATCATGACAATGTACATTCTCAGAAAGAGACATAAAAAGGTAGGGTATGGTGGTGTTCTGGGCAGCCATTAAATACATGGCTGATTCTTCTTTTTTGTTCCTTTCGCTGGTTGCACATGAGCTATACAAAATCCAGCGGCCATTTTGTGTGTTGTGCCATCTTGCTAGACAGGGGTCTACATTTATTGATAAGGGTGTTAAATCTGGAGATGTAAAAGTTATTCTGTTATAAGAAAATATCAAATGATGTTGTCAGATATTTGGCATAGCTTTGTTACAGCTAGTTTAGACTGCAGGACACCGTGTATGTGATCTGTTTGTGTTACTAATGAATGACTTATTTTCTGGTTACAACATTGCCCTGATAAATCAAATAATGTTACATTTCACAACATCTCCCAAATGAGTCATCTACTCTTAGCAACACCGCAGCCCCTTGTCTCTTCCGTTAGCATGAACTAGCATAACAAACGTTACCCGTCACATCACATCCAGCTGGATGGCAACATAGATACCAACAATTTAGTGTCAGGCTGATGACTGTTCACCAAAATCTAGCATGTTTTTGTTGTTGGGTATACAATCCAGTGTTTTCTCTGCCATGACATCATGTAATTTCTCCTCTCTTCTCTGTATGTCCGGTGTTCCATCCCGATGCCATCAGCAGACAGTGCCAACCAATGCCCCCCTTACCTCTGTCCATGTCACACAGACAGACAAGGACAGTGGTAATCTTCATGATGTGAAGCTTCCTTTCTTCTTTTCTTTACCCCAATTAAAGTTTTCCATCTGTTCGAAGAGCCAACAAATGCACACCTTCGTTGACACTGTTGCGAACATAGTTCAATTCTCATCTGTTCTGCTCTGATGCACAGAAATGCCACCTCAGCGACAATGAAGGGCCTACTTCTGATGTTTGTCTGGATTAGTCTATACTGCATTGGTACTGCACTGTTTCAATACACTCTCTCTGAAAACTACCTGAAAAATGCATGTGAGACCCAGGAAATGTTTGCAAGTGCGTATATGTATCCGTACTTAATGTAGAGCATAAACAAGGTTTTATAAGAACTTTGCGCCTCATTACAGAACACACTTAAAATGGCATTTCCTTTAATGTTAAACCAACACATGAATCATATTTCCCTCCTTCTTCTTGTAGGGATGGCTATTTAAATCATCATTATAATATTTTTTTTCCAAATATATAACTTGTTGGTCTTGTTAACCAATTTAACTTTAGATCTTATTCCAATACGACCGAAATGTGCTATTGAATTTATATCTTATGTGACTTTTAACTTTACAATTACATTTTAATAAATGTGATATTTTGTTGTGCCATCCAACTATTCATCATAGTATAAACCTGCTTACCTTATTATTTATTGATTGATTCAGAAATTTGAGGAAATAGTCTCAGAGTTTGAAACAAGCCCATTATAATGGTATTTTATCCAACATTAAAAAAAATCTAAATACATGGAACTGTGAAACAATCTATTTTTTTATATATATTTGAAAGCTTTAAAATGTGAAAAACATCTAATAACTTTATTTGAAGCATCTAGCTCTACTTAAATTCAATCTTAAATAAACATTATTACTTTAGTCACTTTGTATTTTAAACTCTTATTCAGAGAAATAACTGTTAGAGTTTATTTAAATAGAAAAATAGAGATGCTGCCTGATCTGATACCCATTGTGCGCATTTCATTTAGAAGTATGTCACATTATGAATGATGACATCATTTCAGGTTGTTTTGTTGTCATTTAAGCAGGAGAAAAACAGAGACGGGAACACCAGAGAGGAGTCAAAATACCTGCCACTTTTTCTTCTTTTGTATTTCAAATGAATGCATGTCTCATAAAGGGCTAAGAACATCTCTTCAGTCTGAAAATGAGATAATCCAGACAGAACTAACGTAACATCTGAATTATTCAGTGTTTTTTCTGTTTTTTTTTTTGTTTTGTTTTTTTGGTTGTTATTTTAGTTTGTTTGTTTTATGTAACTGTGTTTTGATAAACTGGAGACGCACAAGAGAGGGAATTGGGGGCAAGAGATAGAGGGGGTGGGTTATAAATAGGTCACTCTATAGTGATGCTCCATGACAACCCAGCTGCAATGGCAGATGGATAAAATGGAAAACTGGAGCAAAATGACAACCAAATAATAAACCATGCCAAAGATAAGCAGGCTGCACAAAACTCTAAACTGACTGTAGTGAGGAGGTGACAACATTCAAATCTCTTCCACTCGTGCGTGATGAAGCTACATTATCAGCTAATTATTACTATTATTGCAAAGGTCAGTTCTCCAGTTTAATGATTTAAAATACTAATGGTGCAGCATTATTCTGTGTGGGTTGGGTGCAGAGTATTCAAAAACAAAAAGGAGCATAAAAGTTGCAAAGTTACCGCACAGCCCTTTAAAACACAAAGATCAAGTATCAACTCCAGACATTTCTTTATTTTCACTGCAGGTCTTTTTCTGTGCTCCACAATCTCAGCCTTTCATCCTGGTGTGTTTGGTAGAAGGTGTGAGGAGCGTTGCTGAAAGGGAAGGACACAAAAGGCTTGACTTGTTGCATGCACTCAGATAGATGGGCTTACACTCTAACAGCTGAGATGAGCGTTAACAGATATTATAGCTACAAACACCCTACATGCACAGACGCACTGATTATACACACACCTTTGCAAATTTTTGTAACACAGACATCACATCTGTTATAAAGTGCAAATGTGTGGGGTTCCTGGTTCTACTCAGTTCAACAGAGCCATTTCTAAGTGATAATTTTCCTGATACTTTGGGATGGCATTAGTCTATGAGGGAGGGAACGACTACCTGACCTTAATGACAATAAGCTCATTATGTCTAGACATAACAAAACGCTAGTGAACATCCTATTTTTCTCTTTCTCAGTCCTGAATGAAATTACTACTGCATGTGGGTCTGAGGGGTGTGTCTGCCATCTTCTCTGTCAAGATGAGACTGGGATGATGATGATATCTGATGTCTGAGTCATGTAAATAGGCTGGAGGGGTGGGGGATAATCCTAGAAGCTCTCTCTTTCACTTGGACTCCCCTCCACCCCCATGTCCACGCCAGACCGCATGCTGAGGCGCAGTGGGGCTACCAGGTCATACCACAGTCTTCTGCAAACCAACTCACTCCCCATCCCCCCAGCCCCCTGCTCCCATCCCCCACTGATTCCTAAATCTGCATTACAATGAAGATGAAGGAGGAGGTGCGAGAGAGTGGAGGATTCGAGGAGCCGATGGAGAGCTTAAAAACAATACAAATCTGAAACTGGCTCAAAGAGCGAGAGAGAGAGAGAGAGAGAGTGATGTCACAGATTGACCAAAGAAAGCCCAAATAACCCAGAGCTAAGCTGGCATGTTTAGTGATGTATTTGTATGTGTGTGTGTGTGTGTGTGTGTGTGTGTGTGTGTAGCGCAGCATTCACGGGGGGCAAGCTAATTTGCATATGGTTGAGTTTTTGTTGTCATATACGTGTCTGTGTACGGTAAACAAGCTGCTCTTACACTGCCAGCTATATGCAGGCAGCAGGGATGACGTAGCCTTTCATCACCCAAGCCTTTTTTTTAAAATATGCAGAAACGCAAAGCTGTCGCATGTTTTGTTCTGCTTTTCACAGTGGGGAGTGTGTAATCACATGATATCATATATCATGCGACCAATGAATTTATAACATCATAATGGCACAACAGCAAATCAGAACTTCTTTGCATCACAAAACATTTAATTTTTTTTATTTAAGTGCTGCTAAAGAAACAGCCTTCAGTCACATGTTTCTGAAAAAAATAAATAATAATAAAAAATTGCTACCTAAATCCATTTAAATTACCAGGTTTGGAGTGAGTAAATCGGGCTGCGATGGTAAAATAAACTAAACTATTAAGAAGCTAGTCAAAAGTATATATCTGTCAAACCCAGCTGCTGATATGGCCAATGATAAGCTGGTGTTTGAAACAGAAAAATTAAAGCAACTATTCTAATATTTAATCATTAATCACAATGAAGTCAGTATCTCCGTGATTGTTTGCTCTGCAGCATTTCAGTGCGTTCACTTTATAGGATATAATATGTGCACATTTAATATTTAGGGGTGTTAGATATGAACATCATCTGACTTTTCTGGGTGCTAAGGTTAAACGCATGAGTAGGTCCTTAAGTCACTAGTACCAGCTTCTCATTGGCCAGATTAGTAGCTACCTTCAGAAGTGCCTACCTCCAGTTTTCTGCATTTTGTTGTGCCACATAGCTACATCAAAATTATTTTCTTCTCCAACTAATTGCCCAATTGATTTAAAGGAGTAAAAACATTTTTACAAAACTGGCAGATTTTATTATTTACTTAAACTTTTTTGACTGCTTTACACCAAATATTAATAAAAACATATCATTTTGGCTTCAGTTGTTTAACTTGTGACTTTTTCCAGCAAACCTATAATGTTACAAATGGTGGTGGCTGATGGTGTAATAATATGGGGGATAGTTTCTTTGCACATTTTAGGCCCGACCAATTGAGCATGCTTTAAGGTCTATTCACACAGGATAGCCAGCTAGAGTTGGTACGACTGGGGACTCGGTTCAGTTGGGGATTGGCTAACATTCTTCCAGACCAAGTTTCCATTCATGCCGCTCTACTCAAATGAATCAGACCTATGTTTTGGTTGTGTTTACCCACAATGCACTTTCCTTTGTAGTCTCTTTCCTGTATTTGGTCCACTTGAAATGGGCAGAGGTCTGCCTTTGTGGTAGACCAGAGTCAGCATTTTTTATCCGAATCAGAGTTTCTTTGTGCATTCACAATTTCCCAAATGTACCAGACTTTCTGGTGAGAATGTGCCATGAATGCTATAGCTTATCTGAGTATTGCTGCTGACCATGTCCATCCCTTTATGACCACAATGTACCCATCTTCTAGTGGCTACTTTCAGCAGGATAATGCAACATGTTGCAAAGCTCAAATCATCTCCAACTGTTTTCTTGAACACAACAATGAGTTCACTCTACTCCAATGGCTCCACAATGACCAGATCTCAATCCAACAGAGCAGCTTTGTGATGTGGTGGAAGCGGAGATTCTTATCATAGATGTACAGATGTGAAAGCTGCTGCAACTGTGTGATGCTATAATGTGAATATGAAGCAAAATCTCTGACAAATGTTTCCAACACCTTCTGAATCTATACCATTAAGAATTAAAACAGTTCAGAGGGCAAACTAGTCCGACCCACTATTAGCAAGATGGACCTAACAAAGAGTGATATACAGATAACTTCTATTAAGTCCTCCTGTCCAGGCACATATTGAACATCCTAGCCAAGAGCTGAATATCTTTTTTACAGCATGTTAAAATGCCACTTTTTCGGCACACATGCAGCAAATTGGTGTATTAGGATCTAAAGAGCTGATGACATTCTGGCCAGGAGGAATGTATTCAGCATGGTAGACCAAATGTTATTCCAAGGTGTGAATGTCATCTAAAAAGCTTTTTCTAAAGTTTTATGTTATTTTTATGCTTGTAAAGGATGATAAGAATGGCTGCACAAAAATGTGGAACGGATGAAGAGGGTGAGGAAGGGAAGAAGAGCAAGCTGTGATAATGATGAGTGAGATGATGGCACACTGACCTAGTAATGCTGCAGCGTCGTTGCCAGTGGGGATGAGCTGCCCTACTACTACTGTACACCCCTGTCTGACAAACACACACACCTCCATTTACACACACATCGACTCTACCCGGCACTTACACTCTTCCCTTTGCTTCACTCATCAACACTTTCTGTACTCCTTAACCCCTCACCCTCTCCTTTTGCTTGTCTCACCATCTGTTTTATCTCTCTCTGCTTTCATACCTGGCCTGCATGTTATGACAACGGATAGAAACAAGGCACAGCTCACTAGCTCGAGCCTTCATACCAGAGATAAACACAGAGAGGATGAAAAGAAGATGCAACTGTGAGAGAAATAATTCATGATGAGGAAGAAAAAATTAGAAGCTGATGGGGGAGTATAAAGGTTAAAAGGAAACCATGCCTCATTTCCTCGTGGTCACGGAGCCATTGAGGGTTTTTGGCCAAATGAATTATGGGAGTCAGAGTAATTTTAAATAAACAAAGTCAAAATGATAAGGCAAACAAAAACAACGGCATAGCCATATCCTCTTCCCTTCTCCTCCTGACTGGGTTCCCACCAACACGCGTCCCTTTGTAACACCAAACTGAGACGTCATGAAAAGCAGCAGTTGCTATGGTAACCAGCTCTGTGGCATGTCTGCATGCTTCCACAAATGTAGGATGGAGGGGGGTGTGTCGCGACATGTCTGCCACCTTTGTAGAGACGGAGAGAGAAATGAACGAGCGTGAAGGAAATCTGCATGTCCTCATGTATGCTGTTGTTTTTCCTCCACTTTGATGCTGTCGTGTTTCCAAGCTCTCCTGTGACTAAAACAACTGTTTCATCAATGAGGCAAGTCAAACATGCAAGCCTGCCTGAGCTCTGGACATCCCTGTTAGCATCTCTTCCTCCTCCTCCTCCAGTGAGACTCACTGCCAGAGCCTGACAGAGAGATGCGTCTGCACAAGCCCCCCGGCCAAGATGGCTGCCATGTGCAGCTTTGTGGTTGCCTGCTGGTGAGGGCCTTTTTGCAGTCAATAAGGCAGTTGATCAAATTAATTTGCATCACAAAGGCTTTCTTTTAAGCACATGCACCCCCCACTCATGACAGTGGAGAGGGCTCTGCACCTGATTCTCCTTGTAATTAGGTGCTTGGCAATGCAAATGTTGTGTTTAGGCTGAAGTAGATCAGACATAAATCAAATTTACATCTCAGTATACAAACAAAGCAGCTTTTAGGCAGTGTTGCATTTGCATTTGAGATACATTAATATGCAGTGTTTTATTTTGCTGCTTCTCTGGCTTTTCCAGTTTCTTGCTGTGCAACAAATTTTCACCCATCAGTGTTTCTCAGTAAAATAGCAAAAGCACACAGGAAACAGCCTGCTCTCTTGTTTAGGTGATTGTTTATGCATGAACTGCTGGCAAATTGAGGAACCTTGGGAAATTACATATTCATCAGGCTGAAATGCTCAAGTAATCTCTTCAAGGTGACTGTCCGAAACCCAACTTCTTCCATCTGAGGCAAAATAAACCCCAGAGACTTGTTTTTGACTCCCTTGATCCAGCTTTCTTCTTCTCTTTTCTCTTTTGCTCCACTCTCTTTCTACTTGTGATGCTCATCAGTTGGCTTGCAGAGACTGAGAGACAATGGAGGCTTTTTAGTCAGGATTTGAGAGCTCATCCTGTGTTGGGGCATGAAAAATGGGCAACAGCACAAATGGGGGCATTGAGTGCTTCAGTTGGGGGAGGGTGTGTAGGGGTAGCGGGGAGTTCGGGTGCGAAGATTAGAAGGAGCGCCATGCTTAACGTGACAGAAATAAGCAGGGGGGGGTCAAGGCCAGGGGAAGTTCCCAAGCCACTATTTAATTTCTCATAGAAATCTGGACCTGACATCTTCACATGCATTTGCTACTGCTGTAGTTGCATGTTGCATAATAACTAAAGAACTTTTCATTGTCAGGATTCACTGCATGATGCACTTGTCTCTGCTGAAAACGTTTATTTAGTGTTGAAAAAAATGTCTAAGGCTAATCTGTGCCAATACTGATAACTTTCAAATTGAGGATAGTTAACCATCCTCTCATCCTAAGAATACTGAAGATAAACCCTAGCTTAAATTTGTGTGTTTACAACATTATGCATTGGTTTTGAGCTACTCTTTCTATCTCCAGATAGAGCTAGGGTGGTTCTTTGTTCAGGTGGCTGTAGATACACAGGTTTATAATTTTAGTTCTGTGCAACTTAAAAAAAATGTCAGGAGACAAGAACTGGACTGAAAATGACTGAAAAGTTATCCCAAACCTAAAGAAAAAAATGTAAGAGTCTGGTTCCTTGGAAGCCGGAGAAAGAAACAAGGGCTGGTTCAAGAACCAGCTGATTAGCTTAGCCTTGCCTAAGCAGTGAAGATGAGACAGCTACCCTGGCTCACATTGTGTTGAGTTAATTTTCTAACCAGAGCCTTAAAATTGGAATAACAAACTAATTACTCATAGCTCTGCTTTCTATCTTGTCACCAGAGCAGCCGTTCCTACCACGTGCATCCCACCAAGTGATGTTGACCACTTATTAACAGGAAAGCACAGACTGCTGTGGGCAGTTTCATTTTAATTTGTCGAAAAAACAAACAAAAAAGCTCCGCTATTAGCCGCTTACAGCTGTAACATCAGCCTGTACCAACTCACTCTGTCCATACACACACACATACACGGAAATATTGAAGAGACCCCCCCTCCACTCTGCAAATGTCACTACAGCAGTAACAGTATTTTTATTTTATCTCAGCGGAACTGATTTTGTGAGTACAGTAACAATCTGACAATGACAGTTAGATGTAATATGCCACAGTCTGTTACAATATAAACTATGCTGGCTGACTAAAAAATATATATATAAAGTATTATAGTAGCCGTTGCTGCGGTTGGTTCTCTGGGGTTGGGTTTTGCTTGCATATTTCCCATCATGTTTTGCTGCACCCCCTGTTCTGAACCACAAATTAAGTCTGATACCTTTATACTCTCCCTGTGTGTCAGGATTAGCTGGTAAGATAATTGTACAAACAGGTGTCATTCCAAGCTTAACGCTTGTGTCTTGCAGTATTGAATGATTATTGACATGAGTAACATGGATTATTAAAACCTGCTGAATGCTCCCGTCTTAGGGTGGTCAGTTGTGTTTAAGTCTTCCTCAAACTTAAGTTTTACAGAAAAAGTTTTTTCAGTTAATCCTCAGATTTTTTATTATTATTTTTGTTTAATTCTTATGGTTGTGGTAATTGATGTATATTTTTATTTATCCATTTGATATTTGATGACAAAGTTAATGTAAACGTAGCTTTGTTAATTTAGTAAGATTTTATTTTTTCATTTTACTGTTCTATGGTGTGATTTTGTGATACTGGGGCTGATCTTGGACTAAAAAAAACATTAAATTATGCATCACTGTGGATATTTTTGGCCATTGAGTGAAATTTTTCCTCTAAATCTGGCTGTCATTTTGGCTGTTAGTGCATGTGGCACTTTTTGTGTGTGTGTGTGTGTGTGTGTGTGTGTGTGTGTGTGTGTGTGTGTGTGTGTGTGTGTGCGTGCGTGCGTGTGTGCGTGCGTGTGTGCGTGCGTGTGTGTGTGTGTGTGTGTGTGTAAGAAAATCTCTCTTCATACTTTTAGTATTCCATTTTTATTTTATCTAAAAGCAGTTTATCCAAAGGCCTGTCATGGGTCTGATTGTAGTGGTGAACATTAAAAATCACCATTTTTTCTCAAGAATTAATCATAAACATAACAGAATGCATAATTAATAGCTATTAGATTAAAAAAAATGAGGGGCACCACAAAGCATTTGTGCTTAGGGCATCAAAATTGCTAGGAACGGCCCTGTATGTCACTTTTTTGTCACTGGCACTTTTTTCATAGATTCATTTTTAGAAACAGTCTATCATCATTTTTATCCTTTAAACACACAAATATAAAAATAAAATCAGGCACATCTACAAATAAGCATGCAAAATGTTAAACTATAGGGAGCTATAGAAGAGCTGGGGAAGTTAGATTAGAAGTGACTGATCTATTTTTATGCATAAGCATGCCAGAATAGCTATACTGTTTATGGTAAGCGGTTTTCCTGTCTCACTGTAGCACCTCTCAAACAGGACGGCAAACAATCCAAAGGGGTTGGCCATTCTAGCTCATTAAGCTAAATTTATTTTAAAAGTTACCATATTTTACAGATAAAAGAGTTTTTAAGTTACAGAGAACACTTCAGTCAATATGTTGTGAAAGTCTGGAGAAATAAAGATGACCAGTTAGTGTGTGACATGTTACGTTAGTTTTAATGGCCTTGTTGCCATTGCCACCTCCCTTCTTGTGCACTCTTTCACTTCACTGAAAAGTCCATCTGAGTGATCCTTCTCAATGACAGAGGAAATGCTGATTCTTCCCGCTGGATTGGCTGAAAAAAGATATTGAAAGACTTCAACCATGCTGACAGCGTGCACATCCCAAACATACAACAGACTATTAGCAATGCTCCAAGTGCTTGTTTCTCCCCGCCCCATCACAGACGAAGCTTCTAATGGAGTATGAAATGACCGGACCAATACGAACTTTTTCTAGTTCTTGTCTTGAGAACAAGAACAAACTTCATGCTGCTCATGGAGTATGTAAGAAGCGTTACTTGGTAGGTTAAGTGGTTAAGTATAAGCCAGATGGCAATCGATGCATCAGCAACATAATAGCATGACATCTTAATGGTGACACTTTACTTGAATTACAACAAAAAAGAGCACAACACAGAAATAAAGAAGGAAAAATTGTGTCCTTTCTTTTTGGCATGTGGCTTTAAATAACAAAATAAAACCACAGTTTAAACGTATTTAAACATGTTGCGGGGCCTGCTTTGTTTTTACTGCACGCTAAGTAATGGTTGTTTCGATCAATCAATGGATCACCACGAGTCAAGCTCCAAACTTTAGGGTTAGATCTGACCCCTGATGGAAACAGGGCTTTTGTTTCCACTTGTTCTTTAAGTTATTTTGCTAATTAAGGCCAATTAAGGCTGAAAACACTGATATATGTATATGTATATGTATATGTATGTACAACTGTATATATGCCAGGCCTGTAAGTTGCAATATAATAATGACACAGAAATACACACATAACAAGACATGGACGATCAGCATAAAGTAGTGCGATGTAAACAAACATACAAGGGAGACAATGACAGAGAATTGAGCTAATTTGTATGGATTTTTAAACTATTTACAGATTTTACTGTAAAATATATTTATGCTCACTAGCCTCTGCAGCGTGAAAGCAGCAATGAAAGCCGCCACTGCTGTAGCTGTTGGTGCAGAGGTTCAGGAAAGATCTATATGGGTTTTGAAAGACGTAAATTAAACTATAACATTTTCTGACATTTTTACTTTCAAAAATTTCCAGGTACACCTACACTCGTCCTCATGTGCACATGTTCTATGAGTCTTTAGCTAGATTTAGTCCTTTCTATCAGAGTGCTGCCAGTTATTTTTTTTAAATTACTCCATAATTATTTGTATCCAGTCATTTTGAGTATAACTTTCCATCTTGTCTCTCAAATATAATCACTTCTGGCTCAAGGCTAAGAGACTAAGATAGCTATAGCTTCAGAAGTGCAGTTCACAAACCCAGGCTATGTTTCAATGGTTTTAATACCTTTAAAGGTCATAAACCAGATAAAAAGAGCAAGTATGATAACCCCAGAGGATCTGATTTGCAGCACAAGACTTTTGAATGTGCTGACATACCTCAAAAAAGTAATAAGTAATAAATGAACAAACACTTAAAAATCAACTGTTTGATAATTGATTGCCAACTAAAACTTCATGACTGAAACAGCCCTCCCTAGGCTGAGGTATCTGAACAGCAGGGGCTTAGATGCCTTGCTTTGATCAAACCAGGAGCACTCCTTTGAAATTGGACAACCTTAATGTATAGACCTCATCAGAGGCCAGGAGCCGACATGGGCGTACCACATCAGAAAGCTACAAAGAATTCCAAGCCATGGTTGAGCTATGCATACAGTAGATGGTGAGATTGGGGCTTTCATAACATGTTACATGCTTCTCTGTCTTGACTCAGTTTGGGAGAATGTATGGAGAGGTGGTGGCTGGGTGGGGGGTATAGATCTTAAACCCCTCAGGGTGTATTCCACTCTGGGAGGTTCAGCCCACTGAATGGCTGGAGATCATTCTCTGGGTGGCGTACGCATGCTTCACATACCACGGCCGCGACATGTTTGTGTGAGTGTGTGTTTGTGTGGTGGGAGATGTTGTATGTTCCATCAGATTGGTGGAACAAAATATATTAATGCTAGAAAAAGACTAATTTACAAAGAGAAGTTTTGTGAGGATGACAAGGAAGCAGATCCTTGTTGTTAAAGTGTTTTCATCTGTGGGGTAACGGAGAGCTTATGGACAGGGAGGGAAAGATTACTTGGTTAACGGTGTCATGATTATTTTAAATGACTTTAAAAGAAGAAGTTTGCATACACAAATGCACATATCTATGCTTTTTAGGCTGTAGATTGCTTCTCAGAATTCAGCTTGAAGCATATGACCCCTGACCTCGCTAGATCACAAGAGGGACCCATCAGCTTTGGGCCTTGAGAAAGGCAAAAAAAAGAAAAAGGCAGTGTCACTGTTGTGCTTGTGGGCCCCACTGGTCAGGCCAAAGGAAGCTCATTACTGTCTGACAGGCTGATTCACCATCTCCCTGTCTGTGCTGGTGACAAAGTGGCCCCAGTGCCATCACAAAGTCTCCCAGTGTTTGTTATGTAACCAGTTTACTCTCAGAAAGTCTGTCCAGTCACCCAGAATCCAGAGGAAACCATAAAAATTCCTCTACCGGAAAACAGAGCTCTTCAAGACTTTAAAAGAGTCTCTAAAGTTTACAAGTGATGATCTGAATTTCAGCCAGAACTCAGAGCAGGCTAAACTTGTGATCTTAGATAAACAACTGAGCTATTACTCATTTTAAAGGTTTAAATCTCTGTTTGTCAACTTGTAATATGATATCAAAAAAAGTGAAAAGTTAGAGGGGTTCCACTGGTTTCATAGTAATATTCAAGTGACTTTTAACCAGCTCCCCATCATTTTAACACACTATATGCAATGACATACAGTTAAAGGAGCATCTGTGTGAGGTGCTGTGTATGTTTATGAACAAACTTTAAAATATGTAAGTTAAACTGTGAAAAATCTTGCTGATATGACTGGCAGACAATTGCGTTGAGAAGGAGACCCATCCCCCCGCTGCAGATTGGACACAGGGTGGCTGCCCCGCCCAGAGGAGGAGACTCTGGACGATTTGAGGCTCAGTTGAAATACTCAGTCACTCCCTGATATCCTTTAATTTGAGCTCAGCTGCGGTGGGGTTCATACACAAAGAGAGGGGGGTCTTCTTGTGTCTAAACCTTGTAAGGGAGAAGGAGATCCATTCGGATTTTTTAACTCTTTGGGGCAAAACCTCACCATTCCAAGGCTGGATTTTTAAATCTCCAGAACTCAAGGTTTTTCTTTTTCGATTTTATTTTTGTTCAGAACACCCAAAGGAAAGAAAAAGACAATGGGAGCCAAGTTGACCAAGGATGGAGTAGCTGTTGAGGGGAAAGCTGCTGCCGCCGACCCTACTGCTGCCAAAGCCAACGGCCAGGTGAGTGAGGAGGGCCTGATGTGCCGAGCATCACCGGAGAGCCACATGGCACCCAACGCCCACTGGCAACATGGGTGCCATGGTGGGGCTCAGATCGGCTGCTCCCGTCTTGCCCATCTCCTAGAGCAGACGCAGACCTTTATTAGCAACAAGGGAAAACAAGTCAAATCGCATTTAATATTAGTCAGAAATTTAGGAGACATCCAGCAGAGCAATCGTCGAGCAGCCACGCGCGCCCCCGCTTAGCGCGCACCAGACCTTTGTTAATTCCGTCTGCGGGTCCCACAGAGACATTTAGCCTCAAATTGTCTGCACAGGCGACAGATTCGAGTCGAAATGTGAGTTTGGACCGTGTTTTCTGTCATGAGTTGGCGGTATTAGGGGCAGAGTGTGGCTTTTGCGTCGAACAAAGGATGTGGGGCGAACGGTGCAAAGGATGCAAATGCGCTCTGCTGGAGGCGCATTTTGCGGAGTTGCAAACAAAGCGGCGCCTGCTCAGGCCCCATTTCCTCAAACTTGTTGACATTAAAGCGGGTTTTCCACCTGTAGGTTGACTTATTTAATAAACCAAGTTTCCGGAAATCAATTGTGTGCGCTGTCTGATTCAATCCGAGAATTAAAAGTCGAACCACAGGGCAAATTAGACATGGTACCTCTTCGAGCGTGTTGACTAACTAACATGACCCACTTACAGGGCCCCTTTTACCTCGTTGTCAGGAGTGGGGTAACTTTGTAAAACGTGGTTTTAAGTCAGGTTTTGTGTGCGGGTGATGCGAGCTGGGTGCGCTCTGGCCAGACGGAGCTCACAGCACTAGATATGAGCTGCAGCTCTTGGATGAGAGCATAAACCAATGTTTCACGGGGATTCCTTTGTTCCCCAACTTGCTGGCTGTATTGTTTTGAAAAAGCACTACTGCCCCCCTGTGGGCGCTCAGGGTTTTGCAGACAGCTGTTGAATCCCCCCAATCGGACTATCAACAACCTCGCAAGTTATACCATGCCACATTGGTCATTTGGGGTAACCCTTTTCATTTTAATACATCACTAATGAGTGTTTCTCTTCCGCCCCCTTTTTGTAAAACAGGAAAATGGCCATGTCAAGACCAACGGTGATGTTTCAGCCAAGCCCGATGGGGAAGTAGCTGCTGCAGATGGAAATGGAGCTGCAGAACCAGCCAAGGAAGGCGAGGCCAGCACCGGAGATGCCATCGAGCCTGCTCCAGCCACCGAGGGCGAGGCCTCCAAGGCGGAGGGTGAGGCCACCAAGGATGGCAAGAAGAAGAAGAAGTTCTCCCTGAAGAACTCCTTTAAGTTCAAGGGCATTTCGCTGAAGAAGAGCAAGAAGGGCAGTGAGGAGGCCAAGGAGGAGGCCACCTCTCCCACAACTGAGGACAAGCCAGAGGAGAATGGCCACACGGCTAAGGAAACCAAAGAGGAGACGCCGGCCACAGAGGCCAAAGAGGGCGAGTCTGCTGCTGCTGATGCTGCCCCGGCACCCGAGGGAGAGACCAAGGCAGCAGAGGAGACCCCTGTGACAGAGGCTGCTTCTGTCGAGGCTGCCGCCCCTGCTGAGGACACGACACCTGCAGCCTCTGAGGGTGAAGCCAAGGCAGAGTGACTGCACCACGCAAGGGCACCTGAACTGATTTTCCAAGATTAAAATATATAAATATATATATGAGAGACTCGTGCCACGTTCTCAAAGTTATAAACAAAACAAAAGAAGACGACAAAGGATATATCACGTTTGCTGATTCAACCACCAGTTCACTGCCTTTTATTAGTTTATCGACAGACGGAATCTCACCGGGCCCTCTCATGATGAAAGCGTTGGCTTGTGTCGCCCCCTCCCCCTCATGGTACACACAGGGACTGGCGTGTGGCGAAGGTAATGGATTGGATGTGGAGCGAATCAGGAATACTGACTTATTTTCCAAATTCATGGAGAAGCATCCTTTTTAAACAGCGTGGCAGCCCTATAACATCTTTTATTTCTTTCTCATCTTTTTGGGATCTAAACATTGTCACCGTTGCGGAACGGTGTAGACCATCTCCTTCACTCGAAATGACTGTTATAAGGACACATAAATCTTTCAAATGATCTTATTAATTTTTAAATTCTACATTCCTATGTTTTACTCCCAAATTTCAAGTAATTTGTCATGTATAGAAAAGTGAAAATAAGGAGGGGAGGTGGGAAACGAGCTATGTCTTTGTTCGTGCATTTCGATTCTTTTTCTGGCTGAAACCACATCAAGCTTCTTGAGTATTGCAGTGTTCACATTTCAGAGTTTATGATGCAGGGATTGGGGTTGTGTACAAAATGTGAGCTTTTTATCTGCAAACTGTCTCTGTAAATATGTTTTGGCCAATATTTTTGGTTCTCTTTATTTTGCTATCGTTTGAAGATGTTAATGGTTTTATTGTAACTTTTAATAAGGGTAAATAAATGTTCGATCCCCTCCGTCTGTGTTCTGCCTTGTCATTCACACCAACACACACTAGACTGGTAGTTAATATCACAAGACACAGATGAAAACGATATTTAAAAACATATATTTGTATTATCAAATAAAAGATTAAAAAATTGAATTTGTATTAACTGATGACATGACCAGGGTGTACCCCTGCGACCCTTAGTGGACACAGCGGTGTAGATAGATGGAATTTATATTAAAGTAATAACATGAGCTAAAGTAAAGCTGATAACAATAACTGCCAGTTGTGCAGATACACACAAATGCATATCTAGTTGGCAACGAATTAAAGGTTTTTGCACATTCTCATATGAGTGAAATCATAAACTTTACTCATTGCATGTGCAGACACCTTATTTGACTGTTGCTTTACAATCCATATATTACTGTGTAGTGTGATAATGCTTGTGCACATGACAGAGTCCAATATTATATAGCTGTAAGCATTTGCAGCAGGTGTTCAAATTAGCCAAAGGAAACAGTCCAAAGTAATGTCATAATTATTAAATAGGAATGCCAGCACATTGTGTTTAGTCAGCAGATACCAGAGGGACGTAACAGCCTGCTGAGATGAATGTGTTGTTATTTGGCTCCCTCTTGCGGATAAAGCTATGTACTGCATGCGATTGCGTTCCGTCCCTGAGGCTTTAAATGAACGTTTACTAACACGTTTTATTGGGTTTATCGAGTAATTTTCACTTAGAGATCATCTTGAGGCCGTATTGAGAACATACAGAGAAGGACATGAAACGTGATTTCTACAATTTTCTCTACGTCACGGTATACGTCACCGGACGAGGTGGCCGAGTGGTTAAGGCGATGGACTGCTAATCCATTGTGCTCTGCACGCGTGGGTTCGAATCCCATCCTCGTCGGAAACTTTTCTCGGTAATTCATTTTTCTATGTACAATTAAAAACAAATAATATAAGCTATATAATTAAATAACACTATAATAACAAAGTAACAGTAAAAAAGTATTAGACATTGTGTTTTACAGTATGAGTTTTCACGTTGTCACATTATTCTGCAACGAGTTTTACTTGTTCTGGTACACTAAATACCAATGTTTAGGTTATTTATGTAGGACTACAACTTACAATACAACTATTAAAAAGAAAAATAAAGGAAAGAAATCCCCATTTTTTTAAAAGACATAGGGTTAAGTCAAGACTAATATCTAAAGATGCATAATAGTAGGACGGGTCATGTTTGTAATTATTTTGTAATTATCACCCTATGAATGGTGTATCATAATTATCACATATCATATTCTTTGTATTATTAATTATACAAAAAGCTGGTGTTAACTCATGACAAAGTGGGGATTTTAAACTCTCACAGTTTTTGTTTGATGTTGATGGACCGAGTAAAACCAGAGACATGACAGTTTGAATGTGACTGTACAACAATATTAATCTCAGTGTTAATGTGGGATGTGACGGGATTCTTAGGCTCTTTCAATGTTCTTGTCATAAAATACTTTGTTTAATGTTGGTGTTTGTAGATAAAATAAGACATTACAATGAAAGCTGCAGATATTACTAAACAAATTCAACCAACTTTTTAATTTACTTTCTGAGTAATGTTTTAGCAATGACTCACGGGGTGTGTTAATTCTTAGTTCAAAGTGTGCAATAAGGTAATTTTTTTTAACTAATTTTCTATTAAACAATGGACCAGCCTTGACTTGAAGTTTTTTTTAAAAATTCTGCCTCACTGTGTATTGAGTATTCTAGAAAGCTCTACTGAGCAAAAACACTGTGAAAGATACGACAGAGGCACCAGGGCACAATTAAACTAGTATGATGTGATTAAACAATCATGATTTAAAGAGTACAAAAAACAGCTTTAACATGTTTTACTACTTTTAATATTTAAATTGATATTTATTGATGTTATTTAAATACTGCTTTTGAAAAGCATCTGATTTGTTTTACAATTTATAATCAAAATATCAATAACTACTGTAATGTGAATTTTAAAGAAAATTGAATGTGCTAATTTTCAAGTCTTCTAGAACAGATTAATGCACTTTAATGGTTTAAAAATATAGATTTATATAAAAGGTGTCGGTCTGTGACTAAACCTCTGACCCAGAAAGAAAGGTCGTAATTTATATTGATTTTTAAAATGACTTTTTCAAGTTTAAAATCGTCTGATTGTCCCTCAGAATTTCATCTATTTGATAAAAGCTATTGGTGACATTAGCCATTAACGATTTGTCTGTGGATACGAGGCCAGTATCATCAAAAATCATTGATGGGTTCTCTGTACCTCAGATTGCTGAAGTACTTGTTCACTGTTGCCATTCTTATAAAATATTTAGACATTTTAGGATTAATAGAAATAGCTCCATCTATCTTTTTTGTCTGTTTCTTATTCGGGACAGAGATGTAGCGGAAATACTTGAGCCAAGATCCTTCCTCTTTTCAGCTGCCTACTCCATGTCTTCCAGGGGGACACAGTTGCATTCCCAGTCCAGCTGAGAAATATTATCTTTCCAGTGGCCCCTGGTCTGCATCAAAGCCTCTTCATAGTGGGATGTTAATGACACCTTCCTTGGAAAGCAACCAGCGGTGGCTCTACTATGAGCGCTAAATGACTCAAGTCCCTCAATCTATCGTTGAAGATGAGGCTTTATCCACCATGCTATGTGGGCAATATGACATGAAATAAAATACACAATGAAATGAAAACTACAAATTTTAATGCTTTTTCAAATCATTTTTTGGACAGTGTGTTTACATTATTTGAACCATGTCAATCTGACTAAAAAAATCAGACTATTAAAGTAAAAAATAAAAAAATAAAAAATTTATTGCACAAAATAAATCTACAGAACTTTAAAGCTGTCCACTGCTTGAAATTATTCCTTCTCTCGCCTCTCAGTACTTGTAAACTGTTTATATCTTTGCCCTTACTGGGATAACTGCCTTTTCATAAACGTTGACTTTTCAAAATGTGCAAAACATATATAAGCAAATATAAAAACAAAGAATAAATAAAAAGAAAGCACAATATATTGCAGACAGACCCAAAAAACATTGAGTAATTTTTAAGTTCTGATTATTTAGGCATCTCTAAACAGCCCTTGCAAAGCAATTTTTATCCAAACCTCACAGTTTTTAGCTGATCGGAAAAATACAGTTAATCTGCAGATTTAGAGAAACTATCACAACTTAATCAGTGTTGGGCAGCTGAAAACATAGTATTTGCATTGTTTAGTCTCCAGCTTCAGATTGATCGTGTAAGTGGAAATAATCCACAGAGAACTGAGAGTTAACAAGGCTTTTTGAAGTGCCAAAGATATACCAATAAAAAGACATTTACAACATAGCAGAGCATTTAATCAAACATTCAGGATCAGCAATGCTCCACAGATTCCACTCGTGTTTTAAAAGCCAGCAAAATGTGAATGTTTGTCTCTGTAGCTCTTAGAAATACGATATCCAACGCTACTAGTCCACATAAGCAGCTGATGTGGGATCACAAAATAACAGCACAGAAGAGCAACCATTTTATGAGTTTTAAAAGTAACTATCCTGTTTCTGCTGGCCACCAACCTTCACAAACCCATTGTGTCCAGTAGGTTCTACAACAGCGTAGTTGTACAGCCATTTTTAGTCTTCTCCCTCTTGTTTAAGCTCAGCTGGCTTTCTGCCAGGGTTGGATCAGTCCTCAAATACTGGGACCTGGGAGGTACAATAACGCCGAGCTCATGCTGTTCAGCAAATGCAAGCCTCTTATTTTCATATTGGGCTTTTATCCTTTTAACTATGCGTTTGCCGATGAGATAAGTCATCTCTAAGATGCACATGAAGATACAGATGCCGCTGGATACCACCATGAACAACATGAAGATCTTCTTTTCTGTTGGACGACTGATGAAGCAATCAACAGTGTTTGGGCATGGTTCCAGCGAACACTTGGATAACCTGATAGAAAAGAGCACAGGAGATTATTTCCACTACAAAGATGTTGTGTTTACATATAAGAGATAGTAATTTAAGAGCATTTACTTGGGCAAGTCATATCCGTGATAGATCCGATATAGAATGTAGAGAAACGATGTGTCAAATCCTGCTTTGAAGACCAAACTCAACAGATAAGTCCACCACAGGCCACCTCTCTTCTTGCCAGGGTTAGCATACAGATGAGAGCCGTTGTGCTGCTCCACATATTTCTTGTCCTTCCCCTCTCGGTATTTAACATGAGCCATGACCATTAAAGATGGGCAGGTGACAAAGATCAGCTGCAGTGCCCACAGGCGGATATGGGAGATGGGGAAGATGTGGTCATAGCAAACGTTGGTACAACCAGGCTGCAAACAAATTCAAAGTGGTTTTATAAGTTGCTGCTTTCTGAAATTGGTTTTACAGCAACAAAGGTAGTTAAAACACACAGTGAACAAAATTAAAATATTATTTTTTATTATTCTTGTTATTTAATTGCTATTAAGTGATGAATATAATAATGTACTAATGTACCATATGCTCTCAGAGACATGGGTAGAAGATGTTGACATGGCTTTAGCACCATGAGTAAGTAGTAAAAACTAATGATTTTCTGAATCTGAAGAAACTGTTAGAGAAATTAAATAAAATTAAATAAATCTCTCAAGAGTTCTTCATCTAGTTTGTTTATAGGCAAAAACGAACCAATTTGTTGTGAAGCTCATGTATTTTCAGCGGTCTCCTTTCTCATGTAAACTTGCATTCTTTCTAATGACCAGCAGGGGGCGACCGACTGTTAAAGAAAAAAAAAGGTCTGCTTGTATAGAAATCCATGGGAAACTGTGTTTACACAAATCCTACCTGTTTGGTATTACACACAAAGTCTTTGCTTTCATCTCCCCACACCCTCTGCGCTGCCACCACGAACACCAGAACACGAAACACAAACACCATGGAAAGCCAGATTCTCCCAAATGCAGTGGAGTATTTGTTGACTCCACTCAACAGACTCTCCAGTCCCGACCAGTTCATCCCTGCTTCTGTGATCTGGGAGACAGAAAAGTTCTTTTTTTTTTTTTTTTGTGGGAAAGAAAAAAATAGAGAATAAATAATGCTTAGAGATTATAATCAAAAACCTTTGCACTCTTTAAAGACTATGTCCACATTAAGACTTGCTAGGGGTCAGCCACACCTTGTCCAGTTTAGTCGGTGATGTGAATATCCCAGAAATAACTCACATTAAGAAACATGGTTAACTTAATGACTATTTTTTATGCTTTAAAATTATTATCCAAGTTTGTAAATATTATCAAGCCCCTCATTACTAAAACTGCTGTTATCATTATCTTTATCTGTGAGATAAGATTTTGTAAACTCATAAATAGGAGCTGGAGTCTTGTGATCCCCCTGCAAGGGAAAAACAAGTTTGATATTTTTATAACGATTAGAATTTAACTGAAATTTGATTTTATTGGCTGACTATAGTTTTAGCAGATACTATTTTGAGTAGGAATTTATGGTCTGTGCATACAAAAAAACAGCAAGTGTGAACATTATAGCATCTAAACAAACTGATGCATCACATCATCTTCACATTCTCTGTAGTCCAATGAGTCTGCCATTTTCCAGTGTTCAGATTAATTCAGTTCAGTTAGAATATTTTTTAAATTTCAAGGGCAACTTTCATCCATCATAACCAAAACAAACATAAATCAAGTAGACCAAAAGTCTGTCCAAAAACTGTACACTTTATTGCGTATAACCACCATCACGCACTGCAGCTGTGAGCTAACTGCTAATGTAAATGCTAACATGCTAATGCAAACACCACAGCCTGTTATTGGCATTCCTGCCTTTTAGGATTTAAGGAGTATGAATGGCGTACATAATCATGCTCCTCAGACAGACAATTAAGGTACTGATGTTTTGTTTCTGACATATTTAAGTTTTTTTTTTTTTTTTTTTTTTTTTTTGTGGATAATATGAAGTCATAATAAGCATATTGAGAATTGTGTAGGTGTAGGCTACAACCAAAAGAGTTATGAGTGTGTGCATATTTGTGTCAGATTATAAAACTGATGTTGTTGGAACAGATGCTAATTATTATGATTGCATGAACTCTACACTCAGATATGGTGTATACTGCATTTGTTTGCGTGACACCTATGAATATCTAGCCCATAACATAAAGCAACATCTACAACAAGTGTCCTCAGTTCATCAACATCTTACTACCCCATCACCTGGTAAGTCTTCTATATAGCAAACATTACATAGTGGGTAGTGACCAGTCTGAATACAGCTAATGTAAAATATGCTAGCTAAGCTAATCACCCCCACTTTTACACTGTATATGCTAAGTGAAGCTATCCAGCAGATTTGAAGTGACTAAATATTTATTATGGTGACAGGAAAAGTTCTCTCTTACTATATATACTCAGCATTTTTCACTTCTTAAAATAATTGGTTTTATGATGAACAATGACCACAGTGTTGTCTGTCTCAAAAGAACAATTCCACTTTCTGTAGAATATTTTCTTTATTGCTAAACAGATACAGACTCATTAAAGGGGAAATATGCACTCACTAATAATAAATTTGTGTAAGCTTGGAAAAAGCTAGAATAATGAAACTTTTATTACCTCTTTGCAGAAAATGTAAAATGGTTTTAATGAAACTTGTCAAAGTGGAAAAAGAAAATTGGTACACTTCAGCTAACTCCTGTGCATTTCCTACCATAGTGTCTACAATGAAGGGACTTTTTGTGTTTAGAAGAACCAAATATTGATATCCTAATAAATTAGCAGGCTAATCTATTGTGAAATTGGCTTTATTGTAATACTGTGCTAATGCAGTCTTTATTACAGCTAATGGGCTTGCCCTGTGTATGACGTGCTATACAAACAAAGTAGCCTTGTGTTTATTAAAGCTAGCTGTCATGCATGCACATAATATGCTGTAATAATCACCACAAGCAGAACTTCTTGCCTCAAATGTTGGCGCCTTTAAACAACCACACCAGACAATATTCGAAGAAAACAGGGAGCTTTATTAATTATTCAAAAGTCCACTATAACTACAGGAGGCAGCTGACCTCCCCTCCTGACACAGAAACAGCTAACCACGTGTGTTGCTCTTTTCATAGCCAGCTGCCTTAAAACAACTACAAAAGAAACCCTCCCTCCCAAGAGCTGCCACACAGTTTTAACAGGAAGCTGCTCACACACTGTGCCTTCTTCTTCTTCTTCTCTCAGCTTTATCACCTGATGATTTCGTCCTCTGTTAACTGCACACACATGTGCACAGACTCTCTCTCTCTCTCTCTCTCTCTCTCTCTCTCTCTCTCTCTCTCTCTCTCTCTCTTTCTCTGCCACAGCTAAGTTCCACCCAGTCACATTACAATACTGTACTTAATAATATGAATGCATTATATAACTCCTGTATACTGCACGCTTGCATGCAGTCTTTTTGAGACTGTGCTCCATCATGGAAGCTACGAAGCAC
Source organism: Melanotaenia boesemani (assembly GCF_017639745.1). Classification (NCBI taxonomy): domain Eukaryota; kingdom Metazoa; phylum Chordata; class Actinopteri; order Atheriniformes; family Melanotaeniidae; genus Melanotaenia; species Melanotaenia boesemani. The sequence goes on from NC_055701.1 coordinate 8,395,608, forward strand.
ACTGCTGCTGTGGGCCTCTCTGCTAAGTGAGTACAGTGGAAAGTGAGGTTCATGAATGAACCTCCATGTAGTCCAGAGTAAACTTCAGTCATAAACCTCCTGCCACATGCATGATTGCTGAGGTTTTGTTACCAAGACACGGCTTTGTGTATGGAGTGCTGCAGAGCAGTTTATGGCTTTCTGTGCATAGTTTCCATTGGTATGTAGAGAAACGTTTTAATCTTCTTTTTCCTCTTGCGTTGTGCTTTGATTTTCTCTTCAGTTAGCATAAAACCCAAGAACATACGAGTGGATTTTCTACTTTCTCCTGCAGTCTAATAGAAAACTTAAAACTTTTAGCTAGTTAGATTTCTTAGTAGATTTCTTAGCTGACATGTATCTTCATGGGCTCCATAAACTGATGGAATGTATGTTGTATTGGGGTGTCAGAGCAAAAAGGAGGAACTCTATATGTACAATAACAGAAGTCAAAGTTTTGATGGTTTGTTTATCGCCTCATAATCTTAAAAAGTGAGATCCGTGTGGGTTCTGGAATTTCTCCTCAGGCCTGTAATGTTTCTGGCACAGGTTAAATTATCTGTGTTTAGAAAAGAGTAAAATATTTGGATTTCTGAAAACAACAGCAGCTCAGCACAGAGTATCTTTCTGTGTTAACACTTTAAATTCTGGATGAACTCTCACCACTCAGTTGTTCACTTTCAATATAACTTTGCTTATCGCTCATTACACTTCTGACCTGGATGATGGTGTCTGACCCACATCCTAGGTCAAATATTGTAAGGCATCGCTAAATTTTATCATTAAAAGTCTTAACTTCTCAGAATAAGCCTTTTAAGAGTATAAAAATGACTGCAGAATACCCCAATCTGGCATATTAAAACAACTAACAGGTCAAATAAACAATCTTTATTATCTCATCAAACATTGATCCTGTTAAAGGGGTAGCTGTATCTGAAAGCAAGTAAAAAGTAACTTGTGTAGTTTGTAAAAAAAATAGATGCAGATGATGTAAATTACTTTGGTTTTGTTTAGACTGACATATATCAGGCTGCAAGCAAATCAGATTCACCCCTTCCGTCAGATCTGTTTGACTGTTTGCATCTACATTTGCAAACGAGAGGACACATTTGTATGAAGACATTAACTAGTCAGGGCTTGTTGTGGTGGACGCTGAATGGGATGATGCTACGAAACGATGAGAGAAGAATACATTTTTAAACAGAAACCAGGCGCTGGGCAGTCAAATCATGTCCAAAACATCAGGTAAACCTGATGCAATGCACTCTGACCAAAAATGGTTGCAAATATTGTGCGTCCATTGTTCTTCAAAGTGTTCTACTAATGTCAGCATGATTTCTGCAGAGCCCTTGAGCCTCTGGGTTTAAATTGCGTAGTAGACTAATTGGATTGAAAAAGCGACCAGGACGGTATTTAAAACTAGTTTTTTTTAAACCCAGATTATGACACAGGTTAAGTCATCTGCAAAATGTTAGGTCTTCAGAGATATTTCTTGATGGTTAGCACCAATGAGGGCCATTTACCCAGGGCAGAGATTGCAGCAGGAGGCAATATATGAAGATGATAATTCAGTGGAGACATTGATATTTGGTCCTAACATTCAGGATGCTGCTATAACACATATCAGCTACAGAATCACTGCTACAGGTCATGTACACACCTTGTTCAGAAATGGTTTGAAGATAAAGAGTTGAAAAATCTGGCTTGGCCACTAGTCTGTATCCAGTCACAGATAGGTGGGATTTACTGTACAATCAAGCAACAATTCAAATGACTTAAAGGATCTGCTGCTGTTGTCTTGGTGCTCTATAGTATAGGACATCTTCAGGATGTCTTGTTAAGTGTAAGAGAGAGCTACATATTGTTAGGTGACTGGCAAATATTTGAGGAAAGTATGATTTGATGCTTGAAAAGTAGCGATGTAGAAAGTGTTCGTTTTGAAAGTATGCTGCATTTCACCCGCACCCCTTTCTTTGTGATGAATCTCTAGCTAAAAATTCTTCTTCACTAGATGATTGCTAAGTGTCTTTTTTTTACTTGATATATTTGTGCCTTACTCATAGCAAAAGGAAATGTCTCTTCTGTTTAATTTTCTTATGGGATCTGTGTCGTTTCCTCATCTATTTCCCTTTCTTGTGTTACTGTCTTTACTGGTATGAAATAAAAAGGTTCTGTAGCTCAGCCTAAGGAAAAAATGTAACAGTTCTGGCCACAGGATCTTTGTTTACCGTTCAAGCTTAACTTTGAGAAACAGCTAAATTCATGAAAGCTAAACAAAAAAGAATCTTACCTGGTGCTGAAAAGCCACTCAAATACCCAGTATGTCGACACCAGCAAGAGAAGATTAATAAGAGAGCAGTGAAGTAAGATGAAGTCAAGAGAAAAACTCTCTTGCTCCTTTTTCTTCTCAGTTGTTATTTGTCATCCTTTCCTCAGAAATTCTGCCAAACCAGTTTCAGCAGCTGCTGTATCATTGGACAAACATACATGGACACAAAGACGTTGCATGTCCTGTCTTATTAGTTTGTGGGAAGCATGAAGAGTAACATGTAACCTGACACCTCATGAATATGTTAAAAAAAAAAAAAAAAAAAGGAAGAGATCCATCCCTGTTAAATGAATTCCTCTGTGTGTATTTCTGTTTGTGTGTGTGTGTGTAGAGGAGAAAGAATTATAGACAAGGGAAAAAATGCCACACCCTTTATGTGTGGCTACAGTGAGTCATGGAGATCTGTTCACTTGAAAGTCACAACAAATTACAGCAAAAGTATTGCAAAGGTTTACTAGAAACTAGCTTTAGAAAAACTAAAACAGAGTTAGAAATTGGTGGTAAATCACTTTATGTACAAAATTATGAATGTGGAACTTGAAAAAATGAACAAAAACTGTCAAAAACTGTAAAAAAAAGTTGATGGGAAAGGGACAAATTAAAGACTAAGTATAGCTATACCAGACTGATTGCAGTTCCACAGTTTGGTTTTACGATTTCAGATGTTTGAGATGCATTTAAACATTTTAATATGTTGTACTTTTTTGTTTCTTTTTTTTTTTTTAGATTGCTGGTGGAAAAAATGTAAAAGTTCTTGTTAAATTAAATTAAAACAGCAGATGGCAGCACTGAACATCACACATGGACAGAGTTGGGTCCTTTTGAAATTTTTGTCAGTCATAATGCCACCCAATGTGAAAACTTGTGCTTTTATTTGAAAATCAAACATACAGAAAATAAAATAAATAAAATACCTAAAATTCATTTTATGTCCTCAGCATTTACAGTTAGTCGGGTTAAATTATTTTTCATCTAAAAGATATAAAGAACATGCTGCCATAAAAATCTAGAGGTCAAGGGAATTGTTTCTTTTAAGTATTTACAGTTTTTAAAAAAATTATTTAAAATTTTTGATGTGACAAATTTAAAATTTAACCTGGGATTTTTAAAGTAAGTTTATGTTTGCAATCTTATTATACATTAAAAATTACAATTACTGGAAGTAATCAGTTACTACTTACAATGCATAAACTGCACAATAATTGATTGTGTGCAAAACAGTAGATGTCAGCAATAACTGTTATTACAGCATTATAATTTATATAATCCATTAAATCAAATTACTATTAAAATAAAAGTTAAAATTTGAGTTTGGGGCGAAAATGTCAGACTGAATAATTATGTTTCATGTGTTGTAAGTAAAGTGTAACTACAACAAATACTACTTTTATTTAAAAATGTGTAGTGAGGTTAAACCGCATGAGTATTTTAGACATCAGTCCACCTCTAATTGCTGTATATGTTGCCAAGGAGATGGGAAATAAGTGTAATGACAAGTGCACACACAAATGAAAGTGCTGTATTTAAAGGCAAGAACTGTGCAATTTTCATGAGCTTGAAGGTCAATAAATGTTGTGGACACCTTTATTCTTCAATACAACCTTTTGGTAATTTCTTAAAACTGTTATCAGAAATAACCTTACCTCAAAAAGTAAGAAATTATGTGTTTTGGTGTATTATTTCTTTGTTGTAACAATACATCTTGGGAATAAATCCTATAGCAGTGAAATGTCTCTTTATTTCACAGATGAGGCTAACTGGGAACCAATCAGGTTCCCAATTAACTGCACATGTGAGCATGGTTTGGTTTTCTTGTGCACAGCCCACATACTCAACTCTGTTGCTCACCCTACAAATGCATTTTCCTTACAAATGTGGAACCATTTAAAAGAGAAATAAACAGGCTTTTCAGCAGCATAATATTTATTGCCAAACATTGTTACAACAAAAATAGAACAAAATAGAACAAAATAGAATAGAATAGAATAGAATATCTTTATTGTCACTGTAACAAGTGAGAAATTTACGAGATACTTCATATTTAAAATTAGCATAAAATATAAAATGTACAAATAAAAGCAATAAAAGCAACATAAAAATATAATCAACCAAAACCCCAATTTCATGACTTTTTGTGATAATTTTAGTTATCTAGCCTTAGTTATCCAGGACACTCAAGGCTCTCTGGGGGTGTTGGATGCCTTTATTTACATACTCTTTAAAATGCCCCAATTCTTCAATAATGCTGAGGTCCAGACTCTGGAAAGGATTCCCTTGACTATATGAGGTGACTATATAAATTTGCAAAATAATCGAGGGTAAGTGATAAGGGCGAATAAAACCGGAAGTTTGTAACTCGGTTTTATTTTTGTAAAGTGTCTAACCGGAAGTCATCATGCGTATTTTGGCCAACTCGACATTTGTGTTCAACATGTCTCTCTCACAGACTCGCCTCTGTCACTAGAAGCGTCTGGATTTTTCGTGAAACTACTGCATTTGTGAGTATTTACATTGAGCTAATGTCTGTACATCGATCCCTTCACTAATGCAGTTGAGTAGCTGGTACTGTCTACGCTAACAAGGTCACTGTACCCTCTGTCAACCGGTGGATGCTGTAGCCTGGAAGTGTTAGCTTGCTCTGGGAATGGGAACATGGTTGTTGACCTGGATTAACGGGACCTGGCTGGCGCAGCTTCAGTTGACAGAAGGCACTGCTGACTAATTTTATGAGACAATTTCTAAATTATGTGCCGATAAGTCTGAAGGTTCGTGTTTTTATTTTAGTGTGTATGGAGTACGTACATTTTAAAATATCACTCGCTGGTTGCTAGGTAATTTAGCACTAGCTAACGTGAACAGTCAAGCAGGTTGTTTCAGAACGTGACTAGCCGAAAAGTAGGTCTCTATAGCTGACAGGTTTCTTACTTTAGCTAAATATTTAAGCGTTGAAATGTGCCATTATCTTTTTGTGTATAAACACAGGTGGAATAATAGACGTTGTCCCGTGAAGCGATTATTTATTAAATTTGTCAGGTTAAATAAGCATGTGTTGATGATTGTACCATACGAGCTAATTGTTAAATTAAGACACTCTCAGGGCTATTATTTAATAAGTCGAGTTGTTCTCTTCTGTGATTAGTTGTTGGGCTGCCTGCCTGGGAAACGATGACGCCCTGGGCATTTATAAATGTCGCATGGCAGAAAATTGGGTCAGTTGAAATGGCTAAGTTGCTGTATGCAGGTTTAAGGGTAGTGTGCAGTCTTATTTAACAGTAGGAACTTAGTCCACAACATACACAGCAAAAGAGAGGCCTGAAGTTCAGCGTTTTTTACTGCTCATAAATGTCTCTGATATAAACTAGATCAATTTGGAGTCAGAGCTTGCTCCCCCTTTTTAAAATGAATTAATATTTCCATTTATGTTTTTCTGGGGATCTTTCACCCAAACAATGTGTTTTAGTCAGTGGCTTGACTATAACAGTCTGCTGGCTTGATGTGACCAGTAAGTTTAACTATAACACAAAGCAGGGCATGCATAATGTAGTAACTGCTATTGAAGTATTGATCTTTTTAATCTTTGCTTTTGTTACATAGTGTGGTTACTTGATACCAGACAGAATTGTGACACTCCTCTTCAGTTTCAGTCTGACAAAGCATCCCCTCTAATTACTTGTTGAAGATGAGGTTATGTTTTCCCTTAACCAATCAGTAGATAATTTAACATTTGAAGGTTGAAAATATACTTGTTTTTTTTAATCTTGCACTCTTGTAGGCAACCTGCTGCTATTTGGAGTGACTGTTCACATGCTTGCCTATTTACTTGGGGACACACTAGCAAATTTGGTGTGTTTTTTTGTGGAACATAAACAATAAATATGACAACAATATCCAACAAAACAGAGAAAATCTGAAGCTATCTTTTGAAAATCCATAATAAATAATGCAATATACGAAGCATATAGAAAACCTACCAGAATTGTGATTCATATAAATAATTGAGTGAAGCTGTAATAAATAATCAAACTGAATTAGTAGGAAAGCATAGTAATATTTATTTAGGACTAGGGATGCACCGATATGAAAATTTTGGCCAATACCGATATCCGATATTAATATTGTTGTTATGGCCGATAACCGATATTTACCAATGTTTCAAAAGGTTTAAGGTTATCAAATTCTGTTGAAAGTGAAAATAAGGCAAACATTAGGGGTGTTAGTTTCCCACCATTGTTTAGGAAGTTCTGGGTGGCAGTTTTTCGGATGACATATCAAATTTGTGGTGCTGAACGAGTTGACACGGCATCCTCCTCGCATTACTTCGACTTTGCAGATATTGCATACTGCTTTTCGGGTACAATCTTTTTACAACGTGAAAAATTACCACACTGAAATTGCTTCTTGTTTCAGTTACATCCCACAATGCATGTCCAAACATGGCTGCATGGGCAAACCTTCCGACACACGTACACAATCAGCAATTATACGAAAATAAATATCGGCTGTTAATATCGGCCCAGTTTTGCTTATCGGACCGATACAGATATGTTAAAAAATGACTAACATCGGCCGATACCGATATTAATGCCGATATATCGTGCATCCCTAATTAGGACTATATTGTCTAGGTCATAAGAGGTTATAGCTAGTAAATCTCATGAATTTAACCTTTGCCAGGACAATTGTGAGTTGCAAAGCTGTATCCATCCACCCCAAAATTCCTTCTCTTCTTTGAAACATGCAAGAAATGCAAATGACAAATACATTTTTATGGTTTCCATTATTTTCTTTTCTCATTAATATCTTCTAAGTGTGAATAAAAAAACAGTCATGGAATCATGCCAGTACAGGAAGATAGTGTTTGGCTGATTGATTTAGAGATCATGGACTATGTTCAGCATAAATGTATACTTAAAAGTAAGTTAATTCCTGGCCTAATCTTTGTAATCAATCAAACAACTCTGTAGGGGTGACAACTTTAATCTACAATCAATTGTGTGCTGCTGTGGTCAACTTGAACTTGTTTTCTTCTGTTCTGCAGGTTAGCATTAAGCTAGCGGGTTGTGTCAGCCAGGACCCAGACAAGCAGCAGCATCCTCAATGGTGTGTCTACATCCAAGAGCCGTCACATTTTCCTGTGTCCGCTCAATGAACAATCTCATCAGCTCTCATCACGGTGAGTATTTAACCACGTGTCTCTTGCCACACAGTCCGGTCGGTTGATGCAGCTACACTACACTCACACTTGCAACTCATGATTTTATCTCATACAGGCTGCACATGTATGGCGTTTGCGAGGCTTGGAGGGGAGTTTTGCCAAGCTCAGCACCTGCTGCTTATTGTGGACAAGTGAACAGGAGGACACCAGCTAGGCACAATCACTGCCATTCACACACACAGGTCAGTAACACAAAGACTTGTGGTGTCTTAATGGGGAATATATTTGTAAAAATAAAAACATTAAGATAAACTTAATGTATTTGCTGAGTCAATTGTTTATCAGGTAAAACATGTTCACATCAGAAATGCAGGCGCAATCAGCCAATAGATATGGCGATCATATTCGCAGTAAAAGGAATACCCTCACGGGTATACTTGCTTAATGGGGTGTATAAAATGAATGACCATCTCCTTACAGGTCCTTACCGCCATTTTTGCTCAACCCATATGAGGACAAGCCAACCTTCAGTCTGTGACCTGTCCTGGGGAGAAGGAGAGGAATTGGTTGCAGTCTGGAAGTTTCCTCTCTGCTTTTCTACTTTCCTTCTATTCCTTTATTATTCTGTTCTGATTTGTACAAGTCTTCTACGGGCTAACAGATTTGAGATAGAGGAAGCACAGATTTCTTTCTGCTCTGTTTTCTTTCTCTAGTGACTCAAATCTTTAAGCAAGCCAATTTCCATTTTATTGCCAAGAACATTTTTCCATACTTCGTCACCAAAAAGTGATCCTTTGTTTGTTGTTTAAATATTTTTTTTATGATTTTAGTAGTTTACCCTTTGCTCATAAACCAAACTGATATTTAGTAAAATTGATCGCTTCTTTTTAAGTGAAAGCATTTTTTTGTTTTGAAAAGTGTTACTCCATTCCCTTAAGCACAGTACTTTTTTAGACTTTCAGTCTTTATTTACAAACATTTGTGGGTCTAAAAAATGAATCGGCCGGCTCCAGTCGAGATCTCCTTTGACTGTCTGAGATTCCTCATCACGCACAATCCCACTAATGCACAACTGGGAAAGTTTATTGAGGTACCACAGCTTATATTTTTCTCAGTTTATTTTCTTGAAAGAACAAAGGCAACATTTTGTGTTTGTTTTAATGTTCAGGATTTAAAGGCATTTGGAGTAAACACCCTGGTGAGAGTGTGTGCTGCTACTTATGACAAGACACCGGTGGAACAAGAAGGCATACAAGTCCTGGTAAGGGTTGCTTATTCAGTACCTTTACTTTTAGTGGAAGCAGTATCAGGAAAAACTACAGTCTGTAAAGCATTGCTAACAGTTAAAGCATTTAATGGCACTCCACTTATGAAAGGATTAAGCCTTCTTACGTACAAAAGTGTTAATGCAGAACCCAAATCTGGCAGTTGTGTGACATGATAAAATGAATCCTGCCAGCAAACTAAGGAACATAAACTTGATCCTAATGGCAGTTATATGCGAACGATCCAGAAAAGAGTTTTAAGTACAGCAAACATTCAAGTCCTTGGTCCAGTGTGCTATTATTCATGGTTATTTCAGTGGTTCTGGTATAGCAGTTTATCATTGTCTTTTGGGACACGTTGAAACCAGGAAGTGTTTCATCCTTCTCCATCTCCCACAGAATTGTGAAGTTTAGCTTATTTACAACAAAAAGATGAAGTGAATAATGACTGTCTCATCTGCAGGATTGGCCATTTGATGATGGTTCTGCTCCACCAGACCAGATCGTTGATGATTGGCTAAATCTGCTGCAAACCAAGTTTAGAGATGAGCCTGGATCCTGTGTGGCTGTGCACTGTGTTGCTGGACTGGGACGGTCAGTATGGAACAGTCTGGATTAGGGCTGGGCGATATGAACCAAATCTTATATCTCGATATTTTTTACCTGAATCACGATATATGATATATATCACGATATGTGTTTTTTTTGTCAAGTAACCAAAAAAATGACAGTTTTAATTTACAGCCTTTAGTGCCAAATATACTTTTATTAAGGATCAGCAGCACATGTGCATTAAAACAGCTGACTGAAATTACAGTACCTTTATATTAAATTAAATGCTCCTAAACAAAATAAATTAAAAATACTTTTCAATTACCATAACAAAAATACAGCTGTGCAAAATGCAAAAGAAAAGATGCTTTTAACTCAGAACTAGATATCTCGATATAAACGATATTGCTTCCTTCTATATTGCGTCTGATAAAGTCTCGATATATTTGAAAATCTCGATATATTGCCCAGCCCTAGTCTGGATTTACTATATTGCATTTATATGCACACAAGAATTAGAGATGGGTAAACATGGATGATCTCAGCCGTCCTTTCTTTCACTTTTTGTGTTTTGGTCATAACAAAACCACTGTCCTTATTCAGAATTTACTTGTTTATAGATGTAAGTCAGGAACACACACTGGCAGAACCTGACCCATAATTAAAATGATTTTTTCTGGCATCAATCAAGACCCTAAACTTCCTTTTTGTTTACATGATGTGTGCATGTTTTAATGCTTTATTTTTTCCATAAACATAACTGCTTTGTTTTAAAATGGGTAAGATTTAAGTATAGACTTTTGTTGCAGCCATAGTGTTGACTGGTTGTAGTATTTAATTTGTATTTCTGCTTATCTATAAAGAAGAAAAAAACATACACTTTTAACTTTATTTGTACTTAAACACTTGGTCTTAAATAAGACATTTTTTCTATGTAGGACCACTGAAAAGTTATATTTTTGCTGCAATGGCCTCTTTTCTTAATATATATTTTAATCTGCTTGGTATCCGTCTTCAGAGCCCCTGTGTTGGTGGCCCTGGCTCTAATTGAGTGTGGGATGGAATATGAAGATGCAGTGCACTTAATACGACAGTGAGTCCAAAGCTGTAATTCTGCTGTTCCATTGTTTTATTTGTGTATTTTTATTTATTGTATTTGCTTGCTTACTTACCTCATCACATATCCATGAAATTGTTGACACACTAAGCCTTCTTGTTTTGGTTTTCATGTCTTTTATTTCTGTTTTGTCAGAAAACGTCGAGGTGCATTGAATGCCAAGCAGCTGCATTACCTGGAGAGCTACAAGCCTAAACTGTGTCTGCGGTCCAAAGATGCTAACGGACAAAGCTGCTGTGTACAGTAGGAATATTTAAAAAAAAAAAACAAAAAAGAAAATCTACTTAAGTTGTTTTCTTCTCCTTGGTTTGTAATCTCATCTGAACTTGTTGAAAAATCCCACAAATATTAAAGTAAATGGTCTATAAAAATAAAAACATTTATTCCAGAGCATCTTCTGTCAGTTTACAATTGCAGGTTCAGATTCATGTTGTTCTTGTTTAACTTTGGAATCAGACATTAAAATCGTATGGCGTCCGTATACCTAAGTACATTTGACAGTTGAATCATTTTTCTTCTGTGATCTGCAAGCTTCATAGTCGTTCCAAGCTGTATACACTAAAAATCAACAGTATGTGCATTCAGAAGCATATTTTAGCTATGCATATTGGTTTATTGCATCAGTTCTTACAGTGGATGAGACTGATCTCTCCTCATTGGCTAAATAAGAATACTGCAGCCAAAATTAGCTGAATGTGACAGACTTTGAAAAATTAGAAAATATGCAATATTTATATTTAGGAAATGTACTAAATTTAACTAAGTCTCTGCAGTTTGACACACTTTAAGAAATGCTGTATTAAAATTAGGGATGCACCGATTCACTTTTTATCTTCTGATACCGATATCTAAGATTTAGTATCAGCCGATTCCGATCCAATACCGATACAAAAGAACAGCGCTGAACTACCTAACAAATTATGTCTCATTGTTTGGAAAAGACTGAGATTTTTTGTGCAACGCAACATCAGACTTGACTTAAACATTTCTTTCCTGATATTTAAAAACAGATCCAAATGTACTTAACTAGGTGAGGGTAAAAAAACAATAATTTCTCCACTAGCTTGGTTGGTAGATATTTACAATAAACAAAAAATGAGCTCCAAACATTGGTTAAGTGCAATTATTTAAGTATTAATTATTGTATTTGCATTTATTTTGATCCCCATTAGCTGTTAGAGTACAGCTATTCTTTTATTTCTTCATCCACGCTTGACACCGGTGTTTAAAAACTTATAAGCCTGATGTTATTTACCTTATTTAAATGATGGCATGTCCTTTCTGACTCTACAAGGTAGCACTTTCACAATTCTCCTCCACCCTGATGTACAAAGACCCACCCGTGTGAGCACGCAGGTGAGCACACTCCCGCCAGCCGACGGAGAGCATGTGTGGGGAAAATATGTGGTGTAAATAACCGAATAACCAGGCTTCACAAATTTACCCTCCATCCCACAGATAAAACTGACGTAGCGTAGTTTGATCATAGCTTTATTTAACATTTACAGCTGTTCATCAGCGTCTCTGCTGACATATCAGTCTGTGGTCTAGTGTAGATTTAACCACAGCTGGGTCTCGCAACCACACGTTTCCAAGGACCAGCTCAGCTTCTGATTGGTTATTAATGTGTTTAATTGAGAGCAAAGCTGCGTTCATCTCACACCATTGGTAGATATACTCAACATGACAATCAACATTAGTACACATTAATTTATTAAATAGTCTTTTTTTTCCCCCCTTTTTTGTGCAAAAACTCTGTAAGCCAGAGGTAAGGCATGGTGCCGGAATACTTTAAGCCCTGAAATTAAACATTCATTTAAAAAGCTTCTAAATAAAACAATAGCTTCACTAACTTGGTAAAATAAATAAAAATTCAGATAGTCCCAACTTGTCAGCTTTTTCTCACACACACACACACACACAACTCAGTGTCAGCCGTTGAATGTGTTGGCTGGGGCAGGGTGAAAAAGTCCAGATGGCTGATCCTTTCACTCACTCCACCTTAAAAACAAATGTGAGCCTCTGCGTGGCGCGTCTTTCCGCGTGACGTCACTCAAAGCGTACAGCATAGATTCACACTTAATAGATCTGCGCTTATGGATCAGGCCCATTGTTATGATAATCGATATAGAAATTTCTCCAATATCGGATCGGTGCATCCCTAATTAAAATTAGAGTTTACCTACTTGTCATATGTCCCAGATCGGACTCAGTCTGCTTTACTAGAACAAACTTGTGCTCTCCCGAAGTTAAGCAATGCAAGTGTTCCAGTGTGTTAAAGATAAGTTAGTGAATGTATTTATTATCACATCCTCCATATTTCTATGCCGTCACTTCATACATAGTAATGTCTGGGAGTGGATGATTTGAGTGGCAGTAAACCGAGTTTGATATTAATCCCACAGACTCTTAAGCATAGATAATGTTGGGTTATAATCTGCATGATAACAGTCCAGGATGTACTGTGGCAGTAACTCCACACAGACACATTAGTATTAGAAAATAAGCTGGCATTTAACAAAATGTTGCTGCTTTTGTCATCACTAATTAATTGGACAATCCTCCAAAAACTTTCTTTGTTCCTTTCACAACAAATATGTAGCCAACACGGCTGCAACTGAAACCTCTAGTGGCCAAAGTTTCCAGCTCTATGTCTTCAGCCAGCTGCTGTGTTCATAACACGCTCTTGGTCTTTGTGCTGTTTTGATTTTTCTGTTGGTCTTATTTCCTTTCTCTTGTACCTTGTATTTTATTGATCTTGTAATTTATTGATCTTGCTGTGTTTCTTTGTAAAATGTCCATCAGATTGAGAAGCTCGTCTGTCTTGAATAATTAAAGTGCTTAGTGCTGTCATAAAAACAAAACTTTTTTGTTTCTTTTACTTCAATGCTAATCATTCATTTACATCTGTGTCTATATCATAAGTCAAGAAGAACTTCACAGCATTATTATTTTAAAGTATTAAAACCTAGAGGGCCCAAAATTTCCTTTTATTTATAAGTTGGGTGTTGTTCTGTTGAGTCCTCAAATTTGTTCATGCCATGCTGTTTCAGATATCACCCAAGCTGCTGGGAATCTAAGTAATATTTGGTTAGTTTTTATGTTCAGGCCAAACGTGTTAAGTCCTGTTTTTTTCCCCATTTAAGACCATCTTTAAAAAAAATCTGGTAAGTTCTTTTAACTGGCTTACAAATAGTTACACATTATTTTGTCCTGGTGTTAACCACTGTACCTTGGTTAAATGCAGCAGCTGGGCTTATTATCTGGACAGAAAGGTTGCTTCTCTTCACATGCTTCCTGTCAGATTTCCTATTTACTATTTACCTGTTAAAGCATTAAATTAACTTTCATCTTGATTATATCTCAGACAGATTAACCTGGTATGCATCTTCCTGACTGTAAAGATGCACAGGTCAGGCTTTTTCTTTCAGGGCCCATGTCTCAAGCACACTCTCTACTTGCCTTTACATTCTCTTTTTAACCTTCCCTTTTTAAAAGTCCAAGTAAACCACATTCAGAAATTTGCATGGAGACAATATTAGACCATACATCTGGAGTTTGACTATAAAACTGTTTTTCTGCAGCGTTATATGCAGGATTTTTTTGGCAGGTGAGCAAAAGATGAGCAAAAGTTACTGCATCCTTAACCTTGCATTGTAATAAACAGGCCTACTATGATGTGTTAGCCTCAGATTAGCAGCTAGATGGGTAATTGTTCTGAGAATTAAATTTTCATGTTAGTGGCTTTACAACACCTTTAAAGGTGACTAAAATATTTAATAGCTGCAGCATGGCTATGCATTTTACTTTGATTTACATTGAACTCTGCAATCTGTTTCACCCTGACATCCCCAGCTTCTCTGTGCATACTATTGCTATGCTACTTGTAATCTTGAGAGCTAATCTAATTTACCTGGATTTATTTCTGATTTTCACAGAAATAAAACCAATCTAAGGACTAAGGACGACTTTTAAGAAAGACTTTGGCAATGCCTGATAGATGTATATTACATTTTATTGCCGTGTTCTTTCAAACATCCACCTTATCCCTCCTTTAAAGCCTTTTAACATTAAGAAAAGTGCTTTCTAATAATACATGTTTTTTGTCTAATTTTCATAATCACCGAAACCCAGTTGTGACCAATGATGTCTGAATATAAAGGGTCAGAGCTAATAATTTTGTAGGTATTTGTAATTTTGCTTTTCTGTGCTGGTCTGCTTATACAAGCAGTTCCAGGTTGTGGGGACTGGTTGTGTGTTCGTTGAAGCCTTATGGAAACTCTGTGACCTCAGTGTTAGCATGCCTCTGTCTGAGGTGATGCTGTGTGAATGAGCATCACGTGGGGGTGGGGGGCAGTGGATGGTTGAAGGCTGATTGGTTTTATTGACTGCCCTGTCAACACGTGCACAGGAACTAACCTTGAACAAAAGAGTCACAGTGGATGAAACAAAAACTATGACTATCCACGACCTCATTTTGAGACATTTATACGTAATGTGAAAAAAGCCTCCTTTTTCAATTCTAAGATTTTAAACACCAGAACATTAAATAAACAAAAAAAATTTATATTTATTACCACGTTTTAAAAATGGGTAAAACAGCTTCAGTTCAAAAACAAAAAAACGGGTCCATCCTCACTCTATCCAGAGAAATTCATACAGTAAGTATCAGCAAGGGCAGCAAATCAAATGAACCTGATTATATGATCATCAGCAGGTGTGAACACCTTTATAAAAGATGATCTTATTGACGCAATTGTTGATGCCCATCAACAACAATAGTTTCCTCACAGGCAGGCTGCCCTTCCCTAACCCGGTAATAGTTATAATACCATTTCCAAATATCTGGAGTCCATCATTCCACTGTAAGAAAGATGTAAATGGAGAATGCACAGAGAAACTAATAATAAATAACAGGAGAAATTCTACCTAGAAAAACAAATAAACCCGATGTCACAGCTTAGGTTGCACCTGAAAAAAATCACAACACTTCCAAAACAATGTCCTTCGAAGAGAAGAGAACAAACTTTTTGGATTCAGATAGATCAGCTGAGACACCTCTTACCAACTGTCAAGCATGGTGGTGGAGGGTTGATGGTTTTGGTATTTTTGCAGCCACAGGACCTGGACAGTTTACAATCACTGAGTCAAGCATAAATTCTGTATAACAAAGTATTCTGGAGTCAAATGTAGGACAGAGACACTAGAGGGCGGTAATCTCACACAATGGTTTACAAACAAGATTTTTGCGCTTGGACATTTTAAGTCAGTGTGTTTAATGTTAAAGATAAGTCCATATCTAATCACATCTTAACAACAATCATGTTACATACGACAGAACATACAGCACATCAAAAATACAAAAAGTTTAGTGATGTTGCTGCTGTATATTAAAGGATCATGTTTTTCTGGCTTGTAAAATATGTCTTTTAAATGAAAACATTAAGGACAAACATGTCCTTGGCAGCACAGGACAGCTCTGATAATCTGCTGAATTTATGGCAGCTGAACATCTCTAAGCTTAGTGTAAGCTATACAACTGTGTGTATATGTGTGTTTTCAGTCCTCTAGGTCATTCGTCTTCCCTCCACTCTATTTGCATCTGTAAGGAAAGAAAACTGTCTTAGTAAGAACTGCATGACTGCTGTAGCACCTGAACATTTAAACAACAGATAAAATCCAAATAGTTTTCATTCTTCAAGTTATTGTATATAAAGATTTGGAGGCAAGTTTGAATAGGTGAGTTTTGAGATTAGATTTAAATAGAGTTCAAAATTAGTTGAAGAAGGGAGTTCCAGAGTTTGTGAGCAGAGCAGCTAAAAGCCCTGCTCCCCATGGTAACAAGGCAAGGGAGGAGACTGCGAGATGGAGAGAGGTTTGAGGGTATGGTGAGTAACTCCCTGTTAGCCTTAAACAGAGCCACACTTCAGTAGTGGATTCCAGCAGCTACTAGAACAGCTGTACTTGTAACAGCTAAATATGAGTAATGTTTAAATCCTTTCTTTCATCTGTGAGATAAAGGACTTTCTGTGCTTGCAGTACCAGTTAGCAATTTTTTCAAGTTCTTCTATAATATTCTTTAAACAAAGTTTTGTTTTGGACATAGATAATAGCTTAAACCTGTTTTAATACCTATATTTCACACACTGATTGTCAAAGTTAACAATGATCCTGCTGACAATGCAGTTAGTGATATCGTTTGATTGGCAACCCCACATTAACTTCTATCTTATCTTGGCCACCCTGTTGAAAATTTCCTGGATTGTGTTAGTTACTCTGGCAGGGTCAGCACACCCAAGCTGATCCCACAAGTGTTTGATTTGCTCCACCCCCAAAATCTTATGGTAGTCTCTGATGAACCCAGGTCGGTGGGGGTGAGCATTACCATCTTGGAGGATAGAGATCGACCCCATACTGTGGAGATACTGAATTGTCACTGGTTGCAGGATCTCATCTTGATACCTCTCTGCACTGAGATTGCCTCCACTAATGACAATCCTTGTTTTTTAAGAGAGGGGGATGCTGCCCCACACCATTACACTACCTCCACCAAAAGCTGTTACCCAATCTATGGAGTAAACTGTATCTCCACATTGTGACCTTATGATTAAACTGTCGCAGGCTGAATCTCATGGCTGAACATAATGTTCATCCACATACCCAGGTTCCAGTGCACATGGTAACACCCGAACAAAGGACCCTAATGGTGAAGGGCAGCCATGGCAGTCAATAGCAAAATTAGCTGTTTAGCATTGGTAAACTAGCAAGTAGTTTTTCATGCACACAACTCACATGCTCAACCTGCTCATCCCACAAATGCATTTTTCTTCAAAATGTGGCACCATAAGAGGAAAATAAGCAGGCTTTCTAACGGTACAATATAAAAACCGATCAAGCACTAATTTCTTTACTTTTTGTGCTAAATTCATAAATCTGATGTGTAAATGTTTCCCATTCAGACAGCCGAAAGAGGGCGCTCTTTCTCAAAAAACACTGATCATCACATCCTGGAAAATTGTATTGATAATATTTATCGGCAGCTGTGCGGGAACTTATTTTCTGCTGCACGTTTCTAGCAAAGCTTTTTATCATTAGGAGAAGGGGAAGACCCGTGGGCAGATGGGAGGGATGATCGAGACCGTGACCCAATTCACCCTGCACACCAAACCGCGAGACCGCCCGTTGCTGACCATCAGAGGAGACAGGCTGAAATTTAATAATGAGGCTGCAACGAATGTTGTAACCCTGTCATTCCTTTTAAATAGTCATTTGTGTTCCTCAGTGAGTTCAAAACAGCACAGAGCGGCTCGGTGTGTGTATGAGAGAGAGGGGGAGAGAGGAAGGAAGAGGGTGGGTTTGTCAGGAAAGCGGAGGAGCTGAGAGGAGTTTTAGGTTTTGTAAGCATCTGGATATCTGGTTGGACTCGCGGAGGGAGAGGAGGAGGGTGTGGATGTGTAGAAAAGTAACTCCAAAAAGAGGAAAGTAAGATAAAATATTATTAAAACGGTCTAAAAGTAAAGGAGGGAGGGGAAAGAAGGAGGAGAATATTTCTGACGGGATAAGAGGATCCTTGGACTGAGCAGCAGGAATGTTACCGGTAAGTTTTCATTGATGAGATCAAACAGGATGTGCCTCGTGAGACTAACCGTTTCCGCCAGAATTTAAACGCCTATAATGCAGATAAGAAGTGCAGTAACTCTACAGTACAGCTGAAAGACATGTTTGAAGCTTATTCCGCGTTTCCTCGAAATCCGAAACAGATTTTCAAGTTATAAAAATTTACCTTCAAGAAATTATATAGTATCACCCATTAATGCATAGAAAAAAATTCACTTAACTTATTTAAAGTTGACAATACTGAATAAATAGGTTTGACACACAGATGTACACAACTATAAAATATGTTGAGTCAATAAAAGCTCAGTGCTGGAAAATGTAAAGACATCATCTCCAGCTAATGCTAAGCTGGGCTGAATGATAGTGATAATATTGAATAAGTTAAAATATAAACTTATATTCGATTGATTATTTTTCCCCTTTGATAATACCAGTTGGTGTTGTATTATGTATAATTGGAACACCAGATTAGATATCTTTACAACTAGGTATAACTTGCAAGGATTGTGCATTTGTGGAATGAGCAACACAGCTAAATGTGTGGGTAGTGGCCCCAATAAATGTGCCAAAAGACTGGTATTCACACTTGTTTTGAGATTCAAAGTGTGTGTCAGTCACAGTATAACTGGCACCTGATTGATACCCTAATTGATAGACATATCGGGATAAGATTCTGGAGCCAGCGGTGATCCCATATATACAGACTCTGGGACCTAACTCCATCCACCAAGATGCCAATGGTCTTCCCCACAGAGCCAAGATTATCACAGGCGACCTCCAGAATTTGGGAGTGGAGGGGACTGAATGAGCTGTGAGTTCAGACCTCAACCCATTTGTTCTGCTTAGGTGTGCTCTGCATGCTAGTGACCGACACAACCACACTGGTTGACCTTCAGCAACCCCTGGTTGAGGAATGGGATGCCATCCCACAGCAAAATGTGACCAGGCCGGTGTCCAGCATAAGTATGAGGTACAAAGTTCTTGTGATTGCCCATGGATCTTATACACACTACTGAGGTCCCTGACAATGTAAGATGAAGTGTAAAAATGGCTCAAATTTGATTTTTTTTCTCCTTATTACAAGGAGTGGGTAATCATCCAATCCACCAAGAAACTCAATTTTAGAGAATACCAAAGGGGTTTTGGCACTACCCTCACATCTAGCTGTACTGCTAATTTCACAGAAGTACAATTCCTTGTTAATCATACCTTACTTTAAATGGGACCACTCCACACCAATTGATAATATTAAAGGGATGAAATACAAATTTTCTTATTTATTGTACTAAGTTTGTATATTCCCTTAGGTTTTTGAGTATTAGAAATGAGTCAAGAATATCAGATCCCCCAGATTGCCTGAGTAGCATTACTAAAATTTGGTTTTGAGGTTTTATCTAAAACAAAAAACAAACAAAACAAAATCAATTTGATTTACTGTGAAAATTACACTTAAGGAAGCAAACTAAAGATATATACAAGATGAGCCTAATTCTGGTCAAAACATGCTAATTTAGTTGTGATTCCTGTCTTGAATCAGACATTCCTATGAAAAATAAAATCATATAATTGTATTACTAGAGCGTGCCGTCTTCAGTCAGGTCTCACAGTTCTTCCAAGACAACAACCTGTTTGATCCATATCAATCTGGCTATAGGCAAGGCCGCTCTACTGAAACTGAATCATAGTCACTGATTCCCTACGGCTTGCCAGATCCACTGGTCAGTCCTCAATCCTTATTCTGCTGGACCTGTCTGCTGCCTTTGACATGGTCAACCATCATATATTGTTCTCCACACTCTCGGAGCTGGGCATCTCAGGATCTGTCCTCTCGTGGTTTATGTCCTACCTCACAGGGAGATCACTCAAAGTATCTTGGCAAGGGGGAATGTCCAGATCACTTGGGCTGACAACAGGGGTGCCTCAGGGGTTGGTGCTTGGCCCTCTTCTCTTTTCCCTATACACCACCTCACTCGGTGCTGTCATTAGCTCTCATGGTTTCTCCTACCACTGCTATGCAGATGACACTCAGCTTTTTGTTTCTTTCCCACCTGACGACACAACCATCTCAATGCGAATATCAGCATGCCTTGCTGATATCTCCGCATGGATGAAGGATCGCAACCTTCAGCTAAATCTGTCCAAGACTGAGCTTATTGTCTTTCCAGCCAATCCTTCCTTACCGCCACAGATAAGCATTCAGCTTGACTCAATCACACTTGTGCCTACGTCTTTTACCAGGAATCTTGGTGTCATGGTAGACAACCAGCTGACCTTTAAGGACCATGTTGCCTCGGTTGCCCGGTCTTGCCGATTTGCTCTATACAACATCAGGAGGATCAGACCCTACCTGACTGAACACACGGCCCAGCTCCTGGTCCAGGCTCTGGTCATTTCGCGCATTAACTACTGCAACTCCTTACTGGCTGGCCTGCCTGCATGCTCAGTTAAACCTCTGCAGATGATCCAGAACGCAGCAGCATGTCTGGTCTTTAACCAGCCCAAAAGAGCTCATGTCACTCCGCTGCTAATTGCTCTTCACTGGCTTCCAGGCTTCAAATTAAAAGCTCTGCTTCTGGCTTACAAAACAATAACCCAAACGGCTCCTGTCTACCTCCACTCCTTAATCCAGAGCTACACTCTCTCTCGACAGTTACGCTCTGCCAGCAAAAAACGCCTAGTGCTCCCACCACAACGTGGCGCAAAATCAGTAGCTAGACTCTTCTCCTCTGTTGTCCCCCGGTGGTGGAACGATCTACCTAACTCCGTCCGATCCGCAGAGTCCTTCTCCACTTTTAAGAGAAAGCTAAAGACTCAGTTGTGTAAGGAGCATTTCCACACTAAGCTTAACTCTTCTACAGAATGAGTTAAAAAAGATTTGTCCAGCTCTTTGGCTCAACCAAGTACTGAAGAAGCTATGTGCACTTATTCCCAAGATGGTATTGTGTGATGAAATTATGCACTTATGCCCAAGTTGATATTGTTTGATGAAATCGTGGTATTTGTATTAAAACAAAATGACTTACAAAAACTACAAAAAAAAAACTACAAAAAATAAATAAATAAATAAATAATTATATGCACTGCCTCTAGCACTACATGACAGCACCTGGGTCCAACTGGACTCAAAGCAGTCTGACTATCACTTATATATGATGTCCCATCTTGTTTGAATTCATGCTTGTGTTGTTCTTACGCTCAAATGTAAGTCGCTTTGGATAAAAGCATCTGCTAAATTACTGTAGAATAGAATGTTAGCGCTAATACACAAGGTCATTACAAACATTTTGTTAAAAGTATGCTGAATGTTTGGTTGTACTGCTCTGGACAACTGTGCATTTGCGTACAGCTGTTTGGAAAATTTAAGTGCTCTGGTGCATGTGTGAAAATATCTTCTGTCATAGCTTGATTAGTATGTGTGGGTGTGTGTTTGTGTGGTTGATTTTGGATGTGGTGAGAACCTATAGTCTTACCAGTTGACATATTTGCACTGAGAAATGTGCAAACTTAATTTTAATTTCAAGCTAAAAGAAAATAAATATCTTATTTAAAGGTGCATTGACTTTTCTTGATTTTGGACCTTGAGTTTCTGTTAAGAGCCTATATGAGGGGTGAAGGATAAGATGCGCTAGATTTTATGCCAAAGCTAAAAACAAACCTTAGGTAGCTAGCTTACCCTTATTAACTGCCATATGCCAGACGTTTCAGACAGCATCCCTTTTACTGTTTAACAACTACATAAACGCTTGAATTATATACTGTATAGAAAAACATCATTTCCTCTTTCTCTTATGGGGAAACTTGATGCTACAGTGACTCTGTATCCCATTTACAAAGTGGTATGACCAAACACTATACATGCTATAAAAGGTATTGACATAATCTCATTAACCTCATAGCTAACACATTTCCTCCGAATTGTTTTCACATTTTTGATCATTTTTAAAACTACTTTTAGATTTGTATACATATTTGACCTACAACATTTGGGTAATGGCTAATATGAAGTAAGCAGCAGTCATGTATATGATATGCATAAGCATGAAAACAAACAAAAAAACTAATAGAAGTCTGTATTGTCTTCTGAAGTAATTGTTGCATCATCATTGGTACCAAAGCCTGGTCAGAAGGAGGAATAGTTTTAATTCTGAGTCCTAGTTGGGTTAAGGGCAACTATGTGAATTGGTTAGTTAATATTAGGGTTGTGGGTTTAGATTGGGTGTGTACAATGAATGGAAAATCAGTAGTGTTCTAATAGTTTGTAAATAAATATTTGAAATACATTGATCAAAACAATGCAAATGATGCAATGCCATGAACTACACCATCTCAGTTAATTTTATGTTTTAACTTGCTAAAAACTTTTTTTTATTTCTCTAACTGTGAGGGAAGCTCTGCAGGAAAGTAGTTTAAATTTTAACCCTAAAATCAATAATCAGTAGTATTCCCATTTCCCTGTTTACTCTCTCAATGGCTATTTCTCTTTAATGCTGTCTCTAACACACATACACACACACACACAGAAACTCAGAAAACACTATGCCTCTTTGTGACTGGGTTTGGTTGCTGTCAGCTCCAGACAAAACACTGAAGATATAGAGATGTGTTTACTGCATAGAGAGAGGGAGATAGAGGGGGAGACACAGAAGCACAGAAGGGACTGCTACCTTGATCTTTGACCTCATCCTGAATATCCATCCTGCTACTCTGGTTCAGGCTTTTTTTTTGTACTTTAATCCAAGCACTGAGGGTTTTAACTTTCTGTCCAGCCAATGTTCTGAGCTTTATAACTTTTAGTCATTGTGTTTGACCGTTTAATCATTCTGTTTCCTGGGGGAACATATTGACTCCTAAAGTATTTTTGTGTGGCTCCTCGCTCATAGTTTAATCCTAAAATTAAACTATAAAAGTAGCATGGGGTAGCTCAAGCGATTGTTGCAGCAAATGCCAAACGGAGCATGATATCATTTGGCAACTTCCTCTGCAATGCTGAGCAGCCAGCACATATTTTCCTGGGCAGATAGCTGGCCTGTACAGCTGTCAGTGCCTTCAATTCCAGTGAACATAGATAGCGTTAAGACTCCCATGTTTAAGACTTGCCAGAATTTACTTTGCAGGACTCAACATGGCAGCTGCCGGAAAGGCATTAGCTACTTCTCACTCGCTCCTGGAGGTTTTAGCTGCCCCTGTCGATAAAGAAAAACAACAAAAAAAAATTTTTTCTTAGGAAAAGAAAATGGTGTAATCCTTATAATACTAAATATGTTGAATATGTTATAGCAGGGTTCAAATCTGCAAATGTTTTTAGCCAGTTTAGAAACTTTCTGGCACATATACAGCTGAGTAGCCATTAGGGTAAGGGCTAATGACAAGCAAGCTGTAGTTATTTTCTGCAAGTCTTTATAATGCCGTCTTAAGTCATTAAAGCGCCTTCAAATGTATGTGTATGTGTGTGTGTGTGTGTATGTAGGAGATGACAGATTTTTCTGGCATCATGACTGGAAACAGTGATTTCACAGTGTAGCTGCAGAATAACATTTTTTTTTATAATTAGCATCATGTGCATGATTGAAAATATTGTTGTCAGTGTACAGGGATGTTTTAGAGCAGCAATGCTCTCGTCTTGTAAAAGATGTATGCAATTCCTATTTATTGAACAATAAATATGAATTAATGCTTAATTAATCCTTTAGCATGCTTAACATCACCACTTTTTATTGTGTTAACACGCTACTATTTGCAGTTAGCTCTAAGAACTATTTTAATTAATTTCCTCCCCATAACAACAGCAACAAAAAGATTAAATGTTAAACTTCAGTACAAGACAATTACAGTTGAGTATTGGTATAGATAAATAGCTAAATAAAGATTTGATTAAATGTTTTAGGCTAGCTAAAAATGTTGCAAATTTTAATTACTTCAATTAATTTAATTTCAATTCAGCTTTATTTATATAGCACCAATTTACAACAAATAATCTCACATAGTTCAATTCAATAAAATTCATTGTAGTCCAGTTATAATTTAAATGAACATGGTCGACATTAGTCTAATTTATAATATCTCTATTCATATAAACCAATTCATAAAAATAATTGTCTAGCTAAAGAAATGAATGGATTACACCAAATATTCTCTTCAATTACTGGCTTGTAGGGATAAACTTAGTTAAAAAAATGTTGCTGTGGCACTTTTTCTTTGGCTTTTGAGATTTATTAGAAAATATTTAAGAAAGTCCAAGAAAATGGCTTTTTACTGTCACAGTAGAAGAGTGTGCTTCTTCCCAAGTGTGACGGTTGTTTCCTTCCCACTGAGCTGGAAGTTCATGTTTTACTGGTCAAATGCAGTTTCTATAGCGATGTGCGTGTGTGTTTGGGTGAGCAAAGAGAGCTGGGGTGTCTACCAAGAAAATCACCCTTAGCTGTTGCTGTGGTCCACTGTGTGCACAACCATGATCACAAGCTCACCGCAGATGAACCAGTTTCATTTTGCTTTTCAGTTCTTTCTAATCATATTTTCTCTTTTTTTGTTCTCTGTTTAAAAAGAAACAGCGCAGTTGATGGCAGGTGTCTATGTAAGCATTAAAAGCAGGGTGGCTTCTTCTTTGTTCTTTTCGATGGTCACACATCAGCTATACTGTGCAACACTGTCCCCATGGTTGATCCCCCATGGTTTCCGGTGGTAGTACTCTGCTATGCATCCCTATGCTCCCTGAAAACAGACCAAAATACACATGTAAAGAGCACATAAGATGGATGAAGGGCTCTGTATTAGTCTTTAGCATAGAGCATCAGCATTTATCTTAATGGAAGCGTTAGCTTTTTTTTAGTCTTTATAAAAGAAACAATACTATTTGAAATTACTGAGAATTATTTGACCATTCTTTGAATGCCCCCACACTCATTGCTGGCGTTGTCATGTCACAATGTTGTTATTATTGCATTTAGTTAAGTGTTCAGTAGCAGCTGAAAACACATTGCGAGCATGGCTTTGGGCAGCAGAATAGCTCTTCATTTTTCTAGTTGACTACATAACAGTGTGATAGTTACATCAAACTGTTGTAAGAGCTGTCAGTGGGTCTGTGGTTGAGAGACAGCTTTTCAATACTAACCTGTAGTATTATTATACATTTTCTTCAGCCTGTGCTGATGGTTTTACTTATTGGGACTTCCTTCACCTTTCACAAAACTGATGGGACACATGATTTTATCCATCATCTTTGAGATGAGGGTCACTATTTCCCTTTTTATTTCTAACATCAAATTTACTTCATCTGGCTGCTTTACTATCTAGACGTTACACTGGAGCAAATTCTTTTGTAAACTCTTTTGAAAATCTGTTCCACATAAAACTTGTTAGCGTTTGTTGTCTTTGGGTTCTCATGTTTCTTATCTTTGTTTTCCATTAGCCTTGAATCTTACAGCACCACACACTTTGCACAAGAGTACAGCAAAAGTGAAGCGTTCTTCTGTTGTTTCTTCCTGGTGAACAGCTTGGTAAACTAATGCCACCTGTGGTGGTGGTAACACATTACCAGCAGGTGCTTGTTAAAACAAGACAGGACAATCAATATAATAGTCGCCTACATTATTTGATTCATTGCAATTAAAGGACTGTTTGAAAATACAAACCCATCCCTCATCTTAATGTGTTTTTAAAACATCACTATGACTCATTTATTTAGGCATTGGCCTCCTTATTAGAGCTTGTAAATCAATTTATTAGCTGGTTGTACTCCTTTAGCAAAAGGACAGATTGGATGAGCCATTTTCTAATTTTGGTTGATGCTCTGTTTTAAAAAAAGATGTCATCACGAGTGGTCTTTAAATGGCAGCAGTTTCCTCCACTTCCCTAATACCTGATTTATCCTTTTAGGATTCCTCATTAAAGGACGAGCAGACTTTGCTTTAAATTTGTATGATGTTTGGCTCATTTACCAGCTCGTCTTAACAAATCATCTTAAAATTTCTGAACCCTTTGAGCCCTGTGCTTATTTTTTAGGTCTCAATTAAATTGCATACCCATAATGAAATGAGTGTCTCTGCAACTACAAGGTCTATTTAAATTATTTTGGAGTCACAGTAAAGGGAACACTTGTAAAGGGATCTGTAAATATTGGTATATGTGTTACTGGTGAAGAAAACATAAAGATTGTGCTTGGTTTTTGCAGGCTTGCCAATAAACACTGCAAAAACCAAGCACTTTCATGGTAAAAACGAAGGCAGATGTAGCTTAAAACCTCTATCAAATCATAGTCAAAATGTGAACATTATTTCTGCAAAGTGAAGCAGAACAAAATTAGAGAGGTTTTAGTAGAGCCAGTTCTGGCAAGGTATTTAAAATGGCCATTTTGGCACAGTTTGGAACCATCTGTACTCAAAGCCCTCCATTTGAGGGACCACAGGTTTTAAAATGTTAGCCTTTAATGTCATTCAGAGCTCAGGTGTAGCCAAATTTAGCAAAAGCAGAAGTGGCTGTAGAAAATGTAACATACATATTCAAAACAGAGGAGAAAATTAAAATTAGGCTGAATTGGAGGAGCATTACTCTAACAGATGGCACAGGTTGTGAAACTATTTCATTTCTAAGAGGATTCCTTTCCAAGAACGGGTGGCTGAGTAGGTGCAAGCACACCTCCCAAATCCCAAAACATTACAAAGCAAAAGCAGCCCAAACAGCATCTAATTACATCGATTACATAACTCACATCCACACAAAAAAATGACACCATCCCTGCCCCATAATATTACATTTGGTTACACAACAGATGCAGCCATGCAGTAATAAACACAACCATCAACCATCTGTAAGCATAATTCTGAAATACAGTAACATTATGTTGTTTACTTATTGTTTCCTCTCAAACATTTCCCCAAATGCTCTGACATTTGGGGGAACATCAGTGTTTGTTTTTTTGCAGAGAAATGAAAGGACACAAGCAGCTGGCCGGCTTAGTGTAGCCTTAATGAAAAGTAAGGAAAAACTATTAACCTGTCAAATATAACTACATGAGTAATCACCTTTAAAATCCACCAATTCAAACAGATTGTAGGCCACACTGTCTTCCAACTGGATTGAGTTGTTGAAAAGTCAGCAGAAACTCTACAAAGTTGTCCTGTTTGGTTTATAATCTAAGTGATTAACATTGTTTTGGAGCTTATTATGGACATTTGTCCTTTGTGTGGGCAGCTGGTGGC
This sequence comes from Melanotaenia boesemani, assembly GCF_017639745.1. Classification (NCBI taxonomy): domain Eukaryota; kingdom Metazoa; phylum Chordata; class Actinopteri; order Atheriniformes; family Melanotaeniidae; genus Melanotaenia; species Melanotaenia boesemani. The sequence goes on from NC_055701.1 coordinate 8,422,855, forward strand.
AGCTGATGAGTATGGTGTTTGGATTTATGCCTCACTGAGACACACATTTAAACAAAAAGAAAACAAGACAACGTAAAAAATAATGGCCAAGCAGTTGAAAAACTTTATTTCGCTGTAAGCTTCTTCTTTTTTTTTTACTCTGACTTGTGTGCATGTTTGTCTGTATGTGAAACCCAGTGTGTGTTAGAGATTATCTCTATTGTGTGCCTGTTTTGTTTGCAGTTGGTGGAAGTGCAGTTCTGTCCCTCTGAGGAGCTTGGAAGAACATTTTGTTAGAAGAAAAACTCCACATACACGCTGATAATGAACATGGCAGTCACAAACATATCTATCATTTATAAGAAAACAGCTTCTTTTCTGATTAAAGCTGAATCACTGAAACATCTGAGTGACTCATGTTAGCAACAATGTCTTTACCAGTGCCGGACGCTGCTCGTGTCTTTAATTCCATTAAGGCTGAATATAACTATTTAATGAAGAAAAGTCTGTCCCACTTGCTGTACATGCAAGCAGAGGCAGCAGGATATAAGTCAGATCAACGTGGTGTTGAAGATTTATCATGTTGTGTTGGCACAAAAAAAGGTGAAGGGACTGTTAATGTGGCCACGCTGATGAATATATTTAATCAACAGCTACACAGTGAATATTAAAGCATTTCTCTTTTCTTCTGAAAATCCACTGATTTTCTGCTAGTGTCGATTGATGCAGTGGAAATAGAGGGTATCTGTGTGTATTTGAGCACATGCACCCAACATGTGACCTTGTGCCTGACAGAGAGAGGGGGGCACAGCTCCTCTGCCAATGTACTTTCTGTGTCCTCTCTGTGTACCAGTGCAGTCATGCTGCAGTGTGTAGCCTCTCTAATCTCTGCCCTGCAGCTTTACCCCTGCTGCTGCTGGACAGCTTCTCCCTGCTCCATGGTACTAACAATTCATATTTACATGATATCACTGCTGATACGTCTGCTGATTTCTTTGGTAATTAAAAAGTAGTTCTCTATTTTTTTTCTAATATTTGGACTTTTTTGTTGTTTTTGTGTAATTTTAAACATTTAAACATTTTCCTTTTTGTGCTTTTTCAAACATATTAAATGACACAAGTGCAATGAAAGAAGCAGAATCTTGTTTTTAACGCTGACCCTCAGTGACCTGCACGGCTCCAGCTCCACTGCAGTCAGGGCTAAAAAAAAAAAAAAATCCGGTTTGGGGTTGCTGGGACTTTTCGTGAGACATGTTCCATTGTTACATAGAGCAGGGAGTTAATTTTTTTATTGGTTTATTAACAGTTTGACGCCATCTTTTGAGCCTTAGTTGTTTTGTGTTTCTTGCTTCTTGTTTTTGTAGATCAGCTGATCTGACTACTAAGCTGCTGCATGAATTTCCTGTAAAAACATGAACATTTAACATTAAATTTAACTCATTATTACACATGATTGTGCAGTGGTAGATGTTGACATTTGGTGTGAGGAAAGAGGGATTTTTAAGTATTTTCTTCAAGCTTTTATTAGAAAATGGATTCCAAAACAGCCATTCAAACTTACAAACTGCACATAATAATGCTTTCAAAAATGTATTTTTTAAAAACAAGAAAAGTTAAAACACATTGGACATTTGTCCATGTACAAAGCACCAGAAAATCATTCAATTTCATTTAATTTCAAGTTTCTACACTTTCCTCTAGCAGGACAATAAAGTTAATCTTGAATAAAAACATCAAAATGTTTCAACAACTTTTTTTCCCCAGTCCAGCCAATTTGAAATAACTTTTTTGGCAATTTATATATTCCAACATTAGAAATGTGTTTGGCTTACTCATAAATGAAATAATGTGGAGTTTTTAAATCAAAACTCTAAAAGAAATGCCAGATAATTCTTCATAGGCTTGAGAGGAAACATGGAGGCTTACACTCATAACCTGAAGCTAATAAGTAAAATCCTCTCAGCCAATTTTTATTGCTACACTTCTAATTTAGCCATCCTAGCAAACAGACACTTTATCTCACACTGACTGAAAGCCGACTCCCTCCCTTTTCTCCTCCCTCACTGACACACTCTTATATCTGTGTTCCTTGTCCTGGCAAACACACACACTTTGCAAACACTCTCACCACTTTCTCCTGATGACACCACTAATGATCTTTTAGCCTCTCATTCAACCACACAGATGTGTACATTCACACGTACACATACCGCAGTGTGTGCTTCTGGTCCTTGGTTTTCCAATGAGGCGTTTTTTTGGGCCGGCGTTGGAGCGACTGGTGGGTCTGTCTAAAAACCTCAAACTGAGTAACTGCAGGAAACCAAAGAAGAAGCTCAAAACCAGGAAAGTCAAACCATGGGTGAGTGAGAGACAGAAAAGCTTTTCTTTACTGGGAAACTTCAGTAATCCATTATTAAAGTCCATCAAAGGAACATCTGTTTTTCCTGTTTTTTTGCTTTTTTTTATATTGGTGAGGATGAAGTTCTGTCGTGTTGAAACACTTTTATGCTACAACTAATCAAATTAACATTTGGATGCAAGAAATGATCAGAAAACCAAGATTTTAGAAGTTTACTATGTTCATTCATGATCCCACCACCTGAGTTAACAGTAAAATGAGCACTGATGTATTTTGTAGTGCAGCATGGTTAACTGTCACTCTAGCCTGTTCACACACCCACTTTTTCTATCTCTGACTATCTCTTTTTTCCCTTTCTAATGCTTAAAATAGCCAGAGTCACTTCATTCAGCAACAGGAGCTTTCAGGAAAAGCAACAGTGTGTTTGTGTGTTTGTCAGTTCATCTAACTGATAGAAACAAGTCATCCACATGAGAATTCATTAATAAACAAATAAATACTGCATATTGACAACTTTTTGAGCTAATTGAGCTACCACTGAATACTAAAATAATAAAATAATTACTGTAGAGAGCTGTTCATTTATGGTTCAATTGGTTTGAAAAAATTTAGATCGGTCATCAAGATATATTCTAATTTATTTGAGCAACTATTTGAGTTTAGTTTCACAACTGTGGCCTGCTTTTGACCTATATACTGATGGCTAACTATAGAGGTTCTGCTGTGTGGCAGCTATATTAGAAGTCCAAAGACAGTGTAAATGGCAGATTAGGTTTCTAGATACAAATATGACCCTGTTGTTTTTTTATGTTTTTTTCCCCATAATAATAATTTTGCAAATGGCAAATCTTAACTGAGCATAAATGTATGTTTACATGTTCTGTGGTTCTGATAACAAAAATGACTTTTATGGGCAGGTTCGTTTCTGCTTTTGTAGTTGATAAAGTTCTGTTGTCAGACTACAATAAAGATAAAATTCAGGAATTATCAAGATTCACAGGCTGTATTTTAGCCATAAACTAGCAGCATGGTGTAAAAAGTGAAGAACAAAAAGCAGATTCAGATGTTTTATTAATCCAAAAGGGTAATTAACTTCTGCAACCTAACCCCTTCCATATAGATAGTAATAAAAAACAATCCAACACCACCAAAAAGCAGCTTGCTAAGAAAGAAAAGTAAGAAAGTAAACAAATTAATAGGATGTCAGATATACAACATACAATATACAACCCCATTCCAAAAATGTTGGGACACTGTAAAATCTAACTAAAAACAAAATGTAAACAACATATCAGAGTTTGAAACTGAGACATTTTGTCAATACATTGAAAATATTAGCTCATTTTGAATTTGATGACCCAAACATATCTTAAAACGAGTTGACACAACGATGATGTTTAACATTGTGTAGCATATCCCTCTTCTTTTAACAACTGTGAACGTCTGGAAAGTGAGGAGACCAGTTGCTGTAGGAGAGGAATGCTTTCCCATTCTGGTCTAATGCAGGATTCTAGCAGCTCAACAGTCCTGGACCTTTGTAGGCAGATTTTTCCTTTTTATTGGTGAAAGATCTGGACTGCAGGCAGGCCAGTTCAGCACCCGGACTCTTCTCCTGAGAAGCCATGCTGATGTGATACAGTATACGGTTTGTCTTGTCTTGTAGGTTTATGCATTGTCTTTCTGAAATCTCCAATACCTTCCTAAAAGAGATGTCTGGATGGGACCAGATGTTGCTCAAAGTCCAACTTTTGTTGGTCCCAACTCTTTTGAATTGGAGTTGCACTTTCAGAGCATGCAGTAGCCCAATGAAGGAAACAACAGACTTTGTAAGCCATTAGAGACCATACTTAGGATCTTATTTAGATTTCACCTTGTGAGTCTCATGTGTAGCAGAATACAATGTGTACTATAAATTAAACATTTCTTATGATTTTAGACAGTCTGCACATTAAGAATGTGAGTGCTTTAGTGCAAATGAGTAGTATGCAATGTGATGTACGAAACCAGAACAGAGCTAAAGAAAAGAAAACTTTCTATTGTTTGTGTCAACGTGGTTTTGCACAGGACTGTTTTCATTGGCAGTCAGTTGTTTGGTGTCCTGCACATGCATCTTTTTCAGATATCTAACTGCTCCTTCTTGTGATTTACCTGCAGTCTGAAACATAAACAGCTGCTTTTGTACTTAACTTGGATGATGCTTCTTTATACAAACTCAGCCATCAAAAAATTAGTTTTTAACTAATGCTGATGGATAAAAAATTTTATCTTCTCAGACGTCTTCAGTGTAACAGTGTGTCTGACCACATGAAACATTACAGCCCCGATTACCTGACTTAATAGTGATTTGTGGAGTAGTAAAAACTCCTACTGTGTTTACAGGATTTTGGGATTTTCATGTATGGATATGTTTGTAAATGCCTGTTTGAGCGTGTGTCTAATCCAAGCTTTGGAGAATGTGTCCCTGGTCAGTCTGACTGCATTCAACCAGAGATTACTTCATATGATCTGGGACAGGTGTGCTGGATTCTGCGTATTATTGTGCTTTAAATATTCCACCACTGTGTGTTCATGGGTGCACATCCTGGAACATGTGGACACTGTGTTTCTGTGTGTGTGTGTGAGATTAAAAGTGTATCTGTATCTATATGTGCTTCGGTGTGTCTGTGCTCTCCTATCCCAGATTACCCTAAATTTATCTTTCAATTGCTGACATTCTGTAATGACATCACCACTGACATTGGCAGTGACATCGCTGGAGGTAACACATGATGTCCTTTTCTGATTGCTATTTTAATCTTTTGGCTGCAGAATTGAGAGGATCTGATGGCAAAATCAGATGGAGTTATTACTATCCAGCTCAAGCTAAAACATTAGGCTAAATTTAACTTTTCCCAAATATGCCAGTGGAATTAAATCTGGTTGTTAAATCTTTACATTAATAAAAATATGTCTAACAAACAAACTACTTGAGGACTTGGTTTGATATTATCATTATACACATGCCAAGTACTTTATTAGGTACATCTTGAACCCTCTTTTGCCTTCAGAACAACCTTAATTCTTCATGACATAGATTTAAAAAGGTGCTGGAAATATTCCTCATAGATTTTCTCCATATTGACATGACAGCATCACACAGTTGCTGCAGATTTGTTGGCTGCACATCCATGATGAGAATCTCCCGTTCTACCACATCCCATAGGTGCTCTATTGAACTGAGGTCTGGTGACTGTGGAGGCCATTGGAGTCCAGTGAACTCATTGTCATGTTTAAGAAAGCAGTTTGAGATGATTTGAGCTTTGAGACATTGTCAGAAGATGGATACTTCCAACTATTCAATTGGAAACAATTCTTCATTTTTAGTTTTTTGTGTCCCATTTTCTTTCCTATTTCAATAACTACAGTTACCTAATTGTTTCTATGACTACAGGTGATCCTGACAGTTTACCTGAATGATACCCAGCAGATGCTAACTGAGGTCCCAGTTACTCCGGCGACCAGAGTGGTTGACGTGGTTGAATATTGCAAAGAGGCCGGCGAAGGGGAGTGCCACCTGGCTGAAGTATGGAATGGACATGGTAAGTGTTCACGGATCAAATCCACGATGAATGAAAATATTAGAAGAAGCTGCTTATTGATTACAAGTCAGCAAGTTGTGCAGTAAATGCAACATTTTTACACAATGAATATATGCTGAATGTAATTGCCTGCAGTTGCTTGTTTACACATTTAGCAGACTCTCCATGTCAACTATGGCAGTGGTTCCCAACCTGGGCTCTGGGTCCCCCCAAGGGATCCCCCAAAGACCACAGGGGGTCCCCAAGGCTTTGAACATTCAAATACATTGTGATTATTGTCCACACATCATCCATATTTTAAGAAAAAAGTAAAGTTGTTCATTTAACTTTGGCTTTATTGAAGGACAGGATTCAGCCAGAATTGATCATTTATGGTGAGAATCTCACTTTTGAAAATATAAAACCAAGGATGCTAACAGCACGGGGTGGGGCAGGAGGTCCATGACTTTTTAGTATTTGCATGAAGGAAGTTTCCAAAGAAAATGGGTTGAACTATGGTATGGTTACTGTGGGAAGTATCCGACCTTTTAGCTGCTAAATCTGTAGAAGATGGATTCAACCAGCGGATTTTAAAACTGAAACAAATGAGAAAGCCATGAATCGCAATATGACCCGAATCAGGCGTCTCCAACTCCAATCCTTAAGAGCTACAGACCTGCAGGTTTCCCTGTAACAACACACCTGACTCAAATTAATGGGTTATCAACAGACTGGTGCAGAACTTGACAACAAGCTGCTGGGGAGAACCATTTGAGTCAAGTATGCTGCAGCAAGGAAACATTTACGATCTGCAGGGCAGTAGTGCTCAAGGACTGAATTTGGAGATTCCTGGGCTTGATTGTGGCTTAGGGAACCTGAAAGGTAGGTAAGTTTGGGGGTCTGACTGGCTTCATTGACATGCCTGGGAGTCTTTGGGAATCATATAAAAAATATAACTTACATATAAACAATCACATATAAACTTAAGTTGCATGTTATGGTTGGTTTAGGACAAGGTAACACATTTTCCACTGACTTTGAGAAAGAGAACATGCGCTGAGCTTCAGAGCTTGGAAACATTTTTTCTCTATTACATTGTTTTTAGCTTTTTTGTTTTCTTTATAGAGCCAATGTGAGGTTTTCTTAGATTTTTTTACTGATGTTATATATACATATATTCTCATTTCTGTTAAATCTTATCAAGTCATTCCAACAATAAATGGATTTCCTTTCCTTTCATTTTCCATCCAGTCACACCTCATATGCCTGGAAATCTATAAAAAGTTTATGAGCAGCAGGGTGGGATCTGGTATGAGATAAAAAAAGAGCAGCAGCTCATTTGGACGCCTGCGTTAGAGACAGGAGACAGCTTTTCCTCCTGCGATGTGCCTGTTTCTGCAGCATAAATGTAGTTTTGTACTTAAATGCGTGTAGAAACACAGAGAGCAGCATCCTCTGTGGGTTAATGGGACAGACTGGTCAATGCAGGCACAAGTAAGAAGCAATTAAATAAGTTAGACATTTACTGTAAGTTGGTCTACATAGCCATTAGATCTTTTGGACATCATTACAGGTGATAATTCCAAGTAAGATTATTGTTGTTTTTCTGGGTTTCCTAGAGTGATTTGACCTATATGTCCACATGCACATGCATCATTCGCCCGAGTCCATTACTCGCATAATAATACAGACAGCCTGTCTTTTGAGGATTAGACTGTGTACATGATTATAATCTGGTATTATATGACAGGATAATCGCAGTGTGAACTGGCCTAGATCACTTGCTTTAAAGCTAATTATAAATAGAGTCAGACCTATGGTGCGTCTACAGCTTGTGAAATCAATACAGTGCTGAGTGCTTTCTGTGTATCTTGTGACACTATGAGCTTGAACAGACCAGAGTGACCATTTCCATTAAAGCATGGCCCACATTTCTACAATCATAGCTGTCCAAGCAGTGATCTACTAACACCACAGAGTGTATGTGTAGCCCTGTGGTGTGAGTGAGCGGTCAGACGTGCTAAAAATGGCTCTAAAGCTTTATTGTGTCTCAGAGGTCAACAGTGTAAAGCAGCACATAATAAATGGTGGTTTATATTGTGTGTCAAAGTGCTGCGGTGTGATGAGAGGCCATGACTCAAGGGCATAAGTGGTTTTGTGGTTAGTGATTGTGTGTGGCTTGATGCGCTAACACACATGTGTGTGCATTCAGCTTTGATTGGCTGATGCATTTTTACGGTGATGTTGCTTCTGAATGCTGAGCTTTCTGTAGCTTTAGTTCTGCTCCGGTCGTATGCCGTACATGTGTTTAAAATGCAGACTGTTTCTTTCGGTTACACAGCTAGTCAGTCCTGTACATGTGCAATGTGAAAACCTGAAGCATGCTTTACACATGGATGGGAAATCATTGAGTCTCTTTTTATGACACTAAAAATTAATTAATTGTGTGTAAGCAGATAGTTTTAATAACAGGATCTGATGTGTTTATTTGCATTGCAGAAATGTCGTCATTGAGAGACCATAGTTCACTTTTTTCAGTCCATTATTACGAGTTCCTTCTTTACTTATATACGTAGTGATGGGAGACTTAAACTTCATGTTATTTTCAAAACATCCGGTCTTGTTTTGTCGAACATGGCGACACCCACGGTCTTGCTGTTAGCTGTCCTAATGTGGGAACTAATAGGCCTGGAAAATAGGCTACACACTACTGCTGTCCTTTATTTATTTATATCTGCTCACTTTTTGTCATCACTTTTGTTTTCTATTATTTTTTTATTTTATTTATTTTGCAAAGCTTAGATGTAAAACAGCGCTCACTACATAAGCCTACATCTGATAGGGGTGCACAAGTGCATCGGAAGCATGCAGCTTGTAAATCTGGAAAGACACCATCTGCACTCAAAGACACATTCAGGTTTTAAAGCAACATCTGCTCTCAGCCAGACAACTTTTTTTTTTTTTTTTTTTACAGAAGATGTTGCATATTTCAGCAGAACAATCCTAAACCTTATACTGCATCTGTTACAGTAGCATGGCTTTGTACTGGACGAGTCCAGGTTATAGACTGGCCTGGCTGTAGTCCAGACCTTTCACCAGCTCAAAACATTTGGAGCATCATGAAGCACAAAAAATGACAAAGAAGATTTAAGACTGTTGAGCAGCTAGTATCCCTTATCAGACAAGAATGAGACAATATTCCTTTCCCAAAGAGCGCTGTTAATAGAAGAAGCTTTGCTACTTAATGATGGAGAAGTACTGCTGACATCAAATTTAAGATGACGTAATATTTTTTATTAATAAATAAAGTGAAACGTCTCACTTTCAACATTTAATATGCTTTCTGTTTATATTTTAAATACAATGTTCGCTTATGGATTTGCAGATGGTTTCACTTTGTTTTTTTTGACATTTTACTTTTATTATAAGACATCAAACCAAATAATTTTAAAGTGCTGACAGATTGTGCATTTAGAGCCAGCAGAGAGAAGCAGGAAAACATTGTGAGGAGAAAATGTGCTGTTTAATGAAGTGTTATGTGATGTGCATAATGAACTAATATATGAATCATCCTCTTTTGCCCTCTTATTACCACACCACATTAATGTGACATTCATTATTCAACAATTAGTGGATCTTTTTCAAACATGTTCTCACCATCTTTTTTTTTAAAATTTTTTCCAGAGCGTGCTCTCCCCCAGGAGCTGTTATTGTTGGATCTCCTTCAGCAGTGGGGAGCCAGGAGGCCGGAGGTCAGCTTCTACCTCAGACACTGCCCCCCCTGGCCTCCAGGTACAGCAGAGACAAACATATACCTGGTGACTATTTAAAGCTTGCCTCGAAAGTAGAAAAGTAAAAGTGACTATTCAAATATCCAAGAACACACAACCCAGTCTCAGTGGTGTGTAGAGGTTTAAAAGTTAGGCCAGTGACTCGGTCAGTAATTAGCCAGATAAGATGATTAGAGTTATATAACTGATTGGGGGCAGCACTGAGGGGACAAGGACAGATAATATTGAAAAAAAAAGCTGTTTAAATAACTCAGTGCTGCAGGGAATACCTCTGTGACACTGACCATGATAAAAGACAAAGAAAAAAAAGCAATGAATGAATGATTGTGTAATATTTGTGCCTGTTAGTTCCAAATCTCTGATGCTCTAACGCCTCCTTTGCTCTATAAAGGGGTGGGACAACCTCACCACCTGCTGGTGTGCTCCCTTTTTATGCTTCAGTCATTAAAAACATAATTATCGTTCATTAGAATCTCATTATCATCGTATGCTGGTGAACTGTGAAGTGTTCTCTGAGTAATGAATTAATCATAACAGGCATTTTTTTTATCTTGACTGAGTCATACATCATTTAAGTTTCTCTGTTCTCTGATTGCTTCTTGGGTTTTTAAGCCTTTATTGGTATTATAGTTATGCGACAGCTATCAAACGTTCGGCTGACGGTAAACAGATTTTCCACCCAGTCACAATTTATTTGCTTGGAAATTTATAATATTGTCTCCAAGCAGCAGGGCCAAATCTGAAATAAGATGAAAAAGAGCAGCAGCTCATTTGGTCGCTGTAGCTGAGAGGAGACTGCTTCTTCCTTCTTTTCCCCTGGGTCCCAGTTGCTTCTGCAGTACAGATGTGCTTTTGATCTGTCAGAACATGCAATATCACAAAAAGCAGCAGCATCATCTGTGCTTTTAAGGGACGAGCGGGTTAATGTAGCCCCCTGCAGCTGCAAACTATCCCTGCTCTTTTGCTGCCAACATGTGTTTGGCTTCTTATCTAATGTCATAGAATAGCTTTTCAACTGCTCTCCATGGACCAGAGCTTCATATTACTCTAATGTATTACCTCCTCCCTGGCTAATTTAGCATTGTGTGCTCTCTGTGGCTTATTAAAGGTGCCTGTGCCTCCCACACAGGGCATCACCTTTCGCTCAGAGACTAAATCTGCATCGTTCTATTTCATCCCTGCATTTTGAGTCCTTTAGTGGAGAGCACACGGTCCTCACTGGGATGGATCAAAGGTAATTAGCTGCTCCACAACCAAATCAATTGATCATGCATGTCGCCCTGATTTATTTCTGGTGTTCAAACTCTTGTTTGGACTCTGAATGCCACTGCAGCACTGTACTGTAAAGACAAAAAAGAAAAACAGTTTTAACTACTTTGTGTGGATTTACTGACCGAAGGTGAAACTTCAGTCAGTAAAAGAACTACAGGAGATTAAGGGGAGATTGAACCTGTCTGGTCTGGGTAGATTTAAAGCGAATTATGCTATTTATAGATTACAAAAGGCATAAGTAATACGAGGAAGATGTTTGTTATTCAGCCATTTAATGTATCGTATTGAAACGTGCAATAATCCATGCAACCATGTATTATTATGCATCCAGCATCCTTTAATCTTTTATTTTAGTGTTGTTGTGACAAGAATGTAGCTGGATTGGGTTGGCTGTCATCTCCCATCTCAGCCATTTGGGGTGAGCAGTGCCCACATGAAACCGGTGTTGTGTGTGGTCATCTCTGCTCCATCCACAAGCGGAAAGAAGCTAAAAACTCGTTCCTGACGTACTGCGCTTGTTCCACAGAGTTTCTATGCAAAGTGTTATCTTTCCTGCATTTATTGTTGAATTTAGCACATAAAATGTTTTATGTGATTAATCACAATAAAACAAAATTTGCTGCCCAGCACGTAAACAAACACAAACATTATGAAATGGGGAAAAAATAGAAAAGAAAGACTTTTGAAGTATTTTTTTAAGACAAGTTCTTGTGCTATTTTGTGTGTAGGTGAGTGTGTTAATCACATATCTGCCAGGTCACACAGTTCAACTCATCTAGATCCATTCTCAGAGTCACATTTGTCTTCATTTATATGCAGGAAGTCAGCAAGCACCAGAGCAAAGCTCAACCACAGAGGCAGCAGAGAGTGCCAATGACAAGGTAGGTGGACACACAGACGCACAGCATTGCTTGTCTGGGTGACGATGCAGGACGAGTTGTACATTTGTAATAGGCTCACCCTCAGAGTCCAGGGTCACTTCATCGACTGAAATTTTGATTCCTCTCAATGACAAAAGTGTGTATCATACAGCCTTGCTGTCAATGATTGAAATCAAAATCTCTGTCCTTGCAATAAAATTTGGGCTTTTTTTTTATTGTACAAAAACATTTGAACCAACATTTTACAAAAAAATGACCTCTTTCTTTGAGCCTTTAACTCTTTCACATACAGGCAATACAGTTTCTAAGCAACTATCCATGGCAGACCCAAAGTAAATCGAGCTCTGTTGAGAACAACATGCGTTATAAATGCTTGATTTTGGTCCTTTTTGTAAGTAAAAGATAGAAACAACTGAGTTACAGATGTTTTAAATCACCTAAACCAAAAATATTTTGTCTCTACAAATTTAATTTGTGAACAGATCACTGTAGATGTCTGTCTAACCTATTGATTAAAAAAACATTATCAAACAACAACCTGATGTCTTAACCAGTCCTAGTCCAAGTTTGACACTAATAGCACATAAAATAAATGGGTTTTCTAAAAGTATGTCCAAATGCTCCTTACAAAAATATTCTTTGCTGTCACAGCCTGTTGACATAAAGGGCAGCTCCTGCAGGCTCATATGAGGTGTCAGTCAAAAGCTAATGATGCTAGCTTCATCAGTGTGTTAAAAATGTGTACACCAGACTTAGAAGAAAGGATACGGAGAGGACTGGGCACAGCTGCTGGCTACAGGATGCTTCAACAGCAATCTGTGGGATTATAGAAGAAACTATTTTGTTTCTCTCAAACGTTTTACTAAACCCAACTGCAGAGACCTTTTTCAATGCAACAGTTACTGTTTGTATCAGAAAAATATCTATCCAAGGATTACCAGGAGGTGATGTTGGTGTTTCAGGTGTTGATTGTACCTGCTTCAGTTGTTGTGGTGTAAATTTCTTTGCGTCAATCAAATGACTTTGAAGAATTTGAGCTTGCAGTAGGATGTTATATCTGTGCAAGCTCACACGCAGCCCTTATAAAAACAGACAAGCAAAGAAAACAGGAATTCAGATAGTGTTTGTTCTAAAAAAAAAACATAGGAAACAAATAAAATGCAGCAAGAAAATTGAGGAATTTCAGAAAAAAGACTAAAACAAAACACATAAAAAAACATTTCACAAAAAAAGCCCAACAAGGCAGATATTACAAAAAAAGAAAGCAAGTCACTAAAAGAAAAATTATATTTGACTTAATGTAAACAAAACAAAGAAAACGCAAACAATTCAATTGAGTTCATTGATTTAAAAAAATAGTCCTTTCAATTTTTTCTTGAATTTTTTTATTACATAATTGGATCTGTTTTTTTTTCTTATTTTTTTATTTAATGTTTTAATTTATTTTATTTTTATGCTCAGAATTTCTTTCTTTTTATTCATTTCTTTCACTGCTCCTTTTTCTGTTCTTTTAGTTTAAATTTTGTTCTGTGAAAACCTGGAGGCTCTTGTGTTTTGTAGTTGTAATTTGTCTGTGTTGTTGTGTTTCTGGAAACTGAACGGGAAGGAACGTTCCAGCACAGAACAGCAGAGTTAAAGCTGTTTGTTTTACGGTGCACATGAAACAAATCAGATCTAGCCAGTGTTAATTAGTGAGCTTTAGATGTGCTTACTTCACTCAGAGCAGGGCTGTTTCCCACTAAAATTTACAAAAAAATTACGAAATACTTCTTTAAAATCTTTTACGGTTTTAGGCTTTATAAAGTTACAAGCAAAGAGCTTTGTGGCTACTAAAGGAAAAATCCCAGTTTACAAGCAGTGGTGCCTAAATTTTTAAATATTCCCAGGTTTTTATTTTGGGAAGTACTGATTCAGTTCTTAAAATAGTTTTATGAATACATGAGTGTTTATGTGTTATGTATTGGATGGAGATGCTTGTGTGTGGGTATTGTCTAGCAGATTAATCCTTGGATTAGTGACAGTAATGATTATACTGCTCTACCAGGAAGTACTAGCAACTGCATGCACAAACACACACAATTACACACTGTATAGACTTCATAGATACAATTAGTGTGTACATTGATCTTTTCTGCCCTGATTCATCCCTGCTAGCTAACTGTAATGTGTTTTTGCTGGATTCATCCTGTTATTTTTCTCACACAACAATGACTCATATTGTAAAAAGAGCAGCTGACCTCTTGCTCACTGTTTTTGTCACCAACATCTATTTTCAGCCATGTTAGCCATTGTACTTAAGCCCAGACCAGACATTTGCTTTGTACGTCTCGCTTGGGCCTCGGTTAACCAGTCTCCCACTGTCTTTTTGCGTATGTGTGCGCAATTCAGAGTTTGGTCCTGTCAGTCAGCCAGTGTGTGCTGGTCAGTCAGTGAAGGTAGGATTAGCTTGGTCCCATGACATAACCGGGTTAAGAGGATTGTTACCCAGCCAAACAGCTCCTCCTCCTCCTTCTTCTCCTCTTCATCTCACCTCACTCACTCCTTAACACTCGTCTCGAGGTCTCCGTCTTTCGTCTTCTACTTTTTTTGGTTTGGTTTAAGACTACAAAAAAAAAGAGTTCAAGGCCGGCAGGAGTGGGGGTGAGTTTTGGAAATGTACTTCCTCCTCCTAGATGAGTTGTGTGATGCTGTGTGTGTTAATCTCAACAAAATGTCAGTTTGTTTTTCTGCCATACATAATAGATTAATAGAAAAACAGAGAAAAGGTGTGAAAGTAGAGGAGAGACATGAGTGGGTGTTACTTTCTTGCCTTCTTTAAAGTTCTGGAATAAATTCTTTCACTTTATTCATGGTCCAACCCACACACTGGCTGATAATTTATCTGAGTGTCAGTGTGTTCATGTCCTTATGTGTGTGTGTCACAGACTCAGCACAGTGTGGCCCACATGTTGTGAAGACGCATTCGATGCTATGTGCAGGCAGGGTGTGGCTTTTTTTGGCCATGTGTCTTTTGGTTTGTGTTATTTTGCTTCTGCATGTGTGTGTCTGTGTGTGTGTGTGTGTGTGTGTGTGGATGTATGACTCTAAGTCAGGGTGTAACTCTTGGCACCATGTAATCACATCCAGAAGCTCTCACTTAACTTACTCACACACACAAACACACACCAGATGCTGTGTCTTGCCACAGAGTGATGTCAAGTTGACAGTGATGACAGCTGTATGTGTGACTGAGAAAGAGATTACTTTACTGTGCTGCAGTTTTAGATTTGTTGATCTTTAATTACAGTAATTCATCTCTCCTCTTAATGACTTCCAAGAATTGAGGATAAGTCAGTGTTCCATAAACACAAAACCAGACTGTGTCATTTTCATGGCCAGTATAAAACTGGTTGAATTCTTAAGATTTTGTAGCTTATTTTCAGATACACTGACCGGTTACTTTATAAAGTACGCCATGTGAGTACCCAGTTGGACCCTCTTTACCTTCAAAACTGTCTTAATTTGTCATAGCATTGATTCAACACGGTGTTGGAAGCATTCTTCCAACATTTTTGCTCTATGACATGATGGCGTCGCACAGCTGTCGCAGATTTGCCGGCTACAAATCTATGAAGAGAATCTCCTGTTCCACCACATCCTAAAGGTGCTCTGATGTATTTAGATCTGATGACTGTGGAGGCCATTGGAGTACAGTGAACTCATTGTCATGTTCAAGAAAGCAGTTGGAGATGATTTGAGTTTTGTGACATGGTGCATTATCCTGCTGGAAGTAGCCATCAGAAGATGCTACACTGTAGTTGTAAAAGAATGGACATAGTCAGCAAAAAAGCTCCCTGTGGTGTTTAGACCATGCCACGTTGACTCTAAGGGGCCCAAGAAATGTCCCTCTACACTATTACACCACCACCAACCTGTACTGTTGATACCAGGTGGAATGGATCCATGCTTTTATGTTGTTACGGCATCTTCTGACCCTACCATCTGAAGCTGAAATGAATACTCATCAGACCAGACAACATTCTATTGTCCAGTTTTGGTGAGTCTGTGTGAATTTTGGCCTCAGTTTCCTGTTCTTTGCTGGCAGGAGTGGCACCTGGTGTGGTCTTCTGCTGCTGTAGTCCATCCACTCAACAGCTGGACATGTTGTGTGGTCAGAGATGGTATTTTTTTTATACCTTGGTTGTAACCAGTGATTATCTGAGTTACTGTTGCCTTTATATCATCTCCAACCAGTCTACCCATTCTCCTCTGACCTGTGACATCAGCATTTTGGTCCAGACAACTTCTGCTTACAAGATATGTTTTCTTCTTTTTTTAGACCATTCTCTGTAACATTTATGGGAAAAGCCCTGTTGGTTGACAATTAACCGACTGGCACTAACAACCATACCATGTTCAAAATCAGTTAAATCCCCTTTCTTCCCCATTCAGATGCTCCGTTTGAACTTCAGCAAGTCATTGACCATGTCTACATGACTAAATGTCTTGAGTTGCTGCCATGTGATTGTTAACACAACAGCCAATCTATTTAACATGTGGACCTAATAAAGTGGTGAGTGTATATTAACCTGTAGAGAAAACAAGATGTTTTTTTTAATTACACAAGTTATATAGTGGTCATTCTCAGCCAAAATTTAAGATGATGGATTCAGATGTACCTGTGAGGTGGAAATGTTTTAACTTTATAATGCATCACAATCTGGATTTTGAAACGCAATTAGAAAGGCCATGTGTGGCAAACCTTGACCAGCTACTGCACTAAATCCATCTACCCTAGTATTTTGTAGGTCCTTCCAAATCCTTCTATCTGTTGCTTTTAGTGCAGATGGCACAGGTCAAATTTCTCACTCAGCCATGTTGTGCATGTAGACATATAGGAGACTTTCCTCTCATTGCTTTTAATCAATTATTAAGTTACCTTATCAATTCATTTTTGATTTAGGTCTTTCTTTGCCTACATCTTTATGCATCTAGGATTTGATTATTTTCCCCGACCTCTTTGGAGGTCAATGTTTTGGGTCTCTGTGTGGTCCTCAGGCCATCCCAAAGCTGTTTTTGCACCATGATGGAACATGTTGTCCCAATGGAGGAACTCAGTGCTGTGAAGGGGTGCATGTGGTTTCTAACAGCTCCTTTCACACAGGCTGTTTAAAGAGTGACTGACTGTTTTGGTTTTGATGTACAGAGATGGAGTTGTGAGTTAAAGTTGTAAAAGTCACCTTTTGAGAGAGTATCTAGGGGATATTCCAAAAAGCAGGTTTACTGGTTTAGCTGGCTAAGTTAACCAAGACTAAATGGTAAGGGAGTAGGTTTTGTTCAGGCTATGCCTAACATATCTCCAACATAATTGATTTGAGGGAAGGTCACCATATGCATGATCACATCTGTCAGCCACTTTGATTTAAAGAAATGAGCAAAAAAATCAATTTTCAAAAATTTCTTTATTTAATTTTTTTCCTTTGCAAATTCCAAATTACATGCTTCATTTCCTGAAAAGAAAAGAAAAACACTTTGTTTTGCAATGTCATAATTCATTTTAGCCTATTTCTCCATAGATTTCTTTTCTTCAGTTTTAAGTATTCAATTTGCAGGTTTGCCTTTGCGATCTGGCTTTGCAGTCGTCTGAGCCCAGTTCTGGTGATCCCTTCATCATTGGGTGGTCCCAGTTGATGGTCACCGTGAGATCTTCCATAGGGATAAGGGGTTGTTGCAGTCACCCCAAACCTGTCTTTCATCTCTTCGACATCTTCTTATTTGTTGTGAAATAGGTATACCACTTTGCGCTGAGCCTATGGCTACCAGAAGATTTTTTTTTAAAGTGCATATGAGATATTTTTATCAGTCTGAAGAATGTTTTTATAGTTTGTTTTCAGTTGGACCCAGGTATGCTTGGGGGCGGACGGGTTACATCTGCTTATAATATAATATAATATAATATAATAATAAGCTTATTAAGTTTAGTAATTAGATAAAACAAACCAACTGTAGGCTGTGTTTAAGATCCACTTATGTGTTGACTTTGGCTGGAACTGCTTCACCAAGCATCACAGCAGACGGTTGCAGGCGCAGCTGTTTTCCTTTATTGGTCATCTCCATCGTGATTTTGGGGGGCTCAGTGGGTGATGCCCTTAATAGGTTTGGCTTAACCAACACAGGGTTGTGTTAGCTACTTCATAGCTAGTGTTTTGGAACCGACAACACAGGTTAAGACATCAGAAGATTTAGAAACTTCGAGCACAGGCTTTATAACAGGATTTGTTAAACCCCCTGTCTGAAATAGCCCTCAGAGGTAGAAACACATCTTGATTAGTTGCTGTGCAAAAACAAGCTCATACTACATTTTCTGTCTAGCCAGATTGCTGTCTTGTGCCAACAGGAAAGCGTGCATGTTTTTTGATAGGGAGTTTTGATGAAGTACATATCGGTCATGCTCGACCTTTGACTCTTCTGTCATGCAGACAGTTTTTTATAGGATTCAGGCTGTTTTGCTCACCTGGTTGTTGAAGAGAACTTCCAGCTTCTATTTATCAAGTCTGTTATTTATTCTATTTCTAATATATATGAGCAGACACTGCAGCATTTTTTCTGATTTGTTCCGTTTTATTCTTTTGGGTTTTGCAACGAATAAATAAATATTTAAAAAAGTATATAGCATACTGGAAACCTTTAGTTTTCTCACCAGCATTTAACCTAACCCTTTTTTTTTTCTTCACCATACTCACCATCCTAGTAGGCATCCATGAGCCTCTTATATTGCTTCTTTAAGTGATAACACTTTTTATTGCTGAGTGTCAACTGAACCTCTCATTTTATTAAGATCTGGGCCGTTTTGCTGCTACTGGAATGGTGCTACAATGCCTTTTGCTTAGTCAGCATTTTTAAGCAAAGTTGGTCAGCATCAAAGTACTTGGTTGCAATTTACTGTGTTATATTCAACCTTTGTGTGTGAAATACTAGTTTCTGAAGAAATCTGGAAAAACATTTCTGGCATTCTGCAGGCTGAGTGTTTCCCTCCCTGACACACCCTCAAATAAACCTCACCTCCGACCTCAGAACAGCCACCAGGACTGTCACACAGAACTCAGTTTGTTGATCCAACTGCATGTAACTCTACGCCACCCAGCTGCATGTGGGAGCTCTGCTGAGGGATATATTGAGAAATCAGGTGTGTTTCTATGGCTTTGAGAGCTCTTGACTAAACACATATGTCAGTGTTGTGTTGATGTAGATTAAGGAGAATGTTTTAACTGTATGCCATCACTCGGTAGTAAATGTGATAGTCTGGGTTCAGGGAAGTCTGTAGACATCAAAGACTTCATGTTAGTCCTGGTGATGCTGTGGTAGGGGTTTATAGAAATCCTTTTATAAACACTGGTACTTTTTAACTGAGATGTTTCTCTATATTTCATTCTGTTCATGGCTTTCCTCAAGGACACAGCTGATGAACAAGCTGTATGCGGTGAGGTTGAAAGATTTGATCTATCAGTTAGAGGATGATGCTTGCAACCACCAGCCCACCCTGCTGTGTGAAAGGTGGTTTACTGGAGCGTTCTGATAACAGAGTTTTCCCGTTTGGTCCTGCTGAGGTTTAAGGAATGTCTGAGGGCTGTTGCTATAGCATAGGAGGAATATTTTTACTGGAGGCGCACAGCAGATGGGTAGGGAATAGGTTTTATAGGACAGGCATATGATCAGAACAATGTGTGTGTATGTCTGTGTGTATCCATAACTTTGAGACCTGTTGGGAAATTTAATACACACAGACTAAGAAGGTCAAATATCCCCATGTGCTTCAGATTATAGCTGTGATCGCAGCAACATGAGAGAGCAGCTTGCAGCTGAAACTGCCAGTGTTGCCAGATTTGACTGAAATTGACTTTAGGCAAGCAGTTTGTAAGAGGCTGAGTCCAGAAAGTGTCATCTTCTAAGTGGTTATGCTTTCCTTTACTTTGCCTTTGATGTAAATGATTGGAAATGATTCAAAGGCTAAATTCCGCACCAAAGGGAGCCGTCAGAAGACATCACGCCACATCTGCTTTCAACAAATCAGACTCGAGGCAAATTCTAAACATGGGAACTGATGCACCTACTTATTAAACACTAAAATAAAGAAACAGGAGAAAGTCTTTGCACAGTAAGTGCCAGAAAACATGTCACAAGAAATTGCTTTGGAGGAGGATGGAAGTGAGATGCTGCTGCGTCTTTAGCGGCAGGCTGTTGCAGAAGAACCAGACATCAAGGCAAGGCAAGGCAGTTTATCTGTATAGCACATTTCATGTACAGGACAATTCAAAGTGCTTTACATAAAACAATGGCATTACAGATATTTAGAATAGTAAAAGTCATAATCAACACATAATCACAATAAAATATTAAATTACATTAAAATGATTAAAAGCAAGATAAGTTAAAAAGTTTCCGTGCAGATTTCACGCATAGGCGCATGAGAAAAGAAATGTTTTTAACCTGGATTTAAAAATGTCTACATTTGGTGAAAGTTTAATCTCCACTGGCAGTTTGTTCCACTTGTTTGCAGCATAACAGCTAAATGCTGCTTCTCCATGTTTAGTCAGGACTGACTGACTGAAAGCCAGTGTAAAGATTTCAAAACTGGTGTGATGTGTTCAGATCTCTTAGTCCTGGTTAAAACTCTAGCAGCAGTGTTTTGGATGAGCTGCAGATGTTTAATGCTCTTTTTAGGAAGTCCTGTTAAAAGACCATTACAGTAATCCAGCCTATACTGGAGATGAATGCATGGATGAGTTTCTCTTGGTCTTTCTGGGAGACTAAACTTTTAATTCTGTTAATGTTTCTGAGCTGGTAAAAAGCTTCTTAGTGAAGCTTTGATGTGGTTGCTGAAAGTCAGATCTGAGTCTATCAACACTCCCAGGTTACGAACTTGGTCGGTGATTTTAAGAGCCCGAGTCTCCAGGTGTTTACCAATGCTGACCCTCTTCTCTTTGCTACCAAACAGAATAATCTCAGTTTTGTCTTCATTTAATTTTAGAAAATTCTCCTTCATCCAGGTGTTTATTTGTTCCAGACACTGACACAATAAGTCTATTGGACTGCAGTCATCTGGTGACAGAGACACATAAAGTTGTGTATCATCTGCATAACTTTGATAATTAATGCTATAGTTCTGTAATATTTGACCCAAAGGGAGCATATACAAGTTAAACAGAAGAGGTCCAAGGACTGACCCCTGGGGGACTCCACAAGTCATGGCCACTCGCTCGGATTCATAGCTGCCGATCATAACCAGATAACTCCGGCCTTCTAAATAGGACCTGAACCAGTTAAGGACCGCTCCAGAAAGTCCAACCCAGTTTTCCAGCCTGTGCAACAGGATTCTGTGATCTACACTGTCAAACGCAGCACTGAGATCCAACAGAATCAGGACTGATACTTGACCAGAATCAGTATTCAACCTAATGTCATTTAACACTTTGACCAGAGCTGTTTCAGTGCTGTGATGAGGTCGGAAGCCGGACTGAAATTTATCAATATTTCCACTTGCATTTAAAAAGTCATTAAGCTGGTGAAATACAACTTTCTCAATAATCTTGGAAATAAAAGAGAGGTTAGAGACAGGTCTATAGTTGTTCATTATAGAGGCATCTATAGTCCTTTTCTTTAGGAGTGGCTTAATAGCAGCTATCTTTAGTGACTTGGCAGAAGACAAATGAAGGCAATGGCCAAGCTGAAGCCATGCGTCTTGCAGATGAATAATTTAAAAAAGAAAATGGATGACACACAATCATTCGCACAAAAAAAATACAAATACAAAAAATGACAGAGAAAGAAGCCCAAACTGAAATATAGCTATGGCTGTATCATGACATCACCTGCCATATTTGCACAAGTCCTACCAAGTGGCTAGCTTGGCACACCAGCAAAGAACGAGGAGTTGTCTCACTTTTCTTTTGACCAATCAGCTGAGCAGTCAGATCAGATGGGAACTTATAGGAAGGAGATCATAAAGAGACAAGAGCCAGAATAACGGATCCTTCCGTGGCTTCGTAAATGCACATCTACATGCTACAGCATTTTGCTGCCGCTTGGGGGAAGTCTCAAAAATATGCAGAGCAGTCTGGGGTGCTCTTGGTTATATAACTCTGGGCCCCCTTTAACTAGGCTAAATACAACTTATAGTTTTTGCACTGCTAGTAATATATGGACAAATTTGTAAAAGCATCACTGGGCAAAGGATAACAAAATAACAAGAGGCATTTCAACTAAAACAAAACTATGTCTCACAGTATGAAGCCAAACAATTTACAACACCATTTTGGAGCTACTCATCCTGAACACAAAGATAGACCTGCTGATTACTTTAGAAACAAATTACTTAACTGTTCACAGCGCTGTTTTACTAAAGCAGCATCTGTCTTATCAAATGCTCAACTTACCTGAAGTAGTTTAGTTTCCTGGTTTAAACACCTCACACTACAGCAGAGTGATTTATCCTTCCCTCTGCCACTGACATGGTTTTAATTAAAATGAATGAAGTAGCAACCAATAAAGACTATTTTGTGGCACATTTCTATGTACATTTTTTGCAAGCATTGAGGTACATGTGATAGTGGGATTGTGTGTGTGACATTATTTTTGTTGGTGAAAAGGGGACCCTGCAGAAAAAGTTTGGGAACCACCGGCATAGTCCAACACACATACACAAACACACACATCTACAAAGGCCTTCCCCCAGAACAGCAACACTGGCAAAAAAAGTCTGGTCAGCTTTAATTACTGGATATATGCTTGTGTAAAAGAAATATGTGACGCAGCACTCGGGTCACATGCCACTGTGTGAGAGTGTGTGTTTGAGTGTTGCAGAGAGCTAGACAAAGAAAGAGAGGATAAAAATGTGACGCAGCAGGAGTCAGCTGTTAGCTCTGTCCGTGTGTGTATATGTGAGTGCGTATACATTATCTCCCCTGGCTGCGTCTGGCAACACCATGAGATCTCTGTGCACACCGCCAGCAGTTACAATTTACTGGCATCATCTTTCTCATAATGCACATCTGGAATGGGAGGTGAAGGTTGATCAAAAGCAGTGAGAGCCCCATCAGGCTGTGGTGCAGTGATTTCCCTTTTGAGAGAAAGTGGTAGAAAGAAAAAAGGGAGGTGTGAGAGGGGGGAAGAGGGAGAAAAGGGGCATGTCGCTGCAGCAAAAAGCCAGCTGCAGAGGCATGACAAGGACCGAAGAAAGAGCGATGATAGAGTGCAGATAAGGATATTGATGGGTATTAGGAAAAAGGAGAAAAGTAGAAGGTGATCCAGTGATGCAGCGATAAAGAGAACAATTAGAGAAAAGATGGTGATAGAAAAGAGAGATAATCAATACAAGGAATTACTTTTATCCAGTGTTTTTGTACAAATGTGTAGGTTTACACGCTACATCTAGTTGGTAACTGAATGCATGGTCACGTCAGTGGTGTTTACTCTGTTCACACGTCATGTGAGACACACCAATAAATGAGAGAGTTTGTATGAGAAAGAGAGAGAAAGAGGGAGGGAGCGTGGGCTCAGCAAGCGAGGGAGAGACAGAGAGCAAGTGTCGTAAATCTCAGCACATCACCCGGCAGACGAGAGGGGAAAGTTGTGATAAGGATCGCTCTGCTTTTCCCTCCCTCTTTAAGCGTTTCTTTTCCAGTCCTCTGTCAGCGTCTTTCTGTCTGAGCCCTTAAAGGTCCGCTGAGTCTCTGAGAGGCTGTGAGGATGGAGTGGAATGAGGTGGATTTGGTGCAGGAGTTTACTGTTGAAGGACAATGCAGCAAAATTAAAGTCCGCTCCTGCAGGATCACATGGGACAGCCTGCAGGTAAATACAGCACAGTGGGAGGTTGATAGAAACTGCATGTTAACGTCAGCTGGTGGGCTCGCAGCACCACATTACAATGGATATTGTACAGCGTGTTATCAGCACGAGCAGCAGAATACAGGTTTGACGCAAGTGATGGATGGATTGGTAACTTTTCGGCAGCTGTTGGGGGTGCATTTTCTTTTTTGGGTAGCATTAAAATGAGAGAATCACAGGCATTTGTATATTCATCAGCAGGAAATCCTTAGACAGTAATACACACTGTCTTTACTTACATGTGATCTTTAGTGCAACATGACAATCTTGCAAACTAATTTAGAAAATGTGCATAGATTATTTAGAATGGAACAGATTACTGATTGAAGTGAGGGTGCATGACAGAGTCCTAAAAATTGAATATATCTTAAATTGATGTTGGCAGTGGACATTTTTCTTTTAAATTCTTGGTACTTGGTACAAGATTTTTTTATTGTTAATTCATTGGCAAACACAGTAGGCATGGATGTGTAGCTCTTACAAGTTAATTTGAAGAATCAAATGCCTGCTAACCCTTCTGCTGATTCAGAAGCAGCCCATAATAACAATTACCACTGCAGTGGTGGAGACCGGTGGGTTTTTCTGCCTCTGTTGCCACTAGTCAACATAAATCTTCATTAATTAAAATTTCCACCTCAGAGCACTGCTCATTCCTGCTCCAAATGAAGTTTCCTAGTGTTTATAAGGTTTTTAGGTGACATATTATCCACACTGAGGGTCAGGATGCTTCCTTCAGTTCAGTAATTTCCCAGCCTTATGTTCCTGAAAACCTCTCAAAGCTGCACCCACTCCAACACAACTAGATTAATCTTCCAAAACAATTTATTACATTCCCCAAATTAGCCTCATTAGTGTGCACATCTGTCCTTAGATAAGCATGGACCATGATTTCTTCATCTACAGTGGAAGTTATTGGTACGTCCCCATTAATCTGCAGAAGTCTGACTCAGAACCCTGCAACCACTTGTTGGTCTCACAGTATACTGAATGATAGATGTGTCCATAGGTATTTAGTTTTAATCCAGAGCACATCAGTCTGTTTGTACAGAGTTGTAGATGTGCACTTTTGAAAAGCTTTTGTTCACATGACAAACATCGCATCTGTGTGTAACACAAGTGTTTAATGCACTTCAACTTCACTCAGACTTTCAATAGTTCAGTAGATGTGTCATGACTTTGTTGCGCACCCCTTTGGTATTTGTTCCTCCCCTTTAAACGAGAGGGGTCCCTAGGTTGGGAACCATTTGCTGTCATTCTTGATCACATTTGGTTTGTTTCATTAGGCAAACATACTTTCTCATTCTTTTCTCTTGTTACCTAAAGTCCTACTTTTTGTATAATCTCCCCCCCAAAAAATGCACATCACTGAAGCATAAGGAGGCTTTTTGAGGATGTTATTTTGAGAAAAAACAAGTGTATCCATTGCAAAACTCACACCAAGTCTTTTACTGTATGAATATCAGAGCTTCGTAAGTGTCACACATTTCGGCAAAGCTTAAGACTGAAAATATGGAACCAAGGTTTTCTTATTCAGTAGCCTTGATTTCTGCATCTCTAGACATCTCTTCTCCATATTCTGACTGGAAGGAATCTAATATTGCAAGGCACAGATGAGTAAAAGAAGTGAGAAGACAATCCAGCAGAATAAAGTGTCTATTATTTGATGAGATTATACAGTAAGCGTAAAACTTATAATGGTAAACTGATATATTATATAGACTCATTATATGCAAAGTAAGATTTTTCAAGCATTTGTTTGTTAGAATTTTGATTATTATGGCTTACAGCTTATGAAAACCCCCAAATCAAAATATCAGAAAATGAGAGTAGTGTGAAACGGTTCAGTGATGTGGTCTCTAAGTGCCACACTCTAGTCAGCTAATTAATCCAAAACACCAGTAAAGGACTCCTCAGTATTTAAACGATCTCAGTCTGTTTCAGTAGAATTCCTGGGATATCAATGTCACACTATGTCACTATGTAACACCAGCACAACATGAGATCAAAGGTAAAATCACCTTAAAATGCATTTGCAGATCACTTTGTATTTGCAGACTCTTCAAAATGCACATCATCATGAGGATGTGCAGGATCCCACTGGTCAGCATTTAGCTAATGATGTGCTACTTATGAATGTAATGTGCATAATGCCATTGTCTAAAACATGAAGTAGTCTGCATTATGTTGGAGAATGCCATGTCAGCATTATGTTTCTAAGAGTTATATAAGTCAACCTGAAGGCAATGATTCTGTCTGTAGAACAGCATGGCTATTAGTGTCATTAATCACTTATACTGATAATAAACACATCACTAATGCTGCCAGACTTTTAGCATCCTCTTCCTGAGTTATTGAGAGGCTGATAGCTTTCATTTGTTTTAGTGATTTCATATTTAGGAAGTGCCATAACCGAAGGTCTTTGCTCATCATAATGGAGTGTTTTTTAAGTCCCTCCCTGAGCGATGGCTCTAAAGAATCAGCCGAGATGTGCAAAACATTTTAACAAAATTTATAGAGGTTTCAGTACCCCTAATTTAATTCATGTGAATTGTTTTCTGACTAAAAAAAAGTTATAATTCAGGGAAATAGAATGCTAATGTGCAAATACAAGACTTTAAGTCCTGTTTTATGTACAGTCTCTACAACTGCATATCCCGTAGTTTATTTGTGATTATCTGTAGATGATCATACAGATTCAGGTAGCGAAATGGTTTTTTTGTGATGCTCGGAACTCCATGAATCAAATATGAAACATCTATGTTAGAGCTAACTTTTTCACAAAGATGTGGGGAAGATTGCAATACTTGCACAAATAAAACATTTTTCCATATGCAATGAAACTCTGAAAGCTTTTAGATGCTTTCCCAAGGGGATGGATGTGGTAAAAAATAATGCCTCTAGTGTTTAGTCCAGACTTCTTGAAATTTACCCAGCTAGCTAGCTTATATTAAGTCTGAAAAAAGATATAATAAGTCTATGTTTTGTATTTGTTGCTGTTTAATTCCACAAAGTTTCATTATAGATAGGCAAGGAGACTCATCTGTTTTTGCTGATGTACTGAACCAGAACTCAGAAATTTCCACATCCTACCTTCTGTATCATGTCCTGGCTAACTGAAATACCAGCCTGACTTTTTTCCAGCTGTAGATATGAGTTTTTATGCTAATATTTCTTGCTTGAACTATTGTCCATAGATAACATATTAACTTTGGGGTTCCTCAGGGTTTTATTTTAGGCCACTTCTGTTTTGTAATTAAAATCCCAGTTATTTAATTTAAAAATATTAAATGAGTGACCAGGAAGATGAATAGATAAGTACATCTATGTTATTTAATCCCATGAACTACTGAGAAATAAAGGTTATTCTGATTCAACTCAATGAATTACAACTTTGTAGGAGCAGCCCTACAAAAACCCAGATGAAGTTAAAATGAGTAAGAAGAGTATCATGAAAGTACCACATGGTTTTTAACAGAGGTCAAATGACCACAGTTAAACTTGTAGATTGGTTGCATTCGATCTGGAAGGTATAATAGTGTTATACTCTACTTATACATATTTATTGTAAGAAGCACTGCATGAGTGTCACATGTAAAGTGCTTTGGAAAAGGTTAAAAGATGCTATATAAGTGTGGATCATCATCATTCAAAGTGTGAAGTGGGCATTCTTAGTGGGGGCTCTAAATAGTCTGAGGTGAGGCTCAGTGAATAGAAAGGGGGTAATTGTTAGTAAATGAATAACTTGAATTATTGAGATGTGGTTCGAAAGATAGAAACTAATAATACCCTGGGATAGACCATCTACACCTTTACTGTAATCTGTAAAAGTTACTGGGAATGAGTTAAAGATGTTTAAACAGTCTGCACAGGCACTGTAGTGACAGTGGATAATAAAATCACAGTATCAAGAATGTTTACATACCAACAGGACTTACAAAATGATAAAATAGAAAATATTTTTTAAGGAAAATATCAATCAGTGGGTTTTCAGATGGCTTAATGGGGTCATTTTTGTTTTGATGGATATTGGTTTTAACAGCTGGGGTCAGCATATCATAAAATACTTTCCATCAATGATATCATGAGAAGCTCAGCTTTTCCAAAACAATGTCACATGTGCTCCCACTTTTACATTGTATGTGTTTGTGTCTGTTCACATCCTTTACTCTGCTGAAACTGTGTAATATTAATGTTTTAGTTAGTGATGTTTTAGCCACACATTTCCTTACTTTCCATTAAACATCCTGTCTTTACGCCATTCATTAAATGCCATTTTGGACATTTACAGTTCAACTGGCAAACTGGCCACTAACACAAAACACCAGCCTATATTTCATTTAGCATTGTCTGGCTTCCAAGTGCACTAGGAGTGTAACACACCGAGTGCAGTATGTATGTGTGTGTGAGAGAGAACATACACAATAGCAGGATGTAGCTGGATGTGTCTACAACACTTCCTAGAAATGTTTGTCTTGAATTAAACACTCCTCATCGATGACAACTGATGATTGTGATTATATTTTTTCCAGCAAACGCTGATGTGTCTCACATCGATGTGATGAAGGGTAGAGATATCGTTCTGGCAATTTCACCCCCTCCGAACTAAAACTATATTTCAGTCACTCTACCAAGGCCACCAGCTGCTAGTCTAACACTGCTGAAGCTGCTCTGTGACCTAAAGTGTGAGGTGATATATGTGTGTACAGCTGTGTTTTATCTCCTGTCAGTGTTTGGGTTTTCATCTTGTCAGCGACAGCCCAACACACTGTTATGTGTAATGGATGGAAACGGTGAATAGATACACATGGGAAAACACCCATCTTTTTTTTCATGGACATACTGTGTAAATAAACAGCTTAATGTATGTGTATTTTTATATGTGTGTGTGTGTGTGCAGGTCCCCCGTGTGGAGCTGACCCTCTCTGAGCTCCAGGAAATGGCCACAAGACAACAGCAACAAATCGAGGCTCAGCAGCAGATGTTGGTTGCCAAGGTAACGTATGCACGCACATATGCAATGGATTGCCTGTCAGTTAGCGTAAGGTTCTCTACATTAGAGTGCATCCGAAAAGGTCGACTGCAGCCTTAAAAGAGTGTGTGTGAGTGTGTGTGTGTGTGCGCGTGTTTGAGTCCTTGCCCATGCGTCTTCTTTAGAAACAGGACATGTGATCGGGTGACAGGAAAAGCACTCCGTTCAAGTCTTTGTGTCACCACTAATCTTGAAGTTTTATGTGAGACAGTGCCACAGATCATGGCCAGTTGTCCCAATTCCCACATTTAGGAAATGACCTCTGAGCAGACAGGAAATTAGGTCATCGAGGACCTGCAGCTGCTGGGAAGTCGAATCAGAGTTGTACTCCAGGAAAGAGTCAGGTCTCTGTACTCTGCTCTCATTTAGCAACATGTTTATGGATAAAACACTTAGATACTAATTTGGAGACTGCTGATTTTTAGCAGTTTTATATTAAATGTTTAAAACCTTGCTTGTTGGATTGGAAAGCCTCCCAGATGTCATTGTAGAAACTTTTTCTATGTTTTCATCACCACATTAATGCAGCATGGATATAAATAAGCCTTTAGGGGAATACAATACACAACTTTTACTCCTGCACTCTGTAGTCAGCCTGTGCTATGTGTTATTTGGAGTGTGTGTGTGTGTGTGTGTGTGTGTGTTCAGCGAATGATAGGTGGCTACTGGCCAACATTCCTTTTTCCTCTTCCTCTGTATGTGCATGTGTGTGTATGTGTGATTCAGGCACACAGGTCATCTGTGCAATGTGCCAACATGATACAGAGAAAGAGGTGTAAACTGCCTCAGTCAGCATCACACATGGAAGGATTGTTTTCCTTTATCTCTTTCTGCCTGTTGTTTCCCTTGTAGACTATTTGTTTTATAGAGTACATGCTTTTCCAGTACACAGATACATACAACTTAAGTGGAAATCAATGGCTGAAAGAACAGGTAAACAAGGTTGGAAGCAGGCTGAGGAGCTCTCAGGTGCTCAGAAAAATGACTTATTTTGGTGTTTAGACTTCAGCTGGATGGGGCGTTTTTGTTCAGACCTTCATTATATGAGAAGGTGTTGCTCTTCAACAGGACATGATTGTACTAACTTGGTGAATTTAGCATTCCAGCTGAATGCAAAATCTGCAAGCCTTTAATTTTTGGAGAAAACAGAGAGGAGCCTAACTCACAGGAGCTTAGTCTGCATAGTTGCTATTTTTGGATATCACCCCCATAAATCATACAGAAGCAGGGCCATGACAGGATTTACATCAAGGTCCATGGATTGACAACAGTGCAAACACACCTTTTGAAATAACGGACATTTAAAAATGAGACAAAAATGGTTCACAGTAGTTCAGTTTATCAGCCCACATAAAATGAATGCTTTTGTTTTTATTCATGAGTCTTTTCTGCTACAATATCTGCAGTGAAAATATTATTAACCTGTTCTGTGGTGGAATAAATTAACAGAAATGAGAAAATTGCAGCTATTCAGTTTGTGTATACTTATGTACCAAGTGAGAAACACCAACATTACAAACCACTGCATTGTATTTATACAAAGTGTGAATTAGTGAATGACCACATTGAAACTATTCAATTATCTGTGGATCATAGTGTGTGAATTTTTGCACTCCAAAGTAGAAACAGAATAAATTTTGAATGACAGCTAGATAAATAGAAAACTGCTGTAATAAAATATGCCACGGTGTGTGTGTGTGTGTGTGTGTGTGTGTGTGTGTGTGTGTGTGTGTGTGTGTGTGTGTGTGTGTGTGTGTGTGCAAGAACCTGGCAGCATGTTGGTCAGTCAACAACTCAGGATGAATCTTTGATTAATAACTAGAAACATTCTCCAAACACACATTCTTTAATCAAAACCAGATTGTTATGTTATGATGATGCATTATTCACTTGAAAACATTTAATAAATTGTTTACATTATATTATGGTGTAATATAAATAAGGAATTTTTGTCAAATAACAGCTGTTAAATTTTGATAAATGTTAAAATGACTTATCTTTTTTCTGCGTAGGAGCAGAGACTGAGGTATCTTCAGCAGGGAGGGAGATCTAACCACGGGCAGACACAGGTGGGTTACAGATGACTGTGGGGGTGCAGAGTTTCCCAGCTGAGTACGGCCTGGGCGGGTCCCTAGCTTTATCAACCCCTCATTTCTTTGTATTTTGCTTCCAATCAGCCAGATTTTCAATTAATCTTTTAAAGTGGTCTTGGAATAAATGTGTCAGGCTTTCCAAAGATATTTTAAAGATTCTCTTTGGTCATCTGCTACTTTTTTCCTCATATTGAGTCCATTCCTTGAGTGTTTTTGTTTGCTTTTTAAAACTACCAAACTCTGACCTATTTATCATTCAAACATGAAATAGCATCTAACTCAAAAGATGAGCCAGTTTTGTGAAATAACCAGTTTTAAATCACTTTCTTACTAACAGTCGCTCACAAAAGTACATGATTTGTTCCAATTTCTTTAGCTGCCTCTATGAGAAATACCAAAGATAAGTCTGACATGAAGTAGTTTTTTGTTCTTTTAATTTTTTTTGTTTCATCAAAGTGATTCCAGAAGGGATATGAGATGAAAATTTTGGCATATCTCGGCATGGTGGGCAGTGTGTCCTTAAAACATTAGAGGAAACTGGACAAATGGCTGACAAAACAAGAATTATTCAGGCCAAACAAAACTATCTACACCAGGATCTGAAATTAATTTCCTTAAGAAATAGGAAAAAATGAGAGGACCTGTGAGATGCATCTGGACCTTCAACTGATCCGTCTCCTGTCGGCCAAAGCCTCATTAGAAATGGTCTCCATGGTAGGGATAGGAAGGGAAACAGGGAGAAAAGGCTGATTTGCCAAATGGCACATGAACTTCAGCGACCCATCAGTGGCAACAGGTCTGATGAATGGAGTGATGAATCCTCCCCTGAGCCCTTCAAAAGTATTGGAGCAGTGTGGGACCATCTTGACAGAAAACAGATGAAAAGGTAGTCAACATTCGAAGAAGAGCTCTGCATTTCTTTTAAAAAGCCTGGAAAACTAAACTTATATACCATAATTCCATTTATGTTAACACAGGTTTCAAATAATCTGCCCCTAGTTTCCGTTTCCATGGCAATATGCAAGCAACATGGGTAAAGAGTTGTGTATGGTGTTGTATAAAAAGCAGAACTGATTGCTTTGTGTTTCAAATATACTGTAATGTGAGGCATATCCTTTTTTTTTCAATATAAGCTGAAAAGTTAACTCCAGCAAGGCTTTCTGGGTTAAAACCCGACCGATGAACATTAACACAACTCTCATCTGGGAGGTCTGGGAAGAACTTTAGATTGCTTTCCAGAAGCTGTTAACATTGCATGCAAATGCAGATATTTAATGAGATTTTTACAGGGTGTCGTTTCTCGTTTTCTAGTCTGAAGCTGAGAAGCTGCAGCGACTAAAGGAGCGAGTCGAGACTCAGGAAGCAAAGCTGAAGAAGATCCGAGCCATGAGAGGACAAGTCGACTACAGCAAACTGATCAACGGAAACCTCTGTAAGCATAAGCACGCCGCAGTTCACAGCTGCATTTTAAAAAGACCATGCACCAGGAATATAATCTAAAACACAAGGGAAAGCAGCGCAAGGCCTTTAACAAACTGAAAAATATTTAACTTAAACGATGACACAGCAGTGACTTTTCTCTGGCTTCCATCTGTCGTTTCCAGCTGCAGAGATTGATCATGTGAGCAGCCTGTTTCAGGAGAAGCAGGCGGAGCTGCAGTCTGCAGTGGTCAGAGTTGACCAGGTAATGCTGAAGATCGACTTGGGTCTGATGCAAAAAGTTGTTATGCTGCTGCAGATCATTTGTTAAGTTTTTGATTTTTGTTTTACTAGCTTACCCAGCAACTGGAGGACTTGAGGAGAGGACGCCTTCAGCTGCATGCTGGTGGACCAGCTCAAGGAACAACCACCGGGTCACAAAGTGGTACCACTGGACACAAAGGGTCACCCCTGTCTGGCCCTGCAGCCCTGGAGCTGAGGAAACTCTACCAGGAGCTGCAGGTAAATCACACTTTCTCACAAACTCTCTAAAGCTGCTTTCTCATTACAAATGAGCAATTCTTTTTTTTTTTTATTAGAAACATTTTTCAGAGTGTAAACCCTCTAATACTGTGTGTTTCAGGCTCGCAACCGTCATAACCTGGAGCAAAGCAGCAAGTTGGCCCAAAACAAGGAGCTGCTGAACAAGAGGAACATGCAGGTGACAGTAATGGATCAACGTATCGGTGACCTTAGAGAACGGCTGCATAGGAAGCGAGCAGAAGTATGAAACATTACACCAGTCATTTAAACTTCTCATGATAATTAACTTTACTTGACAGTCTCTTTGTATCTCTCTGTCCCCAGTTGAGTCGTATGAATGGTGGAGGCCAGTCCTCCCCTCAGAATGCTCCCCACCCAAGTGCTGGAGTTTCAGGCCGAGTGGCGGCTGTCTGCCCCTACATACAGGTTCCAGCCGAGGGAAGACAGGAGGCTGGGTACCCCATGCCTGCTGACCCTCCAACCAAGCCCACCCCACTCAGCCACATTCGCTCCCTCTCAGGTTGGCATTTATACTTCTTGTTTGGCATTTTTAGAGTTTTATAAATGACTTAAATTTCTTTCTGAGCTCTAACATACTGTCCTTATATTTCTTTTTTCCTGTTTGTTGACCCTTTTTTTTTCCTTCCCCTTATCTGTTGTTGTTACCTTCAATGTTACTGACTTATCCTGGTGACTTTGTGATTGCTGTGCTGTTGCTTGTTTTGGTGGTGGTATATCTTATGTGGCTTTCATTATGACATCATCATGATGATGTTCATATTGTTTTTTGTGTTATATATTTTGGTGGTTGTTACTGTCTCGTGGTTGGTCTTGTGATTGTCTTTCATTGCCGTTCAGAGGAGGACAGGAGTGGCATCAGGAAGCCTCCCAACCAGTGGAAAGAGTCAGATTTAGACATCATCCTGTCTGAGCCCACTGAGACGCGGGGGGGACCTCGGTCCCCTCAAGGGGACGACAGTAACAACAGTGAGTCCTGGATAGGTTCGCTATAGAAACATACTCACCACTAGCTCCACTGGTAGTGGATTACCACCTCCTCTGTGCAGTGTTTAAGCACAACTTGTGAAATAACCAAAACTAAGGTCTGCATCTTTATAATAGCAGATATTAAAATCATACAGTGTGTAGAAAAGAATTAGTTTCTAACTCCTCTCAACTGCGTGCAAAAAGTCAAAAACAACATATTTTCATGGTTTTTGATGCAGTTGTAGAAAAATATTAATTGTGGATTTCTAACCTCTATTTTATTGGAGATGCTAAATCAAACAAACTTCTCAACTTAGTTGTGTGAAGCCGTGTATTTGTCTGTTTTAGCAGTTAGCTGTGGTGCAAAAGAAAAGGGCTAGATGCAAAGCAGACATCATCTTAGCCAAAGAGGATGCTTGAGCCTGTGCAACTATGCAGACCAGCTGGTAAGGGGAGGGTGAACATAATTAAATCAGCTTCACAAAATGACCTTAAAGTGTAAGGGTCATGTGTATAAGGACACGGACAAGACATCTGATAGTCAGCAGCTGCCTGGGGATAGGAAACTGCCTCAAAAAATAAACTGAGGGCAAACCACAATCTGGACTCAGACTCATAGCTTATTATTCCTTCATGCTGTCTGGCTAATATTAGAAAAGTTCTCAGTAAGAGTTTAAAAATGAGAAGAATTGTTGGGAAATGAGTGTGCATAGGCATAACAGAAGAGATACACCACGCACCATCCTTGTCAGTGTTATTGTCATCATTCTGAAGGAGGAATTTGTCTTATAATTAATTATACTTACAGTAATCTAGCAGCTTGGTGCTGGAAATAGCTAAGCAGTCATACTTAGTGGAAGTACTCCTGGGTATAAGCAGAGTGTGTTGAACCAGCACTGTTACAAATCCCATTGTGTTCCTGAATGCCAAACCAAATGCTACAGTTCTATTTATTACCACTGCTTACATAATGTCAAAAATACATAGTTGTAAATCATGGCAACAGGCTACTTCACAGGCAGGCACAACAGATGAATGAAAGGAAGTCTGAGCTATGTAAACCTGTAGTTATACTGTATACAATATGTGTAAAGAGTGAGCGTAGGAGAGGTTTTATGTAAGGGGGAGTTTGGAGGGTCATGGCAGCTGTGGTTGCTGTCATCAGAGAGATTAGAGCTTTGACAAATGTTGTTATTAATACTGAATACAGAATGTGGACGTTCATAAAAATCATAGCAGGAATTTCTGATTATGAAACAGAAATCTGTCAGAGATAATACAGTTTTATATTGTTAATACTACCAGTCAAAAGTTTTGATGCACTTTTCCATTAAATTTAATAAGAAAGTGTGTCCAAACTTTTCACTGGTACTGTATATATTTAAAAAAAACATTTTTTTAATATCATGTCATGTTTTTATTCTCTAAGAATAATCCTTTATATCTACTTGCTGTAAGTCCACATAAATGGCATCTGCCATATTTGTGTTACCATTTTACTACAAATAACTGTATGAGAACTCATTCATTCTCTGTTTGGCATTTGAAGTCATTTCTATTCCCATCATTACCACTAGATGTCAATCATTCTTACATGCTGTACCTTTAAAGTCTGAGTAAATAAATTTAGACATTTTGGTGGAAAATGTGACATGGATTATGAAGTTGGAGCTCCATGAAGTACAAGAAACTGGGAGTATTTAAAGCAAGAAAATGATGCACCCGAGATGTTTGTGGCAAGTGTTGGTGCCAGTTGTTATTGAAATGATAAATTAATATTTGCAGGGCAAAGGAGGAAGCTCAGAATGTTTAGGCTTGTTCAGAAGCTGATCTGATTGGATACGTCCATGTTTCATCACAGATTGCTGTCCCCAAGTTGTACTTGTTGCTTCAGCGCAGTCCACATGGATGGCATATGCGGCATTGTGTTTGCCCAGAGCAGATGTGTTGTGCAGACTTGAAAAAGTTTGGATGCAAAGTATTTTGTGAAAGCATTTTAAGCCTCCAATCTGCCAACCATTGTAGTAATCTGTGTATCCGACAACTATCTATCTAACTGTTCTACCCCTCAAGGCTAAGATTTTATACTGCAGTTGTTACCGACTGTATGAGCATGTAGTTGAGCTGCAGATCATAGATTCATTTTGTAACAGTTACCAAACAGCAGAAGTCAGAGTGCTGCATGCCTACTCAGAAAATCCCAGTTAGAAGAGTAATCACAGTCAGTGGACAGTGGATTGTTTTTATGCACAGACACAGTGATGGAGTTGAAAACCTCCGCAGTGTCTCAGAGCAGAGACTGCTCATTTTCTTTTCAGATTGGGTTATCAAACTTAATTTTACTGACTTAATGATTGTTTTTATCTTTTGTTTGGCGGGTTAATTACACATTTTTCTGCAATAAAACAAACTCAAAACGTGGATTTAATTTCACTTCACTTGGACTTTGACAAGACATTTAAAAATGATTTTGTCTTGTTCTTTTACAGGCAATCAGATTCAGTCTCACTGATGCACTGCAGCTTATGTTTTGCCAACGTGCCATAATTAAACTTTAAATACATATTCATAAATCCATAGATGTAAACACAGAACCTGCCTTTTCAGTTCACAGTCAGGAGCTTATTTGCTTATCTTGAGTGAAAAACAGGTAAAATTGTACTATAGCTTGTTCTCATTAGCAAGTTAAATTTTGTTTCTAAAGTTCTGTGCTTCCAGTTGTTAAATTAAGCTAAATTATTAAGTATTATTGTAGCTTCAGAGTATAAGAGAAATTTTCACACAATTTGGAAGTGCTGTTGTTTTACAAAACTGCTGCTTTACTTTTCTGAAAATGCACAGAAACATTAAGAGTTACCAAAAGGGAACGTGTGATTAATGGCAAGTTTAATACCATTAACCTAAGTTTCCCTTTTGTCCTCTGCGCCAGGACGTAATGTGTCGTTCAACCCTGTGCTGTCTTTTCTCAACTCTCAGGCTGGCTGCTTCTAATCTGGGCTCGCTGGCCAAAGGCCAAGTTTCCACCTAACACAAAGCTGACTGTTTGTTTCCTGTCGTGACTGTTTTCTTCCTGAGGTCAGCAGGTTACTGCAGTGGCAGTCAACAGGTTGCACAGCACAGCTTACGGTACTGGTTCCAGAGCTCCCAGGTTCAGTAGTTAATCAGTATTAGTCTGGAAAGAGCCAGATCTGTGATGTGGCTGCGCCAAACAGCAGCATCTGTGCCAAAGCATTAGGTAACAGTTTTAAACTTTAACAATAGATTAGGCCAACTGTTACCAGGATAAATAATAGTTAGAAAAAGCTCCACTTTTCTTGCCGTTTTAACAGTAATTCCAGCCTGAGACACTGTTCACTACTTAAAACAAACTTTGGTGATCACCAGACTTAATCACAAGGCTATTTCATCTATAAGCGTAGGGTTAAAGTTGGGCCCTAACCTTTACCTTCACATATCGACAGAAAAGATTTGGTAACAGACCCGCCCCTCAGCTGAATTCATGGTTTAACAGCTTTTTTTTTTAACTTTCAGGGCTACAACTTTGTGTTTTTATTGTTTTTTTTTTTTTTTTATCTGGTAAAAATAGCTGAACAGCACAGCAGAGACAGCGGCCATTGTGCAACGGCAGCAGTCCGTCGCTACAAATGTTTGCTATTTGGTTGTAAGATACTGACAAAATAGCTGATACACAACCCAGAAATTTTACCACCACCCTCATGGTTAAAAAGATTTTCCTCTTATTCTTACCCTGTTATGGTGCTAAACATTTTCAGGGAAGAATATGCAGTTTTATTAAGCAGTTTATAGATTAAAGAGCATCTGCTGTATTAAGGTGACTTTATGTGAGACATGTTACTTTAAATAATGAACAACCAGATAACTGAGAGTCTGGTATAAATATTACACACTTGTTATGTTGACTTGAGGTAATGCACCATAATTGTCATGTGCATGTGCTGTTTTTATGTATGTGTGGATAATGACATGCTTCTATATTTGTTTTGCAGAGCTGTGTGTGTTTCATAAATGGCAGCTAATTTCTAGTATGTGAGCCCTCAAACTTTCATTCTGTCTTTATAATGACAAATATGATCGTGTAGCTCTTTCTTTTCAAGCCATGAACTCCCCCTAACTACTAACTCTATTTTACTTCTTACCAACTTTAAAATCCATGGAACTTTGTCATTTTCCTTTGGATTTATGTTGGTTTGTTTCTCCTTAATTGCCCTCATGTGTTAACCTCGCTCCTGTCTCTTAACTCCTCCCCTCTTCCCCTTCTAATTCTCTGTTCAGCCAATGAAGCGTCATGGTCGAGCATCGGTAAAAGTGTACCGGACTGGAGGACCAACAGTCCAGAACAGGTACTGTGTTTTTTTCTGAACATATCCATGTCTAAGAAGTGATATTACGGCAACATTAAGATATCCCACATTTATCTCGAGGCCGCTGTGAGGCTCCTATATTAGTGAACTTTTCCACACAAAAGGAAAACTTACTTTGAGGACACTTGAGGAGGTGTTTAGTGGAAAAGTCTGATTATATCTTCTTTCCAGCAGCTTCCCTCTGGTTATGGTACGTACCCCAGTGCCACCCACCAGGCAGCTGGGCATCACTGTGCCACAAGCTCACTGCCCCGCTCTGCCCCAGGCACGCTGGGTTGGCCCCGATCCCACACCAGCAATGCTGCCTCCTCATCTTCATCAACATCTTCCTCTTCACAGCAAGTACAGCAGCGGATTTCTGTTCCTCCTAATTCAACCCAAGGTAATCCGAGGCCTTTTTCAGATAAGTAAATACTAAACTTTACAAATAACTGTGGAATCACATATTTTTGTCTGTGCTGTTAGGTTCTGCCACCTCTTCTCAGCCTTCTCCACTGTCTCCACAAATGGACCGTACAGATCCCCCTCCAGCAGTGGCTGTACGCCCATACGTCCCAGACCATCCCTCCAGGCCACAGTCCCCACGTAAGGGCCCTGCCACAATGAACAGCAGCTCCATTTACAGCATGTACCTCCAGCAACCTCAGGCCAAAAACTATGGATCTCTCAGCAACAGGACTGCTGTCAAAGCAGGTAATAAATACAATTCTAAATGAACTTCTATATATTTAGTAAATGTTTTAACAGTGTTTGCAAAGGAAGATAAATAACTACCTCCAATTCGCTTTCTTTCCACAGTTTATGGTAAGCCCATCCTCCCCACCTCTTCCTCCTCTCCATCTCCTGTTCCTTTCATCCACGGAGGAGGAGGAGGAGTGAAAGCAGCAGGAGAGGATGTTACAGATAAAGATGGAGGAAAGGGAGGAGGAGAAGGCAGTGATGGGCAAATCGTTCCTCCACCAAGTGTAGACAACATTCCTCGTCCCCTTAGTCCCACTAAGCTCACCCCAGTGGGTAGGTACTAGAGTTTGAATCAAACTGGACTCCACTAATAAATCGGATTCTGCTTCATGCTGTATGAGATATTAAATTTAAACTACAATTTTGTTAATACATATTTTCTGACATATTGTTCTATCTCTTTTTGTTCAAACGGCTGAAAATATGTTTAGAAGAATTCATAATGAAAGTCATACAGCTAAATTGTGGACACATCCTTGGTTATTAAGGAAAAATCTCCTTACTCTATAGTAAAATAATTTTCCTCAAGAGCAATTCTTCAGAAAATTAAGTATTGGTGTGGACTTGGAAGCAGCAAAAGTAAATAAATGAGACTTTTCACACTGCTAAATATTTTGATTTCTCATCTCTGCAGCTCATTCTCAGCTACGATACCAGAGTGATGCCGACCTGGATGTTTTGCGCCGACGCCTCAGCAATGCTCCACGACCCCTCAAGAAGCGGAGCTCCATCACTGAACCTGAGGGCCCACAAGGGCCAAACATCCAAAAACTGCTGTATCAGAGGTTAGTGATACTATATGTTTTACCACGCCTGAAAAATAAACTGTAAACTGAAACGGTAATCAGATCAAGGCTAAGAAAAGGTTCATTTTGTGTTGAATTGCAGGTTCAATACATTGGCAGGAGGGATGGAGGGTGGCTCAGGTAAAAAGCCGTAGATACTCTACAATGTTCATGTTGCATTTACTTAAAATGATGATGCACAAATTTAAGTTCCCCTCTGTTCCAGGCAACACTTTCTACCAGCCTGACTGCCTTTTGGGAGACATGGACAACATCCACTCAGCCAATGGGAATGTAGAACCAGGGGACAAACATGTCATGGTGGCAGTCATGGAGGCTGAAAGTCAAAACCTGAACTCAGATTCTCGCCGCTCGTCTCATCCCTCAGTTACCATAGAAACACCCAAAGAGACAACAGCAGTAGCAGAAAGTAGCAGTAATGGGTCTTCATCAAGCCAGCCCAGTCCGCCCCCTGCACCTGAGAAGCCAGAAGATCAGAATAATAACAACCACCGAGGATCGAGTCCTGGCAAAAACTCAGTGGGCCACGCCTCCCCTTCTCCATCACCTCCTGCCCCAGCTTCACTGCCTAAGGTACACATAAAACATATTAAAATCAGTACTTATGGGAAAACATCAGTATATAAAATTCTTTGTTTTTTTTCTTTTATCTTTTAAATTCTCCATTTGCAGGTGAAGCGAACCAACCTAAAGAAACCGTCATCAGAACGGACAGGCCACGGTCTGAGAGTCAAGTTTAACCCTCTGGCGCTGCTGCTTGATGCTTCTTTAGAGGGAGAATTTGATCTGGTGCAGAGGATCATTTATGAGGTAAAATATAACATTACGTTGCAATTAGAGTTTCTACATGTTCATTTTTATTTTACATATTTGTCAAGCTTTTTTTGTGTGTTTGCAGAGGTCGTCACAATTCAAAACTAAAGAATTTGTATAATGCGGATATAGTAGGGCTTTCTAGATATGCTGTCCATCATCCATAGTTAAAAACTATTCCTCAAAGTCAAAATATGACTTTATTTATTTCTATATAAAGACTGCCCTGGAACAACTAAAACTAAAACAGGCACACCTGTCCTTTCCTAAGTCTGTTTTCTCATAGCATTTCAAAAAACTTGTATTAAACATGAAAGTGAAGTGGTCCTTGAAGTGGACCAACCATGTAATGAGATTAAAGCAAAACTGGTCATTTTGATTTGAGATTCTGATGCTCCATTGTGTTATGTTACATCTTTAAACTTTGCAAGAATACAAGGAGAAATTGAGAAAAGCTTTGCTTCACAAGCAGATTCATATTAAAAGTAAAGACATCTCTTAAGCAAAGTTAAAGATGGACAATGGAACTTTGGCAGATGTTCCCAGTAACACGCCCCCTATCATCGTCATCCATCTTGCATCCTACCTATATTGTGTGCTCTGTCCAGCCAATAAAAGACAGTTTCATCTTGACTCGTATCTCTTATATTATCTCTTGATCTGTACCTTTCTCTCTTCCTCCAACAACATCTGCTTGTATTTCTTTGCTGAATTAGCCATGGTGCATGTTAAAAACGGCTAGTTTGTTGATATTCGCTTGCAGCAGTGGCTCCAGAAATGTGCATAATGACCGTCATTATGCTGTCAAATGAGTAACAAAATGTGTCCTTAAAACATTCCCATATAATATAAAAGAAAACCTCAATAAAACAGTGTGCAAATAACTAAATTATAGAATTGCAGCAGGCTTTGCACTATTTTGATCAATTTTGATTTGTATAAAAGATTATACACTGCAAAACCTAGACCCAAGAGGGCAGCTAAAGTCTCAGGAAGTGAATGAGATCAGGGTAGACATCATGATATCGCATTTAAAAAAATGTGGGCCAAGTACAGAGCCTTGCTGGACTCCATTATTAACTGCTTGGAAAGTGTAATTGTCATAAAATTGCATGTCTCCTGCTTAAATCTTTTCATTTCTCTGCTTCGGAAATGCTCTAATCTCTGTTGTGGAAGGTATTTAGCTGAAGTCTAAACCCTCCCTACAATTAGCCTTTTGAAGAGGAAACCTTTCACTGAGCTTGACTAACCTTGGGGCTGATCTTCTGCAGCTGAGTCGAGAGGAGAAGTGGTCTCAGTTGTAAGGTGTGCAGAGTTACTATAGAAGAAACAGTCTGTATTACAGTGTGTTATAGCAGCTCTGAGATCAAAGCCTCATCTCTTTAGTTGCAAATCTCCATCACTCCCTCGTATTTCTCTCTAAACCAAAGTACGGACTTTTCAAGCTGCACTCTGATACTTTAAAAGGAACAATCAGATCCTTCCCGTACAGCTCAATTTGATATCAGCCCCCAAGTAAATGAATCACAAACTTCTAATCTGTTAAAAAATGCTTTGTTGTCCTCTGTGGTGTTTCATTGTTAGGTTTACATATAATCTGTCAACATACCAATGTTTTGCCTTTCAGGTGGAAAACCCCAGCATGCCCAATGATGAAGGGATAACGCCTCTTCACAATGCTGTCTGTGCCGGTCATCACCATATTGTGAAGTTCCTGCTGGACTTTGGAGTTAATGTAAATGCAGCCGACAGTGACGGATGGTTAGTGCCTCCATTTAGTCAACAAATCATATATTAATCCAGACTTATAATGGAGCAATGGTTGCTGAAAGGCAGGAGGAATTTTGAGTAATGAGCAGAG
Source organism: Melanotaenia boesemani (assembly GCF_017639745.1). Taxonomy (NCBI): domain Eukaryota; kingdom Metazoa; phylum Chordata; class Actinopteri; order Atheriniformes; family Melanotaeniidae; genus Melanotaenia; species Melanotaenia boesemani. The sequence continues at coordinate 8,465,230 of NC_055701.1, forward strand.
TCCAGGCAGCAGTGCTCAAGCTTGTAACGCCGGCAGCAGTGACAGAGATAACTGACTTTATAAATTAATTTCTGACTTGACTGGCTCTGCAACATTAAAGGAGGAGATTACCATACATAATGAGAGTCTGTATTCAAATGATGTAATTACTGATGCGTCTGACTGAACTCATGTTTACTCAGTGTCAGCCTGTTTCACAATGCAGCATCTCTTTAGAGATAAAAATGCATCCATTCACATTTTTGTTCTTTGTTGTTGGATGTTCCTTGCAGGACTCCTCTTCACTGTGCAGCTTCGTGTAACAGCGTCCACCTCTGTAAGATGCTGGTGGAGTCTGGGGCTGCCATTTTTGCCACAACAATTAGTGATGTTGAAACTGCGGCAGACAAATGTGAGGAAATGGAGGAGGGCTACACTCAGTGTTCTCAGTTCCTGTATGGTAGGTTTTATACGGACACTCGTGACAAGTCAGCCCAGCCAAACGCAAAAGAGAAATAATTCTCTGCCAAAATAGTACGTTTATCTGTATATCAGGTATTGTTTTGACTCTGGCAGGTGTACAGGAGAAGTTGGGTGTGATGAACAAAGGTTTAGCCTACGCTCTATGGGACTACACTGCCCAGCAGCCTGATGAGCTCTCCTTCAAGGAGGGCGATGCCCTGACCGTGCTGCGTCGCCGTGACGACAATGAGACAGAGTGGTGGTGGGCACGGCAAAACGACCGTGAAGGATACATACCTAGAAACCTGCTAGGGGTGAGAAAACACAACAAAGTCACATCATTGTAAATGAAATGACTGAAAGCTTCAAAGCCGGCTATATTATTAAAACACTAAGTCTCTTCAAACTACCATCAGATCAGGGGCTAACGTGATAATTATAATTATTATTTACATGGTTATTAGTAATATAATATGAAAAACAAGTTCTTTACATTGTATTTTGTATTTGCATAAACTGAAGCAAGGTGATCACTGATAGAAATTGGGCTATAAGCTGACAGAAATGCTAATTAAGAGTGGTTGTACATCCACTATCACCACTATTTACACTCAGGACAGCCATGTTAAATTCTAAAATTGGGGCTAAAAAGGTTCCTTCAACTTTCTTAGTCCAAAATTGACTTTATGTGGGCTTTATGGTTCATTTTTCCAACTGGGAACTCAGGATTCTACCTTCTGATTTCCCATGAAACCAGTTTCTCTATTTTATTAATGTTTTAATGTCTTAGATCTATTGTGTATTTTATGAGTGTTGCATTTTTATCTACACAACTCACAAAAAGTTGGGCATAATCGGCTTTCAGGTTAAATTTACAGAAAATATAAAAGGGTTATGCTACACTGATTTTTTTTTTTTCATCACGAATGCAGGACAATTCAATTCAGCTTTGTTTACATAGCGTCATCTTAAAGCATTTTACAGACATAATCAATTCAAGCCAGTTTATTATGATCCAATTTAAATAAATCTACAGCAGCTGATATTTAAAAGAGAAACGCACCTCAGATTCACCACCATGTAGATTCTTAAAGTTGCTTCCATGATGTTCAGACGCCTTGAAAACAATGTTAATAGATGTGGTGACCCTCCCTGTCTTGCTCTTTTTCCAGCTGTATCCAAGGATCAAACCCAGACAGCGCTCTCTGGCATAAAGCCTGGATCAGGAGGGCCAGTCGCAGAGGGTGTATGTACACAGAAACAAGAAGAAGAAGAGGAGGAGAGGGAAAAGAAGGAGCAGGAGGAGCATGCGACAGAGACAGAATGAAGGGTGGAGGTAGTCATGTGGCAAAAAGAGTAGAAAAAGGAGAAAGAAGGAGCTGCTGTATTCTGTTTGTCTGGATGCATCCGAGCCACTTTATGGTAGAAACCGAATATATTTCCACCTGCCTGGACTTTGTTTTCAGTGATCACAACTTGACAACTTCAGCAGCATGAGACATGCTGAAAAAAAATCAAAGTGTTACTAAATTAACTTTTGGATGTAGCTTCAAGTTCCACCCAGCTTTAGATCATCAAAACACCAGCTTGGACATTTAATAGCTTTTGACATTCTCCAAAGATTTTTAACCATAATAATGTCACTTTATTTTTGTATGGTTTTAATTTTAAAAAATATTTAGAAAAAAAAAAAAAAAAAAAAGCCCAAATTTACAGGTAAGATCAGATGAAAGTATGTGTGAGAAGTGAGATGTGTAAGTGAAGATGGAGAGAGGAAAGTAGGGAGTGTCTGGATGCGTCAGATCTGTTGATGGAGCAGCTGGCGTGTTTACAGAGTTTGGGAGGAGAAATGTTAGAAGTGCAGCCGCAAGCGGTGACACATGGTAGCTGAGGGCTGCATCAGCCCACGCAAGGCTGGATGTTGTATCAGAGGAATATTTTGGTTCTTCTTTCATGAGCTGATACAAAACACATCTGTGAACCATTACAGATGTCTCCAGCTCTCAGTATTCCATGTTTATGTCGATTCAACCAGAGTTTTTGCTGCCAAGTCAACGTCACTTCTGCTGCAGGTAACACAGGAGGAAGAAGCAGAAAAGGAAGGAAGAAAGTATGTGGAGAAGATGGATTTAGAAGTGAGAGGTAGACACAGTTTAGACTAGAGACTGGTCCTCATCTCGGTGCAACACTGCTTAGACACTTAAATTAATAAGAAGATACAACAACCAAAAAGTCAGTGTTAAAGTTTTAATCTGCTGTAAAATAAGTCAAATGATAAATTCTGGCTGCTCAGTGTTTAAAATATTTTTTAGAAGCAAACTCAGTCACATTTTAGCCCCCTATTGACAAACCTAAAATAGAGAATATGTCAGTGTTATTATGGGGATAGTCAGACCAGACTGAATGAAAGAATCTGAAGAGTAAAAAAAACTTTTCAGTGTCAGTTTCTCACTCTTTTATTCCTCTAATTTTGTTGTTTTATTTAAAACAAAGAGTTGTTTTTTAATTATTATTATTGCTGTTATTATTTGTAGAATATGTTTCTTGTTTCTTTCTGTGCTGTCGCCACTCACTGCTGCCACCTAGTGTTCAGGAAAGGTTTGATGCAAGAAAAATATTTCCTTGAACCCATGCTGTGTAAAAATGAGAAGCAATAAGCATAGAGGTGTTTGATGTGAGAGAGGGACATTGTTCTGAGGAGTACATACCATTACTTTGTGTATATGCAACCTGTAAGTATACAGCTAATGTAAAAAATAATAAAAGTATAATCCTTACACAGAATGAAAGCTGCTTCTGTGACTCAAGTTTCTGACCAAAATACATACATATATATATATATATATATATATATATATATATATATATATGTCTGATATATAACACATATTTGCAAGTATCTAAAGTTTTGTACAAAATGGTTTACAGAGTTTAAAATTCATGTATTACACTTTAGTGACAATATTAAGTTGATTTTTTTCTCCATACAGGCAGAACAGACTGAACTGTGACAGGATAGTGCTAGATTGTTGTTAGTAGTTACTACTTGGTGTTCCAATTAAGACTGACATGTAAATTCTGTGAGGAGCTTATGAGATATTGTGGACGGATTTGTCTGAGGTCAAACCCCATAAACAAACAGATCAGAAACCCACAAACTTAAACCGAATCTTTGTGGTTTCTGCATCTGTAATGTGCAAATTTGCTTGTTTTTCTTTCCTTTTCCTTTAAAATTTTGACCAGTTGGTTGGACAAAGTTAGTGTACCTATGGTGATATTGTACTTTGAGCTCATTCATTTTCTACTGCTTAGTACATTACGGGTCGCGGATAAGCTGGAGGCAATCCCAGAATTAAACAGGGGAGAGGCAGGGTACACCCTGGACATGTCACCAGTCCACTGCAAGGCGAGCACATAGGGACAAACAACCACTGACACACACACTCACTCCTAGGGAGAATTTAGAGCCACCAATTAACCTAACATGCATGTCTTTGGACGGTGGGAGGAAGCCGGAGAACCCGGAGAGAACCCACGCATACACCGGGAGAACGTGGAAACTCCACACAGAAAGGCCACCGTCTCCGAGGTTCAAGCGTCGGCTGGCCAGCAATCTTCTTTCTGTGAGGCTGCGGTGCTAACCACCACAAACCACTGCTCTGAGCTCTGCGGCTTATTTGGGTCATTTTACAAGCTATTTTTCAAATATAATTGTATATTGCCTTATTTGTAAATTTGTAAGAGATTTATAAAGCATTTTAAATAATTCATACATATTAAGACTTTATAATCAATAAAAAAAAATATCACATAAGCAAGTGAACACCTTTCAGGACCCATTACAGTTTGCTTGTAGTGGACTCGGGGCTGAAAGCACCATAATCTACCTGCTTCAGAGGGCACATTCTCACCAAACAGGCAGCACTTTGAGGATCATGTTGTTTGTCAAGTGCTTTTAACACAATTCATCCTGCACAGTTATGTGAGAAGCTCCTGAAATTTCAGGTGGATATCTCCACAACCACCTGGATTTATGACTACCTAACAAACAGACCAGGTTGTGAGTCTGAGATGGTGGTCGGCAGCACTGGAGCACCACAAGGAATTTTTATCTCACAATTTCTCTTCGCACTGCATGTCAGACGGCCGATATAACCCTGATGATTCTGCAGCTGAGGAGTGTATCAGTGATGGACAAGAAGTTGAGAAGAGAGAGTTGATCAGTCAGTTTGTGCAATGGTGCGAAACAATCACCTCATCTTGAACCCGAACCCCCTGGAACATTAATATTGACAGTAAATTTGTAATTAAAAAAAAAAACAAACAAACAAACAAACAAACAAAAAAAAAAACAAACAAAAAAAAACTTAGTCTACATTAATCCCCAGAGGGGATTAATCAATTATTTTTCATTCATTTTCACGTCATTGTCTTCATAGCACTATTTTTGCTTCCATTTGCAGATTTGAATACCAAACTTTTTAAATTACTTTAATTTCCAGTTACATCCGGTTATTTTTGAATGGGCAGTATTAGCTCAACAGTAAGTCTTTAAGCAAGTGTGTGCAACACACATTCATAAATAGTGTGAAGCCTTGGCTGTAAACTGTGGACTTTAGAAGAAAATTAAAGTCCGTGGCTCATTCAAGCGTCAGGGCAGACGGAAACAGCTTAACAGGTAAGTTTTGTTATTTCAAGTTAACAGTATAATCGCTGCAAATAGTCTTAATTTACACAGTATGTGCACTTGTTTCACTAGCTAAAACCAGCGTTTAGAATATTACAAACACAATAAAGTCAAATTAGCACCCGTAAAAGAATATTAAAAAAACAAATAAATAGTTCTGTAAACAACCAAACACATATTTCAAAATAGAAGCACAGAAAATAAAGCGGTTGAAACAATTTATGTTAACCCATTAGTTTTTTGTTTAGAACATCATAATTAACTTTATTTGTAAAATCATTAGTTAGGTTGCAAAATTAGAAAGACTGATAATGTAACAACATCCACATGAAAGCACAGAGTTACGCTGATTCTGAAGTAATAACCGGAAGTAGTTTATTTCTGATGTTATTTGCCACATGCTACATCTGTAGCATAATCACTGTTAATTTAGCGGATACTGCGATCGTTAGTGCATAATGTAAACTACGTTATTGTTGTATAGTTAAAAGTATTCAGTACGACATTTTCACCAGACGTAAGTTGACATTTAGTACCTTAAATAAACTTAATAACCTTGTCTTGTACATTTAAGATATGGTTTAATGTACTCCATTTTACGTAACTGGTTTGGTCACGTTGTGGTAAGGGGTCTGCTGTGTCACAAATTAGTCTTTTTGTTGTTGCTATAAAAAATAAATAAAAAAAAAGAGGCAAGCATAGCATTTTAGCTGAAAGGTTTTTATCCCACGTTAATGCCAGCTATTTCTACAGTTAATAAAATGAGTTTCTACTGAAATTCAACAGTGAGTAAACTGTAATGAATTCCTCAACTTTTCTCAATTTAAATTATTGGACTTCATTTGTTCTTCTGTTTTTGATTTACGACGTTTCCAGATGTACTTGAATGCAGCACTGTGCGGTCATGGCACACAGTTATTAGCAAACGCCGCAGTACTCATTTACTTTAGTTAATAAATTGCAGAGATAAACTGCTTCTCTGATAAAAACTCGTGCTGTCCACTTTTTTCCACACACTTAGATCGTTTACACCATGGCAGAGCATTTCCACCTCAACACACCTCTTCTAGAATGTCTAAGCATGTCCAAGCTGGTTGGGACCACTGTCTATTTGAAGATGGAGAATTCACAGCCGTCCGGGTCCTTCAAGATACGCGGGATTGGGCATCTCTGCCAGCAGGTGGGAGCCCTGAACTGTCTCCTAATGTTTGTAAAAGTCTCTCCAAATGCATAATTTCAGACGATTACTGTTTGATGTGTTGTTGCAGCTTGCCAGACAGTCCAAAGGAGTTGTCTGCGCTTCAGGTGACTTTTGCTCACAGCATGTTCTAATTGCTTTCTTTCTGTATTGCTTTAATTTTTCATTCATGGTGTTAAACAGGTGGTAATGCAGGTAAGGCTGCGGCCTATGCAGCCAGAAAAATGGGAGTGCCAGCCACTATTGTAGTTCCTTCCTCTAGTCCACAGCTGGTGGTTCAGGGACTCCAAGATCAGGGTGCAAAGGTCAAGATTACCGGGAAGGTGAGTGGGTGACATCTTTAGATCTTTTCATGGTTTTCTGTTTTAAAAAAGGAACGCAAGAGGCTTGAAGAAGTTTATGAAGTCTAACCCTTTTATTCTCAGGTATGGGATGATGCCAATGCAGAAGCGCTCAGACTGGCAGAAAGTGAAGGCCTCATCTTTGTACCTCCTTTTGATCATCCCTTGCTTTGGTAGAAAAATTTCCAATTAAAGAAGTCAATTCCTTACTATCTATTCCCGATGGATTAAATATGAAGTTGGTATTTTGTGATGATTGAATATTCATGTGTCTGTGTTTACACACTCACAGGCAAGGCCATGCCAGTATGGTAGCAGAGGTTGCAGCTGCTCTGGGTCCTGGTGTGAAGCCTGGAGCTGTGCTTCTGTCTGTGGGTGGAGGAGGCCTCCTTTGTGGGGTCATCCAGGGCCTGAAAGATGTAGGCTGGATGGATGTACCTATAATCGCCATGGAGACTGTGGGGGCAAACTGTTTAAACGCTGCGATTAAGGCTGGGAAAGTGGTCACTTTGGACGACATCACCAGGTTAGATGTTGTTAAAGGAATTTTCTGTGGTAACATTTTTAAACGCCTCATTTCTTCATCTGTCTGACTTACCCCAGCGAGGCAAAATGTCTCGGAGCGAAGACAGTTTGCAAACAAGCCTTTGAATACAGCCAGTCCAGCGACTTGACAATCATCTCTGAGCTGGTGACCGACCAACAGGCTCTGCATGCTGTCCAGACTTTCCTGGGTCAGTGTCTGTTTCCTTTAAACATCACACTCACAACCACTGCAGCCTTTAGTTCACGTTTTCTTTGTTCTCTATGGTCATGTGCAGTGCAGCATGCAAGAAACACAAGAACATAAGCCTACTGAAAGCCAGACTGTTTTTAAATAAAAACTTATTTGCTGCAGTATGACCTCTATGGTAACCATATCCAATATTTTTTATTCTGCACATGCATTGCTACAGAATATGCAGGTTGCTGTCATATATTTTCAAGTCAGCTTTGATTTAACTGCTCTGTCTCTTTTTCAGTTTGTTTATGTTCTCAGCACAGCTCTGTGGTGACATGACTGACCCTTTGTGTCGTTTTTTTGTTACTGTACAGATGTAAAATTTGAATTAAGTAAATGTAGAATAATTGTTAAATGGGTATAAATGGGTAACAAAGTTTAATAATTGTTAAACTTTTTTTTGTTTAGGTGATTGTAAGTAAAAATACTATTCAAATCTCCACAATACAGTATGATATCGCCATCTAGTGTTATTATGCTCTCCTTGTGTAAGGTGTCAATGGTCGTCTTTTGGACAACTGTCAGGTCAGCAGTCTTCCCCATGATTGTGTAGCCAACAGAACTAGACTGAGAGACCGTTTAAAGGCCTTTGCAGGTGTTTTGAGTTAATTATCTGATTAGAGTGTGGCACCAGGTGTCTTCAATATTGAACCTTTCGACAATATTCTAATTTTCTGAGATCCTTAATTTGGGTTTTTCATGGGTTGTCAGTTATAATAATCAAAATGAAAAGAAATAAACATTTGAAATATGTCAGTCTGTGAGGAATGAATGTCTACATTATACAAGTTTCACTTTCTGAATGGAATTACTTAAATAAATCAACTTTTTCACCCTATTCTAATTTTATGATGAGCACCTGTATATATCATTCAGAGATTTTACTGTAACCACATTGATACTTTAGCACATTTAGCTGATGATTTCTCTGTTTAGAATGATTTTTGGCAAGCAAAATTTAATCTGTAGTGAAATATTTTTGCATGCTACTACAGCTCTAAGTGAAAGATCTGAATGTTTTATCCACTACTGGCCATTTTAATTCTTTAAGGCCTGAGTCAAGAAACAATGGACACAAAATTCCATTTTTTAAAATCATAAGTCTTTATTTAGCCCTTTAACAAAATGTCTAAAAAATAGTTTGCATACGTATGTTTGGTTTATTACCATGTTTTAATTTAGAATTTTTGTAGTTCAAAAGTTATCCAGGGTGCCGAAGACACGTATCAGATCATATATAACAGGGTTTTTTACGAACAAAGGTTTTACCGTATGGTGATGCAATAGGTGTCAGAAGCTGTAGGGCTGCAACTAATGACTATTGTGATAGTCGATTAGTCACCGACTATTAAAACGGCTAGTCGACCAATCGGAATTTGTATCTCATGATTATTATAAATGGCTCTTATTTCAATTTCAGCTTTGACATCTTGCATGAGGTTATGTAAGTCCGACGTGCCTCCTCTTTAAATGTTCAAACATTGCAGACGTACTTCCATGGTACGCAACGTCCGCATTACAATTCTCACAGGTATTTAATTTATTTTATAAGTTTAACGTAAAGTTATCCCAGACTTTTGACGTCCTCTGCCACCGTCTTGCTCCCTAGTCCGCCGCCATATTTTTCCCATGGCGGTATTTATTGCGCATGTGCAACTCTCAGCAGAGATAAAAAAAAAAGAAGACGATGTCTCACTCTGTATTTTTTTTCCCCTCTTTGCTCATGTGCATTGTGCAACTCTCAGCAGAGATAGGATTAGAAGATGATGTCTCACTCTGTTTTTTTTTTTTTGTTTTTTTTGCTGACAAAAGTTGTTGACTATTTTTATTGTTGACTATTGTCAACAACGTCGACTAATCGTTGCAGCCCTATATCGAATATGATGCATGAGGCATTAAAATGTTAATAGGTTTAATTTTTTTTCTTGATGAAATACTATATGTATGTCCCTGTGTTTCTCCATGACATCTGAAGTCATAGTTAACAGCCTCAAACATCGCTTAGGACAGCAAATTTTGCTTTGACCCAACTGTGTCCCATGAGTCCACAGCTTTGTATCGTGAAGAAAAACAAAGGTCAAGTTTATTTATTTAGCACATTTATAACATCATCAGTTAACCAAAGGACTGTACAACAAGCAACAAACCACAATAAAGAATAGAAAACAAATAAAATAGTAAAAACAGAATAAAAAATTACAAGTTAAAGTAAATGTCAAGCTCAACTGTGTTCGTAAGCCAGCGCAAAGAAGTGGATTTTAAGCAGAAAGTGTCTGAGCAGCTTTAAGGTGAAGAGATAGACTGTTCTTTAATGAAAAACAAACAAAAGAAACACTGTTAACCACAGCGCTAGTCTTCTGACCAAGCTTAAAAGATTTATCAATAATTATATTTAACACCTTATCAAAGTATGTGAAATGAGTACAATATTTACTTTATTTTTGGTGGAATAATGTTTTTTTACATTTTATGGCTGCTTAAATTGGAGATTATCTTAACTACTTTGTGTACAGCTGGAAAATTTAGTCAGCAGTCTTTATTTAAATTGAGTGGGTCTCATCTTTTCAAGATCTCTGATAATCACAGTTTAGATTTCCACTGGACAGAAGGAGGAATCAGAAAGTAATTTAGTAAGTACAAGGATGTTATTATATGTACTCAAGCTGTTGAATAAATCTACATGTGTGCTGGTTACCTGGTAGATGAGGAGCGTGTGTTGGTGGAGATGGCGTGTGGAGCATCATTAGCAGCCGTCTACAGTGGACTTATACGCAGATTACAGGAAGAAGGTAACTTCTATGGAGTCATCATCACTTGTGCAGATATTCTCCAGCTTTTACATTTGAGCTGCTTAGGTCTAAGTTCCTTCTCTGTTTACTTTGCTACTGTTTGAGACATGACACCATTTCAGCTGTAAATTACAGCACGAGTAACATTTTTTAACACATCTGGACATTTTAGTATATCCAAACCTTTGACTGGTAATGTGTTTGCTGACATTTTGGTAGTAGACCCTCATCTTTGATCCAACTCTTCGTTGTAGGCCGCCTGCCGACTCTCTTGGGCCCCCTGCTGGTGATTGTGTGCGGTGGCAGCAGCATCAACATGGAGCAACTGACCAGCCTGAAACACAAACTCCAGTCCTAACTCCCCCAGTCCTAGTGTGTGTGTGCAGATATGTAACTGATGCACATCCACTGAGAAAAAAGTAAGAGAATGAAGGAATGAATCCCTTGGATTCAATTGTATTGTCTGATATAAAAAATCATATTCTGATTAATGTGACATTTTAACTATTAGTTGTCTTATAATGTGTGTAATTTAAATTTTTAAAGATACGTAATGAAATATTTGAAAAAATTCAAATAAATTTCTGCAAGTGTAGAGACATTTAAGGTGTTTGTTCAGACATCAGTTACTAGTTTCCCCACATGATGGTGCCACTGTTCTCTTTTCTAAAATACCCTCATTGACCATAGTCAAATATCCATCCATCCATTTTCTATACCCACTTGATGCTGCTATCAGGTGAGAGACAGGGAACACCCTGGACGGGTCGCTTGTCACAGAGTTAGCACAGTTGAGTCATGTTAACAACCACTCACACTCCAGACTCACTCCTTGGGTTGGTTTAGAATTGTAAACCAAGCTAACTTGCATGTGTTAAGACTGGGTGGAAGCTGTAGTACCCAGACTGGAGAGGATTTATTTTTCCCTTAACTTTAAAGTTGTCTTGTGTTGCCTGCAGGATATTTCTACCATGGAAACAGTTTCTCTAGCTGAACATTTTTGCATATCAAGTTCTTCTGAGCTCAGTTGCATAAAGTTAACTCTGTAATTTTTAACACTAGAATAATTGTGTGGACGCTGCATTGCCTGCTCAAAAATACTTTAAATTGAAGCACTGATTAAAAGTCAGGCACTGAAAAGGAAGCAGTAATATCTGGAGGCTTGTGATGATAAAAATATGCCAGCTTTGTGATGATGATGGTAATAAAAGATCGATCCTCTGTGTCTTTACAAGAAGTATTGTGTTGTATGTATCTACTTGACTTTAGTTTTCTACAAAAGGAAGAAGGAAGAGGGGGAAAAAAGAAAATTAATGTCTAGATAAAAACTACAAGACCATTTTCAAACATCCTGGTGTTCCTTTTAACACAGCTGCTGATATCATCAGGACGTTTAGGATCAGTGGAGCTCTGACAGACAGAAGTGGCTGCAATTAGAAAGCCAATAAAGAACAGTTTGAACCCTGGAAAAAGCTAAGAGACTTAAAACAGACAGGATATGGAAGTAAATAAAAAAAACAGCTTATATCTTATTTCTAAAAGAGATTAAATAAAATACATGCTAAACTAGGATGAGATGACTTTGTTGTCAGTGTATACTGCATACAGTGAAATTCAGGTGCACTGCCTGAAACCAATTCTCAAAATAAAAAATAGATAATACACTTGTATGGGAAGCCTCTTTCTGGGAAAGTGTCATTTAGATGATTAAATCAGACTCTTCAGGAATCCAGATAAACTCAGGCGCTCAAACAGAAGATAATTAGCATTTTCTCCAGGTTTTCACCATCCCTGAATCTCTGCTCTGCTGTACGGACACATTGCTTATCTGAAATTAGGAGAAATTAGAGCGCTGTCTCAGTCTCAAATCATTAATCTCAGCCGCTTTTAAAGTTACACACATACTGTACTTTTCTTTTTCTTAATTTTTTAAAAATATCCCCTGTGGTTATTCTGTGTTTCTTCTACTAGTGCATCCGGATCAAACTACTATAGGACAAGGATCAGCAAATCCAGTCCATGAAGTCTGCTGTCCTTCAGGTTTTTGATGTTTCCCTGCTCCAACAGACCTGATTCAAATGAAAATGATCTCCAAGAGCTTATTGTCGAGTTCTGCTAAAGATAGTCAATGATCCATTAATCTGAATAAGGTGTGTTGAAGCAGGAAACATCTAAGACCTGCAGGACAGCAGACCTCATGGACTAGATTTGCTGATTCCTGATATGAAGCACACAAAGAGCACATTGGCCAGTTTCAGCATAAACACATGCAGGAGTAATTTGACCTTCAAGCTGGATTTGGTATGACTAACATGCCTCCATTAGGCTTGGGTTTAACATTTTTTATGAACAGTGTTGAATGTGGTCTGCATTAAATGTGGATCAAATAATAGAAATATTCAATAATATAGGTGCTATTCAGGGAAAGCTTGCATTTCCAAATTTGGGCTAAAATTTCCCTATCAAATGTATTCAAACAGAGATACTGAGATGGATAGGTCGCAGATACAGTACAATGAAAATCATGAATATATTTGATATTTCTGCATTTTTTAGTGTTGCTTGTGTCATTTCCACCTCAGTGGAAGTAATTCTGTAAACTAGCTGATGTAGGTAGGTATTTTGCAGTCATAAAAGGTGTGAAAACGCTTGAATAACACAACAGTAGCAGCCTGATTTACACTGTCATTGTGTCACACTGCAAGGTCATACATGATGTGGACATGACTGTGTTGTAAATGCTTTCTGTGACGCCACAACCTCACAGACCATTCAGAGGAAAATAATCATTATCAAGTGGCCTCTGATTTGCTCACCTGTATGAATGGGTGTTTACACCGGCTGCAATATCTGCTCTGCTCCTACACAGATGAGCAATTATGAAATCACTGATCCAAGTCATCAGTCTACCTGCAGCTGTGCTGCCTCATCTGGTGGATGTGATCCAGTCAGCTAGCAGATGGAGGAGCTAATGGACATGCCAGCCCATTTCTATGACAACAAGAAGGAGCTGCTTTGATGAGCCCAGCAGCGTGCCGCTGCTATAAATAGGACACAGTAAACAAGGATGGATGAAGGGAGATAGGGAGGGAAACATGTCTGTGTTGATGCGGTTCTGCGTTCACATGTCTGCATATGAAGATGCATCAAGGGTGCATTGATTTAGTTTGAGTATTTTTAACATCAGCACGCTCCTTGTCTTACACTCACGTAGGTTACAGTAAGTTTTTTGCAAAACACTAACATGATATTTAGCTAATTTCATATTTTAAACATATCTAACCACAGTTAGTTTCTGTTATTTTTTGTTAATGTTTTTCTCCACTCAAAGTTTCATTACAGTTCATGATACAGTTCTGTAATAATTTAGTTTTTCTTTTAATAATGGGTTCTTAAAATGATCCACATACTAACCTCTCAGTTCATCTGTGTGTTTTTGATTTTTCTCTTGCTTAAAAATAACACATTTTTGTGCTTTTGCTGAATTTCCTTGAAAACATGTCTTTCAATGTCTCTTCACCAGTTTGCAAAAAGCTCATTCAGGATCATCTTATTTTAGATTTTAAGGAAATATCAAATATTTAGATTTTTACAAGTAAATAAACTTACAACACAATGAAATCTGGAATTGCAGGAAAAATATCCACATACTTACATGGATTGTGTGGTTACTCAGGAGGGCCACAAAAAAATTTAGTTTCTTGGGTATAATTTAGGATCATGACAATCAACCCACAAAATATAGTAATGGTTAATTTACATGGGCTTAAAAAAAGATGGAAACAGAAAGCACTTCCAGATGTGCCACTCTTTGAAATGAAAAATAAGTGACAGTCAATAACCTATGTGTCCTAAAAAGGCTCAACCTGTGTGTGACATGTTTTCCTCACTAGTCTCAAGTCAGTTCATGGTTCTTATGTTCCAAAATTCATGTATAAACTTTAAACAAAAGTAAGGAAATTTGTGATGGATTATTGCTTTGTGGTAACAATGCTTCTTAGCAATCAATCTTACACTGTTGGAAAGTTTATTTCCCTTTTTAAATGGAGCCACAGTTATAAGGAAAATGCATTTGTGGGATGAGCAGCAGAGTTGAGTGTGCAGGTTGCACCCATGAAAGTCAGGAAAGGATTAAAGCAATCGGGCCTGACTCAGCAAAAACTGATTTTCAACAGGTTCCCGCTCTGCCCATTGAAAACAACTATCACACAATCTTACGAGGAGTGAGAAAGCAGGAGGAGGCTGTGGCGCCATACCAGTGGCCACAGCTGTAACTGTCCACCAAATGGCGGTTGTGAGTGGTTTTAAACAGTCCTGGTGATGTTATAGTCCTGATGTTTTGCGGAATGTTGTTTAAGAAAGATCTTTGTAACAGTTCCCAAAGAGGTGGGAGAAGTCTATTTGTTACTGATGTGGTTAAACAATCAAGTCCGGCGTTACGTTTTGGCACTAAGACAGCTAATGCTGCAGATGGGCAGGTGGAAATATAATTTAGTCCCATGACTCAGTAGAAAGTTCTGAAAGGTTGGTGCATTTGACAGAGACAGAGCAGGACAGAGGTGAGTCCAGCCAGGTAGCCTGTGGTGGATCTTATATGCTTCTTGCCGCTGACTCAAGGATTTCATTGGTTGTGAGTGTCCAAGCAGGTAAACAATATAACACAGGAGAGGGAATTACAGAGACAGCTGTGATCTGATTTTACTATTGACAAATAATTTTTGGTTCAGTTTTTGGATAAAGTTTTGTACATGCTCACTGTGTGTGAGATGAGAATGTAGCATGACCCCTAGATACTTGTATTTACAGAGGAGAGCTTTTGATTTGCAATGGAAAGAAGATTTGATAGAGCTAAGGGGAAATGCACACATTCTGTTTTTTAATTCTGTTTTTTTTTATTTTTTTTATGTGGATTGTTATTTTTTAAGAAAACATTAACTCAACTGCAAAATCAATTTTATTCTTATGGACTTTTTTCTGGTTTTTATTCTTTTAATTTTGTTGCTATTTCCCATATGTCTACTAAAAAGAGCTGAAATTCACTCATTGATTGGCTACAAGTGCATGCTGATGGAAATAAGACCAATGGTATAAAGATATAAAGCAAACATTGTTCAGTGTGATAGTCCAACAATTCCTGTTTTGTTTTTATCTTTTTTTTTTTTTTTTTGGCAAATAGTTGTTTTCCAAGTTAACTTTGAAATATTTATTAATTATTTATAAGGATGGTTGTCAGTGTGGTCCTTTTAAGTTTTCAGCATGTCAGTCAACACATTATTATGGTCCATCGTGGAGCTGCATCATGCTGAATCTAATACAGGATGCAACCAAAGCAAATAATGATCTCTGCCCTGCCTGAGCTTTCTGAAGCTTTGTTCAGCCATCACTTCCTCCTACTAAAACACTGTAGTGTTAGATAACACTGTTTAAATTGCACGTCTGGCACAGAATGAAGATATAACATGTTCATGTTTTTTTCAGGGCTGCCGCTGTTGGTATCCATGACAACCTAACAAACTGAATCTTAAAATAGAACTTACTTCTTAACATCATTGTGATCAATAATACAACAGCTACATATTTTAGAGCTGGGAAGAGCACGCTGAAATACTAAACATGCAACGCAAGAAATTTTCTGACTGACTCACATTAGCAGGATAAACTTAATTAAAGTTTATTTAATGAAAACTGATGTAGGTTTAATGAAGCTCATCAGGAAATGAGGTGAGTGCAAAAAGGGACTTAGATCAGATTAGAATAAATAGTTTTAATTATTGTGTTTGTATTGTATCGTTCATGCAAAAGGCAAGCACAGACAAAGTTAAAAAAAGGTCTCCTTTTTCCTCCCAAGCAGGACTAGATGAGGACTGGATGTCTGATATAAAGCTAGTGTACTGGTGCAGCAGCTGTGGAAAAAACACAGCAGACATTCTCATAATCTATGATCCCTGCTGCATGTGTATTAATATTTAATCTTGTTTTCTGTATTTAATATTTGACCTTTAAGATTCATTTTGCAAAGAAGCCATGTTTTATACATGAGTAGAAGATTTTAAATGTTTAAGAATTGCTGCTTCTGTTCTAGCAACATTGCATGCTGTATTTAGGCCACCGTAAGTGGTGATAATGATGGTGCTGACTCTTTGACGGATGTCTGTGGGCTGTATGTAGGAAGAGGTTCTTATTCTTTGGTTCTGATGAGACACAAACACTTATGGCTGATTTTTCGAGCAGCAGTCTGTTCTCAGGAATCAGAGCCCTGCTCCTTCTTTCCAGTCATCAACATTCAGGGTGTGATTAACAGCTGGTGTGCTTGATGCAGGCAGTATTACTGAGTCATGTTAAGTTAGCAGAAGGATTGCACACTGAGTTTAAGCAAAGAAAGTTGAGTTTGATTTAAAATGAAAAACCACAGTGGATCAACATTTTAATAGGTTAAATAATTAAAATATGTAACCTAATCAAAATAATACTATGGCTGAATCACAGTAATTGAAGTAGCAGCATTTAATCAACGCTGCCTGAATATGCTGCACAAGCATTTTTATAAAGCAGACAGGGTTATTCCATTTTTTGAGGAGTTGGATAAAGAACATGATTAGACCAGGTCTGGTTCAAATATTACAACATTTAGACACTTAACATTGTATATTTATCAATAATAAGTGGATCAATAATAGTATATGAGGACAATAATGCAGATCACATGACACATGAGTAACACTTTATAAGGTCTGCATTGCTAGAACATTTTTCTTTCAGAACTGCCTTAATCATTCACGGTATAGATTTAACAAGGAAACATGCCTCAGAGATTTAGTTCCATCTGACATGACAGCATCATACAGCTGCTGCAGATGTGTCGGCTGTACATCTATGAAGAGAATTTCCCGTTCCATCACATCCCACAGGTGGCTGGATTGAGATCTGGTGACTGTGGAGGACAGTATCCTTTCAACTCATTGTCATGCTCAAGAAACCAGCTGAAGATGATTTGAGCTTTGTGACATGGTGCATTATCCTGCTGGAAGTAGCCATCAGAAGATGCTTCACTATAGTTATAAAGGGATGGACATGTCAGGTGGGCTGTGGTGTGTAAACCATGCTCAGTTGGTACGAAGGGGCCCAAAGTGTGCCAAGAAAATATGTCCCACACCATTCAGAACCACTCATACAAGGCACAACAGGTCCGTGCTTTTATGTTATTTACACCAAATTCTGACCCATACCATGTGAATGTTGCAACTGAAGTGGAGACTCAGCAGACCAGGAAACATTTTCCAACCTTCTATTCTCCAGTTTTGGTTCAGAAATGGTGTTTAGCCTTGGTTAGAATCAATGATTATTTGATATTGATATTGATTACAGTTGCCTTTCTATCATCTCCAACCAGTCTCCCTATTCTCCCCTTACCTCTGACATCAATTAGACATTTTGGTCCAAACAACTGCTGTTCACCTAATATTTCAGATATATAATCCTAAAGATGGTTGTGTGTGAAAATCCCAGTAGATCAGCAGTTTCTGAAAAGTCAATAATTTTAATAGATGCCCAATTAGACACAGTTAAACTAATTGTTACTGAATTATAATTAAATTAACTTTATTTATCTATTTATATAATGCCAATTAATAAAAGTTTTTAGAACTAAGAAAATCGATTGATCATACTGAATCTTCACCTTATCCAAGCCACCTGTTGTGAGCATGCGCAGGACGGCGAAGGACATATTTACATATTCTTAATAGTAACCGCTTCATTTCAAACTGCTAAATTAATTTAGAGATGCCTTAATTCACCCCATGATTAAAATAAACTTGAATTGAATACATACATTTTATTTATATTATTTTATGTAGCCTAGCTCCTGGTTGTAAATTAATTATCTGGATCTTCGCGCACACGTCAGTTTCTCCCCGGTATCTCGTGGACTGTACCACGCCGCGAATCCCCCCCGTTCCTCGCCCTCACAGTGGGCCGCTCCCCCTTCTTTACCGCCCGCTTTGGTTGAAGCCAAAACAGAACATCATGGCGATTGATGGTAAGTAGGCCAATAACGTCTCTCCTCTCCTTGTAATTAACTTCAGCTGAAAATAATACATGGCAGCGGTGAACTGCGCGAGCTTTGAAGTGCTCTTGCTTTCAGGAAGACGGCGCTCGGTTCGGCTGGAGTCGATGAAAGTAGTTTTCGTGTCTGAAAAGCGGTGATTTTCCATTGCAGTGTGGAAGAGAGGAGCGTTTGTCTCCGTGGTGCTGAAAGGAGAGCTCTGCGTGTCTGAAACGGTTTCTGCTCATTTGACACAAGCCATCTCGAGCTGCACGCGGCACTTAAAAACTTGGATTAAGCAAACAAAACTCAGTCATGTTTGACTCCTGACAGCTGAAGGAAGCGCTGGTTCAGCCTCAGAACATGTCAAACACTATGTTTAGCTCACATATAATACATAGTGAATGTGTGTATGGTGGTGTGATTTGGAGCTCATGTCTGTTCACGTACAGGATGTGCTTTCTATTCTCACTTGTGATTATGTAACTGCAGGTTGTAAAACAGTTTTGGTGCTTAAAAAATTATTTTTGTGCCATCTTTTCCAAAAATGAATCAGTGTCGGACCTTAATTGTTCTTTTTTTCTATATTGTGGGGTCACTTAAAAGGGTTATAATGTTGATTTGTCATTGAGAGCTTGCATAGCTGAACAGTATTATGAAGAAATTTCCCCACCAGTAGCTTTATTTGTGTCTTTGAACCTAAATATGTTACTTTGTGAAGTCTTGAGGTGAAAAGAAAAATAAGAGGATGTGAAGAAAAACAGGGCAGCAGAGTTCACCTCCAGAAAGCAGCACAGTGATGCTGGACTTTTAAGTAAACTAGGCAAATGGACCATCCGCTCAGCACTGGTCCTGTGGGCTTTGCTAATCACAACCATCAAATTCCAGGGTGTGTTGTGCCGCACGAGCTTAAAAATTGTGTTACAGATGATTTGGAAAAGGTGTTTAGGAATCATTAGAGCTTGAGCTTGAGCAGTCACACAAGCTAGACTGTATCTTGTTTACAGGTTTGATGTTTTAGAGTGATTTTATGCTTTGTTGAGGCACTTTACACTCAATCTATGATTCATTCAGCCCTAATCAACACAGTTGCCCTGGGGCAGACTGACAGAAACAGCCTCTCCAACCCCCACTAAACATTCATACACATTCATACACCAGTGTTGCTGACATTGGAGGTAACTCGAAGTGAAGCGTCTCCTGACTATGGACACTTGGACAACTTGCCTTAACGCCTGAGCCACTGCTGCACCCAACATGTGACAAAGAAAGGCAAACGACAGAAAAATGCTGCTTCATGTGCTAAGGGCAGTTTGGCTCCCCTGATAAGCAATTTTTTAGGTTTGATTTTGCATTATTTTCTTCTGTGGCCACATATGGAGGTGCTTGGCTCTAATTATTGGATTTATGAAACCATCTATACTGATCTTTTATGGTGTGTTATTGAATAGGTCAGCAGCAAGTTTGTTACTTATTAAAAACTGAAATAAAAACAGTTTTACAGCCTGTGGTCACTACTATCTTAGGTAGGAAGTGTATTACTGAACTTGTATTCACACTCTAGGCAAAAGTGTCTCAAAACCAACTTTTTTGCCCATAACTCATTTAATTTCTAACAGCACAAATCCATTTTTTCCCCACATCCGACCAAAGCCGCTTTCATGAGTAGGACTAAATCAGTTGCATATCTGATCTTTCATGGACGAAACAATATATCATAATTTTGTCAACTAATTGCAGACTGATACACATGCTAGCATACATAGCATCCATATCAACCCCAGTAAACAAAACATGCTGCGTGTGACTTCATATCTTCCTCTGCACATGCAGGTCACTTCAGAGTCGTAGACTGTTCACACTGGAGTCTGACGTCAGTTGCATTAAACTGTATGTGAACAACCGCAGGAAAAAAGTGACCTGCAGTGTAAACGTAGCCTAAGACTCAGGTGATCCATTCTGTTCCAATGAGACGGACTCACTACAGGAGCTGTTGTTTCAGCACCATGGACAGCAGATTTGTTGTCTGCTGTGGGCTGAAAGGCCATCACTTACTTGCTTTTGTTGTTGTTAAAATAACTTTCTGACCCTTATCTAGTTTAAATTGTAAAGGTTAAGATGAACTGTTAAGAAATTTAAGGTCTAGTGACAATAACAACAAAACAACAGAGAAATACAGTGCTGAACAAAGACGGAAGCAAACCAGACAGCTGCTTTATTTCACGCTGTGATTTCTCTTAAGTTAATTATTTTTCAGCTATTTTATTCATGTAATTTGTTATTCTTGAAGACCTGCGTATGACAAGGAAAAAAATGTTAGACAACACGTGTATCTGCTCTGTTGCTTTTTGTTGCCCCCATTGCACTATTGAATTTTTTACATGATTTTTATTTGTTTATCCTTACATGAGATATTTGTGATTATACCAGCTCCAAACAGTAATAGAATATTTAGGCTGTAACTCTATTTTAGTGGGCTGTTGTGCACTAATATGTAGGCATGTTCTTATGACTGGGGAAGTTGTGGTGCACACCCCAAAATAAGACTCCAGAAACTGCTGTGAGCACACAGTAACATTTTCATAACACAAATCAACATTTTATAAATATATTTATTTAGGTTTTTATCATAAATACCTAAATCTATATCAGGACGCTTCATACAAGACAGCTATTTTTTGCAACAGAATCTCGCTGCAATCAAACCTCCAACCTGGTTTATCAGACAGGCCCACTTTGTCCACTAACCTCAGCCTCCACGCTGCATTAGTCAGCAGAATGCAGTATCCTGAAAGGCCATGATCACAACAGCACCTGGCAGCAGTACCTTTCACCAGAGCTTGTTAACTCCATTGAGATTTATGCAGCAGCTGTGGGGCTGACTGACACCTGCGACATCCAGAGGCCAGCCTCCAGTGGGAGGCTCTGTTTGTGTCTGTGTTTTTCAGGTTCGGTTAGGGGAAATCATGAGGCATCACAAAACATAAGGGATGAGTTTTATCTCCCTGAGATTACTTAGATTACAGCTTGCCATCATTATACAGTGTGCATTTGTGGAAGTCTTCCTCAGTAAAACTAAATCAAAATAACTTTAAACATTCGAGTTTGCTGAATATTTAGTGAATTAAATATTAGACGTTATTCAAAATATGAAAGTTAATATTTGTAAATGTCCTTTCATTTACTGAAATCAAAGCCCAAAAAGGGAATAATCAGTGAAATATGAAAAGGAAAAGCACAGTGGATGAATCTAAGCAAGTAGACTTACAACAAAAAAACAGTTATAAAAGGAAAATAGCATTCAAATGAGCACTCCTTTTACAAACCTTATCTTTCCCATCACTGCAGGGCTGATACTACAGTCTTTAATAATGAATTCAGTATTCATTTATCTGATCAAGACTTTTAATAAAGCTAATTCATCTCTGAATTGTCATTTTAAATAATCATGTTCAAAACACCCTACTTTAAATTTTAATATATCAATATATATTATACATTGCTTGGTCCTCTCAGCATGTGTTTTGTGTATAAAGGCTTGTTGAATCCAGGATGAGTTAACCTGGAAAGTCATGCTGCTTCCTGTTTAAATGAAAAATATATGAAATACACCATTAGATCATACATGTTGCTTCTGTTGTACTTCTATATTTGTTTTTAGAGCACATCAATGCTCTCCATCCGGTGTGACGCTGTTTCCTGTTGTACATCATAAATTACACCAACAGGTTTAACTGTCATGCATGACAACCAATCTTCACAGTGAAGGAGAACATGTTGAGTAAATGATAGATGTTAGATTGTTCTGGTGATGTTGCAGCACAGATGAACAATTTTAGACAAACCATGGATGATATGTTTTGTGCATGTTTTGCAGAATACTACAGGATTACTTTAGTAATAAAATGCATATACTTAAAGTTTTACAGTTGCAGAGGTAGTAGGTGACTCTTAGGATGCATTAAAGGACTGCTTATAGTTATATTACCATATATCAAACACACAGAACTAGATATTTTCAGTGTTCATTGAAATGGTTGATTATTAATAATGTTTCTACTGTTTATCAGATTTTTATGCCTTTTCAAGCCGCATGATTTGTTTGAGACAAGATGAGGGATTTGTTACCCGTAGGATTATATGCAGTTTAGTCATTAATCTCCTCTCCAGTTGACACATGGCCAGAGAAGCAGTTTGGGAGTTGAATCACCAAAAAACAGATGGCTAGTCTGAGCTCATTTAATTTTTTCTTCCAGGGAGAATTATTCCAATGCTTATTGTGGCTTTAATCAATGTTTCCCAGCAGCAAAACACAAAAGATATGACTCAGAGGTTTTAGTTTGAATTTGGGAATCGCAGATTTTCTGTGAAAAATGTTTCACTGATGACCCACAATTTGAGCTGGTTC
This sequence comes from Melanotaenia boesemani, assembly GCF_017639745.1. Taxonomy (NCBI): domain Eukaryota; kingdom Metazoa; phylum Chordata; class Actinopteri; order Atheriniformes; family Melanotaeniidae; genus Melanotaenia; species Melanotaenia boesemani. Next base: position 8,487,919 of record NC_055701.1, read on the forward strand.
TAAATGTAAAACCTCAATTTTCCAATTCGTAGGGATCCAGAAAGATCTGTAATGCAAATACAGGTATTTTTTATTTAAAAAAGAAAAGCCAAGCGATCATGTTGTACAGATGTAGCGTCTGAAGGAAACTGTCGCTTCATGAACTTACAGCTCAGCTGTTGGGTAAGCTGGCTAATCTTGACTCTTACTGTATCCTCCAGGAGCTAATTGGCTTAGCCGGAGCTTATTTAGACTCCCTCATGCCTTTCACAAAGATGAACATGTTTGGTGAACGACCTGATTTAGAAGCTTCCTCCTGCCAGCTTAATAAGCGACTGACAGGACTGCTGACGGGATACGTGTCCCATGAATTAGACGCCGCTGACGAGAGGATGTAAAACTCATCCCCATCATGTCTGTTGATGTAAAATATTTATTTTTTTGACAAAGTCACAGAAAATTTTCTTCTGCTCCTGCACATTCACTCTGATGTTACCAAATGTTTTAGCTTTTTTATTTTACATCATACATTATTATTATTATTTTTATTCATCCATGTTTCCATGTTAACTGGCTGGTTTATTGATTTGTTGTATTGCACTAGCTGTGGTGGTGATAGATGCAAACAAATTACCTACACATTTTCTGTGTGTTTTGTAATACACCTAAATAATATCCTAAATAGGGTGCAACAGCCAGTCAGTTCAGGTATTATTTGCTTATTAAACTCCCAGGTCTGAACAATTAATCGTTTTTAAATTGAAATTGCAATTTAAAACATTGTAATTAGGAGTTTTACTCTGTGCCTGATCCAGGTGTCACACCTGCAGCATCCACGGCTTTAAAAATCCACTCCTTCGCCTAATTCCTGTCGTCTTTCTGGGGCAATATTTATATAAACCAGGGTGAGCAAACATCCTTTTTTTTGAGAGTTAAAAAACACGTCTGGCTAAGATTTTAAAACATTGTTCAGAATTTTTTCTTTCTCAGCCTCAAATATGTTACATCAGATTTACTTTGGTTTTACTCTCCACACTCGATTTATATTGTTGACCCTCTCACAGCCAGTGAGAGCAAGAGGAGGCAGCCGCAGTGCAGAGAGGAAAGAGTAATTGTGCAAATCTGTGGAGAAAGTGTGAGCGACTCCTCTTCCTCATATTCTCAAACTTTCTCTGGTGAGTGGGTGGTGAAGACGAGGTAGGCTAAATGTTTGATTTTAAGCATCATGTGACAGCTGCACTGAGCTGTGAAGTCACATCATATCTTCAATCCTCATCACAGACTAATTTTTTATAAACGCTGACGAAAAACAACAGAAAACAACCTTCTTAATTGTCCCGATGAAGTGAAAAAAGACGGTTTTACTGGGTGAAGTCGTTCTAAATATTCTAAAAGTTCAGATCTCAGATAACATGTTGATGTTATTAAAACCTACAAAGAATACTGGATCCATTTTAAGCTGTAATACGAGTCAGAAACTACAGCTTGTTCAGCTGCAGCATCTCCCTGACGGAGATGAAGTTCTCAGCATAACCTAAATGTTTCCATCAGCCCCTCCCGGGTAGAGTCTAAAAACTATGATTTTGGAGCGTGCTTACCTGCGTGTGCACGCTGGTGTCTGTGTGTGTGGCGTCGGAGTGAAACTTTGTCATGTGTAGAACAGAAATCATGTAGCAAGATGCAGCCATGTTGAATGTGTTGCATCAACAGGGATGTAGGTGCATTCTCGCTTTAGGATGGATTTTTAGGTACCAGTCCAGAAGCAAGACAAAGAAAATTACTAAAATTTTTAAGCAAGTGTTTGATAAGGGCATAATAAGGGCAGTAATAAGGGCAAATCCACCAACTTTATGTTCCCTTTCTTACAGCAAGTTCTTGATAATGACCTCAAACAAATCTCTGTCTGGTCGACTATCTGTGTCATGGCCTCGGTCCATCAATCTCTCCTGAACCCAGCCGTGTTAGCCTCGGCAGCCTGATTAGTGTGGACAGCTGGAGGAGATTCCTAAAGGATCTGGGACAAAACCTAAAAAAGCTGCCAGCTTGGCCCCAGACGTCTGCTTGAGAAAAAGGCTGCAAAGCCCCAGACTTCACCTTGATTTAGTATGCAGAAACCAGAGCTGCTCCCTGGTGACAGCCAAAAGTGAAACACTGGAACTCAGAAAGTGCCCACTTTTTATTGATCAAAAGTGGTGCTTCATATTGATTACTTTTAGAATTCCCATTAATGCATTGTTTGATTATTTCATTAACCTTTAAGGTAAAAGTCAGTTACTGTGAGACAAGATGATGAAAAGAAAATTCTTCTGTGCTTATATTATATTACAGAATACACTAAATCAAGGTGTTAGCTTAATTAAAGCTAGTGTCAAATCAGCAACCAGCTCTTTATGCTGTATGTAAGAGCACGTGCAAAAAAAATTATATTAAACTTGTATTTTTTGTGCATGAAGTGAGCGAAGGAGTGAAAGAGGATGGTAGTCTTCCTCCCACACACAGCTGCTGTTTCAGTCTGCTGGACAACAGCAAGAACTCAGCTTTCAACTCAGGAGCTTGCAGCTCCTTGCTTGGCAGTAGGATTCACAGACAACCTAACACGAGACCCTTCTTCCATACACTTCGTCACACAGTGGTTCACATCTCACTGAGGTCTGACAGTTGTTCGAATTTCCTGCTTTGTGCAAAGTGACTTATCTCCTCAGCAAAAAGCAAAATTAGAGCTGACAGTTCTGCACAGAGGGATGCATGGTGTTACTTCATTAATATGTATGAATTTTTCATTGAAATCACCTGCGTCTCCAGCTTATCTGATTGCTAGTGAGAATTAAATAAACTGTTTCATGTTATTAGTATATTGAATAATCAGCTGCCTTCCAGAAATTGCATTAGAAAGACGGCGATTCAGTTTATCTAAGTAGCACAATTTAAACCCCAAGTAATTTGTACAATAAAAATATCTATTTCACGATAAACAGAAAACAAAAGATCAATGTTGCTTTCTGATTACCTGCTTTGCTTGCAACCTCATTTTCTTTTCCTTTTTCTGCCTTCTGCAAGACAAATGGAACTAACGTAAACTAACAACAGTGGCAAACTTACTCTTATCATGTTATAATCTAAACGTAGGACTCATTGAATCAGTCTATCTATCTATCTATCTATCTATCTATCTATCTATCTATCTATCTATCTATCTATCTATCTATCTATCTATCTATCTATCTATCTATCTATCTATCTATCTATCTATCTATCTATCTATCTATCCATCTATCCATCTATCTATCTAACCAACCTACCTACACTGAATCATTTTCATGATGTATGAATTTCTTTAACTCTAAGAATAACTTTTTCTTTTCATTGCTTCACAGCTCTGGCTTGCCAGAAGTTCAAATGTTAGCTTTGTATTAATGATTAAAGAAGCTAAAGGTCATTTAATTGATGTCATTTGTTTAAATGTTTTTTAGCCTTATGTGGCCTCAGCTTAGAAGTGTAGGTACACGTGTCTGAGCTGAAAGCAGCCAGAGCTATTTGAAGGCTCCACCTGTAGGCACATCCCAGAGGCTGCTGCAGAGCTCAGAGACTGAGAGGCCCTGGCAAGTGTGAGTAATAGTTCTGAATTACAGTCACTGTCTGCAGGCTCAACTGGTGCAGAGAGCCATGCTGAGCTCTTTGTAGAGGCCCTTGGTGTGAGTAACGGTGTCTGCCTGATGGTACAGTGATGCTCCGGTGGAGGTTCACTGCTGCGCACACCCTGCAGCTGCCACCCATCAGGTCTGGTCCACTGAGCAGAGCCACGCGTTGATCAAATTCAGGGTGACAGAGGACCTCAGTGAGAACACGCAGGCTGAAATGTGACCTCTCTTTTCTCACTTTCATTGAAGTTAAACCTTTAAGAAATTAAGGTTTTTACTTAATGTTGAAAGGACTTCAGGTTGCTTAATTTAATTGTGATGTAAAGTCACTTCAGGGAACAGTGAGATGAAGATGTTTTACATGGTAGCTTTACGTCTGTGGTGATCACTAACCAACAACTGGTCCAATCTCAGGTCCACGCCTTTCTGGAAATCCCCCCGTGGATACTGATCAGTGAGCTGTGCTGTCTTTGTAACTCTGTATTGACGAGCCAGATCACACTTTTTTATCCACATATCAACATATCATTGGTTTAGAATAACTAGCATTTGTGGATCTTATGAAGCCTTTCGTTTCAGCATCAGCCAGATATTTAATATAATATCTAATATCATATCTTTAAATTTAGTGTGCTGGTTCTGAGGTTGTTGCAGCTTAAATAATTGAGTTTTTTTTTTTTTGTGACCTGTATTAACTGACTTCTATAAATATATTTGTTTAATTAACCTATTTAATGGAACAGTTGTTTGGCTGGAGAAAATGGAAATGACAAGAAAACATGATCAATTCACCCTCAAATAAAACAGAATTCTCCGAAGTATTTGCCTTATTACATTTCAAGTAATGCTGCCCCTACTTGGCCTGACCTACTTGGTACAACTGTTCACCCCAAAACAGAGAAAATCACAAATGATGAACACATCTACCACCAGCTACTATCTGTATCTTTAGAAAGCTGATTTTTAAATTAGATCATAAATCTGCAACATTAATGAGACATTAGGCTGCAATTAAACTTCATACCTCAGATTTTTCCATCAGCTATTACAGATACTGAGGAAATATTAGATGTTCCCAGTACAATAAGTGAAATTACCAGAACTGTTTCTTATTTAAAGTAATTTATTTTAAATTTAACTTGCTTGTTCACCCAACAACCATATCTAACTGTTACCATTCAGTCTGTCAGTGTCATCTTGTTATTCTTGTCCTTTAATGAGAATTTGTCTGAACATGTCTGAAAATGTGTAAATGTTGTTGTGTCTTTTGTTCCCTCCATCATAGTGTGGCTCATTGAAACTGCATTGTCTTTCCAGGTGGCGAGCGTAACTGTGGAGTACATGAGCTAATCTGCGTCAGAAAAGGTAGGGGGGGATCAAAGCTCTGGGAGAGGCCGACCTCTTTCTTCTGCACTTCACCTCCCGCTCCTTACCCTGTCAGAATCCATCACCATTAAGCTGTCTTCTTCAAGTTCGTCTTTATTCCCATGTTTTCCACCCTTTAGGGTTGAGCTGTCTTCACTGTTGGACTGTAGTCTCATTTATGTTTTTTGTACATGTGATCACTTCCTTTGTTCATTGTTTTTCTACAGAGAAAAAAATCTGAATAATGTGAAAATCATCTGTAAAGGATCAGGGAGACTGAAGTCGTTAAGGTGTCTATAAGTACACTATAAAATAATCAGTAGTTATTTTTCTTACTGAAAGGAGTAATGTGTGGACTTTGGTGACATCTAGTGGTGAAGTTGCAGCTTGCAGCCAATAAATCTCCCTCAATGACAACATAAAGATAAAATCAATGCAACATAGCGGATAGGAGCACTGGCCAGGACAAAGAGGGCACAAATGAGACCTTTGTTTAGGTCTAGATTTTATTAAATATTGAACTGATTATTACAACTAAAGTGATCAACTAATGTAAAAAAGTGAAGAAAAACTTGTAAAACAAACAGCCAGTGATTTGTTTTATCAGCAGGCGTTTACTGTGGGTGATGCTGCTGTAGGACTTTGATCACTTCTGCACAAACACACACACTTAAGTGGTAAAAGGAAAAACCTGTTTTTAGCCAGATCACCAGTTTTATTAGACTTTATTAATCAATGTTGGCTGTTTAACTTCAGTCGTCACCATGGAGATGGTTAGTGAGATGATGCTGCATGAATTCTGAATTATTATCTAGAACATGGTAGAGACGATTAGGAACGACATATATAAGAACATTATATGCTGCATTTACTGACCATTGGACATCTGATATTTACCCAAGAGAAGGTCTGTTAACAGTAAATATTTGTAGCATTGACTCGTTCTGTTGATAAATTTCAGGCAGTCGCAAAAGGGATTAATCATGATTAATTAATTAAAAAAAATAGTTGATTAATCTAATAAAAAATTTTTATAATTTAATCATCAGCCAGGATACACATATATATATATATATATATATATATATATATATATATATGCTTTTTTTTTTATAACGCAAATGATGACAATACCAATATGGAGACAACAAAAGCACACAATCTAAAAACAAAAGAGAAAGAAACTCAAGTCCAGTTTGAGAAGGATAACAAAATAAGTGCAGTTATTTTGGCAAAAAAGAGCTCCACCTAAACTCTCTGGCATAGCCAGAATCCTGCAACGTGCCGGGTACCCGCAGGTACTGACGGGTGGTCTGCAGGAAAGCAAAAAAAAAAGAAAAGGAAATAAATAAATAAATAAATATGCATATTCTAAATTTTCGGGTACAGGTGGTGATCAAAGATGAAAATATTTTTTCGTGTGTGTGTTTTGGATGTTTAAATGAAAACATTCCAAAGTATGAGGCACTGTTTTCCTTGGAGCTGGATTTGTGAATCAGGAATGAAAAACATTGTGTAAACAAGGGACTTTGGATGTTTTGTTTTTGGAAAGCAATCTGGATCAAAATAATTTTTTCCGTGAGCAACAACATTTCAGAGAGATAATATGACTCAGTACAATATGATGCAAATCATATTAAGTCTGCTGAGTTCAGCTTATAATAAACCACCTTTGAAGATCATACAGTTTGATTTGATAAACACTGATTTCTTTGACGTTCCCACATATCTTATCTTTTTGGGACCGTTCTTCTTCTTCTTGATGTTTTTTGGCAGTTGGCAGAAACTAATTGGTGCATTGCCGCCACCAAGTGGTCTGGAGCGTGTACCAGAATGTTTGGGGTGGCAGTGGCTCAGGTGATAGAGCAGGTCATCCAATAATCGGAGGGTTGGCGGTCCTTGTGTCCTTGGGCAAAACACTTCACCCTCCTTGCCTCCAGTGTCGGCATCGCTAGTTGATGAATGTTCAGTGGTGGTGGGAGAGGCCGTTGGAAGCCATGTTTCCGTCAGTCTGCCCCAGGGCAACTGTGGCTACACATGTAGCTTACCATCACAAGTATGAATGAGGAGTGAATGAGTAATAGAAACAATGTAAAGCACTTTGGGTGCCTTGAAAAGGGCTTTATAAATCTAATCTTTTACTTCAGATTTAACTATGCCAAAGGATCAAAGGAAGAGTTACCTTTTTGTTGACAGTTTGCTGAAATATCCTCACCCCACAATAACATTTGTTTGATTTTATGGTATAATCAGACAAAAGTTAATAAGAGGCACCTTTATACAATACAATAGTAAAATTTTACAATTAATCCACTTTAAAAGTGTCAACACAGTTGGCTGTATACATCATGATGTAGTGAAATGCTGAAAGTAATGGCAATGGCCTGCATATTAAAGCTGATATTAATAAGCATTAAATTCATCACCTATTGAAACTTACGTGGATGTTGATGGTCCTCGTCATGATGCGATGAGATGCTAGGAAATGAGGAAACATGGTCATTGGACTGTTGAACCTTTAATGTGAAGCAGCTAGATTTTGCACTGTGGATCATATTAGCTGTTACATGTTCTGAAATTAGATCCAGCTGGAGTGGATGACAAAAGTCTATTTGTAGGAGATTACTATACATCACAGATTACAGTGCAAAAGTTATTAGGATTAGAGATTTGTTGGAATAGAAAGTAGGCTAAAATGGAGCCTGTATGGGTTTACCCACAACTTTCATAGTGACCATATTAATTAAGTTACAATGCAGGTTGCCAACTTGGGATTGCAGGTGTGGGTCCATGCAACCACACAAAACCCATGTTGGCTGGGTTGATTTATTACGTTCGATTACAATACTTTCTGTTATGCGAGTTAGCATCATAGTAGAAACTAATGCCAAGTAGCACTAGACTTATTGTGAGAGATTACAAATGTTATTGGGAGGTGTCATAAAAGCCTCATGCTATGTTGACATCTTGATTTTTCTTATAAATTTGTTATACTAGTATCTATATTTTGGTATTATCTGACATATAATTTGTGGTTATGACTGCAGTGAGTATAAAACTTATTTTAATCTTTATCATGAAACATGAAAGTCTATCCGTGCTGTAAGCAGTCTCTGTGGGATGTATTTATCCCCGTGGTGACAGCTTTCTCCCGGTGTTATTGTGCAGACAGGGTTTTAGTCCCCTCCAGGCATAATGAATACGAGCACACACACTTATTTTCAAGGTGAACACCTATTTTACAGAAAAAAATAATAATAACACTAACACATCTGCATCCTTTGGTCTTCAGCATAACCTGAAATCTATTATCTAACACTGTTGCGTTATAGCAATATTTTGAGACATTTATATTAACATGGCCATTAATTTCTTCTCTTTAGTAAAGCACAACAAGCATATTAACTCCGAGTACTCTGCCTCTTTTTACTGCTTATTCATAGTCATAGAACTCAGACTTTCAAACAAGTGGATTCAGAGGGCGCTCATCACAATGCAGGAGCCATCTGAGTGGTCTGGTTGTGACCATATTTGCTTTTTGTAATTGCTGGAGATATTTGTCAGAGTTGTGTGTGTGAGGTGTGTATTTGCATGTGTGAACAGATTTGTGGCTACTCTGTAGGTTTTGTGCTTCAGAGTATTGTCCGACTTTGTGTGGGAGAGTGTATGGGAGTGCTGAGAGTGCTTATGGGCTGCCTGGGGTGTGTGTGGGTTAAAACAAAAAAAACAACAAAAAAAACATTTTTAAATCTGCAGATTTTCTGAAAAATGTGCAATAGATTTAAAGCACCTAAGTCTCAGCTTCTCAGTATCTATAAGTAAATGGACATCTTATCCTGTTGCCAAGGTGACCCTTTTCAGATAGTTCAGATACTTTGAAGAAAGTAAGTGGAAAACTGGACGACTTCAGACAGTAAAACATCTGGAATCGACTGTCTCCACTGACAAACAGTGCATGCATTTTAACATGTTCATGTCATTTTTAGATTTGTCTACATGGAAACGGTTGCTATGTTCAATGTAAAAAAGCACAAAAGCACCTCTAAACCACAAAACCACCCACACACACCACAGGCAGCCCATAAGCACTCTCAGCACTCCCATACACTCTCCCACACAAACTCAGACGATACTCTGAAGCACCTTTTTTGGGGGGGGGGTCACCTTGGCAAGAGAATAAGATGTCCATTTACTTAACCGAGTCCTCTTTTTTTTTTTTTTTTTTTTTTTTTTAATTCACCTGCAATATATATATATATTCTCGATTATGGTCTATTCAGGTACCCACACTCAGAAGCAGAGACTTAGATGCTTTTAACTCTATTGTACAATTCTACATTTTTCAGAAATAAGAGTTTATTATTATTATTATATGTAACAAATCCTTGAATTTTAATGGGTTAGCCCTCTCGCTAAAGAACAGCTAACATAAATTAAACATTTTTATCATCTCTTTTTCTGGATTTATTCATAAACATAACTATTCAACAATAACTTGGGTCTCTATTACCCTAAAGGCTTTTCTTGTAAGGAAACATTATGTGACTGCTTTCCATCATTATTATTATGTACTTCTTGCATAAAATCAGCCTATTATTGTTTCGTCTTCCGGTGAGTCATCCGTCAGTCCCACACACATTATCTAAAGGTTATTCTCTGTATTTAATGGCACACAGTTGATTAGGTGAAATAAGTCAAAAGGAAAATGTGTAGCACCCACACTGTTTCTCAGCTCTGGTACTGCAGTGTTTCTGGTGGCTTTCAGGAAGAAAAGTTTTATTTTGAGGATTTTAATAAAGTTAATAAAAGAATGAAATATGAATGCAGGGAATGTATTTAGATTTCTATAAAATATTGTAGTATTATATCTAAAACTCCAAAGTAAATACTGAAACTGAGTGTGGATTTCTTGGATTTAACATACTTTTCCATTACTGCCATTTTACAGAGCTTGCTTCTCCATCTGTGCTGTGAATAATTCAGTCAGCAGTCAGAAGCTGGTACAGTGTGAACAGACAGGCATTCCCTTGGGATAACACCTCCTGTTCCCACATCACCATGTGACCAAACATCGTGGACTTCCAACAAAAATCTCAACTCTTAACAACCAAAAAGAACAAACAAGAATTTGAAAAAGGTCAAACTTTCCAGGGTAAAAGCTAAAAAAAACACATCAGCTGGACTTCATTTGCATAATATTACCTCAACAAACATATTTTTCTGTCAAACCTAAATTGAAATTGGCGTCATTCACTTTAAAAACTTAATAACACCAGAACAAATGCAAATCCAGTTAGAGAGGTTCTTTGTGGCCCCGCTAATGGCTGAGTGCAGTTCATTGTTGCAGGCTTGATGAAATTACAGATAATACAAAGCAAATCATTCTGATCAATTCCCAGAAAGTAAGATGTCATCTGCTATCAGGATGAACTCATTTTCTTCCATCTGTATTGAGGCAGTAAACAGGTTCAGTTGAACTAAAAGAACTTTTACATTCAAATAGGCTCAGCAGTCATCTCAGGTGTAAACAAAGAATTTCTTCTAATCTTGATAAAAATTTGTCACTTTTGTCTACTTTTATCTTTTATACTACATCTGCGCTTTTTGGTAACTAAAGTTGAATAGTTGAAAAGTTTATACAGAGTTTTATGTAATAGATTGACAGACACATCTGCACTCACCGTCCACCTTGTTAGTACTGAGTTGGACCCCTTCAGATCTGCCTTCATTCATCTTCTGTTCCATATTGACATGACAGCATCACCCAGTTGCTGCACATCTATGATTAGAATCTCCGGTTCCACCACATCCCAAAGCTGCTCTATTGGATTGAGATCTGGTGGCTGTGGAGGCCGTTGGAGTCCAGTGAACTCATTGTCATGTTCAGGAAACCAGTTGGAGGTGATTGGAGCTTTGTGACATGTGCATTATCCTGCTGGAAGTAGCCATTAATGTATGGTACACTGTAATTATATAGGGATGGACATGCTCACCAACAATACTCAGCTAGGCTGTGGTGTTTAAACCATGCTCAATTGGTACGAAGGGGCCCAAAGTGTGCCAAGAAAATATTCCTCACACCAGTACACCACCAGTAGCAGCATGAACCGGATACAAGGCCTAATGGATCCATCTGACCCTGAAATGGAGACTCAGACCAGACCAGCAGCATTTCTTCATCTTTTATTGTCCAGTGTTGGTGAGGCTGTGTGAATTGTAACCTCAGTTTCCTGTTCTTAGCTGGCAGGAGGGGCACCTGGTGTGGTCTTCTGCTGCTGTAGTCCATCTGCTTCAATGCTTGACTTGTTGTGTGATCAGAAATGTTGTCCATACCTCTGTTGTAACCAGTGTTTATTGGAGTTACTGTTGTCTTTCCATCATGTCAACCAGTATGGCCAGTCTTGTCTTATCTCAGACATCAACAAGACATCTTGGTCCAGACATCTGCTGCTCACTGGATATTTTTTTTTTTCAAACCACTCTTTGTAAAGATGGTTGTGTGTGAAAATCCCACTGAGGTGCTGCCATGTGAGTGACTGATTAGATATTTCTGTTAAGAAGCAACTGAACAGGTGTACTTATTAAAGTGGCTGGCGATACGTTCACTATGGTGTAGTGATGAGATCTAAGATGTTAAACTGTGAATATAAACCTAATGGGTAACAGTAGTCACATTTACATTCTGCCTTTTTAGATAATATACCTAATGTGAGTTGTGAGATTACAGTAAATTGTTTTGCCTGAACAAAAGGTCAAACTAATTTATGCAACTGAATAGAGTCCTAAAAGAAGACATCTGGAATTAAAAAAATAATTGCTTGTAACCTTTTGTGATGGTTTGTGAGGTGAAAATGTTATAATTTAAGCTGTATTTTGCTTGGGTTATATAAAATAGTGGATTTATTATTTAATCTCATTGATGCCACTTCCAAAGAGAAAAACAGCATCATGATAGCAAACAGTTTACCCTGTGGCCGCTCTTGGTGATAACAAGGTCATAAGAAAGGTACAAGGTCATACACACACTTTCATCTGTGAAGAAAAATGTGGGTTCATAATCTGGGATCACTTTGGTTATAGAAATTCTGTCTGCATCCTACTGATGTGTGGCAGTCAGCGTTGCGTTTAATGAGATCTGAACTGCCCGTGTGTCTGGAATCTGAAGTGATGTTGCACCTGAACCTGTTGCTAAGGCAACCAGCAGTTTGTTTCTCTACAGAGATGCAACCTCACACAAAATTTGCAATCTCAAATTTGCCTCCCTCTTTCCCTCCCAACTGATGTTTGAAAGGTGGTGAGATGACAAAAAAATTAGAAACATGATGATGCAACTACATAAATTACAAATTTAATAAGCGGATGACAAACTGCAAAGAAAACTAAAGAGATAAAATGTGTTGAATAGGAGAAAAATTGATTTTAAGCAACATTACCAGTTAATACAAAAGGTAATCAGAGTACTTTAATGTGCTACAGCCATTTTTTGTCCTTTAGTTTATACAAAAAGTAATTGGTAAAAAGTCAAGCTGTAATTTTGTTACTGGTTTTAAAGAGTTAGCCATGACTAACTTGATTTAGGCAAAACTTTGATATATATCGGCAGAAAGTGGTGTTGCTCCTCTGATCTAATTCTCTGTAACAAAGGAAAGAAATAGCAGGTGAAGCAGCAGAGGTGGAGACAATCTTAAAGTGAGATAATTTCAGGGGGTCACCAGATCATTGTTAAAAAAAAGAAAGAATATAGCCTATATTTACCAATATATGTTGGTGTCAGGAACTCCAACCTGTTATTTTAAAGTCTCCTAACTATAGTTCCTTAACTTAATTTGTTAATTGAAAATTGTATAATTTTAAGTTTCTGACATAAGCTCCCCTGGCCTTAATAAACACACTCAACTTTTCTCCTTATTCTGTGCTTGTGGATCTATGAACCACATCACACCAGCATCACTAAAATAATGATTATGGGTGCTAACTCTAACTAAATGAGCTCCGTTTGTGGGTTTCATTCATTTTCAGCCCAGAAAAGAGAGACAATCATCCAGACAGCCTCTGTAGTAGTGTGAGAACTCTGACATGGTGGGGAGCCGCCTGCCGGTAAAGCCTCCGTGCCCTGTGGTTTTATGAGCTGTACACCCCAGACAGTTTCTGTTGTTTTTGTTTTTTTTATTTGGTGGGGGGGGATAAACACCTGATACAGCCTGGAAATACAAACACTTTGCAGCTGTGACTTTTTCTCCATTGAAATGAGTTGCAAATGACAGAGGAACAGACTTGTGATCAGTTCAGTTGTGCATCAGTTGTATAGTTTTTGATCAAACCCACTGGTTGTTTGGGTAAAATTTGAGAGTCATTCCCCTGTAACAGGGGCTTGTCAAACGTCTTCCTCTTCAGCTGACACGTGTACTAAAATGTTTAGGTTTCCTTCATTTCTTCCAAACTACTACAGCTCTGCTTCTCTTACTTGCTGTGGACGCATGTCCTGCAGGTTGTGCTGCATTTTCTTCACAGCTTCAAATGACATTTTACAAAACAAGAATTATAAAAAGCATTTGTTCAGCTATTTGGAGCAAAAAACACTTTTATACAAACTTTCATGCATCTGTTCTTGAGTTCGTTCTACCTGTCATTTCTAATTCCAAGCTGTTCTGAAATAATAACCTGTTATCATTAAGTTATGTCTTTGTATCCTTTGCACTGTTTGTGCTGAGAAAAAAGTTAAATTATCAAATGTCATTTTGAGTAATTATTTTTAAATATATGGTGGCGCTGAGTGGTCAAATAACTTTAAAATGAATGGGACGGATGAGAAAAAAAACAGCATAAAATCAAAACTTCTGAAAAATACAAACTTTGTGCACAAAACTCTTAAGCCTTTTTCATCAAACCTTTAATAATCTGTCTCTGGTAGAGTTGGATTAGTCCAATTTAATTGTTCTCTCAGCTGGAATTGAGTGAAACAACAGCATAAACTTTATTACTAAATTTAGAGGAGAGTAAAAAACAAAGTGGTTTACATTAACTTCAGTGTTGCATTGGGTTTTTTCTTGAAATTTCTGGGCTGGTTTAAGATATCCCACAAGCGGTTTTGACCGTTGGGCCAAATCATTTGTATTCTTGCAAATGAATTACTGACAAATGTTCAACTGGGATTTTTGTGTTGCAGTTTCTCCAGAGGTGCTGGGGTTTCTGACAGCCATTGGGCTCTTCATCATCCTTATGACCTTCCTCTTCTGGTACCTCAACAACAAGTTGGCACTAGAGAACCCAGGCAGCCTTCAGTGCCTTGATGACTTCAGGAAAAGCACAGACTTGCGAGGTAAACCTGCATTTATTAAACTCAGGGTTTACATTTATTTATTCAGATACAGTAAAATTTAAATATTTGGACTCATTTATCCAGTAGATTTAATGGGAAATTGTATCCAAACTTTTGACTGGTACTGTATATTTTCTTTCTAATTGCTTTACATCTGATTTTTTGTGATTACCAGATGTTTGTAGAGCAGTTTTGATAATATCACAGGTTAATCGTAGTTTCGTTCTTTCACATGTTCTTACACAGTGGCTCAGAGGTGTACATGTGCTGCACTTTAACCCCAGGATCCTTTTCCAGGAAGTTGTAACTCATCTGAATAAAACAATTACTTGAAAAAGCTGATTTCAAAAATAATGGAAACATAAACCAACAGTTGTTTTGTTGGAGCTCAAGGCTGAGATCAAGAACTGCACCATGATTGGTGTTAATTGTTGCTGAGAAAATACACCAAATTTCCAAAACTTCATCATTCACTGTTTCAGTATCAGCTTCCACTTGTGTTGTTCAGCCACGCAGGAGGCTTGACCTCTACATGCAGACATTTTCCAGTGATACTAACCTTTGTCATCCCACGAGGGGATGACAGTTGCTGACAGATGCAGCGCTGTTTACTTGTCATCTGTCCACAGGGCATCAGAGGTTTAAAAGGTTGGTGGCCCCAGGGAGCCTGCAAAGGGAGCTGGGCCTGCCCTGACAAGCCACCTGCTAAACGCTCAGTTCAAAACAAGGAGAAGTTGTGTAAAGAAACTGATCTTAATACCTTTTCCTGTTTAGACACTGACTGTTAAGATGGATATCTGTAACAGCATTTATATTTCTATGAGATTACTAAATTATAAAACAGTGCAGTTTAAAAGACATAAAATAATTTTATGTAAAGACAGTTTTTTCTTTAAAAGATGCTCAACTTTTATCTTCTTGTATTTTAATTTTCTATTAAACCCTTTTGTAAATCACATGTTTGGAAAGACAGGGCACAGCCAGTCATTTTAAAGCTCTGCTGCCCCCTGCTGGAAGAAATATGAAGCTACATCTGTCTGTTGTAAATGGGAGAGTGCTGATAAACGATGCCATTTACCATGAAAAACATGTTTTTACTGGAGCAAACCTTATTGACAAATGCAACATGCTAAGAAACAAGCAAACAAATGAATAAATAAATTATAAATAAAAGAAAGCCATTTTTAATGACCATCTCACATAACATATTTGCATGAATGTAGGACATTATTTTTGATTTAGTCCAAATCCAAACCACTTGTTTGTTCCTGTGTTTTAAACATAAAAAGTAAGGACATTTTTCTTTGGTTGATTATTTCTCTAATAATAATACCAACAGGTGTTGTAGTCACCTTTATAACAAAGTTATATACCCTGTTGTAAAGGTGACTAATCAGGCTTTCCAGTGATTTATAAAACAACACCAATTTGCACTATTAAAGTTGAGAAATAATCAAACAATGCCAAATATGAATAAATATATTATTATTGTATGAAATGCACTACTCTACAATTTATTCTGCTACAAGGTGATTTCATTTCTATAAATATTTGTTACATAACAAAGCAGTGTGTTGCATAATGTGTCTGATTGTAGACAGAACTCCATGGCGATATTATTATTGCAAGTAACTCATAAAATTTTCATGAGTCTGCAGCGCTCTCAATGTTTAAACCCTAACCTGTTATAGACTTATTTTTAGCTGTTTTTTGCTCACATTTGATAGACTTCTAAATCTTGTAAAGGGTGCATAATCATTCTCATATTCACAGCTTGTTTTTATCAGTCATCAAGATTTACTTAGTTTTATAAATAAAGCTTTATATTGTTTTCTTTCACATGCTCGGCTGTAGATTTGAAACACACCAGTGAGTCAAAAGTCTTATGGTGGCATGCTTTGGTTCATTTTAGAGATCATTTAAGTGAAACACATAAAATTCTACAATTTTACTAAATGGTAAATAAGTCAGATGTGGATCTTGATCCAGCTCCAGTTTCCAGGATCCATATTCAGTAAAAAGGATCTGTCCAGAATAAAAAAAATGTATACAGGATAAAACCAAATTACTTAAGCATGAACACTGTAGATAATTTATTGCAGCAGAAAGTTGGCCAGAAAGCTGCCTTTGCAAACACTTTCTCTTGTATTTTACATATATATTTATTTTATCTATTTGGAAAAACTAAAATTTTTGCTTCCAGTACACTCAGATATAGTCTGGCTGACATGTTCCTGAAGCAAAACAAAAATCCCCATCAGTTCAGAGTAGAAGTAAATATTTGCACTCAGCAGGTTTCCTTTTAAACGCAGCCAGCAGATGCTGCACATCCACCTGATCTCACTCAAACTTCTTATCTTCAACCTCCAACAGATAAAGTGTACTCCGACGCCGACCTGCAGGACTCGTCATCAGACAGTGAAGATGAACTGATGGGTCAATATCAGGAAGCAGTCAACCGCTCCCAAGGTCTCCGGGGAGGAGCCAAGGCAACCTCTAATGCCAAACACTCAGGTTTCAGGTGGGAGAGCCGGCAGAAGTACAGCCCTCTGACTGCTGACTATGACGGCTACAGCAGCGAGGCCTCAGCTGATGATGGTGGGTTGGCACAACAGCAGCATTCCTTTGCACAGCTGTATAATGAGGGGTTGTTTTCCTCTTATAACCTCAGTGATCTTAAGAAAAAGAAAAGTACCAACTCTTCTGCGCCTCTGTACCTATGAACACAAGCACACGCTGATGCACTTTGTCAGTTAAATCAGAGAGGTGATCAAAGCGAAGCTCCCGTTCAGCACACTCTCCGTGGGAGGGTTGCAAAACAGTCAACTGTCTGCATAATGTGCTTCACTGCAGCCTCACTCTTCCTTTTTTCTAACACAGTTATTTCCTATCTGCCAGACTCCTAATCACCCTCCTGCTCGCATGAAGTTTTTCTTTATTTATTTGATCATTTCATGATAGTCTAAGTCCCGGGTGGATTACTGAAGCTGACCTCTTTGGATCATCTTTCACAGCACCAGACTAAAAAAGTGTGCTTTTCAATCATTAAACGTGAACGTCATATCTTCCCACAGATAACGAACACTTAAACAGCTCAGTAATTAACACATTCAATACAGAAACCAATGTGTTTAAACATGAAGCTGTGCTTTAACAGCGTGTGTGTGGGTGGGTTGTAAGACTGTGTGCTATTTTTTTGGCTTCATGATATATTATTACCACAACAATTTCACTCTTACAGACTAAACCAACAGATATCATGTTAATTAAAGACTGAGCAAGCTGTTTCACGTCTGCTTGCTTTGTGCTAGTTAAGCTAACTAACATCTGTAAATCCACTTTGGATCTTTTGGAGCCAGAATGATGGTCTGGCTGCCATGTTGTGCCAAAAAAATTGCTTTGCCAAGAGGAGCTTAATGGCTATAAGGCTTCTCTTGAGACTTAAGTATTACATTTTATTTTTAGTTTGTTTGTTGCTGAATTTACATAAATCAGTGCTGGACCTGAAAGAGGGGACGACAGAAAAGAGAGTAAACAATAGAGAAAAATATACAAAAGATAGGAAACAACTATAAACAGAAAAAATAGGACAACCAGCTGCAACATCTGTAAAAAAAAAAAAAACAGAAAACATTTACGGCTCTAAATAAAAACACAGTGGTGAGTGCGTGACGGTGGATGGGCCCCAATCTCCAGGGACAGCGCCCTACTAGCCCGGATACGCAGCAGCCCCCTGAGCATGAGCCCAGAGCCAGACCCAGGATGTTGTTTATGCCAAATCCTGAAACTACCATCTGAATATCTCACCTGAAACACAGACTCATCAGATCAGGCAACATTTTTCCAACCTTTATGAACCCATGCAAGCCCAGTTTCCTGTTCTCAGCTGACAGGACAGACACCCAGTTACCTGCCTAAGTTGGAACCAGCGGTTATTTGAGTTACTGTTGCCTTTCTATAACTTAAACCAGTCTGACATCAACAAAGCATTTTTATCCAGACAACTGCTGCTTACTGGATATTTCCTCTTTTTTCTTTGTTAACCCAAGAGATGGTTGTGTGTGAAAATCCCAGTAGTATTTAGTTTATTTTTAAGCATGTTTTCTGTTCAGTCTCTGGTGGCCATTTGTTTGCTTTTATGTAATATTAGTAAATCTTTGACACACTGAGTGCAACGGGCAAACTTCTCCCAAAGAAATGCCAATTTATACAGGAAAAACTAACAAACAAAGCAAATTTACAGGAGATCTAACTTCCATGGACATCATTGTAAGCAGCAAAGTTATTTCGGTCTATAGAAGTCAGATACTGGGCTATCAGATTATTTTAACATGTGAGTGAGTCGTGAGTGAAAACCTGCTGTGCAGCACTTTGGTCAACCAGGTGTTGTTTTTTAAAGTGCTTTATAAATAAAAATGTTATGGTAAATGAAATGATAAAGAAGCTGTTTATATTACCCTTTGTTTAATAAAAGAAAAAGAACATCAATAACAAGCTTTCCATATTGTAAAATACCACAAAACTTACTTTATCCCCCTATCATATCCTGAAATCCAATATACAGGAATGCTAATAAAACAGTATCAGTGATGGCATCAATCTACAAGATATTACAGGATGTCGAACTTATTATTTAGAGAAAAAAAAATAGCAGTTTAAAAACTGGATTTAATTGTTGCTAAAAGTAAATGCTTTGAAATGGTTCAAAATTAGATAAACTAACACTAATGAGTCATTAAAAAGCTTTATTAATGTAATCTTTATAAGGGCATAGAGCAGGATTTATGTGTTGCACATCCTCAGTTTTATGATGACTTCAAAGGCAAAAACAATCAAATCTTTGTCAGAATGGTCATTTGGTGAATCCTGTATGAAGCTGTTTTGTGTTACATAAAGCAGTCATCTCCGAGGATGCGTGTCTGGCATAATCAAGCCACGTTTTAAAGAGATAAATATTACACGACATGTTTCTGCCTTCATTCGCAAATCTGTCGTCCTCAACGCAAGTGCTTCTCAATGATTTGCAGCTAATTCTAGAAAACTTAAAAACTCTCTGAGACGGACTAATTTTACCAATTTGATTTTCTTTAGAAATTAATTCTGTAATATCTTTTGTTAGAAGTTCCTCATAACATTTTGTTAAGCTCATCAAACTTGACAATGTTCCACAGATCTGCAATGACAAAGGTGTCCATCACACACAGTAATGTTATAGATGTGGCAGTTTTATTTCAGTTCATCGATACACTGTCCTCTGATTCAGTGGTTTTCAAACTTTTTGAGTCATTACCCCACAAGATAACATAGGTTGGTGTTTGCCACCCCCTCTCCCACGTGTCGACTTAGTAATTAATGGTATGATGTAAGGCTGGAAAACTGTCAGAATCTCCATAAATAAGGAGGATAAAGCAGTTTTAGGTGGTTCACTTCTGTGGCACCTACATGCCCAAAAGCAACTTCTTTCATGGAGATAAGGTCAAATTTAGATTTTTAGTATAGCATGTGTACTAACTTTGTTGTTTCTGTGTTATTGGGTTAAAAAAAATGAATGTGCTAAATTCAATTTTAAAGTTTTAATTTTGACAGCCCTGGTAAAAAAAAAAAAAACAAAAGAAAAATCCGAAATTTATACTATAAACTTAGACAATATATACTTTTTACATTTATCCGGTTACCCCCCTGAAGTTGAAAACCACTGCTCTAATGGTACCTTACTGGGTAGTGGGACTAGTGTTTATTTATCTATTGAAATACTTGCATATTTAGGCTAAAAATCTGTAGTCAACAGATAAAAAATAGAGATTTGTGTGTTTGTATTTCTATTTTTAGACAATATAATTACTCATAAACTGAACATGCAAACATTGTTTGGTTGGCATTTATCTTCACATTTGACTTATTTATTTATTTGTTTATTTGTTTATTTTTACCTTTTTATGTAATTTAATTTAAAGAAAGTTTTTTTTGGGGGGAGGGGGGCAAAGTCATGACTGACTTGTCTGTCAGCATAATATAATAATTGTAAAGCAAATGTTTTAATGAGACTTAGAGAAGCAGCGGTTTGGTCATGAGTACCTGGCAGCCTTAATTAGAAATGTACTTGGGTTTATTTTCATGACAGCGTTTGAGCTGTGGAAGGTCTTGTTGCTTTCTTTGGCTGTGTGGGCGTGTGATTCACCTTTTAAAGGTGTCAAGGATTAGGTAGAAAATTGGCACATGGTGTTTTTATTTAGAACAAGAAGGCTGCCAGGAAAAAAGTATCCAAGGAAATGCTGTCATGTCTCCAGCTCCTCTAAAGTTTTGGATCATCGCATGACGATTACTTATAATTCAGAACACAGTATCCTGGTCTGTGGCCAGGAGAGGACGTGAAGTAAAAACTGCCATCAATCTGTAGCAGCACAGTGGTTGAGAATACTGGAGGTTCATTATTTTCCTCCCTGTGGTACGGCTTTGATGGCTGTAGTTTTCTCTCCCAGCAGGCCATCATGGATCAGCTTTGACAAAGCTCCGGCCTCATGCCAGTGCTGACATTAGGTCACGCTTTTTTCTCCTAAACAAAAAAATGATTATAAACGGAGACATAGGTGGGTTGTTTCCTCGATTCTCCTTGACAGCTGAAGGACGTTAATTTAATTAATTTAAGCCAAGCAGTCATAAAACCTCAGAAGCATCTATAATATTTTCTCTTGGCACCCACAGCTGCTGCTTGTGTTTGTCTGTGAGTATGAAGAGCTTTATCCCCAGGACATATGTATTATACATGAGGAGAATTGTGCCAGAGCTGCAGAATCAAGGAGGGTATGTGTCTGCTCATGGCTCAGCTCAGCATAACAAAACACAAAGCAAGCAGAAAGGAGGAAATGATCTAAGATTTGTGCAGATCTCTCCTCTGCTGTCAGCACCCCAGCGTGACCACTAGATGATGATAGTGTCACGTAGCAGCACGCCACAAGGCTCCTGCCTTATTTTTCTCATGACTGTGGACATCAAGCAAGCCCTTATCACTGGAATCAGTTGTCTTATTTTCTGCAGAGAAATTTCCAGTAAAATGTCAGCTGCATTCATAACCTTATTTTGAGCTAAAAGGTAGATGAGAGGGTTGAGTTATTATTTCACTTTTATCTCTTTAGTGAATTAAGATGGAAAACACACCAATGCTGGACAGAACGCAGCAAAATTTTCTTAAAACACAAGAAAACTCAAAGCTGTAGCACGTGAGTAGCACTGACTTCTGGGTTCATTAAACATATCTGGCTGAGTCTGTGTTACATTGTATGATGGTTATATGTGACTCTATCATTCCTTGGCTTTGTGTAGTAAAAGCTGAAAGATGGATGTTTAATTAAAAATGCCTCATCATCTCATTTAACTCTCAATTAGTTATAATATTTAATATTAGCTTTAAGATGGCTTCCTTCATATTTCTTTCCTATCTACTGCAATTCAAGCTCAAAATACCAAATTAAACATTTAAATTAATTGTTTACACACTGGTTTTTATTTTACTTGTAGTCAGTTATTTTTATTTTTGTTCAGAGGATATGATCTGGGGTCCGAAGATTCATACCTGACCATTTTCATTGGGCCTAATGTCAATTTCCCCAAAACTTGTGCACTGTTAACTGCAAGCATATAAAAGCAGAGAAGTGCATGTTAAATGTTGGACTTTGTTTAAGAAAAATAGACAGTATTGATTATTGTGAGTGTTATCTGTTAAGATTTGCCTTCAACTGTTATCACTTCTCACAGCTGCTTTTTTCATTCAGCTACGTAATTTCAGCCTATATTTATTACTTCTTATGACTTTTGGAGTGGTCCTTTAGACATAAAAAATGTGGATTTTTGAGTTCTTAGAAGGAAAGTTGAACAGGAATTCCTCAGAATTCCTGAGGAATTGGTTTAAAAACTCAAAGGAATTAATCTAGCCCTGAAATTAAAATCAAACATGGTTACCTTGTGAACCATTTAAAGCCTGACCCAAGGAATAAAGGACAAAATCTTTATTTTATTATTTTATTTAATCTGAAGTCTTTATTTGGCCTTTTGTAAAAATGTTAAAAAAAAAAAAAAAAAAACTGAACAAAAACATTTGCATATATGTCTTCGACTTATTACGGTGTGATATGTGAGAATTATCGTAGTGCATCCATCCGGGTAACACATATCAGATTGTATTTAAAACAGGGTTCTGAGCAAAGTTTTTACCCTAAAGTGATGCAACTGCATGTGGCACATCAGCATCAAAGGTTTAATGTCATGATAGTTGCAGTAATAAATTGTTTATTAGCCAGGATGAAGTTGTGCTTCCATAAAGGTGACTTATACTGTCTCTGTGCCCATCCTTACCTACACATCCATAATAACGTCAGAGCATGTGGAACTAGTCAAATTGATAAAGGTTACACTTTGATAAAACTTCTAAAAGGAGAAAAAATCTAAAGAAAGTGCAAAATGTGTGTGACAAAACAAGAAATGAAACCTTTTTTTAGGGTCTTTTGTTTATTTGGCATAATATTCTCTGATTTCCAGTCTGATAATATCACCCAAACTATCCAGAACAAAACTATCCAGCATTCATTTTTCAGTAAAAAAAACATTCATTATTAAAAAAACCAACACTGAAACAGGGTTTTTAAAGTAGCGGCAAGCATGATCATGTCTGTTATACTTGATCTATGCTTGATAACACACTGCACAACACATATCAGTGTTAAAATAAACTAAAATGGACTTTTTCTTGACAGAGTGGAGCCGTCACTGCTTGTTTAATTGATAGTTACTGATACTGAATCGTTGCTATGTGGGATCTGTACTGAAACTCAAAGGTCCTGAGTGGTCAAGTGTGTTTCCTCCTTCCTTCCAGCCTCATAAAAAGCAGAAAGTGCAGCTGTTCTCATTTCTCACCTAAGATATTTATACCAGAGTTTCACAGTCAAGTTTCACAAAAAATTGTTTCCCCACTTTAAAACACAGAAAAGCAAAACAAGCTCGTCGAGAAGGGATGAATCTCTATGAAGTAAGGGTGGGTTAGACGAGAGGAGGAATGGTAACCATTCCAATTAGAGGGCTGGAGAAAAAGAGTAGTGCTTTTACACTGCAGCTTCCTTCAAATCAACCGCCCCCGGCTCAGCGGGGGGAAAAGCAGCTCAAAATGGATTTGCTCCTTTTATCAAGCCCTCCGTGACACTTAGTTAAGACTCCTTTTGCCTCCATCCTGCTGTTGATATGTGCCACTTTGAGCTGCTGTCTCACTTACATTATTAAGTCTGAAAGTTTCAAGAAGTTGGGAGAAAGCTGGATCAATGTGTCTGAGGGAATTACGTCATCACAGCGTTGGCTTTTTCCAAAAGTTAGGAGACAACGTAAGAAGAGATCCCTCCCCCTCCTTACTTATTTTCTTACTTATCCTTTGTTTTCTTTGTCATTTTTGCAAGAAGCTGGGTTAAAAGCATTCCTCAGCAGTGTCCCTGTGGGAGTATTTGCATCGGCTGCTCAAATTTTTGTGGATCCATGTGTTACAAGAGAGCTAGATTTGAGAATGCAGTCAATGACATTATTCAAGCTTCTTTGTTAGAGCAGCAGAACATTAAGTATAGTGTGTTTCTTTGCCTTCCAGCAACTGAATCATTTAGAAAGGTGAGAGGCTTGAAATTCGTGGCAGTGTTCAGTACACCTCTTAAACAATGCATATTGCATGTTTTATTTAGATTGTGCATTCAAGATTTCTCTCATAGAGCATATTAATATTGTGAGGGCAGGTGGTGTAAGAGCCATCAGACAGAATGAGAAGGAAGGTTGTGATAAACAGAATTAAATACGTATTTTAACAAAGAACAAAAAACTGAGTTAATATTTAGCATCAGAGGTGCAAGAAAAAATTAAAGCATTGATACTCTAAGACAGTCAAATGTAGGATTTAATTCTTACTTACAGAACAACTGTAAATTCGTTACAACAACAAGTACGATCAGATATATTTTTCTGCAGAGTAGTTCTGATTCTTAGGCATGAAGTAAAAGATCAGGAGTAACAACAGTGGATTAAGCCACAATTTTGCACATAAATTCATTTGTTTAGTTTTTCATTAATACTGTTTATTCATCTCAGTAACCAGTCTTTCTTTTAGGCCAGTGTTTTGTTTTTAACTTTCTTTTTCCTGTTTTTTTTATTCTTTATTGTCCTCATACCTCATGTAAAGCCCTTCCAGAGAATAATCCCTGTCTAACCTACAGTGAATGTACTGTTACTCTTTAGCAGTTCTATGAAAATGTCTAAACCAACTAAGAATAGATTGAAATTAATAAAATAATTGTGTCTGTGTCTAAAGTCATGAACATTACGCCTTTTTCTGGATGTCATAGATCTACACAGACCTTTTAGAGTCCTGAAAATTTGGGGGTGTATTTTGGCTTTAGGACCAAATCTTCACAAATGCTCAACTTTTTAATGCTGATAGACCTCTTGTTCATAGCAGCTTGTTGTGTTTATTTGGCTGTAACATTGCTGCTTATTTTAGAGAGAGAAAGTCATGTAAGTCTGTAATCATCTTTGGCACAACCCTGGAACCCTAGAAATGAATGCTACATCTTCACAAACTGCAATATGCAAGTGACCAGTAGGGTTATTGTAGGGATCAATGTGATTGGATGTCCATTGGGTCAACAGTGTGGCATGGCATGCTTGGTTTAGGGGCCGTACCATCAATAATACCATGTCTGTTGTTTTTTTTTTCTGCTGTGATTTCAAAATGAACCAAATAGTGTACTCCTTTTTTTTGCCATGTTTCTTCTTTTGTTTAAAACCTACAAATTGAAGAACTCTATCCAATGCAGCCCCCACGCCGGTAACAAGTGTAGTACTCAAAGAAGTATGTGAACAATTATGCTCACTGTGGAGCCAGTTGGCTATGTTAATGTGAGGTTAAAAATCAAGTTTATTCTCTGCCCAGCTTTGTATTTGATTTTAAATTGTGTGACGGTATTCTTTTACACTGCCTGAAGGCTGACTTTAGTTACCAACATTATGATGATTTAGTAATAAGGTTCTTTACTATTCAGCAATATAATTTGGTTACACATTATTTCCCTTTTTCTCTAAATAACAAATAGATTTACAGCATCCCGCTATCACTTTTTGTTAAGAAGAGGAAATGGGTAAGGTGCAAAAGAGAGGTTTAGTGTATTTACAGGTCGGTGATGCAGTCACATACAGTAATGTGATGCAAGTTGCTTTTCTTTCAAAGAAGGCAAAGTTGTCTCTGCCTCTCACGTCCCAGGTGCTGTTGCCATCATTGGATGAGTTGGTTGGGCTAAGAAAGAGCTTTCATGCACTAATCTTCTACAGATGCTAACTCCCTAATGTCAAGCAAGAAAATCTGTGTGTATTAATATTCTGACATGCTATTTTCTTTGACATAAGGCAAAAAAAGAGAAAAAAAATATTTTCTATATTCCCAGCATGACCATGAAGTTCCACCTGCTCTTGTTGTGTGTTGTTGCATTAAGCTGTGTTTGTATGATATATTCATGGTAACGTGCCTTCCGTTGGTGGTAATTTCTTCCTAACCAGTCAACTGCATCCAGAGGATGAGGCGAACTCCACCGCTGGATGAGCTTCAGCCACCTCCCTATCAGGATGAGAATGGCTCTCCGAGGATGTCCTGCACCCTGTCCGACCTGGGTGATGCCAAGTGTGACCTGTCCCAGACCAGCGGCAGTCCCCACCTCTCCTTTGGCAAGTGTCCCAGTGAGGGCAGTGACGGCCATGAATCTGAGAGTTACCTCAACAAGGGCTATGAGGAGGACGTCCCAAGTGACAGCACAGCTGTCCTCAGCCCAGAGGTAAATTTCAGTATTACAATATGTAATAAAAGATGTAGGTTTGTATCAGACATTCACCATCTCACTGGTTTCTCTAGGATATGTCAGCTCGAGGATCAGCTGCACAGCTCCTCAAAGGTTATGAGCCGGATCCTATTGCAAAGTACGGCACCCTGGATATTGTGTTCGACTATGACTCTGAGGAGCAGCAGCTGTCTGTGACCATCATGGCCGTGACTGACCTTCCCTCAGTCAAACGCACTGGGAACATCTCCTGGCAGGTCCACCTGGTGCTTCTTCCCACCAAGAAGCAAAGGGCGAAGACGGGCATCCAGCGAGGCCCGTGCCCCATCTTCACAGAGACCTTTCGCCTCAGCCACGTGGAGTCAGAGATGATCAGCAATTACGCCATCCGGTTCCGCCTTTACAGTATGCGACGGATGAAGAAAGAGAAGGTCTTTGGAGAGAAGGTGTTCTACCTCACCAAGCTCAACCTTCAGGGCAAAATGTCTGTGCCGGTCATATTAGACCCATGCTGTGCTCTCCCGGTAAGGAGGATCAAAGCAGGTGCTGGCTTTAAAGTACACACTCAACACCTCGCTAATTGCTTCTCTTTGTTGATTGGTCTTTCATCTGATTGGATAACATTTTTAGAATGGAGGAGTCGATGACAGCCTCCATTTCATATCAGGGGAAAAATTGTATCATACCTATGTTTGTTTTGCTTTTGTTTTGCCTTTTAAAATGGTGCAGTGGTTTAAATACGAGTCAAAAGCTATAAATCGTTAAAAGAACCTAAAAGGAAAATCTGAAGCCACAAGAGAGCATTATCATATCTACAAGGATTAGCCATGAATTAGTCCCCTTGCCTCTCTAAACTTTCAACATTACCATTGTTGTAAAAGTACAACAATAAATGGAGGGAAACAAATAATAATAATAAAAAAAAAACTAACAAATGTTTTCTTTAAGGATTTAATCTGTTTCATCATTTTTTGATAAACTCCTCAAACAGCGATTGTCTCTTGGCTTAGAAACCAAAATGTTGTACTGACTTTTTCTACTTACTGAAGTAGAGAAAATAACCTGCATTTAAAAATCTTTTTACATTTCCACCTGAAAAATATTCTAGAAATTCATCCAATAACAGCTTCACAACTGTAAATGCAATGTTGAGAAGCACAGATTGTGTCAAAATCTCTTCAGCAAATGCATTATTTTCTCTATAGTGGCTCTTCATGATGAGGTCTGGAGCAAGCGCCTGCCTAGGGATGACATGTCGTCTTGCATTTTAGAGATTTCTGGAGAGGGTTAGGTTGAGTTGAAGCTATGATTGGTTACATATGCAGTTAGGTTCAGAAATATTTGGATGACACAGTTATTTTTTCTATTCATCAAATCATGTATAAGTTGCAGTTTTAATATAAATATAAGTGCAGATCTCATGAAGGATTTAGAACTAAACGGCTCTTTAAAATACAGAGCACCCATTGTCCGGGGCTTAAATGTAATTTGAATTAACATAAGCATAAATAAATAAAAAAGTTCATTTTTAGCACTTTGAATTCTTTGCCTACCTGAGATCT
Source organism: Melanotaenia boesemani (assembly GCF_017639745.1). Taxonomy (NCBI): domain Eukaryota; kingdom Metazoa; phylum Chordata; class Actinopteri; order Atheriniformes; family Melanotaeniidae; genus Melanotaenia; species Melanotaenia boesemani. The sequence continues at coordinate 8,515,628 of NC_055701.1, forward strand.
GGTATCCATCAACTCTTTGTTTGTGGCTCTTTCCAGCTTTAATTTTGTCTTTCCAAATAAGTTAGAAGTTAAATTGAGATCAGGTGACTCTTTTGGCCGTCGAGAATATTCCACTTTTCTGGCTTTAAAAAATGTCTTAGATCATTGCACAACTGTTTTGAGAAGTATTGTTGGACAGTGACCTGATCAAAAGTTTGTGCCATTACACTGGCTCCATGTGTTGACAAGGGATTACAGGTGTGGGTTTATCTAGTAGAGATGGGATGACCTGTAAGCCTAATAAAACCTTTTTAATATTAATTATTATAGCCTGTTACATATGATGATTTTGATTTGATGTAATATTGAATTTGCTTGAGAGAAACTACAGTTTTTTTATTTTATATTAAATCTATCACAGATATAACAGGCCATGTGAGGCCAAAGTGGTGGGTTAGCAACAGGGAAGATGGATGAACAGCTAATTGGGCAGATGTAGCTAGGTTGTATCAGAATGCTTATTTCTTTGTATTCTGGGTTTTCTAAAGGCTGCTGAGAGCATTAGGAATCAAGGCAATGATAAGAACTGATGACGATGAATATTTTATTTCTTGTGTTGAATTATTGATGTTGCAGCAGAGTTTTCTGAGTGTCTGCTAACATTTTCAGGGCGGTGAATCACAGGTCAGCCTCTCAGATATGACATGCAGTGAAAGCGCCTCATCATTCCAGTCCATCAGTCAGACTTGCACACCAGAGATCCTCGTTGGCCTGGTGTACAATGCCACTACTGGGCGTCTCTCTGTGGAAGTCATCAAAGGCATCCATTTCAAAAACCTGGCTGCCAACAAGCCACCCAGTAAGTACCCTAAAAGGTTTCCCTATGCTACTATGTCAAGAGAAGGATGACATTTTTATGATTTGTTTTTAAATGCCAGAACAGAAAAGGACAAGTTCAGCCTGTGCATAGGAGTTTGCATCCAGATAAACATAGTGCATTTCTAACCTTATAATTATGTATCATTTCTTTAACAAAATGCACTCTGTTTGCTAAAATACCATAAAGAGACTATGCACAGCTTGTAACTTGTAACTCAGTCATAGTCTGTTCTATCTAAGCCGCATTTCCTGCTTTTCAGTTTTCCTCTGGTTAGATCCCTGGTTTTCCTTCTTTGTAAGCTTCCAGGGATCCGAGTGAAAAGTTCAAACAAAAGCCACCTCTTGTTGAACTATGTGTGATATTGTTGTTGGCCTTCTGACCCTGTTTCTCTTTCCTCGCATCTATTGTTATGTCTGGGCCTGAAATTCTCTCAACCTACTACCTTTTTGACATCTTGGTCCGTTGTTTTTCTTACTGCTGTCCAACCCTTGTTGTCAGATGGGCTGTTCTGTTGTCTAAAACACTTGATAGGTGGACAGGTTTATATTATCCGAGGTGAGTGTCTTCCTGCCCAGAAGTGAAGTGCTATCAGTGTTAAATTCAGGACCTTTTCATTTATCTTCATGGATGTAGTTAGATAACACGGTTTTTGTTTAGTTAGCAGAAATCAGTCTTCGAGGTTAGTGTCAACAAAAGTTCATATTAGGGATGGGTGATACCAACATTTTCCCTTTGGATACCATCAGTTTATGGTACTTTTTCATCTATATAAATACCAATACTTTTTGCCTCTTGAAGGAAAAGTCACACATTTGCAAAGTAAAATCTTTCTTGCACAGACAATATGGAATTTGAATGAAACTCTTAAACATAAATACTTCAAATAAATGCTTAAATAATGATAAAATGATTATAAAATATGTCACTGAGTATATGAAACTCGTTAATATACTGTATATTATTAGTATATTATTATATAAGATTAAAATGAATCTTTTTAAAATGATGAAGAATGTAGTTATACTACAAAATAATGTAAAATAGATTTCTTTTCAAGAACCTTTATGAAGCCAGTAAAAGATTAAAACATACCATTATCATTCCTATCACTAACAGCATCATCGTCATCATCTTGCAGTCACATACATGTAATTTTATTGCCTAAAGCTCAGTGATCAGAAATTAAATTGCACGTTTTGTATTAGCACAATGGTCAGATATCAAAGTACTGATTCCAGAGTGTTGATACACCCATGCCTAATTTATATGTTTATATAATAAGAACTTGAACATTAATTAAAATCTGGCCCAAAACTGCAATTATTCAGGTAAAAAGTGGATGAATAACATATGAGTCTGAGTAACACTCGTCCATGAAGATGCTTGCTTGGAAACCTCATGCCTGCATGTTTGAACATGTGTGTTTTATCATGCATGGTATCCTTTCACTTTGCTCCCTCCACCTGTTTCATATTTCTGTGTGTTTGCGATGCCTTTAAGTCTTTCATGTTGACACTCAAAAGCAACATTTTTCATGCTTACGCAGTATTTACAAGCTGATGGGCAGCTAAAAAGGACTTTTGGCTTTACTCACACACACTTTGGCATGCTTTAGGTGTATTTATATATATATATATTTCAGCTCTTCCAACACATGAAACAGAAAAGGGACTTCTAAAAAGCACATTCACTGTCTTCTCAGTTATTGCCATGTTTCTTGTATTCACAAACGTCTAGCTAATAAGTAGCTGCCAGATTTTGTTGGTGTTTGTTCGATCGTGAATTGCATTTCTACACAGTCTTCAAATTGTACGTAGAAAATAGTCACATCTGGTAACACTAACAAAAAACCTTTGTGCAAAATCCACACGAAGGCCTTGATTGACTTTGTACGTCTCACAGAGTGAAAAAAGCTAGATGCGTAGCACTTTCAAAACTCCTTTTCTGTCAATTCAAAACAGTAGCAAGTCGACGAGTCAAGTCAATCACCAGCCGCAGCCCCTCTCATTCAGCAACAATACCAAAGAGCCTTGCATCACTGCTGCTGACCACTTAAGACATCCACAGCTCTACAGAGCCTATTCAGCAGCAGTCAAAAAAGAAATCAAGGCTATTTTTTTCACTCTGCTTTTATGTCAAAGAGAGCAACTGAATATGTGATTCAAAGCGGTGAGCTAGGCGTTGGAAAGCAGCTGGCACTCGACAGCATGAAAGCCTCAGCAATTCATTCCTTATACCCCCTCTTAGACAGGAACATAATACACGGCATTATTACAGAGTGTGGTTGTAGACGAGGGGCGAAACACTCTCAGAAACCCATTGTGATTGCCAGTCTTGCCTCTTTTCCTTTCAGCTGGATTTACGGCTTCAGTTTAAGTCATGATTTCTGCATGGAAATAAAAAGTGAATAAGGAAACGGTGAATGCTGAAAATCACTTGATAATGGCTGTTTTTCCTTTTAGCTCTTGCCTCTTCAGGGTTTTATGAATAAGATTTATCATGAATTATATTTTCTGGGAACATGCTCTGATTTATACTAAGGAAAAATAAGGGGTCGAGGGAATCAGTTTAGAACTATAAGGTTAAAATACTATTCTCTGTTAGTGTCGAACCAGTTAATGTTTTATATCTCATCTAAATGATACCTTATTAGAATTATGCATCTTTCACTCCCTGTATGTGTTTGAATCTGCATATCCTCTAAAATTTGTGGCTCATGTTTTGGACAGAGCATGTTTTGGGACACTGCCCTGGGCTCTAAAAGTCTTTGCACAAGTCATACCACTGACTCTCTGTCAAAGTCAGAGAAATAATAGCAGCTCCTCAAGGTATTTCCTGATGAATCAGTTAATTTTAGCTTCAACCTCTGTTTCAGGCGAGGCTTTTTGTCTTCCAGCAGCAAGCAGATATATCACTAACTTGAAAAAACTAATCTGTTTTTATCTTCGGCATCACCCCCCCCCCCACCCACCCAGTTCAGGTTAGACATACCGCAGTTGCATAGCAACAAGACTAAAGTAACATCGCCTGCATCCTTTGAGTTCCTGCTCTCTGTTATTGTGAACACTCACAGCTGTGCTTTGTGTTTGATCAGGAGAAAACTGCATCTTATGTGGTCACAATCTTATACATCAGCAGCAGTGACATTATTTCAGGAGCTTTGTAGGGAAAATGGGTCACACTTTGCTGCAGAGGAAACACAGCTGCAACATGTCGCAATGAGTACAACGGGAAGATACACCGTAAAGATTTTGCACAAAGGATCCATTACCCAAGAGTTCTCCTTAATTTATAGTGTTATACTTTATTTGAGCAAATATTTCAAGCATCACTTCCCTTGTAACTGTCTCCCAAATCTGCTTCTTGTCCAGATACATATGTTAAGCTGACCTTACTGAACTCCATGGGACACGAAATGTCCAAGTGTAAGACATCCATCTGTCGAGGTCAGCCCAACCCGACCTACAAAGAGACATTTGTCTTCCAGATAGCCCTTTTCCAGCTATCTGACGTCACGCTCATCCTCTCTGTCTACAACAAGCGCAGCATGAAACGTAAGGAAATGATTGGCTGGATTTCTCTGGGCCTCAACAGCTCAGGAGAGGATGAGCTCACCCACTGGACTCAGATGAAAGAATCTAAAGGACAGCAGGTCTGCCGTTGGCACAGTTTGCTGGAGTCTTAACGGTGATGGTAGAGTGGGTCGAAGGTGAGCATGAGGGTAACTACACAAGGCAGTTTCATCCCACAAGGGCAAGAAATGGAGAAGTTCAGTTGGAAAGAAGAGCGGGACAGTCATCCAATGATCCCGGGGTCAGTAAAGGAAGAGGATGGGACTGAACCTCATGTGTCTACGCTCACAGTTGTTCAGCTTAGCAAGATAATGTTGGCAAGATCACTGACAGCTACAGATTTAGTTTTATGGATAAGTAAAGCATTGTCATATTTTTACATGGGTTGCCTTGTGATGACTTTTAAGTTTTTGTAGAAGACGCCTGGTTTTGCTTGTTGATGTAGGACCTGAATAATACGACCATGTGTCGGCACATCTCCAACTCAAACAACAGATGTCGGGATTACTCTTCATCTCATCATCAAGAGTTTACCTTTGGCTTTGTGGGCAAAGATCGTTAACAAGTTCATGTCATGAATTCAGTGATAAATCCAAAAATTGGCTCCTAACTGGCACTAAAATGTGATTTGTCGCCATGTTTTGACAACATTTAAATTGCAATCTTATCACAGAGGGTCACTTCCTTTGTGTAAAACAAGCTGGATGTCACAATCAACCCTGTTAATTCTGCTATGGCTTCATTTTGAGTTGCAAGTTTTCAAAAAGTTTAATTGTAAAATGTCTTCTGCTAATCAGCACACTCTTTACAAACCCACTTCAAAAGCTCCCATGGTTTTGGAGAATTTCCTAAAACACCACTGCGTGAGTCTACTTTGTTCGTAAGCCTAAATTTTTCCTGACATCAGTTCTTTGATCAAGAGGTTTGACTACACAAAGCTTTCTCCAGCGCTAACTGCACTGATCATTGTGTTTTAATCACAATCAAATCATCGTTTTTAGGCTACAAGGACATAAAACGCCCCATTATCTTCCAGGGAATACATCAAAGGCAGTTTAAGGTTAACTCTTACTCCACCAAAGTTTATTTCACCTCATCAGTGTGTCTGCAGAAGACTATAATGATGAAGATGGAGGCTTACTTTTAAGGCAGAGTCATTGATGTCTTCTAAGAATAGTCTCTAAATGCCACACCGACGAATGCCTCTCTCACTTGACACTGTCGAAGTGGAAATGTAGTTTGAAGCTAATTGTTAGTAAACAAAACAACTTATTTATTTGTCTGAAAGAAACATCTGATAGTGGAAGTATCAAGAAGAAACTCAGTTTAGAATAAAATGAGCATTTTACCTTAACAGATTTTTTTGGAAAACATTTTCAGGACATATTGACAGACCGAGATGTGTTGTATACACTGCTGGCTTTATTATCTAAATGTTAGACAAAACAACAAAAAATTTAACATTTTTTTAAAGAAATTAAACACCTGTTTCTGAATGAAAATGACTCTGTACATCCTAGCTATAAGGTGAGAAGAAAACTCACTTTTCACCTGTTCTGGTGCTATATAAGAGTTATGGCTGCACGCAGGAGCCTTTGCCTTATGTAGTCGAATTAATAAAACTCTTAAAGTAGACAGACACACCCTGAGAGCACACAACCTGCATCAGTGACTACAGGAAGCACACACACTACAGCACGGTTCAGCCTCACCAGAGGGAACAAAAACTTTGTGAAATGATTTTTATACAACAGCATCCAAACTTATAAAATGGCTTCAGGCAAATAGGCTGCACTTTTAACTTAAGCCACTCTCACACTTCTTTCCATTTTCAGACATGCATATACTCTGTACTGTGCCTGTGGTTGTGGTGAAAGCTAGCTTTGTTCAGTGTTTACCAAGTGTGTGTGCGCGTGAGTGTGTGTTGACTGGCTAAGGTGCAGTGAAGGGAGATGTTTTGCGGGGCTGTGATAAAAGTAGTTGTTGCTTTTTCATGCTGGGTGTGACAATTTTGGATTTTAATTAAAACTAAATGACACTTCTCAATTGTATGGCTTATACTTTATATTAGTAAATGTTTTATTATCTATTTTTATATCAGCAATGAAGGAACACTTTGTCTCTAGACAGTTTAATTAAATATTAACCGGCTCCGTAAGCAATACTCTTCTGAATTGCTTCTTTATCTTAATCCAGTTTTCTGTGTCATGGCTCAGGTCGTATTTATCACCAGTGGTGAATGTGATGGAGACCAGCTGAGCTCATTTCCAAAATGTCTTTTTCAGATTTATGCTTTTTAACAGAGTGAAACTGAAGCACAGCCTTTACAGCACAACAGTGAACGCACACCCTGTGAAAGACAACTCATTTGTAGTAATTATATTTATATATATATGTATGTATGTGTATATATATATATATATATATATATATATATATGTGTGTGTGTATGTATGTATATTAGAGCTGTCAAGAAATTAGGATAGCTGTGGATTAATCGCGATTGACCACATTTCAAACACGTAGCATGGAGACTCCTTTCTGCTCTGTCTGCAAATGACAGCTTTTTTATTGATTATTACATTTTTATTGTCAAACTTCCCGTCTCTCTTCCGTTTTTGGATGTTTCCATCCTGCTGTGGACACAATCTAACATTATGTAGATGCAATGACTTTTTCTTGTTTTCTGGGTGGCAGGCACGCAGCACTTTGGTGCAGTACCACCACTAACAGGAGTGTGAAGAAAATTTGAGATGAAACGACTAAGTGGTTAATTGTGTGATATACCACATAGGTCATCCTGTGGCCATAAAAACTACTTAAAACTACCAAAAACTTCATAAATAAGAAGGATAAAGTGGTTTTTAGTGGATATGGTTGATCACTGTGAAAAGGCGCCGACATGCCCAAAATCAGCTTCTCTCGCCAGAGTCAGATTTTTAATTTGGCATGAGTGATAACTTTATTATATTTGTAATGCACTGAATTATTATTTTCACAGATTTATATCTTCAGCTTAACACATTATTTTGACAGCCTAAATATATCTTTGCACAAATGAGGAAGCAGCTTTGTTTTCGTAGCATAGATTTTATTTGCTGTGAGATGTATAATTAGTTGGACTGTAATGATAGTCATGCTCCAAAGTATGTAATATGAAATTATTTATTAATTAGTTGGGATCTTTACCTGTATTACATATTCTGTCTAAAATTATTAAGGTTATTGCATATTGTTAAATTTATTTCCAGCTGCTACTTTATTAACCCCCAGAGGTTAATTATTGAGCTGATTTCATATTATATTAGCTTTTTTAACCCTCCAGCCAGCAATGAAGGTTCTCCTTATCTTTCACATGGTGTGTTTCACTATTCCTTTCTTTAAAATACTTAATTTATGCTTTAAAGTATTGTTGTTTATATTCAATATCTTTCAGAGTTTAAGCTGCTTTAAATATGTTATTATTTATTTTTTTTGTCACTTAGGAAACTACCCATGCCATAGGTGGCATTGGTGCCTTACTGTTTGTCACCCAGCAACCTTGTGTCACGGTGTCTTAACATAACTGTAAATGTACTTCTCTTCTGTATTTGGATGAGATTGATTTGTAAAACAAATTGATTTGTGAGAATTGCTATGTAACAATATCATTGTTAAAAAAAATAACAAAGTAAAAGAAAAAAATGTGTTTTTGTTCTATTATCATATGCACATCCATTCATTTCCTTTACTATACCTCCCTAATCCAGTTCAGGGTCACAAGGGGGCTAGAGACTTATTATCACAGCGATACACAGGACAAACAATTGCTCAGGTTCACACTCAATCCTTGAATTTTAACCTAAAATACATGTTTATTAATTGTAAGAGAAACTGCAATGACCACACAGGCCCCAGCCAAGATATGACCCAGGAGCCTTCTTGCTGTGAGGCAACAGTGCCAACCACCACACCACTATGCAGCGCTTAATGCTTTAATAAAAAAAAACAAAAAAAAACAGAAACACATATATACATGCATTAATATACTCAGCTACGAAGATAAATGTCTGCATATTTATACACTTACACACAATACATACAAATGCACATGCAAAGATTTACAGATATATAGTTTGTACACATAAATACGTGTGTGAATACACATGAATATCTAAGAGCACACATACATTTTTACACATGAATATAATTGTATGCATGTTCTCCCATGTATACATGGATTCTCTCACTGACATCTCAGAAATGTTTGGACAGGTTGATGTTTATCAAGGTGTATCATCCCCTTTTCTTTTTCCAGTCATCACCAAACACCTAGGAACCAACATCCTGGGTGCAAACGTTGGGAGAGTTTGCATATCGTTCACAAAGTGTAACTTATCTTGCACAGCTGCTAAACAACCAACAGGTGGAGCAACCTTTGCAGTTTACAAATCATTTTATGGTGTTTGAACTTTTTTAACATTAGAAACTTACATTTTCTCAGTTAACAGCTACCAGAATTTATTTAAAGTAAGAATTAGTGCTCCAGTGCTCTTCTTTAAAAAGAGATTGCCAGGAGTTTATAGGAGGAGTGACTGAGGTGTACAAAGGTGCTTATTTTACTGAAAAGAATGTTTAAGTCTGAGGGGTAGAGATACTTCTGCTTATTTAGATACTTTAGATACAGGCTTGTATGTAAATGGAGTGAAAACAAGATCAGAGATGCAGAATATTTACAATTAATGATGTCCTCCTGCACATTCCTAAACTAAACGCAGAACAAAGCGCTTTAGAGGGAGAAGTGCTGCAAATAAGATTCAGTGGCTGCTGCCGAATCAAAGGGGAAATGCATAACAGATGAGTGGGGCTTGCTCCCTCCCCTCTCTTTGTCGGTCACATCCCTACAGAGCAGATCTCCAACACACAACCTCTATTAAAAAAAAAAAAAAAAAGTGTCAGAATGCATTCAGGGTCTGTTGGAAATTATACTCTTACAAACTGAGTGCACTGGACAATGGTGCATTTAATTATTGTAATACTGATGGTATTTGGTCATGCAATAAGCACACAATAAACATGATAAACACAATGAAGACACACAATATATCTTATCAAGCCTAGAAAAAAGATATAAACAACATTATGGTTTATGTAGCAACTTATTTTCAAGCAGAAATGACCAACGTGCAGGTTCTAGGTTCTCTTAAGTAAAAATTGTCAGCAAAATAAGACATTTATGTGGAAGTGAAGAGCAGTTATGCTTGACTTGCTTTTCAAACATTATTTCGAAATAAAATAATTTGTTATCTCAAGAAAAAAATATTCAGTTTCTTAAGACATTTAGAATTGATAACATCTCGTGTAAAAATCTGCTTTCTGATCTCAAGATAGCATCAAAATAATTTGGTTTGTGAAGAAAATGTTGAGCTAATTATGAAACAATTAGCTCAGTATTGTTGTCTACAGTTAGTAACTGATAACCAAAAATCAGTCAACTGGTTGTTTTGTTTTTTACTTTCCCAAATTTTCCCATTTCTTGGATTTTTACATGCTATCTTAATGAAATCATTCAAGAAAATAATACATAAAGCGCGTGATATTGTAAACAGTAGTTTTAATAGCTGCTACAAAGGACTTTCTCTTAGAGTAAAAAAAAAGATTACTATTTTAAGCTAGCTGTAGAATGGGTATGAAGTTGCAAAAAATAGCTAACATTCATCCAAAGGACTTTAACTACTACAGAGTAGGCTAAACATAACTTAGTTAAAGCATGCAACTTGGCTGCACAAGTCAAACAGTGATAATACCCTAAAATGTGAAATAATAACGTAAACAAAGTAAAAATAATGCAGCTTTTAAGTGTAGAGCTTATGGATCAGGCTAAAAATAGCTGTTTCTAAGAACGTTTATTAATTTAGTGTTTTACTGATTTGATGCATAAATATACCTCTCTCAAAGCATTGGTATTTGTAATTTCACGTTAAACTGCAGAATGTTGTTCAGGACATTTTTTTTTAACAAATATTGCTTTTAAAAACCGGTGGGCGGCATATCTTTAACGTCCCCCATTAAGAGACATGTTGCCAAAGCACTTGCATTTTGAAGACGGAGAGAGTGAGGAAATTCCGAGCAGTCCCTGAACTCCTCAGCAGTAGTTGACTGGAGGGGAAGGAGCTGCGACGCTGGTGTTGTTTTCTCCGCCGCACATTCACATTGACTGTCAGCCCAGCGCCGCGAGCCGCCCGGGACCCCGTCTTGCACGGAAAAACCGCCCTGAACGGACTACCACACCGAGAACTGAATCTCACCTTCGTTTCCCTAATTGAAGAGAAGACGAAACAAACAGCTGTCAAGCTCTGTCAACGGTAAATGCGCAAGGGGATGCTGCGCGCGGCTAGAGTGAGACAAACGCACGCGGCTGACTAGAATAATGTTGACAACTAGCTAATTAATCCGTAATTATATAAGCAGTAATTAAACAGCGTGTGCGTTTTTTTTTTTTTTTTTAGTAATCTAAAATTTGAAGGAAGCCAGAAGCACCGACGGACGCGGTCGTATTTATTTATTCAATAGGAGTTTTTCATTTTTCTTCATCGCACCTTGGATTTGAGCCGTTATCACAAAGCAAGTGTGGAGCCGAAGACGAGGTCAGAACAATTCAAGCCAGGTTGGCCAACTCACTTTACCTACAAAGACAATAAGCCGTGTGAATGTCCGGTTCTTTAATCCGAGTGTTAAAAGTAAAAAATAGACTGTCTTGAAAATGTAAACACTCTCAGGTAGTTTTTTTTTTTATTTATTTTTCTTACACCCACGTTCCATTAATTCCTGTTTTACTAAAACTTAAAGCCGTTATCTTAGTATGCTATTTACTTCTAAACTCTTAGTAACTTAAAAAAAAGGTTAAATAATATGAATTTCACATCTTATGACATAGACTGTTTATTAACTTGATGCATTTGTCAAGGCAAAGTAGTTCACAAGCCACATCTTTAATAATCTATTAGATAAAGCTGTAGCAGACTGATTAGATCTGCTACCGCAAGATTAATGGGAGTCAGGGCGGTTAATAGCTTACTGGTATGACATGACAGAGACCCTGGTCTAACACATTATGCAGGCTGACATAACCAGCCGCCCTCCTGGCATTCTTCCAGCCTCACTTCATTATTTTGTTGCAACCGCTTTTGGCTGCAAATCCTGAAGTGGCGGTTGCCTGTATCACTGCTGCCTTCTAAGAGGAATGGGGTTTAAGCGATTTAGCTGATTTCTGAGCTTCTCTTGTCTCTTTGATGAAATTGCTTTGGTATCAGAAGCTTCCTCTTCACTCAGTGCGGACGGTTAGCTCCAGTAAGGATTGCTTTGCTTTTTAAATAGAATTAGGATGATGATAAATAATAATAATAACTGTATTCCTTAACTTTCCACCCTTAAAGTGTATGTTATTTTGATTAAATGAAGGATTTAGGGTGCAGAGGAGTGGTAATAGGGTTGGATGCACATCACCTCCACTCACTGCCAACAACATCTGGAGTCCCTTGCCAAGAATTCAACCTTTTCTGTTTATTTCCCTTGGAGGGAAAAGCGTGTTATGAGGAATATAGTGAGACATGCAACAGGGAGGAACATCCAGCCCAGACTGAACTTACAGACTGTATCAAGAGGAAGCGTTCTGGCTTTTCTGCATGGTGGATGGCTTCTTGGCATATCTAGCTCAGGCAAGTCCAGTGCCAGATTCATTGTTTTTGCCGCCCGCCACAGCCCTCCATCTCTTCGTCTTTATCAAAAATCCTCACTGAGTCTCCTATTCCAGCTGTGTCGCAATGCTATCAATCATATCTCGCTCTCAGCAGACTCTTCTGCTCATTAAGGATGTGAACCTGTAGGTAGCCTGCAGCGCCCCCCCCAACCATTCATCTCTCTTGGTGGGGCGCAGAGACTCACATCTGGAGCAGCATTTCAAAACATGGCTTTCAGCAGACAGCATCTGTACACAGAATGAAATTCGGTTCATTTTAAAGGCTGCCTCTGAGCAGAAATGATGCCAAACATAAGATTAAACAGCAGTTAAAGCATGTGGGTCCCACACAAACCTGCAATGGCTTGTAATTTAACCAAGAAAGCAGAAAAGAGCAGGTGTTGTTGGTAATATATAATACCCTGCATGTTAAAGACACTAATCATTGCGACTGATCAGCTGGCTTCACATTTTTTCTTCTTGCTGCTGTCTCTTTGTGCTCTGTGTTGTATTTAAGGTCCCAGCCAACTCAAGTGAAGCTGCCTCAGTCAGTGTTTTTGTGTGTGTACAGTATGTGTGTCAGGACCGCAGGGTGTAGCCCCAGAGTTTTTTTTTTTCTCCTTCAAGCTCTGCTTCCCCATCATGAATGTGCCTTTGTGCTCCAGAATGACACACAACACTTGTGAACAACCTAAGAGGAAAGGTTAACGCGTTTGTTTCTGCACCAGTTTAAAAATAGAGGCAGGTGTGTGACCTGACTTTTATTTATAGCTGCCACCTCAGGATTTCACCTACACTGCACATGTGCTGTATTTATGACCTGAAATCCTACACCTAAAAATCACGTGGGTGCTCAGAAAAAGTACTTATCATCAATCTAGACAAGATGGAATTAATGCAACATGTACAAACACTGGTTCAAAATACCTCACATTCCAGACAGATAAATTACTTTTTATAAGTTCTAACGTGTGTGGGTGTGAGCTATTTTAAACCCTGTGCATTAGCTTCAAAAATAGGCTTTATCTTCATATTTAATAGTAAAAAATACCTCAGAAGTCCCTGTCTGTTCAGGAGCTAAAAATAGAGATGAAATATAATGTGAAAACGTGTGTTTCTATTTTTTTTTTTTTTTTAAATCTTCAAAAATACATAAACACATACTGATGCCCTTGTCTTCCTTTAATGTGCTGCATCCACCTCTGGGAGCATCAGTAGTGATGTACCCACAGAACCCTGGCCTGTTAACCCCCCACAGCCACAACAAGCCATCCCCAGATAGACCATAATGCAGTTGCCCTGTCACAACACATGTGTCACCACTCAGCGAGAAGACGCCGCTCGAAACCCCTGAGGGCCCTCCGAGCCCAGCTTAGTCACGCCACCGTGTACCACGACGGCACTCTGATAGCTCCTGACAGGCTGCAATCTGGCACAAACACAATCAAAGATGCAACAACCCCCCCTGAAAAAAATGCAAGCAAACAAAAATAAACATAAGACAGGACAAGAAAATAGAAAGCGGACGTTTTGTGTCCTTGAGACAAACCTGTCACCAGACAGTAGCACTGATATTAGATTGTTCTGAAAAAACTATTACCAATATTTTTTAAATTCATGCTTTTTTACAATTAATTAGAGAAAAACATAATTCTAATCGGAATATAAGTATCCAGTAGTTTCACCTAACTGAATTAAGGAAGGACAGAAATAACCATTCTTATTTTATTAAGTAGTTGTTTTGCCAGATTTAGTTTTTTGCTATTGATTCACTCGTTGAACATGCCTCTGCAGCATCTCCAGCTTTCCTCTTTGATTTATTCCGCATATGTCTAAGTGTGTGACTGTGGTCCACTTTTCTAGCAGGGGGCTAATTGCTTTCTGTAAGAGCATCTCAGTTTTGATTCATAGCATACAGTGCCTTGTTGCTGTACTCTGAAGGAGAGCTTGATGTCATAAAACCTATTATCTATTCTTGATCTGTTTTTTCTTTATGTGTGCTTCGCCCTCTGATGCCTGCACTTGCATGTTCTCCGCCCCCACTCCAGCAGGCGTATTGATGGGATGTAGCCTCTCCATATTGAGAAGAAGTGGGCTGTGTGTTTGCTTAGAGTTCTCAGTTGCAGTAACATGATGAGCATTTGATGATCTTCTCTCCTACAGTGTATTAGTCATTAGCCCACTTTCTGCTTGCTGCTATTTACCTGCAGTTTGTGGGTGGAATGTGTCACTATCTAAAATGAGTATTTACATTAATACAGTTCAGCTAAAAATATCTTGTTTCTCTGAAGTGCATGAACAGAAACATTTAAATATTTTCCATATACTTTCAATCAGTTCTCAACATTCAGGCTGCAATGGCTGCTGTTATTATTACCCCTTTCATGGCATGGCATAGCTTATGGCATGTTTTGGTTAGTTTGCAATGTAAAAACAGCGAAGTAAAAATCACAGAAAACTGGTACACAGCTTCTTGGCACATCATGCTCAGGTATATGTAATATATATTATATTCATGTTTTTGTATTTTAATGCAGAAGGAATTGGATCTATCAAATGGTTTTGACCTCTCGCTAGTGAAATTTTTGTTCTGCAACCTGGCCACAATCTTGTCACGGTTCCCGGTTTTCCTTGCTTGGTCAAATTCTCCAGGCACTCACCGCAGCTGAAGTTTGTGTGCTGTCTCCTGCAACCATTTTAAAAGCAGAAAATTTAGTTTTGCAAGGAACAACTCTTGTTGCAGAGTAGAACTGTACAGCTATTTAGCAGATAGCAGATGCTGCCAGACATGGAAGAGCAGCAACTGGAACAGAGCAGAGCTAGCAGTCAGCCGTCAAGGCTGTTGCATACGCCACAAGTGAGAACTTTTTTCTTGTTCTTGAGGCCGCGAGAACAAAATTACATAATTTTGTTCTTGCGGATGTGAAAGGAAACAGCTTGCGGCTTGTTTTCGACACATCAACAGAACTTTCTCCTTGTGGGAGAAGTACTGTGTGATTGGTCGGACATTTGAAGTGGGCAATGTTAACGTGGAAAAGAATGAAGCAGAAAGTTGTGGCTTTCGCATTTCCCCTGATGCAAGGTTTAACATAGTTTTAATGAACAGATGATTAAGGAGGTGAAAAAGTGCGTAAATGTATACAACACGGGTGGGATTTAACACTAGAAGTCCCAGGAATTTTGATATCTCCCTAAAGTCCCAGAGAAGGGTCGAAAGACCTTTAGTCCAAACTGACGACTCTGCTGGCAAAAATTAGCATCTCTTCATTTGTAAATGCAGCCATTACCTGAGGAATGCACCCATTGCATCCAGCCCCTCCTTGTTACCTTGAAACGTCTGGTAAATTCTGTGGCAGTGGGGGATGGTGGGCTGAGGGGGATAAATAGTAGCTAGCTTCACCTCCAACAAATAGAAGGAAGCAAAATGCAGAGGCGGCTTACAACTCAGCAGGCATTGGACCTGATCCTCAACGATACAAACCCTTGTGACTCAGATGGAGAAGAGATACAAATTCAGCTGGATTCGGACTCTGACTCTGAGCAGTCTTCAGGTAAGATTTGAAACTATTATTGAACTTTTTGGTATGACAAATTTCTTTCTTTCTGCTTTGTCCTGTACTGTGAGTTGCAACACTGGAATTTCTCCATTTTTGTACAAATAAAGGATTTTTTTAATCTTATTTCCAAAACATCCTATTTTCGTCCTCTGAAATTGTGAAATTGTTTACCTTGCAGATGATGAGACTGCTCCACTGCCAGAAAAGAGGGCTCGGTTGGGAAGTGAGAGGACAGAGATGGCTAAAGATGGCACAGTGTGGCATGAAGAACAGCTGGGGACATGTCTCAATTTCACCCCAATAGAACCATACGGCACAGATGGAGAGCCAACTGCTAAGGCCAGAAGAAGTATCCGGACTCGTCTTCAAAGCTTCTTCTGTTTTATAACACTTGAAATGCTTCGTAGCATTCAAGAATGGACCATTCAGCATGCACGGCAAAAGGAGCAGGCAGAATGGTTCATGAACCTCCCAGAACTAATGGCATTTATTGCAATTATTATCTTGCGGGGGGTGAAGAAAGTTCCATCACTACGTGACAATTGGTCAGCAGAGCTGGGAAACCCACGAATCATTGCTACTATGGCCCGAAACCGCTTCCAAAACATCATGCAACACCTACGCTTTGATAACATGTTCACACGCAGTGAGCGAGTGGAGACAAATAAGTTTGCTGCAATTTCTAATCTGTGGGAATCTTTTGTCAATAACTGCATCAGATCTTATAACCCTGGTCAACACATCACTATTGATGAACAGCTTTTCCCGACAAAGACTCGCTGCAGTTTTCTGCAGTACATTGCAACAAAACCGGACAAATTTGGCATAAAACCGGACAAATTTGGCATTAAGTTTTGGCTGGCTTGTGACTTGAAATCAAAGTACATTTGCAATATCCTGCCATATCTTGGCAAGGACCCCAGTAGTCCCAGTGGAGAGAGACTCTCTGAGAGTGTAGTGATGAGGCTGATGGAGCCGTTCATGGATAAGGGCAGAACTGTAACAACAGACAATTTTTTTACATCGCTGTCCCTTGCGCAACGACTGCTTAGCCGGAAAACCACCATCCTTGGCACAGTCAACAAGATTCGCCGGGAAATTCCTCAGTCAACTAGACAGAAGGACCACACTAAATTCACCACTCGAGTGTTTTCCACCACTGGTGCAACACTCACAGTATATGCGCCGAAACGGAAAAAGACTGTCTATCTTCTCAGCAGCATGCACAATGTGGTTGAGACTGAGAATACCACCAAAAGGAAGCCAAACACTGTCACACAATACAACACCACAAAGTGTGGTGTGGATGTGATGGACCAGATTTTGCGGGAGTACAGCGTGCGTGCAGGAACACGGAGATGGCCAGTCGCCGTGTTCTACAACATGATCGACATGGCGGCACTGAACGCTCATGTTCTTCATAAGGAATGCACCGGAGTGCAGGAGAGAAGAGTGGACTTCCTGGTTGAGCTCGCGAAAGAGTTGGCCAACTCTCATGTGAGTCAGAAGAAGGCACATAAGGAGCAACTGCTTCAGCAGCAACCTCCCACACCTAGCCCTGGGAAAAGGGCAAAATGTCAGGTCAACCATCGATGCAAGAACAATTGCGCAACTGTAAGATGTGTTGACTGCTACAAATACACATGTGGCAAATGCAGGATGGAGATACCATGGAAGTGCCAAGCATGTTTGGACTTAGCACAGACGGACTGCTGAAAGAGCAGAAAAGCCATTCACACAAGGGCATGCCACTGTAGCCTTGTGTAAATATTTGTGAAATTGTTTCATTACTTGCATTATTTTAACTGTTTTGTTGTTTTTTTTATGACAAAAATAAAAAGCATTGGAAAAAATTCACAGTTGTTCTTTTATATCTTTGTCATGTTGACATTTATGCCCTCTTGACTTAGACACTAATGCTTCTGGACATTTTACTCACAGACCCTGCCTGTACCACCACAATCAAAAAATGTTCATTTTAAATATTCAAAATTGTTCATTGCTTGGGCTTTTTGGACATAAGGTACATGAACATTGGGTTAGAAAGTTTGAAAAATTGGTCAAAAATTCTGAAAAATTTGTATTTTTTCATTTGTATGAAAAGAGGAGAGCTGGACCTTTTAAAGTGATTTTTAAAAAAAATATGAATTCATCATTTTGTCATATCATTCTAAATTGTTTGCTTTTTTATTGAAGGCCCACAATGATTATCTTTTTTTTTTCTTCTAAAAGCACACAAATGTGTCGAGGAGGTATATATCATATATCATATCAAATATATTTTTAATTATTTGAAATATACTAGAATGCAGGAAAACCTTTCTGAATCTGTTTGAGGTCTACTCCAATCTCATACTCAGGGGACCAAGCAGTGTCTCAAGCCAAGCTTTGGGCAAAAGTTGACAGTCCGGTTTCAAGAGTCTACAGTGTCTCCCCTAAGTATGCGCCCTCCTGGGGTGTGCCAGTAATTGACTCGTCTACAAACAAAAGAAGCTGTTCGCAGCTTAAGACAGGATTTTAGCTAAAATCCTACTGGTCAATCGACCCATCTCTGGGTTGTAAAGGTAGAAAGGTCCATTGACCCCTCTCTGGGACTTCTAGTGTTAAAGACACGGACACTGCCGCATGCACAACCCCACCCTGCCCCACAACCCGGTCAACTGTTCATTGCATATAAAAACAGACATCCCCCTTGCAGTAATCCCTGCCCCATCACAAAAGAAACTTCTCGTGGAGTATGAATTGATCGAACCAGTATGAACTTTTTCTTGTGGCCCTGAGAACAAGAGCAAAGTTTTTGCTTCTCGCAGAGTATTTAACAAGCTTCAGTCAAGTGCTAGCCAGCATCCACTTAGCAAGCTTACTCTAAAGCTGGATTTATACTCGCACAGTGTCTGTGTAAGGTCATTGATGGGTGTAGCTGACACTGGTGAAGTGTGTTCTCACACTGGAGCGTAGGGAGTATGCGTCATTTTTTTGTTGCTGTTTCTCTTCTTGATTTGAAGGTGGCAGCAAGGGTGCTATCGGCTGGTAAACTGAACAGGATGGAGTTCTTTTGATGGTTCACTTCAGTTCCGGTAGGTAATTCCTCTTTTAAAACATCCAACATTGTGCAGTGTCTTTATAAGTGAAACTTATCATAAGTGTCTTGTGGAAGCAAACGAAGAAATAATTCGATCAGCCTCTCATCAACTTGACCCATTGGGTGTTGTTTTTAAAAATGGTGGTTAGCACACTAATACAGCGAAAAGATCTAGAAATCCAGAAACGCTTAATCCCAAACTGACCAGTCACAAAGGAGTACTTCCACGTAACCGTCTGCGTAGCAGGGGTGCATGTCAGGTCTGGAAGAGGTGCGCGTCAAGCCTCCATGGACCTATGCAGCGCCTACAGCGGTGACTCCATAACTGACCTTAAGCAGACTCTGTGCAAGTATAAATGCAGTTTAAGCCTGATTTCCAGCTATTTGCTGCTCCTCACCCACTTAGCCCTATCTAGATTGACTGCAGCTGTTACCCAGACGTTTTCCCAGAGAGCCAAATAAGCCATTGGGCTAACAGTAGCTATTAGCCAGCCTCAATGGCACAGCCCATCTTCTTAGCCAAATCATACTCAGCAAACTTCCCTACAGCCTGTCTAGCTTCTCACTTCATGCTAACTGTGATGTGATTTAAGCTGTTTAAAAGCTAATAAAGTCAGTATCCATGTTCAGCTTTAACTGGGATTGAAAGCTGTAGTCGCTCTGCTGTCAGGAGTAATTCCCTAATGTGACATAGGGGTGGTCAATATATCAAATATACTTGATCACTTCTGAGTTAAGTTCAGTTCAATTCAGCTTATATTTATTTGTATTATTTGTATAACTTTATGTTCTCGAGGCAGCAAAAAAGTTTATTTTTGTTCAGTTAATTCATACTCTACGGTAATCTTCATTTGCAACGGGGCAGGGATTACTGTGGGGGGTGTCCGTGTGTGCAATGAACAATTTCATACTTAGTGAGAAACCTCGTCTGTGGCAGGTCGGGGTTGTGCATGTTCATGTCTTTATATTAGACACAGACCGACATGGATTTTTTGAGGCCGATGCTGGTTCTGATATTTAACAGAAAACCAAAATACAAAACCAGAAACACCTTTCTCTAATGTCAAAACATTCTATTTATGACAGAGTTGCATATAACATAACATATAATAGTCACAAATAGTCTGGCACTTATGTTACTCCACAACACAGTGAGTTGCTGTTATAGTCTGTGTCATGTTCTAGCATTTTCTGACAAATTAAAAGTGACAGGACATCATGACAGTCTCTGAGGACGAACAGTAATATTTGTCATTTTCGGTCCTGTTTTCACGCAGCTGATGGAGTGATGAACGGTCGTTCTGTATGCTCAAATATTTTGTACACTTACGTTATTTCTGCGGTTACTTGGCTTTTAAGCTGTAAGCTAACGCTATGCTAGGTTGGGATAACCACAGCTAACATTAACAGACAAGCAGTAACTTAAGCCAGCAATGCAACATACAGTAACTGTTAGGCTTGACCGACCCAACAAAGCATGTGTCACTATCATGACACATGGCAAACAGAGCTGAGGCCCATTTATGATCGACAGACCAAATTATACGTGTAACTGATGCAGAAAAAACATCTAACAAACTAGCTGCAAATTACACCTTTGTCTGCAAAATCAATCCAAGTTACAGCAAGAGGACCTGTGGTCATTAGTTTAATTTGTTTAAAGCTAATAAGTGCAGGTGCCTAGTTCAAAATAAAAAGTTGGCTTTAACTAAGGCTGCTCGATTATGGGAAAAATGATAATCACGATTATTTTGATTGAAATTGAGATCTCGATTATTTAACACGATTATAGATAAGAGGTTTGGGGGGGGGGGGGGGGGGGGGGGGGGGGGTGACATTTGAAGCCTTCAGTTTACTGTGGCAATGCTGACCAGTTTCTTTCCACCAGGTCCCCATAGCTATTGTTTGTCTCAGACCAGCAGCTATGTTCCGTCTGGTGTGATCTGGAAAAAAAATAGTCTGGAGACATTTCGTTTTCACGTTGAAATCCGCGTCAATAAAATGTAGCACGACATTTTTATACGGCTCTGGTGCGGCTTACCACAGGTCCGTAGCGGTGGCGAAACATCGGACTGTCACAACGTCTTTCACAACACCCTCACTACACTCATCATACAGGGAAGAGAGAGACAGTCCACTAACATGGTGTTGAGATGGCAGTGATGCCGTTTGTCCAAAGTGTTGAGGAGTTTCTTAAATCCCGGATTGTTCACTGTGTTAATTGAGAAAAAAGTTCTGTTTGTTTATAACGTTTGTCTCTCTGTGACTCTGGGAGCTGGTGGATTATTTAGTTGCGACTCGCAAGCCCCCGTGTGCACGTCTGTGTGCAGGAACACAACATTTTACATGCACGACTGTCGCCTGTCGCTTGGCTGGAGGAGGGCAGCGATTTTCGCTTCCTCGCGCAAGTTTACATAGAAAATGATGGAGAAGGAGCGACGCCGCCTCCCTTGTGTCCAGTTGTCTGCAACTCGTTCTGAATAAAACTAAAGCAGCTGTGGGAGGAGTCTGCAGCAAAGCGCTGCAATGACAGCTGCGCTCGATTTGAAAACAGCACAAATCGAAGGACAAAAAATAATCTGACCATTTCATTTTTATGATCGTTCAAAACCCAGATCGTAATTGCGATTAAAATTCGATTAATTGCCCAGCCCTGGCTTTAACCCTTTCATACATGGTATCAACCTAAGCAGCTAAGTTCTGCTTAGTGTGATCTGGAAAGTAGCCACGTACATACAGGGCAGGGAGAGACACTCGACTAAAATGGTGACGAGATGGCAGTGATGCCGTTTGTCCAAGGTGTTGATGAGTTTTTAAATCCCGGGTTGTTCACTGTGTTAACTGAGCACTGGTCTTTGGCGAGAAAAAAAATGTTATATTTGTTTATAACGTTTGTTATCTCTCTTTGTCTCTGGGAGCTGCTGGATTATTTAGTCGCGACTCACAAAAATGGAAAATTTTTCTATTCTCTTGTGTTGTGTCACAACCCCCCCGTGTGCATGTCTATGTGAACGAGCGCAACGTTTCACATGCACAAATGTCGCTTGGCTGCAGGAGGGCGCCTCATCACGCAAGTTCCATAGAAAATGAATGGAGACGGAGCGACGTCCCTCCGTGTGTCAAGCGCAAAACTTAAGAGGTGTTTGCAGCTCGAGTTGAATAAAACAAAGTGGCGGGGACTGTGGGAGGAGTCTGCAGCCGAGCGCTGCAAGTGGCGCTCAATTTGCAACTGAAAACAGCACAATATTAAATTGAGAAGGAGCAAATAATCGGACCATCTCATTTTTATGATCGTTGAAAACCCAGATCGTAATTGTGATTAAAATTCCATTAATCGCCCAGCCCTAATATATATATATATATATATATATATATATATATATATATATATATATATATATATATGTATGGATGTATATATATATATATATATATATGTATGGATGTATATATATATATATGTATGTATACAATAATGGAACTTTTTCAACATACTCACTGTTGCAGGTGATTAGGCTGCAATGGCAGGATACAACAGGTTCTTCACATGTGACAGATTTCAGTCAAATCACATCAGCATTCAGCGTCAGTACATAAGCAGAGGTAGTCGGCCTCTCACTAAAAAGAAATGCAGAGAAGCAGCTAAAGCTTGTTTTCCCTCATCCCGTGAAATTCAAAGCGCCTGCGATGAGATCACAGTACACCGAGGAAGCTTGTTGTTGAAACTCCCGTCAACTCAACCACAGGCAGTTCTTTCAGGGATACACCCACTTATCTTCTCACTGTGGAGATGTGTCACTTAGATTTGGTCCAACACACAAAAAAACACACCTGAGCAGGAGGAAATACTTGCAACGACTGACACTGACAAGAGCTGACAGTGTCGGGAGCAACTTCTGCATGCACAATTTTGCTTTTAATACTTCATGTAACACTTTATAACTGTGCATATGGAATGCATATCACTTCAATGCCAACATACACCAATTTGGCCAGTTATAGTTGTGATCTTAATCAATGATCTCAATAAGCTCATACATACACTATTCAAAATTCAGCCACATTACAAATACTACTACCATACCAGAGCTATTTTTTTTTTGATTTGGTGAAATGTGAAGAGTATAAACATTAATGCACTTGTTAGCATTAGTTGAATATGTGTTTTTGTCGCACTGGGTGTGTATATATCATCTGGGGTAATACAATATGGCAGGCCAAAATCTTACTGAGTTACTCATGTCTTCTGCAGAATTCCCTGTTCTACAATTTATCTGCTTGAGTCTGTGCTCTTAAGTCATGACACATTGCATGCTTGTGAGTGTGGTGAGGCCATCCGGGATCTGTTTTGATGTGAAAACCACAGACATCTTTTCATTGCTATCTTTTCCCCGAAGGCTTGGAAATACTAAGTAAAAACCTGGCCAAAAGAACAGGGAGTAAATGCTTAACACACACACAAACGCACACACACACACACAGATGGCATATATACTCTTTAAAACACATGCTGGATTGATTAGCATTTTAGAGGCCACAGAGAAAAATAGTCTGAGAGTGCACAAAGTTTATTAGACACATGCTGCACAGTTCCTCAGAATGAGTGGGCAAATGAAATACTCCACCATGTTTGGCTGAAGAATTTACTTTTTTTAAATAGTTTTTTTTATTGTGTGTACTGTTAGGGGAAAGTAGGTGGAACTTCCTGAAAAGCCACAAAAGGCATTAAAAAACATTCCCAACATATTACTGCTACGTTTGCAGTAGGTTTTAGTTAACCTTCTTCATATCATAACTGTCTGCAACGACAGTGCCTGCACCACTTTTACCACTCTCATCATGAAAACCTGCTGCAGATATTCTACAGTAACTTCAAACAAAATGTGAAAACAAGAGCTGCCTGGGGTGGTACAGTCCTCAGGCATGCAGCAAGGGAATGTGTTAAGAAAAACGAACGCAGGATAGACCAAGTAGGTCCACCACTCCATGCTATTTAAGCTGAACCTATGTCAGGTTTGTGCAAAATCGTTGGTTTCTATAGAGCTCAAATAAATAAATAAATAAATTTTAGTCCTGATATTCAGGAATAGTTCTCCATGCTTCTTGGAGGACTCTTCTTTGGATGTTGGCTTCCTTTTGTTATGTTCTCAGTCAAGATAATAATCAATAATGCTTCAATAATGTTGAGGTTACAACATGAAGATAATTTCAAATGAGACTTCAGTAAACAGCAGATGGATCTAGTGAAGGTCCAGATGCATCTCTCGGTTCTTGTGTGTGGTCTTCTTCCTCTATCTGAAGAGCAACTCTTTCAGACACTGCTCATCTACTTGTTGCATAATTTTGCAAGCCTGCACTTCTTCTTCTGTCTGTTGCTTTTTCAGTTTGCTCAAATATTTTAAAGGTAGTGCACAGGTACAGAGATTGAACTATAAGTGAAAAAAGCAGCCAAGGTCCATAGAAAACCTTAAAATGACTTCTGAAAACCTGAAGAACTATTGCTTTAAACCAATTTAAAAGATTGAAAGGAATTCTGACACATGGAAGCAAAACAAAAACAGCAAAAAAAGTTCAAGACCTTAGAAAGATATTTCAGTATCAAGATGAGAAAGTATTTCATTTCCAAAGAAAATGTTTTCACAAGTGATATTGTGCAGTAGGTTTTCATATCCAGTTTATATTTCCTTAAAGGTCTAAAAGAGAGCAGAGGCTGCAGGCTGTCTTGTTCTTGCTTACCTTTAAGCTGCTTTGTGGCAGTGGCTCAGGTAGAGCAGGTCATCCATCGACTGGTGGATGGATCTACTGATGGTCCAGATGCATTTCTCGGGTCCTGTGTCTGGACGTCTTCCTATATCTGATTAACTATTTCAGGTACTGTTCATCTACCGTGATATAATTTTGCAAGCCTGCACTTCTTTTTTTGTCTGTTGCTTTTTCAGTTTACTCAAATAGGTTGGTGGTTTGAATCCCACTTCCCCAGTCCAGAAGTCAATAGGCAAGACACCCCCCCCCCCCCCCCCCCCCAATCTAATCTAATCTATTATTATTATTATTATTATTATTATTATTATTATTATTATTATTTGCCTTTGGTAATTTTGTCAAATCAAGGTTGTATAGAGGGGTGGTTTGTTCGTTTGTTGTTCCATATTCTTGATGTTTGTACCTGCATGAATTATATACTACAAACTTTAAACTGACTTTAAAAGAAAAACATCCACACTGTAAAAAATGTTGCATTGCAATGTGTGTGGTGGTCTGTGTTGCTATGGGTACAACACTTCTAAGAGACCACTTAAAAAAGAAAAAAGCCTGTTTTCCAAGTCATTTTGGTCAACCAAACACACTCTATATCCCTAGTTTTTAGTGTCATAATGCTAATAAGAAATTTTCAATGTGAGTTGCTTCCATTCAAGTAATGTGCAGCTTCAGTTTTAGGTTAAAAAACACAGAAAGTATGATTCTGGCAGGAAAACACTTTTTTAAAATAAAGCCATCTTAATGGTCTTTTCAACCAGAGATTGCACTGTAATGCTTACAAGAAGATGAATTGGCTATGCTGCTGTTTCTCATCACATGCACGCTGCCTGTGAATGCAGAATCAGAGGACTGACAACGGTGTCACTGTCTAGAACAGCCTGTTTTATGGGGCCAGCTCTCCATACCACACACACATCAGTTTGACTCCATGATATCCAGAACTGTGAGGCACAAGATAAAACAGCTCCATGCTGAACATGCATTTTGAAAAGAGCTGACATCTTAAGTCTTTTTTTTATAGAATCCCTGCCTGGGTGTCAGGATCAAGGAAATGTTGAAGGACTCTGTTATTCTTGGGGCAGAATTTAGTTTTTCATGATCTCTCTGTGTGTTTGGGGTCGTTTTCAGGCTGAAGAATGAAAAGAAAACCAATAATATAATTTTAATCTATGAGATTTACCTCATTTATATACAGTCTTGATATCATAAATGCTAAAACCTTTTGCAGAAATTATCCATTTCATAACATAACTTATAAAAATCTTAAGCTACTAAAAGAACAAGTGATTACACTGGTGGTGATAGATTAATATTCACAGTGTATTTTTCTGCCTCTGTTGACTGTTATAGCCTTGGTTGACTTTCCATCTGAAATATTTCAGGACACAACAAGCTGTGCATGTCTGAGTGTGCGTTTGCATGTCTATCTCAGTGCTGGAGGGACTGAGTCAATCACAACAGCAGAAATCATCCCCGCAGGCAATCTGTCTCCACTCATGACAAGGCTCCTACGGCACTTCTTTTTCGTTGTCTGACTCATTTCATCTATCCATCCCTCTAGTCTTTTTCCATTCTCTTCTCATAGTTTGCCTCATGCCCCGGCACCGCAATTAACTTCTCATCATCAAAGGGTGTAATGAAAAATAAAGCAAGATAGAGTCAGACAGAGTTAAGGAAGCTGTAAGAGTGAAGATAAGAACAATGAAGCCAGAGGAATTATGAGTGAAAAGAGGTGAAGTGCACACACAAACTAGTATACACTTGTGAACTTACACTTAGTACTTACAGTTTTTCCCCCCTAAATAAATGTTAAAATGTAAAAAAAAAAAAACATCACACACAGCATTTGCATTAGCCTTTAGCTGCTCACAATCCTGCAAGACACAGACAAAACCACAAAAAGGAGAGATGATCACCCCCACCCCAGGAGATTTCTCTCTTCCAGTCCCATTTTTACTTTTCAACCCTCCATTTCTTCCTTCTCCTCTCTTTCTCACACACACAGACACATTTGTTCACACTCTCTCCTCCTCCTCCTCCTTTTCCTTGAAGAAGTGTAGCTGAACATGTAGGGAAGCTGCTCCATCGGTAGTCTCATTGTTGTATGTTTCTTTTTTTTCACCGCCAGTTCAGAGAGCTGTCAACTGTGACCGCTGTTAAAAGGATGTCAAACAGAAAGAGACGAGGATTGAGACTGGGGGCGAGAGACAGTAAAGAAGGGAAGGGGCTTGTCGAGATGGAGGTCCCTACGGAGGGCAGGGGGAGTGATGGCATGTTTGTTTCTTTGTGCCCCAGCAAACGTAGCAACAGCAGTGGTGACAGGAGGTGATGAAGAGGAAAGCAGCTGGAGGTGAAAAAGCAGCACGGAGTGGGGAGATGAGAAGGGCCAGAGCTGCTAATTAACCATAGCAGCAGCGTTCAATAACAGCAACATAATTGGCTCTAGTTGGTGGTCCTTTGGTTGTGAAGCCTTCAGCGCTGGAATCTCAGTAAGAGAGGTTTGATCTGATTGACATCAAAGGCACAATAAACTGTTTCAGCATCAACATCATGATTTATTATCTCACACACGTCATGTTGCTTGATAGAAAAGGAAAACTCAAATAGTTTAGATTTTCCATGAATAATCTAAGAGGGAAGCTTGATTGACAGATTGTTGCTCATGACTGCACTGCATACTTTAAGGAACAGAAAAAAGAAAGAAATAACTTTGTTTCCAGTCTTCTGTTTTTATACACCTTGCACGATAGTGATTGATTGCCTGAGATAATGGATGACTTGGTACATTGATTGGGGCTGACGCTTTTTCTTCAAAGCTCAAACATCCACTGTAACTTAGGGATACCCGGAGCATCTTAAGGGTTGGTTTGGTCTGGCATAAACTTAGTCTAATGCATTTTCTGATAACCTCTTAGTGAATTTAAAATAAGCTAATGTTGTTTGCTAAGTAGCTAAGAACATGAAGAAATCTAGCAAAAAAAAAAAAAAAGCCCTCGTAAGAAGACACCAAATAATCTGTTTGTTTTTGTTTCTGTAATAAACAAAAATAAGATCTTTATTGGCTTTAAATAAAGCAGCTGTCTCACTAAACAACAACAGATCTTCAGACTTAGCAGATAACTTGACACTTAAATGAGGTTTTGTACAGTTGAAGCAGGTCCCGTGCCAGACGTTCATGAAAATGCTATTCACAACAAGACCGCAACATTTATATGCAATTCTAACGGACCCATTATAATTTCTTTTTGTGTGTCTGAGGGGGAATTTTTGGGAAAATGTGAGGCCGCTGGAGCCACCACATCAACAGATGCGGAAATGGTCTCAGTTTACAACATACTGAATCAGGTTTGGTTTGTGGTGCGAAAATCTGTATTTTAGATCCTCCAGACTTTTGGATGATTCACATAAAGTTACGACATGTTTTCACAAGAACTAAAAAAAAAAAACAAACAAAACAAACACACACACAAAAAAAAACCTTCAAACTATTAACTTACTTCTGACATCTCTGTCAAAACTGATTTTCCAAGGCTGCCGGTCTGTGATGCTGCTTGTCAGTAATGGTACTGGTACTGGTAATAGCAATCAATGGATCGTGTTCATTCATTTTTGTCCAATCTTTTAGATGGTGATGCGACAGCTGAACCTATCGGCCTTTTCCTAAATCAGCTTTAAGTTTAGAAGATTAGGTAGATATTAACATTTTGGTGTGCTTGCAGAAAGTGTGAAACTAAACTCAGCTGAATAAGGTTGAGCCAAAGTTCAGCTTATAAAGGATGTACATAAACAGTAATTTACAGGTGAACATGGGCTTTTAGCAGAACTCTTCCAAAACACAGCTGTAACATCAGTAGTTTAATTGTCTCAGTTTCAGAGGTATCAAAAGTATTCACATTCATTACTCAGGTAGAGTTCTAGATACTAGGGTTTAAAAAGACATCTGTAGTAGTCCAAGTATCAACTCAAGCATTTTAGTCAGGTGTAAAAATACTGGTTTCAAAACTACTTCAATTATGAAAAGAAAAGTAATCTAAGGGGGAAAAAGAGTCATTAAGGATAAAAGCTTAGGCCGTGCCACAGAGGCCTATAGTCTACTACTCCACTCCCCGCAAACATTTATTATTCTAAAGGGCAAATGACAATAATTTTATATTAAAATGTTCTCCTGAGACCCTGCCTCAGACATCTATGTACTAGGATACATATTTCTGTTATGTCTTTGCTGGACTGTGATGTTATTGGGTGTCGAAATGACATATGTTTATACTTTTCAACCAACCACAATTAAATTCACACTATCCAGGGGGCTCGATTTTTCTGGATATTTTGTGTGTGTGTGTATGTGTTGCTTGGGTTGTTACGATACTAAAATTTCAAACTCTATACCCACTATTTTTGATACTAAAGAGGGGGGAGCATGTATTTAGTTTTTTTTAAATCAAAGTCAAAACACCACAAAATAATGCAACAAATATGTATTAATAAATATGAGAAAAGGCATAGGTTATGGAGCAAGCGTTGTCTCGTCTTCCTCCTTCATCTCCTGGTCTTCAGGCTGCTCAGAGCTTTGCTGCTGCGTGAGCACGAACCGCTTGTAAGAGTTTCTGGATGGGGGAGGGGCCTCTGGTAGCACCCGCGATTCATTAGCTACGTTTACATGGAGCACTTTTAATCCGATTGAACGTCTAGTCAGAATAAAAATGTGTCATGTAAACATGTCAGCTGATCCGATCGGCCTCGATTGGAAAGAATTTTCTGTCTGATGGTGAGGGGTGGTTTCAATGTTTTCATGATCGGATCAGCAGGAAAAAATCACCATGTATACACTCTTTCAGATTGTTTTGTGGTGGATGTTGTTTCTGTGCATGCTTGAACTAACATGGGGGTCACGTGAAGTAATGATTACCTGGGAAGACTTGAACAATGGTAGCAGCAAAACAAAACAAGGCTGTGGCGGATTCAACATTTTTGTTAGAAATTGAAAAAGTTAAGGATTATTGTGCATTTTGGTGTTCAAAGGTTAAAAAATAAAAAAAAGCATGTTTTCTTCCCAATTAGTAGGCACTGTGCATGTTAAAAGCGTTACGATCATATTAAATCTGTCCATCGTGTAAATACAGCTGATCGCGTTATCTAGCGCCCATGTAAACATCTCAGCAGGGATCTCCAATCAGTTTGATTTCTTTGTCCAGGTAAATGTAGCTATAGAGAGGAGTAAATGAGATGTTTTCACGTCAGTGTCAAAGTCTCCACAATAACACCAGAAAAAGTTGTTAAATGTGGAGCTTTTTTGCTTAAAAAAAAAAAAAAGTTGCTAGAAAGGTCTTAAAATTCGCTAATTAAAGTGACAAGTTACTAAGTTAACAACGCAGTAAACAACAGATCCTCCAGAGAGAAGCTGTGAGGGCGAGGCTGCGCTGCAGCGCCTGTTTAAAACGGGATGACAAGCCAGAATAATAAAAGCCATGTAAGGAGTCGAAAGTACACATATTTGTGTAAAAATGGAAGGAGTAGAAGTGAAGAGTGAGCTAAAAAATAATTACTCCTGTAAAGTATAGATACCCAAAATTTCTACTTAAATAAGGTAACAAAGTATTTGTACTTTGTTACTTGACACCTCTGCTTAGTTACGCTGCCTACTGAGCTTTCTACTGCCAGGTTTTCTATTATGATGATTTAATTACAGTTTATTTTCCTTTATTCTTATTTTGCCCCATTTTCAGCAGGTCTTGCTGAAAAATTGGCCCCACCTAGATCTTACCTTGATTATTACTAGTTATTTGCGTTACACTATTTGGTGGAAATTTGGTCCTATTCACTTTTTATCTTGCAGACATTTAAATTCTGTTTAAATTTGTGATATATTTGGATGAAAACAGAACATTAAGGCCCAAAAAGAAAAGCAAAATCAGTTTTATGTAACTTCAGTCACAGAAAGATGAAAAAGACAAGGTTTCATCTGGACGTTCGCGTTATATTTGCTTGTTAGCCGGGGATTTTGTTCAAATGTTGTGACTTCAATATTATTTCTTATTCTATTTAATTTTCTAATACTTTATTAATCCCAAGCTGGGAAATTCTTTCTTTGCATTTAACCCATCCTAGTTGCTAGGAGCTCCAGACTCAAGCTCACCTCTGTAATACTAGGGTACCACTCTCCAATTCATCCATTCATCATTATTATTATTTTTTTTCATCTTAAAACATTAAGTTGGCTTGCCAAACTGATGTCTCATCCGTTAGCCTGGGAATCTAATAACTTTATTTATTGTTGTGATCTTATTCTTAGCAACCGTTATTTTAAAAAGGATTGGCCCATAACAAATCTAAATAAATTGTGTATTCATTAACAGTTTTGTTCCAAATATCACTTTGTGAGAGAAAAAAGATGAATCAGGAATGTAAAAAATATTATTTTGTTTTCATTTCTGTGATTGACATTTAAATGTCAGACATAAAATGACAACACAGCAGTATCAGTGTTACACTTCCATTGTTCTTGGATTTCAAACGACAACATGTAAAGTATAAATGATTCAAAACCTAGTAAAAGGTAAAAGGTGTGCAGTAAAAGTTCTGATAGAAATACTGTATGTTCAACCTAAGCAGGGGTGCTGCCAGGGATTTTGGGCCCCGTGAAATGAAACTAAAGTGCCCTCCCCTGAAAATTTATAGCAATTTTAATGATATGTTAACCATTATACTTATATTTGTGAAAAGAAAAGCTATTAGGCTACTTGGTAGAGGAAGCACTAAAAATACAATGAAGTTGCAAGACGGATACTTTATATTTAAAAACCCATCTATCTTTTTTTAATACTTGAACAATGAATTATCTCAAGATCAATTACTTAAAATACAAAATAAACTTTTCCATGAAAAATGAAATGCATTTATAATCTGGAGAAACAAATCAAATCTCAGCTAAAACACCATTAAAAAGAAAATGGCCACTTGTTTTTTTTATGATTTATTGTATTTTGAGTGTTATCATTAAACATTATTACTGAACAAGAGGCAACAAAAAAAATAATAAATAAAAATAAATAAATGAATAAAATCAGAAGCAAATGGTAAAATAAATTAGGTAGGCTCAGAAACAAAAAGAGAAGGACATCACATGGTTTATTGTATTATATGAACTGAATGTAATACAGTCACAAACAAACCACTGTAGAGATTTACAGCCAAACAATGGCCGGAAGCCGTCTTTAAAATTAAAAACTCACATTTTCAAAGGTAGAACTTTGTGTAATAAGATTTCAAGGAGAGGTAAAGGTACGCTATCACTGAGTCAAGCTCTTGCAATCTCATTCACAATCACTGCCCCTGCTCAGCCTTTTTCACCAAGAGCCCAACATGGAGCTTTCTCCCTGGCAAAATCACTTAACAAGTCCTTGAAGTCCAGTTTTCTGGACATCTGGACTATCCAACTGCTCTATTATATAGTATCTCCTTCACAAATCACGTCATGTGTAATAGCATCACAATTATTATTTCTGGTGGCCTCCCACTATTTCATTTTACCTAAAGGGGCTTTCAGTGATTTCACCAACAATGTCAAGGGGAACTGATTTGACTGCCAATACTCCATGTCATCATCTCTGTCATGTAGCAACACATGAAGTCTAATTTATCTTTAGATCTCTAGACTCACAGGTGATGACATTAGATTAGTGGGGAAAACATGTGATGCTATATGGTTGTTGCTAGTTAATCTTCTGATATCTAGAAAATTTTAATATTTCTCTGATTTGATTGAAAGCGGTCACCCAGTCTGCTGTGTAGAAATGTGCTCTGTTCCTACTGCAAGTCCCGAACTACTGACCTAACCTACATTACAGTGATAGCTGAGGATTTTCTTAACCATTCAAATTGTTCTAAAATAAATACAAACTTATTTTGGCAGGCATCTGCTTCGGCTACTCTCTAGCCTGTTCGGAACATGCATAATTTTTTTTAGCAGAGCAGCTTGCTAATCGTTTGCCTACGTTGATTATTTGACTAAAACAACAGTGAAATATATAAAATAAAGAGTTTTCTTCAGAAATATGAGCTAAGACCACTAGGATTTGAAGCAGCTCCATGTTTTGCTCTTATGTGGTGGAAGAGAATTTGTCTTGCATTAATCAGTAGATGAGCGTTGTTGGTATTGTCCTCACCTTCAGTAATTCTTGATGTAACTGACTGGTAAAAGTTGACTTTTGATCTTAAAGCATGTCTGTTATGTTTAACAATTGAAAATGCAATGCTGTTCTGTGTAATCCATTACTCCCTGGAGCTGAGTAGATAGGACTGGTGAGAGCACTGTCTGAGGTGATGTTTCAGTGGCTGATTAGTCAGTTAAAGGCAAACACTAGAAAAATATCACAGATATAAAACTGTTCAGCCAAGCAAAACCGAGAGCTTATTGAAGCGGACATTTTAATCAGGTACCCAACAGGGGTGAGGTTGAGATGTCGCCTCGGTTTGGTCTGTCGAAATGGGTTGTGGGTGATGATATCTGTTTGTTCAGGCAGGTGGAGGAGGGGAAGGAGAAGCTTTGAGGAGGAAAGGTGGTGATTCTCTCACAGCTGGCTTTGCATTCTGCATGAAGGGGAGAAATCAGCAGGGGAACAGATGACAGCCATTCCCTGTGATCAAAAGGACATGGAGTTTCTCTCAGCGGATTCACTGAATCTCAGACAGACTTAGGCTCTCAGGCCCCTCAGTGTCTTCACAGTAGAGCTCTGTTTTCAGATTGAAAACGCTCATTTAGCAGATTAGTGCTGCTCTCTGCCAAGCAATGTGTCGGACTAATGTTTGTTGTTATTAGCATCACTTTTATTTGAAACATAAGGTGGTTTGCTTTTAAATACTTTGTTTTCTTTGTAAAAGTGACTACATTCTAATTAATATCATATAAGCACAGCTTCGGTTTGAAACCTTTTGTCAGGTTCTTTGCCCTGAGTTTGGGGCCTGCTGGCTCTATGCGCATCGTCCCCTTTGTTTTCCAGTTTATCATGCTGTTGACTCAAGCTTCCCAGCATGATTTGACATGTGGGATCCATTTCACCGAACAAATTGGTGTCAAACATTACCCTACTTCTCCTACCAACTAATCAATAGGGAATTCATGGTGTGAGTGGGTGTCATTTCTCCATCTGTGTGCCTCGCTTTGCAGAACCACGCTCACAACAGAGCTGCCAGCCATCTGACAGTTTGTGGTGCTCTCTGTTGTTGCCGCTCAGATTTGTCATGCAGCTTCAACAGAAGCTTCTTCATGCAAAGTTGTGTATTTGCCAGAATCAGATAAACAGCTCGTTAACATTTACTGCATCATTAGAAAAGCATATGCAGAATGCTTGTGAGGTTTTCGGAAATACAGTGAACAATAAATGGCTTTCAAACTGGTACCAAATTTGCCACTAAAGAGGACTAAATAACTGCAACTAACATCCGTTCACCAGCCTGTCTTCACATTTGTAGGGATGTAATATTTTAAGGACTGGAGAGACTAACAACATGGTTTTCACTCTTTATTTTCCAGACCTGAACCAGAGTGAGAGATGACCCTTGTTTTGTCCATGAATCCTTTTTTGGACCCAGAGGGAGACCCTCCACTCTCCGCATATCCACCCATATGGGACTCTGAGCGCTGCACTAAGACCTGCCTGTCAAACTCTGCCCCAGCATGCAGCTCTGAAGAACAATTTACCCAAGGTGCTAGCCCCAACTCTGGTGGTTGTTGTGTCTTTATTCTACTAGTTTAGACACACATTAAGTAAAAACAATGTAAATTTTCTTTTGAACGCACATTTAATTAATTTCAGCAATTTCCTTCCCTCGAACCACAATATAGGACTAGTTGTTAAGGAGGGTTGCAGCATTTACTGTAGAGCAGTCAGCTAACTCATATTATTGCACACTGAGAGTACGTGTCTTGTTTCTTTGACTCTGCTTATTTAATGAATTGCACGTTTGTCTAATTGTATACAACTCAGTTCTGTAATGTACAGTATCTCACAGAAGTGAGTACACCCCTCAAAAAACACTGTAGAAATGAAACTTTGACATACAGAATATCAAAGTTTAGTTTCCATAGTTTGGTATGATCATGTTTTTAGTTGTCATGATTTTAGTTTATAGTTCTGGTTTTTATCATGTTTAGTTTAAGGTCATAGTTTTTGATTTAGTTTAATTTATTTCAGTTTCCTGTTTGTAGCTTCCCTTGTGCTCAGTTTTCTGTTCCTGGCTCTTTACTTCACCTGGTCTGATTTCTCATTCACCTGCTCATAATTACTCCCACTCTGTATAAAAACTCCATGGTTTTCTGTTGTTCCTGGTCAGATCCTTTTGGTTTACTCCCTGTTGTGTGTGGTTCCCTGTCCTGAGTTTGGAAAATAAACCTTTGTCACCTGCACTGTTCTGCCTCCTAACTTGACCGGCTGCATTTTTTTTCCAACACTAATGCCAGTAATATCGTGTTGTTTACAGCTCAGAAAACACATTTTTTGGGTGCACTACCCCTTTAACTGAATTTGGATATAAATATTGCATGAATTTCATCAGCAAATGCATGACCATACGTCATTTTCTTTTTTTTTTTTTTCTTTGTGAAATATCTACATGAGGTCATTTTTCATACCCCTACAATATAATGAAGTAAGTTACCAATTTTCTTCTTTCAGCAGAAGCTCCCTGTAGACGAGTACCGGATCATGTTTCTGTGTCAAGGATCGCATACTTCAAGAGGAAGTTTGTTGATGATGATGATGAGCCCTCCTTCAGCTTCAGAACATATTGCCAGACTGTAAGAACAGAACATTTCTACTTTATGTCAAATGTTTATAGATGTTAACTGTGTTGAATAAATAGCCAGACAATTAAATCATTATAAACAGTAAGTGTTAAATTTAGTGTTTACTGTGGATCCATATGAATTAAGTCAGTTTCGAGAATGTAAAAGCATCAAAGACTAATGATTTAATTATCCAAAAGACATACAATCGTTGTCATATGAAGCAGCTATCTTGTGACAGGTAGATCTGTCTGTAATGTAATGGTGTAATCATTTCCCAGGTTGCACCAGTTCTGGAGGAGCGTGCTCATGTTCTGCGCCTTTCTCTGGAGAAGATGCGTTTCATTGATGACCCTGAAGCATTCCTTCGGCGTTCTGTTCTTGTAAACAACCTCCTCCGCCGTTTACGAGCTGAGATCATTCTTCAGAGCACGGACTGGTGCTTCCCACCCAACCCAGCATTTGCCGCTGCCCCCTGCATCCTTCCGCCCAGCACTGGCCCTGCTCACCAAGCACTCCACAGAGCTATGCCCACCCGTATCTGCTTCGCACCCCAAGCTGGACCACCCCTTCGCAAGCGTTTCCGAATGGTCCGTGGAGGACAGGGGGACGTACGACCCGATTGCACCCAGACATGCTGCTGCATCTATGCAGCGGCAGCTGCTGCTGGACACTACCTCCACCTACCATTCTCCATGTACGATGCAGCACTCGCTGCCTGCCCATCCACACCACACTCCTCTTCGTTTTTACAGATAGCTGGCCACAACAAGTTAGGCCTGACAGTGGCTGTTGATGATCATGATGATGAGGATGAAGATATCGATGAGGAGGAGGAAAATGAGGAGGAGGAGGAAAGGGGAGAGGAGGAGGAAGAAGATGATGAACGAAGACAAGCAGGGCCCTCGGCTGATGTTGTTATGGACAAATTAAGCCAGAAAAGTAGGACTAAGAACTTGTTGGGTCACAAACACCGAAGGACAGAGGACAGTTGTATGGCAGATAGTGTCGAGGAGGAAGTAGGAGAGGAGGAAGAGGAAGAAGAAGAGGAAGATGAGCAGGTTGTGGGACCGTCTCAGTGGGACTCTGAAAGAGATCTCCACCGATTCAGCTTCTGGCACCGCAGGGCTCATAGACAATAACTGAAAAATGACTAACATAAGTCTGTTAGAATAAAAAGTAATGACGACGACAGAGTCATCAGTTATAGCAACTGAAGGTGTATCTACCCATTATAGTAATGCCAAGTCAGCTTTATGTTAATGATAATAATATACTCCAGAGTGGCACCCAGACACAATCTGTTGCTCACATTACAGTCAGATGAAGAAAAAACAAAAAGCTCAATAGACACATTTCTTAAACAATTATAAAGAACAAGGTCACATATAATGGGATCTTAAATCCTAAATGTGAAGTGAAGCTTGCTATTGCACTGTCTCCAAGACCATTTTTAAGCCCCACAGCACAACACTAAAGGTCTCAAATGGGACCTTTTACTGGTGCAACGGTTGCATTTCAGGACCCTAAACAAGCCCACGAATTAACAGGTTGTGTATTTGGAAGTGTGTGCTTCTGTATGTGCGTGTTTGCAAGATAAGATGTAGCATTATAAAACTTGATTTTAAGCAGTTATTTTTATTATCGAACAGGTTACACGTTATTACGTGTGCCTGTTGATTTTGATGCTGTCTCAGGCGATGGCATGCGACTGTGCTGCAACAGCGCCACAATGTGTGGAATTCAGATTACGAAAACACAATCATAAGAATGGTTAAATTGCAATTTAAAGTGCCTTAGTGTTTCTATGGTTACATGTATATTGTGTGTTAATGTAATTGTTAAGTTACTAAGTGGTACTTTTCATTACCAATGATTGCTTTAGATTATAACAGGGCACAGGCATGTTGTTAAATGCAGAGGTTCATTAAAATGATGTTTGTGGTTAGAAATTATGAAGCAAAGTTAATTTTCACCTGGAAATAGTTTCTTATAAAAATGCATGTTTT
This sequence comes from Melanotaenia boesemani, assembly GCF_017639745.1. Classification (NCBI taxonomy): domain Eukaryota; kingdom Metazoa; phylum Chordata; class Actinopteri; order Atheriniformes; family Melanotaeniidae; genus Melanotaenia; species Melanotaenia boesemani. The sequence goes on from NC_055701.1 coordinate 8,552,964, forward strand.
CTAGCAATTATTTTGCTGGCAAAGCACAAATCTTATGACCAATTTTAAAGAACAGAATTCAGAGCTTCGATAAATCTAAACATGACCAAAACCTCAGTGACTGTATATTTGTTAGGTTCTGCCAGATAAAGGTTGTGGTATGGTTGTTCTGTATATATAAGGGTTAATAAAAAAATATATATAAACAGGTTCACATTCTGAATTAAAAGATTAAGTCAAAACATTCACCAAGTGTGGAAAATCTGGCTTCCAAACCTGAAGACCGTGAGCAGTGCTTGGTGTGGGGTGTCTGCTGAGGTTGCTGGCTGACACAGACCAGCTCGACTAAATAGCATTAATGAGGGAAGCACAGTAGAGTTGATTTTAAGTGAATCAAACTAGATGTGAAATCAAAAATGCATGTCGCAAATACACAATATTATCTTCACATTCCAGCTCAGAAAAAAAGTCACCATTGTTTAACTTTAAGTTTAGCAGGCATGTCCTGCTGATGATGCGGTCTAGATGTTGATGTAACATAAAAATACTAGCAAAGGAGATAGGGTCAATCTGGGCTGCAGTCACAGTGGTGTATTTGTTAGTCTCAGTTGTCTCTATTAAAGTCTGTGTAACTACAAGGAGTAAATTAGACTGGTGGTTTAGGAACCCTGACTCTTCATCAATTGGCTTTTGCACCAAGTTAAAGTACTAAGTATCCAATGATCATGGTTACTGAAATAAATCTGAATATTTAAGCACAAATCATAGCTTTTAAACATCCATGGTGTAATGTTGTTAATTTTTAAGAATTATCAACATGTATCAAAAGTGTGTACTCCAGTAAGTACTTTGTGTGTAAAGAGTAACTGGTATATATCAGTACCTGTTTTTAAGGTTAAACATTTCATGACATTATTGTGCAAACCCCTGAATTAAATAAAATGGATTATACACTAGTCCATGGGCTTACTCTATATTTAAAAGTTTGACTAAGCTTTCCTACAGATCCTGCACACATTGAATGCAAGACTTCTGCAGAGGCTCAAATGCTGACACACCCGTTCTAGCAGCAAAAGCACTGTTATTGCTTGCGGGGTAAAAACAAACAACGTATCTGATAATTAAGGTTGACATGTTTTATGACGCACTAAATCAAATCTAAGTCTCAAAATCATTAATATAAAGAAGAAGCACAAGTCTGCAGTGCATTTTCAGCAGTTCAGCAAGTTCAGCAGTTGCATCTGAACTCTCATCGGTGAGATGTTACTGAAACAACTGATACTATTACAGTTAGCACAAAGAAGAATGACAACATGCAAACTAATTTTTTTTCAATCACAAATTAACCTCAACCTGGCAAGGTCAAAGGAAGTCAGAGCATCTGTTGCTTAAGATTTCAAGTCTAACAATGTGACTGAGAGCCATGATGTTTGTGATAACACACATAAAAACTAGCCTAGAAGATACCCCTTTTCCTATGCCATGGTGAACTATACATAATTTTATTCCTTGATCTTTTGGTAAATGTATCACTTTAAAGGAAAGGACGAAATACCACATTTATAATTAGAAATAAATTTTGCTTCCAATAATTGCTTATACATGAAACATATGTTAAGAACTACAACAGACCGTACTGTCTCACACCATATTGTTAAAAACATCATTGTGCCATATTTTGTATCAAGATATGCATCAAGTTGTATTTTAAGGGATTGATATACACAGCTAGTAAATATGTTTACAGTACAATTGTTACCTTCACCATTCAATCCACCAAGCCTAACACTGATTCTCCAAACTAGTTCTCCAACATCTGCAGTCTCGGATTTCAACTTCCCTTTAAAAAGCAAATCCAGCTTTCCGTTTTATTATTCCTAGAATATCAAGTAGGAAGGCATGTTGAAGGGAAGATCCATTACTGTAATAAAGGCAAAACAGTTAGCAAGCTAGTTGTTAGATACGCAGCTCACAGCTAACATATTGTTCAGGGCCTATTAAAAATATTTATGCCTGGAGCAGGATTGGTTTAAATTCTACACCACCTAGTTGTTTGATAATTTATGCATAGGTTAATTACTTTATCCCAACACCCTTAATAATGAGCCCACATCTGCAGGCCGGACAGATGTTATTGCACAAACATGGTCTCAAACATTACTTCTCTGAAATATCCAATCTTCTACTGTAGTTGCTTCTTAGAAGGTTAAATTTTGGTACATAGGGGATCAGAAACACCATCAAAAACAACAATTTAATATCAATATGTAGACAGTGATTCAGTTTTAGAAAGCTACATTATCCCACAGAGTGTGTGTATGCATCCAAATATCTAGTGGTAACACCCTTGTTTTGTAGTCTTGTTGCTAAGCTAAGCTAAGCAGATGAGATCAGGGTATAAATATTGTTTCATTTAAATTCTCAAAAACAAAGTAGTGGTTATTCTAACAATGAAAGTGTCCCCTAACTAGATTCACGTCATGAAAAAGTGAAGTCACGCTGAATGCAGAACATTGTTATCAAGGTCAAACATGGCGCCACATCATTTTTATCTTTATTAGTCTGTTCGATGACATGATCAGTGGTTTCCTGTTTGTTACTGTGTCTTGTTTGGGACATCTGAGGATGAGATGATAAACCCAAACCAAAGCTGTTAAAAAAAAAATCTAAAAATTCTATTTGTTTGATGTATTTACTTTTTCTTATTTCTTTTTTTGTGACATAGCTTAAGTCCCTCATATTTTCTGATGTAAAAAATTATAATAGCAGTTACTACAACCAGACAAGATGAGCCTGTTTCATTTAAATGATAAGACAGTTGTTATTAGTGGTAAATAAAGGAATATGATAAAGCAATATTTTTTTTTTCCTGAGACAAAAAGATGTAACTGCATTTTTGTTATTAAAAACAACAAAAGAGCAAGTGAGCTCTGATGATTTTGTTTGATGTTCTATGATAAGTGTACCAGTAAAAGAAATGTTGAAAAGATGCAGCTTCCTCCTGTATTCCTTTATGTTACAGACATGTGGATCTTTGCAGATTTTAAACAAGGATTGTGAGATGTGTGCGAGTTCCTGCTCATTGAGTTGCTTCCCATCCTGTCTGCTGCTCAGTGGAGTGCGGTACCAAATATCTCTTAGGTGTCGCTTTGCCGTTCAATTTACGTTAATCTTTTTGACATTACGCTCTGTGCAGTCACCTCCGCACTCCTCCCTGGTGTATCTATTGTCCCTGCAATATCCCTTCCATGTAGCATAAAACAGACCCGTCCACCTGCTTTTATTACAGCCGGGAGATAAGGCAGGAGCAATTTCAAATTACACACAACCATAGCCATGATTTGTTGTTATGAGTGCTACAAATGTGCTTGCACTGGCATTATTGGGCTTTACGTTAAATGTGCTTTTGATCCAGTAATTGTGCTAAATATATGTGCCTCCGTTACTGGATTATTTCTAATTCTGTGCAGGTTTTGTTCAACATTGCTGCAGATGATTGCTAATCATTGTAGTGCATAGTGACTGCCGTGCATGTGAGTGTGCGTCATTGGGATGAAACTGTGAAGTGGGGAGGTTAAATCACGGTCTGAACATCTTGACAGCACTGTTGCGAGGTGAGGATGGAAGATCATCTCTTCTCGACACTTCTGCCGCAGGGTGTGTGGATCCTGCTGTTCAGGCTGCCCCCCATCTTTCTCTGCTTCCACTTCAGATCGCTCAGTGTTACCGTCTCTCATTTCATGACACTTTCTATTATTGGACTGACACCCCACTGCAAGAGCAGCATACTAAAATCATGATTCTCCACCTAAAACTATATTTACTCAACTTCCTGTTTTGTACACAGTCTAATTAACTGACATTAAATGGTCTGAGATTCACTTACAAAGTCACTCATTTAAATACACATCACTAATGAGAAAATAAGTTATGGCTGTTCCCAGCATTTTTTTAAAAACATCACACAATTATCCAATAAGTCATCTAAATAATTGGAAAGATGCTGAATTGTCAGCATTTTGGTTTGGTGATGCTATTATTTGTTCTGATGCAGCAAAGTTATCTATCAGTTAGATGTATATACATCAACAATTCAATATTTTCTCTATTTTTTTTCCTAGAAAAAGAGTTCAAACCAAAACTTTTCTTACTATTTGATCAGAGCTGTTACCAGTCAAAAGTTTGGACACACTTGCCCGTTATTTTTAAGACCCCACTACTGAACTTGGGCAGATTTTCTTAGCGGAGGTTAATTCAGCATCTGTCTTGCATCCTGTCTTTTCTCTGAGGTCTCTCCCGCCAGTAAAGCTCAGTGCAGTGTTGACTCTTGTCTTATTTCCTGCTCTGTCACTTTCTATCTTTATTTTACTCTCTTCCTGTGATATTTTCCTATTGGATTTATTTCCTGAATTGTGCTCATCCAAAATATACACTGAGTTGATATCCAGTTTCTGGCGTGTGGTGCGGTGCTGGAGTCACACGATGCTCCACGGTGGAACACAAAGTTGTAAAGTGCAGTTTCTCTCTGAAGGCCTATTTATGCTCAGTGCAGAAGATGGATACGCAGACCGATGGACACTTTTATCTGTCTCCTGCGTTGTATATGTGTGTAACTGATGCATTTTTAGGGGCCTTGTGGATCCCCCACTTGACACAGCAAATGAAGCAATATCCCCAGAAACCACGGGCAGTGTTGAGCAGTGTAGCTGAGATGTGACCAGCAAAAGGAACAGACCAAAGAAGAAGAAGAGGAACAGGAGGAGGAAGAAGAGGAAAACGATGATGAGGACAAATGTATAGATAGAGTGACCTTTTAAAGAAAGGCTGTGTGAGCGTGTTGGGTAAACATCTTTATAGTGGTGCATTAACACCACCAACAGGTGTCTGAAACTGATGTCAGAACATGGGAGTGAACTTTGAACTCAGCACTGGCCACTAGTGGATGAATTGACTTCATTACCATGGTAATGTAAAAGATGCATTGAAGTATGAAGGGCAACAACATATGACAACACTTGAAACGGACTAACCTATTACGTATGTAAGGGAGCATAAATGGGCCTTAAGCATGTTTTACAGATGATTACTGTATCGATGTTTGATTGTTGCTTCTAAATTGGATTAATGCTATGCGCTAATCATTTAATCGATGTATTGATGGAGATCGTTGCATCATTATCCCTTTCTGCATGGATGACTTCATGGATGATGAAGTCTTCAAAGGGTGGACAGAACATCATGGCCACTAGTTAAAACTCACCTTTGTAATGTGTTTAAGTTCTGAAGTGAGTTACTCATTGACTCTAGTTTATCACATTGGTTTGGTGAGTAAGAACCCTTAGACATTATTTTATTTTAAGTACATCTCAGCCACTTGTAATCTTTGTCTAATAATCAGTCCTGTTTTTGCAACAATTATATTTCAACTTTAATCCACTACTTCTCACCTTTTAAAACCTGTCATCCCCCAACTGGAGGAGTTTGAGAACAGATGGTGCCAAACTATCTTTTCTGCTTCGCTTTATCAGTTAATCTTTGCAGAGATGACGTTCACATACCTTGCTATGATTTAATACAAGTTTAGAGCTACAGCTGCATCATTCCAAAGGGATATTAGTTTTTATCCTGAAAGTATTTTGGGGTTTTCTTTAGTCAAGCTTGAACATTTTTTTCTTTTGTGCTATATGCTGTTCTTCATTTATTTACTAGTAACACATAAATAAAAGTTTTTTTATTCATTATGGGTATGTAACTTTTGAGTAGAGGCCCAAAGAATAAGCACAGGGCTCAAAGTGTTAAAATTATTCAGGCTTCCCTGCCAGCTCTCTAGCAAGCTGTTACATTTTTTCACACAGTGTTAAAGTGTTATACCCGACTTTACACTTAAATGTTTTTCCTTATAAAATCCTTATTTCTATTTTCTTATATTATTGAAGCTACACTACAGTGTATCGCCTAGAAAGGACAACTGCTCAGCACAGTGAATTATTATATTATTTGCTTCTAAATACACATTAAAAGTCGTATTCAGTTATTAGATATAAAACTCTGACTTACACAACACAACAAATCTGTTGGAATGTGTTGTCTTTGTATTCATACCATATGCATGCATGCATACTTAGTACAATTCTCCTCTTCTGTTTGTCTCTGTCCTTTCACCCCTTCTCCAACCCTCAAGCCTAAGGCAAAGATGGGGACTTGCCAAATAACACACACACACTCTCTCTCTTTCTCTCTAAAGACTCAGACACACATATTGCAGGGCGAGCGCTAAGGAGAGGGGAGCCGTCATTTGTCAACAAGGAACTTTGGCAGCTCACAGTTGCCATGGGAACTGTCTGTTGCTGAGGACTGGTTTTGCATCACAAGGTCCTCAAATTGGCTCCAAAGCCTCGGAAGTCCCACCCCTCCTCCACCCGGCTCACCTCTCGCCGCTTCAAACGTATCGTCAGGTTTTTCTCTTTTTCTCTCTCCCTCCTTTTTTTCTGCCTGAAGCCTAACAGACTGAATTCCTCTGTTTTATTTTCGATCAAGTTTTGTCATAACTAGGCAGGTTTGTAGCCTCCGTCAGTTAGACAGACGGATAGACAAACTGGATTTGTAGTTCCTTGAAGTAAAACATAAAGTGGTTCTAGTTTATTATAGCTGAATTTTCATCCATGCCACTGCAGCTCAAGCCCGACAAGTCGATCCCCATTGGATCAATTTGATTCAGCTTACATAACAAGCACGGCTCTCTGGCTGTTGTTGATGTTTCTGGGTCTCTTTCTTCCAGCGTAATGCGTCTGTATTTTCAGAGCAGAAACAAGCTGCTTGTGTTTGATAAACACTTGAAGTGTGTGGGATAAGTGCAGGACTATGAAGAACCCTCCCTTTCCCCACCTTTAATGGATTTTTCACACTGCCAAGACAAAGTTAGTGAGCTGAGAGAAGAAAGAGGTGCATTTGATTGGTTAGAATGCCTAAATTTGACTGTGTATATTCAGCCAAGCATTAATTTGACTGACCCACAGCACAAAAGACATAAAAATTACATGTTAAGTCAGGAGCTCAAACAACCAGAGTTGTTTTCTTCACAGAAGAGCAGATGTGTCTTATATCAGATGCCAATTTATTCTAAGCCAACAACCAGAGGGAATAGATTTCAGTTACTTTAAACTGCTGTAATCTATAACAAGAAATAAAAAAATTGAGCCAAAGCTAATGTGAAAGCCTTTACAACAAATTAAGATTTGTCATCCAGCACAGCATTCCCCATTCATTCTCAAATAAGTAAATACATAAATTTAAAATTCTTGTCCTTTAATCACTACTTACAAATAAGTAAAGAAACACATCAAATAAGTAAATTAGTATTCAAATCAGTTCGCATATGTGTCTTGCATCAGCAATATGCGTCTTGTGTAATTGCCTGTGTGTGTTTATGTGTTCGGAGTGCCTAGCAAACTTGTTACAATACTATGTGTAATGACAATAGAGGCTTTGAATTGAACCGAATTCTCAAATAATTAAGTAAATAAACAAATTGCCCTTTCCATTAATCACCAATTACAAGAAAGTTAATAAATACACCAAATAAATGAATAAATGTAAGCAGTACTGACAGTTTTCCAGCTGAGTTTGCTTTTTATTTTAAGACTATTTTTTGTGGCTATTACATATTGTGCATACCACTTGTTGAGGAAAGGCTATATGGGAACAATCAGATTCTGATTTCACATAAATCATCTGAATGATTGAAGCAAGTTTAAGATTGATTTTCCAAATCAGTCTCAGATCTGGGAAAGATTTTCCTGAGGGTTGATTTTCCAAAGGTTTTGAATATGGATAAAAAGAGAGGTACCATTGATGGAGCAGACAGATGGACCAGCGCTGGATAATTATTCCAGGGCAAAATCATCTGGAAGCAGGCAGAGGAGGGGGAATGTTGTGAGCAGAAAAAACACCTTTCTTTTAACACTCACATGTCACATGCAGTTTGCCAAATTTCAGTGCATGCAGGGTCTCTGTGTTAAAATGACTAAAAACCTAAGTAGAGCTGAGCTGCTTTCATGTCTGATCATATTCCAGCAGCAGCAGAAAACGCTGTGTTTACTGAACATTACGCTGCTTCTGTTCGCTTTGTGCATGTCTCACATTTTAGTGTTGATTTACTGAACTCAGTCAGGTGTAGATGTGCCAATCATCATTAGATATAATGAGTAATAAGGATAAAACAAAGTACAAAAGAAAGAGGAGCATGTGCAGCAGAATAGAGGCAGGTTGACGTATGTGAGCTGATGTTCTGACTTACAGCTGGGGTGTTAAAAGTGAATGGATGCTGTATTGTGGAGCAAACTGAGCAGCACAGCATCCAAATGGGAGGTCAGAGTCAGAGTACCAGCATGAAAAGCCACACCCTGTCTGAAGACTGATATGTTTGGCAACAATTCAAGTTTACTGTGGAGGCACTGAATCACTCTCCTTGTTTCACCAAGGCCTGACAGACCTGAGAGGAAAAAGGTTAAATGTTGGAGGAGGGAAGCAAGAGCAGCCCAAGAGCATGTTACATCTTCTCCTTTAACCTTGTTCTATATCTGTTCTGCTGCATTCCCCATTTTTCCACCTAACCAGCTGTACAACCCCTGGGATGAGCCGATAAGCCTCACATCTCTCCAGCTTGGGTTGACTGTCCTATTTCCTCAGGTCATGTCCTTTACTGCTCTGCACCATGGCTGCTTTGAACTGACATATGTAAATTATATAAGGAATCAAAAGGACAGGATGGAGGGACAGAAATATGAGAAGTGTGAGGATGTTAGCTTTAATCTGACCTTTTTATCTGGCTTGTACCAACTATTCACTTCTGAATTTCAAATGTCAACCTCGCACCCCCCCATCCACCCCCCTCTTTCTTGGCTGCATTTATCACATGAGGCAAGCCAGGTCACCTATGCCAGATTAATGCCTTTCTCTTGTTCTTTCAGCTTGTTGTCTCAGGCCTAAAGTACAACTTCACTCAAGATGCCTGGGCATTGTGCTCTGAAGCACATATGGGTAGCAGAACCAAAATAAGGATGTTGCATTAAATTTATTCACCACTCGGACCAGTGACACATACAATTAAATAAATCATAAGATCATTCATATCTAAACCTGTTTTTTTTTTTTTTTTTTTGTTTGTTTTTCGAAATCTGAGATGCTTGTCAGCCTGTGGAAGTGACAACATTCAGTCATACAGACACTAGTCAAATTTACCTTACAGCCAGGAATGATGTCGGCACATCATCGTTTATATCATTGCCTGATGTGCACTGGACTTGCTGCAGTTTTCATCCTAAAGCTTGTTACATACTCCACAACAACTGCAAGAACTTTTTCTTGTTGCCGAGGCAGCAAGAACAAGAAAAAAAATTGTTTTGGTCCGATCAATTCCTACGTCATGAGAAGCTTGAGGAGTGAGGAGTCGCTTACACTTTCTCCACAGTTTTGCACAAGCACTGTTGCTCTGTCTTCTCTGCATTGCAGCTGCCTTTTATCCACCCTCTTGTAGATAACATAAAGTGAATGTGGAGAGTGAAATGCAACACAAATTGATGTGTTTTGTAAGTCACAAAAAAAGGACGTTTGCTCATCCTAGTTTAATAACTGTTGCACAAGAAAGACGACAAGAATTACGACCAGGAAGTGGATTTTTAAAGCCGTGGACGGTGTGTGACATCTGGATCAGGTGTCGCTTAACATGAAAATGAATGTTGCTCCTTTGAAATTTGCTAATTGTAATGTTTTAAATTGCAATTTTGATTTAAAAGCAATTAATTGTTCATCCCAAATGGTGCCACCACTAAGAACATGACACTGTTACACCATTAGAATACAAGACAGTCTGGGGTAGTCAGTTTGATTAGGCGAGAAATTCTGGAAAATTTTGCACCTTCATTTGGTTTGCTTTGCTTTCACATTGCACTTTTATTGAAGCAGTAAAACTACCTAGTAGAAAAATCTGTCTGATCTATCGTCTAGGACAAAGAAATGAAAATGCTTCCCCTTTTTTAGCTGGCTCATTGATTTAATTTTACAATCAATCACAGTATTAATGCCAGGATTTAATTAATAGTAAAGTTCCCTTTCAGCCCATTCACTTGGTACAACACGTATACAACACAGTAGTACATGGCTGATCCCAGGGGTTGTAGGTTGGTTAGGTAGATTGTCAGGAATGAAAGTAGTTTTAAATTCTTGCCATTATTATTGCCAAAACCTTTGTCTTTTTCATTTCATGCATTTTAAATTTTTTCTGGGGACCCTGCAGCTGCTTCTTTTTCCTGATCTTCTGTCCGCCCTTGTCTTCAGCAGTGCAGCTTTTCCCTTCATGAGTAGGACCAGCATGAAGCGCGTCTGTCTGGGAATCGTCCAAGCCAGAGGACCGTTGATAAAGGCTGATGCTTCTGCGTTCTGTCGCCAGCTTCAGCGCTCAACCCTGAAAAGATGGGTCAAGTTTCTGGAAAGAGTGCTGGGAAAGAATGCTGTAATGGCGGCTGAGCCCCTACTGACCAAGTCGAGGGATCTGGATTCATCCGAGTCAGAAGAGTCAGTGGATAACTAGAACAAATGGAGTATGTTCCTGGATTAGCCAAACTGAACAAGAACACTTGGAGGCATCGGCGTCGCCAGACCACATTTACTAAGGGCACGTGCCCCAGTACAAATGAGCTGTGCCCCATTATAAATGCTACGATTAATTTTTGACAATAAATATTTATCATACATTAATTCATATAATTCAGATGGGAAAAGATATATATTTCAACTCAAACGCGTTGCAAGTGCTAACTCCAAGTAGAGGATACAGCTCAGGGGCACAGTCTGTCACGGCATGTCACCTTGCACGAGCATCAGGTGAGCTACACGTCATGCAGCTCTATAAGGTGAGCGCACAGCGCAGTTTGAGGTCTCGTAACGTGTCACAAAAACAGTCAATTTTAGATTATTTTTATAAATGAAACTAAATGACCTTATACTAACTGGAACAGATTATCGCGTGACTTCTGTAGATGGATATCAGGAAATTCTTCCCCCGAAGCAGAGACAGGGAAGCAGCAAGGAGAGATGAGAAAAAGTGAAGGTCAGACTGCGGTGAAATCAGTTTTAGGTTAGATATTCAACAGATATTTGCACTGGAGCGACCAGTGTCTCGTTTAGGGACCATCAACAAATGACAGGCTTTCCATTAAATGGAAATTCTTATAAAGGACATAAAACAATATTTTCATACTAAAGAAAAGGAGACTTCTGATGTGAACAGAGAGAAATAACACGTATTTTTTGGTTTTCATACAGGGTGCCAAATCTTTTGAATTGCTTCAAGTATTAATTGAGATTTTAATAATTTCTAAAGAGAGAGAGAGAGAGAGAGAGAGAGAGAGAGAGAGAGAATCCAATAGCTACTAAATCAAGTGACCCAGTCACTTCAAACCAAAGCTGAATTGAAGCAGATGACCATCCAAACGAGACACAACTCTTCCTGATTTTCTTAAAGCTGAGTCACAGTCAAGTGATTGATCACTTTGTGGAATTGAAAAATAGGCAGTATGCTTTAATGCTCAAAAATGAAACAAACTGTTCAGAATGAGTTGAACTATCACCCTGAAAACCAGGTAGTAACCATTACAGTGGAATATGTATGAAGAGAGTTCTGACCTGCCATCGTTTGTTATGGCATTTATGCTTTTACTGCCATGTTGAAAGTGTTCATGTTTGTTAATTATGTTCTTACACTCATTAATATCTTAACTAGTATTTCCATAGGAATACGGCAGTGGCACAAAGCAGTGTGTGCGTTTGTGTGTGTGTGTATGGGAGATGGGGGATATGTGGTGGGGGCTGTGCCCCAGTAGAGCTTTATGCCTAGCAACGCCCCTGCCAGGAGAGCACCATGGAAACTCAGTTTCAGCTGGACGCTCGTGAGGAGGACAATGATGTCCTGAACGTTCAGGGTTTGTCGAATGGCGACCATGACAGATTATTATCCTGTGAATGTACTGATGCTGCTGCTGTGCTGGTGTTCTGTCAGTTTAGCATACGCATCGGAGTAGCATACATTTTGTTAATGCACATGCGGGTTAAGGTTAGGGTTAGGGTTAGGTGCAGTCCTCAGTTTGCACTATGCGAATGCTGATCTGACAACATCGGCATGCCAGGATGTAACCTTCCTCTCACTGTACCGTAGTGTGGCTAAAACAAAAAGCTGGTTTGGAATACAGTTCCAATACTCGCAATACAGTTGTGCAACTCTTTCTCACTACGTCTCACACCAGTTATTCTTTGTCATCTTTTTTTCAATCAAATTAAAGGATATAAAATAAATATTTGCCATTTAATTTTATCGCTGGGATCACTCCCACTCACATCCAAGGTTTGAATTCAAGCCACAGAAAGAACACCTCCTACGCATTCATTTACTGGTGAAAAAGCACTTAAAAAGCCATGATACCTCGAGAAAAGAGGAAAGAGATTAAAAACATCACCAATGTGATTATTCAGTGGCTTTAAAAGATGCATCAACAAACAAAAAAGGAGATTAAAAAGAAAAGGTAATTTGGTTGACAACCTCAAAAAAAACAAAAACAAAAGCAACAACAACAACAAAAAAAACCAAAAACAACTCATACTTTTAATTCCCAGTAAAATAAAAGCTTCTCATATAGGGTCAAATAGAGTCGAACAATCCTACAATCCATACACTAAGGAAAATGCTGCTTTATGTTACAGGTTGTGTTCAGTTATATTTGCTGGCCAAACCACATTTTGGAGTTACGTTTATTGGTCACATTATTAGATCTAAATACAAAATACATCTTATATAAAGGTTCTATTTGTCATAATTCATGGTGTTGGTCATGTGTTGGTTGTGTTTGGTTTTTGTCTGTTTTGGTTTGTGTTATATTTTAATCTTGGTTTATAGTTTGTGGTTTTCAGGTTTTATTTCTGTTGATCATGGTTTAGGGTTTTGGTTGGTCATGTTTAGTTCTGGTTGGATCTTAGTTTCTAGGTCTGGTTTTTGTCTTTCTGTTAAGATCATCGTTTGTGTCATGTTTTAGTTTTTGCCTTGATTTTTGGTTTATGGTTCTGGGGTTTGTCACGTTTAGTTCAGTTTTCCTGTTTTCCTCATGTGCTGTGTTTTCTGTCCCTGGCTCATTAGCTCACCTGGTTTGATTTTGATTCACTTCACCTGTTCTCAATTTGTGCCTCTGTGTATATATACCCCATGGTTTTCAGTTTGACCTTGTCAGATCCTTTTGGTTCATCCCTGTTTTGTTTGGTTCCCTGTCATGCGTTTGTGGGAAATAAACCATTGTCACCTGCACAGACTCTGGTCTCGACTGCCTGCATTTGTGTCCTTACCACCTCTGCTATTCATTACACTTTTGCCAAAACCTTTCTTTCTCTCTCATTTCATGCATTTTAAAATTTTTTGGGAGTCCTGCAGCTGCTTCTTTGTTCACACAAATAGCTAATCTGCCCATCACATGGCAACAACTCAGTGCATTGTGATTAAAATAATAATTTAGCAATGAATTATGGAGGAATTTTATTATTCAACTATTTTTTTAAATCTTGGTTTCAATGCTAAATTACTAATACTGCTTAAAACAACTGACAAAGTTTTAATATTCATTTCCATTTGCTGACCTCTGAAGCCTTTTTGCACATTCAACAAGTGAAAATTTCCACTTCTATAATGAAAATAATATCTAACGTCCTCAACTAATACAAGGTTAAACAGTCTTGTGAGTGCACATAAAAGAACACATTAAACATTTCTTCATTTCATGAGTTTACCACTTGACTTACAGGCTTAAATGAAAGATTTATCTACATCCTTCCTTAACATTTAACCCTATCTTTTAATGAAAAACCTATGAGATTATATCCTCCCCAGTCTCTTACAAACACTTCACTGCTCTCCTAAGTGCTCAGAAAGCCTTTAAACAACAGTCATAATGTATTTGGTGTTGCCTCCAACTTGACCCCTGTGAGAGCTCATCTGTGTTCGCCTGCTTTATCCATGTGTGAAAATAGCATCTGGATGTTCGTTTTCCTTTTTGTTTGGCTGTGTGTGCAAAGCTTTTGCCGTTTCTCTTAGAACTAAAGATGTATATTCTGAGAGGTGGGCGTCCCACAGGAAGCACAGGGGCTTTTAGATGGTATGACGAGGTAAGTGTTTAACTTGGAGAGCTTAACTGTTATTTCTGTCTAACCTGTGACGAGTTGGCAACACTCTCCGAAATGAACACCCTGGACCGCAGGGAGGAAAACCAATGAACTGTTGGGCATGAATGGGAAGCGAGGCAGCGGGATAAAGCCAGACAGACAGAGAGGGAGACCTCACACGCATAAAACTTTTAGTTTAACTGAAGAAAAACAAACCAAACAGGGTGTTAAAAAGAAATCTGAGTCATAGCTGTTATGACTGCTCTTCTGTGTATTTTTCTGTATGTAAATATGTTTCTATGCAAGTATTTTGTCAGTGAAAATTAGTGGGCATAATAAGGATGTGTGTATTATTATTGACTATATGTACAGTATGGCCACAACACCATTCATTGAGCTATAACTGGACATCTGGCCAGGTAAGCCACAGTATGAAGGTTTGGCATACACACATAATACGGTTGTTTACTATTAGGATTATGAGTGAACTGGGACGTTTACCGCATCCAAGTAGAGGAAAAGCTTTAAACATAATTCTTGTGACATCTGTGAAATACTTTTACAACAACAATTACGTAAAAACAAAGTCCAGATGCTGTGTAAACTTTTAAATAAAAAAAATGACAGCACTGATTTGCAACTCTCATAAACTGTTTTCTTCACAACACAGAAAACATTATGAATGCTAAAAGTGAAATATTTTACTTTTTAATATAAAATATCTCTTAAATTTGATGAAATGAGAGAAAAGAGCTGGAGAATGCAAATCATTAGGTCACTTGAAAAATGGTTAATGGTGAATAAAGAGCACCTTAGAGAGGCAGAGTCTCTCAGACCATGTAAACACAAGCAAGAGGATTTTTAAAAACAAGTTTTTCTTTAATAATTCATGCATCAGAGGGTTAAAATTGAACTGAATTCATTAATAAGTGCAAGTCTTGCACTTGCATAAAATCTACAGGTAAACAAAGATTCAGAGCTCAAATAGACAAAAACACATTTTAGTAATGACGATTAACTGAGTAACTACTAAGTATGATGTTTTTATTTTAACTGAAGGACATAGAAAGAGTATTGAGTTGATCAGTAAGTTTCTCAAGTTCCTGACAAACCTGGAAAAGTCAGTCAAAAAAGATTAAATATTGTCTTTGATGAAACTGATTTGAGTTTTTCATCCATGTGCTGGAATTTTGATGCAGAGCTGTTTGAGATTTTAATACACATTATCACACGGCAACCAAAAATACGCAAATATGGCTGTATAATTACATAATATGCTATATCAGGGGTACAAAAGTAGATTTCTGTTCATGGATAGTTTTTTTAATTGTTTAATTAAACATGACTCATTAAGAAAGTGAGAAATCTCATACTAATGATACACTAATATATCCCTGTTGGTTCTTCAGTGTGCTATACTACAGAGTCCACTGGGAGTTATTAGGGTAGTACTTATAAATGATATATTAACTACCAGGTTAAGCTTGTTCATCTTAACTTTATATAGATGTGTATTCCCCAATCTTGTAGCAGAAAAACAGATTCTTTGACATCTTGCCTCAAAGATTGATTACATCTTGAATCTGTATTTATCCCTTTCTCACAAATAACTCCCATGGATTCCTGCATCTACGTGCACGTTTTATCTGTTTAGGGCCCAAAAAAGCAAGCTGAGTGTTGTCCAGTTTTGGGCCTCCAGCCAGCATGCTTCCTTCACTCGCCAGGCTTTATTGTTCTTCAGACTCTCTCTCTGGGCACCAGGAGGATATAGACTGTTTCCCCACACACACAAACACACACCATTCATGTGGGAAAGAATGAGCCCAGTTTGGATTAGGCTATTCCCCAGTGTAACACTAGACAAGGCATTCAATATCTCCAGCTTTCTCCATCCAAACAGTGACTTGGCACAGGCACAGTGAGGGCTGGAAAATCCCAAAGCTGCTGTAGGGGTTTTTTCTTTTTTTTTTTTTTTTTTTTTTTTTTTTGCAATGACCCACTCTTTTATAACAACTCTATAAATGCTTGCAGACCCTTAACTTGGCCCATCCTGACATGGAATTTCAGCAAAGCCCTGCTGCACACACTCACAGACATATGTACACATCACGATTAGCACACAAATGAACCATGTATAACATATAAACAACAAAACAAACAAAGTATGTCATCTTTCACTGTGTCCAATTTCATTATTGGGATTGAAGACAAAGCAGAAGGGAGAAAGACAGCTGGGAATCTTTAGTTTTGCCTCTGCACACACAAACAGGGATTGAAAAATGACATCAGCACCACACTGAAGAGTCACATGACACGCACTGGAAAACAAAAGATCAGTGATGCAGAATGAGGAAGAAGAAAGATGTGAGGTGAAAGGAAAAGAAAGCTGTTGAGTGAGTTTATGAAAAGCTGTCAAGTGTTTTGTATAGTTTCTGTAACTTTTGTGACACTAAGGCCATGAAAACACTTTGATGCACTCTTCAGTGTCACCTCACTATGACAAATACAGGCACTTAACTTCTGCTCTGACCAGCCTCAGAGGAAAGGCAAATAAAAAGAAGTAAATTCAGTCAGGAATTTAATTCCCACCCCCTCTTTTTCCCTCCCCCACCTCTTACATCTGGAAAATCATAACCTGGCAGCATACAGTGGAGGCATCTGCAGTCAGTTAGATACTGTCTGACTTTTCCTTCCTCAGTCCTTGTGGGCCTTTGTCTTTCAGCACCTCTGGAACCCTGGATTCACGCCCACACCACTGATTTACCCTCCTTTCATGCATTTTTTTTTAAACTGCCCTAATTTTCCATTGAAGTTTTTCTTGGATGGTTTGTTGGTGAAGCTGTGAGTCAGTGTTTCTCACCATCGCTCCTCCTCCATTGTCTTTTTCCATTTATTAACATTAACTTTTTTTCTTTCTCGACAGTGCTTATCAAAACCTTTGGCATTTTTACTAGCTTCATGAGGTCATCATCTGAAACCAGACCGATGATCTTAAGAGTTCCCACATATGTTAAGCACTTGTTGGCTACTTCTCCTTTTTATTTATATAAAAACTGCATCTGCATGAGAGCCTTAAACTGTTCTTTAAGACTCTCCTGCACTAAATGTTAAGAACTAGCAACAATGAAATGCCTCCTGCTGCCTTTGCTGAAGTGACCACTTCCTCAAGTGATCACTTAAACAAAGACATATGTTCTACAGCTGCACAAGAGGAAATAACTGCAGTGCAGAAAGCAGTGTTCTATAAATCAATGGTGAAAACTGTGAGACCATGTTGATAAAAAGCGTTAACATAGCATGAAGTCATTGTTGGAGTTGTTCGGATCCAACATAGCTTACAGTTAGAACGATACCATTCACCCCAATATATTCACTGATTTCTTCCTCCAAAGAGTCCAGTCTGCTCAGACTGGTCAAAGCACCACTCTACATCAGCTCTGCTAAAACTAGAACATTGAAAATGGTTTTTTATTGGTTACTAAATTATTACACACCCTTGAGTCTAGGCTGACTGGAAGTTTATTTTTCCAATTACAAACTACTAATATGAATTACTTCCAAAATTCTCGTTGTTGTTTGAACCAAACATGGATGTAAAGTTAAACATCAGGACTCAAATTACACAGATGCTGTTGGGGAGCCTCATTTTTGGGATTGCCCCGTGACTTTGCAAGTCACACACACATGTACACTGTGTGGTTGAAAGAAAAGAAGAAAAAAAATTCCTGAATGATCATGATCACGAGCACTTAAACACCAGTAGTGGGCTCAAATTGTGAAAGACTGGTTCAGAGAGCAGGAGACGTCACACATGGTTTGGCCATTACAGAGTCCAGACTGGAACCCCATTGAGAATCTTTGGGATGTGCTGGAGAAGGCGTTGCGCAGTGGTTGGACTCTCCCATCATCATGAACTTGGTGAAAAGTTAATGAAACATAAAATAATGGAACAAATGGATGGAAATAAATCTTGTGATATTGCAGAAGCTTATTAAAGCCAAAAACATTGTGCTAGTATTATATACAGTTGAAACAATCAGGAACATCTCATTTAGGGACAGAAAGTTATTTTAACATCTATAAAAAGCAGTAAGTGATGTGATCGCTGTTTGGGAGGCTCAATGCACACAACAAACAATCAATGAAGTTGTCCACTGTGATTAAATAAACAGAACAGAAAGTTTAATGTGAGCTATTAAATCAACACACACGCACAACACTAACAAATAAATAATATTCTTTAAAACTAGACAAAACAACAGGAAACATAGATTTTAAAAAAAGAAATTACCTGAAAGTCAGGTAATGCGATTAATCGATAAAATCGATAAATCAATTTTTTCGACAATTCATTTTTATAAAAAGCTGTATTCTTTTTCTTCCCACTTTTATATGCACCGCAAATGCTCCCATTTAGCTTCGGTAGTTGGCAGCAGACTCAGCCCTCCCTCTGTACCAGAATAGTGTTTGTCTGAAAGCACCAACAGATTTACAGTGAAGTGTCACTCAGGGAATTTATCTGTGCATAAAACCGCAGTGACAAATGCACCTCTCTGTAAGATGCAAAAGACAACTTCCGGCCACAACTCACAGTAAGAGATGACCAACATCTGGGGAATTATTTTTCGCTGTGGATCCCGTATGATAAGGATTTAAATGGAAAGAGATCAAAGATGCATTTGTGTTGCAGATCTCTATGGATCTATGGTTTATACACTGGAAAAGTTATGACATTATTTACTTTCTTTTTTCGGTCATTCATTCATATAAATAAACACTGTATATAATATGTTTTTAATAAGTTTGATATATTTTTAAGAAAAAAGGACAAAAAAAATCAACAAAAATTGGAAATTGGATTTGGTTTGAAAAAAATCAGAGATTAAATTTTTAGGCCATATCGCCCAGTCCTACCTGAAAAGGTGAGTGTTTTTAGGGAAGTCTTCACTTAGCCACCCCTAATTTGAAGCCTGGCTGACATACAATGCAACACTGATCACATTGAAACATTAACTTTGATTTTATGGAGAGTTTAAATCTGATTTAGTCTGTACCACTGCTGACTAGCTGATTCACTGGCTAACTCTTGCGAACTCACATAATTTATTAAATTTAATTTACAAAAAGTAAGAAAACTTATGTTTAGATGACTTTTTCTTCCCTTTAATATTCCTAATGGGTACTTTTGGAAAAGTACCCATGCTTAATAATTTTTATTTTAGTAATTGTTGAGTGGAAACCATGCAACATAGAAGCATGGAACTTTATGATATGGTCTTAAACACAGCTAAATTTGTGGGTTGTGCCCCAAAATGTGCCAAAATCCCCCACAATATTGTCCTGTTGGTATTTATTCTTGTTTTTAAGGTTGAAGTGCTGCCAGGTGTGTAGCAGTCACAGATGTATGATTGGCACAGACATATCAGAATGAAATTCTGGAGAAATTCTGATCCCTTTTCTTCTTATCTTCAGATTAAGAGTGAAACCAACAGGAGAATATTGCAGAGGATTGTGGCACATTTTGAGGGGCACTACCCACAAGATCAGCTGCGTTGTTCATTCCACAGAAGCCCAATCCTTACACCTGGTTGTAGATGTGACCATCAGGCTTTTCAGCAATGTTTAATACAAAACTAACTGGGATTATTAAATTAGCAGAAATAATAAACCAAACACAAATTTCTCCACTTTTTGTGCTAAGTTTAGTTGATGTTGCTTGTAGTTTGAACTATGTGGAGATTAATAAATAGTAGAACTGAGGGGAGTTGCTTTATGACCTGCTGGAAATACTGTAAAGCTTAAGGATAAATCTTAACAATAAAGACAGTTGGCAAATTGTAAGCTCCATATGTGCTAACAACAAAAAATCTTTGAAAATATAATCAAGAAAAAGCCAAGAAAAAATCTGGACTATATTTTTTTGAAGGTCTGATGCATTGATTGGCTTGACGTGCCCAGCATTAGATACTGCCAAATTGCTTAATGTCTTTTTAGGTACATTAGTTCTTAATGCCTATAATTACATGGGTTTAAAGTAAAACAGCCCTTTGTGTCAGACTGAATATGCTTGAATATGTGCAGCTCTTGTACTTCATGGGTTGGAAGTCTGGCTACAGAAAATTAACTCCAAACAAACTGCTGTAGCCTGAATTTTCTTTTTCCATTACTGCCAAATGAACGGGGTGGATACAACCAAAAGGTTTTTTAATGGATGTAGGGAGTTCCTTGCCCTTCTTGTCAAAAACAGCACAGAAATTCCTTGAAACACTTTTATACTATTGTTTCCAAGAAACTCATGATGATTATTTTCTCTTCAGAACATTTGGAACAAGATCACATGTTATATTTAAGTTCATTTTGACCCTTTTCATTTTTTGCCTTTAAAGGTGCTAGGGTATAATCATTATTCATCATAATTACTCATCTCCCTCTTTCCAGCCAATACGTCTCTAAGCTCCTTCTGCTTTTGTTTGATTTGGCCAATGACTGCGCTGTGAAAGCGATCCTCCCCAGTAAATCCATTCATGGTTGACCGATTTGACTTCCCTAACGAGAGCAAAGCAAAGTACAGCGTCCACATCTGGCAAACGGTTCTCACATCTGGTTTGTGTATCAGCTCCTCACATGGCCGTCTAGCACAGTCTCTGATACATGAGATGAGATACAGACACTCCAGGGAACAACTGCTTGAAGATGTTAAATGAATTTGTGTTCAGATGGCAGATAATCCGAGAAAGGAAGTGTTGTACACTGACAAAGTACCAGTCAGTGAAACAGCTGTGCATCAACAACTTTAGACTTTTTACATTTAATTTAATGTGAACTTTATTCCTTCTTCGTTTCAATCTGCAACAGACAACCAAACTTGAAGGTCTTGGATATTCAAAGGCAGATACCGGTGGAACAATAAAAACTACTAACACCAGACCTACTCAATTGTTTAACACTAATATTTTCCAATGTTCTTTAAGCTAAAGAGCCACTGTGACACAAAGATGGCATTTTTAAAAGTTTATCTGAAGGATTCAGACTGTCTTTGACGTAGTGAAATGCTGCCCTCTAGTGTTAAAATTGTGTTTCTCATTGTCCCTGGTGCCTGGTTTCTAGTATTGATGGAATATATAGACCTAACAGACACTTTCTTGCTAATGTACAGATTCTCAAAATGAAGATTGTTATTCTTTTGATTTGCCTTATTCCTAATTATTTCTTTTTCAGTATTTGTTAAGAGGAAACCATGCATCCTAGAAGCATGAAACTCTACGGTATGGTCTCAAATATCTGCAGCTACTACCAAGTTAACTCATTTTAGATTGTCTTTAAAAACACAAACAAAACATCATCCTTATTCTATGATACAATAATTAACTATCTTTATCATTATATCTACTATATAATATTAAGTAGGTCCTGGTTGACAGCCCCTGGACCATTAAAGCTCATATTGAACTTTGTCACATTTCTCACACTGGCACCCCCTAATGACAGAAAAAGTATTATTCGTCTTGCATACTCCTTCAAGTCCTGTACATTGTGTAAAGGGATGTCCTTGAAATCAACTTAGTTATCCAGCTCATCCCACAGATGCTTGACTGGATTCAGATCTAAAGAATTTGAAAGTCAAGTTAATACCTCAAACTTTTTGTTGTGTTCCTCAAACTATTTTCCTGTTGCAATTTAGTAATGTAAAAGAAAAAAGGATTAATCCAACCAGACCAGCAATACTCAGCTCAATTACTGCTCTGTGATCCAGCTCTGAAGAGGATGTATTCTGTAATGAACACAGGTCAGCATGGGCCTTCTGACCATTGTGCAGCAACACAGCCCCTTAAGCAACAACCAGTTATGAACAGTGTATTTGGAAATTTTCTACTGGAAACAACATCTCTTTTTTCATAAATTTGAGCTGCAGCAAGTCTTCCGTCTACAGAAAGCCGACCTTTGGTCCTTATTTGTATCCATGACTGTCACCAGTTTACTGGTTTTCCATCCCTGGGTCACTTTTTGTAGGTTCTGATTGTCATGGAAATTAAATTTAAATCTTCATGGTAGATGAATATTGTAATACTAGAAAGTTCCATATTTAGGTGAGGACCTAATAAAGGAGCATCATGACACCATCAAGGCTCAACAGTGAGGGGAAAGCTGAAGAGAGAGAAATATCTATTTATACTGTCCATGTTCATGTTATGGTTTCAGAGAGTGCATTAAATATAACAAGACCTGCAGAAGCCCTGAAACCAAGATACCAAGCAAGCTATAGAGTTTCAGTCTGAGAATAAAAATGAATGAATATTCTGCCAAACCATCCCTGCACACAGACTATAACACATATAAGAATACATCTTAAATAGCCGTCCACTGCAGACCATGAACATCCTATCTCATGGGCCACCATCTCAGAGAATGCAGGGGTGCAGAGTTCGAATCACCAAGATTAGCATAATGTTTTGGCTAAAATAGTTATGTTCTCTAGAGCTCTCTGAGGTAAACAATAATGATTCAAACTGACCCTGACTATTGTCACTTGGGACTGTATTACTAAAAGTTTTCATAAACAATTAAAATGTTAATAATCAAGTGATCCATGTGATGCATTAGTTCAGCCTCAGTGTAAGTCCCCAATGCAAGACATTTGATCTGTCAAAACTTTATAAATCCAAACATTTGCCTGCTCTGTCAAAGATGGGTTACATAAACATGTTCAGCAGACCGAAACATGACAAGTTTACCTCCCTCTTTCAACATGATTATGCACCAAGTCAAAAAGCAAAAGGGTTTGGTCCTTTCACTAAAATGACTGAATCTGAAATAAGGCATGGAAACAGCCTGGCAACCTGACCGATGCGCTTATGAGACACCAACCGCTACCAGTAAGGAATGCGTGCTGACAGAAACACACACCTGGGCTAGCCAATGGCTGCAGAAGAAAGGTGAACACCAAATGCTACCCAACAATATTTGTTCTGTAATACTTATTTCACTGTAGACACACTGGTCCAGACCCAGAAAAATGAAGAAAATTACACAGATTTCTACATTTAAAACTAAAGAAGAATTGCTGCATACCTTTCACAAACTTAAGCACAAGATTTTTTACAGTATCATTGTGTGTAAAGTCTCTATATCAAAACAATAGCTTTAGATACTTCATGCATATCACAAAAAATAAAAACTTATACATGAATGGAAATAAATTTCAAGTCAGACAAATGAAACTGTTTTTGTTTATGTGGAGGAGGAATTCATTAGTCTCACAGCCTCAGGGAAGAACCAGTACAGCAGCAGATAACGTCTGTATTGCCTACCAGACTGCACCAGAATTCTTTCAGCTCTGTGTATTACTTTAATGTCACCCAGGCTGCAGGAATCTAGGAGTAATATTTCATAGATTTAATGCTCCAGTCAAATATGTTGTGCAGTCTTCTTTTTCCACCTATTTCTAAATCACGGTTATTTCTTTCATCTGCTGACTTTACAAAGGGAGACATGCATTCGTCTATTCTAGCCTTGACAAGTGTAATACTCAGATATCAGTCCAGGTTCTTCATTGCCTCCTGTTGATTCAAAATTCAGCAGCTAGAAACAAGTGAGATAATATGAATTAAACCAAGTATTACAAAGACAGACAGACTAATTGCAGTAATCCATCAGAGGAAGCTGTCTGCATGTTGATTATAATAAATACCTCAACAACATCTCAACCGACCTACTTTACAGTCTTGCTCTTCTAGACTTTCTTAATGTAAAATCATTTTTAATTTCATCATATAATAGCTGTTTTGTGACAATATGGTTGCCACTGGGGAAGGAAAAGCCCACAGAGACATTCTTGTACAACTAGAGATCGCTGGTAAGTTTAAATTAGCTGGAGGTTACAGAATTTTCTTTAGTCCTGATGCTGTGACCAGGCTGTGCTGAGGCAGAGAATAAAGAAATAAGAACAATAAAAAAGCAAATAAAAACTGGAGATTTAATACATCATTACTTAAAGATCCCGAGTTTATCAGATACATTAAAAGAGAATGATCCTTATACCCTGAAAACAATGACTTGCCAAAAACTTCAGCATGTGTTCTTTGGGAAACAGGAACAGCAGTAATGCGAGGGAAAATAATTTCCTTCTCTTCCCATAAGAAAAAGAAGGAGGCTTAGAGAATTTCAGGGTTAGAACTCTGAAGTAAATCCCAGAGGATGCTTACCATGTCTCCCCAGAAGAATACACACAGAACGATATAAGGAAAGTTAAATTTGAACTTAATAAATAAGAAATAAGAAACAATTCTTGGTGCAAAGACTTTGCTTGGAGAACTTTGAATGTGGCAAGAAATCTGCAAGGTATTGGCTAATCAGTTAAAAACAAACAAGGAGAAAACAATCTCCTGTAAAAGATCCAGAAGGTCATATCAACCATGACCCTGACACTTTTAGAGAATTCTATAAAACATTATAAATTCTATAAAATTCTAAAAAACAGAGGTGGCCCTCTCTCATGGGAGTGAAGGGGTCGGTCAGTGCTGGGGGGTTTGATTGAGTGTGCTGCCATGGGGTAGGCTGGTGCATACCCTGGTGTCTGATTACCACCCCGGGACCCAGGGTATGGCCCGAGGACAGGGGAGTGTAGGGGTTTGAAGGGGGGCTGAGGGGGATGTGGCTGATTGTGGGGGTAGGTGCTGGGGTGTGTTTAGGGTGGAGACTGAGAGGTTTGGGGGTGTGTGTGTGTGCCAGGATGAGTGGGAGTGGGCGAGGATATAGTTATGTATGTGGGGAGGGGGCGGTCATATGCATATTTGGGGGAGGCCTGGTTGGGCCTGGGGGTGGTGGACTATGGGTCTGGGCTCTCCCAGCGTCCTCCTCCTCTTCCTCCCCCCTAGGCATGTGGTGGGTGCCTGCCTTCTGGGGTTGGTGGTGGCTCATCAGCTGCGGTCGCTATGTGTCCTGGTAGTGGGGGACGTTTGCTCCTGGCCTGTCTTGCCCTGCGGGGCCTCCCAGGGAACAGGGGTGCCTGCTGCTGCCAGCAACTCACCTTCTGGAGGGAAGTTCACTTCCCTACGGACTTACAACCCCAGACCACTCGACTTCCCCCTCTCTCTCACACACATGTAGGGTGTTGGGAGGTGTGCACATGATGCTGGGTGGAGCGGAGGGGGCCATCTAAGTGGCCTTCTTGGCACTGCTGTTCTGCTTAGGCCTGAACCCCCTCAGCCAATTAATCAACATATCTGGCTATGGCTATGAAATGGAGGAACCATCGTGGGAGGGCTAAGATCCTATGGGATACAGATACAGACCAACAAAATAGTGGTGGCCAACCAACTGGACATTGTGATCATGGATAAGCATCAAAGGAAAGCCATAGAGATCGATGTAGCCATCCCCAATTATGGAAATATCAGAAAAAAGGAACACAAAAAACTGGACAAATATCAACTCAACAAAGAACTGGATAAAACCTGGAAGGTGAAGGCAACAGTAGTATCAGTGGTCATTGGAGCACTGGGGGCCATTTCCCTCACACTGGAGAAGTGGCTCCAACAGATACCTGGACAAACATCAGACATCTCCATTGAGAAAAGTGCAGTGCTAGGAACAGCTAAGATACTGCATAGGATTCCCAAGCTCCCAGGACTCTGGTAGAGATCCTGAGCTTGAGACGAACAGCCACTACGCCTACCCAGGCGAGATGGGAGGGTGGGTGAAGGAAGAGTTTATATATATATATACATATATATATATATATATATATATATGTATATATGCATACGTTACCATTTCAGTGTATAACATGATGAAAGTCCTATGAGAAAGCAAAAAAGAAGGAATAATTAGTTAACATGCAGAATATAATGACAACTCTGCACTTTTCAGGTAGTGATGTTTCTAGTGAGGATGGCTTCTTCTGTGGAAGTTTACAAGAATAAGTTTGGTCTGCATCAGTTGTAAAGTAGTCTCTGTGTTTTCTCAGATTTTTTTATCATCCTTTACATATTTTTTGTTTATTTTATTGATTGTTTTGTTTTGTTTTGTTTTTTCATTTTAATGTTATTGTTGTGCTTGGACCTCTGATGTGAATTGTGCTCCTTCGTCTGGATGTGCATGGGTGGAAAATATTTCACACAACAAGTAATATCTGTTAGGAACTTTACTGAACTTTGGAAGGTTAGTATAGAACATTGATTTCAGTCGGTGCTCCTGTATTGGGTTGTGGTCTCTCAAGCACAGAACAGCAAGCTAGCCTGTCCATGCAGTGAGCCGTGAGTGCCGAAATATATTCCTCACTGATGCTAGAACTTATGTTAGATAGAACAAATTACAACCATCTGCAAGAAGACAAAGCACAATTTATTTCTTCTGTCATCTTTGATCTGGGTTCAAAGATTCTTCTAATCTTGGTTTTGTGATTTTGAGGGCTACTGGTGATACTACATGGTGCAACTGTTTATCAGCTTCTTTAACATCAAGACATCAAGAATCTTCTGAAAAAATTTCTGGGCGAATTGTTGCAGAAACTTTGTGAATCAGCTTATTATAACAATATTTGAAGACAGACCAAACAGCATTGTTTCTAATCCAAATTGTGCTAAAACGTGATTATCATAAAAAACGAAGAGTTAAGGTCCACAGTTTAATATGATTTATTCAAAACAATAATTTTTGTATCATATGTTTATAACAGAATAAAAAACTTCATTCCAGATCAAATGCATAGTTCAAAGAGGTAAATGTTGTCTTTCTTTGCTGTTTTTTTCTTTTTATATGTACATATTTTACTGCTGTTTTTATGACGTTAGAAATGGAAGTGCTGTGATGTGAGACTGTATCTTTGTCTAATTTTCTCTGAAATCAACCATTCATGCTTTGGTTTTGTTAACACTGAACATCAGGTTGTTTTTATTTTGTTTTACTAATTTCTTCTTGATAAGGAGGTTCTATAATGCTGGCATTATCATTCACCATAATATTGCTCTGATGCTTTATTGTCTTTAATTTGTCTTGGCCACACAGTAAGAGCCAAACATCATAATACGTGTGTTATGTTAGAAACACACATCATGATTAATTCAATACTGCCATGACGCTGTTATTAGTCGTTTCATGTGTTTTAGAAGCTACTGGATGAATTAATCAACTTTTTATTATTTATTTAAGTTATTTTTACAGATATTAAGATGTCTAGAAAATCTATGGCTTATAGCCACACAACTACATAGATTTTCAGCCTACCAATAAATAACGACAGCACATAGTTTAGCAAGATAGGACCTTTGAATCTTGCTGACTTGCATCACAGGAGCTTCAATGTATGCTAAAAATGTTTAGCTGTTTATGAAATCCTCGGCTCTCTGTGTCATTTTAAAAGATAAGTCTGATAAAATGGTATCAGAGTTCTGCATTTTGAGACACAGTGAGCACCGCTGATACGTTGCTTCTGGACTTACAGAATTCACTATTTTCTCCTGCTCATGGCAACGGCTTGAATGCTCCTAGAAAGCTGAATTATTTATAAAATTATTGGTGAAGTTAAGTGGCACGCAATATCTGTTTCAGAGCTTGATTCTATAAACAAACAAAGCTGTAAAGGACTTACTTTGTATTTGATGTTGGGTTGTGTTGGCATGTTAAAATACATGTAAAACAGATTTCCAGGATTTCCTTCTTTCATCTGAATTAGGAAAATCTTGTTTCAGTGATGCAGGAAAACTAGTCCATGCATTTCTTACTTCAAGACTACAATTCCTTATCATCTGGAGGCCCCAAAAATGCTCTGAAAAGCCTACAGCTGATCCAAAGTGCAGCAGCAAGGGATCTGATGAGAATTTAGAGAGATCATATTTCTTCAGTTTTATCTTCCCTTCATTGTCTACGTTAAATCTAAAATGATTCCATTCACATATAAAGCCCTTTATCACCAAGCTACACAGTAGCTTAAAGATCTTATAGTTCAAAGCAGAGCACTTCGCTCTCAGACTGTCTGTTTACTTGTGGTTCCGAGAGGTTCTAATAGTACAATGGGAGGCAGGATCTTCAGTTATCAGGCCCCTCTTTGTGGAGCCAGTTTGGGTTCAGGAAGCAGACACCTTCTCTACCTTTATGATTAAGGTTAAGTTCCTTTTTTCGTAAAGCACACAGTTATGGCTGACTTTTATTCATGTCTTTAGTTAGCTGCTATAAGCCAAACTACTGGGGGACGTCTAACGATGCACTGAGCACTTCCTTCCCTTTTTCTCTTCTTCACTCTTTATTCTGCATGTATAAATATATGACGTCATACATTTGTCATATCTGTCCTTTAATCCAATAAGTCAAAGCAGTTGGCCACCCCTCCTGAGTCTGGTTCTGCAGGAGTTTTTACTTTTACTTGTTGCCCTGTGCAAGCTCAGGATGGGGGATTGAATCAAATAAAAGATTCAGTGCAATCCAGTGGCTTCCTTAGCTAGGCAGTTATTTTTCATGAATTGGTTGATATGAAATCAGTTATTATAAACTGGACTAATGTGGATCAAATTTAGATTATAATTGGACTAAAATTAAATTAACCATGTCTGTAAAAGTGCCTTGAGAAGACTTTGCTGTGAAATGACGCAAGACAAATAAAGCTGATCTGAACTAAATTAAATGCAACATTAGAGAACATTAGACTTTAGCATTAGCATGTTAGCATTATTGCTAAAGCCTGTTAGACCCGAGCAAAAAACACAACACAGATGCATAATTGAAATACATTTATTAGGTTCAAAACAATCTCAATCATCATAAAGGCAATAAACTTAATAAAATGTTTTACACTTTATTCTTTAAAGAACTACCAACACACTAAGACTTTATATTTATCCATGTAAGGTTCACTCAAACATCCAGCCTTTCTTTTCACTTCTTTGACTTGCGAATGATCTCAAAGTAACCAAACTATATCATATAATACATTTTGTTCTGCATGAAGCATTGGCACAACATTTGAATCCGACCTGTTTAGACAGGGATAATATTTGGGTTCTCTGTGGTAAACATTTTTCCATTTGGCACAGAAGCTAACTACACTGGGATCTGAAAAATCCCAGTGCAGTAAACCAGTAAACCAGTAAATTATTCTTTCATCTGGTTCCGTTCATAATTTGTGTAAACTTATTGGAAATAATGCACAGTATCACCTGTGCAGCACATGCAAATAACATTTGAGGGTTTTTTTTCTACATTTCAAGCAGAAAATCTCAGAATTTTAAATATCTTTGGTTAATAATAAATTTTTAATTTGCTTTTTGTTTTCAGTAATTTTATTATGGAAAGGAAAACTTTTAGTTTTCTTGTTTTACTTCTTAAAGTGACTGGCTTTTTAAAGCATCCCAAAAATGGTCCAATAAGTGCGGACTGTTGTAGCTTTCAGTGGTGTCCTGTCGGCTTATTGTTGGTTCTTTAATGGCAATTACCACAAAACTGAAAGGCTGTCGGCTGACTTACAGAAATTAAACTTAATAGTACCACTTACAAACAGAAAATAGTTTAAATCAAAGAAAGCTCAAATTAAGTTTTGCTGGAAAGATTTACAGAGGTCAAAGGTCACATAGCTTTGGAGCTCATGGGTACTTCAAGGTAGAGGACTGTTGATCTCACAGGTTTATCCAGCAAAGGCTTCACGTGTAAAAGCTCCAAGCAGGTGAAGCAGGAATTTTAAGTAGTCAGGGTGATTTAAAGCCTTAACTTGCTGTTTATTGGACTTTGGATGGGTGATTAAAGTCCTGATTCATAATTTGAATATTATATACACCATCCATCATGAAATGTCAAAGATTTACTTCAACCTAAAGAAAGGTCAGAACAAAATCAGCTCTATATTCTTTTCCAGTTTGAAATCATTTAAATTAAAAAGGCTTCTGTAATTAAACCCACAAATCACTCAAATGTACCTTTTAAGACCTAGGTGGTCAATTTACAAGAATATATCTCTGCACATGGTGGCAAATAGAGAGTTTTCCATCAGGAGGGACATCTCTAATCCACAGCACCATTTTGAAACTTGTTCAAAAGTCTGTTTTGAAAGAAACAAACGAGGAAAAAACAAAAGCGACACTCACCACGTTGAGGGAAATACCAGCTGAGGGCAAAACAGTGGTCCAGTATATTTTAAATACATTTTTTAAAAAATCAAACAGCACTTTATATATGTTTCTGAAACATGTTTAAAGAACTAAATGCTTTAAGTCAACTAATATAGCAATGATGCATATCATCTATTAGTAGAACTAATGAGAACAGATCTTTACATCTTTTTGGTCTTGAAAAAAAGAAAAATTAATTTTGTGGCTGCTCTGGAGCATTTACATCCTTAATGCTCAGCCTTTATGGCTCACCGAAGTCATCAGCCTGCAGTAAGTCAGACTCGCGATTTTAGAGTCTGTGTGTGTGCAGAAAAAAAAACTGTTGCTATAATTTCTTTGGAAGAAATTCAAGATAAAATGTTTTTAAAACATATTCAAACAGAATTTTGACCAAATCTGGAGGACTATAAGGACATCTTCCAAGCAGACCGTGCGTATCAGGATAATTCCAGGCAGCTCTTTCAGGCCATCTTCTTACAGACATGGATGAAGTAGCATGGGGCCTGGGACTGGCCCGGTACGTACGTCTTGAAATCTCCGTAGACGCTGTGCTCCATTTTGCCATTGAAGGCGTCCTTTAGCAATCCTGTGAAGCTCTCCAGGCGGTGAGGGTAGTAGGAAAGACGGAATTTACTGTAGAACACGAACAGAGCACAAACATATACATGATTCCTCTGAGAAGAAGAGGTTTTGGTCTGATATATGAGAGGCTGGAGCCTAAAAAAATTGTCTGTACTTCACTTAAAACTGAGTGCGCTACACTGCAAATTCATTAACAAAAAACAGAAAAAAACTACATGTTTAAGTTCAGGATCAATTTAAGTATTAATCAAATAATGTGTCAACTGATACCTGATGGATGGTGAGAAGTCTCTGTGACGTAAATGCTAAAAAAAACTACTCTGGAAAAAAATTTTTAATTTACTGAAACTGGCCTGTGTTTGCAAAAATCCGACAAAATCTGTGCTTGCGAACCTTTTAAATGGGAATATTTTTCACAGTTTTGTATGATTAAAAACTGTACATTTATTCTTTTTTTACAAAAAAGGAAAAAAAAATACTTAAAATTTTAAAACTTTTCATGTTATCGGGCTTTTATGTTTTGAAAAATCTAATTAATTACAGATAATACAAACTGTTCTACATAATGGCAATGAAATAAATATTTTTTTCTTCTTCTGTGTTTAACACTTGTGTGTCTTTCCAGGTTTTTTGTGTGTTTACATGAAACTCAAATACAAAATAAAAAACTAAACATTGATTTTGCCCTTCAGACCATAATGGAGTAAACATAATGGTCTGCTTCGAGTCCCTCTTTTAGCTGGGGGCTATTTTTAAAGCTGTTTAATTTCACCATTATTATTATTATGTTTGCATAATAAAACCTAAACTAACACATCAGATAAGGCCTGATTATAGTGACATATTATCAGTATTTTCCAGCTGCAACAACAATAACAGCTTATTATTTAAAGAATTAGTTTATGTGACTTGGATACAGATCAAATTAACCAGATACTGAAATTAACCAATGTAAAATATAAAAACTGTATTTATTTAGCCTGTTGCTAAAATTGATCCACCGTATTATGAGATGAAGCCTCTGATATTTCCTGTGTTGACTCAAACTCCACAGAACAAGCTCCTGCAACTTTTCAGCTTCATAAATGTGTTTGTTGACGACACAATGCAACAGTGTGTTTACCCTCAAATAATTTGAAAATTAAAAAAAATTCTTCAACTTTTATTATGAATTTGTTCGACCAACTTGTGTCTGAAGAGATGGACCCAGCCTACCTGACTTCAGGAAGGTTGTGATGGACAGCCTGTGGCACTTGGATGGTGTAGTCCAGAGTGATCATATGTGGTTTACTGTTGACCCACAGCACCGAGGTGGTGATGTCCTGAGTGAGGTCGCTCTGCAACACACACACGTTTATGGGTCATTCAATAAAACATGGAAAGTTCTTTCACTTTCTTTTACAGTCCTAAGATTCTTTTAAGAGGACATAAAAATCAAATGAGTCACGTTATTAAAAGGTGACCAACAGAGTTCAATATTCAGTTTTATTATTTAAAATTCTAATTATTTATTTTAACTGTATGTGAAAGTAGAGCCATGTTTATTCTCTTTCATTAATTAATCTAATTGACAGAATGATTAAATAAAAGATGGGAATAATTATAGCTGCACAATTAATCGGATTTTGATCGTGATCACGATTTTGGTGGCCACAATTAAATGAACCTGATCGTCAACGATATTTACATTCAAAATGCGGCTCTGCTGCATGCATCCCTGATCACGTACATTCTCAACCTGTAGTCTGCCAACCACCAGGGGGCGAACGCAAGGCCAAAGCTTCATTAAGCGCAGTGGTGCACCCCTTTTATAGTTGGCAGCTAGTTGTACTCAGTGTTGCCATAGTAGCGACTTCATCACTATATTTAGCGAGTTTTCACTCACCTCTATTGATTTTTTTCAGAAAACAACTAGCGACAAATCTCGCGACTTTTTCTAGTGATATTGGAGATTGACGTGAAAGAGCGTATAGTTTACTCTTGAGGACTGGGTGCTGTGCCGACCCCTCCCCCGTCCAAAGCACTCAGAAAAGGCTTGTTCCTCACGCGACAAGGCTGCATTCAGAGCAGAAGATGGCAAGGCTGAAAATTAAACGTCCACAACAGCTGCTGGATGATCCTGCGCTGGCTTACTGTCATATATTAATGTTTATTAATGAAGAGTGTTGGGGGACCTGTGGACATGTTCTTGTCCCTGGGGTGTCTAGCCTTGGTGTTGGGTTGGCGTGGCCAGCAGTGGTTTTGCTTGGGGCGGAATGGGTGCCCTTGGGCCTGTGGGGTGTCCGCCCTCTGTGTGGCCCGCGCCGCGGCGCCCGCTGGGCCTGCTCTCTGTCGCCCTGTGCTGTCCGGTGCCCCTGCCCCGTCGTGCTAGGGGGCTCCGGTCTGGGGGCCCCTCTGCTCTGGTCTGAGTGGGCCGCTGCTCTGTCTGCTTTGGCTGTCCTGGGCTTGGTGCTCTGTGGACCTGTTGGGCCTTTGGGGCCTCGGGCTCCCCCCCGTCCCCCGCGGATGCTTCGGGGTGTGGCGTGATCACGGCCACACACGCACGTTGACATGTGCATGCTCACAAACGTGCTTGTCTCTCCATCTGCTTCTGACTAGATGTTGCTACTAGATGTTGGTACGTTACTCTGCAGGCACGTTTGATGACTACTGTACTTTTTCATATCATCATTATCCTATTTTTCTTTATGTATCATGTAGTACTGTGGTAGTTTATATTGTTTTTTTGTGGTGTGTTTTAGGCAGCCTTGACAACTGTTATTTCCACATTTTAAATCTGTCCTTTTCTCCCTTTTTTCCCCCTATTCCTCTATCTCCCTGTCAGGTTCGGCACCGACATATAAAGACTAAAGAAAATAAGATTACAATAAAAATAATAAAAATATCAAGGGCATCCATGTATATAACATGTCTCCCCTGGTAGAGCAAATCTGTCAAGCAAAATATGGCACACAGACCACCGTTCTGTGTGTTAGGATGCTGGAGAGGACATGAAAAAAGAATAAAAAATAAAAAGAGAACCGGCTCTTTTGGCTCCCAAAAGGCTCTTGATTTAGCATCTTTTATAGCCCCATAATTTACATTAACTTCTCCAAAATGAATGGTAAATGTATTTGTTGCCTTATTTAATTATCTTTTCTATTTAAATTTCTATTTAATTTAAAGTTAAAATTTTCATTAATAATTGTTGCCACATAGTTTGTTTATAATTGGTGTAATAAAAATACATGTTTTTCCAAACACGGTGAATAATCGTGATTAATAATCGTGATTAATAATCGTGATTGCAATATTGATCAAAATAATCGGGATTTTTATGTTGGTCATAATTCTGCAACCATAGGAATAATACATCATGATACACTCACTTCTGAAGGTTTTCATGAGGATGTGCAGGATATTTTCAATTATAGATCTTTAATTTCTCCTTTAGCAGTGTTTTGTTTGTTGGGTGGCTACATGATCATTTGTTGATATCCTAGATTCAGACTTTTTTTAATTGCTTCTAAGAAAGTTTTAAGAGAGCATTTCTGTAGAAATCTTCTGTTAAATTTAGAAGAAAGTTGATCAAACGTGACTGAATGAAAGCAGAAAGTTGATCTGGTGGTGCTGGACGGGTACAGACTGTGGGATTACAGAGGTATCAGAGGTGGATTTTCTAAGAGACGTGACTGTTTGCTTAATATTTTTATTTAGGCCATCCAGCTGGATAGTTCTGACTGGCCGGATTAAAGAGTAAGGAGCATGATTTTAAAGAAAATATTATAAAACAAATATGGCTCAGTGCAGCTGTCTCCTGCTGTCTTCTGTGCAGTAGATTTCACATATGTGAGCTTCTGACAGGCTAGAAAAATGTAAGACTGGTTGTTTATCTAGACTATAAATATGTGAAAACTGTGAGTAAAGACAAAAAAAATTATATCAGACATAAAATTCCAAATAAATAAATGTTTATATTAATTGCATATTAGATGCTAGATGTCATTCTCTAAAGGCTTTTTGCTCTGTTTTCCAGACGTTGAGCCAGAAATCATCTAACTTTTTATGCATATTTCCTTCTGGTTCTGCTGCATCACTCAGTGAAAATCTCACAACATCTGGCAGGATCTGCACAAAGATTTAGGTCTAAAACTCAGCTGCTGCTAAGGATTGTGGAAGGAAAGCTTTCATAAACAATACTGTCTGTCCTTTTACAAAGCAGCAACGAACCAGACTAAGCAGAGTTTAAATTAGACTTTTCTTTTGCTGTTCAAGCTGATGGTTTTCCTCACTCAGAAGTAAATCTGTCTCAGTTTAAGGTGACAGCAGAAGAAAAAGCAGGCTAATATGTTAGATTTGTGTATTTAGTGTTTCTCCTACATTGACTCAGCTGTATTGTTGACACCACAACTTTAAAATGCTGGGGATTAAGTCGTTTCACATGGACAACGTCTAGATTCCTTAACTGAACCTGGACTGCCACCTCCAGAAGTGCAGCGGCAGAAGGCTACTCTGCTGTCTGACATCTGCTCTGCATGTTAACTACTAGAATTTATTTAACCTGTGAAGCATCTATTAATCAGAGTGTCAACTTACAACTAAATTTAAATGATTAATTAGATATTACACAGCAGCTTAAATATACTGTATAACATTATTTGCTCGTTATGTGTCTAGGTGAGAAATTCAAAATAAAATAAAATAAAATACAGTCTCCTGAGCCACCGTACCTTGTAGTAGATATTTTTGCCTTGCGGCGCCCGTCCGGTCTCCAAGATGTAGTCGTAGTTGCGGTGGTCAATAATGAGGACTCCACCTGGTCTGACCATACTGGCAATGTTTTGGAGGGCCAGTTTTTGGTCACTTTGGTCTCCTACAAGCAACGACAGGATCATGAACAGTTAACAAGAGACTTTAGTCAAATTGTCATCAATGTCATCAGTCAGACATCAGGAATAAGAAGCTAATATAAAAATGCATTATCATTTTCATAGTAAATCAATTTTTTAGTTAAAAAAATGATAATACTTTCACGACATATCAATAACTATTTTTCAAGAACTTTTTAAAGGAATTTTAACATGAAACAATTCTTATTCAAGACTTCCAAACATCTGATTTTTCAAATCACAAATTCATTGCAATTTCCTTTTGGGATTAATAAAGTATTTTTCATTTCACAATTCCAGGCTCAGATATCTAAAGTTAAGGTTTGTGAAAAAAAAATAACTGGGTCAGAGCAGAGAATTAAAAGATACCTTTGACACAAATTCTAACCGTAAACATATTTTCCCACAGCATGGCCTGAAAGGTATCACAGAACATAACTGTACAGCACATCCTGTTACTGCTACAGAAATGTACCCCAGGCTGTGACGGTACTCGGTTACATCGCTGTTAAGGGGTCAGAAGTTAACAGGCAGAGGTAGTAAATTAACAGATTTTCAGCCTGGTTTCTAGTCACTTTGAAACACTCCAGTCTTGTTACATTACACTGTATTTTTATTAGGGGTGGGACTTGAACGTGTTATTACTTAATTACTAAAAAGGAACATTTAAAAATATATATATTTGAATTTAATTGGCGGTTTGCATTCCAAACAATGCAGAACGTTTCTCAGTGCATGACTTCTTCGCACACCAAATACACTGACGCACACATCTGAGCTCGGAAAACAGTGTTGCCAACTTAGCGACTTTGGCGCTATAGTTAGCGCATCTACTGTGTCTTTTTCAAACAGCTGCTGGCAGCAAATCTAGTGACTTTTTCAGGTTTTATTGGAGACTTTTGGAGACTGTAGTGAAAGCATGTGTAGTTTATTTATTCTCAATGAGCAGCATGTGCTGCTGCAGGCCCCTCCCCCATCCAAAAGCAATCACAGAACCTCGTCCTCACGCAGCAGCTAGCTCCAAGCTGCCGTCAGAGATGTCCAGTTTCCACTGGCTGATCCCGCCCTGGTTTACCGTCAGATATTAATGCCTATTAATGAAGAGTGTGGGCGATATTTAAAAAGTTAAACGCTCTGTAACATGTTGTAGACATATAATTAGAGAGCAGCCGAAGCTGCTAGTTAAAGTACTTAAAACAGCACTTTATCTTAGGGTCTGTTCACTTTTTGGGCAGGGATCTTTTCAATTTCTTTTTCTACTTTTTTTTTTTACTGTTTGGAACTGAAATGCAAATTAAATGCATTTTTTTCCAGACATTACTAGAGCTTGAGTTTACAACATTATTGTCTGTGTCTGTTATTTGAGTCAGTCGTCCACAAAAATCCATTTAAAATAAAAGAATTATGTTGCTGTTTGGGGCAAATATTGTCATGCAATTAAAATGCAGTTAATCAAGATTAACTATTTACAAAGCCTCTTAATAATTAGATTTTTTCAAATCAAGCCCCACCCCTCATGTTTATATTTTTATGTTTAATTAAGCTGTTTTTCAATTTTATTGCATATTTTATGTTGGAAAGACTTTATATGCTTTGTGTATAAAGTTGACTTGGTTTGACTTGACTTACATTTTCGACAGTGCAGCCATAAGACTGATCTCAGAATGTCTATCTTCTACAAGAAAAAAAAACTTCAATCCTACCCAGCTCTATTATCCTTTGTTTACCTTTAAAATCTGGTAAGTGGGCGAATGAGTTGCCGAGGCAGATGACAGCATCAAAGCCGTCTCCCTGTTTGTGAAGGTCTTCTGGCAACGTCAGCCAGTTGGCCTCTTCGATCACTGATGATGAGAGAGACAGTCAAAAAAGAAGAACATAACATTTCATCTGTTAAAGCACCAGATTTACACACCATGCACGTTAAAAGCAAAGCTGTCTGATTTT
Source organism: Melanotaenia boesemani (assembly GCF_017639745.1). NCBI lineage: Eukaryota > Metazoa > Chordata > Actinopteri > Atheriniformes > Melanotaeniidae > Melanotaenia > Melanotaenia boesemani. The sequence goes on from NC_055701.1 coordinate 8,590,627, forward strand.
GAAATATTCAAAACATTTAAAATGTGATAGTTCAGTATGTTAATAAAAGAAAAAGTTCATACCCCATTGATCGTAAGCAGATTCTTTTCTTCTCTCCCATCTGGCCTTCAGCGCATACTTGAGCATTTTGTCACTGGCATCCACACTTACCATATTAAAACCCTCATTCACCAACATAATGGAGTCAACTCTGCAAAACATAAACCATACACAACAGTCTGTTAATACACAGGACAGCTATAATGACATAATATATACTATTACCATGGAAACAAGAATTGGCTGACAGTGATGACAACCATGTTGCTCTCTTCTGTTAAAGTGAATGAACAAAAGAGATTTTTTTTATTTTATGTTTATTGTCTTCCTTTCATGTGAAAGCAGTTTGATAACATCTGGTTAAAAGTGTCTCCGTAGCTAGCATACCAAAAGTGGTAAATTCACACTTTGTTAAAAGTAAGCATCACACGACACACTAAGCATCACAACCAGGGAAATACACCTTAATGTTTTACAAGTAAAAATAGATGGTTGATATATTTAACAGCCAGATGCTTCTTGTACTTAAAAAACCTGAAGGCATGAACCTGAAGTAAGGTGAATATAAAAGAGGCATGCTGCAGAGTCACCCAGATGTTTATAGATGATTATTTATTTATTATTTCTACTAATATTCAGTTAAGAGACAGGTGAGTGTGTGTGTATGTGTGAGTGAGAGAGCTGGAAGGGGATCAGTGTGTATTTAAAATAGTTTAATTCTGTTTAATATGCAAACACTTGTTTTATTGTGTAAAGAACTTTGTGCTCTCTCGTATGAAAAGTGCTTCATAAATTTGACTTGATGATTTAGTGTGTAGCACACTGGCTGCAATCATTAACAATAACTAGGTAACTGCAGGATAATATAAAACAGCAAAGAAGTACAAAAGTTAACTCAATGCGAGTCAAAGACATCATGTTCCAGAATTTAGGCAGTATCCTTATTTCAGAAAAAAGAAACCCTATATGGTCCAGTTCTGGTGACTTTTATACAAATCGTGGGGATTATAGTCAAAACTGCAAAGGTCACACTTCTTGCTGCTTCCGGCACTCTCATGACAGAATATCTGGAAAGACCAGCACCACAAATCATTCAAATGGCCAAAAATAGCAGAGCCATTTGTAACCCCATTCCACGATGAGCGTGTTTACATCACCACAGATGGCTGATGCACACCACTACTACACACTGGGGTCAAAGACAGTGTTGGTTCACTCCAAAGTGCTTCCACAGAGCATGTGCACTATCAGACACAGACGCAATGTTTACATTTAACATATGCTCTCAGATGACTGATAATAAAGTTATTAAAAGTTTAAATTAATTATATCTCCTTGTAAAATTATAACCTTTTTCTTAATTTATCCTAAAAAAAATAAATAAATAAAAAAACTGAAAAGTTGGGCACATTGAGAAGTTTAACAGGTGATGGCTGATGATGATGTTCAGCCAATGGCCTTGATGCTTCCCCCACAGCACTGATAGTATATCAGGACAGATAAACATACAGCAGGGAACGAGTCAAAACTTTCTGGAACTACATAATATTTACTCATTAACTGAACAACAGTTAGACACACTAGTAAGTGAGTGAGCGATAGGTAGGTAGGTGGACAGACAGACAGACAGACAGACAGATAGACAGATAGATAGATAGATAGATAGATAGATAGATAGATAGACAGATAGATAGACAGATAGATAGACAGATAGATAGATAGATAGATAGATAGATAGATAGATAGATAGATAGATAGATAGATAGATAGATAGATAGATAGATGCCTCTGACGCTGGTCTGCAGACAGGAAGTGACACAACAGCAGCTGCAACTCTGCACTTTCATTCATTATTCTCTGTCCTAATCCGGATTTTGTCCAGTTAGAAGGGTCAGCAAGTTTAAATTCTATGAAAGTCAAACCAACTTCACAGTCTGCCCGGATAATCTGACTAATTTATTATGTAACAAGAAATGTAATTTTAAGAAATGCTTTTCATAATTACTCATCTGAGGACTGAATGAAATACTTGAAGCATGGTTTTAGATCGGATTATAGCTCCTTATTGTTCCACAAAAGGAACAAAACAATATGTCAAAGTTCCAAGTTTTGCTAAGTCATACTGTCTTTGCAGAATTGTCACACCCAATCACAAATCTGGGCAGTAGATCCTGTTGGGATCAACAGGTTGCCCAACCCACACATGCCAAAGTATGGCGACTAATCAATTAAGTCTCCTATTTTATTCAGTTGTGCAACAGTTACTGTAAAGATTTAGATATGTATACCATAAGCGTTTCGTGTTTGCTGATATTCCTGCATTTCTAACAACCTGAAATGTTTTTAGTTGATGCTCAGTGAGCCAAATATGAAACTCCCCATGTGTGTGACTGCTGAGTCAGCATGACTTTACCCTGTTCCGCAGGCTACATCCAGCACTCTCCGCACCCCTTGTTCTTTAAGCAGAGACACCAGCCAGCTTCTGTACTCCTGCGTCCTACTCTGCGTATCTCCGATGTACAGCTCCCACACTTTCGCTGCTTTGCCGTCGGCGTACTGGTCTGGAAGACCCTCTGCGGCTACACCGAGAGACCGGGTCCTAAACACACTGTCTACCGACATGCTTGTACCTGCCTTAGTGTCCTATCTTTGCTTCCCGAGCAATTAAATAGGTGTTTTCAGCTCAAGCACTGCGGTATATCCGTGTGAGAACAGATTACTTCCCTGACACGTACTTTCCCCACATGCTAACTCAGATTGCGGTTGTTATTATTTATACAAGCGACGTAGGAGGACAAACTTTAAGCCAATAACGCGCCACTGCGGAACGACGCCTACTCTCTGATTGGATAGATTTAAAAGAGACCGCCCTCTGTATTTACGTCAGTGGACGTCCTGAACGTGGACGTTGTTGCGATTCTTTCGATCTTAATTTAGCCTCGCAGGTGAAGTTTCACACAGTCCTACATCACAGTGTCACATTCAACACTATCTAAAAATCAGAAACTTAACCTAATATAAAGTTAGTTTGTTGAGGATATGAATGTGTTGCCTAATATAGGAAATAAAAAACGGCAGCCTCGCCTGTCAAGCAGTACTGAGGGTATAAATTTGCACAACAAAGTGGTGTAGAAACGGTCAAACATTTCATCATTTATTATTTCATCACACAGCCTGAACACGCCGCATATACATTAAATATTAAACGGCTATGGGGAATTATTTAAAACTTTAATGCAGCAATAATAGCATTAATTCCTCACATATAAGACAATGATAGGAAATAACTAACATATTTCAAATAATTTTCCTTTCAAATAATGAGAATTAGTAAAACATGGTAAATTTGTAACACAATAAACTATGCAATTTTTTATACAATTACAAGTTGTCTGTCATACAATAACAGTACTAAAAAAAAAAAAAAAAAAGTGAACTCCTCCTGCTGCCATTGGCTCATCAAGTTCACAGTCATTCTGGCTAAATGAGGCTGTGTCAACCAAAGCCGGTGCTGGCCTGGTTAAGTTTGCATCGCCCAGTCTAAACAACACTAAACTTTCACTGTATACTCTCTCTTAGCTTTACACACGCACACTTATTTCCAATAGAGCATAAAGGTCAGAGAACAGCCTGTAACACTTTTCCTTTCTAGGCTTAGCTTGAAACTCAAGCTTGTCAGGGTGAGTGGACAGTGTGACACATGGAGGTGAACCTGAGCAGGGTTTGAAAAGCAAATAAGCCTAACTGAAAGAAAAACGATTATTAAGTCCTGATAGTTCCTTCATTGTTATTTATTCAGAGACAGCTGATGATCAAAGCTCCTGCTGCTTGCAAAGATCAAGTTTGTTGTAAAAGGGATACTAAATGAATCAAATAACAGATAGATAGATTAGATAGATAAGATAGATAGATAAGATAGATAGATAAGATAGATAGATAAGATAGATAAGATAGATAAGATAGATAAGATAAGATAGATAAGATAAGATAGATAAGATAAGATAGATAAGATAGATAAGATAGATAAGATAGATGGATAGATGGATAGATGGATAGATGGATAGATAGATAGATAGATAGATAGATAGATAGATAGATAGATCGATAGATCGATAGATCGATAGATAGATAGATAGATAGATAGATAGATAGATAGATCGATAGACTGTAGCCAATCTGCTTCAAACCTGGACGTGTTGTGCGTTCAGAGATGCTACTCTGTGTGCCTTGGTTGGAACCAGTGCTTATTTGAGGTACTGTTGCTTTCCTATCATCTCCAACCAGCCTGCCCATTCACCTCTAACTTCTAGCATTGACTAGGTATTCTGATCCAGACAACTGCTGCTCACTGGATATTTATTCAGATCACTTCCTGTAAACCCTAGAGATAATTGTGTGTGAAAATCTCGCTAGATCAGTAGTTTCTGAAATACTCAGACCAACAACCATGACATGTTCAAAGTCACCCAAATAAATCCATTTATAAAAGTCTGTGTTACTGCTATCTAACTGCTTCATGGAGCATTTTAGCTGTTTTTTCACGAGGACAGCAGGTGTCAGTAAAGCAGCAAAAATGACCACAAAGCATGCTGATATGAAAAAATTAATTCAGCTTTTAATTTACCATGATAAACAAATGACAAAGAAACAGATATCATCTCTTACCTGTTCATTTTAACATCTAAAATTCATCTCACATAGAGCTTTTTGTTAGTAGAAATTAAAACAACGAAGCCAACCACATAAAATAAACTGAAATCATGTACAAATATGCCCTGGTAAGATTTCTATCTTAGTTATACAAACAAATTAAATGATTTTAACATCAGAACCATTGTAAAGACTAAATGAAGATTTGTAGATGTAAATCAGAGCAATTAACCCCCCCCCCCCCCCCCCACCCCACACACACACACACACACGCACACACACACACAGACACACACACCTTAAAAAAAAAAAAAAAGGAAAGACCAAAAAAAGCTTTTATGCTTTTTTGAAAATTAAATTCTTTATTTCAGCTTCACCCATCTTTCAACAACTGTACAAACAGAGCACCAAAACAAAACACAAACAAACAAGCAACAACAACAACAAAAAAACATATAGGTCACATATATGTGGCTCACAATGAAAATAAAGGCTGGTATGTGAAATTGACACACGAGTGCTGGCTGTTATTGGAGTCCAAACAGTTCTGCAATATCTTCTACATTGCTTATATATATGTATATATAAAACTTTTACAATTATGTTTATCGAGATATTACTCTACTTTTATGTTTTAGAATTACCCTGGCAGTAGTGATCAAGTCGCACAGAATTACAGAAAATTAAGCTTTTCATACTTTTTCTTTCATGTAGTTGACATATAATTGGAGTCAAGGTGAATTATTACACTTCATTACCATCTTTGTAGCGTTAACCCTGAACGGTTTTCCGAGCACACACTCCCATGTACAACTCAGGAAAGTTCTTATACATCCTAAAATTATTCTAAAGTTACACATTTTACACAAATTCCTATTTAATAGGTAATATATGATAGCTAGGAACAGTGTAGGTCAGAATTTTACAGAATTTTAACAAACTAAAAACACAAAAAAATAAAAATAAAACCCAAGAAAGAATGTATTGTGTGTGTGTGTGTGTGTGTGTGTGTGTGTGTGTGTGTGTGTGTTTTTCAAGTTAAAGTTTCCATAATTTGCTTAATCTTTTTGTAATTCATTTTAAACTCTAATACATTTACAAATAAGCACAGTATATATCTGAAAATATCACTCACTTTATAAAAAAAAAGTCAAATTCTCATCTCCCCCGGCATCTTTTGGGAGGTTTGGTCATTTTGGGCGTCTGTGGTGGACGCTTGTGCTGAACTGTTGACTCTTTGAAGGGGACAAATGACAAAGAGGTAAGAACAAAGGAGTTGAAATTAGAGACCAGTTTCTTCACAAAATTCCCTACTTTTAAATATAGTTTAGATTAAGATCTGAAAAACAGAGCCAAACAAGATAATTTTTTAAAATACAAAACCTCCAACCCATAAATCATGTCCTTTAAGGTATTTCATCCAAATTACTTTTAAATTAACATCTGTTTTAATTAGATGCTTTACATTGAGCACTGCTTTATGTTTGAATTTCAGCTGTGTGTAGCAGCTCATGTTGATGAATCAGAAACTTACATCAGTAAAGAGCACACAGATCATGTTAACATTAGATTCTATGTCCATGGTCTTTATTTCTGGAGCTTGTTAATATTAAATTTTTTCTGCAGGAGCAATAGACTGTTGAGTAACGTTTTCTCTGCGCCTCCGATGCTGAACTAGAGCCCTAATTACAAGCACAGATACGATGACAACCACCGCCAGTACAACCCATATCCAGAGGAAAGCCCCTGCAGGCACAGAGGAGCTCTTCAGGGTGTTGTTTTTGGCAGCTGGTTTAACAAATTGAGCATCAGGAGTTGTAATAAGCAAACCTTCAGTTTCTTCAGCTTTAATGCATTTGACCTGATCTTTGAGGACAAATCCTTCTGGGCAGGAGCAAACAAAACTTCCAAAGTTGTTTTCACACAGATGAGCACATTCACCCATTTCACATTCATCAATGTCCTCACAAAAGTTCTCATTCCTTATGAATCCATCAGGACAGGAGCATTGACTTGCAGTGTTTCCCTCACATTTCAGTGGGCATTTCTTTGCTGCACAATGCAGTTTGCACCGCTTGGGGTCTTTGCTGTCGGGCATATAGCCTTTGAAACAAGAGCATGTATAACCCTCCTTCATGTCAGTGCACACATGCTCACAAGGAGCACTTTTGCAAGTTTCAGTGCTCTTGAAAAAAACTGAATCTGACAACTCTTGTGCCAGACATGCATCTTTGTGTTTTGCTTTGCACAGGAACCCATCGGTTTTGTCTGTGCAGAGCCTCTCGGTCCATTTTTGATTGTTTGAAAGCGATATACAATGCGGAGAGCAGAGTTTGGCGCTGTGTGTCCAGGTGTTGAAGGATGGAGAAAACATCCAGTCTGTGTTACCAGAGGTTGACTCATAGCCTCTGAGTGGCTGAGAAAGGTTGCTGCAGGATCCAGCTGGTAAACGCAGTCCTATCCAGAAGTTTCCAAATAAATCTTGACTTAAAATGTCAAAAATTGGCTTATCAGTCTCAAACTGAAATGTCAGAAGTTCTCCTTTGCTGTCACGACATGCTTCCTCGGCTGTTTTAAAATCTACTTTGTCCAGGTTAACAGTAATGCAGTCATCTCCAACACAAACAGGCCTACAGGTGCTGGTTTGCTTCAAGCCAAATCCTGAGCTAATGATCAGCAAAAACATTACAGACTCAAAAATAGCCATTGTCATTATCTTCACTGAAAGAAACACAGTAGCAGCAAACTGGCTTGAAGAGTAATGAAGAATTTGAAGCCTGTGGCTCTCAACTCCGGAAACATGGTCCCTCAAGACCAGGAAGGAAACCAGATAAACTTAGACTGCTGTTCTTTTCCAAAAGAGTGAGCCAGCTTTGGAAAGGGTGTGTTTATAGAAATAGTACAAATATACATGTGAAGTGTGAAACATTAAAAAAATAATAATAATAATTTCAGTGCTCATTTCAATGCTTTATTATTATACAATTACATGAAAAACAATAAAGTTTTCAGCACCTTCAAACAAGCATTTTACACTAAATGTCAATAACATAGCGACTGCCTGCCTAATACTGAGTAGACCCTCCTCGTGTTGTCTATAGCACTCAGATCATTCAGGGTGTGGACAAAGAAAAAACATGAGGATGTCCTTGAGTTTCTGGTATTTGTATATTTGCATTAAATCTGTTGGGTCCCGTGGGTTGTAGGGTGTGTCTTTGATAACTCTCATCAGATTGGTATGTGGGGGGTTTGGAGGCTGGATGGACACCTCAGAATATCTAAGCAGTTTGAGCACTTCCCACTTCTGTCCTCCCGGGGGAGCTGCTGCTACTTGTGGAGTGCTGTTGCCACATGTAGTTGTGCCTCTAAATGTCACAGCATAACATCAGTCACTTTTACCTTTTTCAGAACAGTTTATTTAATTTTGGTCAAATACAAATACAGAGACATTTTTGCCACATGACATACACTGATATGATGCTAAGCACTCCTATTTCAGTTAATTTTTCTCAACTGAAAATGAGGGGGGGGGGGGGGGGGGGGTGTATTTTATAAGTATTATAACTTTAGCTTAACTAAATAACCTATAAATGTCCTTTTCTGTTTTATTCCATTTCTGAAAGATAATATATACAGGAGGTTCAAATATGTTTACTGATGACATTAAAGAAATGGTCTCATCTTAAGATTAACATGTCATACTTTGACACCATGTCCTAGACAAATTTTCTCTTATCTAAAAAATATGTAGTTTCTTGGCTTCTTCATCATGCTGGTTAAAATTACAGGCAACACCCAGTCCAAACAATGAGATCTCCAGTCCCAGAGCCCTTCATATCCTCTTTATAGAGTAACAGGAAGCAATCATTAACAACACTTGCTTGCACTTACTCAACAGCCACCTTTACCATCCTTTTAGTCTTTCCATTACACTTTTTACAGTCCCATCACTTGTTCCTAAGTTTGCAATTTGATATGTAATTATTTGATAACTGAACATAAATTACATAAATAAACGTAAAAAAAAAAACCCACAAAGGCAGTCTTTTCTGTCACTGTCAGGTCATAGGTCATCAGTCATGACGGACTCGTAGAGTTTCTCTAAACGTGGATCCAAACCAGATGACACCCAGCAGTAGCCATCTGAAGTAGCGTTCTTTTTTATCTCCTTTTTGGAGCGACTGCATCGGAAAATCGCGATGAACAAAGTCACAGCAATCAACATGAGCAGAGGGATGACCGAGCCTAGGACGCAGATCATCACCCTGGAATTGACTGTCATCCCAGTTGTTGTTGCTAAGGACGTGTTGCTGTGCTGATCGCCGTGCGTGTCATTGACCAGGTCTGGCAGTGGTGGGTCAGTATGAGGGGACTGGTGCTGGAGCTCCACTGCGGTTCTGGTTAAAGACTCTATGAAGTTTCCTTCCATTTCTTCATGTGATCGGTCCTGCAATGAGGCAGCTGAGGTGTCGGGTACATATGGCACCAGAGTGGCATCAGTGTCTGTCTGATGGGTGCACATGAAGCTGCCTACAGTATTGATGCATGTGAATTCAGCAAAGCAGCTGCTTCTGACACACTCATTGATGTCTACACAGGAGAATCCATCCCCAGATAAAGTAAAGCCCTCATAGCAGTAACAAGAAAATGATCCCATGGTGTTTGAGCAGTTATGCTCACACCTGGACTGCATACACTCATCCATGTCTCTGCATTCACCGTTGACCATTTCGTAGCCGTCTTTACACACACACATGTAACTACCAGGCGTGTTTGCACACAGATGATCCTTACAGGCCTCTAAATGGCACTCATCAATGTCAGAGCAGTTGCGCTGGTTTTCATCCAGTCTGAACCCTTCTGGGCATCGGCAGGAAAAGCCAGACTCCATCATCAAGCACTGATGCTCACAGGTATCGGGACTACACAAGTCTTTCATCCTGCAAGAAAGGCCGTCCTCTTCAAGTTCGTAACCTTCTCTGCAGATGCATTGAGCATCATCTGCATCCGGATAACAAAAATGTTCACATCCACCATTATTGATGTTGCAATTTAATTTGCAAAAGGGGCCAGGATTACTCCAGCTGTAGGTGTTATGCACGCTCCTGCACACAGAGTAATACGACTGCTTGTCACCACATAAAATATTAGTGTATGTACCAAGTGGAAGCAATTTCATCTCACTTGTTTGAGGTTCTTTAGAGAAGGGTGCTGTGTAAGTTATGCTTCCGGGTCCCAACAGAGCCAAAGGTTTGCACATCCCGGTAAAATAAAACTTACATGCATAAAATGCAGGTCTTTTGCAACCTCCTGCAGTCCATTTCAGCTCGTCCTGAGCTGAAAAAGCATAGTCAACTTTTACACATCGCTCCTCTGTGCAAGTGGGGACAGGCTCTTTTTTCCAGTTGGCATAGTGGGAAGTGTTATCCCCAGACACCCATTTAAACCCTTTGAGAGCCTCGTCAGACAACACACAGTCCTGCCTGTGCAGTTTTAATCCAATCCAAAATTTTAGTACCTTGTCGTGATGATGATTTTGAATCAGCGAGAGAAGTGAACGCAGCACATCCTCTTCGTGGCTGTTTCTGACTGTCATCAGGTAGCCTCCATTGTCTTTACAGTCCTGCTGGGCCTTGTCAAAGCTCACCCTCTCCATGTGTAGGGTGAAGCAGGCATCAGAGGTACACATCGTTTCATGTACAGCTCCCTTCAACCCCTCAAAGCTGTTAATGAGCTGCAGGAGAATGATCAGCAACATAATTGTCATAAAGATCAACAAATTAGCTGATATCCAAAAGGGTCCATGGAAACTTCAGGGCAAAATAAGACTAATATGTGGTTGTCCATTCGTAGCCAAAGAACAAGTGTTGTTAGTTTGAAACTAACATTCATGCTCCAGCATCCTGTTTGGGACGCAAACTAAAGACGGAAATCATGTTTAGCAGCATTTACGGGTCTTTTCTTTCTCCCCTGCTGACCACTTCCGTTTTTAAACAGAAAACAATGAGAGGCTGCTCTTTGTTTTGACGGCCTCTCCAGATGTCTCCGGTCCCTTAAAGACTCCAGGCTTTTACAGACTCCCTTAATTGTGGAGTTTTATAATATGTGAACATGCTGGGGTCAGAGCATTATGAACACGGTGACATTAAGAACACCGTGGGGGGACATACAATAGATGCTGCTGGGAAAAAATAACCTGTGATCTTTATCACTGTGCTGCCACAGGGCAAAAACACATGTGATAATTAATTTTTGTAAATAAAGTTATAGTTTCTGTACTTGTTGCCTCTAAGAGTAATGAATACAAAGGGAATTAAGCTTTGTGCATATATGGCTCCCATTTATACTTCAGTGTTATTCTTTAGATTTTAACTTGTTTTTTGAAGAATTACATATCATTACTGGACCTTTTAAAGACACATGGTTGCCAATATGCTTTATATATAATTCATAATTGTCAAAACACATAGAAACATTTCATTCACAGCCAGAAAATGTGCACTTCAAAAAGACATTAAAAGACTTGGGAAACAAAATATACTAATATTTCTGAAGTATACCAAAGAAGGCTAAAAAAAAAACAAACAAACAAAGAAAACACACACACGCGCGCACACACACACACACAAAGAAATTAAAAGACTAAAATGTATTAAAAAATAAAAGATAAAAACGGAATGAACCGAATAAATGATCAGAAGACTAACAGACACTTTAAGTGTATCTTAACATTTTCATTTCTTTAAAACACCTTTAAAAAGACTGTGACACACTTAGAGAAATTAAAAGCCTAAAATACATTAAAAAAACAGAGATCACATAATCGTCATCATATGCTAAAAGCCAAGGAGTAAAAATGTGTTTTTTTTTTTTTTTTTTTTTTTTTTTTTGGGGGGGGTGGTGGTGGTGGTGGTGGTGGTGGTTGGGGGGGGGGCGACTCTCTATTAACCAAAACAGTGGACTTTTGTTATTTTGTTTTAGGGGCAGAAGAACAAGGAGACAAACTCACAAAAGATAGAAAACAAAAGCAACAACAACAACAATAATAACTATAATATTATTATTATTATTATTATTGTAATAATAATAATAATAATAATAATAAAAACAACATAAAAAATGAACAGCTTCTGTAAGAAAACAAAGCAGAGGATCATCAAGAGGACCCACAGAAAAACAAACTGAGGAAAGCTTTAACAACACCAGCAACAAGTATATGAAACATAACTGTGGCTATCGGTAATTAAACCTGCAGGACAACTGATTAAAGTTGATTAAATGCATGATTTTATGGAATTAATCAGAGTGTTTGCGATATTCAATAACAAATTCAAAAGCAGTGTATTGCACACCTAAAAATAATGTTTCATGAAAAAATGTTCAGTAACTTTTGATATACAAACACTTTAAACAAATAAACTGCTTTTTAACAGCATTACTCCCTTTACACAAAAACAGTTTAAACATTTACTATATTTCTCAAATTAAATATTAATGTATGTATTTGTTTGTATTTGTATTTGTTGAAAGAACAAAATGTCTTGCAGCATATTTCAGACTCTATATATTATTTATCTGAGGTGTTAGCTGGAGGGGAGAGCTGTAACACCTTACGAAAAACGTAAATAAAAGCTAAATATCCCACAATGTATCTTTGCAAGATGAAGAACTTTTAAAAAATAAATGCTTATCCAGAATTCTTTTCTTCTTTTATTTATTTGGACTCCTTTCATAAGCTGTGAATTTGACATAAATCAGCATAAAATTACTAAACATGCCCAACAGATCATAGTAGTGTACACTAGGTTCATCTATCCCTAAATGTTACACAACATTTAAGTAGCTTTCTAAACTTATTCAGTCATTCTTGCCCTTTTTTTTCTTTTTGCTTTTATTGCCATTTATATTTTACTATTTGCAAATGTTTACAAATAGTTTTAATCAGAATTATAGATATTTTAACATTTCACATTTTAACCCATAAAGGCCCGACCCATGAAAAAATGGTAAGAAAAGTCCAGATTTTTTAAATATGAGGTCTTTATTTGGCCCTTAAACAAAATGTAACAAAAAATTTAAATTTTTTGGGGGAGGGATATCTACCATTTATTACCATGTGATACTTTAAAATTATAATGTGGTTTTCTGCTTCTGGGTATCTAGTAGGGGACAGAAGACAAGCACCACATTGTGTTCAACAGGATTTTAAGCAAAGTTTATACCATAAATTGAAGCAAAATGTCTCAGAAACTGTATGTGACAAATATGTCACATCGCGCTCTTATGGATTAAGTACACTCACAGTTAAAAAACAACAACTTAAAACATATTTATCTTTCAATTAAGATAGAAGCAAATTTACTATTAATTTAATGTAATAAAGAAATAACGGCATACAGTGTGAGGTTTGTTAGGTTGTGTGAAGTTTTCTGGTGACTGACTGAACTGACCATAACACACTTCAGTAACCCGCTTTGTTTAGGACTGAATGTACTGTTCTGCATGGCAAGTACCCAGAACATTCATGTGAATCCTGAAATTTCCTGCATTTGTTTAAATGCAGGAAGTGCCCCAACAACAACTGCAGGAAACTGAGTCGAACACCTCTCCACCCACACAGACAGTAAACAACCCAATCTGACTAAGTGAAACATGTTTTTAGAATAACAATAATAAAAAAAAATAAAATTCAAATGAATCATTTATTCAAGTGTTTGAACCCTTTGCTGTTGCACCAAATAGGCATTTCCTGGTTTCTCTAACTCTCCATGTCTGTGGGTTGGACAGACACAGAGAATAATCAAAGCATCATACTCAATGGTATCCTCAGTAATGTGCTGCAGAAAACACATAGCTGGACAGGGTTTTATCTTCTGGTCACTGACTGCCCATGTGTGTTTAAATGGCACTGCCCCATTGTACCTCTCTGAGCTCCTCCATCCCCATATACCTTCTCAGATCGGCTGACCAGCTCCTTCTGAGTGTGTCCTGGACTTGCTGGAAGCTCAGAGGGGACTGGACCTTTGGGGTGGCAGCACCTAAACTGTGAAAAGAGCTGCCTTTATGCTGTAAACAGGCCTCCTCTATATCTGCTTTTAAATCTCTTCTTAAAACCCATCTGTTCACCTTGCCTTTTAACACTAAATGAGATGTTGACATTTTGTACACTGACGTACCTCAACTGGCTAAGCTGGTTTTCTGAGTACACAGTTGTACCTAAGTACTTTCATCTGCCTGCTTTCCTGTCTCTCACCCTACTTTTAAATAGGCCTCTATTCAATTGGCTTAACATGATTTGTCTTGAATAATCAGATAAAATGTCTAGAGCAAATCCAAGCGTAAAAAAGCTTGTGGAGACTTGTGGAGATCACAACAAACCAGAATATACTCTCTCGCAAACAGCCCACACACCTGTCCTCACGGTTCTGATGAAAGGATGTCAAGACAGAACACACTTTTTTACACAATAGTTCCAATAAAAATGCCATTCTGTTACTAAATGCAAGCAACTGGCGAAACGAGCATCGCACGCAAGTTACAGTTTTAATTTAAGTCTGATAAGATGTTTTTGATTTAAATATTTCACGTTTCATTTTTATGACAGTCTCTGAAGATCAGCAACGATTAGCTAGAAAAGACGCAGACTGGTTGATAATCAGGTGCAGAAATTTTACCAAACAAACATTAATCCCTGCTCTCTCTTTCCATCAGGAACAGGGACATTTAAGGGAACAACACTAAATGTAATTTCAACTGCAGAAAAGATGGTATCATGGCCTCTTTAATAATTTTTGACAGTTTTATTATCAGCAACAGCAGCAGGGTGATGTAGTTATGGGCTTTAGCTCTGCTCACCTGTAACTTTCTAAAACCTTTCGAATCTGCTGACTTGAATAAATTCAATTCAATTCAATTCAGTTCAGTTCAATTCAATTCAATTCAATTCAATTCAATTCCTTTATTGTCCCCAGAGGGAAATTGATTTTGCAGCAAGAACACACACATAGGACAGACATCACATCAAAAACATAAAAAAACAAAATCAGAACGAATGGCATGTGTCAAAAAGAGATTCACACAATCCGAAACAATAAATGAGCTTAAAATAAGTTAAATAAAATCACAGCTAAAAACAAATAGAGAAAAAACTCTGTCACTTTAGGCCATTACTGTTAAGTAGATGAACAGAAGTACGGACAAACGACACTTCAAGGCCTCTTTTGGGAGGATAAAGAGACTTAAAGTGACGGCCCGAAATTAATAAACTCATTCTGGAGATGGTGGTTTGGGTGGTTTAATATAGAATGAGCTTTCCTCACCACATTTTTGTTAAAAATGGCCAAAAAGCCATCCTGCTGTGATCCAGAAACTTTGCCAGCAGCTTTCACTAACGATTTATGATTTAGATGAGATGCTAAGGATAATAAAGAAGAAGTGATAGAAGACAAATTGGATCAGCGATGGTGCTGGATTTGTTCTCCTTGCTTTCATCCACGCGTGAAAAAAAAAAAAAAGACTCAAAGACAATTCAGCAGTACAAGAAGACCGTCACTTTAAGCTCTCTTGATCTTTTTATTTCCCTCAGTGCTATTTGACTCACTGACTCCAGTTTTTTTTGTTTGTTTGTTTTTTTGTACTCTACAACTTTCTCATTCTTCTTTTACTGAACATTTTCTCCTTTGAAAATGCTTTTTCAGTCACTGTAAGAAACAGTAAATTAAAACAACTGTGAGGCCCGAGGCAGGCTGAAGCTGCAGCCTACGTTAGGGCTAGGTGGACTGATCCAAATATCAATATTTTCGATACCAAGGCGAGTATCATATCAATCGATACCAGCTTGATGAGATCGATATTTTTCTTACTGAAAGCTTTGGGGACAAAAAGCCAAAGAATGTGAATGAGAACCAATCAATAGTAGGTTCGTTTTTGTTTAGATAATTTGCATTCTTGACTTTATTTTTCTCCAACAGTTGTGTGTGATAAGAGAAAAACAATTATTTTATTATTTTGTTCAGTGTGTTTGATTTGCATTTATCAGTAACTTAGTCCCTTATAAATTATCCTTGTTGTTTCCAAACTCGAATGCCAGCTTCTGCACTCTGCTTATATAACAATGTCTTGATATCTTTGGTTTCGCCTTGGGCAAACAGTGATTTGAAAGTAAAGCTATACTCACACGGAACATATCTTTACTCAACATGTGCGTGTCAGGTACAACTTTTCACACTACATACGTGACTGAGCAGGATGAACTGAACCTTCTGAATGTCAGTCATTGCCAGCTTAGAAAACCTCACAGATAAAACAACATTTTAAAAAACAAAAAAAAAACAAAACTATGATGACAGGAAAGATCAACTTGACCTCACCCAGAGGTTTACACCTCATACTCTAGGGGTTGAGAAACCTTACTGGACATTTCGTAAGTGACTGGAACATTTGACTTTTAAACTATTCAACACATCCAATCAAAGGAACGAGGACAAAATTTCACTTTTACTTCACCAGGTTTATCTGGTAGCAGCCATTTAAGGTATATATTAAAAGTTTAGCTTCAAAATTCAACCAGAATCTTATTTTACTCTTTCTTTGCTCCAACTCTCCAGCAACTTTAGTTTTCATAATCCTGCTAACATTTCAGCCTCATCACATCATATCACGGTGCCAAGAGCGGAAAATATAATTGCTTTGAAATTTCGTGTATGCGTGTTTATCATGGCTAACTTGTATATTTTGCATTTGTTTGATGGATCACTTGCACATCACTTGCATATAATTTAATTAATGCTTCATGTTTGCAAGTTGCAATATGTGAGTAACCAGTAAGGGCAGTGCAGGCCTCCATTTTATTAGATGTAAGGTTATATGGTCAACAGTGGTAAAAATACCATAAAGTTTCCACGGCAAGACAAGGCATGGTTGGCTTAAAAGCCTTATTTACATCTAGAAAAGTGCTACTGTGGTCTCAATATTAACCAAATATTAACCTTATTAATCAAATCAAATCAAATTTTACTCAAAGTGCTTTTCATTTAAAAAGCATCACAAATTGCTTTACATAATAAAAACAATAAAAAAAAAAACATTATTGTTTTTGTTGCCATGTATATTGTTTTGTTACAAATTTGGCTCCTTTCTCCAGTCTGAGTTCCCTAATTTACCCTCTAGTGGAATCCTCCAGTAACAAACGTAGTACACTAGCAAGTATATGAGCAGTTATGCTCACGATGGAGGCAGAAATGGAAGCGATTATCTTCTCAGCGCATTTTAAGGTTTTAAATGTAAGAAAATGCAAAGGTTGTATTCTTAGTGGCATTGGTTTGTCTGTCTATTAGCAACATATCTCAAAAAGTGTCATGGCTCACGCTCCCTCACTTCCTGCTGACCTTATTTGGACTTTGAAGCATCACTGCAATCAGGACGGCGCAGCTGGAAGTCTTCGGACTGATTATCCTCGCACGTATAAGAACTCCAAGCAGACCTTCAGTCTTCGCTGGAATATACTACAATCTGTGGTAACCAGTCGCGATCAAAGTCTTGTCTCTGTCTCTTAGCCTGACATTAACTATTGTGTGCTCTCTCCTCACAAGAACCTGACCTGGACTTCACCCGTGTCTCTGAGGAATCCTGTCTGCCCTCTCCTGCCCGTCCTTCCAGCGTTCTCATCTCATTCCACCAATCTGTCACAATAAAACCTCTGTTAACTCTTCCTAGTGCTCCCTTTTCCTTGGACCCTCACACCCACCGTGACAGAAAGTTGTGGACAGATTTTGATTCAATTTTCAGGAAATGCAATAAAGGATTTTTTTTAAAGGATTATTTACTACTGGGATATAGGGATAATTTTGCAGTTTCTTTACTCAAAGAAAATTCCCAAAATCATTGGGGGGAAAAAAAAAGACAAGATGGTGAATGTTAAATTGCTAACAGCTAACCCAGATTGCCCCCCATTAGAGACAATAACTTCAAGACTGTTATAGCCATTTGCTTCATCTTGCTGTCTATGGGTATGTTTTCTGGGTCAGGGATTCTAAATAAGACGTGGCATCTATCCTGATAATGGAATCAGACAGTGATATTAGCTTGAAGTATACATAGGAGTGTTGGCATGGAATTGGCTGGGCTGTTGGGCCTTTTGGGGTTTTTCTCAGGTTAGTGACCCTATGATTTGGCCGACGTGTTTATTTGGAAACCTCCAGAACAGATCCAACAATCTTGGTGTCAGATTAGAATGCATCATCTAATACACTCCGCCCACTGGTCTCTTTCTCACAGTAACTGAACTTAATAAAGAAATTGACGCATTTAATTTTCAGCACTTTAAAGCTGGGCCGGGTACTTCCATCTGTTTCCAGTCATTGTGTGAAAATCGGCTGCATTCTTTTAAAGGAACTGGCACAAAAAGAGACATTATTTCAGGCATTGTTTGACTTTCTGCCAGAGTGAATGTTAGCGATGACTTATGATAATGTCAAGCCTCAGTAAATCCAGCCCTGGTTTTCTATTGAAATTTGTTTTATGGATTTTCAAACCAGATTACTTTTAGTAGAAATACTCCTTTCCACATTGGTTAAATAGAAATATTAAACAAAAGCCATTTGAGCTTCTTGAGACACTAGCTATATTGATTTTTAGATCATTTTGATTAAAAACATTTTTTTAAGACTGCATGAAAGTGAAACTTTTTAAGTAATGATAACCACCTTTTTATTCAAAAATGTGAACCTAGGTATAGACACACATAAAAACAGAGCAGAAACTTTGCTGAAAAAAAAAAAGGCTATACACAGCAATTCCTGAGAAGTGTGTTTTAAAGTTTCTGTGAAGTTACTTGGCAAACAACCAACCACTCAGTCCTGACTGCCGTCGTATAATTAAAATAAACACCAACCACGCAGTGAATAAAGTGGTTCAACAGGACTTTACCACTAAAAACAAACATGTTGCTGCATGTTTGAATAAACAAACATTATTGCAGGTTTTTGTAGAATTGTGACAGTAAGCAGCCGCGAGGCTTAAGATGAATGCCAGTTATTATTAATATACCAACTTCTCACTGTATAACAAATTACATCTTTAGATTTTCACACACAAAGACTGACTGATTTTACAAGATGTGTTTTTTTTTTTATTAAAGGTATATTTTTTAATCATTCTCTTTGTGGTGAACCTGTATGAAATATTTATCTGTGGTTAAAACATAAGATACAGTAGATCTGCACACTGTAATTGTAATTGCAGCACAAAGCCAAATATGTCAGTTACCTTTGTCTTATTTATTTGTTATACAACACTTTTAAAGTATGCAACAGTACAAATGTTCTCAATGCATTTTTTTTTGTTCTAAATTTCTCCACACACACTCTGGATTAGACAGGAAAAATGTAAAAAAGGTTAGAAATAAAAACCACTGATTTAACATTTCACAGAATATACAATTTCACTATTGCTTATTGTGCAGATAATTCTTAACAATAGAAAAAAAGTAAGGATATATGTTGATAGTTACATTAACTTTGGCTTTCTCAAAGGATAGAAGAGGACTCTGCCAGAATGCATCATTTGTGGCAAGAAGCAACTAAATGATCTAATTGCAGAAAAATATGGTCAGCGATGTGAACAACTGCTAAGAATAAAAGACCCAAATTATAGCTAAAGAAAGGAAAGCCCTGTCCTGAGATGATCCTTTCATGTTGTAGATGAGAGGAGCCAAGAGATCATCCTTCCTATGCTTCCTCAGATACAGGCTGCAGTCTTTCCTCCAGTTTTCAGACTGAATAACCAGCTCTACCTCTGATATCTGCAACATCTTTAACATCAATGTAATGCAAAAACATTTTACTGTGTTTTCTAAAGTCACTGCAACATAACTAGTTGCTCTCTCTCTTTATTTTTTTTTTTTTTTAGCTCTTAGCCACTGTCCAAAACCATTTACCATTTACGGATGATTTTAGTCCATTTAGAAATTGCTCCCATAATTTGACTGAAAACTATTTACGCTGAACAATCTCCATCGGTAGCTTTGCACCACTCTATCACTCCACCTTCTTCCTGTTATCCACCTGCAGACTGATATTCATAAATGACTCTTCCGTCTCAAATGGGAAGATAAAATTGTGAAACTGTGCTTTGTGTGCAGTTTTTTCCTTTCTCATCCATCTTTAACATCAAACCTCTCAACTGTTTGCTCCTTCCAGCCACAAAATCTTCATTTAAGTTGCAAGTCCCAGCAAGCACCAACGTTTAATGTAGCCCAGGATAAAAAGAAATCTCTGAACCGTAACATCATCAGGTACTTCAGGGAGGACAAAACTTTTAGAATACAGTTTGCTTTAAACTACTGAGATCTGCTCCTAATCTTTCTTCACCACTTGTTCTCATAGTTATTTAAGCCTGAAAGCGTGCTGATAAACAGCCATTCATGTTAAGCTCTTAGCTCATGTGACAAATGCTGTTATTAAAAACATCTGCACTTTCCAAAGAAAAGGGAACCAGAAAAGAATCTCAAAGACATCCAACCAATCCTGAAGGCCTCAGACATTTAGAGGCACTATATAAACTTTACCGGCCCTGCACACACACCTGATGATCCACCCATCTGATGAGCTCTACACCTTCTTTCCCCAGAACCAGAGAGGTAAGAATATTTTCTCCTTTTAAGTAGGACTGCAACTGCTGAATTCATGCTGTATGTTTTTTTTAGCCTAATTCAAGGGTGACATTACATATAAATAAGGTAAATGATGATTTTTTTTATGAATTAGTTGGGGTTGCATTAATTCCTACAACAGAAAGTCAGGTTCAACCTTCTTGCCTCATCTTGCTGTAAGACCTGGATCATAAAACTGCTTGCCTTCATACATTTTAATTTAAAAAATCCCAATTTATTTAAAGCAGTGAAACTAATCTATACTGTGGTGAAGCTCCCACAAGTGGTGAAATAAATACACCTTAAACAAATTCAGACCTAATAGTTTACATTACTGCACTTTAAGACATTTTCTTTCTCCTTGACTGAAAAAAGGAGAATGATTTAGAGATAAAAATTACCCCAAATTTTAAAAGTGACAAGACAAGCAAAGCTGTCATTAGACATGTAACACAGCTTTATTTATGTAACCTGCTTTCACTAATAAAGTAGGGTCAAGATCCATTTTAATCCATTGTGACACTATTTTAAGCCAAATATCCTGCCCTGAAGCTGATAGACACACATAAAACTTAAAGATTGGCAAGAAAAAAAAAACAAAAAACAACAACTAAATGCAAGAAAGAAATGTCTGAAACAAAACTGCATTCCTAATTAATCTCCAGTATCCGTTATTCAGAGAACTTTATTAATTCAAGTGTAATTCAGTTCATTTGCAGGGAGTGAATTGATTGACACACTCATTTGAATGTGAATGTGGCATGGAATACTAGAAAAGTCCTATAAAAAACAGTCAATTTACAGTTAGGCTAGATCATTACAAGAAAGTAAATGATCAAGTAAAAAATACACTCAGATAGCAATAAAAAAAACATCAACTGAATCTGACAAGATGGCTGCCTGTCTTTAAGAAAGACCTGCTGAATTCTGTATTCTGTAATAATATAAGTGGGTCAGTTCTTGATTAAAACATCTCGTTAAAAGCTCTTGTCAAGAAGAAATATAAACAGTATTTCCTAATCATTCATTTAAATGTCTATTACTGTTGGAAATGCAATATATTCTTAAAAACTGGGTATGGAAATGCGCTGCAAAAAAATTCTAACATTTCTCTAAAAGATCATTGTAATCAGAGCTGAAACACTGCAGCCATGCCTCCTCCCGGTGTGTGTCTGAACATCATGGAAGCCCGTCACAAACAAGACGGTTACGGGAGCATCACCAACCCTGAGAGGTTCCTACAACAAGATTACCAGCAGCTGAAAGAATACTGCAGCATCAAACTGGTGCGATACATCGACGACATGTTCCCGCCTGACAAGACGTCCATCGGTCAGGGGATACTGAGCCCATCCGACTTGACCCGAGTGGAGTGGCTGAGACCAGCGGTGAGAGTTTTTTATCCAGTGAAATTATGTTTCTGAACTGATATGAATCAGATTAGGTTAAAAATCTGAAATGGATGTTTGGACAGTTTGTATCTTGCAGTCCAGATTGAGCATGAGTTGTTGATAGGAGCTACTTTATGTACAGTTTCTCTTTAAAATGATAAAAGAAATGATAAAAGGGAGGTGAACTCTGTGAAAGGAGGTGGTTGGAGTGGAAAAACAACATAACATAAAGACCTGAGAAGTTGTATTTTAACTATGCTGTCGATCACTTTTACATGAGCTTATATAACAAAGTGAAGCAAATGCAACTTTGGGGTTGTAAAAATTAGATTATCACAAAAAATTAAAACAATTTGACACTTTTTCACTTAGTGCTTTTTTCACTTCTGTCTCTTTATTCATAGAGTATGCACTGTTTTAAAATATGTAATCCAAGTTTACATATCCTTTAACTGCAACAATATAAAGACATTACAACCAGTTTCCTTTGTAGTATAGCCCAAGTAATCCTTAAGGCACCACTAGATCGCCAGTGCCCCAGAGCGCCATTGGTAATATTGTCAACAGTTTCTCCGGAATGGTAGTGTGTAATTCTGTGCTCAATTGCAAAGTTTTCTAGGCATTTATATATTGTCCAGGAGATTAACAATCCAGCCCCAAAATGTAGTGATTTTTCAGATGTTCTATATGGTAAATCCACAATGAATTATTAATAACATTTTTGCAATTAAAAAAGAAAAAAAAGTGCTAAGAGACTTCTGTTTGACAAGGAAATTCTAAAGAGGTCACTTCCTGTCAAACTTTCAACCTATTAGACAGCTTATTGACAGTAGTGTCCAACCAGGAGCAAGCAAAGATCAACAAGTGACAAGTTCTACATCTGTCTGAAAAGAACAAAAATAATGGCTGATGCACGAAAATGGGCTGAATTGGAGTTGGTAGGTAAATAAATGAAAGTAGTGGTGTAAATAACTAAAAAAAAAAAAAAAAAACTGAAAGAAGAAGTGTAAAAGTTTGTTTTTGTTTGTGTTTTACTCAGCTATAGTTGCTATATCCACACATTCATTTTACACAATTTTAGTTCAATCTGACAACTGATGCTGATTGATGTTGATTGTAGTTAAAAGGTTGAGGTTCTACACGCATGTTTAAAATAATAAAACAGGCTGATCAAAAATAGCAAAGGGTATACAGCCCTCTGGATCGGATGGAAAATTCTTTCCTATCGAGGCCAATCGGATCAACTGACATGTTTCATTGATGAACTTTTAGTCTAGCTAATGACAGTCGTGATTCAGCTGAGGTCTTTTTAGAGCTCCTCCCCTATTAAGCTAAACTTTCTTTAATTTGACCTACAGCTGCTTTCACTCTCTGCTCAAACCGCTTGCTCAAAAGTTTGTGTTCATTAAGATGAATGAAAAGAGTGAAATGTCTCCAAGAAATTAAACCCAATTTAGTTCACTTAACTCAGCCTACAGTGGATGTGATGGTCTGGATGAATGAAAACCTTCACAAACATTTAAAAAAAAAAAGTTTTTGCACAAATTACAGTAACCATCTGTAATTTCAGGGTGTACTGCTGAAAAGAGGTACTTCAAACTGGTTAATGTAATTTACAATTAATTTTATATTCTCCAGAAAATTGCTCCTAATCCATCCTTTGTGCTTGATGGTGTCTCCAGATTTGACTTTGGTCAGGGAGTAATTGGTAAGTCTTTTTCCTCATTCCTGAAAATTTCTTTAAAGCACAGGTTATCTTACAGTTCAGTTAATTTTACTAATTTATATGAATTTCTTTAGGGAACTGCTGGTTTCTTGCATCTATTGGAGCGTTGACTTTCCAGAATCACATTCTTGAACAAGTTGTTCCCCTGGAGCAAACATTCGATGGGGACTACACGGGACTGTTTCATTTTAGGGTAAATATGAGAAAGTAATCTTGTTTCAAAGGGTCACAATTCACTAAAACAAATGAAAAATGATAAATTGAGATCTCTGAGATCACTGAGACCACTCCTTGCATTTGGACATGTGTGTTATTACAACTGTTTTGACTCTGCTCCAGGAAATAGCAATACATTATGTGAAAGATTTAAAAGCTGTTGAAAGTGCCTGTCTGAACAGGGGGAGTTTAGTTTTGCAAACAGTATGCGTAGACATGCATGTTAGAGTTTAAACAGGTTCTGAGAGAAACACACCTGTCACCATGAAGTCCCAACTTTTATCATTTTTAATCTTTACTTTGGAATCTATTGCGGTTTCAGTTCTTCATACCCTGAGGAAATACATGTTTGTTATTCAGAAACTAATATGCAAAGCAGATCAAATATCTATTTATTTTACAGTGTAAAGCAAACGCTTGAGGCAACAAGATAGAGAACTGTTTTCTTTGGATCATTGTTCAATTTTTAAATTAGTAAAACATGAGGTTTGTTTTTTAGGTTTTCTATTTTCAAATTCACTATGAAACGCAGGGCTTTGAGTTCAAGACAACTTTTACCAAGGGGAAAGTTAAGTATATCATTGATATACTTAAAATATACAAATGCCATTTAAATACGGCCTTAACCACTCATGTTTGCTTTCTTGAGGAACCAAAGTTTGTTATCTTGTGATAACCAGTTATAGTAGGTAGTTATCTGGAAAAACAAAAAAGCCAATTTCTCAAGAAAGATAAATTTCTTATTATGTAACAGTTTTATGATGTTTAAATAGAAACCAGTTTACTCTGATTTCTGATCCTGTTGTTTTTATTTAAGGTCCAGCTGCTACAGTGTGAAGTCTAGATTACATACCATACCATACATATCATACCATACCATACCATACTATACCATACTATACCATACTATACCATACCAAACCATACCATGCCATACTATACCATACTATACCATACCAAACCATACCATGCCATACTATACCATACCATACCAAACCATACCATGCCATACTATACCATACTATACCATACCAAACCATACCATACCATACTATACCATACCATACCATACCATACCAAACCATACCATGCCATACTATACCATACCATACTATACCATACCAAACCATACCAAACCATACCATACCATACTATACCATACCAAACCATACCAAACCATACCATGCCATACTATACCATACCATACTATACCATACCAAACCATACCATACCATACCATGCCATACTATACCATACCATACTATACCATACCAAACCATACCATACCATGCCATACTATACCATACCATTCTGGTATCGATACTATCGATATTTGGATCGACTCGACCAGGCTAATTCTGATATATATAATATATATAATCACACAACACACACACAGAAAGTCATTCTCTTTAAAATAATTACGACTGCAGTTAGATATGTTAGCTTAATTCACAAAAAAAGTCCCATCTTGTTTTGCAGCAATCTGAAAAGTTTGTTCAAATATAAAAATAACTACTGACTCATGTTGGACATGCAAAACAAAATGAAAAGAAAACATTTTTCTATTACTTTTAATTTTTCCATTCAGTTCTGGAGATTTGGGAAGTGGGTGGATGTTGTTATTGACGACAAGCTACCAACAATCAACGGCAGGCTGATCTTCGTTCACTCTAAAGATGAAAATGAGTTCTGGCCTGCTCTGCTGGAAAAAGCCTATGCGAAGTATGTAAAACAAACAAACAAACAAGAAGAAAAAAAAAACACCTACATTGCTTCTCAGGCATTAGCAATGTTGGATTTTTGTCTCATCTGCATTAAATAACATGATTATGATCTGTGTCAGGGTTTGTGGTTCCTACACAGACATGATTTCTGGGACCCCTGCAGAGGCCATGAGGGACTTCACCGGAGGTGTCCACATGTGCATCACTCTGTCCAACCCCTCTTCAGCCCTGTGGGAGATGTTGTGTAGAGCTGGCAAATCCCGTACGCTCATAAGCTGTGGTACACCGCAAGGGGTGAGAAAATATTCACCATACAAAAGCAACACTGACTGGTTCACTTTTTATCTGTCTGCAGCTGACAGCTAAAAAGACCATTTTCACTCAACTCTTGTCATGTTTTCTGGGTTTTGGTGTGTGTGTTTGATCATGGTTTAGGATTTTGGTTTTTCTCATGTTTAGTTCAGTCTTGCTCTTGGTTTATAGTTCTTGGGTTTTATCATGTTCAGTTTCTGTTATGTTCATGCTTTAGGTTTTCAGTTTTGTCATGTTTGGTTTTCCCTCTTGCGTTCCTGTGGTTCCTGTGGTTCCTGTTTCTGGCTCATTAGTTCACCTGGTCTAATTACTCATTCACTTCACCTGTTCCTTGTTACTCCTCCTGTGCATATATACACCCCATGGTTTTCAGTTTGCGCCTGTCAGATCCTTACATGTGGTTCATTCCCCTGTCGTGTGTGGTTCCCTGTCCTGTGTTTTGAGAAATAAACCTTGTCACCAGCACAGTTCTGCCTCCTGCCTTGACTGCCTGCATTTGGGTCCTCACCTCCGCCCGCTACACGCGACAACTCTAGACTAAAGTAGTTGATAAGCTGTAGAAAAGGATCATATACAGGACTAAAATACATTCTTTCTACCATGTAATTGTCATATTAATTGATTCCCTTCTGAAAATTCATATGCAAATATTGTTACAACCACTAAAGGTAACATTTTTAAAACATTACCAGCATGAACAAATAACAAATTAGGTTATTTTTTTTGGGAGAAGGGCAGTTCTCTAAAATTACAATATTTTATTCACTACACCCTTACAAGGCCAAAACAAATAATTTCTTTAAAACAAGAAGAAATCATGAGGGTTACTCTTCTTGCTGCTACATAATGAAATGCAACCTGGTCTCATGCTCAGCTGTGCAGTCATAACATAAATAAATATTTGTGCACATATTAGGAATTTTTGCCACTGCATGATTTTCAGACGTGTATTTTTGTTCTTCAGTACGTTTTGGTGTCTTGTATGTTCAAAAACCTCTAGGTCATCCTTCAAAACCAAATTTCTTCAGTATTTAGATACTCAAAAGCACGATCAGCAATCTTGTCCCTCGTTTGGTTCTGGACAAAATTTAGTAGAATTCATCCATTTCCACATAGAGAGGAATGAGACAGAACTTTTTGCATTTTGTGTTCAGTTTCTTGTGCTAAGCTATGCTAATCATGCACCAGCAGAATCTTTGTATTAACCGTACAGAAAAATCTGGTCTCATCTGATGTTTGGCAAGAATTTATATAAGAGCTTTTCCCGAAATCATTAGAAA
The DNA here is from genome assembly GCF_017639745.1 of Melanotaenia boesemani. Lineage (NCBI taxonomy): Eukaryota > Metazoa > Chordata > Actinopteri > Atheriniformes > Melanotaeniidae > Melanotaenia > Melanotaenia boesemani. The sequence continues at coordinate 8,617,617 of NC_055701.1, forward strand.
GATATTAAAGGTCCATTCATTGATCCTTTTACTGTACATGCTTGATTTGATTTAAAATCAGGAGGGAGCTGGTTTTCCAGGTTTCTTACACTGAATAAACTATGACCTTCAGTTTTAAAAGTTTCTCACAAAGACAGGGACAAAATCAAAGTCCATAATATGACCACTTTTTGTTTGTGTTGGTTTTGCTGCTTTAAACATGAAAGCAAATGGATGCCAAAGGTTGTACATTACTCCTTTCACAAGTGAATTATCTGCTGACCAAATAATTTGAAATCATTTTAATGTTATTTTCAAAAGTCTGGTTTCATGCCCACAACACTAAATAAGGGATAAATTAACTCTTAGCAATGATAAGTTTCTTTCTTTTTCAGAAGACACCTGCAAACACCCTTTTACCGAATGGACTGATCCAGGGCCATGCCTACACCGTCACCGGTTTCAAAGAGGTGATTACATTGGCATAGAAATATATAACACAGCATAATGATAATATATCATAGCATAATATTAATAGTGCAATGTGACATAATGATGTTTCTGGTCAGTTAATGAGCCGAGGGAACCTTGTCAACCTGGTGCGTTTGTGGAACCCTTGGGGCAAAGGAGAGTGGAACGGAGACTGGAGTGATCGGTGAGAACAATGCAGGCAGTCAAGTTAAATTTGCATCACTTTATGTCACAAACAAAGTCTAGTTTCTTTAAAATGTGATTACTGTTTTTTACTGAAGCTGCAGCTGCCAGTATGTAGTAGTATGCCGGTAGCACAGGAAAAGGTTTGGATCATTTGGAGAAAAAACACAAACTCTGTTTCCTTATCAATTAATGGTTTGCTAAACTTTTTTTTTCAATTATTGTAAAAAAATACAGGTATCTTACAAAGTTAGTTTGGATCTTAAAGTAATATTTCTCATCCTACAAACTGTCCTTTAGGTCCTCTTTGTGGCAAACTGTGAGCTCTCAGGATCGTGAAATGTGTCTTTCTGTGGCTGATGATGGAGAGTTTTGGTAAGCAAATTTTATTATATTGAAAAAATTTAATTAATTAATTTGCTTATTTACAGACATTTTTTTGCCAAAATCATCTTTATTCAGGTCAAGTAATAATAATTTACATAATAATAACAACAGAATAATCTACAGTGGTAACAGAGAGGAAAACTACTTCCTCTGCATCAGTAATAAAACATATTTACACATACTTACCTCAGCTGAAAGTTGTACAGCATTTCTTGTGCTTGGGATTGCATATTTTCACACTGTATTTAAAACAAACATTTGTATTAAAATTGGTTTATGTTAACAGGATGTCCCTGGAAGATTTCTGCAAGTTCTACCACGACATAGATATCTGTGGCATGAGTCCAGACTTCCTTGACAGTAACTCCTCTTCTCACTGGAAAGCTTCAACATACGAGGGACGATGGGTTGCAGGAACAACGGCCGGAGGCTGCATGAACAACAGAGGTATTCATCGTATTACTTAAGACCTTATTTAATCTACATTGATTGGAAAAATGTATGAAAAACTTCAAACAACATTAAGCAAACTTTAATGAATTAAAAATAGTTCATTCTTAAAAATAATTAGATTTTTGTGAAAGTCATAGATAATAAAATCATATAAACACACACTGTTTCTGTCTTTTAGACAGTTTCTGGACGAATCCGCAATATCGGTTCAAGATTGTTGGTGCAAATTCAGAGAACAATGGTACAAAAAATATCCTGGTAACTCTCATGCAAAAACCAGACAAGAGGAACAGACGAATGGTGCAAAACCTTCACATTGGTTTCTCTATTTTTGAGGTAAGTTTTCTTTGCATTATGCATGACTAGTCTATTCAGCAGCCAGGGAACAGCAGAAGTTGTAAGATTGAGAAAAACATTAAGACTCTACCACAAATTAGTTATTTGCTACAAAATATATAGCAAAAAAATGTTTGATAAGAAGAAAAATAAAGTTAGATGACAATCATGGAGCTTGGATACAGGTGGCTACTGAGACTTTTTATTTATAGTGACTGAATTTATGTTAAAAAAATATTTCTATAAAATACATTAAAAGCAATAAATTAATTAATTTTTTTCTCCAACATGGTAAATTTTCTACTGATGGCCTTCAAGGTGACTGAACAGGTAAGAAACTATGTTATCATGGAGTTTTTTTTCCCCAGTTTACCAATTCCAGCACCTGTTATGCCAATGTCAGGAAACTGGAATATCTGTGTTGCAGTACAAGGCTCAGAGCGGGAAGTTCCCAGCCTCCTTCTTCAGCCGCAATGCACCTGTTGCCCAGACTGGAACCTTCATGAATGCACGTGAGGTGATGGAGTTTCTGTGGCTGAAGCCTGGAGAATACCTGATTGTTCCTTCCACCTACAACCCCAATGAGACCGCCTCCTTCATCCTGACCATCCACTCCAAGAATGAGACCCAGTGCTAGTACGTTTCAGTCTCCATATCAGAAGACAATTACATGACTTAAAGTAAATTATGAGAACCTGTCTTGTTTAAAGATGTTCTGTATTAAGAAACTAATCTTGTGTGATTCTATTTATCTCTAGTGAAAATTCTGCAGACCTCGGACACGAACCAGTTGAAAAAGTATGCAAAAGTCCAGAAATATTTTAATATTATCTATATTCATTTTAAATTCTGTTTAGCTAAACTTAGTTGTCTTTTATTTGCAGGTCAAGCAGGTCAAGAACGGACAAGAATGTGAAAATAGAAAGGAATTATTCCGTCAATACTCAGACAAGGTAAATTTTAATCTAAGAATGTTTAGCACATTGCTTTTAATATTAAAAAAAGTTAAAGTAACTATCCTATATATATTTGATAAGTGGTCTTTCCATTAATCACTGATTAACTTTGAAATATTAAGGTACAAGGAACAATGTCATTTTATTGATACCTGTAACAAGATTTGATCTGCAGCAAATGAACTCGTTATTTTAATGTAAAATCCTAAAGTTTTTCTCTCTCACATTCATTGTGAACTACTGAATTTTGCTACTCATGGCTAAATTTCAAAATATTCAATTTCTCTCACACTTAAGTTTTATGTAATTTGACCTAAAAATTAACTAAAAAATCATCAGTGACTAAATAGTTTTTGCACATAGAGCAAAGATTTCTTATCGGCTTAAAGGGGAAAGAATACGGCTGAAGAGATGTTTGTATTTCATAAAAAAAATCACTGTTATATGTTGTCATATGTTAGTTATTAAAAACTGCCTTCATTGTTTTCATGCTATTTTTGTATTTATTAGCAAATGATGTCCACCCATCAGCAATGCCACCATCAAATGCCTTAAATCAGAAATTAATTTTTTTTATTAGGCCCGAGCACCGAAGGCGGTGCGAAGGCCTATTGTAATGCAAGCGTTTTTTCTTCTTCTTCTTCTTATTCTTATTATTCTTCTCAAAACTCAAACACATTTTTGGGGTACTGCCCATGCTCGAAAACTCACCAAATTTTGCCTACCCCCCCAAAGGAATGCGTAAATTTACATATGGTGGGGTGCTCGGGACTGTTCGGGCAAAATTGAACGAGAGCGCCACCTATTTATGATGCCCCGCCACTGCATGTCATCAATCTTCATGAAAATCGGTACACTTGTTCTAAATGGTGGGGCGAACAAAAAATCCTCTTGGAGCACTGTCCTAAAAAAAACAGCAAGTCAGCCATTTTGGGTCAAATTCGCCATTTTGGCGTTTTACTGACTTCGCATTTGAACGAACTCCTCCTAGAGACATTGTTGGATTGACACCAAAATGGCTGAGGATGTTCAGAAGGCATGTGTGATCAAAAGTTATGCAAAACTTTCTCAAAGGAGTAACGGCGTACAAGGGGCGTGGCCTCAAAGTTTAATGTCTCGCCATGAAAGACGAAATTGATATAACTCCCACATAAAACAACATTTCTGAACCAAAATGGCCACGTATGATACTAGTCCCATCCTCAAGACATCTACATGGTCATCATTGGATTATGAATAGGCCACGCCCCCTGGCGACAGGAAGTCATGTTTTTTACTCGAAAACGCACTGCTCTGGCCTTTTGAACACAACCGGGGTCAAACTGGGTCAGACACCTGAAAACAAGTTGGGGATGATATCTGGTGAAGACTGTTGCTCTACGCTGCAAGGCGAGACCGTGGCGCCATGGCGAACTTCGATAAGACGCCATGACATCATCAATCACTATAACTCCCTCATTTTTCACCCAATCACCATCAAAGTCACAGGGCTTAGTCATGGTCCGGTCCCGAACACACCCATATGACCACTTCCGGTCTAGCCCTAAGCCCCGCCCACTTTCAACAGGAAGTGCTTTTTTGCAGTTGTCGTGGTCCTTCTCCTCAGGCATGAACCCCAGACACTTGAAAGTGCTTCACAACAGGTCAAACCCTTTCATGATACTACAATAAAAATCTCAAGTTCCTTCGCCAAACGTAACCATGGCGAATCTTGGTCCGACGCCATCAAACAGGAAGTACTTGTAACTCACCCGGTGTATCATCGATCTCCACCAAACTCGGCAGGAAGGATCGTATTCAGACATGGAACTGAGCCAAATTGACATATGCTGGAATAGTGACATAATGGCTCTATAGCGCCCCCTACAATATTTTGATCAACCAGCTTCGCCCCCTACGTGGACCGACATGCATGAAATTCACCACATTGATTTACTATGCCAGGATGCACAAAACTGTCCATTACACCTTTTTGCTAATTTCAACAGGAAGTCGGCCATTTTGTAAAACGTGTCATTTTCAGGGTCATTTTGGCCTGTTTCTTGCCATTGCATTTGAACGAACTCCTCCTACAGATTATATCGTATTTACCTCAAAATCACTCTGAAGCTTCCAGAGGCATGTGTGATCAAAAGTTATGCAAAACTTTCTCAAAGGAGAAAGGGCATGGCGGGGGCGTGGCCTCAAACTTTGATATCTCGCCATGAGAGACGAAACTGACATAACTTACATATAAAACAACCTATCTTAACCAAAATGGCCCCGTTTGATGTCATTTCCATGCTGACCACATCTACATGTCCAGATGTTGTCACCTGGACATTGCTCAATGCTGCATGGCCAGACGGTGGCGTCATGACAAACTTGGATAAAACGCCATGACATCATTAATCAGTATAAATCCCTCAATTTTCATCCAATCACCATCACACTCACAGTAATTACTCAGGGTCTGTTCCTGAACAGATACATTGAACTACTTCTGGTCTTGGTCTAAGCCCCGCCCACTTTCAACAGGAAGTGTCTTTTTCAGACACTGGGGTCCCTCTCCTCAGGAATGAACTCCACACACTCAAAAGTGCTTCAGATCAGGTCAAACTCTTTCGTGATACTACCGAAAACAATCCTCAAGTTCCTTCCTCAAGCAAAACCATGGCGAATGGCGTTCATCGCCATGAAACAGGAAGTATTTGCAACTGACCCATAGTACTTCCGATCTCCACCAAACTCGGCAGGAAGGACAGTGGTCAGGCCTGGAACTGATTTAAATAGACATATGCTGGTTATGTGGCTCTATAGCGCCCCCTATAATTATTTATTCTATCAGCTCCAACCACTGCTTTGACTGACATTCATGAAATGTGGCATATTTATATAACATGCCAGTACAAACCAAAAAGCCTCTTCATGTCCTGATGTTTTCAACGCCATAGCCCCGCCCCCTGGAAACAGGAAGTACCCCTTTTATCCCATTGAAAACCCTACACACCTACTCAAACTCATCAATATTATCCTTGATGAACACATGACTCACAATATAACAAACTGCTTACACCATCATGAATAAAATGGCTGCCTGTGAGGTTTCTGTCCCTCGCCATCAAACAGGAAGTGGCTATAACTCTGGACTCAGTTGACCCAATGACGTGATACTTGGCAGTTGTCATTAAAGTCCGAACCTCAACATGTTAGTACAAGATCAAACACTATAGCTCCACCTACTGGCCATGTTGATATCTGCAGATCTTAAAAGCATGATTGTGTTTGGATTTGTTTCACACTATTGGTCAGAACAAGGTCATGACCACTTCTGATGTCATTATTAGGCCCATTGATGTATGAGATGATGGTCAGAGAGAGACAATGACCACACGAGGCAGAAACATGGGGACGACTGAGCGTACGGCTGCCAGCCAGAGCGAGCTTGCTTGGGGAGGGAGGTTGCAGGCCGAGGGGGCGGTGCAATAGGCCAGAGCGGCGCCAGAGGTGCGAGGGCCTTCATCGCTGCTTGCAGCTTTAATTTAGTATTGTTTTGTTTTGTATACCAGGTCTCCATAGATGTCAGAAAAATCAAATGTTCCAAAACAAGAAACCTTTTTTTTTTAAATTTATCTATTTATTTTGTGTGTTGCTTGTTTTCTTTTTGCCAATGCTAATTGTACATACAGGAGGCCAGAAACATCTAGTAACTGTGCATCTCTGTGTTGTTTATCTTTGCTCGAGAGATGCTGTTTGGCATTTGGCATTGATTAACAATGAATTAAATTTCCAGTATGATGAAGTGGATGCTGAGCAGCTCCAGCGGCTTCTGAATGAAAACATCCTGAAAGGTTTGGACCGTAAAGGCTAACAACCCACAGATTTCATTCTCAGTCATAATACACAGTGATATCACATTAATAGGTGGTGTGTTGGCTTGTGCATGGCTGATACGATTTCTGTGTTTTCTGTAGGAGATTTGAAATCTGGAGGCTTCAGCATTGATGCATGTCGCAGCATGGTTGCGCTCATGGATGTATCCTGTTGTCGCATAGAGCATATGGCACTCAAAATGACTCACACTGCAGATAAATACATCCACATGTTTTTTTTATTACTTTTAATCAGATAAGAGAAAAAAAAAATCTCATTTACAACTATTGAATTTTCTGAAAGAATTAAAACAGTGCAGTGCTTATGAAAGCAAACTTAACACTCTTGTTTATACCACATGGATGGTTCAGTTTAAAGGTCAAGCATGTCCAAACAAGTGGGGGCGTGTTTCCTTGACTGCACATTTACAAAGACATCGATTACAGGGAAACTCAACAGTGAGGAATTTGTGCGTCTCTGGAACAAGGTTGAGAATTACAAGGTAAGAAAATGTAATATCCAGCTTGAATATGGATATTGTTAAATCTAAGCACAGGTGTACTTTTTTATTTTTCATCATTGTTGATGGTTTCGTCTTCCTTTAGGACATTTTCTTCCTCACTGATGTGTCAAAAACAGGAACACTGTCACTGAGTGAGCTGAGGAATGCATTCATAGCTTCAGGTAGACCAGCACAGGATTCATTACATGTCTGAGAGTTGAAAAAATGCTTTGTTGTTTATAGATTGATAATCTCAATTTGTGGTCTACAATGAGCTAGACTGACCACTAGTTCATATTACACATAACTAATGAGGCTCATGTGATGTCATATTAATATGAGCAAAAGGTCATTCTCCCCTCCATTAAAAAAAGTATCAGATAGATAGATATATAGACAGAGAGATTCATAGTTTTAAGCATGAAAATGTGAAACATGTGCAGAATATATACTAAGATAAAGAAAGCTGTCAAACTCCTCTTGACCCGTCACCATGTGTGTTTATCAGGAATGAAGCTCAATGATGACATGCTCAACCTCATGGCTAAGCGTTACGGCGCCTCCTCTGGTCACATGACTCTGGAGAGCTTCATCAGCCTCATTCTTCGCCTGGACTGCATGTGTAGTAAGACAAGTCAAATTACAAAGACATGGGCAATTATTTATTTTCTTTTCGTATTTTCCTTTAGAAAGCAATGTTTGTTTGTTTTTTAATCAAAGCTCAAGGTGTTTACAATCTGTGTGTTGCTCAACAGAAATCTTCAAACAACTTTGTGATGGAAAAGCAATGAGTCTTCAGGAACCAGAGGTTTTTACCTAATATTGACTAAAAGGGCATTCACATACATTTACATATAGCAGATATATTAGTATCTAGTAGTTGTAGTAGTAACAGTATTAATTATCTGCCTCTCTTTCATTTTCAGTGGCTGTACATCTCAATGTACACTTAACCAGCAGGAAAGAAGAGCGCTCACCTTCATTTGGACTTGTTAAAGACTTTTCTGATATATTTTTTTCATATGATTAAAATGCAAACCAATGATGTACAAAAACATTTAACTTTTCAGGATATGAAATGAATGAATTTTTACCACAAAAAAGCCATATTCTCTCTCTTTATTATAAAAGATCTTTTACAACTAAAAGTGAAAAAAAAAAACAAATGAATATGGATTTATTTTTTATATTATTCAAACTTTTGTCCTGATGAAAATTAATGTTGGTTTGAAGTCAAACAAACCATCATTATACTGAAATATGTCTACTTTTGCTCTTAAAGGATTTATAGGGTTATGGGAACAATTTGAAGTCTGATTTAATTCTTGTCAACCTGCGTTGTCCTCATTATCAGTCATAAATAAAAAAATAAACTGGTTGACACATTCCTCTGGTTTTTGTTTAAATGTTTCCACAACTGCTAAAGGTTGCAAAAAGTCATTTGTAATTTCAGCTTTAAGAAACAAACCTCTTTTTTATTTGAAAGGAGTACAATGACAAATAATGTTTGCGTTTGAAGAAAAGAAATATTTCCTTGGTTGTCATGGCACTTCATGTCATTTGCTCAGTCCTTATACAACTTTACATGAAGAAACTTGGAAAAATGGAACACTTTCTGGATTCTCTGGATTCACCTACATATAGGTGAGTAAATACAGGATACAGGTGTGAACTCTTAATTAGGATTATCTAGGAGAAAAATCACAGACAACTTCAGAGAAAACCAGAAACCAAGAAACAAGAATAACTTCATTTAAAAACTTAGAACTGAACAGCATGTACAAATGATAAGGTATTGCAAAATAACAGAAACAAGACCAGAAACAAGAACATAACAACAAAAACCAAATCATGGACCAAGGGTGCCCAAGTCCAGTCCTCAAGAGCTACTTTAACTTTTAGATGCATCACTTCACCAACACCTGAATCAAATGACTGGCTCGTTACCAGGCCTTTAATTCAAGTGCGTCAATACAAGCTGCAGGATAGTAGCTGTCAAGAACTGGACTGCGGCACCTTTTCCATAGACTAAAATATTGGTAAAAAATAATTTGATTAGGATCAAGCTGGGAATTGGCTGCATTTATCAGCAGTTCCACAGTCCATGAAATCTTGTCTTGTTCATGCTTCCATCACCATACTGGATAGTTATTATTAATCCAATACCTAAATTTCACCTTGGACCTGTTATATTTATAAAGAAATTGATAAAAAATGGCACATGCTGTAGAGAAAATATAGTTTATAATTTAGTGTCATTATTAATTTATTTTCTATACCACTTATTCCAGTTCGGGGTTGTGGGTAATCTGGCACTTATCCCAACAAATAACTGGCAGCATGCGGAGTACACCCTGGACAGATCGCCAGTCCATCACAGGCCAACACAGAGAGACAAACATCCACTCAATCACTCGTAGGGACAATTTAGAGTGACCATTGCATGTTTTTGGATGGTGGGAGGAAGCTGGAGAGAACCCACGCATACACAGGTAGAACAGGCAAACTCCACACAGAAAGTCCTTGTTGGAATCCCTCCCCAGCTGAGGCTAGAACCAGCGACTTTCTTAATGTGAAGCCATGATGCTAACGACCACACCCCATTGTGTCATTATATAAAAAAAAAAATTACCTTTGTAGACAATAACAAACTCTAATGCTCCCTGCTGGTTCTTGCCATATGCTTATGTTTGCTTTCTTAAAGAGAGCTTGTGGTAGATTTCTGATCAAACAAGCTCATTTTGAGACATGGATGAAGGGTTTTGGTGGTCTGGGTGAATCTTGCAGGCAATGCTTGCCAAGATGTAGCTTTAAGACTGAATTAGGAGTTTTGAAAAAGTATTGGTTCTAGTATTAAAATGGCACTGTGGTGTTGGCAGCAATAATAGTCTGGCTGTTCTTACTTTTTAAACAGGTCCTGCTAGAAAATAGTTTGTTAAACAGGAATATTTAACTCAAGAAAAATGCATCAAGTTGGCAAGAAATCTACAAATGACAGGGGCAGGGGTGCTGCTAAGCATAAAGCTCTACTGAGGCACAGGCCCCCTACCACATATACCCCTTCTCCCATACACACACACAAACACACACACACACACACGAACACTTTTAACCTGGCAGCAAAAGCATAAATGCCATAACAAACGATGGCAAGTAAGAACTCTCTTCATACACATTCCACAGTAATGGTTGCTACCGGGTTTTCAGGGTGATAGTTCAACTCATTCTGAACAGTTTGTTTAATTTTTGAGCATTAAAGCTTACTGCCTATTTTTCAATTCCACAAAGTGGTCAATCACTTGACTGTGACTCAGCTTTAAGAAAATCAGGAAGAGTTGTGTCTCGTTTAGATGGTCATCTGTGTCATGATCATGGGCTGTGTATGGGTCATGTTCATCATTTTCTAGTTATGGTTTTGGGTTATAGTTCTGGCTTTTGTCATTAGTTTCTGCTTTAAGATCATGGTTTTGGTTTTTGGTTATGTCATGTTAAGATAGTTTTTCCCTTGTGTGCTCTGTGGTTTCTGTTTCTGCCTCCTTAGAACACCTGGTCTAATTATTTATCCACTTCACCTGTTTCTTATTACTCCCTCTGTGTATATATGCCCTTGGTTTTCAGTTACTCTTTGTCAGATTCTTATATGTGGTAAATTTTATTTGGTGTATCCTTGTTGTGTGGTTTGGAATTAAAACCTTGTCACCTGCATTGTTCTGCCTCCTGCCTTGACTGCCTGCAATTGGGTCCTCACCTCCACCACCAATTCATGACAATCTGCTTCAGTTCAGCTTTGGTTTGAAGTCACTTGGTCACTTGGTTTAGAAGCTATTAAAGAAAACAGGCTTTCAATAGTGATTATTGATTATTTTAATAATATTAATATAAAATGTGATAAAAGGTGAAGACAAAAGGGCAAGACACTTAACCCTCCTTGCCTCCAGTGTTGGCATCACTGGTGAATGAATGTGGATGAATGTTCGGTGATGGTTGGAGAGGCCGTAGGCGCAGATTGGCAGCCACATCTACGTCAGCCTGCCCAAGGGCAGCTGTGGCTACACACATAGCTTACCATCACCAGGTGTGAGTGAGGAGTGGATGAATAATGGATGCACGATGTAAAGAGCTTTGGGTGCCTTAAAAAACGCTATATAAATCTAATCCATTATTTTTATTTTTTTTTCTGGATGGTCATCGGCTTCAATTCAGCTTTGGTTTGAAGTGACTTGGTCACTTGATTTAGAAGCTATTGGATTTTTTTTTCTTAAGAAATTATTAAAAGCTCAATTAAAATTTGAAGCAATTCAAAATATGTTATTTCTCTCTGTTTACGTCAGAAGTCCGCTTTTCTTGACTATGTAAATATTGTTTTATGTCCTTTATGAGAATTTCTGTTTCACTGAAAGCCTGTAATTCGTTGATGGTCCCTAAGCGAGACGGCGGTATCTCCAACCTAAAACTGATTTCACCGCGGTCTTTCCACCATTTTTCTCATCTCATTTGGTTTCATTTTTAAAAAATAATATAAAATTGACTGTTTTTGTGACACGTTACGAGACCTCAAACTGCGTTGTGCGCTCACCAAGTGTAGTCAACTTGGCGAATTTCTCGCTAAATCTGGCGACTTTCCAAACCCTCTTGGCGACTTTTTTTTGTCAAAAGCAACTAGCGACAAATCTAGCGACTTTTACTGTAGTTATTGGGGACTTTCTGGTGTTTTGGAGACTCTTTGAAAGCACATGTTGTTCTGCAGTTACTATCGTGAACGAGCAGCGTGTGCTGCAGGAGCCCCTCCCCGTACCAAAACACTCATACAGGCGGTCAGTCTTCCAGTCGCTCGGGCAGCGGCTGCAGTCAGAGCAGCAGAGGAGACCCACACTGCTTGCTTACACACTGAAAATGAATTGTGCATGTGCAAAGGCACCACTGATCCTGCCCTGGCTTACAGAGCGGGATGTAAATGTAAATGTTTTTTTTGCTGTCGCACTAAAATAAATAATTGCAGTGAATAAGTCCAGTGAACGCTGTAACATGGCTAAAGTTTTATACTCCATGTACAGTGATCCTCAAAACATCTTTTATCTGACTTTTTTGAAGTCAGTGCTTGGTGAGGTACAGTTGGCCATCAAGGCTTTTGGGTGAGCAGGTAAACCTAAACTTCTTGACAGCTTGGTTTGCCTGATAAAGTCTGGGAGTAGCAGGGTGCTGAATCCAATGGCAAATATTGATGTGTTCAAGGAGCCAATTGATGGATACATCAGTTGTAGGCTTCTAAGTGCAGCATAAGGTTAGAAACTAAACTAAAAGTAAGAAAACTAAAGAAAAAAAAAAAGGAAAAATAAATAAATAAATTAAAAAAAACTAACTCTGCCGAAGTGTCTCTTTTGTGTTACTTTGCCGGTCCCAAGCCCGGATAAAGGAGGAGGGTTAGACATAGAGCTAGCAATTCCACGCAACTTAACAGTCCTTTGGTTAAATATGATATTCTAACAGTTAACAGTAAAGGACAATGATTTATGTAATGTGGATCTCAACAAAGGTTATCAAAGCTTATTTTTAAAAGTGATGGCCAATTTCAATGACAAAAATCCAAAAACAAAAAAGCAAACAAAGAATCAACAGAAAAAATTATTTGTAGTTCTAAACATATTTAGGGTGTTTTTGACTCACCTTTTGTCTCTCCACGATGTTATTTCTTTTTCCTACAATGGCCATTACATTACATGCAAATGGCCAATTATGCAAATTAGGCGATGATGTCATTTAGCGACTTCTAGCAACTTTCAGGACAGCCAATAGCTACTTTTCTTACTGAGGAGTTGGCAACAGTGCGCCCACCGCTCTCCCAACACACAGGAGAGGTAGCTGAGTAATGTGTGCGTGGTTCACCTGCTGCTCGTGCACGGTGACATGCAAATGCGCCCCTGAGCTGTATCCTCTATTTGGAGTTAATGCTCTTGCTACGCGTTTGAGTTTAAATATATATTTTCCCACGTCTGAATTATCTGAATTAATGTATGATAAATATTTATTGTAGAAAATTAATCGTAGCATTTATACTGGGGCACAGCTCATTTGTACTGAAGCACGAGCCCCAGTAAATGAGGTTTGGCGACACCTCAGGACAGGGGACACACTTTTGAGGACTTTCGATATGATGGCGCCTGTGTTTGGCTTTGCCGCTACTGGCAGCTTTCTGTCTAGCAAAGCGGCGTTACTGCTGTTTTTTGCTCTACTGTTTTTGCTTAGTTCCACTAATGTTTTTGCTGCTATAGTTTGCGACCGCCTGACACTTTTATCTATTGGATCGTACATGATCAGAAAGGATACCTCATCTCCTTGCCCTGGTGTTCTCCATTCTCTACTCCCGGAGGCTGGTTTCCCATCTGGCGTCTCGGGATCACGCAGACCGCGGCGGAGAGGAAAAAGAGCTGGTGTCCAGGTGATGATCAGGCTGCTCTGGAAGCGTGGAGTGTCCGGTAAGCGACGTCGAGCGTTCATGGTCAACTGTGCTCGGTCGTTTTCCATGGGTGAGAGTTTTTCCTCCGCGTCCCTGCCTGGACATGCAGGGCCTGGACTTCTGAGGCCTTGCTATCTTCGGAGTGTTCATCCAAACTCTTCGTTTGCTTGGTCTCACTTTCCCGTTGTGAGAGGATTACCAGAGAATCAAGGAGTTAATCCACAGTTCCTGCGGCCCTTGACTCAGGCTGTCTCTGTAAAAAAACAGGCTTCTGCCCCTCTGAATATGGCTCTCCTTAATGCCCGATCTGCATCAAATAAAACTTTTGTGTTGAACGATTTAATTCTCTCTAAAAATCTTGATTTCCTGCTTCTAACTGAAACCTGGCAGCACGCCTCGGACTTTTCATCTTTCATTGAACTCTGCCCAGCTGGTTACTCCTTCATCGGTCAGCCTCGGACATCTGGCCGAGGAGGCGGAGTTACTGCGGTTTTTAGGACCCGTCTTGCATGTCGATCAGTGAACGATGGACACTTTGCTTCATTTGAACTGCAACTGATTAAAGTGGGTGATATAAACTCCTTTTACTGCGCTATTGTCTACCGTTCACCTGGTCCAAACAGTCGGTTTTTAGTTGAATTTAGGGATTTTTTTATCCTCCACTTTGAAGCTATCTAGCCTGGTTATAGTTGGTGATTTTAACATACATGCTGATGATGACTCTGACCTCTTTGCCAGAGGTTTCATCAGTGTCATGGATTCTTTTCATTTTACCCAGCATGTGTCTGTGCCCACACATGCCAAAGGCCACACATTAGACCTTGTTTTTACTTTGGGGTTGGATATTGATTGTCTTTTTTCTGAGGACATTTTTATTTCTGATCACCTCTGTATTTTTTTTAACTTGTCCTTTCCTGTGTTGATCTCTCCTGCTCGGAGAGAGGTGAGCTCTCGTATCCTCGACTCTTCTGCTGTTGGTGTTTTTTCTGATGCTTTTGATTTACTCTTATCCTCTGATGACAACCTTGATCTCTTCATTGATCTTTTTAATGATTTTAGTCTTTCCATTTTAGATAAAGTATGTCCTGTTAAAACCAGATTTGCTTCTGTTGCTAAGTTATCCCCTTGGTTAAACGACAGCACTCGCTGTCTAAAACGCTGCTGTAGAAGAGCTGAGCGGTTGTGGAAGAAAACTGGTTTGCATGTTCACCTGCTTTTCTTGAAGGATCTCCTGGCTTCCTTTAATGATGCTGTTAGAGATGCAAGGGCTGCCTACTTCTCAGATTTAATCGCAAAAAGTCGTGGTAATCCTAAAGTGTTATTTAACACCATTACTAAATTAATTACTCCTACGGCTCCTGCTGTCCCTATTGCTTCAAATGAGGATTGTGAAAAATCCCTAGCCTTTTTTTCCTGATAAAGTCAAAATGGTGAGAAGCTCTTTGTCTCCATCACCTGTGATTCTCTCTGTTCCCAGTCCAGCTCGGCCTGTGATTATAGATAAATTTTCACCTGTTTCTTTATCCGAGCTGGTAACATTAGTTAGCTCAATGAAGGCATCTTCCTGCTCTCTTGATGTTCTACCTACATCCCTTCTTAAAGATGTCTTCCTGGCTATTGGTCCCCGTGTCCTCACAATAATTAACTCCTCTCTGCTGCTTGGTCAAGTTCCTGGCTATTTCAAGAATGCTGTCATTCATCCACTCTTAAAAAAAACCCAAGCTTGATCCCTCCTTCTTTAGCAGCTATAGACCTATTTCACATTTACCATTTATCTCTAAAATTTTAGAAAAAATTGTTGCTAAGCAGCTTACAGCTGCTTTAGAGACACACCATATCCTGGATCATTTTCAGTCCGGCTTTCGCAGGGCTCACTCCACTGAAACAGCCCTGCTCAGAGTCAGCAATGACATGGCTGCTGCAAAGTTTAAATCCTCTTCTTCAGCTCTTGATTTTGGTGTTCCACAGGGGTCTGTTCTGGGTCCTTTATTGTTTATTTTATATTTGCTGCCTCTGCAGCACATTATAGGCTCTTTTAAAGATATTTCTTATCATTGTTATGCTGATGATATTCAGCTTTTTATTTCTTTTAAACCTCAGGATGTTTTTAAGATTCAGATCTTGCTTGGGTGTTTGGATGCTGCCAGGAGCTGGATGAATGATAACTTTCTTCAACTTAATGATGAAAAAACTGAGGTCCTTGTTTGTGACCCTGACAGATTTTTCCCTGAGATAGCTGAGAGTCTTAGCCCACTTGCCTCATGCATTAAGCCCTCAGTCAGGAACCTTGGTGTAACCCTTGACCCTAATGTCCTTAGATGCTCATGTAAAATCACGTGTTCGCTCTTGTTTTTATCACCTCAAAAACATTGCTAAGCTGAGTCCAGTTGTTTCATGATCTGAGATGGAGATGATCGTTCATGCCTTCATCTCATCCAGACTGGATTACTGTAATTCCCTCTTCACGTGTTTAAACAAAAAATCGCTTGACTGTCTCCAGTTGGTTCAGAACGCTGCTGCAAGGCTGATAACTAAATCCCCCAAATTCACCCATGTCACTCCTCTACTAATCCAGCTGCACTGGCTGCCCATTTATTACAGGGTGCATTTTAAAATTCTGGTTTTTACCTATCAAGCCCTACATGACCAGGCACCTGAATACATCAGGGATCTCCTACAGCTCTACGTGCCCAGCAGGTCCCTGAGATTGAGTCATCAAGATCTGCTGGTTGTTAAACCAACACAGCTGAAAACTAAGGGTGACAGAGCCTTTGCAGCAGTGGCCCCTGTCCTCTGGAACTCCCTTCCTCTAAGCCTGAGATCTGTGGACTCTATGATCTCTTTTAAAAAGCAGCTAAAAACACATCTTTTTAAACTTGCTTTTACTTAGTTTTATTTGTTTTTATTCTCTGTTATACTGTTATTTAGTGTTTTATCTTATTGTTAAGCACTTTGTTTTTTTATCTTGAAAGGTGCTATGTAAATAAACATTTACTTACTGACTTACTTACACACACAAAACCAATTAAGGCCGTGAAAATCCAAGGCCTACTGATATTACCAGTTTGGGTGGGTTTTTAGCTAGGTTACTCAGCATTTCAAATCCTCAGTGTTGCCATGATGGTGAGCCCTGTCCAATAATAGAAACCAATAATAGAAACCAATATTACACCAAAGAATAAGTCATTTTATAGTTTTATTGCATTTGATCTTACATAAAATGAATGAATATAAAAACTTTACGTAAGACTAGACTGAAATAAATGCTGGAATTCCGTCATTACAATAATACACCACTGTAGGACTAATAAAGACTGCTTACAGCCACAGATTTTTAATTATTCTAGATCAGGACACAGATATGAGTATTAATAAAAAGTCCTGATTCTATACTACAGCATATTGATCCATGCTAGTATTGTGTTTTGTTATTTACGTTTTTTTTTAATCAATAAACTTTTGCATCCAAATCAAACAACAGGCAGTTAGAGATTATACTCATGGATTAACTTTGTTATGAATGCCTAGCTGTTCACATAACAACACAATAATTACTCTCTGCAAATACATCCTCAGTCAAGTATAGAGTTTCTTTTTTAATAAATAATGCTTAACAGTGTTTAGCTTCTGTCATTGAAGAAGCACTACTGAACTGTGGTAGGTTTTGTGATAAAGCGACCCCCTAATAACAGTTAATATGACATCCATCTTGCATCCTACCTGAACTCTGAGCTCTCTCAAGCAAGTAAGTCTGTCTGTTAACTCTTGTCTTATCTCTTGCTCTGTCCCTTTCTCTCTCTTTTTCCCCTCTTTTCCTCCAATAATGTCCTGTTGTATTTTTTGATGAATCAGACATGGTGGGCATTCAAAACAGCTAGTGTCTTGATATCCAGTTGCTAGCGTATGATGCAGAGAATAAAGCATAACTCAGATGTAAAATTAAACCTTTCTTGAAATATCTTCTGTACTTCCAGATGAACCATGGGAACGTCTTCCTGGTCGGGTTAAGTGTACATTGAAATGTACATCCACTGGAAATAAACACAAAGGAAGTTTGTTAACGCACTGCTGCTATAAAAACTAGTGGAATAACCCAACATTGATCTACATCAACTGGATTTAATATGAATGGATGCAATAGCGTTAAAGTGGCATGTGATATTGTGTCAAATTGATCGTTTCCTGAATGAAATCAAAATGAAATCTTATTGTGGGATATTGGCAAAGACTGAATCATTATCAGTTGAATGGATATCAAATTTGTGATTAACACCCCAAATAAAAACTAGTTTCTCTTTTATCTTAGCAAACTGTTCAGTTGCTGGACCTCAGTAAAGAGCTGGTTGATGGTTAATTAAGGGGACTTTATCACCTCTGATTCCTGAAGACTCATTACTTTTCCATCAGAGAGTTGTTTGAAGATTTCTGTTGAGCAACACATAGATTGTGAAACTGTAACTTGAGCTTTAACAAATGTTGGAAGCTTAAAACATGTTGAGAAAAAAAGAATTTAGGGGATGGTTTACAGTCATGTAATTTGTGCTCAGTTAGACTTGACTTACTCCACATGCAGTCCAGGCGAAGGATAAGGCTGATGAAGCTCTCCAGAGTCATGTGACCAGAGGAGGCGCCATAACGCAGAGCCATGAGGTTGAGCATGTCATCCCTGATCCTTATACCTAACCAAAACATGCAGTCATCTAATGAGTTTTACATCTTTCTTAATTTTTCTTACTCTACATACAAACATGCAAACTTGTGGTGCATGCAACACATGACCAACATCAGAATTATTCTGTCTTTGGTTGAGCTTTTCAGGTTCTGGCCAAATAAATTTAAGTTGAGGCAAATGTTTGCCAATTAATTGTCAATTAATTAAAATAGTAAATAAACACATTAAATACATTTATCAATAACAACTTAAATGTGTCAATAAAAAGTAATATTACAAATAAATGCATATTAAATTAATCAAACATATAATTAATTAATTCAAATGGGAAATAAATATATCAAATCTTTTTTCAAATCAATTCAAACTTTATTTACACAGCGCTTTTCATGCCGATGGCAACACAAAGTGCTTCACACAATAAAAAAGCGATTTATGCATAAAACAAGCCTTCACACACCAAAATAGATAACATAGCACAAGCACACACATGCATACACAAAAAAACCAAAGCAGTCCGTCTATATAATTAGATAATCTATATGACTGATATAACTGTGATAGCGGATAGCTGATAGCTTTTAGGAATAAAACTAGCAATTAGATGTCCTGTACTAGAATGGGGTATTAGGAACATTAATAAGGGAATAAATGAACCCTGACCAGAACTACTTTACCTGAAGCTACAAATGCATTCCTCAGCTCACTCAGAGACAATGTCCCTGTTCTTGAAACATCAGTGAGATAGAAAATGTCCTGGAAAAAAAAATAAATAAATAAAACAAAAAAAAAACAAAAACAAATATATATGAGATGCACATTTATTTTAAAGATATACTGATTAATTACCCAAACAGTAAATACATATTTGTTGCAATTAAATAAGTAATTTGAACTTATTTTCCTTTACCTTGTATCTAACAACTTTGTTCCAGAGACGAACAAACTCCTCGCTGTTCAGCTTGCCTGTGATTGATGTCTTTCAAGCGCGTTATTAAGGTATCATATCTGCATAAGAATTAAATTACTTTCCTGTATCAACAAAAAAGTTGCACTTTTTGTCATGTTCACAGCCACAATGATAAGCTTTCAATCACTGATCACTGTGAGTGTGTGTGTGAGTGTAGGTCTTTAGCAGACAGACTGTCCCGAGTTGCAGATCCATCATGCAACCATGGAAGGATGTAGATGTCACATGATGGAGCAATTGTGAATCTGACCTTTTATCAGCAAGATGCTTGTCTACATTAGGAAACTTGGATCTAGGAAATTTGAGGAAACATCTTGATTTCTTCCTTGAGCCATTCCTGAACAATATGTTCAATTATCCTGGATCATGCTTCTCTGTTAGCTTTTCTCCTTTAAACAGTGAACTATGTGCTATCACTTCAGCAGGTCAGTAATATATTATCTAAAATAAAATGGAAACTTTAATGATTAGCTCAGGGCACAAAAACTCCATGAGTAAAAACATTTAAACTCAGGAGATGCATCATCAAGTATTGATCAATCCTTGTCCAAGCCACATCTCTCCAGCATGCAACTGTAATCTGTAATAACTGTAATAATTACTACAGTCATTATGCTTTATTTCCTGGTTTGTAAGCACCTCTTGACATGACTTTTTTTACTCATGTTCTTGACTTATCAGAGGATAAAAAATACAAAGGGTAAGCATGTGAAGTATTAACAGGAGTGTTTGATGCATTAAGCAGGATACATCCATGAGAGCGACCATGCTGCGACAGGCATCAATGCTGAACCCTCCGGATTTTAAGTCTCCTAAAGGAAACAGAACAAGCATCAGGGCAGCTTAGAGCTGTAATGTTGCAACAAACTGGAGAATTCCACCATCCACACCTTTTAGGATGTTGTCATTTAGAATCCTCTGGAGCTGCTCAGCATCTACTTCTTCGTACTGGGAACAATAATTTAGGGAACTTGACTTTATGAGATTTTAATCATTCACATGGTGACAGAACAAATTCAGCCAATCCTAGACTGCTCTCACAGATAATGACTAATTTGTGGATTGCATTAATAAGTGTTGAGATAAAGCTTTGTACCCTTTGCTGTGGAGCTGCATAAGCTAAACATACAGCTGTTGGACATATTGCATCACAGCTTTACAATGTGTCTGTAAACAACTGCTGTTTGCACATTCAAAACACACAGAACACATGGTTCATAATAAATAGCACCTTTTTATCCTTGTCTTGGCACCACAAAGTTTTTCACTATTCCATCTAATATACAGGTTAAATTTTCATTAATTCACAATTCTCTGTTATTTTTAGATTTTGTAGGATTGTAGAATTACCTTGTCAGAGTATTGACGGAAAAAGGTTTTCTTCTTCTCATCCTCCTGTGTATTTCTTATTTTTTTAGCCTGGGATTTAAATGCACAAAAAGAAAAGAGCAAAATTCAACATATTTTGCATAGCACTGCAAAAAATATGACAATTTCTGGTAGTGATGAGAACTTATAGAAACCTTTTCAGCTTGATCTTGTTTATGGTCAGCAGAATTTTCACTGCAGAGAAAAAGATATTTACACTTTCATGCTAATTAAGCTTTGACAATTTATCATCATCTCATCTGTCTGTACACTGATATACATGAGCGTACTAGCAATGGGTGTCTATCTTGGAGTGGATGGTCAGGATGAAGGAGGCGGTCTCATTGGGGTTGAATGTGGAAGGAACAATCAGGTATTCTCCAGGCTTCAGCAACAGAAACTCCATCACCTCACGTGCATTCATGAAAGTCTTAGTTTGGGCAACAGGTGTATGGCGGCTGAAGAAGGAGGCTGGGAACTTCCCGCTCTGAGTCTTATACTGCAGTAACACACAGATATTTCACTTTTCTGACATCGGCTCATGAATGTGCTGGAATATGTATGAGAGGTAATAGTTTCTTACTTGTTCGGTCAACTTGAGGGAAATCAGTGGCCATGTTGAAAACACAAAGAAAAGAATTCAGTTTTTTAACTGGGTATAATTTACATAGAATGGGTTTAAATCTAAATCTGCCTTGTTGCCCTGCTGGTTTCAAGGACTTCCTGTTTTAACCCTTCTTTGTTTCTTTTGAAAATGATTCCATGAAAGATGCTTGTGAGTGAATATTTATTAATATTTATTTTAGAAGCTGATCAGAATCACTGAACATGTTTAGATGTTTTAATTACTAGTGTGAGGGTCAGTGCAAGTTTAGGTTAACAGGAGCTCGAATCAGAAACCTTTAAATTTATGCATGACTACTTTTTTTACTACCTAAAAATACTGGGTTCAGGAGCTGTTAGAGAAAACTGCAGAACAGCTGTTAACTTGCTGGGTTCAATGGTTCGTCACTGCCTGAAACACACTGCTAGAGTGTGATGTTGGTAATCAGCAGCAGAGGGTGTTAATTTTATATTTGTACATTAAGGATAAATAAACCACAGCTGCACGGTGGTGTGGTGGTTAACACTGCAGCCTCACAGCAAGATGGTTGCTTGTTTGAGCCTTGGCTGGGGGAGGTTTGAACATGCATGTTAGGTTAACTGGTGACTCTAAATTCTCCCTGTGAATGGTTGTTTGTCCCTATCTGTGTGGGCCCTGTGATGGACTGGTGACCTGTCCAGGGTGTACCCTGCCTCTCACCTGTTAAAATGCTGGGATAGGCTCCAGCTTACTCACAACCTATAATGGACTAAGTGGTACAGAGAATGAATGAATAAAGAAACCTACTGAAACAAACAGTGTGTTTGGTTACTCACTTATCTGCTCAACACCAACCAAATACATAGTATGTCTATTAAAAAACATCCTGTTAAACTATTGTCACAAGGAAAAAATCTGCACTGTGGTAACGATTTTAGAAATAATAATAATGATAGTTTAGAGTTACCCATGTGAATTTGCATGAAAGAAAAAGTAATAATATCAGACATTAAGTTGCAGAGTAATTAATAAATGTGTTAAATGTAACGACATGACTTTTTTTTCCCAATTGGAGATAAACTGCTGATCTATGGCATAACAATCTCACTTGCTAATGTGAATGTTTAACCTCAAATGTTCGTCATTGTGATCATGACAGCTTTTGTAATAAGTTAATTTTGGAAGGCTTATTTGGGCTATACAAATAAACTTGCCTTTGTGACAAATGTATGCATAATCCCTCTGTGCTGTCCAATAAACAACAATATTTACCTCAAAAACAGAGAATCCAATGTGGAGGTTTTGCACCAGGCGTCGGTTCCTCTTGTCAGGTTTTTGCATCAGAGACACAAGTGTATTTTTCTCACCATCTTTCTCTGAATGTTCACCACAAATCTCCACTCGAAACTGTGGATTAGTCCAGAAACTGTCTGGAAATCAAAGAGAGGAACAAGATGGTTGTTCAGAAAATGATGAAAAGAGAAAAACAAGGAAGGCTGGCTGAACATCAGCAGAATTAACAATTTCATTGTTAACAGATGCAGATTATTTTCACTTCAATCTCTTTATGTTAACATGCAAAATGAAGTTGTTGATTGAACTGAAGTTAGAAGTCCACGTCACACACATTTTTAAAGAAGAGAACTTTTCTACCATGATGTCTATAACTGATTAATGAATTCTGAACTAAGTAAACATGCTGTGTTCTGCCTTATCTTATCTTTTAGCTCTCAGTACTGTTTATAGAGCTTTTCTCTTGCCACTGTCTGCTACAGCTGTGTATATATGACCAAATCTGCAGTAATCTGGTCAAATTTTAACAACTTAAAAAGCTGAAACCAAAGGAAAAATTGTTGTGACTCTTGTTAAAGAAATGTTTTTTTTTTCCAACCAGCCATAGAGGAAATATAAACAAAGCAGTAACATAAAAATGACTTTTTAGTCCAACTGGACTTATTGACAACTGAACGAACACACATAATAATGAATTCCACTGCTGTCTTGTAGAATTTGAGCTATTATGGTCCAATTGTTCCGATTTTTATACACAGACTTTTCATAACTGCATGCATCCAAAGATATGACTGTAAACTGAACATGAGAGTTGAGCCTCACAAAATGTGAAAAGATAATGGTTATTTAATTTCAATAATTGGTTTAGTTTTTATTCACTTTATTGTCAAGTTGTTCATTTCCTGCAGCTAAAGTTCAACCCCGGTTCCTTTAAAAATATACATTTGCATTGCATTCTGCTGTTTCTGAGGTTTAATTTGTCATTTAGACAAAATATTTTTACAATTCCAGTCATAATATTAAACCTTTTCCTGCATCAGCTACCAATCTGTGTTTGATTCTGTGGAATTTTCTCACGTTTTAGAGTTTCATGGCTCATTTACATCCCTCTAAACATTCTTAAATGCAAAAGTGTGTTTAAAGTGTTATTTAAGTTTAAATACCTTTGTTATTCATGCAGCCTCCAGCAGTTGTTCCTGCAACCCATCGGCCCTCGTATATGGAGGTCTTCCACTGACAAGAGGAGCTCTTGTCCAGAAAGTCTGGACTTGTGCCACAGATGTCAAGATCTATGTAGAACTTACACAGATCTTCCAAGGTCATCCTGTAAAAACAGTTGTGTATGTTGTTGTATGACGTTATGGTGTGGTGTTCGAAATTTACTTGGTGACATTTGCTCACCAGAACTCGCCATCATCAGCCACTGAAAGGCAGAGTTCCCGATCCTGAGAGCTCACGGTTTGCCACAACGAGGACCTACGGTGATGATTTCAGATGATGAGCAGAGGGAAGCTTATAAACAGTTATTTTGTGTAATAACAGGACAGTTATTTATGTAAGAAAGGGACTCTTCTAACAGAAATTCATGCCTGTACACAGAGTACAGATCGGAATTAAGCCATACAGAAAGTAGTGTCATAGCAGCAACAGCTTGTAAAGAACTGTTTGTTGCAGCCAATATTGCCTTTACAGTCACAGGGCACTTTATACTGTTAATTTCAGCTAATCAGCCACTTGGCAGCAACTCAGTGTTTTTGGACATAGTCAAGATGACTTACTGAAGTTCCAACTGAGCATTAAAACAATGAAAGAAGGAGATTTAAGTAACATTGAATGTGGCATAGCTGTTAGTTTCAGACAGGCTGATCTGAGTATTTCACAACCTGCTGATCTGCTGAGATTTTTACACACAACCGTTTCTATAGTTTACAGTGAATGGACCGAATAGCAGAAAATATCTAGTGTTGGATATATTCTTAGCACTCTATAGGTCCCTTAGTTCCAACTTAGCATGGTTTTAACACAACAGCCTACCTGAGTAGTATTGCTGACTATGTCCATCCCTTTTATGTTCACTGTGTATCTTGCGATGGCTACTTCCAGCAATAAAAAGCACCATGTCACGAAGCTCAAATTATCTCCAGCTGGTTGAACATGACAAGAAATTCACTGTACTCCATTTATGTCCGTATTTCAACTGAATAGAGCAGCTTTGGGATGTGGTGGAACATCATTGATGTGCAGCTGTGTGATGCCATCATGTCAATATGGAGCAAAATCTCTGAGGAATGTTTCCATGTTCTTTACCACAAGGAATTAGGGCAGTTCCGAAGGCAAAAGCAGGTCCAACCCAGTACTAGCAACGTGTAACTAATAAAGTGGCGATGAGGGTAAATAACAGTAAATTGAGGTCGTTCTCACCGATCACTCCAGTCTCCGTTCCACTCCCCTTTGCCCCAGGGGTTCCACAAACGCACCAGGTTGACAAGCTTCCCTCTGCTCATCATCTGAAATCATCACCATAGAAACATTATGTTTAACCATGAATGTAATCAGTAACTCTGTTGGATATAATTCAAGTTAAATATTTATTTTTTACCTGTTTGACACCTGTCACAGTGTATGCATGGCCTTGAACCAATCCATTCGGTAATAAGGTGTAAAAAGAAGAGGATGACGTCTCCTACAAGCAATACATCCACAAACTATATAAATGAATGAATGATAAAACCACACAGTTGTGAAACTAATCTCATGTGACATTGCTTGTTTTCATTATTGACTGTGATAACAGCTAAATTTAAAGTGGCTTTAATGTATGAATCTAAAATAATAGTACCTTATTTAACATTTATAGTAACAGGTTTATCTTATTCCTTAAACATGTGGTAAAAATTAGGCTTTTATAAAACATCAACTA
This sequence comes from Melanotaenia boesemani, assembly GCF_017639745.1. Taxonomy (NCBI): domain Eukaryota; kingdom Metazoa; phylum Chordata; class Actinopteri; order Atheriniformes; family Melanotaeniidae; genus Melanotaenia; species Melanotaenia boesemani. The sequence goes on from NC_055701.1 coordinate 8,642,996, forward strand.
ACAACTAGTTAGCTTAGCAAAAAGCCAGAACTGCACATGAAGTTCTGCCTGCTCAGTGCATAAACTTTAACACTGGTTTGAGGTCAAGGACAAGCCAACATTTTAGAAAAATAGATAAGTGGTCATGGGGAAAAAATAGTCAACCCACTTTTTTGAAGAAAAAAAAAAAAGTACAAATTCAACCAAAGATTAACAACAACATCATTATGGAACAAAAACTAAGCCAAAATACAGGGTGTGGATAACTTGGTTCAGCCCAGATTCAACAGTGTGTGGTAACTGTTTTCTCTAAGATGTTATCAGTCTCTCACATTGTTGTGCAGAAGCTTTGGTCCACTCTTCTGTACAAAGTCAGTTGAGTTCATTGAAATTTGCAGCATGTGTGTTAGGACAGTTCTCTTACCACGTCATTTCAACCAGATTAAGGTCTGGACTTTGACAATGATTGCAACACTTTGCAGTCTTTTTTTTTTCAACCTCTCTTTGTTAATATGCTTTTTTTTCCAGTTTCTTTGATCATAGCATACGCTGACGTTGTGGTAAACTTGGAAGAGTTTGACTTTCCTTCTTGGCTTTCACAGCCAATAAAATCCACCAGAATGTCTAAGGATCACCCATTAACAGGTTATGGCTCACACTCTTTCATACGACGCTGAGTCAGCTTCCTTCTCCTGAGCTCTGCCAATCAGCTGATTGCTGGTATTTTGATACAGTTTTGTTTTTCTTTTTCTTATTAAACAAAAAAGACAGCAAATAAATTTTATTGCAATTTTCCATCTATATGAAATTTGAAAGTTTACTTCACAAAATAAATAGAAGAACATCTTTGTTGCCTCTCTGTGGTGGGTATCTACTTACTCGTTGTGGTGTACCACAGCCCATCAGTGCACCTGATATACCAGCCCTGCACATCAACTCCCACAATTTTGGTAGGGGGTCAGACAACTGAATAGACATATGAACACCACCCGTGAAGTCCATCATGGCCTCTGCAGGAGTTCCAGCACTCATGTCGGTGTAGGAACCGCAAACCCTGAAACACGTGGATTTTGATATATTTTACTGATGCTGACAGAGCACAGATAAAAACCAATGCATATAGTGTCCTTACTTGGCATATGCTTTCTCCAGCAGAGCAGGCCAGAATTCATTTTGGTTTTTGGAGTGAACAAAAATTAATTTGCCATTAATCGTTGGCAGCTTGTCATCAATAACTACATCCACCCATCCTCCAAATCTCCAGAACTGAATATCAGAAAACAAAGAAGATCCAATATTAAAAAGAATTCGCTGTCACATATGCAGTTAAGTAAATATGGTAAAAAAACACACTGCATACGTGAGTGAATATGTTTGTTGTTCTTCAGAGGTTTATTCCTCATTGTCTAAGGCTCTCGTAAACTCTTTTAGCTTAGCCATTGTGCATCTTTTGTTGACAGCTCTCCACATCCTCTGCAAGGCCGTCCTGCCCTGAGAGGAGCTCAGTACTTAGCAAAGCATCCCTGCCAGGACGTTTTGCACTGCAGCAAAAATGCAGCAAGACTTTCTGAGGCTTGGAATACCATCAGCTTCCTAACGTTGTCCTGTCTTACATCCCACTGTATAGCAATAAGTATATGTTAAATTCTTGATATGATGTATGTGGAGGCACTTAAATCTGCTAATGTGTTTTACTGGGATCCTGAGGATTTTTTTTACTGGCATAAACAACAAAAGCACCAACACAAATAAAGCTGTCCACAAATTTCTGAAGCTGCTGCCAAGTTGCAGCAAATCATTTTATCAGGTTGTCATGAGTTTGAAAGAATGTATGCAAAAGCAACACAGTGCACATCATAGCATAAATGAGCCCTAAAGCAGGTCTAGCACTGAGGGTGAGAAGAATTAATGCATGTGCACCTATTATTAAATTAAAATATATATAATGAAAGTCAAAAATCCAGACAAACACAGCTGCTAATACACAGGTTAGTCTACTACCTAGTGAGTGTGATCTGAAGTTTAATTTAATTCTGGATCAGATTTGATAGTTTACAGCCATAATTACCACTATTTTGCACTTGACTTTCATGTGAATGCCACTCAGACAGCTTCTGTCCATCAGTTTTATTAACAACAGGAAACATCAGATAAGGCAGGACAAACACACACAGAGACACACAAAAGGGAAGAAAAATCTAAAATAGAAGCCATTGCAGCTGCCTGTTATAAACAATACCCAGATGTGTTGTTAGTATTTACCCTGAAGTGAAACAGCCCGCAGTAGTTCTCATCAAAAGTTTGTTCAACAGGAACAACTTGCCTGAAGATGTTATTCTGGAAAGTCAGAGCTCCGATAGATGCAAGAAACCAGCAGTTTCCTGAAAGAAATTAAGATGTCATCAGAAGATTAGAAGGGCACAAGATGAAAATCTGAAGAATTAAGAAAGTTCCCCACCAAGTATTCCTTGACCAAAGTCAAACCTGGAGATTCCTTGGAGGACAAATGATGGATTAGGGGCAATTCTCTGGAACAGCAACAACAATGAAGAGTTAAAGAAAACCCATTTAAAATGTTTATTCATGAATTCTATTTTAGCTTTGTAAAGTTCTTCATGTATATTTGTTCAATGCTCATTAAAAAGCAGTGATATTTCAACACAAGGCAAGCAGATAATATTTCTTGCATGAGATGTCAGATTTTAAAGGTACAGTGTTAAGAATGACTGACATCAAGTGGCAAATATGGGCATAGAAATTACTTCAAATACTAAGCACAGTTACGAATGGATGGTGGCCATCAGTGGCCAAAATCCTTACAGACATAAACAAGATTTTATCTGTAAGTGGATCAAGTGGCCTCAGGTGCAGCGATGGCTACACTACAGGTAACTACTTTTAGTGGCTTTTAAGCCTTACCCTAAACATGCTCTAGCACCTGTCAATCAAAGCCGGTACTGTAGTTTTAAAGCTCAGAGGGTTCACACTTCACACACCGAATTGTTTATCTATTCAGAGACACTGTATGGCAGCCTCCACGTATGTGGACCCATGATAAGTTGATATAAATGGCCCAATATAAGAGAATAAACACATAACGGTTATTTTAATAAGCAAGTAGGCACCATTAGAAACACAGTTTTTATTTGGTATTTTTCTGTCATTTAGATTTGAAGCATTTTAAATGCTTCCAAAAACACAATTAAACAAGTAAATTATTGACACAGAGAGAAAATGCAAATTTCACTCATGCCTGATCCAAGCCGTGAACAGCTTTTAATTCCTGCTCAACCAGTTTATCTCCCCAACACTGCATGCTTGATTAAACATCAATAAGTTATGCTAACTTGATCTTAGCTATTGTTTCACCATTTCAAAGCCCTCACCGCTGGCCTCAGCCACTCTACTCGGGCCAGTTCAGAGGCAGTCAGTATGCCCTGGCCGATAGAGCTCTGCTCAGGTGGGAACGAGTCATCAATGAACTTTATCCGTCTGATGACACAGTACTCTTTGAGCTGCTGGTAGTCTTGGCCGAAAAACCTGGTGGGGTTGGTATTGCTTCCATAACCGTCTTGCTTGTGACGGGCCTCCATGATGTTCAGACACACACCGGGGGGAGGCATCGCTGCAGTGTTTCAGCTCTGACTGCAGTCATACAAGTCAAGAGAAAATACAAATTCAAGATTTTAGCATCAAATTTAGGTAATATTCTAAAAGTGACATTTGATTGTACGAAAACTAACATGTGTTGTGTGCTTAAAGCAGGAATATCGAGCTAGATTATTTTGCAAAAACACGAGTGATAACTGGGGCAGAATGGCATTACTGCAGTTAGAGACAAAGCAACACGGAGAGTTGGGAGGTGAAGTGTTTGTTCTTTAAAGGACTAGATGTTGCAATCCCTAGAGTTAGCATTGCTTCTAGTTTGGCAGTTCTTTATGGCTGCAAAAGGCGGGACACATCGTCAGTTGCGTACCTCAGCATCATGGGGTATTTCGGCCAGTTATCACAATACACCCTCTGCTGAGGAAGGCCCACTACAGGTTGGTCATGCCTGGTTGTGTGTAGCATGGTTAGTTATTCACTCTAGCAGCCCAGGTTGTGTCATTACTCTTGAGCTACAACCAATGGCTCGTCCTCTCAGCAGTGTAAGCCAGCTCCTTCATATCTTTTCTGTGAACCTGTCCCTTGATTCCAACCTCCCTGAGTTTAGCTGTTGAGCTGGCCAAAGCCCCTACACCCCACCTCCACCGGGCATACCCTGATCTTTCAGTCTCTATCCTCTGCCTTAGCTGCTAAGTTGGAATAGTACAGCTTCTTCTGCTCATACATAACCGAGTAGTGACTAAAAGTATAAAGGTGACAAGGAACAAGGAGGTAACTATTGGTCCTTTCAGAGAAAGTTCAACAGAGGGATAAGAGTTGTTTAACGTCAAATCAGATATAACAAAAAAAAAAGCAAGTAAAACACATTGTGTCACTTTTAATTGACTGAGATCAGATGAGAGGTTATAATTAAATATGGCCTCTTCAGTCAAAAACCACCTGCAAAAAGCATTGCCTGGTCTACCTGCAGCAATCAAGACTGCTCTCTGTGTTGAAACAGTACGCAGTTCTAAACTGGGAAGTATCATTCTATGGATTTTAACAAGGAAAAAAAATATCTTACCTGACTGGATCAAAAAGAAAAATGTGAAACAAGAAGAACAATGTATTTGTCCTTATGTTTGCCAACCAGATATGTAAATTACTTTCAAATAACCTTGCTTGTGCTCCCCTGCAACTTATTCCACCTGCTTCCTGTTACTTGTTGGCTAAACAGAGAGAATGACAAGAGGGTTTCACCTTCAGAGCAATGACTCTGCACAAGTAGATTTTATGGTTACACAAGGGTTTTATCTGCTGGGTTTATGGCTTTATTTCATATACACTCATCCACAGGGTGGAACAGTGGATGTTAATTATTAGTCGGGATATGAACTAGTTACACCTACAGCATTGGCTCCTTGCATGATGAAGCCATCTAGCTGTGCATTGTTGAACCAAGAGTAGAAGTCTGGTTCGTTTATCTTTACACCACCATTGATGCATGTATGTTGTGACTGACTGCCTGTGCAACCATAAATAAGCCAAACGATATTCAGGTTGGCTAACAGTAAAACTGGGATTAGCTGAGTCCTGTCTATACAGGCCAAGGGTATTTAAAGAGCGAGTTATAGAAAGAGAAAGCTAATCTAAAGAGATGGATGGAGAAAGATAAAGCTAGATAGAGACAGAGTTCCTTTTTGGTTACCATGGCTTGGCCTTTTATTAATGACCCTGCAGAGGGCTCACACTTTATTCAAAGGGCATTCAGGCCACCAGTCCCACAGGTTTTCAGGGGGAGGACCCCCATCAGAAGCAGTGGCCTCTGACGTTGTCTTGGTATCTACAGTGCAACATATTTACAGCTCAACACGTTTAGAACAAACATTTCTTCAAAGGCTACCTCCCACTCCCATATGTTCTGCTACTTTATTTCCACCTGCTGCAGGTACGCTTTGCTGCTAAGATTGCTTCTGTTGAGATGTAACAGTGCAAAATTAATGTAGGTCGCTGCTTTATGTAAACAGATTTATAACACAAGAAGGGACCGGAAATTAATGAGGACAGTGAAATCAACAATTGACAGCAGTGACGTGCAGTCAGGTGAGGTGTCATTATAAATAAGAAAAAAAGAAAAAAGTACATAAAATAAATATTAATATTTTCCATTGATCTGTGTTAAAAATGTATTTTCAGTATGACTCTACACAAAAGTTGCAGAATTTGAGGATTTCCCAATCAAGTATAGGTCAGAAATCCCAGGTGAGGCAGTGGTGAGCTGTGCTTCCTCTGACTGGTGATCCAATACAAACTGGGTTGCATGACGCGCGCCCGTTTCTGTTCCACAGCATATCAGCAATAATTTCGCCAAGAATTATTCCTGTTGATCGTACAATAAAGTGCAGAGAAAAGTCACCAGGTGAGACAGGCAGTACTCTGCCTCACCTCAAGGGGACATAGTTGCATGCTGTTGGATGAAAAGTGAAAAAAGATGCACTTCTCAGTTCTTATAATTGTAAATCTGACTCCAGAGGAGTCAGTGCCTCACCAGCCATGAACCCCACCGCACATCTCATCAACAGCATTCTTTGTTCAGCTGCTGAGAAAATGACAGCTCTCGGCTTGCTCCCTTTTTCTGCCAGCTCCTCTTTTCCACCATCCACCCATCAGGGCTTGCAACGCTCCTCAGGACCTCCCACATAGCCGGGCTATGTAAGCCTCGCTTGAATTAGCCTCAACTAGATGCAGCTGAAATGTGTTAGTGGAACGGCTTGAGCCTTAACTCAGAGATGGTGTTAGTTCAAGCGAGGCTTTCCCGATACAGCCTGACTTTCTCTAGCTACGTTCGTGGAATACCCCGCAGGTGTCATAGATTCAACAAGATGTTGGAAACATTCCTCATGACATGACAGAATCACACAGTTGATGCAGTTTTGTTGCTGCACATCCATGATGAGAAGTTCCTGTTCCATCACATCTCAAAGCTGCTCTATTGGATTGAGATCTACTGACTGTGGAGGCTAACAGTGAAGTCATTGTCATGTTGAAGAAAAAAGTTTGAAATGATATGAGCTTTGTAACATGGTGCAGTGTCCTGGGAGTAGCCATCAGAAGATGGTACACTTGGTCATAAAGGGATTTGACATGGTCAGCAACAATACTCAGGTAGGCTGTGCTGGTTAAACCATGTTCAGAATCAAAACTGTGTGCCAAAACATTTCCCTCACAGCATTACACCATCACCCTCCTGAGCCACTGATACGGTGTAGGTTGAGATTCATGTTTACACCACTTTCTGACCCTACCATCTGAATGTGGCAGCTGAAATGAGTCTTCTGTTGTCCAATTTTGGTGAGCCTGTGTGAACTGTATGTTTCAGAAGTTTTGTTTAGACAGAATTCCTGAAACAAAAGTGATGAAAGACACCACAGAAAATTCAGACATTTATCAAATAGTGAAAATTTGGTGCAATAACATGTAAGAAAAAATAATTAAACAATTACCAAAAACAGTTTTACATCAGGTTGAATAGAAGAATGAATATCAGCTCTATGGCTACAAAATATTGTTAATAAATTGCACAATATTTTGGAGCTTGCATATATTTTGTATGTCAGTATCTTACTTTAGTAGTAAAAGCTAACGGAGCAAGGTAAAGAGTAAATTATTCTCCAAATTAAAATGCATTAAGTTTAATGCACTGATTCTTGGACCACAGAAGCTATTTCACCTGAGACAACCCCATTTTTTTTTTTTTTTTTTTTTTTTTTATAAAACAACACTTGGAAATACCTTCAGGGAAAAACAGATTAACATTATTTTGTGGGAATATCTGGTATTGACTACTGCTTCAAGGCTCCATTTGGAGGTTGGATAATTGTGCTGCACCCAACACCAAAATGATAACTGTAATTAACACTTAAACCAGTGAAAAGTCTGGACACCCATACCCCACTAGCTTTGAATCAGTATGTGTCTCCATACATTTTAATGGTATTGAATGTTTTTATTTTCCTGTTTTTCCCATTGACATTTGTATTGTCATTCATAAAAAAATAAAATACAAGTTTAAATATTTTAGTTTAATATGCTCAGTTTGTGGTGTTTAGTTCTTGAACTCTTTCTGTTTCTTGCTGATGTATTAGACTAAAGTTAGTTACAGTAATACTGCCCTCTTGTGGCTGTTGGCAGTACATGCAACAACATGATGAAGCCAGACCACCTGTGATGTCCGTATCTACAGCCACACATTTAAAGGCGGTAACCCCCACTACACCAACACATTTAAGTTATTTTAGTTTGAGTTAACACTATTCTAGTGGGGAGATCAATTGCCTCCATATCTTTAAATGTTTAGATTTGTTGTTGGATTTTGATTAGTTTGATTTCTTGTTTAATCTTTGGTAATTCTTTTAGTTAAGTAATAAGCGAACTGTTTAGGTTTTGTCTCATTGTTTAATGTATTTGTTAGTATTTGTTAACCCCTCATGTATTTTAGACTGGTCTGATCAGCCAGTATTTAAGTGCCCCTTTGTTTCATGTATGTAGGCCAGTTTGGTTCTTGCGTTAGTTTGGTTTCCTTTGAGTTACATGTTAAACAGTTTAAAGTTCCTGAGTTATTGTTATACCTTTGTTTAGTTTTGTTCATTTGACCTCTTAAGGGCCCCAAACTGTTTTGTGAGTATTTTTTGGGTAAATAAAACCCGTTCCTTTTTTAAAACCTTCACCAGCTCGATTCTTCACACCACCCATGACCACAGAGGACTCTACCACAGGGACAACCCAGACTAGGGCAGGCTGGAGTCTGCACCACAGCCATAGGGCTGCAGTGCAGGGCCCCCAGCCAGCCAGCCAGACAAGGGTGATCACCGTGGCAACAACCCTGCAGACTGAACAGGCGGAGTCACCGGTGTGGAGATGCCCCATGAGGAACATACTGGGATTATAAGTAAAAACAAGATCAAATAAATCTAAAACCAGATAAGATCAACAAGGAGTTAATCAAGATAATAAAATAAGACCATACATACATACATAAATAAATAAAAATTCAGTTTAAAGCTAAGCTACAAAGTAGGTCTTCAGTCTCTTTTTTTAAAACATCAACCGTCTCTGCAGCCCTTAAGTTCTCTAGCAGGCTGTTCCACAGTCAAGGGTCATAATGATGGAAGCCTCACCTCTATTTGTTGTTCCCAGTTTGCCATTCTCTTACAAAAAGAGGTGTGTACAGCAGTACAGTATTACCCTTTCAGAAACAACCATTAAATCCTTTTGTGAATTCTGAAAAGAATACAAAAGCGGATAAATAATTAAATTCAATCTAAATTATAAAGACTTGTTTTAAAAAATTAAATAGATGTATTAATAATGTTTCTATTTTTACTTATTGTATTTCCAGTGGACTTCATTTCTACAATAAATGTAATAAAAACACAACTATTATATTGTTTAATTGAATTTAATTCAACATGATGGCTACATTTTAGATGAAACCCTAAGGATAGTTTATACAATTATTTTCAGTAACTATTCTAAAGGTAAGCAATTAAAAATGTTGCTTTGTTCACATTTCCTGTTAGCTATCACTGTACCATGTCAAATTAAAGATTCAAGGAAAGCATTAATCTAGGTCTCTCATTAAATGAATTAACAGTCTTGGTCCAGCCTGCAGTGAACTACAGATGAACTACAGATGTAACCTTTATGCAGAAAGCATTTTTCAATGAAGAAAACTTTGGTTTATTTAACTTTTGTTTTGAACTTGCCAGGCATGTTTCAGTACCGCTTGCTCAACCTTTAAAACTATGCATTTGAAATACTAAGAAAATTCTGTTTACTTTGTGAGTCCCCATGTCTTTGTTACAAATGAAAGATTTAATCAATCATCCTTTGACAACTACAATCTCTGAGCTTCAGTGTTTGCATGCATTCATGCTGTAAAGACGTGCAGGTTTGTGCTTCATTTGGACAACTTTCAAAACCGTTCTTTTCAACCTGCCGCACACAGTTGGCAGCTGCACCAGATAGAAACCCAGCTTAGGTAGTTATCTTTTTTTTGTTTTTTTTCACATAAGTAGCCTGAGGCTTTCTCTGACATTATAAAAACTCTTCCCACATGCTTACTGATCAACGTAACTTTTAGCACTGCTTTTGAGGATTGGGACGTGAGGTAAAGTTACAGTTTTCACATTTTACTTTTCACAAGTCAAATTTACATGAATCTTTGTTTTATTATTTAATTCATATGATTATTTTTAAAACACGGCAGTGTTTATTTCTGTATCCTGATGCTTTCTGGACCAAATATTCAGAAATAAGCTGTGAACAGAGTTACAAAAAAATCTGAGTGCAACTAAATTCCTAAGTTAGCTCTTTTAATTACAAATTTGCTTTAGCATACACTTTGATGAATGGCCCTGCATGTTTCTGTATCTGTACTACTCAAGTCATACTTTTACTTGAAATGGGTTTGGGAGTGGGGACTTAAGCTGATGGATACTGTTTGGTTTCTGCAGTTTTCATACGCTGCAGTGATGTCTGCTCCGGGTGTGTGCATGAATATCATCAGCGCCCGTCAATTGAAAGATGGCTTTGGAACAATCACTAACCCTGAGAAGTTCTTCAACCAAGACTTCAAGCAGATGAAGGAGTACTGTCTCATCCGGCGTGTAAGGTACATCGATGACATGTTCCCCCCTGACCAGAAGTCTATCGGCCAGGGGTTCATGGATCCGTCTGAACTGGCCCGGGTGGAGTGGCTGAGGCCATCGGTGAGTCTGTCAATCAAAGAGAAAAAAACATTTTTCTTAAATATTTTTTTTGTTGTTTTTGTTTTGTTGTTTTATTCTTATGAATGACTGCTTGGTTTTGTGAAATCTTTCTTTCATTCATTTATTTATGCCGTGGCAAATGTTTTCCTGAAACTTTGCTGGGCCGTTGCTTTTGGTTGCTTTCTGTGCATTTTTAGTTCTGCTGCTGCACTTTCTGTATTTTTGAGCAGTGATTTTGCTTTTGGTTTGTCCAAAGTTTTTTTCCACCAGTAGTGAAACTGCATGTAAATGGTTTATGTAACAAAACACGTCTGTCAGGTTATATAAAACACATGAATCCTGTGTTATGCAACTTTTCCTTTTCTTTTACAGAAAATAGTTTCTAATCCATCCTTTGTTGTTGACGGGGTCTCGAGGTTTGACTTTGGTCAAGGATTGGCTAGTAAGAAAATCCCTTTGTTTGTTGTGAACCCTGAAACTGCTTTTTCATAAGTGCCATCCAAGACAAGAGGCAGAAAACATACATGTTAAAAAAAACATGTGAAAAGAGGGTTTGTGGAACTTTCTTTGAGATGCACTTATAAAGCCTTAGAAATTAGATGACACATTCAAATAACTTATCAAAAAATAAACATTTTATTATCTTATTGTTTGTTACAAACTACAAGACATGGGAAAGTTAGAGGAATAAGAAAGCTCCTTTATAGGGGTAAACAGCGAAATCGTTTCATCACAAGGTTTGCTGTTGTGCACTGCCTGTAGACCAAAACAAAGTTCGTCTTGAACCATACCTTCCTCTACCTTTTCCCCAAAGGGGGTATTTCCATATTTTTAATTAAGAGAATAATTGTTTGACTTTAGAGCAAGATTTCTTGTTTTCACACTCAGACACATTTTCCTCTCTTAAATATTTTTTCTCTCTCTCTTGGGCTGCTGCATAAGCTGTGTGTCAAATGTCCTCCAACCAATAGAATACTTGATAAATGCTGACCCAGCAAACTTCACGGAACTTCACGATTCTTTAAGAATGCAAGAAAGGGATTCCAGATGTCTTTAAATGTGTCTGATTTCTTTTTCATTGTGTATGTTAACTTTTCAAGCACAAGACATGCTGATAGTTCTTTCAACCAGTGATCAACTGAAGGACTCTTGATGTTTTTCCAGCAAAGAGAAATCAAGCATCTAGCTTGTAATAAACATAAATCAGTCATTTTCTTTCCTTGCTGTTTAGCATACAGTCCTTTGGATACAAATTAATAACACAAAGTATGGCACGGGTACATTTAATAACTTCATTCCAAATTTTTCGTACCCCAGGACAGTCCCACAGACAATGAAATAAGGTGCCCTTTTTAACAATGCATTTAACACACATATCAGAAATATTTGGATTAATCTTATTCCATCTATCCAGAGTAATACGAGTTCTCATAATTAAATTATACTGAATCATTCTAAGTTGTGTATTTATTGTGAGGAGTTGAGCTTTCGAGCACACCTCCCTGCAGTCTTCCTTAGAGATATCTTTTTACAAGTCATTTACCCATTGAGTTTTCTCGTGTTCAGTAGAGTCTTTATGATTTTTTACCAATACGCTCCAGAGTAAGGAAATCTGGCCCTTGCTAGCACGATTATTTACTGCTAAGTTTGCCAATGTGAACAAAGGGGGTTGTGCATAAGAGTGTGTTTGTGCATAAGGCAATATGTTTTTATTATGCTATTATTTTTTATTGATACATGCATGTGTTTCTTTTTTTTTTTGTCAATGAAAGAAAAACAGTGACTTGCTAACTCACAGTAAAAGTACACATTTAAAAATGAAATACAAACATACTGGATGAAAATCACGAATTGAGATTTAGATATTCTGCTTTTATGGTACTCTGTAATTAACCTACAGTAATTGAGATGCATTACCATGATTACAGCCTTGTTCCACTTTGTCAACTAAATGAAACATTTCAATTATAGGTTTTTTTTTCCTCTCACAAAATATATAACATTAAACTAACTAGTATTTCTAAAATTTCAACCCTATTATTCCTACAGGATCTGCTTCGACATATATCTTGGATTGTTAAACAAAATCAAGTCAGCCATCCTGATGTAGATCTTTATCTTCACTTTATGTGCCCTCACAAAGTCATCTTAGTTGAGTAGCTGATCACAAAAGTTTGCCAGAGGCCCAATGAGTTATAATATCACTGACAAATAAGTGTCTTCCTTTAAAAGTAAAAAAATCATTAAATTATTATAATAAGCAAACGTTGGTGGCAATAAAACTACTGAATAAGAAGACTGAAGAAGAGTGTGACAAATTGCTCAGTCAGCATTTATCAATAAATCTGTAAAGCATAAAAACGTTTATACTATAGGTAAAGAATTAATTTCCAATAACAATTCTAATAATAAGACATATATCTGTCGAGTGTGATCTCATCCATGTAAATTCTGTTAGAAGAATTTGTAGAGCTGAGTTTTCTACCTCCTGGCTGTGTTAACCCGTGTGTCTGCTACCAAACAAAACACATTAATATAAATGTACTACCAAAATGCACTATTGTGACAAGTGAAGCATGTTTTTTCTTTATTCAGAAAACTGCTGGTTGATTGCATCTATTGGAGCTCTGACCTTCCAGAATGACATCTTTAAGCAAGTTGTTCCCCTTGAGCAAAGTTTTGATGAGGACTACTGCGGGTTGTTCCATTTCAGGGTAAATAATCTTTTTTGATATATTGAGAATGAATATTTTAGAAAAGCACAAATACATATTGTCATTTTAAGAAACAGGCAACAGGGCTTTTGCAATGCTCACACTGTTATTTATAGGTCAAACTGCAGTTGATGGCATACAATCTACACAACAGCAATGTTTATTTCTTCTTTTTTTTCAAAATTATTGTTTATGTATTATGAATTTTTAATTAATGGAAAATAAAAATGAAATTATTCATCTTTGAGATTGGACATGCAGAAAAGTCCAGAGTGCAAAAAAACATTGCAGTAACTTAACATCATGGACAACCTCCAGTATGTGATTAAACTATGAAGAGTGTTCAGTCAGAGGCTTCTTCAGCATTACTGAAACAAATAACCATACAAGAGGTCATTGACAACCCCAGCTATAGTGGTGACTTTTTACAGCAGTCACTGGATTTACATGGTGAAGTTTGTTTGCTCCCTGGCCTCTGCTATCCAGGTAGGCATTTGCACGTAATGAAGCAGGATGCAGTGGTTGCTGTGGTGAGACAGGTCCCCTATTGTCAAACCATCTTCATAGGTCTTACTATCAAGGATAGCCAGGTCTTGGAACTTGATGTCCAGGCTGTGTACTCATCCTTTGAATCATTCCCAGGCTAACTGTATCTACTTTTGATGCTAAGCTGAGCAGCTTTTGACCTATTTAAAACACAAACATCAAAAAAGGAATAAAATAATGTCATCAAGCACTGGGAAACAAACTAGGAAAGGGTTTTAAGATAGTGTTAGTCTGTTACACTGAACAAGCATCCACTTGTCTTAGCACAAAAACAATGTTTTGCTTTGTCTCTCTACCAGTAGAAATAAATGTATAAACTGTACATTTTTTTTCACTGTCTCCTCTTTAGTTCTGGAGATTTGGAAAATGGGTTGACGTTGTCATTGATGACAAGCTACCAACAATCAATGGAAGACTCATCTTTGTCCACTCCAAAGACCCAACTGAATTCTGGCCTGCACTGCTGGAGAAAGCCTACGCAAAGTATTCAGGAGTTCACTGAATTGTTGCTGTATGGGTTCTTGTTTTATTTCTTTATGGGGCTGATTTTTATTCACATTTTTATTTCAGGGTGTGTGGCTCCTATGCAGACATGAATTCTGGAACACCTGCAGAAGCTTTAGTGGATTTCACTGGTGGGGTCCACATTTGCGTTCAGCTGAATAACCCACCTAAAAGCCTGTGGAAACTGATGTGCAGAGCTGGGCAGTCAAAGTCACTGATGGGATGTGGCACATTACCGGGTGTAAGCATGATGGAGTAACTTTTCTAAAGCACCTTTCCTTTTGTAAAACATTTGAAAACACTATGCTGTTGGCCTAAATTATCATGGGCCTGTTCCATAAATTATCATCCAGAGTTACAGACATATAATGGATAGATGCGATGATATAACTCCATTATGGTTATATGTAGATGCATAGTTACTGAGTTCCTTGAAAAGAATGTCAGTCACAGAATTTAAAGCCAAATAAAAGCACTACCAGCCATGGTATGACAGGAAAAACAGTAGAAGAATGTTTATGAAAATCTCCTTTTATGATCAAGAAGTGTCAGCCAGATGGTGCATGTTGATTTTTGGCCATCAATGTATTGAGCTGATTACATGACCTTATTAGAAGTTTTGATATTTAAATGCCAAGTCAGATGTTTGAGTTCCTTGTGATGCTCTTTTAGGAGTTTTTATACTGTTTTAAATCACAAAATCCTACTGGGATGTAAATGGCCAATATATGAAGCATGCAGCCATTGTAAAGGCTCATATATATATATAGATATATATGGGGGGGGGATGGGGCTTGCTGCTATTGGGTTGGGGTTCTGGGGGATTTTACTATCTGTAATGCACCTTGAGTTGCTATTTGTATGTATGAAAGGTGCTATATAAATAAAGTTTGATTTGATTTGCATTTTTATTCATCTTAATCTTCCCCACTGACCCCTAAGACATGTCATAGCAAATAGTTTAACCTCTTATTATTTTGTCAAATAATATGTGGTAAAGTTCTTGATAGGACATATTCTATCTATATTTCTTAGGAGAAATCTGACAACGAGGTGTTACCCAATGGACTGGTCCCAAGCCATGCTTATGCTGTTACAGGAGTGATGCAGGTAAAGTTTTGTATTGACTGAAAAGAATTTGCAAAATATAGGAAGTTTCTTCAAAGTCGCCTCACCAAATTATTTTTATTAGGAAATAATAGTAACAAATCAATAAATATCCTTATTCTTTAAAGTATTTTATGTTATGGGGGTGTGCTGTAAAATGGTTACACAGATGTTTGTCTTGTGGTTTTTGGATAACAGATGATGAGCCAAGGAATGCCTGTAGACCTGGTCCGTTTATGGAACCCCTGGGGTAAAGGAGAATGGAATGGAGACTGGAGCGACAAGTAAGAGGGAATCTTATACACTACTGAGACTATTTTACAGCTAAACTTCCCTGGTTTTTTACACCACCAGAGATACAGAATTGAATGCATTTTCCAAACAAGCTCAGCCTATTAATAGTAATTTGTCTCTGCTTATGCTAATCTATGCCGAGATTCTACATTTTACATGATCTTAGTCTTTTATCTGATGTTTTATCTGATGTATCTGTGCTTACTTGATTCACAAGTTAAAGATATTTTTTGTTTGTCATACATGTTTGGACAAGAGCCTTGAGAGATCGCTTTGTTGTTGTCTTATTACGATAATTTCGTAATCTCAAACTGGTTGTGTGAGTTAAAGTAATACAGGGGATGAAAAGTTTTGACAGGGCTTATTGTTGAGCCAAATGTCACTGGATCCATTAGCAAAAAAATGGTCTGTCAGAAGTTTTTGTCTGCAAGATTAAGCAAAAAGAATCTAAGTGCATTTCAGATAAGAGGCCACAGGCACTGATCTGGTTGGAGGAAATGCATTACAAGTTCTCATCTTGTGCATACCATACATTTAAAATCTATTTGTGTTATGATAAGTCTTTACTTGTCTATAATGAAGAGATTTTTTTTGCCTTGAGAACTTCAACAAACTGGTCTTGGCTAAGTTTTCTTTTAAAGGGGAAGCAAACATCCTACAGAATGTTATAAATCCATATTCTTATAGGCTTTAGGGCTTTAGCTTTCTCACAGGAACTAGTAATTACACATTTGCCCACTAAAATCACTGTGGAATCTCTGATATACAGTATCTCACAAAAGTGAGTACACCCCTCACATTTTAGCAAATATTTAGTTTTATCTTTTCATAGGACAACAATGAAGACATTACACTTTGATATAATGTACAGGAGTCAGTGCACAGCTTGTTCAACAGTGTAATTTTATTTTCCCCTCAAAACAACTCAGCACACAGCCATTCATGTATAAACCACTGGCAACAACAATGAGTACACCCCAAGTGAAAATGTCCAAATTCAGTCAATATTTTGTGTGTCCACCATTATTTTTCAGCACAGCCTTAATCCTGTTGGGCATTGAGTTCACCAGAGCTTCACAGGTTGCCACTGGAATCCTCTTCCACTCCTCCATGACAACATCACGGAGCTGGTGGATGTTAGAGACCTTACGCACTTCCACCTTCCGCTTGAGGTGGCCTCACAGATGCTCAATAGGGTTAAGGTCTGGAGACATGCTTGGCCACTCCATTACCTTGACCCTCAGCTTCTTTAGCAGGGCAGTGGTCATCTTGGAGGTGTGTTTGGGGTCGTTGTCATGTTGGAATTCTGCCCTGCGGCCCAGTTTCCTCAGGGATGGGATCGTGCTCTGCTTTAATATGTCACAGTACATCTTGGCATTCATGTTTCCCTCAATGAACTGTAACTCCCCAGTGCCGGCAGCACTCATGCAGCCCCAGACCATGACACTCCCACCACCATGCTTGACTGTAGAGAGGACGCACTTGTCTTGGTATTCCTCACCTGGTTGCCGCCACACACGCTTGACACCATCCGACCCAAATAAGTTTATCTTGGTCTCATCAGACCACAGGACATGGTTCCAGTAATCCATGTCCTTATTCTGGTTGTCTTTAGCAAATTGTATGCGGGCTTTCTTGTGCACCATCTTTAGAAGAGGCTTCCTTCTGGGACGACAGCCATGCAGACCAATTTGATGCAGTGTGCGGCGTATGGTCTGAGCACTGACTTGCTCACCCCCGACCTCTTCAACCTCTGCAGCAATGCTGGCAGCACTCATGCGTCTATTTCCCAAAGATAATCTCTGGATGTGACGCTGAGCACGTGTGCTCAACTTCTTCGGGCGACCGTGACGAGGCCTGTTCTGAATGGAACCTCTGCTTTTAAACCGCTGTATGGTCTTGGCCACCGTGCTGCAGCTCAGTTCAAGGATGTTGGCAATCTTCTTGTAGCCTAGGCCATCTTTATGAAGAGCAACAATTCTTTTTTTCAGATCATCTGAGAGTTCTTTGCCATGAGGTGCCATGTTGACTCTCCAGTGTCCAGTATGAGAGAGTTTGAGAGCGTTAACACCAAATTTAATACACCTGCTCCTCATTCACACCTGAGACCGTGTAACACTAATGAGTCACATGACAACAGGGATTCAAAATGGCTGATTGGGGCCAATTTGGACATTTTCACTTGGGGTGTACTCATTTTTGTTGCCAGTGGTTTATACATGAATGGCTGTGTGCTGAGTTGTTTTGAGGGGAAAATAAAATTACACTGTTGAACAAGCTGTGCACTGACTCCTGTACATTATATCAAAGTGTAATGTCTTCATTGTTGTCCTATGAAAAGATAAAACTAAATATTTGCTAAAATGTGAGGGGTGTACTCACTTTTGTGAGATACTGTACACATGTATGCTTTAAACCATATGATAAAGTAGGGGCTTGACCAATCAGATTATACAGTCAGTTTCATGTCCTCCCAGTGGAGCATGTCCTCTCTGATAACTGAACTCTGCATCATATCCCTTAGGATAAGACCATCTTATTCTTTTGGTAACTATCATCTGCTCATAACCATATTTGAGGGCTGGAAACTATATAACCTGATAAAACAACAGCTTTGCCTTTCTGCTCAGATTTGGCATCACCAGACAGACCAGTTAACCGTCTGCTTCATTGTTGGCAGTGTCCCAGTACACTTGTCATGCTGTGTCCTGCTCTATTCTAACCCCACTTGTGAACAAGACCCTAAGATACTTAAACCCCTTCTTCTGAGGCAGCAACTCATTCTGGACTTGAAGTAAATAATATACCCTTCTCCAAATGAGGGCCATGGACTGAGGTTTGGAGGTACTAATTTTGATCATGGTTACTTCACCGTCAGCTAACTGCCCCAGTGCATGTTCAAGGTTACTACTTCACCACTTGGATCAGGTGAGGCCAACAGGAAAACAACATGCCAATGCTGTGAAAAACAAACATACAATTTTAGATTTGCATGACTGGAAACTTATTTGCCTTTGGTTGGAACATTCTGTCCATGAAGGTTATGAACAGGATCATTGAGGAAAGGTGGTCCTGACAGAATCCAACACCCACTGAAAATTAGTTTGGCTTACTGTCAACGATGCAAACCAAGCTCTTACTTTGATTCTACAGGCACTGAATAACATGTAGAATACAACCTATAACTTAACATTACCAGAGCACCTCTCACAATACACCAGAAAGGAGAGTCATAAGTCTTCTCCATTTTCATAAAACACATGTAGACTGGTTGGGCAATGTAACACTGGTGGTCCAGTGTTATATTGTTTCTACCGAATCCAATTTAGAGACCATCAGTTTGACTCTTCTCTCCAGCACCCCAACATAAACTTTCTTATGGAAGTTACGCCATTTGCCAATACACCTGCAACATCCTGGACTGCCAGGGGGGTGTTGCACAGACAGAACCTTATGGAGCTCAGGGCTGATCTCATTTGCACCCAGGGACCTGCCATCATGGAGTTCTTTAACCCTTTAATTCAATCCATCCGTCCGTCCATCCATCCGTCCATCCATCCATCCATCCATTTTCTACCGCTTATCCAGGGTCAGGTCGTGGGATGCAGCTGCCAAGCAGGGAAGCCCAGACTTCCCTCTCCCCGGCCCCATTCACCAGCTCATCAGGGGGGATCCCATGGCGTTCCCAGACAAGCCGAGAGATGTAGTTCCTCCAGCATGTCCTGGGTATTCCCGGTGCTCATCTCACAAATTTATCCCCACTGATCCCCATACTTTAATTCTGAATGTATCATTTTTGATATATACCATTTCTGAGACATTTTGCATCGTTTTATGCTAAACATTTTGCTCAAAAATCTGTAGTTTCTGATGCTTGTCTTTGGACCCTGATAGATACATTTTGCACTACAATTTTTTTTTGACAGATTACATGATAATAAATGTCAAATACATGCAAATTGTTGTTATTTAGTAAGTTCGAGGGCCCAAAAAGGACTTCAGGTAAAAAAAAAAAAAGGGAGAATTTTCTGCCTATTATGTCTTGGGTCAGGCTGTAGAGGATATACTACTTCCCATACCCCCGCCCCGATGAGAGGTGAAGGCTCTCCAAAGTCCCCTTACACTTTCCATAATGCAAGGTGTATTAGCTGGTATACTCAAGTATTCCATCTACTGACTCACTATATCCACATTATACAGCAGCACTGTGACGAAGCCGTCTCGTCACTGACAGCTGTCCCTACTGAGTCCATAAACGCGCACACAGACACACACACACACACACACACATACTCGCCTAGTCAGTTCCCCGGGGACAAACTCCCGCCAAAGTCCGACAGTCATATTACAACAGTAAACCACACAGGAATACAGTCTGCCTCACGTAGCGACTTATTAAGGGTGCACACTTAATATTTTGCAAGGCTGATTGATTATATGGCGTTTGCTGGTTACTTACCGTCCTCTTCCTGTCACTGCTGTGGCTTTGGTCAAACCCGAGGCCATATCCAACCCACTGTTAAGTAGCCGACCTGGCCGACATCCGGAAGTGACGTCACGACCACGTGAGCACCCCGGTTTGCGCCAAACATTTTTATTTTTAAAAACCATTTATTATTTTGCTGTTTCTACTACTGTGATTAATGTGAATCTTCGAAACGAATGTGTAGAATTTGTGTTATTTTTGTAATTATTTTATTTATGTGGAAACATAATAAGAACTTAACTAAAGTGATTTATTTGTAGAAATTAAGGATTATTAAGCATAAGGGGCGGGGCTTAGAGTATTTAAAGGGAAGCCTGAGAAGAAGGATAGAGTCATTCATTGAGTTGCATTGCTGGCAACTGGAAGGATTGAGCGGAGACAAAAGGTTGGATTATTTTTGGCTGGTCTAGAGAGAGACAAAAGTTGTATGTTTGTTATTTTTCTTATTTTTTCTTTTTGTAAATATGTAAATATAATTGGCACTGGAGTTTTTGGACATTTCTTGCACTGCTGAGCACCGTTTGGGAGCCACGGGCACAATAAATCCACCACAAACTGACAAGCGACTTGCCTGTTTTATTGGTTGGCGAAGAACCCCGCCACAAGTGGTGTCAGAAGTGGGATGGCAAGTCGTGGAAAAAGGTCAGCTCGCCCACCCAGACGGACTGGATTACGCTCACAGGCAAAGGAGGAGTTGGACCAGGACGCCGGTGCAGCAGGTGGCGAGGAAACCGGCTGGGACACAGAGATGACCTCGGAGGAAGAGGAGGGGACGTCTCCGGCTTTTTCTGGACCATCAGGGGTGTCATCGGACCTGGTCACCGTGGTGAAGACCTTCTTGGAGGCCCAGCAGAAGAGGGAAGAGGGTTTACTGCGTGAACTGCGGGACCTCAGGGTGTCCCTCCGACCTACTGCCCCTCCGCGACCTCAAGCTCCAGCTCCTGGATCCGCGACATCAACCCCCATCACAGCAACTGCTAGTAGCCCAAGACTGCCTACACCTGCCCCTCGCCGGCGTGATATTGGCTCTTTCACGCCACCGAGTGATGCAGAGGAAGCAGTAACTGGATCAGACCAGCAGAGACCAGACTCTATATACCACACACAACCAAAGATTCCTCCATATCAGGTGGGAGAGGATATTGAAAACTACTTGTTACGCTTTGAAAGAATGGCTAAAACCTGGAAATGGCCAGAGACTGAATGGGCATGCAGACTGGTTCCCCTTCTCTCAGGAAAAGCTCTGGAGGCTTATACCTCCATGGATGAGGATAGAGCGCACTCATACAGAGACCTGAAAGAAGCTTTATTGAGCAAGTTTGACATATCACCAGAGACATACAGACAAGAGTTTCGCTGTGCATCTGTGCCACATGGAGAAACGCCCACTGAGACATATCACCGCTTAAAAGGACTCTACCGCCGTTGGATTCAGCCGGAGCAACGGACCAAAGAGCAGATCGGGGAGGCCATCATCCTGGAGCAACTTCTTCGCGTCCTGTCGCCAGAGGTGAGAACCTGGGTAAAGGAGCATGAACCAGCAGATGGATTGACAGCAGCAAAACTGGCTCTACAGTACCTCAATGCACGCAGAGGAGGACCATCTACACGTACCACCACCTTGGCTCGACCCACCACCAACGTACGGCCTCCAGCCGTTCCGATATCGCAGGTCTGGACACAACGGGGAGCAACAGTACGACATCCTCCAGGTATCACCAGCACAGGGACTGAACAACCAGCAACCGGTAAGACACTGATTTGCTATTATTGTCAGCAGCCTGGACACAAAGCTTCAGTTTGTCCACTGAAAAAAACAAAAGTCACTGGTGCATGTTATGTACCCAGAAATGAGCTGGAACCAACTGAAAATGACAAAATGAGGAAGAGCGCATATAAAACTGTGACAGTGAATGGTGATTCTGTAACAGCACTAATTG
The DNA here is from genome assembly GCF_017639745.1 of Melanotaenia boesemani. Lineage (NCBI taxonomy): Eukaryota > Metazoa > Chordata > Actinopteri > Atheriniformes > Melanotaeniidae > Melanotaenia > Melanotaenia boesemani. The sequence goes on from NC_055701.1 coordinate 8,664,921, forward strand.
ACAGTGGTAGCTTTACATCACTCATCAGCAGACGTCTTGTTCCAGTTGGTAATATGGACAACAGTAATACCACAGACATTGTGTGTGTTCATGGAGATAATCATACTTACCCTCAGACTGAAATAACTGTGTTAATCGATGAGCAGCCTTATTTTCTGACTGTTGGGGTGGTAGATAATCTGCCTGTGGACCTTCTTTTGGGGAGGGACTTGCCAGTGTTGATGTGTTTGCTACAGAAAGGGGAGATTGATGAAATTGCTGGGAATGATAATGTTGATGCTAACACCAATAATACTGCTAATGCTAATGACCAGGAGTGTGTTTCTTGTCCGGTTATTACTAGAGCCCAGGCAAAGGCTGGGGTCATGCCTCTCCCAGACTTGGATGGTAGTCTGTGTGAGGGTGGCATAAAAGGGCCTAAAAAGTCTAGACGGCAACGTCGTTTTGAAAAACAGCTTGGTATAACTGAACACAATGTACAAGGTTTAAACACAGACAAAATATGGGAGATACCTGAAAATATTGTGGAATTACAGAAGCAAGATAGCACATTGGAGCCCCTGTTTGCCAAGGTGATGGATGTTGGGAATGTTAATCCTGTGGGGAATGATTTCTTTATTGTTGAAAATGGTATATTATATATAAGCAGTGACAACCACAAACGCCTTGTAATCCCAATTAGCTGCAGACCCTTAGTAATGCATCTAGCTCATACTGTTCCATGGGCTGGGCACCTTGGACGACATAAAACTTACATACGCGTTAGCTCACGATTTTATTGGCCTGGTATGTACACAGACATTCAATCATACTGCATGACATGCCCAACCTGTCAGAAAACATGTACTCCTCGCAGGTCAGATCGTGCTTGCCTTCAACCACTTCCAGTTATCTCCACACCATTTCGAAGGATTGCCATGGACATTGTTGGACCACTGGTAAAGAGCAGCCAGGGACATCAATACATCCTGGTCATCTGCGACTACGCTACCCGGTACCCTGAAGCCTTTCCCCTGCGCACAATCACTTCTTCAGCCATTGTCCACGCTTTGGTTGAACTGTTTTCCAGAATGGGGATCCCTGATGAGATACTGACAGACCAGGGTACCAATTTCTGCTCCAGACTGATGCAGCAATTCCACAAACAGCTAGGCATCCATGCTATTAAAACCACACCCTACCATCCGCAGACTGATGGACTGGTCGAGAGATTCAACCAGACTTTGAAGCGGATGCTGCAGAAATTTGTGGCCGACACGGGTAAGGACTGGCATCGCTGGTTACCTTTTCTCCTCTTTGCCTATCGTGAGGTTCCTCAAGCATCCACCGGTTTTGCCCCGTTTGAACTCCTGTACGGCTGGGACGTCCAGGGACCCCTGGATCTACTCCGCAAAAGCTGGGAAGGTCCTGCTAGCAACACCGAAGAGAGAGGTGTGGTGCAGTTCATCCTGGAGATGAGAGAACGTTTGGCCAAATACAAAGAAGAAGCAGAAAGTAATTTACAAGAGGCACAACGGACACAAAAGAGATGGTACGACCAGCAGGCACGACAGCGGGACTTCAAACCGGGTCAGAAGGTGCTCCTACTCCTTCCTTCCTCCAACAGTAAACTGTTGTCAAAGTGGCAAGGACCGTACACCATTACCCGGAAAATGGGCCCTGTGACATATGAAGTGCATCATCCTGAGAAGAAGAAGCCGAAACAGACTTACCATGTCAACCTACTAAAGAGATGGAAAGAACCTCAGAATCAGGTGGCGACGGTGGGCCTAGTGGTGAGAGAGGAAGAGTTTGAGAAGGAAAACCCAGGTTGGGACACCTTAACCCAGACTGCAACACCAGTGCTTTCCCATCTCACACCAGACCAAGCATCAGACCTTCTACAAGTGTTCCAGGAGGCACCGTCCCTGTTTGGAGCAACGCCAGGCAGAACCTCAGTCACGCAACATGTCATCCGGTTAAAGGACAACCAACCCATCAGACAACGTCCATACCGTGTTCCTCAGCAGCTGGTTGGGAAACTGAAGGAGGAGATCACAACCATGTTGGAGATGGGGGTGATCGAGCCATCAGAATCAGAGTGGTGTAGCCCAATGGTCCTCCTAACCAAAAAGGATGGCTCACTACGGCCCTGCATCGATTTCCGAAAACTGAACGCCATTTCAGAGTTTGACGCCTATCCCATGCCAAGAATTGATGACCTGCTGGAAAGAATTGGATCTGCCACATACATCACCACACTGGATATGTGCAAAGGATACTGGCAAGTACCTTTGGAGCCCTCCTGCCGACCCTACACAGCTTTTCGCACACCTGCTGGCCTCTTTCAGTTCACGGTCATGCCGTTTGGCCTCCATGGAGCCCCAGCAACCTTCCAGAGACTGATGGACAGGGTCCTCCAGGGGTATGAAGACTTCAGTGCTGCCTATTTGGATGATGTGGTCATCTTTAGCAACACCTGGGAAGAGCACATCAAACATCTGAGGAGAGTCCTGGGAGCCATTCAGCAGGCCGGGCTGACTTTAAATATTGCCAAGTGTGAGTGGGCTAAACAAGAGGTTCAATACTTGGGATACCAGCTGGGACGAGGAGAGGTACGGCCACAGGTGGACAAAGTGGAGGCCATCCTTAACTGCCCGCAACCACGGACCAAAAAGGAGGTTCGTTCCTTCCTGGGTTTGGCTGGCTGGTATCGCCGTTTTGTACCACAGTTCGCAACCATCGCTGCCCCACTTACAGCACTTACCACCAAAGACCAGAAGAACCCTGTGGCCTGGAATGAGGAATGTGAGGAAGCCTTCAGAGCCCTTAAGGGACAGCTGTGTTCATCTCCGGTCCTGCGCAGCCCCGACTTTAACAAGAAGTTCCTGGTGCAAGTGGATGCATCAGCCGTGGGAATCGGAGCAGTCCTGGCCCAGGGTGAGGAAGGAGCTGAACAACCCATCCTGTATCTGAGCAGGAAGCTACTTCCCCGTGAGACCAGATACTCTGTCATTGAACAAGAAGGACTGGCAATAAAATGGGCATTAGAAAGTCTGCGCTATTACCTGTTGGGCAGAGAATTTGATCTAGAGACTGATCATCGTGCTCTTACCTGGATTAGTTCAATGAAGGACAATAATAGCCGGCTTACACGGTGGTACCTCTCACTGCAGCCTTTCAAGTTCCACATCCGCCATCGATCTGGAAAATCCAATGTCGTAGCAGACTATCTGTCACGGTTGCCGAACATTGCCAACCTTGGGGAAGAGAGGGATAATGTGACGAAGCCGTCTCGTCACTGACAGCTGTCCCTACTGAGTCCATAAACGCGCACACAGACACACACACACACACACACACACACACACACACATACTCGCCTAGTCAGTTCCCCGGGGACAAACTCCCGCCAAAGTCCGACAGTCATATTACAACAGTAAACCACACAGGAATACAGTCTGCCTCACGTAGCGACTTATTAAGGGTGCACACTTAATATTTTGCAAGGCTGATTGATTATATGGCGTTTGCTGGTTACTTACCGTCCTCTTCCTGTCACTGCTGTGGCTTTGGTCAAACCCGAGGCCATATCCAACCCACTGTTAAGTAGCCGACCTGGCCGACATCCGGAAGTGACGTCACGACCACGTGAGCACCCCGGTTTGCGCCAAACATTTTTATTTTTAAAAACCATTTATTATTTTGCTGTTTCTACTACTGTGATTAATGTGAATCTTCGAAACGAATGTGTAGAATTTGTGTTATTTTTGTAATTATTTTATTTATGTGGAAACATAATAAGAACTTAACTAAAGTGATTTATTTGTAGAAATTAAGGATTATTAAGCATAAGGGGCGGGGCTTAGAGTATTTAAAGGGAAGCCTGAGAAGAAGGATAGAGTCATTCATTGAGTTGCATTGCTGGCAACTGGAAGGATTGAGCGGAGACAAAAGGTTGGATTATTTTTGGCTGGTCTAGAGAGAGACAAAAGTTGTATGTTTGTTATTTTTCTTATTTTTTCTTTTTGTAAATATGTAAATATAATTGGCACTGGAGTTTTTGGACATTTCTTGCACTGCTGAGCACCGTTTGGGAGCCACGGGCACAATAAATCCACCACAAACTGACAAGCGACTTGCCTGTTTTATTGGTTGGCGAAGAACCCCGCCACAAGCACTCCATCTATCCTGTAAACACTGTAGGAAAATCTATCTAAGGCAGACCGAAAATCATGTCCCAAGGCCTTACTGAACTCCTTCCCAAGAGTTTGTTTCTGTTGCTGTCCTATCCACTTTATACTTGCCCTTCTTGTATCATCAGCAGCCTCCAGGGTTTCACAAGCTAATGGTTCAACTGGAAAGGGCTTAAATTTATTACGTGCATGGACACATACAATAGTAGCAAGCCTGCATACACACTACAGCATGGAATGCACATTAGTTAATTTTTTGTATTTATCTCTTCATGCCACAAAGAGTTTCTAGAAATTTTGTCTCTGCTTTCTTTTTTGACACATTGTCGCTAAAGGTCCCAGCTGTGGCACACCGTGAGTCCTCAGGATCGAGAGATGTGCCTTTCAGTTTGTGAAGATGGAGAGTTTTGGTGAGGATGCTGAAATTTGAAAATTGCAACATCCATTCCCAAAATGCAAGAATCAAAATTTCTGTATATAAATGCTCTATATGAATATCCCATCAATGTCCAATAGCACGTCATGTGTTTTTTTAAATCATTCTTTTTTTAAGGATGACCATGGAAGACTTCTGTAAGTTCTACTCAGATCTTGACATTTGCTGCATGTGCCCTGACTTCCTTGATGGGAGCTCCTCTTGTCACTGGAAGACCTCCTTCTACGAGGGCCGATGGGTTGCAGGAACCACAGCTGGAGGCTGCATGAATTACCCAGGTTCTTGCAATAAATGTAGACTCGAGAAAAATGTTCTATCTTAGCAGATTGCTTGGGGACTTGAGGTTTTCATCATACTTTAACATACTGAGTTTAATAAATAATTGATTAGAGCCTTAAACTTGCTATTGTCATTAAAACTGTTTAAGCAAAACCCAAAAGGAATAATTGAATATTTGCCAAATAAATGACCTGATTGTGTGTTAGGTCATTTTATTTAGTTGGTCCTCAAAGCATGTCATGATTCGATTTAATTTATTTCATTTCATAAACAGATTCATGACACTGTTGGCAAAACTCTAAATCATCTCCCTTTTTTTTTGTTCTAGAGAGCTTCTGGACTAATCCACAATTTCGGATCAAGATTGAAAAATTATCCAATGAATGCTCCGAAAAACAGAGTGAGCAAAACATTCTGATCTCTCTCATGCAAAAACCTGACAAGAGGAACAGGCGCCTGGTTCAAAATCTCCACATTGGAATCTCTGTATTTGAGGTATTTAATACATTTCAGTGCTTTATAAAATTTCACACACATTCAGATGGTCCAGGTATGTAGGTGGAATCCAAATGTGGATCCTACATGAAAAAATTATTGGAAATACTTGTATGGGCTCAAAATGGGAAATATAAATGGGGTACATTTGTGTTATAAAACATGAATGGGCACTAGATGGAACCCATTTATTACTCCGTAAACTTGCATCAAACCCACATGGACAGTTAAGATCAGGCCAATATGGAACCTGTGGATGAACTAGTGTGAGGAACACTTTACAGTCCACCAATGTGAGTGTAAGAAATTAATGTTGGCTGGGTGGGCGGATTGTCATATTGTAGAGTAGATGCAACCTATTATGCAAAATGGCTTTTGTTTAAAGCCAATTGAATTCAACTGAACTGAAAGTTAACATTGTTACTATAGTATTACTTTAGGATTAGTGTTTATGTACAAAATCTCTCAGAAGCCTTATTACCAAATCATTAAACTTGAAAATTTTCACTCAACTGATTTTTAATGTTACTAACAAACCCTCTTTTTTTTCTCCAAGGTGACTGAAGAAGTAAGTTGTTTTACATATATATATATATATGTATAGCTCAATTTCAAACCATTTTTTGCATCCATAACAACTTTAATCACAATAAATGACTAAAAATAACATCCATTTCACTGACCTTTCCAGTACAAGGCACTGAGAGGAAAATTCCCAGCTAATTTTTTCAGAAGAAACATCCCTGTTGCCAAGACTAAAAACTTGATGAATGCACGTGAGGTAATGGAGCTGATGGCGCTGAGGCCTGGTGAATACCTGATTGTGCCGTGTACATTTAATCCAAACGAGACAGCCTCCTTCATCCTGACCATCATCTCCAAGGCAGAAACGCATGTCCAGTAAGTCACTTGTAGTTTCTGGAATTACATGAAAAACTATTAAATTGCGTGACTCAGTCTGACTCAAAAAAGTTCACACCTTCATTTGGATTGTTTTGCTTTTACACTACATTTTACGCAAGCAGAACAAACTACTTGGACAATGTCCCATACTTAGAACAACTGCTTGCTATGGGGAAAAATTCCTTGAAATGACTGGTTACTGACAATAACAAAAGAAGAAAATCAGACTCATTGATTGGCCAGGGCCGAAAACAGCTCGTTCTTCACAAGCAAACAATGAAGCAACACAGAGTTTATTCTATCTTGGGGTTTCTGTTTTTACTTTTACAGAGGTTTCACCAAAACGTACCTCTCTTCCTCTCTTTGGTTCACTGGATAGTGTGTTTGCAGTCACAATGCTTGCAAACCGCCCCAGGGTTCACTTGCAAATGAACAGAGACCCCTGGTTTCAAGTGGAGCAGAGTTAGCTTCTTCGGTCTGCACACGAGTGCAAATACATGTTCACACTTCTCCAAACAAACTGTACTATCTGTGCAAGCAGACCAGGGTTTATTTAAAATGGAACACATAGGGTCTGCATTAATGCACCCTAAATGTCAAAGTTACAGTCTTATAGTTTTTTGTCATTACTGTGAAATGCATGTAATTATAGTATAATATTTGCTACACTACTTGATAGTAAATAAATAACAAAAAAAAGTTATGGTATTTTGTTTCTTCTTTCCTTTCAGTGAAAATTCGGGTGGCCATAACCATGAATATATGGAAACAGAAGAGGTGAATATATGATAATGGCGCATATTGATCTAATATCAAGAAAACTGCAGAACATTTAAGTTTTGACAAGATTACATTAATGGCTTTAAAGTTGCCACCTTACACCACAAGGTAGAAACCCTAACTAGGGTATTTTTTATTTAATAACCCAGTGTTTGGTCAAAGGGGCGGACCTGGGCAACCCCTAGACTCTGACTGCCCCGCCTCCAGGTGTCACTTCAAGTATAGACAGTCAAATCTAACAAATATTTATGTAAACAGACCTTTACTTGGGTAAACCTCAGATGCCCAAGTGTAAGTAAATGCAGCATGTAATGGACTTCTATATGTTTTTCTACATAAAGTTATAAAGCAACATTTCCATATTTATGATTGTTATGTAGCATTCATCCAAAATCATCTTGCCAACTGCCTATGTGTGCGATGATAAATATCTGTCTAAACTACTTACATTTTATAAAGAGGATGTAAGAGTCCTAACACCACCAGTTTGGAGACTGTGCAAAGTTAAATGGCCAATAATAGTAAAGAAACACTGATAATCTGGTTTAAAGCAAGTCTTTGTGCAGCAGTGATTAAAGTCATACAATCCAGGATCATCCTAAGTAAACGCCAGGTGATTTTAGAAGAAAAAAAAAAAAAACTTTGTTTGCTTTTACAAGTTTAGATTTTTGTGCTACATTAGATAACCACTTAACTTCCAATAACCAGTTAATAACCAGGCCCCCACATCAAAAATTTGCTAGACCTGCCCCTGCTGTCACCAGCATTGTTTACTCTGTTTTATGTCTGTGCTGCTCACATTTGAAACATTTTGTCTAATATTTGTTTAATATATATATATATATATATATATATATATGAGATCGCTCATATGTTTCATCATCTTTTGCAGCACAAATCAGAGGAGAATAGAGTTGATGATGACAGTAAGAGAACCTTGTTCCGTCAGTTCTCTGACAAGGTAATGTGTGTCTTTTAGACAATCTTCAACATTTTGTAGATTATTCATTTCTCAGTGAAAGTTCAACTGAAGGCATCCATCATCATGAAACAATACGAGTCAAACATAAATGCATGTATGCTTTCATTCAATTTCCAGTATGAAGAAGTGGACGCTGAACAGCTCCAGAAGCTCCTCAATGACAAAATTCTGAAAGGTTTGGAGATTAATGCAAGCAAGTTTGAAAGCCAGAAGATTAAATCTAGCTAAAGTTTAATGTGTTGGTATTTTTTCCTATTTTATTTTAGGAGACTTGAAATCTGGAGGCTTCAGCATTGATGCCTGTCGCAGCATGGTTGCTCTCATGGACGTATCCTCACATAAAAAATTCACTAGAAAATAGGCTCTTCCTGATTTCGTCGTCTTTTTCAAATGCTTATTTGCTTAAAGACAAATATTTAGGAGTACATGTAGTTCATAAAACACACAATAAGTGGACCTCTCATAACCTGCTTATACCCTCTCATTGGTATTGAAGTATTGTCACACTTCAGACCGAGGCACGACACTACATGTGCAGCACTAATAACTTAACTGAGTGTTGAACAGACATCCGTCACCGGCAGACTGAATGGTGAGGAATTTGTTCAACTTTGGAGGAAGGTTGCAACATACAAGGTGAAATGAGCATATTAAATTTTTTTTCTCTTTATTATTGCCTTCCTAAAAAGTTATGATAAGACGTAGCTGTAAAGAATCAAATGCAGAACTAACTGCTAATTAAGTGTAAGATTCCCAGACTTAAACCGTCTCTGTTTCTCCAGGAAATTTTCTACCGTTGTGATGTTTCAAAAACAGGGACTCTGTCACTGAGTGAGCTGAGAAGTGCAGTCATTGCTTCAGGTATACCATCTTTAAATTCTTTTCAGCTGCTAAAGATGTGGTACATTAGAGGAAATACAAGCTTGCATTGATTAAAAATGGCTTGTCAACAATAAACACACTAACTGTATGTTAAGATCTCTTTTTGTTTGTGCTGACCCCAAGTGGCAAAGAAATTCTTAATCAATTTACAGTAAAAGTGATGTTAGGCCTTTGGATGATGGGAACAGTGAACAGCTCTCCACAAACCAAACCTATTCTGTCATTATATGTGTTGGTTAGGAAAGGGCATCAACGATGACATGTTGAATTTGATGGCCCTGCGTTACGGCGCCTCCTCAGGACACATAAGCCTGGAGAGCTTCATCTGTCTTATCCTTCGCTTTGATTGCATGTCCCGTGAGTACATTTGGAAATCTGCTGAGGGTATAAAGCTGATCTTACTTCATTCTAACTGTGCATGCAAAAGCAGCAATAAATCTGAGCAAACATACTTAATTTTATTTCCAAAAAACTTGTGTTTTTTTGTAATGAAAGTTTCAGAGTGTGATATTTGTCCTAGATGTATACGTTTTCATTGTACTAAAGATCTGCACTCACATACAAGTAAGCAAATCCAAAAGACAAAAAAAAAAAAAATCATGTTGTGCTGTGTAATGTTATTGGGGTTAATTTCTTGTCAGTTCATTTAGTTAATGAACAGCAACAGGAAAATACTAAATGCTAACTTCTGGTGTGAACTAAACATGGGCAGAGATATAGACAAGTTTGTCTGCAGGAGTTTAGACAAGAAGTCAGGAAGAAAAGAAAGAGGAGTTGTTGTCAACATAACAACTGTGCTACACAGTAAAATTATTTCTATCAAAAGAAACTCTTTTTGTTTACCTACAGTTTTCTAATATCTTGATTTCTAAGAAAAAACTAGAGATCCTGAAAAGTTTTATAAGGAGAAACTCCCTGCTGGGTGTCATGTCCTAAGTGTGTAAACACAGCAGCATTTGAACACAACACAAAGTGCTGGCTAGGACGTCCAATCAATGCCTGTACATTAAGACGCCTTACCAGTGCAGAAGTAGGCAGTGCAGTGAGGTTCATGGCTGGTGATGTTAAAACGTTAAAAAATGTTAAAACGTGCCAAAGGTACCAGCAAAAATCATTCCGGCAGCACAAAAACCAAATGTTTTTGAAAATCAGAATTTTTCTCTACCAAAAAAATGTTAAAGTAGAAAATGGAAAATTCCGAAGAAGTGAATATTCTATCAAGTTACTGCAACAAGTTCACATTAGTGCAATTCTTGAACACTAAATTTGCCACATATTACACATTTGGCTCTTCCAACAGCTGCCAAAACCCATGTCAGGCCAGGCTCATGACCTTTGGGCTGTGTCTGGGCCATATACCATTTACCAGTAGCCTAACAGAACAGTGAGTTTCAAAGGTTGTCCATATCAGACCAGATACTTCTGCTTTATGGAAATAACATGAATTTATATACATTTTTTTAATATGCCATATTTGAAAGGTTTTAACGTGGATCCTGCTAGACTAACCAAATCATGTGCATGGTTAATGAGTCGTTATCTAAATGTTTTATGCCTGCAGAGTGGATAAAGTGTGCATGCAGTAAAGAGTGAAGTTGCCACTGCATGTCTGAATAGATTTGTTTTTCAAGAAATAAAAATGTATGTTCCTCATAACAGAAATCTTCAGACAGCTGTCAGATGGGAAGGCCATGACTCTTCGTGAAGCAGAGGTGCTGTCATTTTAAATTCTGAACCTTTTAAACTGTGTGTGGATTAAATTGGGTCAGATGAAAGGAAAGGTTTTGATGCAGTAATTGTAGATTTGACTCATATGAAACTAACTATCCTATTGTATTTTTCCCCTCTTTGTTTTACAGTGGATGTACCTTGCAATGTACACCTAAACTGAAAGAGAGGATGAACTCAAGAATTCTGTGAAAAGAAAAATAAATACGAAATTTGTTTTTCTGCAAATAAGAGATCTACACACACACACACACACACACACACACCAGATGATGCGTTTATATTAAGTGGCATTTCCCGTTACCTGTTAAAGACTTTTTTTTTTTATCGTCCTCACCAAGGTTTGGTATCAAAAGCTGAACTTTCATTATCAGAAAAAATATTTAATCCACACTTAATTGTTTCCAAAGCATTATATCTCAAATTATGTTGGTTTTCTCTATTTTAAGTGAATAATCAAAATTTATTTTTACCAATAAGAAGGAGTTCATTTTCCATTTAGCCATAGCAGTACTTAGTATAAAAACAAACACTCACTTCACCAGAACTTAACCATCACAGTCCTGCTTAGGATAAGTTAAATCACAGTAAATGGTTTGAAGTGGGACTAGTGTAAGCTTTTCTTTTATCATGTTACATCATTTAACTACTCCCATCAACACTGTATTTTAGTACTGATAAGGCATTATTATATTGCAATAGGGCTATTATTTCAGTTTTCCAGACTGTGTGTTCCTGAAATGCATAAATAAACCCCTCACTGAGGGGATTTTAGTTGTGATGATGATGACAATGGTGGTGGCTAATATTTACTTATTTGCTTAGTGTAGTTGATCTGGTGAAGATTGCTTTTGTCTTTGATGCTTTTATTATCTAATCAGCTGATATTAGATAGATAGATTAGATAGATATGGTATTTGAAAACACTTGCCCTTTTCCAGATGGTTTCTGTGGAGAATTTCTCAGATAGTTCTGTAAATAAACCAGCTGGTGATTCAGATCAATGTTATTCCTCAATGTTATTGAAATAAAATTCTTCTGAGGAGTAAGTTATCAGATTCAACAGCAGAAATTCTACTATTCTTTTTAATGTGTAGCTACCTGTTTGGTGATTATTTAACTATCCAAACTGACCCCAGCCTAGATGGCCACCAGACTATTCGATCCCTAAAAGAAACAAGAGCAAAGCAGAGGAAGTGCACAGTGGTAGCATCAGTGGAAGAAATTAAGACTGAGCCTGAGTTTTTCCATGTCGGATATTTAGTGTCAACCTGTCAGGATTGATTATTTTTGATGGATTATCAGGAGATTTATGAGTATGAGTCCACTCTGTGACTGAGGAGGGGGCAGTAATGTTAGCATGTTACCTTCCTAAACTAAGATGGTGTAGATGGTAAACAATTAATGTTAATTTTATTTTCAATGTTGTCTGGTTATGTCATTGAAGCTCATAGTAGCTACAGATAAATTACTTTCCTGTCAAAACTGTAAGCCAGCCTATTCATTCTCTCTTTTCTTTTAACATTTTAGTTCGGGCATTTATTAAGAAATTTGTATTTTACAAAATAAAGACCTTATTCAAATATTTGTCATGTGCATTTTAATGAATTTTACCACCATGAATGCAAATAGCTGAAAAAAAGGAATAGTCTGAAGACAAAGCTTACTGCCATCACATACAGAGAAAATCTGCAGAACCCACAAAAAACAATTAGAATCTCGTTGACATGAGATTCTGCCTTAAAGTTGCCACTATTTATACTTATTAATCTGTATTAGTCAAAAGTTACATTTTATACATTATTATACATAAGTTCTATACTTTTGCTAACAAATATAAACCTCATGAACTGTCGTTTCTCTCCTAAATATAAAAAAAAACTTTTTTAAAATTAAAAAGGATTACAATCAGTTTTGTGAAGCTGTGGGACTGGACTTACCATGGTGGCAAATGTATCAAGAGCCTGGTCCAGAGCAGCAGAAGCTTTATGGAAGAAAAGCTTCCAGACCTCAACTGGGTATGTCCTTCGGCTTTCCAGAGAGCATTTCAACAGTGAGGCCAAGTTTTCTTGTGCGAGGTGTGTAGCCTTGAGGGTGGGGGAACAACATCGAATAATTAAAAACGAAAAGAAAACTTTTCAGCGATTTTAGAGCTTTGCTTCGAGTTTGTGATGTAGCAAATGGGCAGTTGTTTTACAGGATTCAAAGATTACTTGACATAGACCAGTGTTTCCCAATCCAGGTCCTCTGGACCCCCTGCCCTGCATGTTTTAGATGTAACCCTACTTTATCACCTGAATTAAATGAATGGCTTGTTAACAGGCTGCAAAGAAATTAATAAGGAAATAATTACTTTGAATCAGGTGTGTTGGAGCAGGAACATGTCTCAGACATGCAGGGCAGGGGGTCGGAGGACCTGGATTGGGAAACACTGACATAAACTTACCAAGGTACAGGCATGTTCAATGATGGTAAGATTGCACAGGAGTTGGGATCTGAAAGAAACAACAATAAAAGACATCCATGTGATCTTGGTTACACTGCGTAAAAGAAGTGGCAACCTCAGCACCTGGTGAAGCTGTGTTATACCCACCTATTGATATCAGCACAGATCAGGTCCTCTGTGAAAGGTGAAATTTTGGCTATTAGATATTGGTTCTTAACAATGGGGCTGTGTAATTATAGTGGAAAGAAATAATATTTATCAAGCTTACCATCAACACTTGTCTCCTTGCACTGAAGACAAACGGAAAGAAAATGTCTTAGTCTAGTGGATGAGGCTACGTGATTTGTAACACCTTAACATGGTCGCTGTTAAAGTTAATATGCATAGTGGTGTCTTGAAAACTTTAATTAAATGATGTGTAATCCATACAATATGCTTATAGAAAAGAATTCACCTTGAAAGAATCTGGTACTGAGCAACCTGTTTCAGAAAAAATTTTTTACTTAGATATGACATGCATATATTGTCAATGTGGTAGCCTTGAGCTTTTCTGAAAACGTTTATCAGAAAAAACATTTTTGACACATACATGCGAATGTGTTTTTGAGTGAATCCATGCTTGATCTGACACCCATGGAAAGGTCCAGTGGCAGAAATTCCAAACTTTCCTCAAGACCAATGAGTCTAGAGAGGAAAAAACAGCCATTTTGTGACATTTTAAGCAGTTTGACATCATACTGACTAAAAAAATCTAGTAGTTCTCTGGATAAATGTGTCTTACATAGCTTCATAGGATGCACAGCTGATGTTACTGGGGATCACCCATAAGCTGTATGGCTGGAGGCTTGCTATCACAGGAAGCAAGTAGAACTGGAACCATAGCTTAATCTATTTTTCAGAAAACCAAAGAAGTTCCACAACATTTGGGATGTGCTGGTTCCTCTGTTGTTGTGTCTATCTGCTGCTTGTGCTTTTTTTTTTTTTTTAAATTAATTTATTTTTTCATACAGGAGGCCTTTTGACTCTGTATACATACAAGGATACACATATTTATCAATAAAGCTTTTTTTTGGCAGCATGTGTGTGTAGGTCACGTGACTAAAAAGCTATTGAAGTTTGAAATATTCAGAAATTAATAAAAAATAGTATGAGATGAAAAAAATGCACAAAGAAATGTTGAATAGTTTAAATTGTTTTGACATTTATATTTCATGTGGTTGAGGAGATATTGTTTTTCAAAAATGATGGTATCTGTAATTTGCTGACGGTCCCTAACTTTGCACCGGTAGCGAAGACCACACGACCACTGCATCGTTCTACTCAAGTCCATGACAAAGCGCATAGGCTCTGGTAAATATGACGAGTAGACTGGGTGTCCGAATATCTGTTGAATATCGAACGTCAAACTAACTTTACCACGGTATTTAGCTGTATGTATTTTATAACATGTAAGTTTTGTTACCAAAATAAAATAAAAAGTAAGAATTATACCAAGTAGAACCTTTTAAATAAGTGTATGAAATAAATATTATATAATGTATAATGTATTAACCCAAATCTTGCACGCTCCAAACTATTAGAAGTAATTTGCATTATGAGCCAGCAGAGGGCGCTCTGCCATCACATCCAATAAATGCGCTGGTAACTTGCTGCCATAAACCAATGTTTGCTGTGTTTCTGTGAACCGGAGGAAATGGCTGGGATTTACCAACCAGACAGCTATTTTCTACATAAGATTTTTTTTGTCTGTCAGTTCATTTAAAATAGCCGATGCCCTGACAGTTGTGACTAATATTGAATACTAGTACAGACTAGTAAAATAGTTGCTGGTTACTGTGACTCGCATTCCTTTCAGAGTACTGCATGTGAGGAAAGAGTCCAGTGACCCCAGCAGTCTAGCCACACCTCCATACACAGTGACCGGCCAATGGGGCTCGCTGACCATTAGAAGCTGTGTAACAAAGTAAGCCAGACCCACGCCTCCATTAGTTCCTGCTCACCAGAGAGAAACAGTCAAACAAGGCATCGAAAGTGTCCGTTTCCATTCATGACACATTTGGTACCACTGAATAGTTTGAGAAAGTTTCCAGAAAATAATGGCATAATAAAGGTCAAACTGGCCCTTTAAGGTAGTCAAACCATTCTTTGAATTTGGGACTTAGGTCTGACAGTGACATCCAGTTGACCCTTTGCACATGATTTGCAATAATTCCAACAGTCTTTGAAGCAGTGAGCTAGTGTAGTGGTAACTTCACTGCTTTATAGCCCAGGAGTACCCAGTTCAAGTCCCCAGTAACCTATCAGAGTTGAATTGCTGAAACTAAATGGAGTTACAGCCTCCAACCTCACAAGGTCCATGATAAATGGTTTTATTCATATTTGATAAAGCTTCATACTAGAACAAAGTTGTACAGCTCCTGGAAAAATTTTTTTTACTAAACCCTGAAGACATTCACTTTAAAAGTGGAAATCAGTTTATATATTTTAACAGCTCAAGACAGTGGCTTTCTGAAATGGACTACTGGGTAACATTGCCATTACAAGATTAAATGCTTAATTTTTCAATAAAAAGGTTTGAGGGCTCTAGTGGCCTTTATTCAACTATAGGTTGACATGAAAGGGAGACAGTGAGGAACAACTGCAAAGGGCCCAGGTAGGAACTCAATCCTGGGACAGCAGCACAGTAGAGCCTGTAGCCTTTAAACAAACTAAGGATTTTCTTCATTTTTACCTTTTTAAAGAAACTTTCAAAAAGCTTAACACTTTAATCCCAGTTCTTCTCCATACCCCAATTAAATTAACATTGTCACTATAAATCTTAGTCTCATTCATTGGTGATATACCACCTTATGAAACTACAGATACCAATAATCCATTCCATTTTTACATTAATGCCACAGATAGGTAAATATTAACAGAAATGAGGCGAGTGGGAGACTGACACAACGTAACACTCCATGCTTTATTCTCAGCACATCTCTCCCATACAGTGTCTCTGGAACATTATCCATTGACATGTTTAGTTTCGGACCACATTTCAGGTCCATCATCAGCTTGTTCATCTCTGCAGGAACCCTTCACCTGCAGATGAATTAGCATATATAGACCTGTTCCGATTTTGTTTCCAAAATGCACTTTAAAGCTGACTTGGACGCATTTCCCCCTCCATTCTTCATCTGGAAAGTAACAGCAATTTAAAGCTTAAAAAACAAATGTTAGAGAAATCAGACGTGACAAACTTTTTCGTTTAATAAAAATACTCAGTGTTTATTCCATTACATCATTTCTGTAGTTTCACATGATGCTAGACTCACAGGAGGACATATCACGGAGTCTCTAGTGCCACAGTCACAAAGATGGATAAAGGCGCTCAGTGACACGCAGGCAAGGCACCAACTAATCCCCAGTCCCTAGCTACCTAAAGGAGGCATCCAGCCTCCCCTCCTAACCAGCAGGATGCAGCTCCCCTACTCAGCTGTCTTCACTGCCGGCAGCACTATAAGCTGCGAGCAGCACCCACCCACCACAGTGCCTCTACTTCAACTGCCACAACCTCCAGTCCTCCTCGACCCCCCCTCTATCCCCTCTAACACTGAGACTAATTACTTCCACCACAGGTGAACATCAGGTAGGTGTCAGCACAACACACCCACACTACACTATGTACAACCACCGTGGTAGAAAATGTTTTAGAAAAAGAATATTTCCAGAATCCCAGTTCTGATTGGATAGTAAAAATCCATGTCACACCATCCCAGCAGCACCTCCACCTTCCAGTCCATCAGAAAAATGGTTTCAGTCCAGACGCATGAACCAGGAAGATGACATCAGACCTCAGCTCTGTAAGGGTTATTCTGGATGTTAAAAAAAAAAAAAAATCTTTATTACAATTTTATTTTAAAAAGAAATTTTTACATATTTAAGTCTGATATTACAAACCAACACTCCTCGTCAGGGTTACTGGTTGATGTAGGTCTGGGGTCTGGTCAGGTTCTAGGATTCAAAGCTGCCTCCAGTCTAATACACCATCTGCAGGTTGGGAATGAAGACTTTAGATCTTTGATTGTAAAACATTTGGAAGTTTTACATAAAAGCTTATTCTCCATGTGAAATATGTTTGAGTAAGTCTAGGCTTCTTGATTAAGGTTTGAGTTTTAGTCCTAGGTGTAAACTGCAGACATCAATACAACCTTACGTACCCGGGTTCAGGTATTTGATGACCTTCAGCAGATCTGATCTTTGTCAAATCTCATCTATGTTCAGGCTGAGAATGTGGATGAATTCAAACTTCCTGAAAATTATAAACACAAAAAAGGACATGATTTTAAAGTATATCTGAATATTTTTTTTAAAAAAAAGGGACAAAGTCTGAATCTCAAATACCTCCAAATGTTCTGGTTCCACATGTCCACATTGAAGTTTATTCCAAGTTCATCTCCTCGTTAGGTCTGTAATAATATAAAACATTTAGAAATTCAAATTTTCTTGCAGGTGGTGTTGGAGGAGATCTTACATCTGGATTAGTTTCCAGCAGCATCTCATCTCTTCAGGTCATCCATCAAGATTAATGCTACCGTCGCCATGGAGGCCATCCATCAGATCTGTAAATGCAACTCCATCTCTTCCACAAGCTGAAAAGGTTAAAAAAGTTCAGAAGAAGAATCGCAAATTTTTGCTTTAAGATTTTGCTGCAACTTTAACACTTACTGTTCTACATGCTGGTTATCTGGGGAGAAAGTCACCATCCTTCTCTCTCCAGTCTTTGACTACATCTCTGAAGAGAGGGGGGGAGAAGAAAAAAAAATGCAGCAAATTTGAAACATACATGCTTAAAACAACATATCTGGAAACATGGAGTTGCATGGATACCACTGACACTAAACAGAATCATAGCTAAATATAAAATCCATTTAATTTACAATGTAGATTAAATTTTAATTTCATACTTACGTGGGGAAGCAGTCGTTTGCACGATGAGATCAGATGGACATGGAGTGCTCCACACAGACGGAGGTAGAAGCAGGTCACCCAGAAAGCAGCTTCAGGCTGGTATCGTCCAATGCTGGTCCTCCTGGAAAACTTGAACCTACTGACCCAGACATCCCTCTCTCCAGCTCCTCCTGGGGCTATTTCAGGAGGAGCTCAAGAGAACATATCCAAGGCCAAAGGCCAAAAATCCACAAATAGAAATATAACCTTTACAGCAAGTCCTAGATCTGTCCTTGGGTCTCTGAGGAGGACATGCCTGGAAAACATCCAAGTAGAGAAAATCAGAGCCTCCTAATCCGATGTCCAAACCACCTCAGCTGAATCCCTTCAATCCAGAGGAGCAGCATCGTCCTTTCAAGCCATCTCTGGATGTATCTGCGTCGCACTTGCTCTCTCAGGGTGAGCCCAGCCACCTTCTAAAGCCACACATTCCCAGACACCCCTCTTTCCAGCTTCTCCTGGGGGTCTTCCACGAGCTGGAGAGAACACATCCAAGGCATTCCAAAAATATATAATCTTTACAGCAAGTCCTAGATTGGCCCTTGGGTCTCTGAGGAGGACATGCCTGGAAAACATCCAAGTAGGGAAAATCAGAAAGCCTCCTAATCCGATGTCCAAACCACCTCAGCTGAACCCCTTCAATCCAGAGCAGCAGCATAGTCTTTTTCAAGCCATCTCTGGATGCGTCTGTGTCGCACTTGCTCTCTCTCAGGGTGAGCCCAGCCACCTTCTAAAGCCACACATTCCCAGATATCCCTTTCTCCAGCTCCTCCTGGGGGTCTTCCAGGAGCTGGAGAGAACACATCCAAGGCATTCCAAAAATATATAATCTTTACAGCAAGTCCAAGATCTGTCCCTTGGGTCTCCGAGGAGGACATGCCTGGAAAACATCCAAGTAGGCAGAAGCAGAACGCCTCCTAATCCGATGTCCAAACCACCTCAGCTGAACCCCTTCAATCCAGAGCAGCAGCATAGTCTTTTTCAAGCCATCTCTGGATGCGTCTGTGTCGCACTTGCTCTCTCTCAGGGTGAGCCCAGCCACCTTCTAAAGCCACACATTCCCAGATATCCCTTTCTCCAGCTCCTCCTGGGGGTCTTCCAGGAGCTGGAGAGAACACATCCAAGGCATTCCAAAAATATATAATCTTTACAGCAAGTCCTAGATCTGTCCCTTGGGTCTCCGAGGAGGACATGCCTGGAAAACATCCAAGTAGGCAGAAGCAGAACGCCTCCTAATCCGATGTCCAAACCACCTCAGCTGAATCCCTTCAATCCAGAGGAGCAGCACCGTCCATTCAAGCCATCTCTGGATGAGTCTGCGTCGCACTTGCTCTCTCAGGGTGAGCCCAGCCACCTTCCAAAGGAAGCTCTTTTCAGCCACACATTCCCAGACATCCCTCATCCAAGCTGAATCCCTTCAATCCAGAGCAGCAGCATTGCCATGTCAAGCCATCTCCGGATGCATCTGTGTCGCACCTGTTCTCTCAAGGTGAGCCCAGCCACCTTCTAAAAGAAACACATTCCCAGACACCCCTCTTTCCAGCTTCTCCTGGGGGTCTTCCACGAGCTGGAGAGAACACATCCAAGGCATTCAAAAAATATATAATCTTTACAGCAAGTCCTAGACCGGTCCTTGGGTCTCTGAGGAGGACATGCCTGGAAAACATCCAAGTAGAGAAAATCAGAGCCTCCTAATCCGATGTCCAAACCACCTCAGCTGAATCCCTTCAATCCAGAGGAGCAGCATCGTCCTTTCAAGCCATCTCTGGATGTATCTGCGTCGCACTTGCTCTCTCAGGGTGAGCCCAGCCACCTTCTAAAGCCACACATTCCCAGACACCCCTCTTTCCAGCTTCTCCTGGGGGTCTTCCACGAGCTGGAGAGAACACATCCAAGGCATTCCAAAAATATATAATCTTTACAGCAAGTCCTAGATTGGCCCTTGGGTCTCTGAGGAGGACATGCCTGGAAAACATCCAAGTAGAGAAAATCAGAACCTCCTAATCCGATGTCCAAACCACCTCAGCTGAATCCCTTCAATCCAGAGGAGCAGCATCGGCCTTTCAAGCCATCTCTGGATGTATCTGCGTCGCATTTGCTCTCTCTCAGGGTGAGCCCAGCCACCTTCTAACGCCACACATTCCCAGATATCCCTCTCTCCAGCTTCTTCCGGGGGTCTTCCAAGAGCTGGAGAGAACACATCCAAGGCATTCCAAAAATATATAATCTTTACAGCAAGTCCTAGATCTGTCCTTGGATCTCCGAGGAGGACATGCCTGGAAAACACCCAAGTAGGCAGAAGCAGAAAGCCTCCTAATCTGATGTCCAAACCACCTTAGCTGAATCCCTTCAATCCAGAGGAGCAGCATCGTCCTTTCAAGCCATCTCTGGATGCGTCTGCGTCGCACTTGCTCTCTCAGGGTGAGCCCAGCCGAGTCAAACACACACTGAACTAGTTCGGCTTTGTGAGGAGAGTGACGACACAGTTCTTGCTCTGGGCATCCTGGCATCAGATAGGCCACAACGATGACTCCAACACCTCTTGCACCTGCAGCCCCCCGCATGATCCTTCGAGGAACACGACTGTAAGCCTTCTACAAATCCACCAAACCCATACAGTCTAGATGGTCAAACTCTCATGACCCCCCTCAACATCTTTGCAAAGGTCAAATCTGGTCCACCGTTTCACAACCTAGACAAAGTCCACAATACCCAGAGATTCAACATCAGCTAGAGCCTCCTTCCCATCACCCTGGAGTAAATTTCCCAAGGGAGACTGAGAAGTGTGATCCTCCAAGAGCAGGACCAACACATTCCAGTCTCCTTTCTTGAAAGCAGGAACCACCACCACAGTGCCACTTCAAGTGTTGTCCTGAAACTCCATGTGATATTGAAGGGGTGAGTCACCCAAGACAGCCCCACATTATCCAGTCTCCTTCAGCATCTCAGGGTGGTTCTCATCTGCCCCTGGTGCTGCATTTCCAGGGAACTTAACTACTCAGAAACCCTCTGCCCAAGTGATGGGTGCATATTCCCCCAAGCTTTCAGACTCTCCCAGCTTAGTGGAAGACTGTGGCTGGCTCAAAGAGAACCTTGCATTTTTTTCCACTGCTCAACATCCCCAGTTGGGATCAGCAGTAATTCACTGAAGCCAGGAACTAGCTGGGATGGGTCACCTTCCCGTTCGGAAAGCTCACATGGTTGACTACAACAACTTTGAGGCCAACCCGACGTCCTCCATGGTTTTGTCAAATTCGTCCCATATCAGTTTTAGCTTCTGGAACTACTGATGCTATAGCGCGTTTGGCCATTTGGTACCGGTTTGACGCTTTAGAGTGACTCCTGGGACAACAAAGTTTGATAGGCCTCCTTAAGCTTGCCAGCCTTCCTCACTGCTGGCATCTACTAGTAAGTCTTCTGGTTGCTGCATCTGCTTAATCTGAGGCTGTACTTAAGACCTCATGAACAGGGTCCTTTGCCAGAAATTCCCAGCTAACCCATACCACCCATTTAGGTTTACCATGTCTGCCTTTTAGTCTTGACACCAGATTTAAATTGCCTAAAGGCTTTATATAAATAGTTTAAGACATACAACTGCACATCTGATAGAATTACACAAAACACAACTGACCTGTCACATTCCTCTGCAGAATCGCCACCTTATTGTGGTAGAGGAGTTTGCGCTCCCCCATGATCCTGAGGTCTGTGTTGGGGTCATTAGGCCCTGTTGTGGTCTCCCCAGGAGAATCCGCTCGAGAGGGGCCAGGCTAAGCAATTCAAGGACCTTGAAAAGGCCCTAGAGTGCATTACACAACCAGCAAATTGCTAGTGGTCAGCCAGGCCCAGTCTGTAAAGGATGCTACTGCCATGTTGGTTCACCACCTATGGTAAGAAAAATATTTACAAGCACCAGGCTACGTGCCTTGGTGTTGCAGTTCTCCACCATGGGACAGAAAGGTCCAACTGCTTTTTGCAGTTGTGATCCAGAGCCCGGGTGGTGTTCCAGTGGCATCTGGGGATTCCATTTTACTCCTGGCGGACTTCAATGCCCACGGATGCCATGGAGTCATGTACAGGGGTGTGATTGAGGGGAACAGCCTCCTATAGCCGAACTCGAGTGGCGTTTCGATTTTGGACTTCTGTGGTAGACAGATTGTCCATAAACACCATGTTCAAGCATAAGGCTGTTCATATGTACACTCGGTACCACCCCACTTTAGGCCTAAAGTTAAATTTTGTAATTCTCAGATTTGTAACTGTACATCTCATAATGAAAGGGGCAGAGAGCATTCTGCAGATCACCTGACTGAAAGTTAAATCTGGTCAAGACAGACTAATAGGCAGACAAGGTAACCTAAATGGGTAATAAGGGATAAGTGGGAATGTCTGGCAGAGGACCCTGTTCATGAGGTATTCAGCACAACCCCAGAGATTAACATTCTTCGATAGGCTGGGGACATTAAATCTGAACAGGACATGTTCAGAGCTTCCATTTTAGATGTGGCTTCAAAGAGCTGTGGCCAGAAGGTTGTCTGTGCCTATTGCAGCAGCAACCAGAAGACTTACTAGTAGATGCCAGTAGTGAGAAGGTGGCAAAGCTCAAAGAGGCCTATCTGACTTTGTGCTAAAGGTCACCTGAAACATCAAACCGCTAACAAAATGGCTAAAAGCGCTACAGCTGAAACAGTATTTCCGGAAGCTAAAACTCTGCTCTGGGAGGAATTTGGCAAAACCATTGAGGACTTCAGGTTGGCCTCAAAAGAAGTTGTGGTCAACCATGTGAGGGTTCTGAAAAAGGAAAGCAAGCCCCATCCCAGCTAGTTCTTGGCTTCAGTGGATTACTGCTGATCTCAACTGGGGGTGTTGAGGGGTGGAAGAAATGTGAGATTCTCCTTGATCCAGCCACAGTCTTCCACTGAGTAGGAAGAGTTTAAAGGCTTGGGGGAAGACATGCCCATCACTTAAGCAGAGGTTGTCTGGGTAGTTAAGCTCCCTGGAAATGCATTGCCAGGGCCGATGAGAACCACCCCGAAATGTTGAAGGCTCTGGACACTGTTGGCCTGTCTTGAATAACACACCTCTTCAGTGTTCCATGGAATTCCAGGATAACACGTGGAGTGGCAGACTGTGGTGGCAGCCCCCATTCTCAAGAGAGGAGACCAGAGTGTGTAAGTCCTGCTACTGGGTGATTGTACTTCTCAGTTTCCCTTGGGAAGTTTACTCCAGGGTGACTGAAAGGAAGTTCTAGCTGATGTCAAACTTCAGACATTGTGGGTTTCATCCAGACTGTGGAACAGTGAACCAGACCTTCACCCTTGCAGAGTTGCTCAGGGAGGTCATTGGAGGTTGACCATCTAGACCACATGGGCTTTGCAGACTGAGAAAGCCTACAGTCGTGTCCTTCCAAGGATCATACAGAAATCCTACAGAAGTAAGGGATGCTGGAGTCACTGTTGTGGCCCATCAGGTCCCAGGATGCCCAAAGTAAGGGCTGAGTACACATTCTCTGCACAAAGTCCAACTAGTTCAGTGTGTGCTGGATTCTGCTAAGACTACCCCTTGTCACTAATCCTCCATGTGGTCTTCACGGACAGGACCTCCCAGTGTAGTCGGGGAGAAGAGGTTGTGCGGATTGGGAACCTCAGGCTTGCATCCCTGCTCCTTGCAGATGTGGTTGTGTTGACTTAGCACAAGATTCAGTAGCAGTGGTGTGGGGTTCCCAGCAGAGTGTAAAGCAGTCAGAGGGGGCCCACTTTCTTTCCAAGGCCATGATTCTCAACCAGAAGGTGAAGGGATCCCTCTGGGTTGGGAAAAGATTGTCACATCAAGCAGAGTTGAGTTCAAGCATCTCCAGATCTTGATCGTAGGAAGCGGTGCAAGATGGACAGATTGTGGCTTCGTCTGCGGTATTGACCACACTATCTGCCTGCTTTTGCTTCAGTATACCGAAGTCCTGAGGTACTTTGAACCAAAAATCTTAGCTGTGGGTCTTTCCCTCTTCTCACACAATGCTTTCAAGTTCTACAGCTCTGAAAAGTAAAATTGCTTTGAAGGAATCTTCTTACATATGCTGCCATGTAAACCCCCATCTTCTGGCCTCAGGCTCCATGTCGGTTCCATGTTTTTGTATCCAGCCATCCCTTCCACTTCTGACTCATTTCTCCATTTCATTCAGTTTGTACTGTAAAGCCATGGAAGTATAATCCAGCTAAATTTTCTCAGCAGATTCTTACTTTCCATCAGAAATTTAATGTACTTGTTAGGAGACGTGAGCGGTTCCTCGTTTGTTCATGGTCATTTCCTCCCTCCCTCCAGCAC
Source organism: Melanotaenia boesemani (assembly GCF_017639745.1). Taxonomy (NCBI): domain Eukaryota; kingdom Metazoa; phylum Chordata; class Actinopteri; order Atheriniformes; family Melanotaeniidae; genus Melanotaenia; species Melanotaenia boesemani. The sequence continues at coordinate 8,689,334 of NC_055701.1, forward strand.
TTCCTGGAAAAATATTGAGCTTCCCTTTGAACACAAAAATACCTAGCTGCCATGTGAATCCCATCTTCTGGCCTCAGGCTCCATGTTAATTCCATGTTTATGCATCATCCATCTATTTCACTTCTGACACATTTCTCCATTTCATTTAGTTTGTACTTTAAAGTTTAATCCAACTAGATTTTCTCTGAAAGCATATTCTTGGACTTTCCACCTGAAATTCATAGTCATCGTCGTCGTCCGGCGCGGTTCCTCGTTTATGGTCATTTCCTCAATTCAGCACTTCTTCCTGGAAAAAAAATATTTGGCTTCCCTTTGAACACAAAAATACCTAGCTGCCATGTGAATCCCATCTTCTGGCCTTAGGCTCCATGTTAATTCCATGTTTTTGTACCATCCATCCATTTCACTTTGACTCATTTCTCCATTTCATTCAAATTGTACTGTGAAGCCATGGAAGTTTAAATCCAGCTAGATATTCTCATTTAGCCGATTCTCAGACTTTCCACCAGAAATTCATAGCCGTCGTTAAGAGCCATGGGTTCATGGTCATCTCCTCCAGCACTTGTTTCCCGGTAAACATATTGAGCTTCCCTTTTAACAGAAAAATACTTAAACTCCAAAAAAAAAAAAAAAAAAAAAAAAGTCAATTTACAGGGAAAATCCAGTTTAGTCAGGAAAAACTTGAATTCTACCATGTGGCACTTTCACAGTTAAACATTAAACTCCAGAATGATAGCTCATATTCACATTATGGTTCAAATTTACCCTCTAACAAAGTTTTAAATACATACAGATGAATTTATGTTGTCAGACATTACAAATATGGCCAGTATCACTTGGATAATTAGGCAAATGTATTCATTCAGAACCTCTATAGTCACTAAATCTCAGTCTCCCTCTTCCAGGTTTATTCCCTCCAGAGTTCAAATGCACTGGTATCAGGTGACGCCGTTTAACGGTGGGGAAAAAAAAAAAAAAAAAAAAAAACGCGTTCCGTATTCAAGTCTTGTCGGTGTAACGTTTCATGTATAAGATAAAACATGTCTGCAGGGGAGAGATTTAAATCCCCTGCTGGGAGGCCTCCCACCACTCAAAAGTTAAAACGAGGTAATTAAAACTAAAATGAGACAAGTCAGGAATAAACATGGCAGAGTGAGACCAGCCAGTAATATTATCAAATATTTAATGCCATAAGTTTTAGGCAGTGATAACTGACTAGACAGGCAGTTAAACCAAGTTAATACATACTCCCATACATAGAAATATAAAAACATTTGCATTAAAATAAAAATTGTTTCAAGTACATATTAGACAACGAGTCCCTACAGCCAAAAAAAAATAAAAATAAAAAAAATAAAAAAATTGGGGTACATAAACACAGACAAACAGGGAACCCCACATACCAGGACATGAGAACAGACACCACAGTGAAGCCCCAACACCATCACCAGACAGACTGACGTGACAGATGCAGACGGACTTCTGTTATAGCAAACTAAAGATTTCCAGACCATTGCTCTTTAACTTTTTTTCCAATAAAATCTGTTTGGTAAACTTATAGAATTTTAAAAAATTAAAATTCAGCAGGTCATTAATGAGAGCTGCATTTCACATTTTTACATGTAACCAGGCACTGGTGCAGAAGTGGCATCCAGTCAACTAGACAATTTCAATTACTCTGCAGTAGAAAAAGTAGATAAACTGAAAACATGTCCACTTCAGATTGGTGTGAACCAGTTAACTTAAGTTTAGAGTTAAAGGAAAACACTTAAAGGAAAACAGTTTAAGAAAAGCAGTAGTGTTTTACTGCTTGGTTAAACATTAAATTTATCCGTTTAGTCTCTTCTGTTCCTGCAGAGTTCACACATTGTGCAGTTATTGTGTGCAGTTATTGTGTGCAGTTATTGCGCTGAAGATTTAAAGTCTAGTTGAACGGGAAATATAGTTCAGATAAATCAGCGGACCAAAAGTTACTGTGCTCCAATTAAGTCACTTTACCTTATATAATTTTTAGGTGATTAAAAGGAAATGTGACCTTTGTTATGCCATTTTAAAGCGTTAACTTTCTTTGAAAGTGTACAAAAGACAGTTTTATATAGCGTTTATGATGTAAAGTCCTGATTTAGTCTTGGATAATTTAAATCCAGCTTTTGATCAGACCTTACAATTCTTGTTCAATGTACAAAATAGAACATTTGGACTTTTTCTAGTGAAATGGCCTCAGGCTAAATGGAAAACTTGTTTTGTGAGACAGTTTAAACATGTAGGATCTACAGGTTTGAGTTTGGGATAATTTTAAACCTACTTACAATTTGCGGTGTCCAGCTGTTGCATTTAGACTGTGGGATTTAAGGTTTTTATATTTTATAAAATATATATACACTGGAGACAGGAAGCTGTCAGCACGCCAATTGGTGGGGCCAAATTACAGTCCCCACAGGCCAAATTAATAGGAGGGTTCAGGGTTTTAGAAGCTCAAATAACTTTAGTTATGAGCGCTATCAAACCAGTAACATAACAGAATACACCACTTAACAGCACAGCCTATCTGATACTACTACTACTACACATTCCTCTGTACTAAACAGCAAGGGCCAAAACCAACCCAATTCTCAGGATGTTATAGTATAAAAAAAACAGGGATTATTTTCTATACAAGTCTACAAAAGACAAAACCTGGATCAGTTTACTGAACCTGGACATTACAGACTGATTCTTATCTTACATTAAGAAAACCTTACACCATAAGACAGCCCATGAGTCACATCTTTAACATTCATGAATAATCTATTGATCAATATAAAGCTTTCTATACACAAACATTTAACATCTTCCACCAGGTGAGCGTCTAAAACCGTCAGATACTGGATCCAATTTAACCCTGGACAAACTAAAAATCTCCTAAAAAGTCAAATAACAATTCCACCTCTGGGTTTAATTTGGTCAGAAAATAGAGGAAACATCTGAGGCGAGGCATGGTCCTCACTTCAGAAGGAAAAACTGATCAGAGTCTGGCATGGCAGCCAAAAGCCAGGAGAAAGAAACTGAAGGTGCCTTCGTCACAATGAGACCTGAACAAATGCAACATGTTCATTTTAAACACATTTTGTAAATGATTGAGACATCTTATTTGGAATGAACCGAGACGGCGGAATAACTGCTTGTCGGAAAAACGGACAAAAAAATATGACAGTGATTGACATTTACAATAATTCACAAGCATACAGAATCCATAACATCAGGACAGCGGCACAGGCGGCCAAGAGGGCGAACGGCACAGCGGCCGAGAGAGGGGCACGGCAGCCAGGTGTGTATATGTGTGTGAGAGACAGCGGCACAGGCGGCCAAGAGGGCGAACGGCACAGCGGCCGAGAGAGAGGCACGGCGGCCAGGTGTGTATATCTGTGTGTGAGACAGCGGCACAGGCGGCCAAGAGGGCAAACGGCACAGCGGCCGAGAGACGCACGGCGGCCAGGTGTGTATATCTGTGTGTGAGACAGCGGCACAGGCGGCCAAGAGGGCAAACGGCACGGCGGCCGAGAGTGTATATGTGTGTATGAGACAGCGGCACAGGCGGCCAAGAGGGCGAACGGCACGGCGGCCGAGAGAGAGGCACGGCGGCCAGGTGTGTATGTGTGAGAGACAGCGGCACAGGCGGCCAAGAGGGCGAACGGCACAGCGGCCGAGAGAGAGGCACGGCGGCCAGGTGTGTATATGTGTGAGAGACAGCGGCACAGGCGGCCGAGAGAGAGGCACGGCGGCCAGGTGTGTATATGTGTGAGAGACAGCGGCACAGGCGGCCAAGAGGGCGAACGGCACGGCGGCCGAGAGAGGCACGGCGGCCAGGTGTGTGTGAGAGGTACAATGGCTGTTTGTACTTGTGTGTGGGAGGGGGGTGTTTGTGTCACAGAGGCACGGCGGCCACATTCATGACAAAACTCTTAAATGATGAATTGTACCACTGACCAAACAACCTTGTAAAAAGACATAACAATCGGACGGGACTCACCTGTGAGGATGATTCTTTGTCTTCAAAATTACACGTGATTACCGTACGAACACGCACGCAATGTAGACTGATGATGTTCGATGGCAGCCATCTTGGACAAATTGAAATGAGGAAAAATTTGATGAACACTGTAAAAAAGAAGTCTGTTAAAGACTCACCTTTAAGTTGAAATGTTTCTCCTCAGATCCATCCAAAGTGAAAAAAACCACACATTTTATTTAACTTTATTTGCAAACCATTTGTGACGGTCATTCAAGATAATCCCATTCAATCCAGTTCATTGTGGACCAGTCACACACCGTCAACTCAGAAATGGACTGAAATATTTTTAAACGAAGACGTCGCATTTGTCAGATTGCCACCATGATCAATAACTGACCAAATAACAGAACTGTAATTAACCTACAACGTTTGTTATAGTTTTCTTATTCACTTAATATTCAAAGTTGATGTTCCAATATAAAAGGATCATGTATTATATTTACCATTTGCTTTGTTGGAGGGAAAAAATGTATAAAAATTAAGACAGTTTGTAGATCTTCCTGTGGGAGGAAAAGTTAATACACCAAAACAATAAATTCAGGCCTCATTGTGACATTTAATCTGTGTTTATTTAATAATTCAGACAGGATGCTGCCAAGAAAACCTTTGTACCGTTTCAGCGCAGTGAAACATTAACATGAAGGCACCTTCAGTACAGACCAGGCAGAGAGACCAAGAAGAAAAGCAATGGCACGGCGGCCAAGAGCTGTGGCGCGGCGGCCAACATACAAAAAAACATGGCACTTACTGGTCGAAGATCTTCCAATAAACCTGGAAAAGAGGAAGAGAAAAAAAAAAATGATCAAATTTTGTTTCCAACTTAGTGGATCCTTTCCAGAAATGGAAAAAGTTTGAGAACACGAGTCAAAGGGTCGACAGAAAAATATGACATTTGTCTAAACTACTTATTGGCTCCTTTTAAAATCAAGTACATCATGGACATCTACACCAGATACTTTCAATAATAGCAGCCTTTTTCTGCAACCTCACAAAACACAGTAGTCCTTGTTAGTCTTCCTAAACCTCCAGAACCTTTCCAGGAGGCCATGAAACACATGGAGCTAAAGAAACCATGATCACAATATCTCCAGATGTCCACCACCTTTTCTTCTCATTCCGTTTCTTTCTTGGTGTAAGGCCAAGTACTACAGTCTGAAATGTGCTGTACTCGACTCCAGCATCTTTTCCACATACAGGTCATCCTGCTCAAACACCCCAAGAAGCAGAGCTGGTTTTCCCTTCCAGAGAAGAACATGGTGTGGGGCTTAAGTTTCCAGATCATTGGCATCCGATAGCTTAATGATACAACTCAAAATGGCCTCTACTTCACAGAAACTGTATGGAGCCCATCGTCCAGCTTCTGTTGACAGAACTCACTAACCTAGATCATCCTCTCCCACACCACTATGGTGAGAGCCTGTTGGTGGATTACAACTACAATGGATTCCAACCTGTGCCATAGCTCCTTGAGTCCTGTCCCAATTCAAAGCGTTGAGCTTCCTTTAGTTCTCCATCTGCTCTAATTAGTGCCATTGTCTAAACTCAGATGTTCACCTGTCCTCTCCTGATAAAAACCACCACAGGGCCTTGATGAATGCATCTGCTACTTCCAGATGGACCGTCCTACTTGCCATACAGGTGAATAGAACTTCATACATCTTACAGGTTGGCCTTCCTCTCACTGCAACCGGTCTAAAGTAATCCACCCCTGTGTTTTGGTTAATGGTTGGTCAGGAAGGATTCTCACCTTTGCCAGGCCCACCATTTTTTGTTCCAAACCTCTTCCATTGTAGCACCCACAAACGCAATCCCATGATTTTCCTGACTGTTGAACTGGCCTTTAATCTAAAATTTCCCGCTCACCTTGGACAGTATGTGAATCCACCCACTGTGACCCAGATTCTGATGTGCATGTCTGAGAATGAGCATAGAATCGTGCTGGTCTCTGGAGAGAGAGAGGATGCTTTGCTTCATCTGGCATTGCTCCTTCACCCAGTCTTCCTCCGACTCAAGTCCATCTTCAAGAACTGGATCCAAACTATATCAGACTGTCTGTTCACCATTCTTCCCCTAGATGGCCTAACAAATCTCCTGGCCAAGTTTCCGTTTGCTGAAGCTGATAACTCATCCACTGTCAGAGTGCCAGTCCTGGATGTGGATGCAGTTTGTCCATCAGCTCACCTTAAACCGTTCCTTTCATCACAGCGTCAAACGGCTTCATTGGTCAGCAGTTCCAAACCAACAGCTTTACAACTGAGGACCCATGCGGCTGCTGCTTTGTCTTTTCCAGTCAGAGAAGTCAGGTAATGAGCTGGTCCGTTAGGCTACAGATGTCACACCCTTTTAAATTTGTCATTTCCTCTCTTCTGACCTCCTGGTCATCAGGATCCATTGAGACATCCAACAGTTTCAGGCCAGTCCTCTTGCCTCCTTCTAGCCACCTGGTGCCATTCAGGAAATCAGATCTTCATTCCCTTTGATACAGTACGCACCAGCTCATGTTTGGAGCAGACATGCCTCCCTCCATTGCAAAGGATCAGATGTTTCTCTGCTGGTCGAGATTCTTTTGGCCAGACGCATGAAACCTTCCGTCCTCATTCAGATATTTCAACAATGACGTCAGTCCAAAAGACTGATTCCTCCAACAGAAAATCTTCACTGTTTTTAGCCATGAACCAACAGCATCTTTACTTACTGTGAGTATGAACTCCAGTCTTAGAATTAAAATGATTGCAGCCTTCGGTGGTGTTACTCAGTTTACAGAGCAAACTGATGTAATTTCCCTGATTGCTCATCCAGATGTTACAGTTCCATATCCATTTACTCTTTCAAAGTGTAGTTAAGCAGGTCTGAACTTGCCAAATACCATTGGCTTGATGCACCTCCCTACAGTGAATGCAGTTAGCTGATCAAGTCTTCCAACCACGTTCTCCATTGAGCCAAGATGTCTTGGTTGATCATCCTCTCCACAGCCTCTTCCACGGAGCTGGTGTTGCAACAGTTTGGCAAATATGGAAACTGATGCCAGAAAATCCAACGGTTTGACCCCAGCTTGTAACTGTCAGCCTCCACACAGACCAATGTAGACACAGAACCCTTCCACTGGAAGTTTGTTGGTCCAGATTCAAAAACTAAGCTATAATCTTCTGATTGCCTTCAACATGACTGTTGCTGATACATTTCTCCAAGATGAACCCCCGCCCCTTTCCGACAGAAAGCAGTAAGATCTCACATCCAGATGGCTTCTTCGGTGTAGAACTTCCTTGGATCCAATATAAGCTCTGAAATTCCCTCAATAGTTTCCAGTTGTTACTGTTGTGGCCACAAAGTTTCCCTTTAGTTTGTTCCTGGTTTGCGGTTTAAAGCCAGAAACTCGAACCCAGCAACACCAGGTAGATCCTGTTCAAAGTATCAGAACGCTGACACTCAAACATGACCAGTTGTCGCCATCATGTCGTGAGCTATGGTTCTCCCTCATACTGAAAAGCAACTTGACATTTTTATCATGTTTATTGGCATCTCTCATTCCTGCATGTACTGGAGCTCCATCACATTGCAGCATCATCCTCAAGATGAAAGCATGAGCTTTGAGTTCCTTCACATCCTCATTTACCATGTTAAAGCCTTCTCTATACAAGTACTTGCTATTTTGTACTCATTTCCAAAAACCTGAACTCCTCAATCATCCACATAGAAATTTTGCATAACAGATTGAACCACCACATAAAACTGGTTATGAGTAGTTCTCCCCTGGGTGTAGCTTGCACAACTAGACGACAGCTCCAAAGAGGTGCAGTCGTCCGATGCTCCATGAGGTCCTCAGTAGCGTCAAAGCAAAAAATCTAAATGACTTGAAACAGTTTCAATATTAAATGTCAGGTTCTTTTCCGAAACGAAGCTGGATTCCAAGCAACGAGCTGGTGAGATGACCTGGCCGACAGTTTGCCATTTAAGGATGCACCTTGAAATGTGGCTCAAATGTTACACGGAGGGATCCTTTTATTGAATGGTGAATGCCATGGTGAGGGATGTACCACACCTCCCCTACCCTATAATGCCTATAATGCAGTTGAAGCTGAGGCAGTTGTTCTGCCTAGCCTTTACTGATGAGCATATTGATGTGCTCAGCATACTCCTGTTGGAGCCGTTTACTGTTCAAGAACCTTTTCCTTAAACCTTGGATCCTTCGTTTGGCAAGTTAGGTTACTAGGCGTGATTTTAAAATATCTTCCCTCCTGAAGTACTGCTGAGTTCTCAATGATGACCAAAACCTTGGTCTTCTCTGGACATCTCATTCTCCTTTTTGGGTTCCCCCCACTAGCTCATGATTGTACTGCCTGACCAGCACGTATTCAAGATTTACATACAAAACCGGTTTATATAGCCATGGCAGCTCTGCTTCTGAAGCACCATCATTCAGTCATTGGGCCATTAACCCATCCCAGCACCGTCTGGATAGCATTTCTGCAACCTTTGACCTCCCATGGTTCTAGTATCTTGAGGGCATTGGCACCTATTTTGCCACATTGTGCCCAACAAACGTTTTCTCTCACTTTCTGCATTAGATGTTCTGAGCAAAATGTAGCTAAACTTCTTGAGTCCAAAAAGGTCCAGGTTATTATACAGTTTACCTTTTTGCTTCTTACTCTCATAGGCAGGATGGATAACCGGTCTGGACCAGCTGCTGTATGTCCATGTTTTAAGTCAAGTTGGCTGGTTAGACGTTTCCTGTAGCTCTAAGGCTGATTGCCTTTTAATATGCAGAACAGTGGGATGGTTTAGCGCCGAACTTTACACCTCAAGCACTTGACACATTCACAACTCATGTTTTCCTACACAGACATGCAAAACAAACCCCTGGCCCCTAAAAACTGAGTCTTTTCCTTGTGCTTCTTTCCCTTGAACTGGATGTACTCCAGAAACTGGCTGCGACCACAGCAAAGGCATCCAGCTTTCTCAGACTTCTTTGGATCAAATATGTGCTCTTTAACTCCCTCAGACGTTTCCAGTTACTGTGGTGGCCACAAAATTTCCCTTTAAGTTTGTTCCTGGGTTGCGGATTAAAGCCATCAAGTCTGGATCCCAGCAACACCACTCAAACATGACCAGATGGATTAACAAAGCTGGCTGATTAGTTGTCGCCATGATGTCGTGAGCTATGGTTCTCCCTCATTTTGAAAAGCAGCGTGACATATTTTTCATGTTCATTGGCATATCCCATTCCTGCATCAACTGGAGCTCCATCACATTGCAGCATCCCTCAAGAACAAAGCATGAGCTTCGAGTTCCTTCACATCCTCATTCATGTTAAAGCCTTCTCCATACACGTACTTGCTATTTTGTACTGGTTTCCAAAATGTTTAAGATCCTTAACTGTATAGCCACGCTCGAGCCATCTGCTGGCAGCTTCGCACCAACTCACGTGGCTGCCCTCTGGTGAACTGCTCCAAATGGTGCAGACAGTCCGCTTTCCCAGCCTTGTCCTCCACTACTTGCTCAAAAGCTTTGATGAATGCTTTGTATTGAAGGGATCCCCATGAGGTGTTGGGTTACATCTTGCTGGCAGAGCAGTGTCATTCTGCTGCACCAGAGCCACCAATATAATTTGCCTATGCACAGCGGTGAGCATGTCTCCAGGCTAGACTTGATGTTTATTTTGAACATGCTGTGATGTCCCCAGTATGTTTCCCTGATGCGATTCATACATGCCACTTTAGCCCACTACTGTTTCCTTTGGTTGCACATCCTTTGATGCCCATTTTGTTGAATCCTTGTTGTACGTCCTTTGATTTAACATCTTGTTCGATTCTGCTTCTTCCTTTCCAAACAGGAGTTCATTCCATCGGTGGGACCTTAAGTTTCCTTATCTGAAGCTTGTAATACATCTAACTTAGCTGTGGATGCAGCCATCTTAGCTTCCAAATCAAGTTGCTTCCTCATCTGCTCCTCCAAAGCATCCTGGGCTGTTAGCGCTGCAGCACAGGCAACAAGTGCAGCCTTTTCTGCTGCAGAGGTGGTACTTGACCTGCCACCGTAAGGCAATCCACAACATCCTTTTCATTTGTCATGTGAAACCAGTCTTTATATATAAATAAAAAACAAAACATTTGTTTTAAATCATGCATCATGTTTTTCCCTTCATATATGGGCAACCCAACAAATTTATGTATATTTCTCACAACTTGTCCGAGAGCATTTTGTACCCATTAAACCTTGTATTGTTTTCTTTGACAGATTTGTTCAGATATCTCAACCAAAAAAAAAAAAAAAAAAAAAAAAAAAAAAAAAAAAAAAAAGCCACACACAGGACGGAGTGTTGCGTTTGCTGCCGTGCTGTCATCCTGTGGTCAGGTGATCTAGCGGTCTGCTGCTCCATATTCAGCTCAGCACTGCAGTTCCAGCGTAGACACCAGCTTCGGATGTGGACCTTCTCCAAACAGGTCCAGCAGCCGTCCTTGTCCTCTCAACTCACGGCGCTCGTGCCAAAGTTGTCCACAAAGATCCAGCCATTCTGGATTTTGACTGTTAATGGAGCAAAGTCCATTACTGAGCTACCACGTGTGCTTGCCCCAGGATTAGGTTGGCATGCCTTTTCACCGTTGTCTGATTTATTGTCCACATTTCTCCTAGATGCAGGTTCAGTGACTTTTAGCTCATCATACATACAAGTGATTTTGTTCATACCAAAACAAATGCAGCCTCCATCTGGGGCCATTCCAGTCAAAAACCTTTTGCACATCTGATGACGGACCGACGTCTTCCGCTTTATACGTTACCTCCCGAGGTAATTCAGTGCCCCCCAACAGGAACAAGGTGAACTACTGTTGTGTAGTACGTTTCTCAAGCAGAAAGACACATTTTAAAGATTATCCAGGTTACAGGTCTAGAGCAGTGAATACCTTCTTCTGGTAGAAAAACTAAACGCGTAAACATTTCATTTTGGTCAAAACCACACAGAGACAAAGGTTATAGGTGCTTTCCAAAAATCAAGGACATATTCTCAGCTGCTTCATGTCTAAAAATCTTCCACGAAGGCTTAGCACTTAGTTTAAATTTCAAGGAAGCTCCTGCATCCTGTTGTCAAAAACACCCATGATCCTTTGTGAGCTGAGATTGCATGATAGCAGTTTAGTTTGGCAAGTTACGAAATGTGTCTTTAAAGATGGTCGATAATTGGATATTTCCAATAGATTCAAAATTCTAAATCAGGACCAGCATTTGTTCAGCTGATGTAACTTCATGAAAACCATTACAGCTCCTTCAAAAACCTTGTACAGTTGTCTGCTGGCAGATTCTCTGAATTTATTTAAAATACAAGTCGACTGACAAACTCAAGTTTATTTCCACAAAAAAAAAAAAAAAAAAAAAAAAAAGCTGTTGGAAATTTTATTTAATCATGTTTAGCTCAGACTAGGTGCTTTTACCTTTGACTTAGTCTCTGATGCATTTTCTCCAACTCCTGCCCGTCATCAGCTGCAGTCCAGGCTCCATCCTGCTGATCAGGAAAAATCAGTCAGGTCTGTTTTTGCCTTTTTAATCTGAACGCTCACCAACAAAATAAAGTTGAATGGGAGTTTAGTACCTACCTACCTGGAAATCAGATCCCCAACTCTGGTCTTTGAGGGCTGTCCTGCAGGTTTTAGATGTTTCTCTGCTGCAACACACCTGATTCAAATAAAATGGATCTCTAACAACTTGTCATGTTCTTCATCCTAATCTGAACCAGGTGGGTTGAAGCAGGGAAACCTCTGAAAACAGCAAACACCAGCCCTCAAGGACTTGAGCTGATGACCCCTGGTGGCTGCCACAAAATAAGGCTTCACTTCCACCAACTTCAGTGCTGGAGATGGAATTTTATACATTCTCATCTGGATTAAGTTCATTTTTCATGTCATAACATGGTTACATTTTTAAGTGAAATATTTTTTCCACATGTCTTAAGAGGACAGGTAAAAATATTTTCCATTACTCTGAGCAAGTTGGTGTCCGTGTGGAGATCACGTGACCATTTCATGAAGGCACGATGACAAAAGAAAATCTAGATTTTAGAAATGTGCTGTACCTCCACTGACTAGCCGGTGGGTGGCGGTGTTTGAGACGACTGCTGTCCGCGGTTAACGAGCAGGTAGATTCTTTAACTGGTGTCCACTTTGAGGACCAGTATGTGTGTGAAAACGTTAAATGCAAAATATTCGGTCATGTCCTGCTGCTCTGCATTGTCCTGAAAAAAAAGTCATTGAGTAAAGTTGCGGAGTTCCGCAGCACTGACTGTTAATGCGGTGACCTCCCTGCTCCAACACACCTGTCTCTATCGATGGGTCATTATCAGGCTCGTGCAGAAGCTGCCAATGATCCACTTAATTAGAAATCAGGTGTGCTGCAGCAGAGAAAGTGGCCCTCGAGAACCGGAGTTTGTACATTTTAATTTTACTCGCTGCACATTTAATTAAACCACAAAAAGTTTAATTTAAGAAACCAGTTATTTGAGTTGCCTTTACCACTTAAACGTGCAACTGAATCAAGAGACGCGTTTTACAATTTAGAAATAGTATTTTAAATAAAAGTTCACTTTAAAACGAACGTTTTAAATGAAGTTAAATGAAACGCCTTCATAAGTTAAACGTGTAGGCTTTAGATGCACGCGCAAGCACAAACACGTCAGTCGTTAAAACACGAGCTCCTCTAGCATAAACCTGAAGAAAATCAAACTTATTCCTCACCTTTGTGATTTTCGGCCTCTTCGGAGTGATGAACGGGCACAGCTCCGTCTATTAACGTCTAAACTCGCAGCGCGCGTGAGAAACACACTTTTAGCTTCTCGACGCGACTCCTTTCAACTTCGTTTGCTAAAATGAGGCGCAGCTGATCCGCGGGAACTGGTAATTGGGCTGCGCGTGCACACCTGTTCCAATTAGGAGTAACCATAGTAACCACAGAACCACCTCAGGAGAACTTACAGGGGTTTCAATGTTTTTTAAGAATTTATCTTTATTATTATTATTATTATTATTATTATTATTATTATTATTATTATTATTATTATTATTATTCGTTAATTTAGGGGGGAAACTAGAAAGAAATGACAAAAGAATAACTCAAACACATAAAATCTAGCAGCTGGAAAAAATAAATGAGAGGCTCAGAACTTGCACACAATATTATATATTCCATTTACCAATTCTATTTTATTTTCAGTGTTATGTCTATACAATAATTTCGGAATAAACGTGTATAAAATACAAATAATAAAGTTTTTTCCTCGTTTGTACACAAACACGCTGGCGCCACCTGCTGGATGGAGGCTGAACCGCCAGAACGGAACATGTGAGCTGGTGCTTTGTGTGATCGATATCAAAGAAGAAATGGCACGGATACTAAGTTAGGGGCGAATTACCGACTACATTTTCATCTAATCGGTGATCTCTGCTGTCAAAACGATATATAGAAGTGTCAATCAATAAATAAAAATACCACTGAAAATTGTACTTTTTTGCTATGCATAACATCAATACATTCAATTTTCCAGATTCAGGGTTTTTTTTCCACTATCCCATAAACATTGTACTTTAAACATTGTCACGACTTGCAACTATATTATTATTTTTACATTTTATTCATTTCTTTTCAAAGCATTTCATTGGCACAGTTGTTTATTGAATGAAGTATTTCGTTTTCAGTATTTATATATTTATTAAATTATAAATTAAACTGCTCTACATCCATTACAGTTTACGGATCACAATGGATCTACAAAATCACAAAACCTTTATTAGCTGATATCTGGAAATGAAAAATCCAGTATTTCACATTATGATTAAATTGTCACAAGCTAAGAATTACCCTTAAATTAACATACGTGTACACTTCCACATGTGTGTAGTAATCCTAACCACCTACACTGACTCACCTGATAATACATACAGAAGTCAGATTTATTAAGTAAGAAATATACAAAAGATAAAACAAGTTCTCCCCTGCCTTGGGGAGAGCTTTATGGATATAAGGTCACAGGACAGCAGAGGTGAGGACCCAAACACAGACTGATGAGACAGACGAATGTGACTACCCAGGATTTAATATCAAGGTAGCCGATGCAGACTGAACACAGGGAAACAACCATGATTTGGCACCGAGTAAGAGAAACAAAGGGGTATACATATACAGAGGATGACTAACAGGGAACAGGTGAATCAGACCTGGTGAACTAACGAGCCGGACACAGAAAACAAAGAACACGCAAGGGAATGAACAAAACTGCAAACAAAACTAAACATGACAAAACCGAGAACATAACCTATGACCATGACATATAAGGCTCCCCGTGATACTTAAGTATTATTAAATTTGTTTAGAAAAAACTAAACATGTTACTTTGCATTGTTCGTTGCTATTGCACACAGGATGATCAAATACATGTGGAACTAACAGTTTTGGTCTTTCCTACATTTCTCAGGGCACCATCCTAATGGTGGTTTTATTGTAATTAGCTCAATTTATTTCAGCCAGTGTTTAAAATAAAGAAGCACTGTTAGGCGTCCATTCACACACAAACATCCAACAGAATGAAAGATGAAATCACAACAAAAGTAATCATCTATTCTACCGTGTTTTTCTTCCTCTAACTTTAAGCCAACAATAATAATAATAAAAAATTCCTATTAAGTCCTATGTGCTGAATTAATTTCATTAAGGTAAATTCTCCCCGGAGCATTAAAAGCACTGCTAGGTATGTGGCATAATGGAGTCAATAAAGAAGATTTATCCTGTTAACAGTTATTGGCAGAGGTTGGTCACCACCATGCACCTCTGGAGGAACATCAGTGTGCTCCTCAGGTGTCTCAGGTATGCCAGCTTGAAGACGAACTATGTGCAGAAGGCAGGTGATCCCTTCCTCAACATCATCCGCTTTCACAGTGTTTGGAGCTGTTTTGGTGAAGGCCATTTTCCAGTCTTGACCAGTCATGGGAATAGTTGGGTGTAGAGATGTAAGGAGACGCTACAATCACATGGAACAAACAAAATGAACCACATTAAAGTTTTTCTGTTAACTGTAAATAAACTATTGAGCATCTTGTCAAATCTAGTTAAAATGATAAAAATATTGTGTATCCTTTCAACTATTTCTGCTTTAATTGCACAATATGCACCTTTTAATTCCTGGTAACTCTTTGGCGAGAGCCTCCTCTCTTGCCTCAAGGTACAACTGGTATGGCAGAGATTTCTCTCG
Source organism: Melanotaenia boesemani (assembly GCF_017639745.1). Lineage (NCBI taxonomy): Eukaryota > Metazoa > Chordata > Actinopteri > Atheriniformes > Melanotaeniidae > Melanotaenia > Melanotaenia boesemani. Next base: position 8,704,612 of record NC_055701.1, read on the forward strand.
AGGCAGGCGAAGCACGTTTTGGCAAAATGCAGATGCAGTCAAATCTTTGTCACTTCTTTCCCAAAGCTGAATGTATTCGCTCCACTTCATCACAAACCTGCAACTGAAAAATTATCAAACTGTCTTCAGTTTTACAATAATTGCAAATGTATCCTCAACTAATCTGTGGTTCAGTACAGCCGAAGAAAGTTTGTAGAAATGGTTTTAGTAGAAATTGGCCTAGCAGCTTACTATTTAGACTAAATTCAGTTTTGAAAATATTTTCTGCAAACCTCAAATAAGCTACACGTCAAAGAAAGGCACAGAAAAATAAAATGCTAAAATACTGGCTCTCTAATTGTTGAAACTTCATTTACAACATCAATGACTGAAAGTGAAAACAAAGTTTCAGTAGTAAGACAAAAGGAAAGGAGCAAAAACAGCTTAGGCCGTGTCCACATGGGGACGAGTTTAAGTGTAGCCATAAAAAATGTTCAGTGTTTGGAAATTTTGCCCTCATAGAAGCAGCATTTTGGAAGCTTGCAAAAGGGAGCTTTAACACTGTTAAAAACACAGTGAATTAATCCATAGTTTTGTTTCGGCGTCCTGAGTTGATGTCTGTAGGAGCCATTTTTAAGTATCTGTATATATCTTGTTTGGCCACCAAGTGGCAGCATTGTATAGTCTTTTGCAGGCTGCGATTTGCAGGTGGGGGTGGTGGGGTGAATGGTGGACCAAATGTTGCCTCCTTCCCGGCCTGCAAATTTGCAGAGATGTGATTGAAGCTGCTACTGATCCACCAACCACAAAGCAGAAAAAAACAGCTGACATGCTTCATCAGAGCAGACTGTTTTTGTAGCGACCTACAGGCTTCCCAATTAAAAATAACATTTTTGACAGCACATTGTGGTAAGCTTTGCCAGATTTTAAATTTATATAGGGACTTTTTAAAATATTTTATTTGTATTTGGCACAAATTTAAGTTCAGTATAATGAGCATATTCTGCTAATGCAGGAGTTCAGTTCTAGTTTTAAAGAGAGACATAGCTGTTGTGGTTATATAACCTGGGTTAAGCTAATTTACAGGAGAAACAACCATTTTTAGCCTGTTATACCGTTGGTTCGCTGTTGTGTTAATTTTTCTCAAAATGATCAAAATGTTGCTCAAAATTGTCAAAATAAAAAGAAGCATGGTTAAGAAAAACAAACTGCTTTATTAGTGTCATCATGTTTATATCCATTGAGAGTGTATCAGTCATTGCTTAGTAAGGCCTATTAGATTACACAGCTTTGATCATGAAGACAATGGTGTATGCTTACTTCTGTATGCTTAAATGAAATTAAAATATCCAATATTTTCCAATCAAAGTGCTTAATTGTGCAAATTAGGGCAAATTATGACATGTAAAACAATCCAAAGACTTCTAGGCATTTTAAGAAAACAATTTTACAAAATGCAGAAAGATGTGCAAGCTCAAACTCCACTGGGTTACAGCTATCAAGATTTTATTTTTTATTTTTTGACATGAAGCCTTTTGCTTGCATTCAGTTACTGGGGGAAAAATCAACGTTTGCCTAAGAAACTAATCCAGAAAACAAAGTTTAAAAAGAAAAAAAAAAACATGGTTTCTGGTCCATCCATTTACAGACTAGTCAGCAACTTGTATGAAAGAATGCACAAGTTTGTAATGACTGAGAAATCAATGTAACCTTAATAAGCAAAACAACAAATCTCTCTGAGCTTACTCAAGTCAAACATTACAATGCATTTTCTGCATCAATTCCAGACAAAAGTGTATAATGATTAGATGAACACCTGCAGCTTCTTCACAGAGATTCTGCTCATGACAGGAGAGAAAAGAAGAAAAAGAAACCTGCAGGAATTATACTGAATAAACAGGAACAGATGAGGGAAAAACAATAAAACAAACCACTTCAAATATATAAAAATTTAAGTTTTCTCACATGCATGAAACACTGAAGTGCTTTTTCAACTTTAATTACATGAAAACCTCTTAAAACATGGATTATATCTATAAAAGGGCACATGCAGAATTTAAAGAAAAACACAAGATATTATTCAAAGTGCATGCAGCCAACACGACCAAAGACAAAAAAAGTGTAAATACTGACAGAAAGTATAAGATTATTTAAATGCTTCAATTAAGTTGAGAATGTTTGGTCCATTCGCACACGCAGTCTTAAGGAAATGGACTTCGTTCAAATATTTTTGGGACGTTGCAGAAGCGCTTGTGTGAAATTAAATTCTTAGCCCGCCATTCACCGAGAGTCATCGAAGGGATCTCGTTGCAGAACCGTTTTTGGTAGTTTCTGGAAGTAAGCACAGGTTCAGAGCCACTTAATTTATGCTGTTTGGACTCATCTGCTTCAGGACTGCTTTAAAAATGACATAGTCCATATTATTTCCAAAGAATTCAACACAAATGGCGTACCTGCATGTAAGATCAGAAGGATGCCGCCAGTGAGCTCCATTAGAGCCCCTCTGCTCAGACACATGGGTCATCAGGTCCTGAAGTTCTGACACGAATCCTTGAGATCACAAAAATAATAATTTTAAAATGAGTGATGACACTTGTTATAAAAACAGTAGGATTTTAGACCACAGCAAGATTTGAGGACAGTTCTTTCAAATATCAGCTTCAACTAAATTCCACATCCTGTAAGAGCTCTGGTTTCTGGTCAAGACACTTCTATTGGGTAAAAACTAATAAAGAAACTTGCACTGCCTTCTGAGGACGACAGGTGGCTAAATTAATTCATTTGAAACCAGCCTGATTCACATTGCTTTTTTATTTTCACAGCTTTGAGCAGATCAGGTAGAAAACTCAGTCCATATTTCCTGCTGAGGAAATAAGCCAGTTAAACCCTGGAGTTTATGGAGGGGTGGTTCGCCTGAACAGACTTACACAAATAAAATCAATAATAACTCTACAATTCTCAGGTCATTATTAGGGCTGGGTAATTAATCGAATTTCAATCTCAATTACGATGGGTTTTTTAACGATCATAAAAATGATCCGATTTTTTGCTCCTTCGCAGTTTCCTCTTGTGCTGTTTTCAGTTGCAAATCTGCTGCAGCCTCCTCCCACAGCCCGACCGCTTTGCTTTTATTCAACCTGAGTTGCCATCACCTCTCAAGTCAAAGTGATGAGTCGTGACTAAATAACCCACCAGCTCCCAGGAACACAAAGAGATAACAAAAGTTATAAACAAACATAACTTCTTTGGGGTTTTTTTTTTTTTAGCCAAAGACCAGTACTCAGTTAACACAGTAAACCTGGGATTTAAGAACCTCATCAACACTTTGAACAAACGGCATTACTGCCATGTCGTCACCATTTTAGTCGAGTGTCTCTCCTGCCCTGTGTGATGAGTGTGGTGAGGTTGTTGTGAAGGACGTGGCTACAGTCCAATGTTTCACTACTGCTACGAAGCTGTGGTCAAGCCGCACCATAGAGCCGTATAAAAATGTCACGCTACATTTTACTGACGTGGATTTCAACGGGAAAACGAAATGTCCAAAGACATAGTTGTTGGTCTGAGACAAAAAATAGCTACTGGGGCCTGGGTGAAAAAAAACTAAATGAGAATATCACACAGCTCATAGATTTTAAGAAGGTTTCAGTGTGGACAGTACCAGGCCACAATGTGCCACACAGTTATTTTACTTTTTGGGGGGAAATCTGGCTACAAAATACAGTGTGCATACCTAAAATTATATCGCAATATTTTTCTAAAATATCTTGATAACGATATAGACAAAATTGATGTCTTTGGCCAAACAAGAAGTAACAACCTTGGGTCTGCTTAGAAGATGCATTATAATATCCAAGGAATTTAAAATCTGAAATCACCCTTTTATCTACCATTATTTAGTAACAGCAATGATCTGTAGCTTCAACTGAAATATGCTTCTCCTCTGGGTGATTTCTTTGCTTTACTAAATTTGGAAAACCTGGTGATGAACATGGAAATTTATTCAGATCAGTAAATATGTTCTTCTGAACTTCTGAAACGTAGAGAGGAGGGCCAATATGCTGCACCAACTGTCTTGTTGTAGACAATGTCCTGCAGCAACACACCTGATCCACATCACACCTGACCTGACCCTGTTTTCAAGTTCTGCACAAGCCTGTGATGACCCATTAAAAATTTGACTCAAGTGTATTTTAGCAAAAATGTAAAATATGTCAAATCTGCAGGACAGTGACTCAACAGGTCCACAGTTGGTCACTAGTGCGTCAAAAAGATAGACATTTTTAAAGGGCTTAAAATACCGGAGATGAGTACAAAAAAAAATTTAATTTAAAACTTTTTTTAAAAATTGAATAAAAAAAAAAACTCAATATTTTAATTAATTTAGATCCAATACTAGCAGGTCCAATAAATAATACTTACATTCCCAAATCAGCAACAGCTGGATTTTTCCAATGAACAGACGCAGTAAAACCATGTTGTTTACAGTGGGTCTGGTCTCAGTTTACAGTCATCATGGCAAAGTCAACCGTTATTGGGACTGTTCATAAGTGTCTCATTCTTCTTTCTAACGGAGGAGTAGAGCCAATCTGACGAGTTAACATTATTTTAGTACAAAAGCAGTAACAGGCGAACGTTTATGCAGCTGGGGCTCTAAGCTCGTTGCTAACGTAGATGCTAACCTTAGCTTCATATTACAGTGAAAACCTCTCCAGGTGTATTTTAAGGTGGATGAAGGTGGATCCAGCCATAGACGTGGTGGTTTGCTGGGCTTATAGTGGTCCCTGTTTATTAAGTTTTTAATACCCAAAAGTTACAGCGGTGCTGAAGCTGCATTCACCCGTGCTGTTTGTCATTGTTTTGATTGAGTGCGGGTGCATTGTGGACACGGCTGTGTGACGTTGCGTTTAGAAAAATGAAAGCAGATAACACAGCCAATAGATATGAGATCAGACAGAGATAAGTCTCCTAAAACACCCCAAAAAATAAAATAAAAATAAATAAATAAATATAGCGACAGAGTCCTAAGTTGGAAGCATTGAGGTGCAATGGCGGCAGGTCTACTTCTGGTATTTGCCCGGATTCACCATCAGAAGTGCGCTGTCTTTAGAAACATATGAATCACAGCTTGTTGTTTGTTGTTTTTTCTCGTTTAAAGCCAAAATCAACATTCTATATACTGTACAACCACACTCTGCTTTGCTCTCCCATGTTTACTTGTTCACTTGATCAGCTGAGCTCCAAAGAGCAACACTGTCCTGTGTTAAACGATGTCATCGGCCTGGAAACGTGTGATCGTGTGATATCACAATATTACACTTCTATCGGTGTCAAAAACTAGACCGGTATCACTGCGAATGATATATTGCCCACCCCTAGTGAATACAGTTCACAATTTGGCCTTGGCATTTAGCCACTATATCCTCAGTTTCTATCACTGTGCAGTGTATGATCAACCAGTATAAAATCAGTCATAGTTAGCATTAGCATCACAGCTAGCATCAGAACTGGATATAACTACATCTCTGTTTCCTTGAGAGTTTCTAAGAGGGTGTAAGACAGTGTTCAATAGCTCGTGAGATGTAGAATGTCAACAAACTTTATTTACACTCCCAAGACCTGTGAGAAATCAACAAGATGGCCATGAATGGCAGCAACGCTGGCGCATGATCCAGTTTCACTACTATGGACGAGTAGTATGAACGTCTTTGTCCACCTCATGCCTCCAGGGTCGGCATCGCTGGTGTATGAATGTGAATGAATGTTTGGTGAAGGTTGGAGAGGCCATAGGTGCGGATTGGCTGCCATGTTTCCATCAGTCTACGCCAGAGCAGCTGTAGCTACAGGTAGCTACCATCAGCAAATATGAATGAGGAGTGAATGAATAATGGATACCATATAAAGCGCTTTGTGTGCCTTGAAAAGCACTATATAAATGCCACTGCAAAGGCTCCCCTCTGAGCTTAGGTCACGTCCTCAGCACCATAAAGAGCAGCTGGTCAGCTGGCCTGAGCGACTATGTGTACCTGTTAAAATAAGTTTAGCAGCGTTTTGCACAGCGTTTTTCGGGATAAACACAACTGAGAAAGACCAACATAAAGTGAGTTGCAGTAATCGAGCCGTGTTGTGATGAAAGCATGGATCAATGTCTCAAAATATTTATACAAAAAGGATATGTTTGATTTTGGCTAGTTGTTCTATTCGCTGAAAAAGCTGCTTTTTACTACTGCACTAACCTGCCTGTCTAAATTCAAAGCACTGCTACCGTGAGTCTCTACCAATCACAAACTCTTGTTTCAAACTAACAACTGATCTGTTCTTCTGTCACTGTGGTATTTCTCATCTCTAACACATAATGCTAACAAACAACAGCTAGCCGCCTGACTTTGGTACTAAAATGTTCCCTCAGACACTCAAGTTTGACATAGAAACCTGAATAACGAGCCAATCGAGCAAAATAGAAACAATTTGAAAATATGGCGGCACAAGTACAAAGCAAATCACATTTCTACAGAGTAGGCTTTTTAAGGCTTATGAACTGTATAACTTTAGTTAAGTTTACATTATGATAGCATTAAACTCAAACAGGTGTTGGCCCACATATTAAAGGAAAAAAAGAAGATAAAAAGTCTCCAGTTCAAACCAGTAATTTTTTTGTTTACAGTATTTAACATACATAGATTTACTCAGAGTTTTTTATCTTATCTTTATCTTCTATCTAGTTTTTTAAAGTTGTTTAGTTTTTATTTTATAATCTTTTATGGCATTCAGTGTGGACGGCAAAGTAAGAATTTCATTGTTCAGGGAAACTTGTTTCCATTCTGTGAGAATAAACACTTTGAATCTGGAGTAAAAGACATGTATGAACTACAGATGCTAAAGGCTTAATGACATAAAACAAACAGCTGTGTTATTATGGGCACATCCCTCATAAACACTGGTTTCCTACCTTGAGTCGTATTCTGATTTTCAGTCATGTGACTGGTGACAGAAGCCACGTATTGTCTTTTTTGACGTTCCCATTCTGTCTTATTTTTCCAGATGTTGGATCTGAAAAAGATTTACAGAAAAATACATTTAGCTAGACCTAAACACAACATGCCACAGCCAATATTCTATGAATATAATAAAGGGAAAACCTTTACATTAATTCTTCTTAAAGTAAGAGAAGTAGAAATCTAAAACACACAGATAGTCACCCAAGTCTTTCATAATGTGTTTGATGGTCACACAGCACCCTCTAGAGGTAACAGTGGCCTTTACAGTACCTTTGACTCTTCACATTTTTGGCACTTTGGACAGTTTGGTCCCTGTTTTGGTATGCCTTCAGCTCTAGAGTTGGTTTGCTAATTGCAGGACGACCAGGAATCTCCACTTTGGATTTTACCTTGAAAAAAGTTTATTTGTATGAATACACTCAATGCACACTACGGCACAATATGAAATATGAGCTCAGTTTCCTGAGAAGACAGAAGAGCTGAAACAACTTACCTGTACCTGCAGAGGCAAAGAGTCTTCATATGTTGTCTCCAAAGTGGAGTGACCTGGACTGTATGTATTACAGACATAATCAGGCTCCGTGACAACTTCCGATGCCTGCATCTTGGGCTCCAGTCCAGGACTGGGCTGACATACAGATGACTCAAATAGTGGTGCGCCAATATTCCACATCCCTTCCTCCTCATCGCCCCCCTCCAAACACCTCACAGAAGAGTTTGCTGGCTTCAGCAGTAGCCCACTGTTATTCAAGCCATCATTTAAGAAAGAAGCCTGCTGACCACTTATAGTAACTTGTTCATGATGCTGTGGCTCTGGTGAACTTTCACTATGACGTTCCTCCTTTTGGTCATGAGATGTGGAAACGTACCCTTTGTCATCCTCTACATCTACAAGGGCAGGTTTAGCTTCTTTATGTCCTTCTTTTGCTATTTGGCTCAGTGGGTTTATGCTCAAGATGTCATCAATATCATCATCAAAAGTAGATGAAAGCCTAGGAAGGATCTTCTTTCTCTTACAGCTGTGCTCAGTCTCAACCTCATCTGTTGGATATGATAAGCTCCCAGATTCTATATGCTCCAAGTCTAGCCGAGTACTCACACTTTCCTTTGTTTCAACTTTACAGGTTTGTGTATTTTCACTCAGTGCAGGATAAGAAGGTATAAAAGGGGACATTGAATCTTGTCTCCCTAAAGGGCTGGAGTAGTCCATGAAACAACCAAAGTCTGGGGACACTGGGATACAGGGCTTTTTGCTTCCGGAGCAATAATTGGGGCTGGAATCATCCAGTTTCCTTTTTTTTGCAGAATCATTGGGTATTTCAATTTTAAAATTAATAAATGAGCTAGAAATTTGCTTTTGTGGACGCACACTTGACTCCTGGTCACATTTGACCATCCGTGGAGATACGGGAACAGGATCCAAGTTTTCAGTTTTTTGTAGACTGAGTCTAGCAAATACTGTGTTTGAAGGAGACTTTCTATCCATGTCTGTTGGAAAAAAAAAGAAAATGCATCCCATTACTATACCTCAGCAGCAAAAAATATATGTGAATAATGAAACTAAGGATAAAGAATAACAGATGTACATGATTATCAGGTCTATGGTCTATGTCCTCTTTTCCGATGACCCTACTCTTATGTGACTCAGAGACAGATCTTGGCATACACACACAACTAGTTTCCAGTGTTGCCAGATTAGCAACTAATATATTTGCAGCTAATGCTAAGAACGCAGGCACTGCCACGTTCTACAACAGGAAGAGATGTCAACACGCACGTGAACTTTTAAATAAATCCGACACGGTCATTTAAAGTCACATTTTCTCTTGAACAGTTTCACACTTCGTCCTCATAAAAAAAGAAAACAGTTTGATGCCATTTATCTGATTTACATGACACCATGTCATAGCTGATTCGTCCCAGATCACTGATGTTGTCAAGTAAATGGACTCAGTGTTTTAAAAATAGACAATTAGCTTTAAATGAGTCAATATCGAATCAGATTTAATGGAAATTGAATCGAAATAGGCTGTTGTGAATCGAATCTGGATGCTTTACGCTGCTTCTGTGTCTGATTCGCTGTCTGGTCTTATCTGAACTGCTGAGCTTGAAGTGTTCTGGAAACGTGCTCGTCAAAAATAGACCCAGCACGTATGTTTAGTGGAGAGCCGGAGTCCTAAAGCAGTATAGAAAATGAATGAATGAATGAATGAATGAACGATTTGGATTTTTTGTTTACAGTATTTAACATACAGACAAAAAAGAAAAAAAACTTTTATGATTCCCATTCTATTCAAATAAATGAGGATTTTGGAATTTCTGTTCCCCCCAAACACGTATGGGGTACCAATGTTAAGTTTCAATAAATAGTGTGTTGAGTTACATGTTGTTTACTTGACAGTGTCATGTCAGACATAGTGTGATGTTGCTGAGTCACATACACTTTGCAGTTCTTCTCTACACAGTATTGATTAGTCAATCCCATGTACCTCAACTGTTCCAGACAGACAGAGCATACCTGTCTCACTTTCATTTCATGCCGCATGATTCCACATTTTATCCTGATCACTGAGTCAGTATAGTCGTATCACAGGTCTGGAAGATCATTTCTTTTAAAACATTCATTATATAGTTTAGAGGTCGAAGGGTGGTGGACAGGACAACGGGTCATTTATTGGCACCGACAAAAACAGACAACAATTTTTAAAACTGAGACAAAGTTGCATTGAGTTTCCAGTCTCCGATTTACAGGAGACAAAAGGTTTCATTCATAACAGATTAAAAATAATAATAATAATAATAAACACTGTCCACACTATCTTCCAAAAAATAGTTAAAAAAATGCTAAATCAGCGGACCAATTCTGATTATTCAAATATATTTTCAGCTATAAACAAAGGAACCGCAAGCTTGTCAATCTGCAGCAATCGTAATGTGGTATACATCAACCGGAGAAGATAGCACTGCTAGTATTGATGCTGTTGCAAATGAAAATGTAATTGGATACTTGTACTTATATCAAGTGAAACATCAGGACACAGCAAGAACTGCTGTGAACTTGTCAGCTTATGTGAGAGAAAATTAAGACCAATTATGTTTGAGGTTATCTACCTGATTGCAATCAGCAAGTGCTTCCCCTCTAGTTATCAGTTTATTTTCAGAAGAAATGATTCAGACCCTCCCCAGCCCACAAAAAACCCTAACACTACTACATCAACACTCCAAGTGCAATTTGCCAAAGTATTTGTTTTATAACTTGAACATATGTATGCAACAAATAACGATGCCATCAACATGAGCAACCCCAGAAACAAAACACAACAGAACGCGTGATCTGTTCGCTGCACCCCAACATGTTGGGTATCTACAATTTTAGATGATATCAAGCATAATCTTGTCTTGGCCAACCACCTCATGTCAGTCTCAAAACAAACAAAAAGCCAACCTTTGCATTTCAAAGCTAGCGAATCAGATTGCATGTTTCTCACACAGTACGTCACCAAATCCCAAAACTAGTCCTACTAAAAGCAGGTTATTTTTATTTCCTTACCATTTCGGGGGCATTTTCAGTCTATGTACACTATTCCTTGACCAAAAATCACAGCAAACTCGTCCATAGGAGTGAAACTGCGTCACGCACCAGCGTTTTATTTGCTACAATTCACGGCCATCTTGTTGGTTTCTCGCAGGTCTTGGGAGAGTAAATAAACTTTGTTGACATTCTACATCTTGCGAGCTTTCGAATGATATCTTACACTTGAACGAGACTTTATCTGTCAGGTATACATATCTTTGAGCGTAAACACAGGAGCATCCCCACTATATAAGATCTTTGATACACAGTGACGCTCACACAAAGTGAATATAGGACGGAGATGATTTCTTTCATCAGTTTAGAGATCTTACTCATCTACAACAAAGGCTAAACATGAACAGCATGTCCACGAGACCTCAAAAAACTAAATACACCCTCTTAGAAGCTCTCAAGGAAACTCAGATGTAGTTATATCCAGTTCTAAAGCTTGCAGCACTGCTAATGCTAATATGACTGATTTTACACCTACTGATTATACACTTTGGTAGAAACTAGAATAGAAATAGAATAGAAATACTTTATTAATCCCTTCGGAGAGTCCTCAGGGAAATTTGGGAGTCCTCAGGGAAAAAACTGAGGATATCGTGGTTAAATGCCAAGGCCAAATTGTGAATTGTACGCACACATCCAGATTCCCTTCCAAGAAGTAAAATACCTATGTGGTACACTTTGGCAATTTGGGTATCAACGTGGCCAAACATAGTTTTTATCCCAATTTGCTCAGGCATATGAACTTTAACAATGCTTCTGACGCTGGGATTATATTCTGTGAGGTCTTAGCTATACATTGAAACCAAGATTATGTATATTTGAGAATTGTAAAGTTATTGTTGATTTAATTTGGGTAAGTCTGTTCAGGCCAGCCCCACCTCCAAAACCCTAGGATTTAACAGGCTTATTTTCAACCAGGAATTAATAGAAATATTATAAAAAACTACAACAGCATGAAGCACAATCACCACAAGTGGAGATGAACTAATATCTCTAATACATATGCAATAAGCTATAATAATGTCTGGTAACAGGTCTACTGAGAAAGGTTAAGTAAGAGTAAAATTCAATAAAGTCTACCACAATGAAAATGAGGAGTCCTCATGTACTAAATGTAAGGGTCATATTCAATTTTTTCATTAAAGAAACAGCATTTATAAAAGGTTTTAGCACTAATGTGGCTATTCACAATTCACACAGGTGTTCACAGGTGTTTCTTTGAACAGAAAATGCCAGTCTTGTAATCTAACTAGATCAGAAATCTTTCACATAACAAAACAGAAAAAAACACTAAAATCTATAAATATATCCATTAGTCAAACACTGGAATATATATTTTACTCACTTTGAATTGAATGGGCCATGTTCAGCTCCTCTGATCCAGTAAAATCACTCCTCAGTGTTGTCAAAATACCATCTGAAAGGAAATATAATTGTAGAGAAGTGTTATCCCCATCTGATCTAGTTTACTTGTAAATGAGAGTGTCTTTACTTATTCCTAAAGGGGTTAAATATAATACAGAGATACACTTCACGGGAATGTTATCCTTCAAAAGTTAACATGGAAACTACTTAATTTCACAACCCCCTTTCCCTAGCAGCTGGGGGTTTGTAACACATGCAATGACCAGACATAGCAATATACACTGTGCTAGAAAAAAATAACTGAAAATGACATGTCAAAACTATTGAAAGGTTTATAAAGTGATAGCATTTAACTTTTTATGTGGTGTTTCTTTGTCGCGTCTTTGGCGACATGACATCAAAAGAATCTTGAATTTGAAACAAAACACGTTATAATCAGATTAACTTTTATTCGGGCATTAAAAGAACACTACACACTACTACTAAATCTAAATAAGCGCTTCTTTTAAAATAAAACGCAGTTGTCGCGCGGTTATTAGCTTACCGTTTTGCTAATTTCCCTCCATGTGGCAGTTTACAGCTAACGCTAGCAAAAGTGTTTGGTCGCGGACAAAGTTAAGATACATTATGAATTTCAAAACATAACAAAGTACAAACCCCACATTATTTTACGCTACTTTTATAACAGTGGTCGTAAATAAATTTATATAATCTGAACTCATGGTGTTGCTTCCAAAATTCTGTTAACTTTATCAGACTCTTACAAGCCAAAAACGGAAGCAGAAACTTATATTAAAATTCTAAAAACTCAAACTCTAAAAACAGTCACAAATGCAATATTCAGTTCTCTTTTGTACATAGACTTGCCGTATCTCTTTCAGCGGGATAAGTTGTCTCGGTCAAGCGCACAGCAGCGTAAAACAAGAACGAGCACGCACAGGTCGTTGACGTGGAGGCGGGGTTAGGGCGAGGCTTGTTCAAGTTCAGAGGTTACGTAGCGTCGTTATAGTGACCTCTGAATTTATTTATTTATGCATGGAAAAATAAAACTCAGAAACTTAAGAGAATATTTATTTATTTTTTATTTTATTTATTTATTTTTTTTAATGGCTGCAAGGTGATGCGGTGGTTAGCACCGCAGCCTTACAGCAAGAAGGTTGCTGGTTCGAGTCTCGACTGGGGGGAGGTTCGAGCCCTGAGGGCGGTAGCCTTTCTGTGTAGAGTTTGTATGTTCTCCCCGTGTATGCGTGGGTTCTCTCCGGGTACTCCGGCTTCCTCCCACTGCATGCATGTTGTTTGTCCCCTATGTGTTGGCCCTGCGATGGACTGGTGACCTGTCCAGGGTGTACCCTGCCTCTCACCTGTTAATGCTGAGATAGGCTCCAGCTTACCCGCGACCCGTAATGAAAATGAAAAAAAAAAGATTTATTTATTTAAGCTTCATAGACAGTGTTAATTGTGCATTGGATCAGTAGATGTATTAAACATTTCAGTTCCTTGTGTTTTTTGTCTATTTGTTTAATCCCAGTTATATATTTAACCAAATGGGTGGTCTTTTTTGTCATATTTTCAAATTATACTTTTACTAAATTGCTAATCATTCTTTTTTTTTTTTTGTATTATCTAAATTTAATGCAGATATCACAATCAATAACAAATCCCTCTTTTTGAAATCTGTAATGTTATATCATTGTTTAAAGAATCTGGCACTGTGCTAAGAAATAGGGAATTTCTGTAATATCAATTCAAATCAATCTTTTTAACACAGTCGCACGCACACACATGCATACACACACAAACAAACTATTTTAAACAAAGTTCACTTTAAAATCCAATGTTTTAACATATTTAGTTTTAAATGGGCAGTTGTCCAGTGGTTTTAAACATACTTTATAAAATCATAATTATTATTTTCTTCTTTAAATGTGTTACATGGGTTTCAGCTGGCTGTGTCTGTACAGTAGATTTTTCCTTCTTTGTTATCTTATGTTGGACTTCTTGTAAATTTCTATGAATATATGGGGTTTTCTGTCAGTTACACAAATTTAATTTAGGTCATATTTGTCCAAACTGTTGGAGAAAGAGAAGATGAGCACAGTGCAATCCAAAGGCAATACAGACACGTTAACAGTCATCGACCAGCAGATGGGAGTCAAGTCTAACAGCTAGTTTGATGCCCTTCTGCTGGAGTAGATAAACTTGAGGCTCCTGTCCTGTAGAGTGTAGATGTTTCCCTGTCAAGACACACTTGATCCAAATTAAAGACTCATTAACAGGCTTTAGCAGAACTTGACAACAAGTTGTTGGAGAACCATTTAGTTTAAATCTGGTCTGTTGCAATTCAATTTCAATTCAGCTTTATTTGCACAGCGCCAATTTACAACAACCTCATCTCAGGCCACTTTACAGAAAAATCAGTTCCAGCCAATTCATGTTGATCCAGCCAAAATTCATACAAGCCTATTCTAAAAAAATACTAGCCTAGCATCTAAAATCTACAGGTCAGGGCCCAAGAGGTCTGGAGTTGGTGACCTCTGTGTTAGAGGCAGCCAAAAGGATTCAAAATATTAATACATTCACCTGACACTTTATTAGGTACACATGTTTAACTGCTTGGATCAGTCAATCGCATGGCAGCAGCTCAAAGCGTTAAGTCTGTAGACATGGACAACATGACCCCCGTAGACAAACATCAGAATAAGAAAAAATGTTGAATTGAAGTCAGATCGGCTGGTCTGAGGATTTTTAGAAACTGCTGATCTACTAAGATTTTCACACAAAGCCATTTTTGGGGTTTACAGACAATAATCTGAAAAAGAGAAAATATCCAGTGAGCAGCAGCTGTCTGGTGGAAAATACCTTGTTGATGTCAGCGGTAGATAAGACCCAACTAGGAGCCACTCCTGTTAGATAAAAACAGGAAACTGAGGCTACAATTTGCACAGACAATAAAAGGCTAGAAAAATGTATGAGTCATGCTAGGGTCAGAATTTAGATTAAACAACATGAAAGCATGGATCCATGTTGTCTAGTAACATCATTTCAAGATGGTGAGGGTGTAATGATGTAGGGAATATTTTCTTAACACACTTTGGGCCCCTTTGTACCAATTGAACATTATTTAACTAATTAAAATCCTTCATTTTGGGGCATTTTTATATGTAAAAGACTTGTTGTGGATCAACTTTTGGACCCTTGCTGATGTAACAGGACCATTTTTGTTGCAGGTTCTTCTGCTACTGGAGTACAGTATGGCTTCAAAGATAAACTGCACTAGCAATTAATTAGAAATAAGTGTTTACTGACTCTACAGTTATGACCATAACTTCTGATGTGGGAATGTTTGTGCTATATGCCTTCTTTATTCATTCTTCACTAGTAACATATATGAAGAGAATCACGCATTTGAACAAATCTATCTTTAGTATGACCATTCAAAGTATTCAATGAATCTCGTGGTTGCAGAGATAAACTCATTTTATTATGGGTATGTGGTTTATGAACAAAACTCTAAAAATAGGCACAAAGCTCAAAGGTTAAATCTGAGCCAAAATGCAGAAGCAATGTGTTAAAAGCTAAGTACACTTCATGAGTCAGTACCTTGTAAATCGACCATAATTTGAATTAATTGTTTTTTTTTTTCCATAACATTATCAGTTTCTCACATTATTCATTTTGGGCCAATCCTGGTAAAACAATTACTTTCATTGTTTTTGTTAAATTAATAAATGACACTGTGATATACTATGTTTTTGTTCATCCAAGATTGTTCTTACCTAATTTTATGACCTGGGGATGAACAGATTATTTTATTATGTTGTCTTAATAATATGTGTATATACCTTTAATTGTAAGACTTTCAAAACAAACAAAAGTCTCTCCTCTTCATGAGAAAATGGTATGCACATGCTCAGACACAAACATATCTCCAAACAGTTACTGTAAAAGATCACATGCTTTGTGCTGCAGTCATGACCACACAGTTCAGGATGCAGTTCTCAGAAATCTGACCTGTAATTTCTGGTAAATCACAATATTTGTGCCAGTGTTGCCATGGCAACTACGATGCAAAACATTCTGAGGAACGAAAGATTTTTGACCTTATGTAACCTCAACGCTGGTAGTTGTCATTTTTGCCACAAACTTGTTTTCACTTTTGTAACCTTCAGCTTTTGCTCTGTTGATGTGGTGTTACTTAGAGTTGTAACAATGGCACTACAAGTGAACACACAGTGAAGGGAAGGGCCTATCAGCAAGCTTGTTATTGTAAGCACTTCCTGTTCATTTTCATTGGTTAAAACTGATCACCTCATACATATTTTTTTTCTCACTAGCCACACAAACACACAAACACACACACAGCTGAGAGGAAACTATTAACTCAGTTCATAACCCTATGACTCACAGTAACAGCTAGAGAATGAAGTGTAATACTTTCTTTAGTGACTAAAAAGGTAATGTGTATGGTCATTTAATTCCTGTCCGAGCAATTAAATAATGCCCTCTGGCTTTAAAAAATCACTCTACCCTTTATTACAAACTTGTTTACAAATTGGATTATTGTTTTGTGGCTTTTGTCTTAGACTCAGATCAAGTTACAGCAGTCTGTGTCTGAGCCCATACAGCAGAGCAGGGAAAACCCCACTCAGAGATGAGCTAAACATCTCACCTCACACCACCTCAATACAACACTTTTACTGGCTAAAGCAAATCATACGATATAGACCACACCCTGATTTTTTTTTCTTAAAAAAAAAGGAAAGAAAGAAAGAAAGAAGAAACTAATTCAAATCAAGCACCTTTAATATGTTTAGCAAAATCAAACCACAGAGCACATCAAAGATTAAATGCAAGATTTATAAGCTGATTAATCTGATTACATGATGCTGACAAAGTAAATAAACAGAATAACTCATAATGTGCATACAGTCAATAGATAAAACCACATTGTAATACAATAGAGGATGTCTGGATTAAATTACACCAAACCCTTATAGTGTATTCATAATAGTGTATACAATATAAATAATATCAGTTAATGCTCAGGCTTTATCAGTGTTATTATATTAATAGCTAGATATGAATAATAAAAATTTATATGCACATAAATATTATTATTCCCATATAGATATAGATACTTTATATATTTATATAATATGCTGCAATGCTACAGGAAACTGAAAGAACACTCCCTGGTGTTGCATTAAGGGTCTCCAAGCTTCCACAGCTTAGTTTAATGTTGCTATCAGTGAGGGGGGCATGAGAAACTGTCCACTGTACACTTAATGGGTCCTCAAAGTGCACACCTTGGTGCAGCATTGAGTCTGACAGCTTCCACAGCCTCAAGAACAATTCATCTGTGCACCAATACATCACGGCTGATTGGCTTATTAAGGCCGAGACACAAGTTAAAAAACAGATTGTGTTTTGCCGACAGCAAAAAAAAACAAAAAAAAACAACCAAACATTAAAAATGTGAAACGGATAAAATCCAACATATGGCCACAGTTGGACAAAAAATTGTCTGGCATTTCAAGTCTAGTCATATTTGACTGTACTGGCTTTTGTCTTTATATAAGGCAGTGAATACCGAACTTTAAACTAATCTCTGTTGTAACGCATTCATGATTGACAGGCAAAAAGGAGCTCAACTTACAAGCTTAGAATACAAGCAAATAGGTATGATAAAAATGTGTTCTTGCAGCAGTGGTGTGCAGACATGACAACATTAGTGGATGTTGGGAAGTAATGCAAGTTAGAGACTTATCAAAAACAAATTAGCAAGTTTGATCATTAAACTAGCTACAAATCCAACACATTGCTAGAGTCACAAAATGCAAGGTCTTGTATTAATACAGAGGACAAGTCTTATGGAAAATATGGATGGATTATAAGGGTTTGTCAAGTACACTGATAATGTAGTAATGAAAGCACACCACTGCCAGAGAAAACAAAGTATAAAGCATGAATTTGTTTTTAAAGATATAAGAAGTCCCTCCAAAAGTGTTTTACATTTACATGCTCTGCCAAGCTTAATGGCATGAATTAAGAGGCTCTAGAAACGGGCATATTGGTCAACATGACCTCCTCACGAGGAGCTTCTATGATCACCTTCACAGACGTGAAGAAGCCTCCGGTCTGGCTGCAGCAGCATGTCCTACCACTGAGAACAGAAAAAGTCATGTTAGCCGAGGAGGGTGGACGTCAATTTATAAGTTGATGTGATGGAAATGTATCTGAAAATACCTGCAATTTTTTCTGTATTTGAAGCCAAGACAAATTAGTACGGCAATGAGTACGACTCCGACGCAAACCCCGACACCAACCGGAATCCCAACGACTTCAGTCCAGGAGATTGATGGCTCATCTACCAACAGACAGCATTATAAGGTTTGTGCAGATTTCATAATAAAAAGCATTAGAAAAAAATTTCTTTTAGCTTTCATCATGCTAGTCAGGATAATTTAATAAATATACAGATAACAGCTGAAATTTATTGGTAAACACAAATACAGTGGTTAGGGAGGAGATAGAACACCATCCAACGGAGGTGCAACCTAAAATCTGATCATCTATTTCCAACTTTCAATAACTATCCAGTGTTGCCAAGTGAAGCAAACTCTACTTCCTGTCTTCTATTTATAGATAGAAAATCTTTTGATCATGTGCGCTGGGCTTGGCCATCCTGACTCCAAGTCAAAAAGGAAGTGCAAACTTAAGATGAAATCTTACATTATTGACACTACGGCACTAAAAATAAACAAATAATCATCATTTCTTTTGAAAGAGTTACATCTGATTACATGACTCCTACTTGTTATAATATAAATAGCCCATAACTGATAAAGATTAACTATAATGTAAACTCTACAGTCATCTCTACCTTGTACTTGGTTCAAGTTGACAACTTCACAGCTGGCTGTGAAAAGAAGAAGTGGAGGTAAGAGAAGATCAGAGACAAGATGGCAGACTTTTAAGACAAAGTTTAGACTGATACTCACTGTTGCAGTTAGCTGTAAAGTCATGCAGAGTGCCATCCTGTGCATAAAAAACACAACAGAGACTATATTAACAGAGATTATTGTTGTAAAAGAGAAACACCACATTTCCTGTCAGGATTTTAACAGTTTTTTTTTATTTGCCACATAATCAAAGTATCAATACCTCCAAGTACTCTTTTTTCAAAACAATGCCAGGAATACATTCTGAGGCAATCATAGTGTCAGCAGTGCTTGACTTCACAGGATCAATTTTTCCCTTGTTGGTAGCAAATACCGTCTAAAACAAGCACAAAAAAAGACTAGTCAGTCATAATAAACAATTAAACCCGTTATTTATGTTGACAGATACGTCTAAACAGAATTAAATCAACAACAATATTAGTTTAAAATTGTTATTTTCTTGTTGTGAGCCAAACCTTTGTCTTGTCATGTCACATATGGGCAAGTAAAAGGTGATGGCGTGAGTCAAACTTACGTTATTGCTGGACCACGAGTACCTTTGAAGGATCATGTTTTCAGTGACGGATGAGACACTGTAGTTTACTTGCTTTCCCTCCCAAGTGAGATTGCAGGAAAGTTCATGTCCAGTGCACACCCGGAAAAAGACGCCTGTGTACAAAAACATATGTAATAATTAATAAAAACTACTGTATTACTGGGGAGGTTTTACCCCCTATCAAATCCCTATCTACTTTTTCAGAGCGCCATTAAACATGTTAGAAAGTCAGAAATCAGACAGATCTGTGATTGGTTGAAAGTTAAGCGGTGTGTTCGTGTTTTTATTCTTTACGTGTGTGTGTGTGTGTGTGTGTGTGTGTATGTGTGTGTGTGTGTGTGTGTGTGTGTGTGTACGGTTGTGTGTGTGCGTGCTGTGTTATTTTTTTTTTTGTTTGTTTTGTTTTGTTTTGTTTTGTAATCTCATGTATACCTGCTGGACGTCTTTAAAAGTAAGATGAAGCCATAGAGGTGTTTTATGCAGCAGAAAAATCCAGAGGGAAAAATCCCCCAATTTCCCCGTGACGTCGCGGACGACAAGCTCTCGCAACTATGGAGCACAGATTTTGACTTAACACCTGAATATACTGAGATTAAGTTATTGTATTTGAATTATCGTGTCACATTTAAAAGACTCCACGTGCATAAATCCCACCTATAATAAAAAACGAATAAAATGTTTCAAAACATCAAACCCTAACTTTCCCCACCTCCGTCAAAATAGACACCACAATAAATGAAAATAGGACACTATCAGTATCGGTATGAGTGGGTCACCGGACCGCCTTCAGTTTAGTCATACATTAGTCACATCTACTCACACCGAATACCATAACTAGGCTGTATGAGTCAGACTATCTGAGCTTGCAGAACAACTTTTGGAGCTAAATAAAATAATTATCTGCACAAAACGCACTTGGGGGTAATACTCACAGAAAAGCACCGCTGCCACACACCCGGCCATCGCTGTTGCATCAAACAGACTGAGGCATGAAACTCGTTCAACAATTAGAGGAAGTAGGCATTTTCCCATCATGCATCAGCCTTACCCTCAGAATAAAAGCAGGAATATTAGGATTACGCGTGTCATTTTCCTGCATTTAATGTTCGGGTAAACTGTTTATTTTTAAAGATCTATACGACAAATCATATTTCTTTTTCTTTCTTTATTTTTTTTCTTTAACTTGCTCTCATCGTAAGATCTGACGCAGCCTGTGACGCGATGGATGATGAAACGCAACGAAACGTGCTGAGTACCCTGCACAATAGGAATGTTAAACTGCTGTGGTATCTGTGAAGGGATCGCAATCAAAACAAGCCATCAATTACTAACAAAAGTATCTGTATTCAAGTCAGAATATATAGCGTCAATTCATAAAAAAGTATTCCAGGAATGGGTCTGGGAAGACTGGGGAACGGATGGCACATGATAATGAGACCTTTTAAAAATGGTCTAGATGTAAATATATTATTACTACTACTACTATTACTAGTTTTACTTGCATTGTTTCAATGTCTGACATATAATCAAGTTAGCTTTAGCACCAGTGTCTATAGAGAGAAAATCGACTCAATATCATTATGTATGTATAATACATGAATTGCAAACTGTGTAAACTATACTTCCAAATGCATGTTCAAATGCAAACACAACAAATATCTAGAAATTATGCACACACACACAAAAAATGCATATTCACAAATTACAAAAATGTACAAAAAGTAGTATTTTACACAACTTTATTTTACCTTTAACCCCATAAACCTAATAGCTTAGTGTTCAAAAATGCTTCTATGCACAAAAATCGTTAAATGCATGTGCATGATTTGCTAGTGACAAACAGACAAGAAACACTGTTGTAGTGACATGGTTGTTTAAGAAATTAGAAGCCATTCATTTAGTGTAATTGTAACTGAGTGTAATTGACCAGTAAAAACCATTTCCAGGATAAATGCTCATTTCAACCAGCAGAGGTCAGAAATGTCCAGATTTTAAGTGTTTTTTTTTTTTGTTTGTTTGTTTTGTTTTGTATGGCTTTATGATTCTGCTGTTTTTCCTTTTGATAATTTTCCCCCATTCCCTCTGTCCCATTGCTGATTATAGATTGAATTCAATGCTTCCTGATAAACCACACAGATTGTAAGATTGGGGGTTTGTTACTTTTGGGTGGGTGGGTGAGATGTTCTGGTGGGGTGGGAATTAAGTTGTGGCCATTCTCAATCACTCTGTAACTCGCAAAGCATACCATATCTGTGCACTTGAATGTGTCCCCCAGTGACAAAATCAATAAACAAATTTTAAAAAAAAAAAACAAAAACAAACTACATTTATACTTTCTGACCACCTTATGAGGTACACCTTGCTATTACCAGGTTGGACCGTCTTTTTTGCCAAATTCAAAGTAACTTTAATCCTTTTTCTTCCTCATTCAGATGCTCAGATTAAAGTTCAGCAAGTCGTCTTCAACATGTCTACATGAATGAATGCATGAGTTGCCATCACGTGATTGACTATTAGATATTTGGTTAAGTGGCTGGTGAGTGTAAATCTTTGGATAAAGGACTTGTGAATAATTAATGTTTGATGACACCAAGACCAATAGGTGTTTTAGGGACGTAATGTAAATGTAAACTTGAACAATATGTTTATAAGTTTGCTACAATGTTCTATTAAGTGTCAGATTTATCAGTTAAATGCATCTTTACAACCAACATGGTATTAAAAGTGATGACAGTAATAACATCTGCAGCTGAAAACATTCTGTAATATGACTCAATATTACTATGAAACTGAATACTAAGAATAGCAACTGAACATGAAACACAAGCTCTGCACAGATGACGACAGCGTTAAATTTAGTTTAATGTATCTGGTTATGCAACACATACACAGATTAAAAATAAGCATGTATGGAATAAAGCTAAGCTTTTCTCCTTTAATATGAATATAGTACTGAGATTTCTATACGTAGAAAGGCCAACTAACACTACATTTCAGTATTATTCTTTGTTAAATTTGTATAGCTTTACTCAGAGTTTGAAAACAAAATATATTAAAAGATTTTGCATTTATTAGCAATCATTTATTGTATATTTTTCTGTTATTCTTAACTGCAATATTGGATTAGAATTCGATAATAAGAGAGTTTAGGATTTACTGAGAGGTGGAGCGAGAGCTTTATCAATACAGAGAATCTGACTATTAAAACGCTTAAAAACATTTAATTTCTGGGGTAAATACTGTTTTTTTCTATTTATTTGTATTTAACAGCAATTAGATCTTTGAGGTGAATACAGATAAAAAAAAGACTAAGATTTTCCCAATTTATTATTTATAAGCAAATATTAAATAAGTCAGGATTAAAATTCTTGTCTTTGCTGATATGTTGAGAAAAGTTTAAAAAGCACAATATTAGTCAAAAGAAGCTTTGGTTTTAGAATGAACACGACACATAAAACACAAGTAGATTTTTAATAAAATTTATGTAAATTAAATTAATATATAAACAAATGCCAAAAGTAACACTGGAAACAGTCCCTAGAAAAAGTCACTGTAACATAAATTAACATACGTTGTGTAGAGTGCCTTTCTAACACGTCCATCCTCTTGACCCATTTATCTGTTTTACAACAGCTGATGAATGAGGCTTAATGTTAAACACACTCACATTTCCTCCAGTTTTCACCCAAATCTCATCCTAAAGCTGAAAAGTGAATGATGACCAGCTTTCCATAAATCTTAGGAAACAACACTGTCATCATTACGTCAAACAATTCAAGTTTGGATTTATTAACGCAAAGTTGTAAAACTTTTTTCTGGGTTCAAGAGGAAGAATGAATAGAGGCACTGTATGAAAGCATAAAAGAGTTAGATGCATATTGAAGTTAAATTCCCTTACATGAAATGTGTGCTTTTACAGACGGATGAACGCTGAGTGCAAAAATAGATTTTGCAATCAAAAGAAAAATAGGATTGTCACTTTGTTCTCCTCTAAAGACTCTGAACAACACTTATACACACATTTTTAAAGCTTTTGATGCCCCCAAAAAAGGCTGAAGTCTTGAAGCATATAGGTAGTAACTGACCTGTTACAGAAATGGTGAATCGGCTGCCTTCACCAGTGAGTTTTTCTCTCCATCGCTTAGTAAATAAAATAAAAAGCACTCTTTACCTCACTTTTATCCAAACTCAGCTCGCATCATAGCTCTCATATCTGTACATGTATATACTGTAATGAGCAGGTAAACAGATAACAGAACACAATAAGAATACACTGAGAGTAACAAATATGAAGTGACTGCATGTTTTTCATAGAAAAGGGAGAAAGTGGTTTGTATTGCTTTGGCCAGTTTGGTGAGCAGACTGCTCGTGTTCGTCGCTGGTTTTGTGGGCGCAGTTGCATCAAAGAGCCACCGGACAGCAGCAGCGAGTGGATGCAGCAGCAGGGAGACGGTGGGAAACCTTGCTGGTGTCTCTTTGTTTTACTACAGTTTCTCCTCATCTTTCCCTGGTTTCCTTTCTTGGCAGAGGCTTCACATTAGAACCCAAAAGTGTCTTTTTGTGCAGTCAAGTCTGTCTCGTCTTGGTCCCATTTGCCTGGGGACAGGCACTCTTCAGCGTTGAAGTCCTGAGGGTTTACCCCAATGTCCAGGACCTGGGGGTTAGTGCGAGACTCAGCGAGTCTGGAGGAAAGAAACAAAGGGACAAAAAGGGAAGAGGTAAAATTTGTTTTCAAAATCAATAATCAGAATTGCTTTTAAAAAGCTCATGAATAATGGTCGGCGCAAGACGTATGGACATAAAAACGGACATTTCTGATGACAAGATCGTGACTGGAAAGAAATAATGAATTTATAATCACACGTAGACATAAAATGATTCCGATAGTGAAGTAATCCCACATAAAATCCCATCACATTGTACACACACAAAATGCAGATTTTAAACAGTAAACATGTTAGTCCTAAATGTTAACACGCCACTTTCATTCAGTGACATCGCTCATCCAGAATCATGGAACCAACAGAGTGCAAAGCCGATGGATGTGCCATAAAATCATCCTACATTTGTGATGAGGACGTGGACTCAGTGGAAGAAACGTCAGGTTCTGTGGCAAAAAGCAGGTTAGCGGGTTCTTTGTCCTGCTAACTGTGTCTGACATTGAGTTGAAAAAGGTGCTGAGCTATGTTAATGGTGTATACCACTGAAAAGAAATGCAAAACTACAGTCATTTCTCCAGCTGAACACTGATATGAGCAGGCAGGAATAGTGGGTTGGTGAGGGGAGAATGAGGTGGAAATCACGAGATCCAATGAATGACATTGTTACCTGAGTAGGATTCAAAGCTATCCAGACTGCGGCTGGGGGTGCAAAGGAAACATCACAAATCAGGCAACAATTAAACTCACAAGTCCTCTGAACTGCCTGATCATCAAATAAATGGCTGCATCCCAACGCCTAAAACTGACTTACAGAAACTAACATGAGGCTTTATCTTATTCACCCTCCTTTTGTCTTTGCAAAAGACAGATGGCCTCTTCATCTTCAGGTGTGTCTGAGATTTTGACATCTACAAGGTTGAAGAAGAAAATCGGCCAGCAGATGGCAGCGAAGACCTAAACAAGAGATCCCTAAAAGCTTTTGCTAACAAATGAGTAAAGTTTAATGATAAAATGACACAAGTACATTTAAAAAACCTTCTTTTGGACCAGGAAGCTGGCTGAAAAATAATAAGCAGCATGCTGAGAGGGACATGCAGCACTGGTGACCGTAAACTGATGAAATATTCACAACCGAACTATGTTAGTGGGTCATGATCAGTTAAAATGAAACTAACTAATGAATAAATAACTTATTCTCAAAGCAGCTATATACTGTTTGTATTTTTTTTGGCTAATATTATTGAATAAGAAAGAATCCTATGAGATGTTTGGATTAATCATCTTTAAGAAATGTGCTGAATTATTATTTCAATCTTCATGCAAAGCTGCAAACTAAAGCAAAAATGTTTTGAAGACGTTATCTCTAATTCAGCGTCTGACAGGCACAGACATCAACCCGGCCTTACATGCAGCTGCATCTCTGCTTATGTAGTAAGCATCTTCATTAATCACAGAGCTGAAGACCAGACGCAGTAATTACAGTGCGTGCAGGCAAATAATCATTTGGTAATGCATCTAAAATGGCCTCTTAGTCTTTGATTACTAAAACTGTGGAGTCTCTTTTCTTGTGCATTGTGGAATTAAATGAAAACCAGTCAGATTAAATAAATACACTAATAAAAGAGTTGACTGAATCTTTCTGGCAGTCCAAAACAAATACATGCCTCCTGACAGCAGCCCACCATGGCTAATCTGAGAGCTGCTGATGCAGACCTAACTGAAACATTAATCACTTTGAACTGTGGCTACGATCTGATTAGTTTGTTCACTGCACAAAGTTTGGGGAATTAAAATCTGCACAGTCACATAACTTTTCTGTAAACCTTGTATTTGTAGAAATGTAGTTTTTTTTGTGCAAATTATTCCTTTATAATGCTAATGGTGAAAGTTTTACTGGAGCTACAGTAACTCTCTCCATTGGGGATGAAATGCAAATACCAAGCATTTTGTCTCCAAACAACAATCCCTTTGTAATCACAGGTTTCCTGATTTCATATGAAATCAGTATGATGGTAAATGGAGCCTACAAAAGCAGCGTGACTCAGGGCAGGCGCCGACTGTGCCAGGGCCTGTAAACGAGAAGGCCAAACAACAGACTGCTTCTCTCAGGGCATCCGTTTGTGAGGGTACTTAAGGAAAAAAAATCCTAATTCACAATTGTTCTCACCTTGAAAAAGCCTCATCCAGACCGTCCTCCAACTCCTGCCAAACAGAACACACACATACATTAGTTGAATATAAAGTTTTTGTTCAGATATGCACACAGTCACCTCTTGCCTCCTTTCTCAAGCTCAAAATGGTCTTGGAAGGTTAGGCTATTTGCAGCCCCACACCCTCTGTCGCTATGTGACCATTAGATAAGGCCAGTTCTGTTCAATAGACTATTGTCTTGCTCTGTAGTAGAAGCAAAACCATTGAAACCCCACTTTTGAAAAGAGCAGGTATGGTATATCAGTGGGTACAGTTTAATCAGTGTTTCCTGCATTGCATTCTTTACACTTTTAATCAAGCCTGAACAGCTTAAACCTACTGGCCACCACAATGCACGTCTTACCCATACGGTATTGTTGTTCTCTGCTGTGTGATTATGCACCGTAAAGGGATCCGATTCAGTCCGCTTTGTTCCTGAGTGGACCTGCGCTGCGTTGGCTCCCTCTGCTAAATCCAGAAGAGTCCCTGTGGCTACATCTGAAAATGAAAACACAAAAACAAGCAAAATTTACTTCAGAACATACAATCAGGACCTGAGATTATCAGAGTCTCATGCAAAAGAGAAAAGAAGCAGACATGCACAAACTCATTAAGCGTCTATAGTTTCTCATTAATTCGGCCATCTGTGGATTGTCACTTTGTGATAAGTGAGCAAGGAGTAACCCCCTGACTTTCTGACTACCGTGACACCGCTGATCTGTAATAGGATTGGTTTGTAATGGTCTTGCCTGATGATTAATGTGTGTCAACACAATAATCTCTGTCGAGTAGTGACGTGTAGGTCGGGGTTTTTAATATCCGCAACCACCGGACCCAATAAAAAGAGCCGATCCACCCAGCCCGACCAGCAGGATTATCCCGTAATCCACAACTCACAACTCAAGCCTTAATCAACTGTAATTCTATAACAAGACTGATCAAGTTCCCTTCATTACAGCTAGTTTACCTTGACTCTAGACAGTGTTGCTACAGTTCGCTGGTGGAAATTTTAACAAATCCTACACCAAACAACAGGATAAACAGCTTAACTATTCAGTTATAGATGCTTAAACTATACGAAAGACAGATGGTAATATGCAACCAACACTGCAATCAGAAAGTGCTAACACTCAAACTTGTCACATTCGGCTCAAAAAAATAAACGCTGGTAAACTGATAATTTACTTAAATAACTTTCTGGTATCACCTCAAGCTTGTGTTTGTATCTTATCCAGTTGATGGTGACATATAGATAAGCAGATAAAAACTGACTCTTTATCTTTATTCTTGTAGTTTTGGAGGGTTTGTCAGACAAAACAAGTCATTTAATGATGTTTAGGCACCTGTGAAATTTAACCCCACCAATCAATCAATTAGCAACACCATCATTAACGGCTACCTTTCTGAAGCAGGCAAAATATAAACCCAAAACAGGAAGTGGGGTTTAAATTATGAAGCCACAGTAAGACCGTTAAAACTGGGAAAGAGTTGGAGATATCATGTCTTATAAATGAAGCTGACTCAACTTTGACAAGTCTCTCTGTCTCAGTGACATGTCATCTGATCAGCCACAGTAAAGGGTACATGCCTGTAACCTTGTGAAAGCGTCACTATGTCTGCTTTAGGAGTCAGCTTTTTTTCAAAAACGTACTCAGAAATTTCTACTGACATGCAATTATGCCAATTCCCCAAAGACTCCCAGTCACTGGCAGTTAAATGAGCCACCGACTCCTAATACGATCAAAGAGACTCCGCATGCGCCACGAAATGTCACACATTCAGGACCATGAACCCACATGTAGTGACAGAAAAGATTTAGGAAGGGGTCCCGTTATCGCTGGAGGCCATCCGACTTGGCAAAGAGAGCGGCTTAGCAGAAAAAAAAAGACTGTCACAAGACACAATGTGACGGGAAAAGGCATGCACAAACACAATAAAAAGAGCATTATGAGAACTCACAAAAGCATATTAACTAGGAAATTATTAATGTCTTACGGTCGTCTGGCAAAATGAAAGCCAACAAAATGTTTCCACGGCATGACCTCTGACTAAAACACTATTGTCTTAGGAAATCTCAAAATAACACTGACTTCTTTCATGCTTTTCACACAAATTGGACTGTAATTGTGCTGCTGCAACATGATCCCACAGCATGATAACAGCTCTCTTATCGTAAAATGTCATGGAAATTACAAAAGCAAGATTTGTTTTATTAGATCACAAAACAGCAGTGCGGCTTCAAAGTTTTTCTTTTAGGTCAAAGAGATCATCATCAGACATAATCACCTTAAAATGTCATTTCCTGTTCATTATAAGGAAAATAAGGAGACATATCAGCTGACCTGCTGCCTCAATATAGGCCAAACTTTGACAAGTGGCTGAATACACGTCCTCACCCCCTGAGGCTACGATTGCTGTGACAGAGAGCGAGAAGGATGTGATGATGGGTGACATGACTCACCTCCTCCCTTCAGGCTGCCCAGACTGGCCGAGCTGTCCGACTGAGAGTTGCTGGCTCCTTCCCCATCTGAACCTGTTTTTACTCGCTTCTCTTTCTCTGTGAACAACAAGGTGCAGAAGAGGAGAAAAAGGAGGGGGGGGCCGTTAGAGAAGAGAAGCGATCGGTGACTCTGGACCTTGTAAGAACAGAGGGAGTGCCCTAGCAGGGCAATGCTCAGAGAGCTAGCAGCTAAAAATGTGGGTATTAACTGATTCACTAACCAAACATTAAATGTTGGAAAACAAATCAGCAGCAGTACATTGACAGAGAAGGTTAAGGCCATTTCTCAAGCCATCTGCCAGCTGAAACCTATACAGGTGGGGGGTGTTCAAAGACTAAAACACACTTCATACAGTTGTTAAGTGCTGCATTTAAACAGAACGCCATCTAGGTCAGAAGGATAGCTTTGATAGAGAGCTTTGCTCACTCTATTTTGTTCAAACAATTTTCCATAGTGCGAGTGACAACAGCTGTCATTAGGCATCCTGCACAACAAACGGAGTGCAGAAAAGCAGATTCAGGGCCTGTATTTTATCAGGATTTTTCAGATTTGTTCCTCTGAACTGCACTGATAGTTAAAGCAAAGGCTGGGAACATTTCTCCAACAGAGTGGAACTAAGACAAATTCATTTATCATCCACAACAGACTTCCAGAAAGAAACTGGGCTCTTCTTAAGAAGGAGCCTTACAGTGATACTGTACAACATTTCACAATTTAGAATTTATGATCGTACTGTATGTTGTTCTTTCATTCATTCATCATTTTGTATACCACTTAGTCCAATTCAGGGTTGCAGGGGTCTGAAGCATATCCCAATAACAATTAGCACGCGAGAGGCAGCTACACCCTGGACAGGTCACCAGTCCATCACAGGGCCAATACAGACAAACCGCTCACACTCACCCCTAGGGAGAATTTAGAGCAGGGGTGCCCAAGTTCGGTCCTCGAGATCTATCATCCTGAAACTTTTAGATGCAACCCTTCTCCAACACGCTTGGATCAGATGTCATCTGCATGTCATTCAGCTCTGCAGAGGCCTGGTAACAAGCCAGTCATTTGATTCAGGTGTGTTGGAGAAGGGTTGCAGGATGGTAGATCTCGAGGACCGGACTTGGGCACCCCTGATTTAGCGTAACCATTTAACCTAATATACATGTCTTTGGCCAGTGGGAAGAAGCCAGAGCACCAGGAGAGAACCCACGCATACATGGGGAGAACATGCAAACTCCACACAGAAAGGACACTGTTCGAACCCCCCCCACCAGCCGAGGCTCAAACCAGCGAACTTCTTGCTCTGAGGTTGTCTGTAATTCTCTGACAAAACACAACAATGTATGGCTATCCTGATAACTTATATCGGCAACTGGGTTACACTACAAGTAGGCGGCAATGAACTACAACATTTACAAAATATCTACTTTGCTTCTATTAACTCATGATATGTTTACCGTCAACAGAATATTGATTTATTATTATTTTAAAATCCCAATTATCATCAATACAAGTGTATTGTGACACCCTTGTTGACCAAATTGAGCAGTACTGATGAGCAGTACACAAAATGTACATGTCTCTTTTTCTCTTTCTGCTCTTTCTTTTCCACCCTTCCTCCGATAATATCCTCTTGCATTTCTTTGACCAAGCAGCCACAGCATGCACTGAAAACAGCCAGTGTGTTGATACCCAGCTGCTAGTAAGTGATGCAGTGCCATAAAGTGAATCGCTACTAAGTGACGCAGCATCTTGGGAAGGGAAAAAAAAAACAAAAAACAAAAAAACTCGAGACGCTTCTGTGCAACAACAGCTCCAAGAATGTATATATAAATGTCAGTGTGCACTCAAAATAAGTCAGAAACACGTTTTTTATGGCTTGATTAATAAGCTTACTCTGCACCTGAGACTGATGAACAAGCCTGGGGATCACACACCACAAGCTCATCTACACCTCAAACTGACACACACGCAGCACTTCTGTCTGTTTGAGCCTGATTTGTTATATTGTGTGGACTGATGTGTTATATTATAAAAGTAAGGGGAAACATTCTGACATTATTTAGCTTGTTAGGAGCGATTTTCACTCCTTCACTGGAATTCCTATAAACCCATATTTTATAATGACCAGTCTACCCAGAGTGCACATTTCTCGTGGCATAGAGGTTCAGTTCAATTCAAGAATTCATGTAGTGTAAAAAAAAAAAAAAAAAAAAACACAATTAAAACACACATTACTGTGACAAACCTTCTGAGTGGCTGTGATATTGACCCACTCCAAGTCAGACTTTCTTTACTGAGGCTGGAGATGAAATGTCCAATTTCCATAAATCCTTAAAAGAACTGCTTTCAGCAGAAAAATATTTTTATTTCACCACTATCCCTGGTCTAAAATCAACTTTCCCAGAAGTCCTGGTAGCTTAGTGATGGCAGAGCAACAAAAAATTTCCCCAGGCACCTGATATCAGTGGAGTCTTCTGCTTCTAGTAAACATGCAACCAGTGTAAAGTTATACCAGCCCACAGCTCACTGGAGTGTTTACAGTGAATATTTTATCAGCACAGTTTTAAGAACAGAGATGGGAGCTGTAATACAGAGAGGAATGTGGGTCAAGCATGTGTGGTGTACAGAGGAAAACCACAGTGGGTGGTGGAAGTAGAGTTTGACAGAGACAAGCAAACTAGACAGACGTACAGCGGATACCACCTTCCTGCCAACATCCCTCGGGGTCTTTTAACTTTAATGAAACAGACTCAGAAGGGGATTCTCCTCTCCCTATTACTCTCCTCATTTCCAGTGTGTAACAGGAACACCTGTATGACTTGAAAAGGGAAAATAAATCTTCCTAACACCCTACACAAGCAAAGAGTCAACTCGTTAAATTTAAATAAACTGATTGCTTTGCCTTCTAACAAATCCCAAGGATGAAAAGAAATGTGAGAGAAGGAGAAATATATGAGTGTTATGAGAAAAAAAAGAGTGAGATTAGAAAATATGAAGGCTGTCTGCACTTAATTGCAGTTTTTAATATTCAACTCAGACATTAAAGAAAAAAGCGCATGAAGAGGCGTGAGGCAAGAAATCCGCGGCCTTGATCTTTAGGGCGAAGAGAAGAAAAAAAAGCCTCCTTAAAATGGAAATGTGCCCACACTAAAATGTTTCAAAACAACGCGGCAGAAGAAGGGGAAGGAGTAGAAATGTTGCAAGAAAGAAAAAGGTTGTAGAAATTTTCATTCAGAGCGAGTGTGCATCTCTAAAGGACTGAATAAATAACTGCCTTGGTGTGAGACAGGATCAATGGCACTGACATTGAATCTGTCAGGGGGGCTGAGCTTCCACTGACACACGCACACAATCATTTTCCTTTCTCTCCGACACACTCGCCATCCCAACACCCCTCCATGCCCCGCCTTTCACGCTTTCTTACCCCCATCCCCCCTCTGTTGCTCCCCTTTTCTCCACCCTTTATAAGCAGAAGCAAGTCCTGGAATAAGGATGGAGAAAGAGAGAATAACTCAACGATAAGGCAGCAGGTGCAAAACAAAGAAGGGAGTAAATGGATAATCGCTAAATCTAAAGACCACCTACAAAGCAGCACGCCTGTAAAAAATGAGGAAGAACTAATACTATGTGGCAAGAAGTCCTCATTTACGCTGGGGTCATACATCCAGTAAATGGCATGCATGTTCTGCTGAGCTGTTCGAAATAGTGAGCTGCCTGTGTGTGACACCATCCTTACACAGCAGTTTGCCTACCTGCTGTGTTGACAGTTGTGCCTCGATACACACACACACACACACATATATTTGCCCATTTCTATTAATTCACAAACTCAAACAGATTTAAGGTGTCCTCTGACTGATACGAAACAGAAACATATGAATATAAATTCACAGGCCACCCTTTTTCAATGACTTGTTAACACGAATAGCTAATGACATGGTGGCATCTCAGCGCATTCAGACAAGCAGACATAGACAAGACGAACTGCTTCACACACAGTATGAGAATGATGAAGAAAGAGGATATAAGATACTTTGAACGTGGCATGGTTGTCGGTGCCAGACGGGCTGGTTGGAGTGTTTCAAAAACTGCTGATACTGGGATTTTCACACACCACCATCTCTTTACAGAGAATGGAGCGAAAAAGAAAAAATATCCAGTGAGCAGCAGTTGTCTGGATTTAAAGGACTTAAAGAGGAGAACGGGGCAGACTCGTTGGAGATGCTAGAAAGGCAAAAGTCTTTCAAATAACCACTGGTTACAACCAAGGTATGAAGAATACCATCTCTGAACACACAACATGACCAACCTTGGAGTGGATGGGCTACAGCAGCAGAAGACCACACAGAAGATGGAAAAATGTTGCCTGGTTTGGATTTTAGTGGAAACATTCAAATGGTAGGGTCAGAATTGGATTAAGCAACATGAAAACATGGATGTACCTGCCTTTTGTCAACATTCCAGCTTGGTGGTGGTATAATGGTGTAGGGGATACATTTATGGGGCAATTTGAGCCACTTATTGTGAACTGAGCATCATCATCAGTATAATTTTAAAGAATTAAAGCAGTTATGATGACAAAATGACCTGGTACCAGCAAAGTGGACCTAATAAATAAAAGCGAGGAAATGAATGTTTGTGTGCAGTAAAGATAAAATAAACTCATCTGAGTACTAACATCTCGGTTAGGAGACAAAAATTTCCTCCAGTGAGGTCACATCTGCGACAGGCTAAGCTTAATTCCTCCCAATTCCTCCCTGTATAAAAACCTAGATGAGCTTTTGAGGTGGTTGCAATAAACTGAAACAGGTCTGTCCGAGAGGATTTCACCACCGTGGGTGGAATCAATGTAGATTTTCCTGTGTGTGTGTAAACAGCAACTAGCCACACAGTTGTTCAGGATTTCACATGACCTCTCAAGAGCGTGTCAGGGCCAAGAACAGGCAGACAAGAATTTATTCTTGCTAGTTGACAGGCCAACTTCAGAATTAAAGGCAAAACAAGGAAAATAAAGGATGAGTACAGTAAGAGGAGACAACCGCATCAGTGAGGAGGGGGAGACAAAAAGAGAGAGGAGCATTTCCACTCATCTGACACACTTGTGTCGTCGGGGGCAACGGTGCATACCTTCTTTGGCAGCCTGCCAGAACTCAAACGCCACTCTGAAAGCTTGAGCCACCGTTAAGGTTACCGCCTGGGCCTGTTGGGAGGAAGGCAAAGAGACAGAGCAGAGTGAGAGATGAATGATACATACATGCATCTCATCAACAGGAAGAAAGATCCAGGAGGGCTGAGGAGCTATCACTGTGATGCAAACAGGAACTGACCACAAACACATAAGGTTTCCTTAGTTACTTGAAGAGAAGCAAAAGAAACAAGCAGACTCCATGAAGCTGTTTATATAACTGGGAGGATACGTGGCCCTTTGGCCACAACTAAATTAGTGAGGGGAAGGAAGAGGGAGTGGCTCACTTGTTCAGAAAGCCTCCAGGGATGTGAGAATGCCAAGAGAGGAATCACAGCCTCCTCGCTCTTCATGCTCTCACTTCTTTCTTCCTTGTGACTTCATATTTATTAATGTAAGCATGTAGTCATCCTCAGGTCTGCATGCACAACACTCACTATACTCTATACACTACACACACTATACTACATGAAGCACAAGCTGAACATAATACCTAAATACAGAACTGTTGCTATTTGTAGCTGTAGTCTGCAAGTTTATTTAATGAACCATTTATGGATATATATATATAACCAGTGGTATTTAAAGAATTGTTTAATATTTTAGGAAATACAATCAATCACTTCGTAAAAGTCTTCTAGTTCCTGTTCAGCTAGTTCCTGTTTATAGTTACCACCCTATCCACGCTATTTCCTGTGCCCCCTGCACAATACATGAAATAAGATGTGGTGTGACTGCAACTAAAGTGTGTGCTGGTGGGATGTTTGGTTACTTTCACAAAGAGCTTTTCAGTTTAAACACTACAAGTAGGTCAATGAAAAAGCTACCCTGAGTGATCTTTATTCATTTATTTATTTTCAACTTGATCCCACGAATCAGACAACTTTGTGTGTGTGCATCTAAAAGGCACATAATTACACAATCTTAATTACTTACCATTTTTCTCTTGGAGCAGAGAAAGGCATGGCACTCTAGAGTCTCGTTGTGTTGGCTCTGGACGATGTAGGCAAACACTTTGTCGTGCATCTTGTCTGCAGTGCAGTATGATATTCTGAAACAGACAGACTTTAATAAAAACCCTTAATTCTTCGTATTCTTATTCCAGACAAAGGAGGACTGCAGGAACTTTATCTGCATTAACCCCTTAAGCTCATAAAACAATCTGATTTAAAATTACTTATCAACAATTTATTTTTTAAAAGATAAAAGCACTGTCACTCTTAAAACCACTCACCACTGAAAACAACAAATACACACAAGCTGTGAATGTGCAAAACTAAAAAATGTCACCAACTTGAATGCAACAAGTGCACAGATTTCTGCTCCTATTTTGCCAAAGGCGTGACTTTCTTTCCTGCTACTCCTTCACACACCCACTGTGTTAATCTCTGACACACACTTTTTAAGTCATAGCTTTCAGATAGGCTCCTGGAAATGACCTGATGGGGCTCAAAGAGGCAGAAGTGCTGCATGTGTGTCAGTTTGAGGTGTAGATGATTTTCTGGTGTGTGATTCCTGCACCAGTCTTGCTCATCAATCTCAGGTGCAGAGTAAGCTTATAAATCAAGCCATAATGGCTTACAAATAGCTTTTCCTCACATTTGAGCATGTTGCCATTACTGTAATAACAGAGGGTTGTGAAAGGTAAAACTATGGAGATTATAATGAATGTCTGTCATCTGGTCTTCATCTGCTTGTCTTTATATGATGACAAATAAATAGATATAGACAAACAAATAAAAGAAAGTGTGAAGTGAAAAACCACAGCTATAAGTAAGATTTAGAGCGACTGTTTGGGCAGGAGGGTGTTGAGGAAATTTGGTGTCCAAGGCAAATCGATCTTTTTATTGGTCGTCCATCCTTTTTGCAGATGTCTGAGGGTCGTTGAGATACAAACAGCAGCTATACGTTTCCATGCCATCCTGAGGTCACAGTTGGACACAAATCCTTACACAATCACTACAAGTTTCTGACTTTATATTCAAATGAAGGAGTTTTTATTTTAGGCAGTGGGGGCAGCTGCCTGAGCAAAGAAGCCCAGATGTCCCTCTCCCTGGCCACATTCGGCAGCTCTTCCAGAGGGATCCCAAGGCATTCCCAGGCCAACAGCGAGACATAGTCCCTCCAGTGTGTCCTGGGTCATCCCTGGGGCCTCCTCCTGGTGGGATGTGTCTGGAACACCTCATGGAGGAGGCATCCTGACCAGATGTCTGAGCCACCTCACCTGGCTCCTCTTGATGCAGAGGAGCACCAACTATACTCTGAGCCCCGAATAGATCACCAAGCTTCTCACCCTATCTCTAAGGGAGAGCCGTCCACCCTGCAGAGAAAACTCATTTTGGCCGCTTGCATTCGAGATCTCGTTCTCTCGGTCACTACCCACAGCTCATGACCATAGGTGAGTGTAGGAACGTAGATCAACCAGTAAATCGAGAGCTTTGCCTTTTGGCTCAGTTCCTTCTTCACCACGACAAACTGATGCAGAGTCCGCATCAGTGCAGACTAGGCCTGTCGCGATAAGCAATAAGTCAATTAATTGAACGATAAGAAAATAAGAGCACGATAAGTTTGCCGGCCGCGATAATTTTTATTAGTCCCCCCTTTACCATAGACTGTGTATGACAATAGGTTTCACTATGGAGTATTTCGACTAAACGCTCTGGTTTCTTGCGGAGTGATCTCTCTGGTGTCATACTTGACAGCAGCATGTTGCAGCACGAGCCGGTAAGCCGCATTTGTTTTGCAGGGCTGCCAACACGCAATGGCCGTGAGACTTGCGTATTTAAGTGGCTTCTCACGCTCTTGCGCTAAACCTCCGATTCTCATGCTGAAATATGTAAATAAGTCGAATGGAGAAATTACAGATGCAAGCACCTCCTCTTTTATCATTTCGCTGCTCCCCACATGTAAGCAGAACACACACATTCTAGCTTACGACGTCAGTACAAAGCCCCCACTTCCTGGTCTACCGTAATAACCCCTGTAATCCGCAGGCACATTACGCAAATAGAGTCAGCCTATATACTAGCGTATTTGACAAAATACACATTAAGAGCAATGCCGGCTAATCGAGAGGTTTGGGAGGATTCCCAGTGGGCCGCATTACTTTTGGGCCGGCGTCCCGGCGTATGTGAAAAGGCGCTTTTATTTATTTAGTTTATTGATCTTTGAAAATGTGTACTTGCATTATTATGGTATATGTCATTATATTAGTTGAGAATGGTCTCAAAATGACACATTAGCGCTTTGCGCAATATTATCGTTTATCCCGATAATTTCTGAGAAAATTTATCGTACAGCTAAATTTGTTATCGTGACAGGCCTAGTGCAGACATGGCTCCCGCTCCATCCTTCCCTCAATCGTGAACAAGACCCCGAGATAAGTGAACTCCTCCACTTGGGGCAGGACCCTATCGCAGACCCGGAAAGAGCACTCCACCCTTTTCCGGCTGAGGACCATGATCTCGGACTTGGAGGTGCTGATTCTCATCCCAGCAGCTTCACACTCGGCTGCGAATCGCTCCAGTGAGAGCTAAAGCTCACGGCCCGATGAAACCACAGAACCACATCATCTGCAAAGAGCAGAGACCCAATCCTGAGGCCACCAAACCGGATTCCCTCAACAACTCGGCTGCACCTAGAAATTCTGTCCATAAAAGTGATGAACAGAATCGGTGACAAAGGGCAGCCTTGGTGGAGTCTAGTCCTCACTGGAAACAAATCTGAATGCCGACCAAGAGAAAATGTTATTCTGAAAAATAAATATACCACGCATCTGAAGCAATTAGAGGTTTTTAAAGCCAAAGTTTCTACTTAAAGTTTAAAACACAAGGACAGTTTTATAAAAAAAAAAAAAAAAAAAACAACAACAGGGAAATTTGTCTTCCACACCTGGAAGGTGAATATGGTTTTTGTTTCTTCTGGGGTTATTTTTGTCTATTTTGAACATAGACATGATCCGTAATATTTTTAGATTCCACATGACTTGCGTGTTGCTTGTTCTTGCATTAAAGGACACAAAGATGGCTGTGTGCATGTACATGGGCGTGTTGCAAACAAGAACTGCCAAAAGCTCAATCCAAATACTTCTAATAGGGCTGTTTGCCAATATGTAAACAAAAAAGCAGAAATAATAAAAAAAAGAAAAAAAAAAAAGAAAAAAAAGTAGTCGTTGGATAACTGATCCACCGTTCTGAATATGACCTTTAGGAAAATCTTGTTAAAGTTAAGTTTACAAAAGAAGCCAACCTTCTGTTGAAATGATAAGTGGTGTATGTGAAGAAAGTTATCCTCAACTTGCAAAGACAGGAAGCAGGTGTCTTCTGGTAACAAAACTTTGAGGGAATTATTTAACATAAGCCGAGTCATCCTTGGAAAAATGATGGAAAGTCCCATTTCTCTTTGATAACTCATAAAAAGTGGAATTTTAGAAAAGGGATATGAGCTTGTCTCATAAACTCTACGCCAATGGATGTCAGACAATAAGGCAGGCTGTCACAGGCAAGGGGAAATCTGGGAGGCATTTACTAGAGAAGACAAATGTCTGAGTGTGTGACACCTGAGGTAAAAGCGCAGACATACAGCTCCTGTAGCACTCCCAAAAGAGCTGAGATTAATGAGACATACTGCTGATAGACTGACTACTCCTGTTCTCTCACACAGATACAGAAACACTTTGCTGCCTCAGAGAATCGCACGTCCGAGCAGTGATAAATGAGCGAAGGAGGAGAATAATAACTTCTGTTTTAGTGTGGTTGATCAGGATGAGCAAAGCATTTCAGACTGGGCGGCCCTCACTGCCTGAGGAGCTGGACGAGGAGGACTGACCTGTATATGGAGATATTTTCTATCAGCTGGTTCGAGGCACTGTCGTAAAGGATGATCCCACGAGGAGAGACGGTTAACGTGACTTTCTGGAGTTTTTTTCCACTGGCTTTGGCCTGGAAACAGAAAGAATACAAACCACAGAAACAAAAGAGGGTGTGTGTGAGAAAGAGAGAGAGACAAGAAATCAGTCTCTTTATAAATGTCAGTTTTGTATGTGAATTACAACTTTACTAAACTGTAATCAGACCAGACAATCGAAAGCCACAAATTCCAGTCCAGTCAAGGACAGATGAAACATGTATTTAACTGCGAACAACAACAATATTAAAGAAAATTTAAAAGAACAAGCCCACAATGCATTCAGATCTAATTTTACAGATCAACCTTTCACGCAGAGTTACAAATTCTAGAAAACATACCCCATTCATGAGCCTAGCATCTTTTTTTTTTTTTTTAAGGACATAAACGACAGCTAACAGATTAGGCTAAACCAGAATTTCCCTCTTCATACATCATCATGTCCCAAGTCCCACCACTGTGCTGCCGCTAACTTCATTAGCCATGGAGCTGCCAGATCCAATAACATTAAGCTTTTTCTGCCATGATAAAGCTGGCTGAGCCATACACTGAGTAACAGTGTCCACGCTAATTGCATCCTCTTCTTAAATGTCAACCTGAGGTTTGGGTGTGGGGAGGGTGGGAGTGAACAGTCACAATTCACTGAGGTGTCAGTCAGGTCATTAAAAAGAGAGAAAACTGGATGACTTTTAAGTGGCAGAGTTGATGATGTGGGGAAAATATTATAAATGCCTGACGGAAACTCATTTTATGGGGGAGGTTATTTTAATAGAGATGCATTAAGAAGAGATTTGGGTGCACTGTGTTTAAGTATGTGTGTTGTCACTCACCGTAGCCACTATCCTCTTGACAGCTGCTGCCGACAGCTCCTCACCTTTAGGCTGCTCAACCATTGTGACCCCGAGGTACTTGAGATGGAACACCATGCCCTCCAGCAGGGTCTCTCTTGTGTCCGTCCAGTTCTCTGGAAGCTCTGAAAGACGGGATACACACCAGTGACACTTCTGCTATTTCTCTGGTGACCTTAAAAACAGACTAAAACAATGGCCGTGTACAATACTAACCAGACAGCTATGGTTGATTATGGTCATATTCCCTTTCCAACTGCGTCACAGAGCTATATCTGTTTTTCTGGGAAATAAATTAACAAGTCTTTTAAAAAAAAGACTTTATCTGCCTT
The DNA here is from genome assembly GCF_017639745.1 of Melanotaenia boesemani. NCBI lineage: Eukaryota > Metazoa > Chordata > Actinopteri > Atheriniformes > Melanotaeniidae > Melanotaenia > Melanotaenia boesemani. The sequence continues at coordinate 8,744,650 of NC_055701.1, forward strand.
TTAGAAAGTTGTTCAGGCAGCTGGAAACATAAATCACTGCTCAAACATTTATTTAGTATATAGATAATATTTTTTCTGTCCTACAAAGACCAAGAAGATGTGACATTTCTAATTGTAAGGCAATGGGCTAAAATAATTTTTAAAAATATTATTCTGAAATTAAACTTGATTAAATGAATGACTCAAAAACACTTTATTCATCCTCAGAGGAAAATTGCAATGTTGCATTGTTATTTCCCCCAATTAGAAATAATTAATAATTGTTGTTCCAGAGGGTGATTTCTCCTGGGAGAAATGACCTTTGAACACACTACTGTTTCCTCACTGTGTTGTGTCGACAATGTGAAGAAATGTCCATCATGTCCAGATCATATATGTATATATCTGCTTTTTAGTACTTACCATATTTTTATTTTACTTTAAGTATTTTATTTCTATTTATTTCCTCATTTTGCCTTTATTTTTTAACATTTTTGATATTCTTTTTATTATGATGCAAACACCATAAAGAGTAGCACCCCCTAATCTCGTTGTATGCTCTGGTTTACAATGACAATAAAGGCTTTCTGATTCTGATTCTGATCAGTCACCAGCACAGAACCAGGCTTCTTGATTATTCTTTAAGTCTCTGGCTCTGCTGCTAACAGATAGCTGCAAAGCAGATTGCACTTTCCACAATGGATGTATAGAAAATATGCACCATCTTAGTGCAGACACTGAAGGATCTCAGCTTCCCTAATAAGTGAAGTCTGCTTTGTCCTTTCTTGTAGATGTTTCTGCCGCATTTCCAGGCTAGTCTGTCAAGCTGGTCCTCCACTTCTTCTTCCAGAAGGTAAAAAGTGCAATATCATTGTTTTTCTTCCACATTAAAATTGTGTGGCTAAATACATAACAAGTGAAAAATGTGAAGCACTAAGAGCATTTTTTATTATTATTTACTCTTTATTTTGCATCTGTTTGCAGCTTCTACCACTATTACAGTTTGGCTAAATAAGTGTATCTAATCTGGTCATACCCATGATAAATGACTGTCTCCTTCAATTTAAGCTATTACTTTCCTTTTATCACTCCTTATAGCATGCTTATTAATCATCATAACTACAATTAAACTACATTTAAGGGCAGTAGACAACATCTGCTATAGTATAGTCATTTTTTAATAAGGAAAAATAAAAAACTAGTTGCTCTTCCCCATTTCACTCTGTTCACTTACTCTCCTGCCAAAAGTTGCAATTAAGGTCATTAATGAAAGACAGCTTAAGTTCTCATTATTTCAGTATGAAGACAGCCATGTGCGTGTGATCGTGCAGCTGGAAACCACTGGAACCGATGCCTGAATTACAGTGTGCTAAATGAACTCCACATGAGATCCTGAACATTTATCAACAGTCAGACAGAACTAAATCAAGTTAATTAGTTGTATAAACAGTGGGAACAACATGGAAGCTCACACAGGCCGACAACTGCTTCATCAGTACTCAAACTATTTGCTTCGCAACAATAAACATCCCAACTTCTTCTTAAAGCCTATAAAAGGTTTATGGACTTGCCGCTATTTGGTGTGATTGAGTGTGGGGCACAGGGAATCCATCAGCAAACATCAGCAGCGGCACCCACCTGCCTGCATGGTCTTTATGGCTTACATCATTGCAAAGCTGAACCTTTTTTTATTTAATCCAAGGTGTGCAGCCAGGTTTAAAAGGTGATTGATATTTTTCAAAGATTCCATAAGGTTAAGCATTTTTTTGCTCTCCGATTACTTGCTACGAATTTTTCTAAGACTTTTCATACACAACACAAAGAATTAAAAAAAATGTTTATCAAATAAATTATCAGCTGATGACATGATGTTCATAAAGAACACTAATGAATCTCCTAAGGTTGTGAGTGCTTCCATTTTCTATGTTGATGCTGTTTTTCAGCCTCAGTTTATTATGGCTTCAATTTTCACCAAATCCAGTTTGTATTTTATAAACTTCAATATGTTTAAATGGATAAAAATATATGCTGCATAACAAATGTATTGCATTTAAAAACTTGAACCCATCTTTTCACAGACAAATGCACAAAAATATTCCTATCTAAAAAAAGCCATTACTTTGTTAAATTAAGGATATTTTTAAAGCTCTCTGCATTTTTTTTGTGAATACTGTCACTCTACTTAAGACACTGTATCATTTAGAGAACATAAAGCATTTAGAAAGCAGCAGATTCTAACCTATAATGGTCCTTTCTTCTAGAGCCAAACCAAGCCAAGTGTGAGTGCTTATGGAAAGCGGTTTTTAATGGCCTAAATGCAGCTGTGACCAAACCCATACTTAAGTTACGAGTGAGTCTGACAGTGAACACCCACTCGAAGGTCAAGGTCTTTCAGTTCCTCAGTGTTAAGGACAGATCTGGTTGTCTTCTTCTGATCCTGCAGTTACATTAGTGCCTGGATAATTAGCACGCTTACTGTAATAGTATCTGTGATGGGGAATCACTTGCTTCTATTCATGACCTAAAATCAAGTTAACAAGTGGACTAGAAATATCCATTATGAGTAGCCATTTACACAATTAAGACGCTCACCCTGCGCTACCATAGCATTTCCAACCTTTAGTGTTTGCATAAGAGACAGTGAACCTTCAGTCCAGTTATTTCCAGTGTTGACTAAAAGGAAACACTGTTGGCAGGTCTGCTCCTGTAAATTTTTAACAGACATGTGTGCTCTGAAAACGCCCTGTGTGATCTACAGCTTAGTCTGTATGTCAATCACACAATACACACAGCTGAGGAAACAAGTTTGTGATGGTCCAGGAGGGGTTTTAAAAGCAAGGCCCTCTGTTTCAGCAGCTCAAACTAATGCTAGAAAGATGTCAGTCTCTCGGGTTGCCCAGCGGTTCACCCTGACTGCACTGACGTAAGATTCCCTACATACGAAGAGAATCAGTCCTGGTTGGCTGAAAACATACAAACAAGCAGTCCAGCCTGCTAAAAATGAGCAAGTTTTCTTCAAAAACTGACACGATGTCAGTTCAAAAGAACAACTTGGAAACTGGTGCTATTTTTAGACTGATGCATGCATCCAGAGTTCTGCTTTGTGTGCCATGATGATGCACTTTTAAATTGGTAACATTTGCATTTACACGACCAACAATCTCAACTCCACCCACCAGTATCACCACCACCCCCACCAGAGCAACACTCTGCAGCTGCAGTGATGATTACAGCAAACTTCAAAGGTTTCATGCTTGTGGTTTAGCTCTGGCTGGATGCTGCTTGCTTGGCTGAGACAGCCTGTAAATAAGCTGGTGAGAACAGGTGACAGAGCACTGATATTTACCTCAGCATTTCCCAAATACCTGTTAGCACAATCCTATCCCCTTCCAGTCAGCAAAAAGCAGAAAGCATTAGATGAGTGAGATTTTCCAAAAGCTTTTTCAAGTTTCCACAAGACATCTACAGAAACACTTTTCACAGTGTCTTAACACACAAGCCAGAGGAGGTGAAAGTGTTAATGTGAAACAGTCAAAGCACCACTTAAATGTATACCCAGTCCACAAAGTAAAAAGCTGTTTAAGAAGACATTTAGAAAATGTCATGACGCTCATATGAACTAGAAAATGAGGGAAAAACAAACAAAAAACTCTAAAAGAAGTGATAATACACTGTTCATTACTATTACTATTATTTGTATGTGCAGGGCAGCCATGCTGGGGTGGGAATTTGGACCTGGCAAAGTTGTAAATCCAACTTAAGAGCTTGTTCCAGCTGGTTTTTTTCTGCTGGGGACTCAAAAATTAGAACCCTTGAGTTTAAATGGAGCTCACCATTAGCCTTTTAAAGATGCTAAGAGGCACCTAGTGTTTTAGTGGGAAGCAAGACTCTTCTCTAATGATTTTTCTTATAGAATTAGCCAGACTTAAGTCATTTAAGGGCAGCAACAGAGGGTGACTCGACTTGTGGCATTTTGTCATACATGGACACAAAGCCGACACAATTCCGACTTATGTAGAGATTTGTCGTTTACACCCTCCAACGTCTGCAGTATTTACTCATTACATGTTAGCATCCACTTAGCTCATTTTAAGGCAGTACTAAAATACTTATCAGTTGTACTGATACATATTATTAATCCTAGGATGGATTAATAAATTAATGTACCATTTAATGAAAAAGCACTATTATACGTGCAATATTAACACAAAATTCTAAAGTACTTAAAGACATTTCATGAAATACCATAAGCCTTTCTCAATTATTGCCCTCAATCTATGTTTGTATACATTTGTAAAACAGCTCCCCCCGTCCAAAAAAAAAAAAAAAAAACAGCAAAAGAAACACTTATATAACAGATAAGAGATTGTATCTCTAAACAAGTAGAACCAGTCACAGGATTGAGGCGTCTACTTTGAAGTGTCATTTGTAGTTTTTGATGTGAAACAATCATACAGTCAAAAATGCTTTGGCAGTAACTCAGAAGTGTAATCAGCCAGTAGTCAGGCAGCTCACACTAAAGGCCATTCTGTCAACCAAAAGCCACTTCCATCTTCTCCTGCTTCAGACAAGTCTGAACACTTCACTGGTGAGGCAGGAGAAGAGGAGAGAAACAAGGGGGGAAAAGATTACTACAACTCCAAAAACCTTTGAAATTTCTACATTACACCTGAGAAAAAATGTAAAAACAAAGCCACTGTAATAAGTCTGAAATCAAGGGTGTTCGGATCGAGTTGTAAAAGAGTGTGACGGAGGAACATCAAAGCAATGTGATTTCTGAAAAAAAAAAAGGTCTCTGATGGTGCTCTACAAAGCATAAGAATATCAGTGTTTCATGTGTACTTCAAGCTCCTAAAGTCTGTGAAATTTCAGTTTGATTTCATCAAAACATTCAACGACAGAACACGGCACATAAAAAAAGTTTGAATTATTCAAGACACAGAAAAAACTATGTATGGCTAACATTTCATCACCTCTGCTGTTTCTGGCTTTTATCTAAATGGCTGTTAACAAAGCTGGTCTACTGTGGACTCTCAACAATTAATAAAGCAGGGTAATGGGGCTGCGGGGCTCAGTAAACCGACAAGCTCCATGAAACAGCAATAGGTTTGGATTTTTCTTTAATATTCAGTCATCTGAATCTATGCTTAGGCTGGGACTTTCATTACGTTTTAATAATGATGAAACTACAGAGAGAACTGGGTCCTTTTGATGAAGCATGAGGTTTGCAGAGGTGAGACAGCACAGAGGTGCTGGGAATTACAATCAAAAGGATATGAGTGTGGGTTTAAAGACAAAGAAACTGGTGGATGTTGTGATTTTAGAGGGTAATTTAGTCAAATAGAAAATGAAGAAGGCAGTTAGAACAACAGGCTGCAACAATGACAAAATCTGCTCTTTTTAGTCTCATAACTGCTTTAAGAAAGGTGACGAAGAAAAACAGGAAGTGAGAAAGAACGACAAAAAAGATAAATCAGCCAGGTTTTAATGAATGCTTATTTTAGGGAACAAGCTGCAGTTTGAATCATCTTGATTTGACTCCAGAGCTCCAGAAGTTCAGGTCCTGCACCACCAGTCACACTGCAGGATGCACACTGTTAAGGAAAATCAATTCTATTGATTAGTCATGACACAAATTTCTTGCTGCGTGACAAAGAACGTGCATGGTTTTCATTGTTCATGAATAAGAATGCTATAACATTATTTAATAAGTTTACTGAGTTTGAGAGTTTATAGGGTTTTCTTCCCCCTTATTCACAAAGATTGTCTTTGTAAGTAAAAGTGACAGCAAAAAATAGGAGAATGAAATACTTTTTTTTTTTTATAAACCATATTCAAACAATCCTGTAGAAATTCCTGTATCTTAGCAGCCTTTTATAACAGAAAAATAAAACATGGCTTTATAATATCAAGCAGCCCCTCAGTACCCCCAGCAGAATCAAGTCAAGCATCCTGTGTCAACAGCTTTCCAAGACTGGAACGATTTTGGATGTCCGGAGTAAAATTCAGTGCATTCATCTCAGCCCACTGGATTCCAAAGTCTCAGTGACTCATTGTTTTTTAGCTTGGCTGGGCCAACTCCTGCTAACCTGCATATTTTCTCCAGGACAATGTGGGAAAATGAAATTTAATGTGGGATTTTGATGGTTTAAAACACATCTCTAGCCAAAAAAGGAACAATCACAGACATCTGAAGAGCATTAAAACACCAGTTCTTGCTTTGGCTGTGGATGTGCACTAACCTGGGATACTGAGAACATTGTGGATACTTTTCACATGGTCATTTCAGGGGATAAAAGATAAATGTCTGCCCAGGCCCAGGTCAACAACCGTTCTCAACCCAAGCAAATTGGCAGCGGAGTGAACAACCCAGTAATATTTTACATTTTTCTTTCTCTTTGTAAACCCCACAAAACACCATATTACTCTGTTTTACAGTGCTTTTGGATTTTCCTAGCTTTTTTTAGCACTTGCCTTTGGGCTTTTTCATTCCTACTGAGGATGCAGCCCTTTAAAAACAAACCATTTCTACTCATCTGGGCTTTGTACTTCTTTATTTTCATTTTCAAAGAGCTTTAGCTGGGAACCCTTATAAACCACATGTGGTGTAACAGCAAGTAGAAATGCATGATATAACCAAGTCAGAATTGATACTGCAGATGGGAAATGGTCACATTGCAGCATGGTCATATGAGAATAATCAAACTTGACTGAAATAACTGTTTTTCCCTTAGTCATTTTTGCTTTCCTCAAGGAGACAGTTTGGGGTTTTGCAAAAAAAGACCCTAATGGACCGGAGAGGTGAATCACACTGATGTCCCCAACGTTGCTGAGAAAGCACTGTTGGGAGAGGAAGTAGCCTCCGGCCCAGAAGGAAGCACTGATGACATTCAGTCAATCAGAAGGGCTTCTTCAGCGTTTAATGGTGGGATTTTTTTTTCTTCAAATTTCAAACATCTGTAATGATATGGGGAAACTTCAATAACTTATAAAAACTCTAAAAATTATAGCCTGTAAATAAGCTGCAATCCACCTGCTCAAAATCAAACTTCACCAACTCAGCTGTTGATGGTTAGGGGGTCAGGGTGGGATGATCCAACTACATCTTTCAACAGGTGGAAGAAAGATATAACTTCTATTTGATGGATCATTAAACCCGTTTGGCTTGGAATCCAGAGGACGCTCTAGTATCGGCTCGAATGCCTGCTGTGGTAATCTCTCTGTAAAATAAGCTAATGTTACATTTGCTACATTGGTACAAAAATGGATGAAACAAGCAAACAAAACTGATCTAAAAAGGACTATTTGCCTAACAAATTAGCAGATTTTTTTCACTTTCTATCCCTTTGTACAAATCACTCTTACCAAACAAGCTTGCTGAATCCGTTTCTGTCGTTGACGTAATGTCAGCAATACTAATAGTAAGTGTGGGTTTATTTAAAATAAGTTGGAGAGCGCACATTCATTGAATTGAATGAACATACCACCCCATGGCTCATTTATGTCCTTTAGAGTTTATAGCCAGTGGAATATTATTTATTCAGCTTTAACTAGACATTTGCTGGCTGGAGGTGATTCTGCTGTTTTTTTTTTATCTTTTTCCAAATTATCTAGATGGAGCAAAAAGCTGTAAAAACTTTTGGTAAAGAAAACAAGTACCTGAACGATCAATCTTCCCTTATTATTCAGATAAAACCAACAGCAACCAACCCACAAGCTTAAATCTCATCTTTTCAAGGCCTTAGCAAACCTATGCTTGTGCGGATGACCCATTCTTATCTAAATATATTCCAATCAGGACGCTTTTGACTGAATTTGAAACTGCTGGCTCAGATGAGAAAACTATACTTGATGGGTATCCAGCCTTGTTCTACTACTCTAACAATGTTTCATACTGTGTGTGTCCATGTCTGCATGTTCTGTTTAGCCTGGCAGTGAAAATAAGAGATGAGTACAATCCTAACTAATGACATGCCATTATAGTAAATGGCTGAGAGAGAGAGCATTGTTAAGAAGAGAAAGACTGAGTGTTAGTCAAAGGAAAAAGTGTGTTAGTCCACATGGGATGACTGCCACAGTCTGTCCCTGGCTGGTACAAAGATAGATCCAGGACTATTGTTCCCCACTCTGGACCTCAGCTTCTGTGGAAAATGTTTTACATATTACAGAAAACCCAGGGTCAAAGTCTCTCTTCTACACAAATAAAACCATAAATACAAATTACCAGAGACACTAAAGAAACAATCGATACAAAATGAGTAAAATGACCAGTGAGTAGGGTCTCTCGTAGCCTTTTAACCTGTAACCTCTTTGTTTCCCCCCTCCGTCATGGAGAAACAGGATGTTTCTTTTCCTTTATCCTCAAGACCAACAGGCTTACAATATTCTTCAATATCCAGCGGTTAAAAAGATAAAAAGGATGTGTTGCATCTATCGGTATTTGATTTGAAGACCATCCAAATCAATTTCATTAGGGTGAAGGGAAGGATTTGCAGAAGATAAGAGTCTTACAGTTTAAGTCCTAACATTGAGACACGTGTCTTTCAGTATTGGCTAAATCCACTCAAAGGAGGAAAGTGAGTAGAGGAAGAGAGAGATGGGAAAAAAAGTAGTCATGCCAGTTAGGGATTAAAGCTCATGCCCCACCAAGGCCAGAATGTACTCTAAACAAGAATCTGGGTTATGAAACTGATGCTTAACAAGCTGTGCTTGCAGCCTCGCCAAACAGGAGGTGCTGGATTCTAACAAAACTCAGAATGATGCTTCCAAATACGAATTCCCTCTACAGAAGGGGAACGGGTGCATTTTTAAAGCAACCATCACCAGGTATTTTCTAGACTGTCATCCGATCTATGAGTGGCAGTGAGACCTAGTCCAAAAATAAACAAAGAGAGCAGGGCAGTAGCCTCAAGGCAGAATGAAACATTAGTGAAGCGGCTGTGGTCAGTGTTATAATGATCACTTAATTGACATAAAAATCAATCTACAAGTCCTCTGGAAGTACTTGTCATTTCCTTTTCTTTTTTTCCTCTTTCAAATACAGCTTTTAAGTAGAACATTCAAACACTGACTGATTCCAAGCAGTTCATAGTTTTAGTGATTACAATTGATAATGATTTTCTTTAAGTTGGGGGACATGCTGTTAGACTATTAGCAATAAAATAGAAACCCGCACCTGCCAGGATCCAATTATAATGAAAAAAGTTTGGGGTCAGCTCTGAAAAAGGAGTTATAACACAGAATAGAAACAACACACTGGGACCTCTGCACTGAGTCGAAACAACACAACAGTATATCTGAAAACCAGATAAACCTTTTGAGTCTTCGTTCTAGTCACATTTTGCCCAAAAGGCAGATAAATATTTGTCTTGTTTAACCAGTTGACATGGTGGATGCAGATCAGCCATATGTCCCTTTCTACAGTGAGGACACTGGCTCCTCGACAAGACATATTTACAGAAAATCACTCAACTTCTGGCAGCAAAACATATAGAGGCGGAAAGAGAGATTAAAGAGATGTACAGGAATCTTATATTAATGACCAAAAGTCCCCTTCAATTCCCAAGAAATTCATACAAAATAAGCTTAGTGTAAAGATAAAGTGTGTATTCTGGAGGATTTTCTCCAACCTATACATGTGGGTCTATTGGGACGAAGTTTGAAGCAAAAAAAATCTGTTTTAGGGAGGGTAATATTATGTTTTACCTCAAATTATATGCTTACCAGGTTGGGGGAAGGGAGAGGCAGGCTGCTTCAGCAACAACTACAATACCTTCATTTCTGACAGAAGGTTAAACACTAAAAAGACATCCATCCACATCCAAACTATAACAGCTTGTCTAGTAACAAAATACACTGACTTTCATATTGTACACATATGATGACGCCATGTTCATGCTTTAAGACATGATTTAAGGGGAAGGGCTTTAACACATTCAGACATTGAGTAACAAAAAGTGCAACTCCTTCCTGGCTGAGATCACTGTCTAAATATGTATGAGCAGTATTTGTTGTTTATTCCTACTGTTGTAGCATTTTCAGGTGGTATTCTTTTGGTCGTTAAGAGCTTCTAATGACAAAGAAGCTGAAGAATTTAGCAGCAGCATAGACCATATGTCTAGACATATGGCTGAAGAGGATTACACCATTATTTCTTCCCCGAAAAGTGAACTAGTTCACCCATGTTCTTTCTTCAAACAGTTCACAACTGGTTTCACAGAAGAAGCTGGCCTTTCAAAGATGAGTGACTGTTTGTCAAAGTAGCATAATAATTAAGAAAGATTAATATTTCTTTGAGTTCTTTTGAATTAAGATCTGTGGTTCACAAAGACAACTTCCTCTGATATAAAAAAGCACATGAGAATATGCAGGCATCTTTCTGATCATAGAAAACCAATTTTAACATGACACAGATGCAAACACATCAGCTTTTTGCTTCACTTATTCAACAAGCTGCCACTAAGAGCTCAGTTTTCAACTGCAGCTTTTAAATGTTTTAAAAATAACAATTACGATGTTTTGACATATCCTGTTATTCCGGCTGCATCAGCTGAAACCAGAGAAAACCAAACATCCATTTCCCTGCCAGATTAAAATTGTCCTTCACGGGGAAAACAGTGACAAAGCAGGATCGTGCAGCCAGGTCTCCACATGACACCATTCACTGACTCCACACACAGAAGCAGCTTACAGATACGTAATATCTAACAGGGCTGTAAATCAGTAAAGACTTTACTACACCATAAAGGAATCCTGCAGGAAGCAATCTCCATTACAGGCTGGCAGGCCTCTTTGGATGACTTTGTGCAGGGGACACAGCCCTAACCAACCACGCTGCCTGACCAAACATGTACTGAGAACTAGCTGGTGCTGACTACATACCAAGCTGGTGCTGACTACATACCTATTAACACCAATCTAACACTGCTCTGATGCTTTTAGAATAATGTGCAATAAACAAATTAGTCACAACTATGATTTTCAGAGGGAGTATCACAAACACTCACTCTTGAACGTGGATGTTGAATTATTTGAAATGCTTTATGGGTGAGAGCATGCAAATCTCTGTTTACTGATCCTTATGACTGAGCAGACATTTGGATATCTGGCTGTTTGGATAATGACAGTCCTGCAGAAGATAGCTCCTTGGCCAGGAATTGTTTCTCCTCAGAGCAGACTCCCACACTTTTCAGATTCTTTTTTTTTTTTTTTTTTTTTTTAACAAATAGGACTTCCATGGCCTGAAAAGACTGATGATGTTGCATTTCATTTATGGGAACTAACTGGATGTTATGACAGGACAAGCAGGGTGGTGTTCTGTCAGCTCAGCAGACTGCTGGTATAAAAGCACCAAGGAAATGAGTGCAAAAACAGAGCAAATGGAGAAAAGTAGGTCTAGATTAAATGTTGACATGCAGTTTAAAAAGAAGAAATATTACAAATTGACAGCAGATTCATGAAAACAGTAACAGAACATATTACAAAACACTAACAATGGGAGAAAGTGAACACTGTGCTGATGGATGCCAAAGAAGTTAATAGGCTGCTTTGAACAAGACCAAACACAAACTCAAGCCAGAGACAAGCTTTCTAATGTCAAATCCCCTGATTTTATCTAAGGATCTGTCTAAACTTAGCTTTATGTTTAAATAAACTATGCCAGTCCGGGGCAGAAGGTACATTATTAAAGGAATATTTATTCTGGTCTAAACTACAAACTGCCTCTTGTGCAAAAAGACAGGGTTAACTCTCAGGAAGAAGCAAACCAACATTACAAGACCAGACAAGTTGTGGTTAATAAATGAAACATAGTCATAGTCATAAAAAAACATAGAAAAGCAGAAGATGAAGAGCTGCTTGATCACAGAAAAAATAGGAACCTCTATAAATGTATAAAACAGATAAAAATTAAAAGCAATGGGGAGGGGGCGGAAGGATGGCACTTTGATCGCCGATTGAATATGGAGTCATAGCTCAACAATCTGAGCTTCTAGAACTGGTTGATTGATTAGTCTGTGACCATTGCATGGCCACATGTGGAAAGACCCTGCTGATTGTGCATCACTCCCCCCAGAGAAGAGTGGACCAAAACAAAGCATTGATTGCACTGTGCAGCACGTGTAACAGCGTGCTGCCAACTGCCCCATTGTCTGTGAAGAAAAAAAAGGCAGAGAGGCATGGAAACAAGGGGGCATCCCTTCTGTGGAAGCAAACATAAAAGGGTCTAGGCAGCTAGGCTTAGATGTCGAAACCACGCCAGCAGTACTCTCGTGTGATCATTCCCAGCCTCCAGGGTAATGGTTGCACTCTGGAAAGATGAAGCCAGACATTCCCTATAAAGCCTATGGTGGCTTTTGTGATAATTAAACCCCTAAGTTGAAGCTAAGTACAAGGCTTAACATTTTAAAGAATTTGAAACCACTCCTTAATACAATCTCCCGTTTTTCTTTCACATTATGTATCGCCTAGCAACAGTGCGTTGCTAAGGATTGCACAGGCTTGCCACGAAGACGACCACACATTTCTCAGCACCTCTTGGCTCTCGTGGCTTCTTCAGTCCGTATCACAGGATTTTAAACCATGCGAGTCTGGCAGACAAAAGGGTGATTTTACAGGACTCCTCAAACTTTTGTCCTGTCGAGTGTCCGCTTTTGGTTTCAGTTAACAAAGCACAACTCAATGGACTTGCAGAAAACCAGTTTAGAAACTGGACTTGTTACTTTGTGCGCAAGAGCCGCAACAGGACTCAACAGGGCGCTGCTGTCATTCTGAGTGTCAAGTTCTAGAGCATAAACATTTTCGACTTTGATAGCTCCATTTTTTAAATCACCATTTCTCCGGGTTTGTCTGCTTTACTGGCTATTTTTACCCAGCAACTGTAACTACTAGCGCTGAGAAAACACCGGTCGTAACGTTAGCTACTTATGACAGCTAGCTTAATTTAGCCAAGTTAGCTTTGGTTATAGCCAAATAAGCACCAATGAATTGCGAACATCACAATAATCTGATGAGCAACTGAACACTTACTTTTATGTCTCCCCGAACCCCATGACTGTTTAGCGATACTGGGACTCCGTATAATTGCCCTTCCAGCGGATTTCAAAGCGTCCATATTGTTATCCAAAAGTAGGGCAAAAAGCCCAACAAGCGCCTGTTCGTCTCCGTCGAATCACTTCTCTTGGTTTAAATCTGCACTCTTCCGTACAAACTTTTCTTCATCTGTTTTCTTCTCCCTCTCCGCACGGTTAGGCTTCAGCCGATGGTAGATTATCATGTTCGTCCCCTGGGCGGTGTCATGTATGTAAATTAACCGGATAAAGTGCGTGACGCCCGTTTGTGGTATCACGCGAGTTATTGCAGCGGAGCTCGTTCCCTGGTCGGGTAGCTGCAGCTGTTGTTCCTGTTACTCCACGCTCAAGCAGTTTTACTCCCACCCAGCGTCTTTCGTGGCAAATGCTCTAGTAGTCCGTGTTAAATTCTCTCTCGTGTTCGTTTTCTGATCTCTCGAGGGCGTCATCAACGTCATGAAGGAGGGTGAAACTGCTTCCCTTCTTCCGACTCACCATAGCAGGTGGGTTTATTGACTACAAGGGTTTGATCCAAGTAGTGGTCACTAATGGCACATGTCATGGCATATGTAATCTGATATGAATGTTTTTGATTTGTTTTTAGATTACTTCCAGATGAAATATTGAAAATATTAACCTTTTACTGACTTCCCCACAAAATTTGAGTTCTACAAATAAACACCCTACTATAATTAATGAAAGGCTACATGGAGTTTCTCCTATAAAGATGAGAGGAACACTTATTCTAATTTTCTTTCTAGTTTCTTTCATTCATAGCAGGGGGTGGGTCTAGAAAAGTTTTGATAGGAGCACACACTGGGAAAAGAGCAGCACATGTAAATGACACCTTTAAAAAAAAGTCCATATTAAAGGAAACATATTATTACACTCACATGTGCTAGTGGTAAGATTATGTTGTGTAAACCTTGCATTATTATGCTGCATTCACTTGTACTTGGACATCTAATGTGGCAAAATAAGCACCCCTGTCATCAAAAGAAATCTTCCAGTCAGACAATGGAGAGGGTGCATTTTCAGCCAGAATATGCACCCCTTTGTAAATCTGCCCCTGTTGGGCCCTGCATTTTGAGAGTATACTTAGAACATTATCATTGATGAATGATATGTTTGGAGGCCATAGCTAATTTATTTTTGTAATCATATACATCAGGCTCACCTGATCATACCCTGAACAATATCAATTTAATGCCTGTTTCAAAATCACAGATTGCCTTCCATGTATACCATTATTTTCTGTTTTAGTACATCATTATACACTTAAATATTCTTCCCCAGTGGCCTGCTCTTATACCCAGTGTACAGAGGATAAATGTGAGGGAAGAAGAGTCCCCTGAAGTTCAGGACTGTAAGCTCAACATGGTTTGTTTCACAAACCCAAACAAGTGGAGTGATAGCCAAGAGGGATTCATGTTCTACTGAGCATGAATATCAATAAATGTTTAATGGTCAAAAGGTCTAAGCGTCAGTCAACTAAGAACAATTTTGACATTTGAAATTCCTGTGAGACTAAATGACCATTTTGGGGACCTTTTAAATCATAAGACATGTCAAAATGTATGAAAACAGTAGGCCATCAAAGCACCATCACGTCCACAAATAAGATTATTCTCTTTTGTCTTTTTTTTTTTGTAGTCTACATAATTTTTTGTACAGACCAAAATAGACACACAGTATGCAAAATCTTTAGACTTATCTTTTTTTAATTGTTACAGTCTTATTTTAAAAATGAAAATGCTTATGTTTTCTAGGAGTTCTGATCAAAAGATTTTAATGACACTAAGCTACGTCTCTGTCAAGTTTCACTGAGCTTACATCATCACCATTTGAATGATTCACTCAAGACAATGGCTTGCAAAAATCTTGCAGTACCAGATTTCCCAGAAGATGACAAGCTCAGAGACGAGTTCAGGAGGCTAGCGTGTCCCTGGGGACATATAAGGTAAAATCAATGCATTCTTCAACCTCAAGCCCAGCATCTCATTGCTGCAGGAGTAATCACTGTTTCTTTCTGAGCAGCTTCATAGTGTGCAAGACATACCATAGTTTAGAATATGATTTGCAAATCTCATGAATATTTTCTAATATTTCTATGCTAACCACCGCAGCCTCACAGCAAGAAGGTCGCTGGTTCGAGTCTTGGCTGGGTTTGAGGTTCAAACCTTGAGGGCGGTGGTCTTTCTGTGTGGAGCTTATATGTTCTCCCCGTGTATGCGTGGGTTCTGTCTGGGTTCTAAGATGCTTTAGAATAGAGGAGTCCAGGTGTTGGACTGGCCTACCTGCAGTCCAGAGCTATCCCCAGCTGAAAACATTTGGTGCAGCATAAAGCACAAAATATAACAAAGAAAACCCAGACTTGCTCAGCAGCTGGAATTTTATATCAGACTAGAATAAGAAAACACTAATTTCCCAAAGGTAAAGCAGCTGGTCCTCAGTTCCTAGATCTTTAAGAGATGCTATACAGTGGTAAACATGACCCTTCATATTCAATAGGAGCTAATATTTTTCATTAATAGTGAAATTTCAACACTTTGTTTTATTTGTTCTTTTTTTTTTATATATTTTTTTTCTTGAAACAACAAGATTTATGCACCTCAGTCTCTGTCTGCACTCAGTACTGTATAGAAAGGGAGTGAGGAGCTGTGCAAACATTCGTCTTGCTGCATAGGTTAATCAGGTATATCTGAACAGGTCCTGTATGTGGCAAAATGCTGAGCAGAGACCTCTTTCATGCGTTGAAATTCAATGTACTTGGCAGAGGGATTCTTCATCCCTTCAAGGAGAAAATTTCTATGCACTGAAGGAATTATCGCTCAAATCAAAATGTGTGGCAGCCCACGATTTGTTCTCAGACTGAAATCACAAGCTCACAGGTCAGCCTAGCATAGAATCTCCCAGCTCGTAATTACATCAAAATATGAAATGTAGACAAAGAGGGACTGTGGGGAAAAAATGTGCTCAAGTGTTTAGTATTTCCCCTCTGGTAAATGGAGCACACCCACCACCAAACCCAGTACTGGCAGACACCATTGTGGAAGTAGCATGTTTGGACTTGGTGAAGAGATTATTGTTAATATCCTTTTGACAGAGCTGAACGGGATTTAATAGTGTTGAAAGGTGGAATTTTATATGACAGAATTGTTAACCAGAACTTTTATTAACAGAGTATATCTTTCAACTGACATTGTGCAGAATTAAACTGCCTCCTAGTGGCAAAGAAATGGTGGTAACCATCAAAGTTTGGAAAATTTTAGCCATATAAGTATTTATATAGTCTATTATGACTTTAGCCAAGGGTTTAATTTAAGATGTCTTGCTCATTAATTTACAATTTATTATTTTTAACACTAGAAGTCCCAGAGAGGGGTCAATGGACCTTTCTACCTTTACAACCCAGAGATGGGTCGATTGACCAGTAGGATTTTAGCTAAAATCCTGTCTTAAGCTGCGAACAGCTTCTTTTGTTTGTAGACGAGTCAATTACTGGCACACCCCAGGAGGGCGCATACTTAGGGGAGACACTGTAGACTCTTGAAACCGGACTGTCAACTTTTGCCCAAAGCTTGGCTTGAGACACTGCTTGGTCCCCTGAGTATGAGATTGGAGTAGACCTCAAACAGATTCAGAAAGGTTTTCCTGCATTCTAGTATATTTCAAATAATTAAAAATATATTTGATATGATATATGATATATACCTCCTCGACACATTTGTGTGCTTTTAGAAGAAAAAAAAAAGATAATCATTGTGGGCCTTCAATAAAAAAGCAAACAATTTAGAATGATATGACAAAATGATGAATTCATATTTTTTTTAAAAATCACTTTAAAAGGTCCAGCTCTCCTCTTTTCATACAAATGAAAAAATACAAATTTTTCAGAATTTTTGACCAATTTTTCAAACTTTCTAACCCAATGTTCATGTACCTTATGTCCAAAAAGCCCAAGCAATGAACAATTTTGAATATTTAAAATGAACATTTTTTGATTGTGGTGGTACAGGCAGGGTCTGTGAGTAAAATGTCCAGAAGCATTAGTGTCTAAGTCAAGAGGGCATAAATGTCAACATGACAAAGATATAAAAGAACAACTGTGAATTTTTTCCAATGCTTTTTATTTTTGTCATAAAAAAAACAACAAAACAGTTAAAATAATGCAAGTAATGAAACAATTTCACAAATATTTACACAAGGCTACAGTGGCATGCCCTTGTGTGAATGGCTTTTCTGCTCTTTCAGCAGTCCGTCTGTGCTAAGTCCAAACATGCTTGGCACTTCCATGGTATCTCCATCCTGCATTTGCCACATGTGTATTTGTAGCAGTCAACACATCTTACAGTTGCGCAATTGTTCTTGCATCGATGGTTGACCTGACATTTTGCCCTTTTCCCAGGGCTAGGTGTGGGAGGTTGCTGCTGAAGCAGTTGCTCCTTATGTGCCTTCTTCTGACTCACATGAGAGTTGGCCAACTCTTTCGCGAGCTCAACCAGGAAGTCCACTCTTCTCTCCTGCACTCCGGTGCATTCCTTATGAAGAACATGAGCGTTCAGTGCCGCCATGTCGATCATGTTGTAGAACACGGCGACTGGCCATCTCCGTGTTCCTGCACGCACGCTGTACTCCCGCACCATCTGGTCCATCACATCCACACCACACTTTGTGGTGTTGTATTGTGTGACAGTGTTTGGCTTCCTTTTGGTGGTATTCTCAGTCTCAACCACATTGTGCATGCTGCTGAGAAGATAGACAGTCTTTTTCCGTTTCGGCGCATATACTGTGAGTGTTGCACCAGTGGTGGAAAACACTCGAGTGGTGAATTTAGTGTGGTCCTTCTGTCTAGTTGACTGAGGAATTTCCCGGCGAATCTTGTTGACTGTGCCAAGGATGGTGGTTTTCCGGCTAAGCAGTCGTTGCGCAAGGGACAGCGATGTAAAAAAATTGTCTGTTGTTACAGTTCTGCCCTTATCCATGAACGGCTCCATCAGCCTCATCACTACACTCTCAGAGAGTCTCTCTCCACTGGGACTACTGGGGTCCTTGCCAAGATATGGCAGGATATTGCAAATGTACTTTGATTTCAAGTCACAAGCCAGCCAAAACTTAATGCCAAATTTGTCCGGTTTTATGCCAAATTTGTCCGGTTTTGTTGCAATGTACTGCAGAAAACTGCAGCGAGTCTTTGTCGGGAAAAGCTGTTCATCAATAGTGATGTGTCGACCAGGGTTATAAGATCTGATGCAGTTATTGACAAAAGATTCCCACAGATTAGAAATTGCAGCAAACTTATTTGTCTCCACTCGCTCACTGCGTGTGAACATGTTATCAAAGCGTAGGTGTTGCATGATGTTTTGGAAGCGGTTTCGGGCCATAGTAGCAATGATTCGTGGGTTTCCCAGCTCTGCTGACCAATTGTCACGTAGTGATGGAACTTTCTTCACCCCCCGCAAGATAATAATTGCAATAAATGCCATTAGTTCTGGGAGGTTCATGAACCATTCTGCCTGCTCCTTTTGCCGTGCATGCTGAATGGTCCATTCTTGAATGCTACGAAGCATTTCAAGTGTTATAAAACAGAAGAAGCTTTGAAGACGAGTCCGGATACTTCTTCTGGCCTTAGCAGTTGGCTCTCCATCTGTGCCGTATGGTTCTATTGGGGTGAAATTGAGACATGTCCCCAGCTGTTCTTCATGCCACACTGTGCCATCTTTAGCCATCTCTGTCCTCTCACTTCCCAACCGAGCCCTCTTTTCTGGCAGTGGAGCAGTCTCATCATCTGCAAGGTAAACAATTTCACAATTTCAGAGGACGAAAATAGGATGTTTTGGAAATAAGATTAAAAAAATCCTTTATTTGTACAAAAATGGAGAAATTCCAGTGTTGCAACTCACAGTACAGGACAAAGCAGAAAGAAAGAAATTTGTCATACCAAAAAGTTCAATAATAGTTTCAAATCTTACCTGAAGACTGCTCAGAGTCAGAGTCCGAATCCAGCTGAATTTGTATCTCTTCTCCATCTGAGTCACAAGGGTTTGTATCGTTGAGGATCAGGTCCAATGCCTGCTGAGTTGTAAGCCGCCTCTGCATTTTGCTTCCTTCTATTTGTTGGAGGTGAAGCTAGCTACTATTTATCCCCCTCAGCCCACCATCCCCCACTGCCACAGAATTTACCAGACGTTTCAAGGTAACAAGGAGGGGCTGGATGCAATGGGTGCATTCCTCAGGTAATGGCTGCATTTACAAATGAAGAGATGCTAATTTTTGCCAGCAGAGTCGTCAGTTTGGACTAAAGGTCTTTCGACCCTTCTCTGGGACTTTAGGGAGATATCAAAATTCCTGGGACTTCTAGTGTTAAAAAGCTGGAGAGACTCTCCAATAGAATAATTAAAATACAGTAACAATAAGAAGAGAAAACAATACTTGGAAGAAAAAAAAACCCATTTTATTCCTTGTAAACCTCACAGAGCGAGAGTGTAGCCAAGGTCAGACCTGGGGGAGAACACAACAGTGACTGTGGGCATAGAAAACAAAAAAAACAAAACACTTCTTTATACTTTCAACAATCAGTTGGCCAAACAACTGACTAAACTGCCATTTTCACAACATTTTCAAGAAGCCAACGACGGCAATCTTAGCGAAAAAAGCTTCTCCATATACAGTAGGTGAAAACCACACACACAACAACGACCATTTGAGGTGATGGTGAAACCACGTCGGGCTCAAGCAGATTTTTCTTCCTGCAGGAAAATAATGATAATACCAGAAACAGGAGTAAGGAGAACTGCTTTTGAAACAGCCACCATTTCAAAGAAAGTTGCAAATACTGTACCATTCACAAAAAGAAAATGTGACTTTCTACTCCCTTTTTTTTTTTTTAAACTACACAGTCTACTACAAACAGGTGAATACTTCCTCCGCCTTCTAACTGAAACTTCCTTGAACTGATATTCAACTGCATCGCTGACAAACGTGAGCCAATGTATTTCCAGTACATTCTTGAACACATTACTAGAGAAACGGGCATTCCAGTCTTGGCACACTGAAGTGGAAGATAAATTATTTTATGTAAAACAATGAAGTTGGCATTTCCAAAGCTTTGTGTACATTGCACATTCCATCTTTACAGTTTTCCCTTTCAAGACAAAGTTTGTTTTACACAGTGCACCTTTAAAAAAAAAAAACAAAACAGGGCAGCAGCTAAACCAAAGGATTTAGGGTTAAAGAGCAGCAGAAATGAGCTTCTTTTTGAACATATGAGCTGCAGAGGGCGGTGGCTTCCTTCATGTCAACACACTGAAATAATGTGAACACTGTTTTGAATTTAGGAGTTATTCAATGTCAGGTAAATGTTGTGTGGAACAAGGTTCAAAATTGCCCCTGAACATGGATATCAATTAGATTCGTTATCAGTGGAGATATTAGTAGGAAGTTTAAAAATAAAAAATATATATGAAAGCAGCATCAATAGACAATCTTGTCCCATTTCAGTCTGCTGAGAGGAATCCGTGTACTTTCCAGTTAAGCCTAATTTTCACAACTAATTCAAAAGGTTTGGGTGGTATCTCATGTCCTTAACTCAAGGCACTGTGATCATAACTATGCAGAGCACTGAGAGGCTGTACATTTGCAAATACTTTTTTTTATTGCTCTCTTTCAGTACAAACCCTTTACAAAAATACAACCAAGCATGGGTTTGGGAGAAACCAAATTTGCCACCAGTGAACATGGTCAACGGCTTGGGTCTACTTCGTTTTAAATTCCAAAATTCTGCTTTCAGCTCAAGGTATTTCACAGCTTTGTTGAAATAAACTCATGAAAATCAAAATGAACAAATAGAGTCACAGAAAATGCTTTAAAAACTATTAACCAACACATACCAAAGCAGCTGAGATCAGGGTGAATTTTGTTGACTGTGGATTAAAAGAATAAGTTAAACAAAATAGGCGACTCTGTGCCAACTTTGCAATACATTCCTCTGGTTGTACAAATGTTGTTGTACTATATTAGGAGGATAACGATCTGTTAAATAAATTAGGATGCACATCTAGATGTGTTATGAAGGACTGTTTTCCAATTTTAAGAAAGAATAATCAACTTAAATTTTCTCCAGAGGACCAAAGAGCAGGTTTATGGCTGGTGTGTTGGTAGGAAAGGGAGGGCAACACCCTTGAGATGAAGATACACGCCCGAATCTGTGAGGTTTCACTATACACTTAAGAGAAAAAGATAAAAAAAAAAACCCTGGGGCTTCCTATGTGACATGGGATGTCCATTTTCAAGTTTTTTTGTCTTTTGTTTTAACTACAACAAATACAGTCACACAATACAACATCCTTCTGACCTGGCGAGAAGAGAGAGAAAGAAAAAGTTCTCAGCCGCAAGATGATGGACCTGCTTGAAAAGTAAAAACGTTGGTAGACGGATGGAGGAGAGGGAGGGGGCGGGATGAAGCGTTCACTTTTTGAGAGGCTGGTAAACGGAAGCGTTAGGGTCCAGGCCGGAGGGATTGGTGTCCATGAACTTTGAGGAGTAGTGGGGGGCCACCGGGGTCATGCTGCTGGTGTCGGCTGTGTAAGAGATGCTGGGCATGACGGCCATCACTTCTGCTATCTTCTGCTTCAGGTCTTTGATCTCCTGGTCCTTCTGCAGGATCTGACCTAAAAGCAGACAAACAAGTCAAATCATGTCAACTCTGCAGACACAGTTTAGAACAAAAAAAGTTATTTGGCGGTGTCACAGTAAATGTGGCATATTTATAGAGATTTTATAAAAACCTTGTGCAATCTCCAGCTGTCTCTTGGCATCTCCAAGTGCCGAGAAGAGATCCAGTTTGATTCTGGTCTCTGCACTCAGGCTGTTCTCCAAGTGCTGCGTCTTGTCCTGCATGGCTGACAAGGCTGACATCAGCACCTCTGTGTCTTTTTCATTTTCCTTATATTTATGAAGCTCCTGAAAGACAAAAGATACAGTCAGAATCAGACCAAAGGGTTAATATTTTGGTATTCTGGTGATAACTGGTGCAGTACTTTACTTGGTAAGGATTGCTGGTTGCTAGCACAATGTAAATACTTTCTGAAAATATTATTTTATATTTCCGTGATATTTTAACAGTAGATGTAATTGACAAAGAAAAAAAATGCAGTTTGACAGTGCAGCATAACTTATGTTCTCCACTCTGATTTCCATTAGCATGCAAACAAGCAAATAAACAAATAAATAAATAAATGGCCAACCAATGCCTGCTATTGGTTGGCTGCTCCTGATATGTCTGCATGAACGGAGCAGTAACCCACTGCCTACAGCTTGTTTGGCTTCTTGTGTAATGTATGAGCACTAGTCAATTTGCAAGTCAATTTTTCCCACTTAACTAGTGTGGATACATGGGTTTGTTGAAATGCAGGTGCACCTGTGAAAACAAGTCTTTCCCACTGGGAGTAATAGTGCGAACTGTGCAGACCCTTACAGCTGGAAGCACAGCATCCTTAGTAAAAATGAATGCATGTACAGTTGTTGTGTTCCCATTAATGCTGTGCAGAGCTGGAGCTGATTAATAATCGCAACTACTCAGTCATGCTATGCAGGACTGAATGCACTCAAAACAAAGATGTAATCCGGTTTTTGAATAGTTGGAAAGGGTCATTATGATGACTCTTTTCGATAACAGCACAAAGACAACTCATAGCCGCCTACATCTCACATTATTCCATATACTGCCAACACTGCCCCCAAATGGAAGTAAAACTTGATAAACAAGTAGAAGCGCATCTGCAAAGCCCAAACACAGGGACCATGCAGATATATGCTCAGGTCTTTGTCATTATTTTTTAAGATTATGACAAGAAACCAAAAAATGGCATGCAAGATTAATTCTCTGAAGTCATTTGATTCGTTTGTTTATTCTTTTTACATCGTTTTCATGTGACTCAAATATGACACATCTTTAAGAAACACTGCATTCTTGAGACATTGCTGATTTTATACCGTCAACACATTCAGTATGAAATTTGTTATTTTCTGCCACAACTAAAAGAAAACCTACCTGCACTTTTATTTCAAGCTCTCGTATCTGGTCCTCTTTCAGCTTGATGTCCATTGTTAATTTTTTACACTCTGTTTCTAATTCAGCGATCCGACGCCGAAGCGTATCTGTGCACTCTCCTCTGGCGGAAAAAAGAGAAAATAAATAGTAAATGTTTTTGAAAAGTCCACACTGGAAAACTGGCTACTAGGAAGTAAATTTCATATGTTAGGTGTGCACCTACCTGGAAGCTGCTGCTAGTGCTACTGCTCTAGCTGCTGTAGCATCTTCTAACTTCTTTCGCTTCTTTTCATCTGCGAGCTGCTTCTCTGCAGTGGCTCGAGCTTCCTGCTCTGCTTTGAGCCTTTTCTCCAGTTGGCCCACAGCCTGTTTGTCCTTTTGCTTTGCCTGCACAGCATTATGGAGCCTAACACATAAACCACATAACACAGAGCAGGATCAGTACGTCATATTTGCAATATATGTATTCAAAACCGTTTCTAAGGTAGAACAGGAGCAATCCCAGCAACAGGTGATGTAAACCTGCTGAATGAAAACTGCACCCATCAGGTCCACATTCTTTTAAAGTAGATCATATCTAACCAAAAACAAAGTGTTCCCTTATCTAACCTTGCAGGCTTTACAGGTAGTTGCACCACTTACTTGTTTTGTAACAGTTCGTTTTCCTGGCGCAACTGGCCCAGCTCAGTGCGTATGGAGCGCTCAGCGCTGCCCAGCGAGCCGATCTGGCTGCGTAGGTCCTGCTCAACCTGCCGGCTGGCTTGCAGGTCCGCCTTCAACTTCTTTATGTCCTGCTCCAATCTGTCCCAGGTGGGAGCGTAAACAGAAGACATATATTGGATTTTAGATGTATTGATCCAGCTAAACACATGGCTCTCTTTTAAGACTTTACATACATGTACAAATATTAACCAAGGACATCTTCCATCCAACTTTTAAATGAGATAACCATGGATATGTCCTCAGTGGAGACTGATCATCATCATCAGTCCTGCCAAAATATATAAGATTTAAACAACCAACAGTGTAAAGTTTACTTTGATGCTACGGATATTTGACTAAATCCGAGAGCACATTTAAGAGCAAACAGAAGAGCATATTAAAACTATGACATGTAGGCTAAAACTCAGTTTCACTGATATTTTAAGTTACAGCATACGCCTACATATAAACTACTTGGTCCTGTCCAAAACCTAATGCCAAATCAAATCTACACCAACACTCTTCTTTCCACCAGAAGTACTGGATATAATTTTTTTCAATACGACAACAGAATAAAAACTACTGGTGATCTGCTTGAAATCATTTTAGCTAACCAAAGTTGTCCTCAAACTTTTTCAAATGTACAGTTTTTAACTGGAATATTTACATAAATAGTCTTAATGAGCAGATATCTTTATAAACATGTCTGATCACACAATTCTTACCTAACAAGTGCTTCTGGTTTACTCAGCTGGTTGTTGGGGATACAGTTTTCAGTGGGATCCCTGTGGGAGCCACCTGATGTCCCTTTCCCTACTGCTAACTTGTGCTTCTTCTCATTCTTCCCTGTGGAAGATGAAGATGGCGGTGCAGAGGAGGGCACGCTGCCGTTGGTGGCGCTATGGCCACGGGGCGAGGAATTGAGTGTAGTGGCATTGCTGCTAGCATTTTTATAATTTTTAGAGGAGGATGATGATGAGGAAGAACAGGAGGAATTGTTGTCCTCTTTAAGCAACAGGTTTTCTGTGCTGCCCAGCTCTGTGGTCAGTCTCTTGTTGTTCATATGGTTCTCCATATACTCCATCTCCTGGAGTTTAGAGTCCACTGATGATGGCAAGATGCTGTTGTGTTGCTTTTTAACCTCCCCACCACCTCGTCCTTCTTTCCCTTTTTCTCTATACTCTAGCTCTGGTAGAGGCACCGATGCCTTTTTATTGACTGGAGCGCCATTCTGTGACACTGGAGGCGTGTCCACTTCAGATATTCCTTTAGCTGCTGCTGCTGCTGCATGAATAAGACAAAAATGAAAGATGCATAGAAAATATCTTATAATAATTTACATGCATTATAAATTGTATGCAGTTCTCAGTATCTTACATTAAAACACGACTATTCACCGTGAGCAATGATAGGATTCAGGTGCAGTTTTTGTCGTAATTGTGTAAACTGTGCGTCCATAGATCAATGTTGCATCTCAAGTGATCTGAATCTACTGGTTTTTGTTTGACTTGTGTTAAAAAAATAAATAAATTAATGATATTAAAATAAAAATCTTCCGCTGTATGCAATTTTCCCCATTTCCAACATCTCACTCAAAACTAATAATAATTTTGTTTGTTCATCTAATCACACCCACTAACTCCTCTTGTGATCGCTGTGTGTACAGTGTTTGTTTTAACAGTGAAGTAGGTGCACCTGCAACCACAGCCTTTGAATAGAAGTTGAATTTACGGCAGATGTATGTTAGCATATTGATGGCTTGTTTTAAAAATAAACAAGATTCATGATAAAACAAGAAAAATATGAAAGTTTGGATGTGATTACAAATTAATCACTTTTATATTTTCATCCATCAAAATCCTCATCTTAATTCTATCCTCAAAGTGAAGCTCTACAGACAGTGACAGACAGACTATGATTTTTACCAGCTTTACAAAAACTAAAACAATTAAAACAGCAGGGAACTCTGACGACTACCCACTTGTTGGGGATTGTGTGTATACATGTGACCCAAGAGCTTAATGATTGTGTGCAGTATGCATTTGTGTATGAATCCAACCTTCTTCTGCTTCTCGCTCTTGCCTCTGAAGCATCTGTTGCTCTGGAGGAAGTGCCTGCTGTAGCAGTTGCATGTAAAATTCGTTCTCTTTCTGCACCTCCTTCTGCTTCCGCAGGCGCATTTTATAACTAACGTAGCTCTTGAAGCCAAAGCCCAGCGTGACCACGGGGTAGCCAATGCTACAGAAACGGAGAGACAGACACAAAATGTACACTCAGAAAATATCTGCTAATCAAAATCACAATTTACTAATTCAGTCAAGGTTAATTTTATTCATTACACATTACATTTCATTACATAACAGCCTGGTGTGCTTCAGAATGTCAATTTAAAAGGTGATAAATAAGCATGAACAAGAGAGTTAATTCTTCAAACTTAAGCTTAAATAAAAATATATATATATATATATAAAAAAAGTCGATAGCATAGGTCATATTTTATTGAGGACAAGTAAATAAATAAATATGGTTCTACAATACATGTTTATTCGTCAAGGGAAAAGGGACAAAATTAGAGTGCCAGCGTTACAATGGGATAAAATTATCTAACTGATAGATTGTGTATCAGTGAACGAAGCTTTATAAACTTTAACATCGGGTCCTACATCAATGCACTTCCTTTACATAACCACGCAGCACGGTTACACTGCTCCTGGAGAAAACAGAACAGAAGCTTACCAGTGTGCAGCAAAAGGACGACACAAGTCCACATGGAAGTTCTTCAGGTCTTTGAATCTGATGGCTGCCTCTATGTACACAAAAAGTATCCATAGAGACACGGTGGGGAGACAGACGCCTCTCTCTGTAAAACAAAGCCAAGAGTAAAAGTGTCAGACCTGCATGTCAAACCTGAACATGAAGCTACACAAAACTGTCAAAACATGATTTTATTTTTTTTTTTAATGGAATAAAATGTGGCCAATTTAACTACATGTTATTGATGGCAGTTAGAGAAACTATTAGCGAGTGAACTATTATATAAACCTTTAACTTCTCTACACTCTGTATAGCTTTCTAATGCCCCACCATTATTACTGTATGTATAATTACTTTCACCAGCAAGATGTGACATGGGGTCAGATATTAATACTCCTGTGACATCCTATGGATCTGAATGTCATGGGTGAGTTAAGTTAAAGAGCTGAGAATGCAAGAGGGAACCTCTCCGTTTCTCCCTCCCCCAACAGGCACTAGGATTTCAATCCGACACCTGGCCTTTGGTCAACACAGGCAGATGCCACTAAAACAGTCTTACAGCTAATCTGCAGAGCACTGCTCACTCACGCCTTGCAAAATTCTAAGAGACAAGCCAGCTGTTTGTAAAAAAAAGACAAAACTTTGAGTTTTGCCATAATTGTCACACCTGATTTTCAGTGAAGGACTACGTGAAAGTTGTTGAAAGAATTCATACTAGACTAAAACGTGTCTTATCTTAGTAGCCCACTGTATAACAGTAAATGTCATCCTTTTTCATGGATTGAAAATAAACCATTTAGAAATTAAATTCACTGCCACAATGTACGTTTAATAACTGATTTCTAATACAAGTCTCTGGCCTTATGCAGTATCAAAAGTTAGAAATGTCAAGAGACCAAAAGACACGATGACCTTACCTGTATGCCAAACATACTGCACCCACACATAAGTACTGGCAGCAAAGAACAGCCATTGCACTGGGATGAAGAGGAGGCAAATGATGTCTGAGGTAAACGCCACACATACAAAGAATACTGAGAAGGCCTGATGAAGAGAAAAGAAGTGTTATTATAAACTATACAGAGATCTTAATATTTGCATCATTCGGACTAAATCAGAAGTTCAGGACTAAATTTTTTTTAAAAGTGGGGAAATGAACGTGGATTACAGGTTAGCAACTAGCTAGTTGACAGACATATCGGTTGCCATATTTGAATTGTCTATAATTAAATTTTACCTTTGTCCGATTATGTGAATTATTTATCCCCATTTCTCTTTCTCATTTCTTGATGAGACAGACAAGACACAAATAAACCCAAGTCTACTCGGTGCATGTTAAGAGCAAGCTGTCCAGCACAATAATGGCCCAATAACATAATAAATATTAGAAAATAATATGTAGACATTAGGCTGACTGGTGACCTGCAAGTGTGATTGGAGCCATCAACATGTGGTTGCTCATCTGCTAGAACTCAAGCTCCGCAAAATGAACTGTTGATGACACCGTTTCTCTACCTAAATGTCATTAAGCTTCAAGAGGAAGGAGGCAAAATGAGATGTTAACATGAAGAGAGCCAGTCAAATCTAAAAATGGTAGATACTGTAGGTAAATGTAAAAATACTGATGGAAATATGGCATTTAAGACAATAGAATCTTTATTGTGACTGTACAGTAGGGTACAGCAAAACCTTGTTTTGCAGCAATCTGCAGCAACAGCAGTTTCATCCAGTTAAAAAAAAGATAAAAATATGCTAAATGATTAAAGTTATTATCTCTAATAACAGCAAATACGCCATCATTTTATAACGGCCACCATTCATAACCAGAAATGTCAAATTCATTGTACATGTACTATACATCTCACTGCCCCCTGGTTTTATAGGTACTCTCATTATTTAATAGCCCTGATTTACCTTTAAGTTTTGACACTTCTTATTTGGATACGTCTGTCTCTGAAACAAAGTTCGAACTTGTGGTTATTATGTGCTATATCCGAAAAAACTAGTCCTTGTTAATTCAGTTTTATATAATTTATTATTTATTTTTTGTACACTGAAAATAGCAGATTATTGTGTAAAGCATAAGTTCATCTTTGAATCAAATCTGACTGAAAAAAAGTATTTCAACAATCAGCTGTTAATTATGTGATCATTAAGCTATTGGGAAAAGTGAAAATGCCATTTCTGCAGTGAAAGAGACACTTCAGCTTTAACATGTATTTTATAAATAGCCTCCAACAGTTTGGTTCAGGATACTCTGTTCTATCATGCAGTATTCTGTATTAGTTGGTTTAGTTTTCATACTTCGCTTGACTTGCTTGTTTCTATCTTCGTTCTGAACCCTGTCACCCAATCACCATTTGACTTGTCTGGCCAAAAAAAGGTTTTTACACCATAATACTAAATTCTAAACACAGAGTATATGTGTGGTTCTGTGGAGAAGCTTACTCAAGCATCCATACTCACCAGTCCCTGGTACCTAAAGGAGTCGTACACACTCCGGATGAAGAGCCAGAATGGCCAGAGGTACTCAAACCTGAACTCAAGTACAAAGTCTGCCAGTAGGACCAGTGCCCACACCACCAGGAACTTCAGGTAGAGGAAGGTACTACAGATGGAAAAAATGTTGAACATGAAAAACCTGTCTTGCAATACACAAAAAAAACTAAAGGGCATTTTTAGACACCAATAAAAAAGTTTTCTCATCTTTATCCTCTGCACTGCATATCTAGCATATTCTTATTGTATGCAAGTTCATGTATGGGATGAATTAAGCATAAGATGAGTGCTTTGAGTCTGCTGCTGATTGGCAGATAAGACACATGTGTGTGATTCCCTTATTCCAAACAGCTTAGGATATAAAATGCTAACATACTCCTGAAGCAGGGTTTTCCAAAGTCGGTCCTTCAGAGCCATTGTCCTGTAGGTTTTCATTGTGTCCCTACCTTAACACACCTGACTCAAATTAAATTTATCCCACAGCATATGAAGTCATTGAGTCAGGAGTACTGAACCAGGGAAACAATAAAAACCTGCAGGATTGTGCCCCCCCCCCCAAGAACTGAAGCTGAACATTTAAGGGAAAGTCTAAAGTAAATACACAGGCTTTAATATGTTCTCATATGATGTTGCCCTGAGGATTTGGGTACGAAACGAGTCCCACACTACATTATGCAAAATTTTCAAGGGTTTACACTAGTTCTCACAAAGAACACAGTTATGACTCTGGTGATTTTTTTTTATTCTGCTCTTTTAATCAAATGTACATATCAATTAAAAAGCTAAATACCCCATAGCTGATCATAGT
Source organism: Melanotaenia boesemani (assembly GCF_017639745.1). Taxonomy (NCBI): domain Eukaryota; kingdom Metazoa; phylum Chordata; class Actinopteri; order Atheriniformes; family Melanotaeniidae; genus Melanotaenia; species Melanotaenia boesemani. The sequence continues at coordinate 8,774,510 of NC_055701.1, forward strand.
TAACTTCTACTTTTTAGTGAGAAACCAGAACGAGTCTCAGCAAGGTTGTTCTTTGGTCTAACCGTTTTATGAAGTGGGGCACGGGTTCAATAATTCAGAAACTGGCCCATATCTTCAGACCTCGATGCCACGTGTTTAACTGGATACTGTTAACGTTAGGCTGATCAGATAAATCGGAAGTCACACAGAGGTGGAATCTATCAGAAAGGACAACCAAGCAACTTTACAATTAAGACAACTCATGACAGCTTCAGAAGTTCTTAAGTCAGACGGATTGCAATCTTATCTGTTGTTTGGTGTTAACAAAAGATTACACCGCTTTTGTATTTGTACTGTTCATGTGATGGTGTTGGCAATATGAAGGCAGAGCTGTTGTGTAGCTGTCAAAAGTTACATTTCCTAAAAGGGGGTTGCTAGTTTTGACAGGACTAGTAGACTAAAACTGACACGAGCAAACATTAGCCTGGGCTGTCCAGTAAATTTCCAACAATGTGCTAAAAACCTTTATCTTGGAATAATGTTGCTGTAAAAGATCTTGTGACATACTTCAAAAAGGACTGTTTTGGGGCCTAGTGGTACAGTTAGCTTAGTAGCTAACGTTACCTGCTAATGTAAAAAGAAAACATAACTACCGCTAGCTTAGCTAGCATCCAGCAGACTATCTAACAGTGGCAATTCATTGACCATGTCATAAAGTAGGGACGCTAATCGTCCACAGCCAGTGTCCCTATATGCTGCTGTTAGGTAGACCCTTTGTCAGGCTCCGTGTAAGTTACCTGCCGTATATACCCTCGGTGATTCGGTTCCGTTTTAACGGCCGTCGTTTGCTGCAGTCCGCATTGCGCCGCTTCATCCTCCTCCCCTTGGCTTTGGCCTTCGAATAGCAACTGTAATCTTATCCAGTTTTCTTGTGTTTACAGACAAAGATAATAAATAAAGTATCCAAGGTATATGTCGCTCTTATTATTTTTCCCCACTGAACACAAAGAAATAAATAAAGGACTCTATTCGGGAACCTCCTCTTTTTCTGTTAGCGCAGGCTCAATAAGCCCAATCCGCGCTATACTTTACATACGTCCAGTTGTCAGACGGCAAGAATATCCAATCAACCTGTCAGCGATTTCTTCTTTATTTGACTGACAAGCACACAAGCCAATCACCTTGCAGAAAGGCCGCTCGTTCTTCTTTCCTCCGCCAAAGACAACAGAGGAAAGCTTTAGAGGCTTCTGTGTTGAACGTGTCGCTGTTTGACCAATTAGATCTTCGTGAACAAATCGGGCATCACTGATTAACCAATAAGACGTTTGCAGAGGCGGGCTCTGTCGCAGAGGTTTTTGCCTTTGGTTTATTATGAGCAGAAAATATGCTGTCTTTGGTTCAAATTTTCCTTTGTGTCTGATACAATAACATCCATTCCAGCATATGAGGCTATTTATATTTGGGCCTTTGTGAGAGGTTCATTGACAGACTTGCCCCAAGGCGCTGAATGCCATCAATGCTTTGTTACTAGGTTAAAATGTGTACACGGTGAAAGCAGACGTGTGCACGTTTTACTGAAAAGTGAGGGTTATAGTTATGATTGCCTATAATGAAGTTAATATTTTGTATGTCAGTCTGTATGGCATATAGTACTATAATTATTTAGAATATTTAGTTTTTTATAAAAAAAAAAAACATGTATAAAAAGTACTACATTTTCTTTTAGTAAAATTGTAAAATGTGTAGAATTCCTGCAGTTTTCCAAAACCGAAGCATCCAAACCTTTATTTCGGTGTGACTTATTTTCCACACACAAGCCTTCATGCTCAGCAGCTGATAAAGACCCGTGTTGGTTGCGCCCACTTTTTAAACGGTCGTGGCAACTGAACTCGTGCGTCATATGAAGAAAAATTGCACAAACATCTCCAATGGCTCCTCAATACGCTCCAAGTCTGCGCTCCCGTTTGGCACCTTTATTGCTTTTTCTACAAACTGGGTTTATCATTATATTTGCCTTTTACTGTGAACTCGACAGCTATGGAACAAAGGATGGAAAAACCTTCAGCGACTTTTACGCAGGTGAGTTCTTATTAGTTTGGATGGGGAATAAGGCTAAAACAGTTGGCAAATAAAACTGGGCTATTTATCTTTAATTTGAGTTGATTATCTGAGGTGAAAATATGTTTTAAATTAACTTAACATGGCCCAAAATACAAAACATATCCAACAGAGGCCAAATGTGTGGGGAGGTTACTGGGCATTGGTAAGCTCATAATAGTAAGCTTTATAATCATATCACTAAAGTAAGGAAATTTGTGTTTGGTTGATAATTTCTTACCTATTGGAATTAACAAATTACACTATTTTATATGTAATTGGAAAACGTGATTAGTCACCTTTACAACAAGGTATAACTTGTAAGGATGGTGCATCTGTGGAATGAGCAACGTGGCTAAATGTTTGGGTAGTGCCCCCAAAAATGTGCCAAAATCTCCTGGAATATTCTCCTATTTTTGTTTAGTTTTATTTTTAAATTCAAATGCTGCCAGTTGTGTGTCAGTCACAGATGTATGACTGGCACATGATAAACACCAAATTGATAGACGGACATATCAGAATGAGATTATTGAGTAAATGGAGATGTCATATCTTCCGATTTTGGGACCTAACTCCATCGTCCAGAATGACAACTATCTCCTAAAGCCAGGATCGTCACAGAGTGCCTTTAGAATTTGGGAGTGGAGAGGATGGAATGGCTTTCCATGGGTCCAGACCTCAATCCAAGTGATCAAAAAGGAAAAATAATTAACCAAACGCAAAATCTTTACTTTTTGTGCTAAGTGGATTTATATAGCTGGACGTTGGGGGAAATATAGGCTGAAATATAGTTCAGTAGTTATTTTTTCAAAATGCATCTATCAAGCTTTCTTTCTTCTATTTTTTTTTAAACTATGAGCTTTTCCTTTCCTGCAGAGTTCCAGGATGTGAATGTGATGGTGATTCTAGGTTTCGGCTTCTTATGCACCTTTCTGGTGCGTTATGGGTTCAGTGGCTCTGGTTTCAACCTCCTTGTTGCTGCCATGGCCACGCAGTGGGCAATCATACTGAATGGCATTGAGTCCTGGTATGAAAGAGGAAAGATTAGAATTGACCTGAAGAGGTAGGGTATCACATTTTAATAACAATAACACAATTCAAACGGAATCTGTCCATCAGATGAATTTTACTTAATTTAAATGTTACTTATTTTTTAATGTAGAAAATTAAATACATTATTTATGTTTTCACTGTATTAATTCTTAAGTCATTTTTAATTGTGATTTAGTATTTTAGTGGCTGAGATGTGCACAGCTTCTGCCCTCATTTCCATCGGAACTGTATTGGGGAAGACTAACCCTGTCCACCTTATCCTGATTGCTCTGCTGGAGGTGTCGGGATTTGTCTTGAATGAATGGGTACTCCTGACTCTCCTGAAAGTTAGTACCCGCCCCCTTGTTTTCATGCTTTATTTTTGCTTGCAGCATGTAGCTGACAATGTTTCCTGTCTGCAGGTTCGGCCTCTTAATGGAATCATGTTGCTTCACATCTTTGGGGCCTTTTTTGGACTCACGTTAACGTGGATCCTATATCGTAAAGGCTCAGAGGAAGGATTTGAGAAAGAGAAATTTGACAGAAAATCAGGATTGTTCTCCATGTTGGGTAAATCATGGAGCTTTTTTCTGGTTAGAGAGCTTTAGCATTTTAGATAACTTCAGGATAATTGAATCCAAACCCTGCATTTCCACATATGAATGTTAAGTATTGTCTGTTTTCCAGGTACTCTGTTTTTATGGATGTTTTGGCCCAGTTTTAACTCCATTCTTGTGAACAGCCATACTCCTTTGAGGAAGGATTGGGCTGTATGCGGCACCTACCTGGCCCTGGCTGTTAGTGCTGTGACAGCAGCTGCGGTGTCTGTGCTCTCCAGTCCTCTTGGAAAACTCAACCTGGTATGATTTGACACTGAATGTGTTAATTATAATACAGCATTGTAACCTCATAGTTAGCTGGACTATAACTGCTTGTACTTTTATTGTCACTCGTTGACCAGATCCAAATGCAGTCAAGCATCCTTGCTGGTGGCGTTGCTGTTGGGGTTTCCATGCCAGTAATTCAACTCCCTTGGGAAGCCATGGCAATTGGATTCACTGCTGCTATTATGTCAACCATTGGATTCAAATATCTTAAGGTTCTAATTACCATATTTACACCCTTTTTGAATAATCTAGACGTCACAACTAATGCTGTCTTTTTGACCAGATCCACATGCTACTTGCATTTGAGAGCCATGACACCTGTGCTGCTTTAAGCACACATGGACTCCCTGGTCTGCTGGGGTGGCTGGTACATCTCCTCCTGCAGATTAAAGACTTTGACAATTACACAGTGTAAGAATGCAGCCAACATATGACAGTCACTAGTAGGTGCGACACCACGTCTAATTGGTCTTTATCTTGCAGGGCTATCCGTTTTGCTGTGTTTCACATTTGTACTCTCCTTGTCACCATTGCTATAAGTTTGTCAACGGGAATTCTCACAGGTATGTTTTGCCTTCTTGTAAGCAGTTATTGGTAGAAGGCTAAAGCCCATCTAATATTTTCTTGTAGCAGAAACAAAGGCAACAATTATGCTACAAGTATAAATTGATATATTGAGTTACTTCAAGGAAATTCTGACATTCTTTACAGGGTTTCTATTGAAGTGGAACTTCTGGAGACCATCTCCAAACAAGAAATGCTTTGATGATCAAGCTTTCTGGGAGGTACGCAATCAGAGGTCCCTTTTATTTTAAGAAAAAAATATCACAAGATCTTTCCTTTATATGAAAAAAACAAAAAAAAATTGATTAGATGTACTTAACGGTTCTGTTTGTATCTGACAAGGTAAATCCATGAACATATTTTTGTCTTTTGCAGTTTCCTCACAATGCAGTCCGCAAGTAAGGAAACGTACCAGGCATTGTGGCATTAATTCTCCTTACTGTACATAAATTCATGTAATTTTTTTTCAGTATTATGTAAAATTGTTATTGGATTTTTTTGTGAAGGGAAAATAAAAATCAAAGCTGAAGTGTGGGAGAAAAAACAGAACAACGCATTTACTGCTCAATATGTTTAATGCTGTCATTGTTGTCAGAACTGATTCAATGTTTTGGTTGAGAAAAAGAGATTGGTGCTGCACTTAAATGCAAATTTCTGTTACATAAACAACACCATGCTGTATTGAAACCTTTGCTGACTTCAGGTCTGCAATGTGGGCTAAATAAACTCAATAAATCTGAATTACTGCAAAGTTTCAGAGCTGATAAAGCTACAAGAATAAAAACCAACAGCCTCACATACATTCAGTAAATGTGAACATCCCTCAATGATATCTTGTACCATTAGGCTAACTGTTCAAACTTAAGGATGTCATAGAAATGAATTTACCCGCAGGAAAATAGTAGCACGGCCCCCAATATACACAAGTTGTAAAATATTCTAACAACATGGTTACACAGTGAGTGCAAACAGACACATTTAAAGATGTGCCACATTTGAAAATATTCAAACTTTTAACAAACCTATGAAATTTTGTGCTTAGTTATGATTTAGCTATTATATAGAAAATAACATAAATTAAAGATCTTAAGCTAAAAATAGTTTATATATAAAGTGAATAACTGCTCAAGCATGTTGTCTCATACAGTTTAGAAAGCAGTGTATAACTGTGGACATAAAGGTGTGCTCAGTCCATTACTGCCAGAGATCTTCTGTGCGTCCAAACTTGAAGACCAAACCACTAAATAAAACAAACAAAAATATGTATGAGCACAAGGTTTCAATTAGTTGAATGATAAACAAGATGCTACAGAAGATTTTTAATTTACCCAAAGAAAATGAATGCATTTTGGAAGAAAATGGCAATACCAGGGTACACGACTAGCTTTTCTGCAAAAGACAATTATTTCAAGGTTACAAAACTACACACTGTTGTCCTTACAGTTACAGCAACTTTCATTCAGTTAATTTTCTAAAACATGCTTTGGTGTTGCTTAGCACAGTAAAATGTCTTCAGACACAGTCACACCCTGCATTCTGCAGATAAAACTAAACTTACGGGGCACTACGAATCCCCCGAAGAGAATCCATATGGAGGCAATGAGAGAGCCGAAAGCCAGCATGAAACCGATGAAGAGCCACACACGAGCGCCTGCAAGAAGAGATAAGCAAGGGTGGGTTACTGGGTGACATGACATCGTGCTTGTTTACTAGTACGTAAGTACGGTAAGTAAAACTTTATTTATATAACAACTTTAAAGGTATAAAATCACAAAGTGCTTCACAAGAGCTAAAAATGCAAAAAACAAAAACACAAAACCAAAAATAAACAAGAAATTATTAAAAAGCAGATTTAAAATTATTTTAATTGGCTTTTAAAAGCGACCAAAGAGTCTAACTTAAGTCAGAAGGAAGATCGTTCCAGAGTTTGAACAGAAGGCTCTGTCTCCTTTAGCATTCAGTTTGTCTTGGGCACCATCAGAGGCCCTGGTCACAGGGACCTGCTAGGGAGATATGGCTTCAGAAGCTCTCTTATATGACCAGGTGCTTGTCCCTGAAGAGCACTGAAGAGTAAAAGAATCTTGAATTGCAGTCTGAAATAAACCAGAAGTCAGTGGAGTGTCATCAAGATTGGAGTCGCATGAGAAAACTTGGGAGGATTTTGCCTGAAGCCTGGCAGCAGCATTTTGAACAACTTGCAAAATGTGTATCCAAAGTAAAACCAGAATCGAAGGTTATGCCAAGGTTCCTGACAGAGGATTTAGACAAAGAACCAAGAGGTCCAAGTGTCTCCATTATCCCAGATATGCATTTTTTCTGGTGCAAAGATAATTATTTCAGTTTTGTCTTGATTTAATTAAAGAAAACTGTCTGCCATCCATTGTTTTAGCAGAGTGTAGGCACAACTGAATATTATCAGCATAAAAGTGATAAGAGATGCCTTCAAAGGTTGACAGAATGTGCCCAAGGGGGAGCAAATACAGTCAAAACAGCAGAGGCCCCAAAACGGTACCTTGAGATACACGAAAATGGGCTGCACTACAAAGATCTTTACTACAAAAAAATACTAACAAATAGGTATGAAGAGAACCAAAGCCGATCCTGACAGACCAATCCAGCACCTCAGCCTATTGAGAAGAATGTGATGGTCAACTGTATCAAAAGCTGAGGTAAGGTCCAACATAAGCAGCACAGAATTACCCTTGTTACTCTGCATTAAAAAGTCATTTGATACTCTCTGGGTATCAGTCTGAAAATGCAGCATTAAAATATCAGAAAATAAATGAGACTTAGACTACAGAGATGAGCATATAGGTTAAAACTGCTCATAGTAAGAGAATTAATCATATCCCATCATACACACCTGTCTGCCCCATGCATCCTTCACTGTAGCTGTCACCTCTCACCTGGCCATTTGAAACAGCATTTATCCTGGATGGGCAAAGAAGCAGATATAGTATTACAGACAAACCAACAACTACTGAATCATCTGAGGTGGAAAACATTAACCTAAGATTTATTATTCTCTTTTTATAGGACTCCTGATCAACTTTTGGTATCATTCCAGGTACAGTAAAAGCGCTATATAAATACAGACCATTTACAAGTTAGAAAAATCTATTTTGCAGCAGCTGTCATTCTTTTTTTAAGTTTCCTTACCATGCACCTCTTAAAAAAAGTTACTACCTGGGATTTTTTACTGAAATAGTTGAACATTATTAAGGAAAAACAGGGATGCGGGTTACTTGCTGCTAAAGTTAGTTTTTACTTTAGGAGTTGGCAGCAGTAGGTAAATCAACATTAAACACAGCCAGTCATACAGACATGATTATACTGTTTGTTTTTACATAGAGGAAGCTATACTGCCACTGTGCAAAGGTACAAAGGTGTAGGCAACCCTTGTTTATGGTGTTGACTTTTCTTCCCCAAAAAACCAAAACAACCTAAAAACAACTGGACATCAATGTCTAAGTCATTTAAGACTCCACTACATTTGTAGCAACAGTCTCATACACACATTTTATAGAATACATTTTTATATTTAGTTTAAAATATAAATATTCAAATAAATTCATATTCTTATGCATCCATTTTTCACATAGTGAAGTTGAACGCTGGGTAACTATGAGTGCTTTAACTTTTGTCCTGTAAAAATAAATAAATAAATGGAGGGAAGCCTGTGGCAAGAATTAAATGGCCCAGCAAGCCTAAGGTTAATTTAATAGTATATGTCTTGATATTTATAGACGTAAACCTCTTTTAAATATAGCACATCCTTAAATTTATATAAACTTGTACATAGTACTATGATTCAAAGGTCATTTCTGCTTTCTTTTTGCACACTGTAGATTTAAACTCATTTTGAAACTAAAACATTGTTGTGCTTGATTAAATTGTTTAAAACAGAGAATAGATTTTAATCAAATCACAACCTAGAAAATCAAGTATGTGTTGCCAAAAGATTCAGTCAAAATTGAAAGTGTTTTTCAATCTGATAACTTGACTCTTAGTTTAAAGTCCAGCAAGAAGAACGTCTGAACCAACATAATCAAGGCCTAATAAGAAGAAAATCTGTTTTGTAGAGGCTTTCAACCACATGACAAGACTTTGCTCAGTTATCAAAGAGCTGGATTAGTTGTTATCTCATGGCATGCAGTATGGAAATCTCAGTCACATCAAAACCAAAACTGGTCAAAGAACCACACAAAAAAATAGTGTTAGTCATCAACAATGGTGGCTAAAGCAATATACAAGAGAACAAGACACCCTTAATGAATAGAGACCCCCCCCACCCACACACACACACATTTATCACATGACTGAAACTCTATACTGAGATCATGTGCAGATACACCTTATCCATGACCACAAGCTAATCCACAAGGCAAAGAAAAGCCTTTTATTAAGGCTGTATGCTTCAGAAAAGTCAAACAACTGTATAATAACTGTGATACAATGTGAAATAAACCCTTACATGAGAAAGGCCACTGTTGCTATGACGCCACATGTGTGATAGGCATGATGAAATTGCACCTCATCAGGATATTTCACTGCTGCATCAATGATGATCCACCAACCTGTGAAGAACTGCAACAAGATTTACAACTGTCAGGGGAGTTTAGTGATTACTTATTATTACATATAATTTGTTCCCATTGCTTTGTTGTTTTTATTTATTATTATTTTTTATTATTATTAAGAGTGCATAGCACTTTGAACAACCAGTGTTGTTATAAATGTGCTTACTTATGGACTCATGGAGCTTTAATGAGCCTTTGTAAACATCAACCGTCCTCTTTCATCATTAAAATCTAGAAGGAACTATCTGGGATTGTCGGTCTGTCTAAGTAGCTCACATTGGTACAGACTGTTTCATCTAAATGAGTGCAAATACCAGAACTCCAGCAGCTATAGATGCGATGGTGTTTCTCCTCTCTCCCCAGTCCACATTGCACTCGCAGTCTCCGCAGCGGATTCCGTCCAGAAATCCTGACATGACTGAGACAGGGCGTCAAATCCAACAACAAGGCAATACAACATCGGACATTTCATATAAATACACAACTATTTCGATAAAATACGTGGTGAAAATATCTATGACTACCACTACAGAACGGGTGAAGTATATTGTCACGGAAAGTGATAAAAAAAATCTGAAAAGCAGTGAATATTTTGTGCGCAGTCGCCGTACAGTAAGAATGATGCTAAACCGTCTTGACTCGCCTCGCAAGCAAAAATACTGTAACCCAATATTTATACAGTAAATTAGCAGATATGTTAGATGTAAGTGAAAACAAGACAGTGGATATATACATATATTTTAAATAAAAGAAACTGACAGTGTAGTCAAAGGATAAAACGGCTGTATTGTCTCTATTGTTTATCGCTTTGGCACTAGCAAACATTTCCTTGAAGGTTTCTTGTTACGAAGTCGTCCAAATACAGTAACTCTAACAAGCAACTGTGACAAAGAACAAAAACAAACAACCAAACTACAATAACTGTATCTAAAGTTATTTTCTAAGGGGCTGTTACCTTTTTATTTTCGGTTTTGATGTGGATCTCTTGGTTAAACCCGATCTGGCTTCCGACAGAACTCGCTCATGCTCATGCGCAGTACACCCACACCCGTTTGATGGGAGAACCTCTGAGACGTGTTGATATTGTTGCCTTCACGTACCGTAGACAGAATGGGAATTTTGTGCTGACAGTCAAGGAAACCGTAAACAAGTGCGTATAAGCAGCGATCTAAAAACAATTTTACTTAAGCGCAGCTCTCTGGTACCGAACTTGTAGTTCGCTAATTTCTACTTATACTCCACTGAACTTCAAAAGAAATTTCTAGACTGCAGTAATTTACGTTACATCTGTATATTATCCCATATCTCCTGATATAAAGTAATTTAAAGCAAACGGCTAGCAATAAATTACTTAATGAAGAAAAACAGCTGTACCGCAGTCATTTTCAATATTTAGAAGCTGCTTGCCTAATCTAATTGTGTAGCAGGTCAAACCCAAGAACTATCACAGCCGTTTGGTGTGTAATTCACAATGCAGATTAATTTAAATATTGTTTGGGATGCAAACTTTTACCTAAGAAATTACTTTAATTGTGGTACTATTTTTGCAATAAGAGTCGAATACTTATCTAATTACTGTATGAAAGTTAATGTGCATGTTCCTGCATTTAATACAAGTTTGCAGTATATAGTGCCTGATATACGCTTAACACATTCTCTTCTAACAAGTCAAAGCTGCATTTAGTATGCAATCAGGTATCTGTTCTGTCACTTCAGTAGATTGAACTCTTTTATGCCTTAGCCAGGGTCTCTTACTATAATGAAGTTAAATATTCCTTCTCATGTGTAATGTAAAATTCTTGCAAAATAAATGGATTCTACTAGAAAATGCAGTGCAAGTGGATCTACAGTCATTTGGAAATACAAGCCAAGCACTAAGAAGGAAGTACCAGAGATGGCCTTTGTGTAGACTACATTTTTTTTTAACAAAACAAATACTTAACTACAGTTCAAATAATTAAAAGCCACATAAAAATGAATGACACACTAAAAGAAGAGATCCATTTTGTATCCATCATTGCACACAAGCTGATTTTTACTGTCTATAATCTGTGGTAAAGAAGTGCACCCGAATAAAGGTTTTAATCAGTGAAATTTATTTGAAGACAAAAAAGATTAACAAAGACATTTTTCATTTCTGATAGTTTACGCTTTCATATCAAATATCTTACAGACATTGAACATTTTTTTTCTTTCATTGGAGTAAATTGTCTGCAGGAACCGTCCCTTACTGATGGAATATTTGGGCTGAGACATTGTGCACGACGAGTCTTATGGATTCTCAAAGCCTGTTGCAGCCGGTCTTTTCAGTACTCAAACTGTAATGCGCAAAACCCACAGGATATTTATATAAAAAATCGCTGGACACTATAGCATCAGTCTGTTTTCTGGTAATCACTGGATATGGTTAAGTACATCTAATAGACAGTCAAAAATCTATACGTGGGCTCCAGAGGAATTTCAAGTTACTGGTCCACAAAAATATTTGAATAACATTTATAGAGCTGTATAGACTTTGCTAGTGATATATTTGAAAATATTATGCTTGCCAATTAGAGGCAATAAACTCTGCAGGCAGATAGGCGAATGCAAGCTGACAATCATCTTAAAAGATTCCAAGCAGCTGCAGAGCTACAGATATGGACATTAAGATGACCCCAAAGAATCCAATGTAGCCATAGGCTCCATTCATCCTCTTGGCTGGATCTGGAATAAAGCAAGACAATGCGAACTTTGACCAAGGCAGAGTTAAATGAGAGGAATAACCACAACTTAGCATGAGCAATATAGACTAATACACTGATACACTGCAGCATGGTGCATGAAGGTTTACAGACTCAGAACTACAAAAATCTTTTCCCTTATGGCTTTTACTTTGATAACCTTTCACTTACATCCTGTCAAACATAAATGATTAAACAAAACTGGGTGTGGAGCAATAAAAGTAGTCAAACAAACAGTGAACTCTGACTTCTTTGAAACCTGAAAGCAGTCTTCTTTACACGTGTAATGCAGACTTAATAGTATTTTGCACAAATTATTGTGTGAATTCCCTTACAAATATAATTGATTGTTTTACATGGGAGGGTAACTGAGAAGTTTTATTACCTATAACATTAATTTCAATGCAGAGGAAAATTAAAAAAATGTGTGACTTAAACTTTATTGGTGGTTTGAGACGTTTAACTCTGTCTGCTACATGAACAGAATTAGTTTAGGTGCTTCTTTGTTACATCTCCATGAAGATCTTAGACAGTGCATGCATTTTAAGTTAGTCTTACCTCCTGTGTAGTAGCCCCAAGCATAGGAAAACCTGCTGGTCACCCAAATAGCTCCCAGCACAGATGCAGATAACTGGTTATGAAAACATATAACACGAATTGGAATTGGTGAAAATATGCTTGATCACTATGACACAGCTTTTCTTTCTTTTTAAAAGACTCGTCTCTGCTATCTGGTGCATTCATGCTAAAGATCACAAGGAGTGGCTTCCCCACCCCCAAACGTAAAACTCAGAGTATAAAATATTTGTGGATCGTGGATTCTGCAGCGTTGCACACACAATTTTTTATTTTGCTTATGTATGCTTAGCTTTGGAAACAAACACCTACCGGATAAACAAGGGCTGCAATGGTTTGGAAAACGAGCCACTGAGGGTACACTTCCAAGGTGTTCTGATGGGCTCTCTGGATACAGTTGAACACTGGCTCCTTGTCGCTGTACATCGTAGGGTACTAGAAAAATAAACATGAAATATACTAAAATATACTAATATAACCTTTTTCGCAAATATAAACGTAAGCGTTTTCAAGAATACAAAATTTTCTAATAATTTTAAACTACAACTCAAACTGCGATTACCTTGACGTCGTATTTCTTTCTAGCGCCTCCAACCTTGACTGCCAAATAGCCCAGCATAATCCAGCTGTAGAGATAAATCAGTATAGCATATCCGAAGCTGGATGGTAACACCGTAAGGATATCCATCTCTGATCGATATATTTCCAACACGTATGTTTCAAGGTTTGCGGAGCAAGATCGTTTGCACAAGTCAGCAAACAGTTTTAAACGGAAGACGACAGTAAACAGAAGTCGTTGTGTAAAACATCGCGAGATTTTCTGACATGAGCGAGACTATGGATTAAGGATAATGCCACCAAAATAATCTCCTGTTAATCGAACAATGAATTAATGCAATCGCAGTTGAAGTATGGCGTTGTAGATCCCACAGAATTACACGATCTGATAGATGTGATACTATGGTATGAAAGATATTCAATTAAAAGCTTTACTAAAAACTTAAGTATTAATGTTTCGTTTGAAAAAGATGCCAACACTCCCAGCTGCTCACAGGTCATCTGGAAAACTGTTCCACAGGCAAGGACCATAAAAATTTAAAGATGCTTTTCGATAGGTTTTAGGAACAAATAATGTCCTGAGGGCCCTGAGAGTCTCGTAAAATAAAAGCAAGTCTGATAAATACTTATGACTAATTACATTTTTTAAATTAATAACTTAATAATGTAATAAAAGTATTACTTATTTAAATTAGTTTTTCGTGAATGTTTGACGTGAATATTCATGCAGGTTTAACGACTTCGTAGGGCTGAGCTGTATGTAACCAGACTATGCAGTATTAATTACAAAGTTCGATAAGAACCACAATAAGAATTTGGTACATATAATCAGAGAATTATTAAAAGTTATTCTTAAATTTACAAATGCACAAAATAGACATATTCGTTAGAAAGAAAGAAAAATAAATCATTCAAACAGACTTTCCCGACCGCTTCTCTGCGCCTTTAAGGGTCGTCCTGACCGACTATGTTCTTAAAAGCAGAGTCAATGACTGAACGGGTTTCTTTTTGTAATGTATGTAATAATCTTAGAGTAACTTATTACTTAAATATGAAGATACATGGCAATAATACGTTGGAAATACATTGTGGAAAAATTTAAACATAAAAATTACACCTAGGGAGTGGTAAATTGTTTCCGTTCTACCGACTCGAACCTCGTGGTCAAAACAGCAGGATCGTCTGAGACAGCCCACGAATGGAAATTTCCAGAGGCTTCTTAAAAGCTGATGCTGTTGCAATGCAACGTTCATTCCAGTGACGACGACGGAGAAGACTCGACGAAGAAGCGACGACCTCTTTATGTTCGAAATAATTAGTTCAAAATTAAACTATTTTGATTATATATAGCTGTATTACCAAAATTATCGTCTTGTTATACATCTTTAGAAGCGATATTCGCAAACAGTCGTATTTATCGACGTTTTCAAGAGTTTGACGCTACAGTTTACCTGGTAAGCACTGCTAGCTAGCATTAAGCGTTTTTGCCGATGTAGAATTCTTTTATTCTTTTAGATTTCTTAATTAAAGTTTCAGATTTTATATTAGGTAGTTTTAATCTTATTTAATGATGCTTTTAATTCACTGGGTTGGATTTGATGATTAAGAAGACAATGTGTAGGCGTTAGCCTTGCATTAGCCTGGCTGTTTTTTTTTTAAACCCAGAACCCTCTGGAACAAACCGGTCAGCTAGCGGTTATGCAACGGTGCTATGCTCGCTAGAGGTAGTACTGGGGCAGGGTCAACGATGGTTATGTAATATTTTCCCATCCCTTTCACTTATCCATTGTAACTGACGATAATCAATTAAACATCTCCTTTTTAATTTCAGGCTGCGACAGACAGTTAAATAATGGCCAAACGACCGGACTCCGAAATGGCCCAGGCTCGTCAGACCGACGGCCTCAACGTGATCTTTGACCAGGAAAGTCCCAGCTCAGCTCGCTCCCGCTCACGATCGACAAGCGGCAGTGGTAGCAGTAGCAGCCGCTCTGGCCATTACAGGGGAGGCCGCAGGGGACGTCACAGGTCTTCATCCTCTTCATCTTCCCACACATCATCGAGTAGCACGTCTTCATCTCGCACCAGATCCCGCTCTCGTCCTCGCTGCCACAGACGCTCCTCCCGTTGTGGCTGTGTGGATCACGGCAGATATTCTCGTGGCCATCGCCGTTCTCCACCACGCCGCTACAGGGCACATTCTCGCTCCTATAGCCGCTCAGCCTCGCGGGACAGGTACACCCGTCATGGCAGATCTTACAGGTCTCGCTCCAGGTCCCGTTCAAGGTCTTCTGGCCGCTGGAGTAGGTACAGGAGACCCATGAGCCATTTCAGAAGCACATTCTCTCGATCCCCTTCCAGAGCCTACAGGGGGCGGTCAAGATCCAGATCTCCTGGACACTCTGTTAGTTTGAGTGTGAATGGTAAGTTAGTGTGTTCAATTAGACTTACAGACTTTTCATTCTAGAGTAAGGCAATCAATAAAATGTTCTCAATCTGTTGTTCAGAAAAAAGGAAACTCCTTGAAGCTGCTAAGGTCAATGCTATGAACATCATGGGAGTGGAGAAGTTGGAACTTCCTGAAAGTGTGAAGCCAATCCTATCGGAGCAGTCAGAGTCCAGGCGGTTGTCACCAGAGCCAATCAATGGGGTGAGACAAGGCTCTAAAAAGACTAAGCCACAGGTAAGTGTCAGAGTGTTGCCTGTCAGGGGAACATTGCACATGCAGAAGATAAGGATCATGATTTCTAAGTCAAGACAAAAGAGTAGTTTGTCCCTTTTTGCATTAGATATAAACTCAGGTGACATCAATGCACACACCATTAATTTTTCCTGAGTCATAGCGAGATATTTTTCCTGAACCTTTTTTAATGCATGGTTCCTGAAATCCTTTCTTTATTTTTTTAAATCCTTTTTGTTAAAAAAAAAAAAAAAAAGTTGAAAAACTCAGTTGTCTGCTGTGTTTTTTTTTTTCTTTTTTTTTTTTGGGGTTGGTCTCTGTGTTGAATTTCCTGTCTTGTGTTAACCCTTGGACCCATGAGGGAATACACATACTCTCTGTATTTATTCCTGTCTTCATAGATAACATGACAGTGGTCTCCTTCACTCATCGGCACCTGGGATTAAAAGGCTGTCATGTGACTTGGGTGACAACAAAATTTGTTTGCGTGAAAGGTTATCTGATGACTCTTGTAATGTCTTAATGTTATGAGTTTAGGGGTTAAGAAAATACAGATTCTCACACATAACCATGATGTACACATCTCACACATCTGCTAAATGCACACATAGATACATTGATGCACAAATTTCAGACTGTTACTAACTTTGATAATAGAAAAGTAGAATTTTGACATTACAAATGTATGTATGCTTGCAGATGAAATGGGTTATTGTTATTTAGCAGAGTTCTCCACTTGCTGATGGAGCGCAGGCGTGTGGACTGCATTATAGTGACTATTCCTGTCAAGAGAACTAAAAACTGAAGAACTCCACTCCATATGCCAAAGATAAGTTGGTACAAAGATGTGTGCTAAGGGGCTGGGGAACCTGCGTCATCATCATTCTACCACTGTTGACAGAGAAGACATCCTTTTTACTTCTGATATATTTGATTTATTTTACATCTTGTTTTATTCAGCTTCAAGGTCTGAAGTATTTTAGTTGTTAGGAGGGCTGCATGAAGGCTGCAGTTTGAACTTAACCTTTTTATGTATTAGAAATTCTTAGTATCAGTAATGGAACTTGAAATCCGGATATCAACTTCATACAGTTAAAGCAATCTGCCATGTTTTTCACTCATTATTGACTAATCTGTCTTTCTTCTTTTTAAATTAGGACACAGAGGAAGATCCTGAGGAGTCCAGCCCAAAGAGGTCTCCAAGAGGAAAAATTGCGTTCAGCATTAATGTAAGTTAATTACAGATCATCCTATCAAAAGCATATGTTTCAGTGAAACGTGAAGTAATATACTTTTTTTTTTTTTTTTTTTAATTCTCTACCTAGAATTCTGTAGCCAAACCAACAGTGGTGGGTCCATCTTCTGCTAAGGTAACTCCCAGAGTGGACAGCTATGAAAGCAGGAAGCCCTACGGCCACTGGATTCCTATCGGTTCTGGTCAAACCTCCAGTGCATGCAAACGCACATAAACAGTGTCACATTAGTGTGGCAGGGTACATGGACAGTGTAAATAATGTACATAATTTGTACATAAAATGTACATGATTCCATGGTCATTTTCTTTCAGATGTTAAAAGATTTGGGAAGGAGTGAAGAATTCTTTCAGGTGGGGTTATTTCCTTCTCTTTTGTGCATTGTGTTTATTTATAGTGTTAATAAAGTGATTTTTGTGAAGAAATGGATTGTTTTGTGTGTGTGTATGTGTGGTGTTATTTATTTATTTTTTTTTCTTCCCTCCCCTCAATAGTCTTAAAACTAGGTCATTAAAGGCCTGTCAACTAGTTCTAAGGATGCAAAAGACATGATCAAAATGTCTTGAAGTTAAGACTTAAGAACTTCCATATACTACATAGAATCAAACTGTTTGTTCAGGGCATGTTTGAAAAAGTTTAAATGTCAACCAAAGTTATAAAATAAATTAAAAATCTAGATTAAAAATAACTTTAAAGGTAGGTAGGTTTAAAAAAAAAAAAATGAAACATGAAAACAAAAATGAAAAGTGACTATGGGGAAGGATGGATATGTGGATTTGTGCAGCAACAATGAGTAGGAGATATTTCCACAGTCACCACTTGATGTCAGCATCTTCTTGGCCATGATCTCAATGAACAATGTACCATCAAAGGCTGGCTTTTTTTTTTTTTTTTAAAGACTTCCAACAGTTGGTCCAGCTTCTGGCCTTACTGTTAAACTTGAGAGACAAATACTTCAACTGATAAGCCATACTGCAACACTTTGATGTAAATGTAGGGGCCTGTTCCAGAAAGTGGGTTAACTTGCAGCTGTTAACCCTGAAACTCAGGGTTTTCCCTTGTGAAAAAAAAGCAGGGTAAGTCCCACTCTGAGTCTGGTATGGTAACTGAAGTGAACCTCCTCACTGTCAGGAGGTTCACCATGTGGAAACCCAGTTTCTTTGTGGGTGTGTGTATATATATATACACACACATAAGGTGAGAAAGCATATACTGTGAATTAAAACAGCATTTCTTGGGGGTTTCAATCACTAGCTATAGAAATAGCCACTGAATTTTCCTGAACCAATGAGTGTAAAACCTAAAAAAAAAAAAAGTACAATCATGGCCTAGTATAATACATTAACTTTCAAAAAGTTGTCTTTATACCACATCTTTAGCTTCCTCTGTTTTTCCCAGTGGGATTGAACCTACATAAAACAAAAAAATGCTCTAGCCACCAATATTTTAACCCACCTGCTGCAGTTTTAATGAAGTTAAATATTCAGTCAGTGGACAAGTGGATTCCAACTTTCACAATGACTCAGCAAAGCAGCAGTTTTCTTCCATGATGCTTTTCTCTTAGCACCAGCAATGTTCCCTTTACTTCTTCATATTGCTATATGCTTCAATAAGAACCTCTTGCTCCACTCAGGTAAAATAACTAGCTTTTTGTCAGTGGTTGCCATGGTGAATTAATCTATCAGTGCTTAATTGATTGTGGCTTTTTGTTGTGGTTCCCAACTCTGGATAAAGATACTAAAAAGTTGATTGAATCAACTCACAGCAGTTGTTCTGCAACTAAAGACTCGGTAAGTTAACCCTGAGTTTCTTTTAGGCTCAACTGAGTCATTTCTCAGTGTTCAGGCTGCTTTGCAACTAAACCCTGAAGCTTATGTGATAACTTTGGCAGTACTTTGACACATCTTAAAATTACAATTGAATTATTGCTGGAAGGTAACCAATTAAGTGTAAATAAATATAAATCAGACTCGGATGGATGTAATAAAAGGTAAAATCACAGTTGGAACGTCTTACTGCCAGACTGTCAGTCTCCTGCTGTAACCTGACCTGCTATTTTGTGTAATTACTTAGATGGGAGATTATGTGACGCAAATATTAGTCTTCATCACTTGTGCACAAGTCACACTCAATTGAAGGTGTTTACTTGATGCAAATAGAGATATGCTCACAAAAAACATATCTGCTTTATCTTGTAACATATGGAAGACAATATACTATATTGGTCACAAAAACTAGAAGCTTCTGTCCTGCAGAGGGCGCAGTGTGGCTGCTTTTTGTGATTATGAAGAAAAGACTTGCATGGGAACCTGTTTGCTTGTCTCTGCTGCAGTCACAAGGCTTTCCTGCTAATGTCAGTGCCCCAGGCAAGTTAGTACAGAGATGGAGGTGATAAATAAATTGAATTACTCCAGTGATGATCCTTATCTCTGCGTGCACCTTCACTAAACATTCTTTTGGCTGACATCCTCTGCTGATCATGCCCAGAGGTTTGATGTTAGTTAATGGTAGTACATTCTCAGGCTCAAAATGTCTTCATCATGAGACCACACACAGTAAAGTCAAAGAAAAAACAAGAAATATGTGGGATAGCTAGATAATTAAAAGTGATTTATTTAGATATAAAGATGAAACTA
Source organism: Melanotaenia boesemani (assembly GCF_017639745.1). Taxonomy (NCBI): domain Eukaryota; kingdom Metazoa; phylum Chordata; class Actinopteri; order Atheriniformes; family Melanotaeniidae; genus Melanotaenia; species Melanotaenia boesemani. The sequence goes on from NC_055701.1 coordinate 8,794,075, forward strand.
ACAGTTTTAAGACTGTACTAAAGAACATTAAACATGACATTTGCTCAAAATAGCCACAGCATGACAAAAAAAAAACCCTATCCTACAATGCATACTCCATGTTAGCTTGTAAATACACGTACTCTTGGAAAGCAGCAACAACAAAATGATGCAATCAAGAAGCAGCGAACCACTGACGTGACTGGACTCATTAGACAGCTGTGCCCCTCTCCAGATTCTGTTTGATCTCTGCTGTGTATTTGCCATAAAAACGCTCCGCCTTCTTGTTGAATTTGGCATTCCTCTCGTTAATGTAGTCGATGTCTGCGTCGTCGTTGTAGGCCCTGCGCCGGCTGTATTTGGCCCGCTTTTCAATCCTGACAATGACAAATGAAACAACTCATGGAGGATTTTATAAACCATTACGGCCACTGTGCATGTCCTATCCAATAACAATAATTGCCCACAGGCAATAATTAAAGTTATGTATTTTAATTTGGCAATGAGAGTGGCACTGGAAACCCTAACACACGCACTCAGAGGAAAAAACTGTGGGCTCCTATTCTTGATTTACTGTGTCTTCAAAGCATTGTTGCATATCATACCCAGGCAACTAAATTCTTGTCTAATGCCCCACAGTTGTCTCTAACACAGGCTCTCAAATATAGAGCTCCTTAGGCAAAGACCAGTGATGAAAGGTTAGAGCTTTCTGTATTAAAGACAAAACACTCAGACTTGGATTCAGTATTAAGACTTGCATAGACAAGTTTTATTTGTTCAGACTGAAGCCAACTCAAATTAACCGAGGGTCGTGGAAAGATAGGCCATCTCTTTTTGGAATCTCTACCAAGCGTGACTTACTGTTTCTCAACATCCTCCACCATGCGGTCTATGCCATCCTTTGTGGGAACATGGGTGCCGTGTATCAGGCTGTTGGACGTGGGGTAGAAATCTTCACCACTGTGGAACACAAGCAAAACAATTAGAAATACATAATTAAATATAATCACCATGTTAACACACTTAAACTGACTTTTCTATTCCATCATTGTGATTATGGTCGTCCATTTAGAGATGATGATGTGGCTTCAGGGCACATTGTGATGGTGCATCCTTCGCGCTTCTGCATGTGGCAGCTTTTAAGGGTGGAAAAAAAAACCCTTCGGGCACTGAATTCTTGACCTTAGCATGGTTGCTCTGTGCATTTACGGTTTCAAAGCTTTAAATTATTTCTGGATTGTTGCAAGTACGTCAACACAAAACCAAAGGCAAATTAAAATCTGTATGACCAAATATATAGAACATGTGAGGAGTGATATCTGGGACGATAACGGCAAGTTAAAGGTTACAATTTATTTTACTTGACTTGAAATTTCACAGTTGATATCTTTAAAAGCCAAAATGTGCTTATGGTTCAACTTTACAGGCCTGTTAGTAGAACTAAAAACCTTTACAATGCCAGAGGACATTTCTGTGCATTTTGAGCTGTAGAAGGAAGCTAAACTCACCTTTCCTCTCTTAGCTTCTCGTAGCTTTCCAAGTCTGGTCTGATTTGCTTTGTTAGTCTCTGGTACTGTCGGAATTGGGCCTCAGCGTAACCTGTGTCATCATTTTGTGTTTGTGTGTTTGAGAGAGACAGAGAAGGAAAAAAAGGAGTTATAATTAGTGGAACAAACAGCAAGCAGACACGAGGCTCAGCAACACAACCTGCGGCTGGTTAAGGAGGGCTGAAGAGGCAGCTTTCCTCCCATCCTCTCTTGAAGCCCCTCTGGTGATCATTTTCTCTCAGAGGCTTTATTTCAGGGGAGGTTTTGGTGCAACAGATGGCAACCATATTCGGGAGACACAGCAAGTCTTATATCAGCAGATTAAATTAGGAGCTGTTTGAATGACTGGCATCAACACTCTTGCGTGCAGCCAGTATTGATCTCTATTCTGCTACCAGTCAGAACTGAAGCCGTTTCATCTTAACTACCAACTGTTCTCTTTAACAAAGAATCAGGAAACTTCTCAATCACATGTCACAGCACAGGAAAACAAAAAAGAACAGAATGAAAGTGCGCCCCTTATCTCAACATAAACGGTATTAAATTACTATTTATTTACTAAATGAACAGACTGAGGTTCTGTGATGTGACAGGAGGGTTATCCATGCCAAAAATAAAACTGTTTGATCTAATCACCGTTTGCTTGAAGGTTGTTTCCTGATATGACTATAAACTCTTACAAAAGGATTCCAAAGTCGATAGACATTAACTGATGTCTGTATCAGTGTGTTAAACAATGTTTAGTAACCATGTTAGATGTGAAAAATCTTTAACTGACAAAGAAATGTTGAATCAGATTAGATCCCTATCAGTTGAAGCTAAATGAGACTGCCGTCTGTAGTCTGTACTTCAAACTGAAGTGACTCTCACAGTGAATAATTGTTAAATTGAATATGTGGCTGGTGACTTGTATAATAAAAAGATGGCATCCTTGTGGTTCCTCCCACTGACAAATGAGTTGCTGAGATTGAGTGCATGCTGGGCTTTTGTGACTTAACCCTTTATGACTGGATGGAACATATATGTGTGTGTGATGTGTGCTTGCTTCTACCTTTCAAGCCTGATGCAACATGAACACATTGCCAATATGTCAAATGTTTAAGCCCTAAAATGAATTTTACAGTATGCTTCTATTTGACTCAATTAGATTATAGCATGTTTTTAGTGAACTCTGACCAACTTGCCAAGTGTCTGAAAACACTCCATGGGAATATTTTCAAATAGTACTTAACCAGTGAGACTTGTAGCGTGGTCTTTTCTGCTCTCTCAACATTACAGAAAATTTCCACTGATCAAACCACAAACTTTGACAAAACTGGCCAAGAGGTAAACTGTGAACTTCAAACAGTGTACTATTCAGACATGTAGCTGCAGAGAAAACAATCTGGCAAAGAATAAGGGAATTCATGAGGCAGAGACTAGAGAAACTCAGAAGTAGGACAACCTGATAAACATCCAAGATCCAGGATGATGTGACCAAGAAAGATAATCACACCAGCCAAAAGAACAGAAAAGATCAAACTGTCACATAAAGCTCTGTTCAGATATGGGAGACTAATTATATCAAGGCAGGAGTATTTACTTGTTAAAGCAATGGCATTCTTTCATTCTTAAATTGATCATAGTTTAAAAAAAAAAAAGTCTAGCTAAACCCTTTTTCATGGGTTAAAGGTAAAAAGTATCCCAAGCCAAACTTCCTTTCTTCAATTAATACCCACCCACCTTTCGGATGGGTGGGTATTAATGCCTTATATGCTTTTTCATAAATAGAACAAAGGTTTCACAAATCAGAAACTTTGAGTTATTTAATCCACATGCCTTCAGTGCAGATAAACATGCTAAATCTGGCTGTTTTTAAGCAGGACAGGGTCAAATGTGGTCAAATTCCCACAAAAAGAAGTGGAATCACCCTTTGTGGATATCATAAATCACAAGCTAACTTCAGCAATGTCAGGCTGATGTCTCTGAACATTTCTTCATCCATGCTCATCGTCCATGTTTAAAAACTAAACAGCCTGATATTATTTATCTCATTTAAATAACAGCATGTCATTCCTGACTACATGGTCGCACATTCACAATTCTCCACCGTCCCGATGTGCAAACACACAGACATGTGTGCGCACACACACCCAAGTAAGCACAGTAACTTACACTCTATCCTCTCTTTTTATTTCCTTTCAAAAACCCTATAACATTGTAGATCTGGCACAGTGTTGGAATACTTTAGCCCTGCTTATTAAACTAAAAAGTTAAACTAAAAAGAAATGTTCTAAGAGGAAAAGAAAGTAGCAGTACAGTTAAATTGTTACAACCCTATACACATGCTACTGTCAGCATATTCATATTCAGAAGGGTGTTCCTGAAATTGCTTTGGATTTATTGGCTTTTTGAATGGTGCCTTGAGTCTGAATGGACAGTTACTGCATGTAGTGACAGTAATAGATGTATGTTGCTTGATTTGACCTGCTGAGATTGTTGTCATGATTTGTTAATGAAGTTAAGTAGCTGGGTGCTCATTAGACACGTCAACAGTTAAAATACAAAACAACCCAGATATAATTAGTGCACTGTCTTTGGAGGAGCCACCAACCTGCGAATCCTGTGTCAGGATTCTTCTTCTTCTTCTTTCTTTCCCATCGATCTGCATCATCAGCAGTGATTTCCAGCAGCTTCACTCGGTTATAGTCCTCCCCACGGGAGGTGCATTCCTGACAAGCAAATATTTTATTTAATACAAAAACTACATACAATATGGAGGAACATTTTATACACCGGTTAGATTCTGATCCATCCCACTTCTTCCGACACTTTGGTGAAGAGTTCGCTAATGAAAGGGACCTAATTTGTAAGATTCAGTAAACTTCTTAGATAATTTACCTTTCCTCAGTGAAGGTTTAACAATATTGAAATTATAGAATGCCTATCAACAATTATGCACATCTTAGTTATTTTCAATATTAATGTTATTGTTGAGATAATAGTTTTCAAAAATAATAATTCCCATTCAGAGAATGATTAAAAAAGTTAAATTACCACTGTTAATCAGTCAAGTTGCAATTTACATCAACCTGAAGAGGATGAAATTAATTTGAACTTGTCTCTGGAGCATCTAGCAGTTCTTCTTGAGTCCTGTATTTTTTTAAATCCCAAATTTAAAATCCCTGTAAGTGTTGCTGAAAGACTAGTTTAATCAGAATGGGATAGAGGGATAAACAGACAACTCAAAAACATAAACAACGGAGTTTATGGCCTCCAAGGTAGACTTAAAGTCTAAAGTACCTTTTTCTTTTCATTTTCAGCAAGCTCCCACTCTAGTCGAGCTTTTTTAGCCTCCCAATTAGCAGGTAGTTTCAGTCTCTTATCCTCCTCCACAACCTCCTGATGATTCAGTTTACGTGCTTCATTCTACAAAGAAAATTAACACAACGACAGTGTTAACAAGCTGACATATGTCCAGAATGTGCAAAAACAAACAATACGCTATTTTTACAAAATACTGGAGTACAAACTACTATTCGTGGTTTGTACTCCAGTAGGGCAAGTTGGGACTGAAAACCCAACCTGCCATAATCACGAACAATAAACCTAAAACAAGGCTCTACAATTAACATTTGTGTCTACTGACTGTCTAATCATGTATTTGACTTGTGATATTGGAAAGCAACTTACCCGTTTGAAATGTAGCTCTCGGAATTTACGAAGTCTCGCTTCTCTCTTCTGGCCACCCAAACTTTCCGTTGGTTCCTCTTCAGTAGCCGTAGCACTCCCCTAAACGTAAAAAGAGTTATTACAGTATACGGAAAATACGAATTAAAGTCGTGTTGTTTTAATGGCCGAAGGTATTTTACTTGGCCCAAGAGAAATTTTAAAACCCGAGATGTAAAGTTAACTAGCATATATGCTAACAACCGTTAGCTTACCACAATAACCCTGTATTACTAACAAGGGTAGAACTAAGAAAAAATATTTCGACAAAAAGATACGTATTTCTGTAAGGAATTTTATTAAACAACCATTTATCACATCTACTGTGTAAATGCCCCGTTCAATTCACATAAAAACACCAACCTCGCCACAGGTCGCCATTATTCTTCCCGAGGAAGAAGACCGGAAGTGCGCAATTTATACCGGATATTATGATAACATGTAAACAGCGTAGAAAAGCGGTGGAAATATCCCTATCTTTTTAAAATTTTCTTTATAAAGATTACTAAAATCACTTACATCAATTTTAAAGTTTTTTAAATAGATTAAATATTGTTTACAATTTTCTGTATATGTTAATGAAACTGATTTCACAAATATTATTGTAAGTCAATCTAAAATATCAAGCACAGATTTATAGTTTATTTATAGTTTAGTAAGGCTTGTTTATAGCTGAACACAAATTTATCATTTAAGATGTATGGAGAAGTTTCAAGTGGGTTCCCAAGACTAGTCTCAGTCATGTAGTATCTTATTAAATGTGAGATATGATGGCAAACTTCACATAAGTTATGACTTAATAAAGGACAGAAAAATGTATTTGGCTACAAGACATCACATAACTGTGTTGTTATCTTTGACATTTTATGAATTTTAGTTTAGTTAATTTTACACATGAAGTCATAATGGTCTGTATTTATACATGACAAAATTATATTTCCTTCCAAGTATTCTTACGTTATCATGTTATCATATAGATGAACCTTTGTTAAAATGTTCTCCCTTTTACTTGGTTTTGTTTTTACAAAAACTCCAATAAACAATCGTCCTCTAAGACAAAAATCCAGGATCAAAATGATCTCATTTAAAATTATTTAGTCTGACAACTGGATAGTTGTGTCATCAGAGCCAAATGATCAACCATGAAAAATCTGTGCAAAGCCTGTTGTATCAATACAAGAACTCATAATTATCTGCTGTAATGCTTCTTCAGTGTGCATTTCTGCTCATTTGATCATAGCACCATAGCTAAATTTATTACCAGGCATCTTATGTTTTATAGACTGGCTTTGTGTATAATTTTAAACCAGCTTATATAGCTTCTTTTTGAAGTATAAATTCATTGAGGAATCCTGCTGGACTGTATTGGAAACTGGCATGAAACACACAGGCAGTAATTGTGAATATAACTGGGGGTTATAAAGTGAGAGGCATGAAAGGTCAAGCATAAAGTCATCAGTGTACCACACAGAGAGTCTGTTTGGACTCTCCTAAACTCAATTGTTACGGTCGTTTTTGCTGCAAACTGAATCCTACATGTATTACAGACACATTTTATTTTTACCCAGAAACACGTGAGTATCAATCAAGGCCTTGGAACACGGGACTTCCAAATAGGATTCTATGATCTGATCAGAAGACAAAAGTAAACACTTTCAAGAGTCTTCTGAGCATGTTTGACTTGCCAAAATGGATGTGCTCCCTGTTTGATTGTATTATACTAATAGAGCTCCTTTGGAGGATGTAATTAAATGAAGTTTATAGTCTTAGATTAAAGCATCCTCTAGATCACAGGCAATGTTAATGGAGTGATGCATTTTCACTGGAAACCAGATGACAGCACATCACAACAGAGCAAAACATCCTTGGGTACAGTAATGGGGATGGCTTTACTATTACCATGCAAAAAGAAAAGCCTCTTTATAATGAATTACTGTCAAATACAGAACTAGAGTAGAAGCTGGTATAAAAAAGAGAATGAAGCAAACTAGAATTTCCTCCATATTTAATCATAAAACCCATGAGTACAACATTTGAAAGTGGTGCTTATGACTTTGAAATCTCCAGACATAAATAGAGAATAAGCATATGGGTTTACATTATGTCTTGTATAACTTATTTTCGATGAATAACTAGTAATCTTCTGTTCGTGTCATTCCTCGCTGTCCTCAAATATTTTCATATGTTTACTTTCCTCTGAGAGTGCTCATTCAGTTTCCTAGAAGTTTGAACATTTTTTGCTCTTTCTCTGTTGAGAAAAGAAAGACATGAAACTGTGAAGGAGACATCCTTTTGGCAGGAATTTATCCCCTTAATCAGAATCTACTTAAGAAGAAAGTGGTAACTGAAATCAATAAAGTAATCAATTTCTAACAATTCATCAATACACAATCATTCAGTCTGGTCTCTGATAACTCCTCATTTATCCTCCTTAGAAAGGCAGAGTCTCAAAAGTAAAGATGGGGAAAGGTTTAGTAACATGCAAAAAAAAAAAAAAACTCTATAAGTTATAAATCTAGTATAAATCTATAAGTTGTGTGGGAATTACAGAATAAGTGTACTAGGAATAAGGCAGAAAATCTGTACGTTATACCCAGGATACTTGGTCCTTGAGAGTTCCTGCTTTCAAAAGTGGGGATGATTCTGACATGACAATTATTCAGGAGCCCTTCCAGGTATTACTGTCAGTGATTACAGTTTGCCATCCAAAAAAAATGCAGGTGAAATGTCTTTCATGCAGAAGTCATATGTGAACACACTTCAGAAATGCTTCTCTGGGCCAAAGCGATCTTTAAAATGGACTGAAGCAATATGGAAAAAAACTGTTTTGTGGTTAATCTAATCGAAATTTGATAACCTTTTTGGAAATCATGGACTCAAGAAGTGGGACCATAAAAAAAAAAAAAAAAAAGGAAGTGGGACCATCACACTTATCATCACAGTTCAAAAGCCTGAATTTCTATTCATCTGCCTCACACCTCGAATGGCAACATCATAGCTGAAAAGTACATACAGGCTTTAGAGGAACATATGCTCCAATGCAAAGACATCTGTTTAAGAAAAGGCCTTGCACATTTCAGCTTGTTAAACCTCATGCCGCATCTATTACAACAGCATAGCTTCACGGTAGACAAATCTGAGAGCCGGAGTGGCCTGCCTGCAGTTGTTTATGAGATCTACAAATCATTGTATTTTGTTCTATTTAAATTTTACAAAATGTTCCAATTTTTGGGGAACTGGGGTTGTATTTACACTTATCAAAAGAAAAGGGCAGTTTCAGCAATCCCAGCATAAACATCCCAAAAGCAGTTACAGTTTAGGTGTTGACAGTGTAGACAAAGACAAATGGAATATATTTATTCATTCATTTAACCACAGTTCTCTAGGGCCTACCACAACTTCATTAACTACAATATACTCATGTTTGCTTTTAATGCAAATCCAGACTGAATGTGTGACAGGCAGATCTCAGCGATGTTGTCATTTCCATTTAAAGGAAACTAAACTTTAGAGCACTGCAACATGGATCTTACATATGTTGGGGCCACCCACTAAATGCTGAACAGCCACTCTTCAATATTAACTTTTCCAGTCAAGCAAATCAGCCCTGAAATAGAGTAACGTTATATCTGCAAATAAATTAAACTTTGGTGGCAGATTTATAAATATGAAGCAGACTTCACGGTGCTTTCTAACAGCCCCCCATTAATCAAACAAGATGTGATTTTAGTTGAGTTTGCTAGATGCTATGAATGAAATATTTCATGTTTTTCAAAAACAGGCATGTGTTTGACTAGTGCTGTTATCTTGCTCTTAATAAGTGTTCCTCCAGATAGTGCATGGGGGGCAGGGCCTCTTGCAGAGCAGGCAGCTGTTTCACATCTGGAACTTAATGTAAACATCATGGCCAATAAAATCATTCCATTTCCTTAATTACTATTCCTGTCATTTCCGCACTAAATGAAAATCATATTAAATCAGGGCCAACACAAACATGGTTCTCCAATACGAGGAGCTGCTCCTGAAGCGTCGCCACCCTGACTACAGGCTGCTGTCACTGGACTGGAACCACAAGCTCCTGCCTCTCTCTGCCAGTGTGTGTAGTGAACAGAGGCCAGGACGCTGCAGACATGATCGGAACACAAGATGCCATCTTGTTTTCCGTCTCCTCAATATGCCCCAACTGGTGCCAGCACAGTCATGTCAGTCAAAACCAGTCCTGTGTCATCTTTTGCTATTTCTCCATGTGTGTTTGACACATATACTAATACCCTACACTCCATTATTTTCAACTTCTCCTGCATCCATTCTCTCATGTGCCCATGTTGTACAACAGCTTTGTTAAAAGGGGGATGATAAGACTGTTTCTGTAAATATTTACCGCAGCTATACATATTCTAAGAAAGCAGTCTCACAGGGTCATATGTCATCATGCAAATGTTCATTTGAGGCCTTCCTCAGAACATATTATCAGCGTTCATTAGCGATTGAAGGCTTCCCTTTGATTTGAAAGCATCTGCTGCCTCTAGACATACAGTCAAACCAAAGAGCATGCATTAATAGAGTGAATGGGGAGCTAATTGGATGATAGCCCCAACATTTAATGCACCTTTGTATCAGCACAAATGACACTGTATGCACTTTTTACCATGCTTGACACATCAATTACCATCTTTCCCTGTGGGCAAAATAATGCTATTATAATGCAGATTGTGACGTATATGGTTTAACACGGTTTTAGCTGCTCTGGATCCAACTGAAGCCACTCACAGGCCAAGATAAGGAGAGGATCTGGTGACACACATATACTTACACAAAAGATGCATGCAGGCACTCAAATACCACCAGTTTTGTAGTCAATGCTTTTGCTCCACCACACACAATTAAAGTTCCAATTAAAGGCCATTATGGGTTTTCCACTAGCAGCAACCGCAGGGAGAACAGCTCCCCGACCCGTACATTGCGGGCGCACAGATGTCTCCTGTGTTGTCATCCAAAGGAACTCAGACTGATCCACAAACTTTATGATCATAATTACTGATCAAAATTAAAGTGCAACAACAATATAAACTCTGAGGACTGCACTGAAAAAAAAAGTTTGAGTGATTCCGGTAAGTGAGGCCAAGTGGGGCTGTAGGAGGGATGTGTTTGTAAGAAGCTCATTCTGAGGAGGATTTATGGAAGCGGTGACAAGCCTTGACTAAAGCTCCTTTCTTAAACTGCTCCCTTTTAACACAAGAGGGAGCCATTTCCCTGATTTTTCAAAAAAATATGAGCGGTACTATTAAATAAAAAGTCCACATTTTCATGCCTGTTCATGCTGAAACTACTTGACCCTCTTTTCCCACAGCCACAATCACCAGCAGATTTGAGTTCTCACCCCAGATGAAAGCGGTGGGCCCAATATATCTACTGTGAAGCATTCATTCACCACCATACCCACACACAAGTTCAACACAAGTGTCTTCCCTTGAGCGGGGCCCATAAGTGTCATGGGTTTCCGTTTCTGAGTTCCCATCCTCTTACCCAGTGACCTTAATGAGAGAGTAAAGCTCTCATCTGGCCAAACAATACGCTGTTGTATACGACTTTGATAAGAGGTGGCCATTCAACAGCCTCTGGACATACAGCTGTGTAGGCGAACAGCCTTCTCTATTTGTCCCTTGCATGAGATGCAAAATCAGTTGCCAGATAAAATAACTTCACATGGAATCTCACACGTGTCAAAATGCATGAGGCTGTGCAAACACACCGAAACGCACAAAAAGCGAATCCGATTCCCACCAAATTTTGCTCTCTGAGAACCAACAATCTATTTAAACTGCAGTGGCTCCTTTCATCTCGGCTTGATGAAAGGCACTGATGATCTAATTTCAAATCTGATGATGAACAAATCAGTGCCAAATAACTAAAACAAGTGTTAACAACAACAGTACTGTGAACTGCTAAGTGATAAATGAGCCCTTTCTTCCTGAACAATATGGCTTATTCTCTGAACTATTTAAGGATTAAAGAGATCTTTTACATTCACGAACAAACTTATTTTGTGAGACAGAAAATTTTAATTAACCCTATGTGGAGAGTATTTTCCCCTGGGAATAATGGAAAACAGCAATTTTCAGACAGAGAAAATATATATTTTTAGTAGAATAGAAACTCATCACATAATCAGTTTTGTAACTGTTTTGAAGCACATGTAATGAAATGTGTACTGAATAATTTAAATGTGTACAATAGACTCAGAACAGCCGTGCAATTTCAAGGAACATGATCCAGATAATTTTGCCATGAAAAGGCAGATAAAAGGCAGTAAAACAGACAGGCGTCATTGTGGTGGCCCCAAAACCCCCCCAAAACAAAACAAAACAAAACAAAACAAAACAAAACAAAACAAAACAAAACAAAACAAAACAAAACAACAAAAAAACAAACAAACAAAACAACCATTTTCTATACCTGCTTATCATTCAGTTATTATTGACAAAAAAAGTCACAGAAAAAAACAAATGTTATGTGAAACACACTTTTTGTGTGTTATTAGCTTAATTGTAGAATTTTCTGAAATATGATTTCCATCTCATTGATGTGCGATCTGAAATATGTTTGTGATTTTGATTTGAGTTATTTTCTGAAATTTTTACTTTTGTGTCATTCTTTTTTTTTAAATTCAGTTCAATTAAACTTTATTTGTACAGCACCAATTCACAATGAAGCTATCCCAAGGCACAGTGATGAATCAGAATTAGAAGCAGAAGAGGAGGAAAGAGATGAGCACAGAACCGTGGCACACAACTGAACCAAGACAACCAAGTACAATTCCTGACAAAAGCAATTGATGCTGTTAGAAAATGTGAAAAAACACATTCTTAAAGTGTAAAAATTTCCAGCGTGGTATTGGCACGTTTGTGTCCTTCCACTTATAACGGGACTGCGGGTAACTTGCTTTCATTAAAACCAGATGCACACATGAGAGCGTTGAACAGGAGAAGGAAAACAATGACAGATATTCGTCAGTCAGTGGACTGTCTCAGCCAGACAAGCTGCAGTGATGTAGGGGTACGTGTGTGAATGAATGAGGTGTTTCCCCTAATGTATGCTATAATCTGACCCTCTCGGGAGGAGCAGGCAGAGTGCTGTGGAAAATACTCAGTGCAAAATCTGGACTGGAGGTCCATTTTAAAATCTTTTACATGTAGGGAAAATTATTTGAGTGTGTCCACAAACAGAAATACAGAAATCCAGAGGGTGAAAAAACAATGTGTGTGAAAATAAAGGCAAAAGAAGGGAGCAAACTTGAGCTGTGTGTAAATAGAGTATATAGAAACCAGATATGGGGCAATCCTAAAGGTAATATGCAGAGAATGAGTTTAGCAGGGTCCATTAAAGGCAAAAGCCTCGAAGGGATCGCTTCTAGGCAGACATGGGACTCTGATGGAGATAGCCAAGACACTCTAACTCCAGGTTAGCCTCTGAGTAATGGACCAGGGTGTTTTCAGACTCCCATGGCCCCTCGCAAGCCCCGTTGAGTCCCTATGATGAAGTTAGAGAGGGGCAGAAGTGCTACAGCACACACAGAATGAGGCATACTCGTCTCCAGTTGCCGTTGAATGCAATTTTGGATCGGATTGCAACGGAAGCACAACTGACAGAAGAGGAATCTATCGAATTCAGCTCAGACATCACAATAATATTGAGTCTTGTTTATAAACACACATTCAGGATGCTGCGGGAGTATCATTTGTTTGAGAAGTTCACTGCTCTTACAGCAAAGCCTGATGAATAGGTGTGAAATTGCCCTCTGCTCTGCTGCTCTGAATTTATATTTGGCTGGCAAAAAACGAATAAAAAAGCAAAGAAAAGCTTTATTAGCCAAGTATGTTTGTTCATTCAAGAATTTGATTTAACTTCAGGTATCAAAGTCTGATGAAAAAAAACTTAAATACTTTACAGCTATTCCAATACTGGGATTGAATTAATCCTCACCTGATAAAAGAGACCAAGTGTTCTTTTCCTCTTATCATTCATTGCGCCCCTATTCCTTTTGCTAGTGGCTGATTCTTGGCTTCCTCCTACATAGCAACGCCATTGCTATTATAATGCCATCATTCTTGCCTGCCAAGCCATGGAGAATGATGTCACTTCCACTCTTGGTCATGGTGGTTTGGGTTTGGCCACTGGTGCACGTGACAATTTGTGCACTACTAGGAAGGCCTGAAGCTTCCAGCTTGGCAATCAGTCATGACATCCACAAACCCACCCAGTTTCATTGATGCAGCATTTGACTATGCCCTTATTTCTACTTGATCACTTTAATACAACCATGCTAAATATCAAACCAAACTCCCCACCCCACCGTCTTCTATTCCCGTCATGCTGTACATCGTCTCCTCTCCCAGCATTTAGTCGGCGGCTTTGTAGTCGAGTTGTGAGGCGGAAAGAAGCTGGGCAGAGCCAGGCGCAGGCCCAGCAGAGGCTCATGTATGACTTCTGGAGAGGATACACAGAACAGGCAATGAGAGAATGTGGAAATGTACACATGGCGAGGTGCCCGCCGAGCCCGGCCCACTCTGTCTTGAGTTTAGCTGCAGGCTTTCTTCTAATGCCAGGTGGGAGGGGAATTAAAGAGGGCACTGTGGAGGCGGGTGAGAGGACACAGGCTTCGGATCAAACAGAAAAGAAGCAGTGGAGGATGGCAGTAGTCGTGTGATGAGTCGGAGGAGTGGTGAACTGAATTCATGTTTAAAATCTCTCATTCAAATGTTGCACAAATCACCCATGCATGAATGCTGAGGCTATTTAAACATTTATTAAAATGCTAGATGCCTTGATTCGTTTTACTATTGTGACATAATTTGTAAAATTACACACACCATGCAACTGAAGGGAGCTTTTGCATGCTTGATTATAAATAATAAGCTTGGAAAATATTAGCTTTGGCTTTAATTTTCTACTCCATGTGTACTTGCAACACATAATATCCACCACTTTAGCAGGACCCATGTAATTTGTCAGTCAACATATCACTATCCAAACTCTGATTCTGCATTCTGTATTTGAGGCTGGGAGTTTCACATACATACTTGCAATGTGTCTAAGAGCAGGGGCGGATTCTTTGTTGTCCCCATAGTGTCTCATTATCGCAGCCCTTCCAGCTCAGGCGTGTGGGTTCTCAGTGGAGAGCCCCAGCCCAGAGTGTGGTGGTGAGGATGGGACAAACCAACCACCACTCACAGGCTCTGGTCGGATGAGGAGGGAAGAGGACGACACTCATCATTTGGAGGTTTGGGTCTGATCGCTTCCCCTGGTGAGGGACTTAACGATCCCCAGTGGGAATGCGGTCCCTTTTACACCCACGCTTGAAGACAGAAGACGAGAGAGAAGTAAAAGTACACAAATAAAACAAGAAGTAGAGCCATGAGGATTGAAGCTGACTTTGCAAAACAAGATCAGTAAGTCAACAAACAAGAACAACACTGATAAAATCTGAATAAAATCTGTTATGAATATCAACAGATATGGTGGGGAATCCTTTCTTTTAAACAGATTCAGCGAATATTAACTTGCACAACTTAGTCAATATTCCTACATTTTTTAAATCATGGCTGATTTCAACGTTGAAGCTGTCTGATAACTTTGAGTTAATTCATTTTCTTTACAAATAACGAAAGCAATTCATTTAATTAAGTCGGACTCAGCAGAATATATAGACCTTTTCCAAATAAATAAAGAACACAACAGACTAAAAAAACCCTCTTTAATCATGCCCTATGATCCAACACTGTATTTCTCTGCAATGACTTAACTGATGCACTAAATTGTTTTTTACTTCTTTAATTTATGATTTTTATTTGACAGGCTGCATGTGGGGCAGTAGTCAAGTTTAAAAGCTGCCTTTGCTAAATAAAAACCTCATTGTCTGACTACTTGTATGTAAAAAAAGAGGTTTAGCTCATATCTGCAAAGAATAACTCACTGAAATAGTCACCCTTTTTGAGACTTTTCTGTTTTCACTCCTTTAATGAAAACAGTTGGAAAGCCAGATTAGTAATCTTTACAACAAGGTGAAACTTGTAAGGATTGTGCTTCTGCGACACAGCGAAGCGTGTGGGTAGTGCCCCCCAGAAATATTTTCCTGCGGTGCTCACTCTTATTTTTAGTTTCTTGGTGATGATTGCACTCTCCCACAGTAATAAAGAAAAAAAAAAATCAGCACACACGAAAGCTTTTTATACTTTATTCATTGTACATTGCAGGGACCTCAGTCATGTAAAAGAGCCACATACAGCTACAAAAGCCTGTAACCTCCCCTTCATGCTGGTCACCAGCCTGGTCACCTTATACTGTGGGATGGCGTAATGCCCAAGCTTATCCCACAAGTGTTTTCTTGGGTTCAGATCTGGACTCACAGCAGGCCATCCCATCCCCTCCACTCCCAAATTCTGGAAGTAGTCTGAGATGATCCTGGCTCTGATGGAGCTTGGTCCCAGAATTTGAAGATATTGGACTATCACTGGCTCCAAAATCTCATTCTGATATATCCACCTAACATTCAAGTGCCAGTCACACATCTTTGACTGGCACACATCTGGCAGCACCTGAATCTCAAAATAAGAGTGAATACCATATTCCACAGATGCATGATCCTTACAAGCTGTACCTTGTTGTAAAGGTGAATAATCATGCTTTCTAATGATGAATAATATAACACCAGCTGGTATTATTAAGAGAAGAAACAATCAACCAGACACAAATTTCTTTACTTTTTATGCTACACTTATGTCTTCTACCAAATAAACATATACAAAAGTAGAAAATAGCAAATAAAAGAATAAAGACAATTAGAAAAAAATTCATATTCTCTGTTTTTCTTATAGTATGTGGCAATTTAGGTAGTTGACAACGGATCTTTAGGGAAACTAATTGTCATGAAGCTGATCATTAACTTTGAAGTGTTGTGTAGCCAAGAAAGGGTTCATCTTGCTATGTAGTCAAGTCTTTAAAATTTTAAAAACAATACGAAATGAAAGGGCTTTATTCATTTTTCATAGGGCAATGAAAGAAATAAAATCAGAAATAAACAAAACAAATATTGAAATGGTTAAAGCAACATTGGAAACAAAAATTAAAACCAAAATAAATAATACAGTTAATTCAGAAAACACTTCGCAAGATAGAAGCAATGAAGTTTTTCTTGCTTTATATGAGACAATTACTCCAGTACAGCAGGTGGCAGCATGCACCTCAGTGCTGGTATTGAGATCAATATGGGAAAACCTAAAAAAACAAAAAAAGGGGGGGGGACTAAACTTGTATCCATGTGGACTAGGCCTCAGAGTCAAATGGATCCTAATGAGGTAATTTGGTGGAAATTACGCTCTTTCCTAACAGACATGTGAATGTAAGTCATTGATCAGAGCCAGACACTGCTCAGTTGATTCCTGACTTTACATCTGAAATCCAACCACGTTTGAAAGCCGACCATGTTTCATTGAGGAACCCATGGGTAGGAATACACAATCAATGTAATTTTTGTCTTGCCCTGCGAAGTTCCTGCCTGCTTGCCTAACCCCTCATTTACAGTTGAATGCAGTCGCTTTATTGGCGCAGACGTTCCTGTTCTAAAACTAATCATTTCAATTTCCTTGTATCTTATTTCATTCATTTACTTTAATCACAGTGTATGGGAGACGCCAATGATTCCTCATGAGCAGCGTCTGCTAAAGAGAGCAGAACTTTGCAGCAGACTGTTCTTAGCTGCCACTGGGGCAGAGACATCCATACTGTATTTAATGAATGAGCTGGAGTTCAAGCACTTAGAGCTCATCTTAGAGGAGCAGGAGGTCCTTTTGATCTTCGAATTCAGCAAATGAAGTCAAAGGGACAGACGGAGACAAATCACCTGCGGTTTGAGGAAATTCCTTTGGAACAGACTGGCTGTCCGTACTGATAGGGGGTGAAAAAGGCTTGATCTTTGTTTGATCGCTGCTGCTTTAGATTACCTATCTTCTTATTTCTCCAAGTGTGTGGGGGTGAAAAGAAAGGAAGATTAGCTTGAGTTTCCCCGAAGATTAATGGTGCGAAATCTTTCAAACTGGGGGAAAAGAAAAGAACGGCGCTAAAACTGTGCAAGCATGAGGCAAGCAGCATGTAGATGACTATGATGGCCAAACTGCCTGGCACTGTGGCAATCTCTGGCCAGTGAAGAATTATGGCCTTCGTCTGCTCCATTAATTAACAGCCATTCAGACAGGAAACCAGAGTCAGCACTCCAGTCCACTTTTATGTCTCATCCCATTTGCTTGCAGAAACCTCATTTTTCATTATTTATTGTATCACTTCCAGACCGAAGATCATTGATACTCTGAAAATGAAAGGAGGCAAAAATCTGTCTGGATCAAGTATATAATAGTTTGTCGATGAAATATTGGTGTGTGCTATGTGTTGTTAGTGAAAGCCTCAGTGGGCTGTCACTGTGTGACATTAAAAAGGCAGGCTTGTACAGCCACACATCCAGGCGTAACAGTAATGAACCCCAGGGACAGGGGAGGGGGCCACAAAGTGGACACAAGTGTTTTATGATCTGGCAGTGCCGCGGACAAAGCAAATAATCGCCAGACACAGAGGAGCAGGTAGTTTCACTTAACCTCTGCTCAGTGCTGAGCGGCAACTTAACTGGAAGCACATGGGTGCCGAGCATATTAGATAGTCAAGGAGACATAGAAAGACTGATTTTCCCCCTTAACTGACCCACAAGTTAAATATCCTTAAAGGTGCAACAGGGAAACCAGCTTAATAGCACTTAAATAGTTGCAAACCTTCTGCTGGTCTATGCAATCCTACTGTAGGGAGTTACTCAAGTTACCAAAGCCACACAGCAAGTGGTAAAAGACACAAAAGAGTTTAGGAAGTCACAACTCTAGTTGATGTACCTGCATAGTCAAATGGAAAAGAGAGCATACATCCCGTTGACTGTGGTCTGCTGTTTACTGGAACTCTGTGGCCTGTGGCTTTGTCTACCTCCCATTAGCGTGTTTGGTGTTGTTCATATGCAGACTGGCCCTCCGGTAAATGCTGCTTATCGGTTGGCCATTCTTGAGGGCACTGCAGCCACAGAAACCCCTGAGAGGGTTTAGAATGGATGAGGTGTGCAAGTGAAAGAAAGTGTGTGTCTATTCAGGTATGCATTGGAGGACATGTATAGATTGTTGTGTAAAAGTCTTGGGCCAAGCCTAATTTCTGTTTATATATCACCAGGAAAATGTTAAATAAATGAAGAATTCACTGATGCACATGCAAGCGTTGATGTTAGCACGGTAGATGAGGTAGAAAACAGAATTAATTATAACTCCAAGCCAGATTAAAATCTTACAGTTAAGTTTGGCTCTGTAGAAGTAACATGCAAAGAAATCAGGGGTGGCTCAAGAGTTTTGCATAGTACTGCTGAATTGTTCTGATGTATATGTTAAGGGTCAGACTCACCATTGACCATCCATCTCATAAGTGTGGAGCTGTCCAGGTTAACTTCTTCTCTGGTCTTGAAGTGGTACTATCAGGTTCCCCCATGTGGTTCCACTTAGACCGCCAGGGGCTCCAGCTACAGTCTGCAGATGGTCTCTATAGGCCACATGACGGCAAGGCCCCAGCTAGTGGGTATGCAGCAAGCTCAATAATCCACATCATGGTACACACCTCATTGCGGTCTCATGGCCTCTGTAAAGCCCTGAGTGAATGTCTTTCTGCCCTCTGATTATTTCTGTGCTCGTCTTCATACTATTAAGAAAAGTGGTCAGTTTTGATTTGACAAAGCAAAGAAAGGCTATGTGTTTTTATAAATGAGGATCAGGATGAAATTTAAGACACAGAAACACAACAAACATTCAGAGGATAATTTTTGATTTATGGACCAAAGCACGAATTTAATGATGTAATTACAGCTTTCTTAAGACATGCCCTTCACTACTGTAAATGATCGTAGTTCTGTCTGCTCGAGTCAAAGC
The DNA here is from genome assembly GCF_017639745.1 of Melanotaenia boesemani. NCBI lineage: Eukaryota > Metazoa > Chordata > Actinopteri > Atheriniformes > Melanotaeniidae > Melanotaenia > Melanotaenia boesemani. The sequence continues at coordinate 8,813,306 of NC_055701.1, forward strand.
TGGTCTTTCTGTTTCAGTGTCCCTCCATCCCTCCATGCCCCTCCCCGCCTCTTACAGTCTATCATTGTATATTTTTATTGATGAAGCCTGACAGCGCCCCAATTCCAATATAGCCTAGGACATCTGATATGCACACCCCACCCTCAAAAAAAAAAAAAAAAAAAAAAAAAGAAGAAGAAGAAGGAAAAAAAAAAAAAAAAAAAGAAAGGAAAAATGTACCTCGGCCTCCCTTTCTAAGTTCAGAGACTCCACTCTGTAACAGCAGGTCCTAATTTCTCTTTCCAGTCATGGAATATGATAATTTTCTTATTTGCAAGAAATATCAATTTCTCAAGGCGGACACATAATCATTGGGGAGGAAAGGAGAGGCTACCTGTGTAATGTGCTTAACAGGCTAACCCATTTAGCCACAGCCGCTGTTTGAAAATGAGAAAGTGCTGATGGTCAAAATCAATTTTCCCTGTGTCCAAATTACTCCCTGCCCGGCTTAGAATTTCACCTAAATGGCTAAACCTTAAAACACTGATACTAATTCTATCATATTAGAGCCTGGTCATATAGTTGAAGTTATTGCTAATGTTATTTTGCTGTATTTATTGATGCAGGATGATGATGCGAAGGCTAGGGAGCAAGGAGTTCTGTTACTGCCTTTTTGTTTGTGTGTAGATGCATATCAGTGCCGCTCAGTGCATGGACTCCACATGTAGGCTTTTGGCTTTAAACATATTTTAGGATATTTGCTGCTTAGGGGACCACAGATCTAATCACAGATCTAAGTCACAAGAGAAAAGCAGCATAAAGGTTGTAAGTTCTCTGTTATGCAACGCTGAAAACATCTTGGAGAGTAATGCCTTTAGCTTTCCTTTAATAACAGATAAGATTCTTTATTTTTCGAGTTCTAGTGTTTCTTAGAAAGGAGTTTATGTGCACATGAGAATTTTTTATTTAGAAATGTTCTGGCATAATGGTTTAATTATGGCAGAGAATGGACTAGCATCTCTGAGTTTCTAGTGAAGAGCAGTAAAATTAATGAGTAATTGGAGAGAAAATAGAAGTGGAAAGCTGAAAAACGGTTGTGAGTGTTGCATTTAACCTAATAAAAAAAAAATCTACACAAACAAAATTCAAATTAATGATCTTGTGAGTTAGATCATTATTGTATCTTAAAGGAAATGTAGCCTGATCTTTGATGACTGGGTTGAAGAACTCAGTGTGGTTCGATGATTTCATGGATTTGCATGCAGAGGCATTTTGTATGACCAATGAAGTGTACAAACATGGTTCTTTTTGCCTACTAAAGGGCAAATTTACTCAAATCTACTGAAGAAGTTCTGTGTTTCAAGTCTTTATGCTAAGCTAGTTTTCTCCTGTTTTTTGCTTTACTTTTAGAAAACAGTGATATTTGTATTCTTCTTATTTTCTAAATGTAACTCTGGTATTGCAAATTCAAAAGTCAGGATAATAAAGCATTTCTCTCTGTGGAATACAGACAATATACTGGTTTCTGATCACTACAGCTTACAAACGCATGGTTGTATAGACTAGGCTGTCATTAAGTATGTTTAAATGATGTCAGAAGAAAATTATTGTGTTAGTCTGACAAAACTGGACTTTTAAAGTATTTTGTAAAATTGTTATTTCAACTGAGATTGCCTTAAATTCAATTTTTCAAATTTGGAGTCAACCACAACTGCATGTAAACGTTCAATTGGACACAAACTGGCTTCAGCACTCTGAACATGATCTAGTTCCTGCAAAGTGCTGAAAACAACTGGGAGAACCTGGAGTATCAATGAGAAGTTGAACATACTTATACAGTTAAAATCACTGATTCCTCTCCTGGGCTTTAACACTGACACAAGGACAGTAGCCCACTGAAAAGGCCTGATTGAGCTATAACTGTGAGCGAACTGAACTTTGTCTGAAAACAGTTATTTGCTTTGTTTTTTTTGAACTGGCATGCTAACTTGGAGGTGCAGCAATATGCTGTGATTTATATAATTAATAAAATGCTGTCAACATTAACTGTAGATTCTTACCTGTCTACATATGATCAATTAAATCCAAAAAGCTTGATAGGATGTATGCACTAATGTCTTTAATTAACATATGAAAGTTATTAACCACTTGTTATTGTTGATTACATAATAGGCTGTGCAGTGAGACACGGAGGGTACGTTAAAAGGTAGATGTACATTGACAATAAATTCAAAGTGCACAAGGGATTATAAAGAGGTATTCACATTTGGTAAAAGTATTCTAACATGTTGCTTTTCTCTGTAAGCAACATAATAATGTACTAAAAAATTTATCTAATTAGCTACTTTTAACATTATTAAACATTGCTGATAGGAGAGGCTTAGTCTATAAAAGTACAACAACATTTAAAACAATTTGCATGTGTTACCGAATGCTTGAAAGTTTTGCTGCCCAAGGTTTTTCCAAATATTCAGCCAAAATCCTGGCAATTCCTTCCAGGAACATTTTCTTTCAATTTAAGTAGAGACCTTTACTGATTCTATCAGCTTCACTTTTTCTCAATCTTTAATGTAATGAATATATAACAATGGTTCCAGGAAACTTCTTTGTAAATTACTAGCTGCATTTAAGCAAACTGCTTGAAGTAATTAGAAAACTTGAATCAGAAATGTTATCTGTAGAAACGGGGAACATTTATCCTTTTAATATTTGCTCATACTGTATGTCCTTGTGCTCCCACGTAACATTCTGGATTTATATATGAATGTTTACATGTCCAGAATCACACACTAGTCAAACTATGATAATAGAGAGATGAATGTGGGATTATGACAAACTTTTTCTTTCTTCTCAATAAAAATTAATTAGAAATATTTAATCAACTGTCACCACTACTTGATGTGGCTTTTAAGGAAATGTTAAAATCGAATAAAACCTTTAAAAAACTGTGCCATAACCTGCAACATGATTATGTTAAAGAGCTGCTTCAGACTTGCTCGAAAGGAGCTGGGATTTTACTTGCTGGGTCAGACCTGACTTGACTTTCCCCAAAACAACTCTGGTCAGGACTATAGATCTGTGGATTAGAGGTTAGCTTGGCTTGTGGCTGTGGCCCGTCCACCTGGGCTAGCCACATCATAAACAACAGCTGTGTGTCAGGTCTGCTTCTGTATCAACATCACCACACTGGCCACCGGCTGGAGCCACACATAGGTATTATATCCATGCAACTTCCTGCTGCAGGACAGGCCTGTAAACACTGAGGCCACTGTCCAGGAAGTCAAATTTACCACTGTGAGGACATTAAGAGGTAACTGCAGAGCCATGAACTGCTGAGAAATGAGTGTTTAGTTCTATCTAGATTTGAACACGGTTTCACTTGCAGTTTCATCATAATTAATGGACTTCAATATGCCCCCTCACACTTTCACTCTATGGGCAAATTCCCAGAGCTTGAGATTACATATCTGTTGCAGCTCTGATTTATCCGTTTAGCTCTTTCCGCTACTCAGAACCCAGGTCAGCCTAATAACCTTTGTCAGCTCTTTAGGCGCGAACAAGGTATATAGTAACCATTTGGGCAGAAACAAGCAGGCTTTCCCGATATTGACTCAAACACACAAAGGGGAAAAGGAGGGTAGCCGAGGAATAAAGTGACACTAATGGAACACTGATGACAAAACAAGGCGAGCACAGGGACCACTTTCTAGCATTTTTAATTCTTAATGCCGCCGCCTCAGGTTTCAACATGTCTTGGTCCGAGGCGGTTTCTTGAGCCGGACGGATCTGGCATGAGGATTAGGATTTCTTCGCGAGGAAATGGTCACGTGATTTACTGTTGCTGGAGAAGCTCTACAGGTGCCAGCGCATGAGGAGGGGGGGATAAGATGACCGAAAGCCCGTCTCTTTGGAACCGCACAGTGCTTCTCACCCCGCTCCGGAATCAGCTCTATCGTGACTGGGCTGAGAGACCGGAGCGTTACCTAATACTTTGAAAACACACTTTGATGGCAATTAAATATTAATATGGGGAATCATAGCCTGAGAGCTGTATCCACATTACATGGAGCATGCAAATCGCTCCAATCAGTGAGCCAACTGAAATAGCATCTGGAGAGTTGTAAAAATAAGACTATGGTTATCTTTAATATCATTAATGTGGACTAAACCAACTGCAAAGGGGAAAAAATAATATAAAACTGGGAAGCAATTACTATAATTATGATTATTTTGCTTGAGGATACACTGTGATGTATGGCTGCTTCTACCTTGTATATGTGTCACCAGCCAATACTAACAAATAAAAAACTTAAAAAGGTGTTTTTCTTAGTTGATAAAAGTGTCAATCTTAAAAATACTTGAGTTTCAAAGAGGAAGGGTGTGGCAATCAAGAAAAAAATGGTTACAGACATTTAAACAGTCATCTGCCTTTTCTCTTGGCTTCTTTAAAACTCTACATAATCAGGCCTGGTTTCCTCCCCATAGGAAAACATCCCTCTTTCCTCTTTGCCTGCGTCTGTCAGCGATTCTGTGTGGGCCTGGCCTCAGCTCAGCCTGTGGCCAAAAATATCCCCCCATGGCTCCTCTGACTGGGACAGGCCACATAGACCACAGGCACACAGCCCTAAAAATACAGACCAGCTCAGCCAAAGCTCTCCTCGTTCATTCATTAGCACTTAACAGACTCAGGAGCTAAAAGAGAGCAGAGAGAGAGAGACTGCTGCTTTCTGCAAGAGATGCAATGTTTTTCCAAGTACAGTAAGTGTGGAAGAACAATGGCTGGTTCCTCTGAGACAAGTTTCAATAAAAATGACTCGTACAAAGAGCAAGACTTCAGATTTCAGCCTAGAGACAAAAAAATATCTTCTGGCAAGGTTTGAATACCTAGCATTGGCGGCGTGGGAGAAATTCATTAGAAATTGTAAAACTGTCTCACCAAAATGATGGATGGCTCTCTGGCTGGCTCTCAAAGCTATCACATGTCATCACAAAGTGCCAGCCATTATCGTGCGACGGCAGGTGAGGAAGACCAGGATTAATTACTGCAGTTTTGTTTAGCATTGACAAGTTATATGTCTGCATTCCTCTCCTGATGTTCAGCTGGTACTCTTTCTCATTCGTTGCGATGCCAACCAGAGAGCTGGGCGGTGGCTCGATGCGTGGGCTCCGTTTCTTATGAATTCCCTGCCTCTAACTTGCCAACAGACGGGACAGGCCTGGGCCAAATCACATGATATGAGTGTGTGTGGGTACATTTGAAATAGGAGTCTATTTGTATGACTTCATTTGCAAATATGAATATGTTTTCATGGAGACTGAGTTTATATAGATGTGATCTGTATCTGTTTGTCAGTATGCATACTGTAGCAGAGAAAGCATGCTGCATATTTGTGTTTTTTAACTATGTGTGTATGTCTGAGGGTGTGTGTGCATGTGTAAACAGCTGGCAAGCCAGCCTGTGGTGCTGTGTACACAGAAGTGAAGGTATTTTGGCTGAGGTTACGAGGTGGGTGGGGGGGTACGCTGAGGCTGAATGAGGCATTTTATGCTGACAGTTAAAAATACTACCGCCGCAGCTGATCCACTGGAGCCTACCAATACACTTCAGCCACCACATACACCCTTTACATCAACCACTGTTTTTCAGGAGTGATCTGGCTTGTGGCCCACCATACTAAACCTGATGTAAGATAATGGTTAACCAGAGGCATGAGAGCAGGCCTGGGTGTCCTCCCACACATGAAGGCATGTGGGTTCCTTATTGGAAGAAACCAAATCGTTTGATATTCAAAATTAAACATGATCTTATCGTGCAGCACAATGCTGCAGTGTCGATGTGTCTGCATGCATACAATCAGCAATATTAGAGCCAGTGGACAGATTTATGACAACCTGTTTACAAAACGACTGAGCACAGCAACAAATATCACTGTTTGTGTATAAATTAAATATTAGATTTAGATTAATGCCTCTCATTTAACTGCTAATAAAATGGGAAAATACATGAAAACATTCATCTTTTACCATTTTAGTTAGTCTTTACATTTCCTTTAAAGAGTCTTGAGACATATCTAATTACCTTTCCATTGTTCCTTAACATTTTTCCTACCAATCTGCAGCAAATAAAACCACACCTAACATTGTTGTTGTTGCTCTTGTACCATCAAAACAGATCTATGCTATCATCTCTATGCTCTATGCCAGCATCACAGGACCTGTGGGAGTGTCCTGTGGTGTCTGGCACTTGAGGCAAGTTCCGCATATTCAATCTGATCAGAATTAATTTTTGTAGGGTCCGTAAATATCTGCCAGTATACCATTTCATCTGTACATTTCAGTCTTTAATTGGAAATTTAACTGTAAAAATGATCAATATCAGTGTCAGAATCAGCTCCTCTCTTCTCAATGCCCATCATGCCTCATGATACCATTGTGTTTCCTTATTCTTCGTATTAATTTCCCTCACTGTTTAATGTACAAACCAAGAGGTCCAGGAACATAGAGACGGTTGTTTGTTGGTGGGTTAGGGCAGAGAAAAAGTTATAAACTGCAACACACACAAAAAAAAAACACTTGCTGTTAAAACTAGACGAAAGTAAGCTGCAACCTCAAGCAAAGCATTCTATCAAAGTCTATATTTAATAATCACATAATTTAAAAAAATAAAAGACAACCGAAATGCATTAGGACAGCTGTTCAGGGCTTTGCTTTTTGTCTCTAGGCTCAGACTTCGGTTCATTTATTTGTCCAATAGCAAGTTTAGAGAAGTTCAGGGATTTTCTAGCTGACTCACCATAAAAAAAAAAAAAAAAAAAAAAAATCACCTCAGATTTGCATATGAAACACCAAGTGGGAATGTCTGGCAACCTGTCCCGGGTGTATCCTGCATCTTGCCTGCTAGCTGCTGGTATAGGTTTCAGACCCACTAACCATGCACTGGAATAAACAGGTATAAATAATGGATGGATGGATGGCACTGAGTTAGAGTGTGAATGAATAACATAACTACAGAGCACAATACAAGACAGATTTTGTCTTTGTGGTTACGTTTCCAACATCACCAATTCCAGGAGCAATTCTTAAGCTAGTTTCAATTCAAGAAGAAGAACATCCCCATCGTGTGAAAAACTGTACTGTTGCCAACAAGGCAAAGACCATCAGTAGTTCTGTGTTTTGAGAGACTTATAAACTGGGGGTGAATTTATTACAGATAAGTAAAAACAATTGTGATTTATTATTTTTGTATTTACTGCAACTAATAAGCTTGCTGGTCAAACGTCTACAGTACCTCATCCTTTTCATCTGTCATCACCCCATTTTTTGCTCATATATATTCCAGCTTTGTGTACTGTGCTGCAACTTTGCTGCACTTCCATTCTCAAAAGTTTTCTTTCTTTAATCTTCCCAGATAATATAGGAAATATGTATGCATTTTATAGTTTTTCTGCTGCACCATCAAGGAAAATGTTTATTTTAAGAAAAGAAAAAGTTTATTTTTCTGCAGGTAATTTTTCTTCTTTTGGTTTCGGTACAAAAAAGCTGCTAACATTAAAAGTTATAATTACCTAAAGATGGAGGAATACACTGTAAGTTCCCACTGGCTGAGGTTAGGCTGCTTATACATTATAACTGAAACAACAACTTAATTTCACTGATTCAATCTGGCCATTAAATCATTTTAGTCAGAAGCAAATGGAGAGCTGTTTGCTGTTTATCAGACTGAAAGGCTTCTTCATGCTCATTTAATGATAGCATTACAGTAATATAGGTGTTTACGATAGGTGTGGGGCTTATTTAGAGTTAATAAAACATTCTCTTTCCTATGTAATGAAGGATGCTATTTGACATAAGTGCTTTTTGTTTGTTCTGTTTAGTCTCAAGTGTGAGAAGAGGACCATTAACTTGAGACAAACATTTTTACCAGTGGTTTGTGAAAGCCTTCTCTGAAATGAATGTGAGGAAACGGTCTGATGCTCAGTTTCTTGTCTCTACCAGCTGAATTCAAAGTAGCAAAACATTTGGCATGATGACATTCTCTAAATAAAATCTGATATTTTGAATGCAAACTAGAAAAAGAAGATTTTAAAAAATATATATACTGTTCTGTTTGTAAGTGATGGTGCATTTAGATGAAAAATGATTTTGATGAATAAAGCGGCTTCTGTTATAAAGCTAGCAATACAGTTAAAGCCTGTTCTGTACAGATGCAGTTTTGGGAGCCATTTCCACATGATTTATCAACGTGACGCACACCATCACCTTTCCAGAGGATCTGACTTGTAAACATGCGTAAACACTTGAAAGAAAGCACATAGATGTCTGAATACAGTAGGTGGAGCTCTTGTTAAAAAAAGGCATCAGTGTATTTTTATTGGGGCTAGACTGGTAGAGGGGGATATGGTTGACAAAATATAAAACAGAATGTGTGTTTTTGTGTTAAATTTGATAATGTTTCCCCTGGGTTTCTAGGAGCTCAATGGATTGAACAGAGTGCAGAGTGTACGACAGAGCTTCAAAAAGCAGCTATTTAAAAAGTTCCAGTTAACAGGACCCTCCAAACAGCCAAACCGCTTCAAACGGCAGCCAAACAAGATCCATATTGTTCAATGGCATGCCCAAAGTGGCCATAACCCTCGCATGGGCCCATAAACAACTTGTAATTGGTTTAATTATCATATAATTTAAAAAATATGGCTTGATATAGGGTTTATCCTTTTTATTTACCCAGAGCAAAGTGGAAATAAGATTTGGGCCCAGTAACAAATTCAATATGTTCATTATGTAAACTTCTTAAAGAGCTACGAGAGCGAGGGAGGAAAGGGAACTAGTCAATATGTAGAAAGTAAATAAGGGTTTTTCCTTAAATGCTTCAAATATGCAAAAAGTCTCCAAACTAAATGTTGGGTTCTTTACAAGAAAACACATTGAGGAATAGATAAAACATGGTCAAAATCCCCTCCTGCCTTTTTGGCTGTTTTTCATAGAGCTGGCAGATAATGAAACTGACTGGCCGAGTGTTTCACAACAACTGCTTCCTTCCTGGATGGAGGTGCAACTGGCACAGAGGGATAAGAGAGGAAAACAAGTCAAAAGTGACAAAAAGCCTTTTCAACAAAGCTTCTAAGCTCCTCCTTTCAAATGACAGAGAAGTGTAAATCAACTTGCCTCCTGACCCCAAATCAATACTCTTGCTCTGCAACTTAACGGTTTAGTGTTGAGGGACTAAGGGGAACTCATGCTTCATACATGGCCAAAAAAACATGAGGGAACATGTTCTGCATGTTTACTTCAAGTGCTGCATTGCTGGCAGCCTGACATGAAATGCAACAAATGACAAGCGATGACAACATGCAAATGAGCAAGCAAAACCCAACCTTAGTCAGGTCTGATCATGTTTCATACACTGGGAGCTGTGGTTACAATCATAGCACTTATTACAGGAATACTACATGGGATTAACTACAGTGTGTGGCATGTTTTGCAATAAAGAGCTGGAGGGAAATTCATTTCTCAACAAGGCAACTGTCCTTTTAAATCTTCTAAGAACCTGTGCTAGTATTTTCAGACTTTTAAGACTTTTATGTTTAAGAAAAAATGATAGGTTTCATTGATTCTTGGGCACGATATAAGGGTTATGTTTGCAAAAATAAGTATACACAAGAGAGGACATTTGCCACAGCACTTTCACATGGCACAAAAGATCCCAGTCTCACAAGACAGCATCACTGTGGACATATACCAGACATAGTTGTGCCATAATACATGGTTAAAAAACAATGAATGAAGCTGTGTGACATCATGGGAAAACCAAGTCATGAATATAAAAAAATCCATAACTGATACTCACCATGTGAATTTCAAAAATCTGAACTTGACCATGTTTAGTTTTATCTCATTACCCTGATTCAAATGGAGAGTGAGATTATAGTAAAACAAACAAACAAGCAAAACATGTAAGGGATAGTGAATGTAAGAGTGGCACTGACTATAAAAGCCCTCTTCAGGCTGCAGAGACCAGGCATGTAGCTGCTTTCAAAAAATACTGTAGGTCTATGGCTTGTTTCTATGCGCTTTACTTAAAAAGTCTTGCAAATGTTACAAAAAAAAAGAGTGAAAAAAATAATAAACAACACCAACAACAAAAACCAAAGTGTGCTCTCTGGGTTCCACAGCAATAATTTACAATAAAAAGAAAAGTATACATCATGGATGGCTTGTTAAGCCAGAACCAATCGGAGGCTGGATCTCAGAGCAGCCTTAATTGTCTTCAATTAAGCTTGTTAAAGTCCAAAGCTGTTTCATAGTTAACTAAATCAATATTTTACCAACATTAACTAAATGGCTCTAACAGTGAAAAACATGTGGGATGAGTGTCAAATTTGTTTCTCAGCCTCAGGATGCTGCAGGGCATCAATGGCTCCAGAATGTGCATAACATGTATCAGTTTTCAGAAGCACAGAGTTTTTAGGTCGGGAAGTTTTGTAGTGTTGCTTTAATGTTCAATTCAGATTTTTCATTAAGATTAAATTTTTAGTGTGGTTGTTTGATTATAATCTAAATGTGACCGCCATCAGTTTCCGATGTCAACAGGATGAGATACTGAAATGACCAACATGAGCAGAACAGTGCACGACCCCACATCCACCACACTGTCGAACATATGATCTTGCCGTGTCGTACCTCCTCCAGCACAGAATTGACTGACTTCAATGATGTAAAAATCAAAAAATAAAATGCAACCTAGCTTTGAAAAACATCTGATATGTATCTGATTTAGGACCACACATGAAAGTGGTCAGGGTCAGATTGTCATAAGGGACATTTTGTCTGCAGTGTGAATGTAGCTGTACAGATGTTTTTGTACCAGGCTTTAAACATGTTTATTTCTGCTGTGAAGTTGGTCTTTTTAACATGAGAGTCTATGGGGATTTGCTCTGTTTTGGAGCCAGCCCCTAGCGGATGAGGGGTGAACTGCAATTTTTTGCACTTCCGCTTCACATTTTACCGGCGGAGGTTGCCACTTGGTCTATACAGGAGTGTATTGCAAATGTGTAATGGAAACACTTTTTTCACATTAACACATCCCTGGACGTGACGTAGGATAGTCATGTGACTAGTTTATTTTAAGTAAAGATGTAGACAAATAATTTTTACAAATAATTAAAGAAAAAAATATAATTGTGATCTTTGATAGCAAACAACAGCAAAATTCTGAGTTTTACAACAAATTAGAAATCTCCATCCTCCCCAAAGTGGAGTCTCGAGGGACGCGATTTTATGAGAATAATAGCTAATGCGCTAAACACAATTAGATGGAAACACCTGCGAACTGCAATTGTACTTTGTTGAAATTTTAGAATGGAAATGCAATGAAATGTTGAATGTTTACATCATCACCTGGTAAGGCATCGTCAGTGCTGTCAGACAGAAGTCAAGAATCTGTATTTACAAAGGGAAATTATTCAGGAAAACGTGGTTGGTGCAGTTGAAAAGGCCACAACATGTACTGAGGCATAGTTTTTACACATTCTGTCAGAATTTGGGTTGGTGTTTTCTGGGGATTAAAAAAGTTTTTCTCTGACAGAGGTGGGCAATGAGCTTCTTATATTTTCATCCGCTAAACATGTAAAAAGGTCTAGATTTGTATTTGCTGCTGTTGCTGTAAACCCACAACATTCGGTCAACTGACGAATAAACTGCTGAAGGTAAAAACAGTCTATCATTACCCCGAACTTTCCGAAAGGAAATACACTCTCAGGTAAAAAGTAAACAAACAAAAACAAATTAGACTTCATCTCAAAAAGCTTGACCTACTCTGGAACAGTGTTCTTTAGAAAGATCAAACTAAAATCAGTCAAGAGTGATGGGAAGTACTTAGTATTGTGTAGCAATGTGTTTATCATCATCTGTAAAATACATGGCAGCAGTGCCAATACAGAAGCTTTTGTATGAATTCTGAAGTATACAGAGACAGTCTACTTAGACATACTGAAATGCAGCAATGTTGATTGGAAATGACCAAAAACAAATAGCAAAGCAAACCTTGAAGTTAACAAAGATTAAAAAAAAAATTAAATATTCTACAATGGCCGAGTCATATTTGTGATCACAGTGTGATAAAGTTGCATTTCACATGCTGAAAACAAGCTAAAGATATTTAAATCAAAACAGAATTAAGGCAGCTATAGTAAAAAGTTTTTCAATAAGTAACCCTATGCTGCAAGTCTGCACTTTAAGCCCATGTTCATTGTTTATCAGTAGCTTTAGTACTGTTGCATCATTGTGTTACAAATCCCAACAAGAATAGTTTATGAGTTTTGTTTGTGCCTCCTTCGACCCAAACGCTATCATGCAAAATCTGCGGCCTCACCACAATTTCATGCAGTGCCAGAATGAGGACTAAATTGCTTTGAGTCATCAGATTCCTAGTAGAGAAAATGTAAGTAGAATGATTGGCAGCGATACTAGAACTGCTTTTTAAACAGTCAGAGAAGATGAGGGAGGAAAAAGCGATTGAGGCATCAGGTCTATTCCAAGACCAAATCTGACTGTCTGCAATGCTAGCTTGTGATTGGGCCCTCAAGAACGACTCTTGCTGCAAGCCAAGCCTTTTGTGGAGAGGAAATGGAGCAATAACAGGAACCTGATATTGTGTGGATGGTCAACTCAACCACTCAATAGATCCAGAAAGGTTCGGCTTTACTACTTAAAAGAATACCATTCTTACTCTTGTTTGCACATCGGGGAGGATTAAGGTTGAATATTTTAGTATGATGCTCTGTTTTCAGGGAGGTCACCTCATGAAGGGAGCCCTAATGCATCCACACACCGAAGCAGCTTTATTTTGAGAGCCCTCATATATCTTTAAAATGTGCGTTTCATTTACAACTTCAACTTTGCCATCACGTCGTTATTTCCAAAACAAGTTCTCTCCTCATTAGAAGCGAGAAAAGTGATGGAGCGATGGTTGGCGGAGAGGGAGAAACTCAGAAGTAAAGATAAATGGGACACGAGGAAAAAGGAGAAACAGCAAAAATGAAAGAGAATTTTGGTTGATGTGAGCCAAATGACAGGCGCTGGGACACGAATGTGAAGACTTAATGGGCCTGGCCTCTGAAGCTGGCCTCCCCAGTAAAATGAAAAGCCTGTGGAGCTGGCTCCTGTGATGGATGAAGCGTTGCGCTCGCCCAGGCCTGACAGATTCTGGGAAAGTGCCTGAGCCGTCTCCGGTCCTGATAAAGAAATAAAAGGAGAGCCGGCACTGCTCGTCTCACTCCTGAGGTGACAGAGGAGCTTTATAATGTGGTGAATTTTCCCAACCACAGTCATCTCCAAAGCTGAGCCACATAAATATAAGGAACATGATTTACTTCACGCCCTCTTTGAGGCAAGATCAATCCTTAATGAATTACCTACCTCCGTAAACATAAACACACTTGACCCTGGTGTTGAAGGTCAAAGCCTTTTTAAGTGTGTGACCCACTGACGTTAGCGGACTACTGATACAGAGGCTTGGAATTGAGCCCACATCTTCCTGTTCAGGAGATGTCTCCAATCTGGTTTCTAATTGGTACCATCTCCTCTCAGAGTGACATCACTGGAGTAATGGCAGATGTGATGGGAACCAGATGGTGAAGAGATGGTGACAAGACACTCTTCTTCACTTCTCATTCATGTGGTTTTGTTTCACTTCTTTTGCTTATCTTATCTCTCAGATCGCAAGGATTCATCCCCTCTGCTGTTTCCATCAAGATGTTTTTTATTGCCTTTGGTTTCCAATGTAATTGCAGTGAACTGAATCAATGTTCCTTCACTTCAACTTGCACATTCCTCATGGAGGCTATGATTGATCCAACAAGATCAGTTGTCTTTTCATTCAATAAATAGATTGATTTGGTTAGAAAAAGAAGTGATCTTCTTTTAATGGCTCATGGTGGCTGAATCCTCCTGTACAACCTCTCATTAACACCCTCCCCCAATCATTTCCCAAAAGCGATGCAATCCAGCCTCAGCAGTGAGTGTTGACCTGGCGAAGGTCGTACCTCTTCACACTCACACAGAACCACACAGATGAACACTCACATTGATCTTATGTGTTGGTGTTCATTTCAGATTCCTGTTAGGATCCATCTACCGCATTGATTTCACCATCTCCTCTGATTAGGCAATTGAGGGGAACATAACAGCATTCCAATGGGCTTGATCAGGGAGACTCATCCCAAAGGACAAAAAGTGGACTGGGGCCAGAACTGGCTGGTAAGGAAGCTACACTCTTACTGATGATACATCTACCAAGTATTAACACCCTGTAGTGGTGAGATGAAAGACTTACCAGTCTGCCTTATTCTTACTTTTCTCTGAAACAATTGCTCAGTGGTGTCTTGCATAAAAGCAAACAAAAGCAAGACTTTCCTTTCTGGTGCCGGTACAGGGTTGCATCAGTTGTAGCAAGCTGGCTCTTGTTAAAGTTCCCAAAACTGATTATGAAAAAGCTGCCTGAACACTGAGACATTTTAAATAAACAATTCAATTACTCCTTCTACTCAATTTTTTATGTCTCCAGTGACTTCACCTGTTCACTTCTTCAGTATCTATTAACTTAAATTTATCAAACTTGACCTCCCGAGCCTCCTCCTACTTTAGCCAGTTCTCATCTTTGTTCATATTTTGCTCATTCAGATGTAGCTATTAGTTGCTCATCTATGTTATAAATAAGCCCTCTGTGACTTTCAGTTAAAGTCAAGGGCAGACAATAAAGATAAATGTCATGCTTTGTGTGGGGGTTAATGATCCCATAATGCTCCAGGGCATTATTTTAACAGACTCAGAGACAAATGTACATTCCTACCAACAATGCCATTTCCCCAGTTTTTTTTCTCATATTCTAAGGTCATCCTCTAACATATTTTAAGCCTATCTCTCAGATGTCTAAAAAAAGTACTGTATCTGCACACACACCATACAATTTCACTCCAGTAGGGGATCCACAACCTGACTGAAGAGGAGTGTTGACAGCTGCCTTCTAAGCATTCAGCTGAGAATAATACTGACTGAACAGCTTCTAAACCTTGTTTGTTCTTCTTTAGCTCTCTTGGCAGACAGGAATCATCTGAATGCTGCTCTTTAAAATTTACTAAAACAACAAAGGCGTGTAAAGACAATTATAATACATGCTCGTTTATAATGTTAATCTAATAATGTTAATCTAACAGATAGCTAATTAAAATAAGGACAAAATAAGATGCCATTTTAGCTGTGTGGATTTGCTCTAATCATCATAAACTCATATCTACAAAAGTGCACATCACCCACTGCCCACACACAGCATGTAAAATATGATCTCACTGGCTGCAAATCATTTGTCGTAAAAGAAAGACAGTAACTTATCTTTTTTTTGTCAATGCCCAAAATAAGCAAAAGATACCGGTTGGTGTTGCTCATGTGGTGCAACAGCTGAAGCAATGTCAAGAAATGACTTAATCTGGTCATGACAAAGCAGCAATGTCTATGTTTTTAGTTGTGTACTAGAACATAACTACTGTGAAATAGCTTTCACTCCAAGTTCCTCTGGCTGAAATGAAAGGAGATTTTTAAAGGACCACTTAAAAGATGCTCATTTTTTTAAAAGGTTGCTGAGGTGGAAATACAACTGATGATACTATGAGCAGATGCATTTTGTTCCTTTTTCTTTGTGTTTTGGTAATTCAAAAAAAAAGACACCATATTCTTTCACTCAACTACAATATAGATTAAAGTATTTTTCTAGCATTTTTTTAAACAAATGTTACGCTTTATTGAAAAATTAAAAGTTTAAAAGACTTACCATGCAACCATTGGATGGTAGCTCTACAAAAGCAGTGATTTAGTTCAAAAAGGCACTGCAGCAATGTTTCTGTGCTTAAACTAACTCAAAACTATTTTTTTTGTGGCTTATGGAAAGCAGTAAGAGGTGTTCTGCTCAATGATTTCAGGCCTGCAAGACAAAAACCAGACACA
Source organism: Melanotaenia boesemani (assembly GCF_017639745.1). Classification (NCBI taxonomy): domain Eukaryota; kingdom Metazoa; phylum Chordata; class Actinopteri; order Atheriniformes; family Melanotaeniidae; genus Melanotaenia; species Melanotaenia boesemani. Next base: position 8,829,281 of record NC_055701.1, read on the forward strand.
AATGTTGCTTAGGCCCACAACATGGACCACAAGCAATGACCTATAAGGGTCTCTAAACCCACAGTCCAGACCACTTCTGTAGTAGAAGTGGATCTAGTCGCAGAGACAAAGGAAACTGTCCAGGGATTCTTCCCTGTCTGCATCAACAATGATACACCTCTTCTCTAGCTTATCCCCTTCTTTCTCCTCCAAGTCTTTACAGCACTGATACTGGATGGGAGAGAAAAAACAGGCCTGTCTCATAGTGTAAAGCCAGTTCAGGCTGCTTTTATTCATGATGCTTCACTGTCTTCAGCAGTCCACAATCCCAGCTTTACTTGGGGTCTGTCTCTTATATAGTCCCTCTTGTTTTCCCTCTTCAGAGGGATAAAGCAGCAGTTGAAGAAGAAGCCCACCCTAGGGGTTGAAAGCTTGTATCCCATCCAACCCTGAAAGCTGTTTTTACTCATAACATTGTCAGCATGCCCAAGCATGTCAAAGGAAGTTTTTTGTAACAAGGGGGAAAGGGAACTATCCTTTAGATCTGTCATCAAGCTCTGGAAGGGAAGCTGACTGCTCACTGGCTGCACACTTCTGCTGGCCAATCAGATGGCAGAAAGAGAAAATTAAAGAGGAGGTCCTGTCCCTTAATAGGAAGCTCACACTGGTGGTTTCATCATTGTGCTGGTGTGTCTGGTGCAATGGCGACAGTGTTTGTACAAATGTTTTCACTTCCCATTTTTCCTCTGTGGCTCATTCACTCTCATTTTAACAGTGAAATATCCTTAAACACAGTTTGAAAACAAAATAACGGTGTGGTACATAGTTAGTATTAGAGCAGGAGAGGCTAAAATGTTTTATTAATTGAAAAACTAATACTTTTCCTTTATGTATCTTAGTACTAATAATGCACTTAATATAAATGTATCATCCCTCAAACATCAGCAGCTGTTTATGAGTCTATATTATTTGTGACCGAACAACATTCCTAGAGTACAGCAAGTCCAACCAGCTCTCTGTGTGTAAAAACAAACTTGATTAAAAGATCATAGGCGAGAGGTCCGACAATAGCAGAGCTCATCGATCAACAACTGCCACGGTGTGCGTGACATGGTGGGAGGTTTGGTTGGAAAAGCATCACAGAAAATGACTCATGCCTTTCCAGATTTGTTGGTGCAGTTCCAATGCGTCGCCTCCTCCCTCATCAGGAATTTCATGGCAATCAAAGAAGATGTCAGCGGCTGATTGTTAATCACTGGCAATGAATTAATATGAAGATGAACACAAACAAATGCAAGTATCACACTGTACTGGTAACAGCTTGACATAGCAATCTACACACACGCAATCTTCAGACACAATCATATGCACACCCAAATTCCCTTCATGCAAGCTGTGCCCAATCAATTGTTGTAACCATTATTCAACATATGTGGCTAATTTGTCCCTGGCAATTTCCATCATGGTTGGATGATGGTCTAAAGAGGGAGATGGAACAAAAGCCGAGGTGGTCACATGACAAGTTCCGATCAAACCATCTGAGCCACAAACACAGAAGATAAATGCCAACACTTTCACCAACCTAACCCTCTATTCTTCTTCTGTCATCACACACCAGACAGATATATATTAGTCAACAAAAAAGGCTGTACTACAGAAGAATATGAGGTAATGACTGAGGCTGGACTTGATGTGAACACGTAGACGTTTGCCAGGTATCGAATGTGAAACTTCTGTTGCACTGGAGTCATTTAACCAAATTAAGCCAGATTAATGTGCTGGAGCCTGTGGTCGGCAGAATATAAAGAGAAGAGTCACTTCTCCGTCCACACACATTTGTCAGTGCAGGCGGATGGGCCGAAAAACCTCAAAGCATATGCATGCACACACACATACACTCACGCTTTGTGAGCAATAGCGGCTGCATGGGTGTTAGAGGGGCGCCACTGTGGTCGGACTGGGCTGTCTGGGAGCATAAAGTGGCCTTCTCATGGTTGTCCTCATGCCTGGGTGGTCTGACTGAGGTGTTAGAGTGTGTGTGTGTGTGGATATGGACGGACATACACTCATCCTGCAAGGGTGAGTTGAGTGAATGTGGCAAAGGGTGGCGAGACTTCCAGGGTAATGCCCACACATGGAGTGCCACTGACCGTCCTGTTAAACACATACACACACAAACAACACACACAGCTTCCATCCATGTGGAACAAATATTTTGACAGAGACGGTTAGACGATGGGGCGTCTCCTCTCTCTCTGAGTGGGCTACTTCTGGTGTCGGGCCAGACTGGGTACAGGATAGTCTTGCTGTGCCCAAACAGGACCTGAGGAAACCTCAGCCACTTTTAGAGTCAATCAGCCCCCCACCAAACCCAAAATCCCGCCCAGACGACTCTGGAGGCAAACACTAACACTGAACCATCAGATGGTGGACCGAGGAGGACAGCGGATTCCTTGGGTTTCTAAGTTGTGGCCAAGGGGAAAAAAAATAAACATTTTCTCTATCCAATGAGATTTCAGCAGGGAGATATACTGCCTGTCGCCTTTTCAGTTACATTGAGAAAAAAGTGTCCTTCTCTCTCATAAGTGCCAGGCTATTTTGGTTTCCCAAAATATTTTCTAAGGCTTGAAGAGCTGCTTTTATATATCTGTCGCCTTTGCTGTTTTAAGACGAGTCTCAGCTGAAAAGGAGCATTCACTAACCAGAATCAAAGTACTCTGACCAAGTGAAATGGTCTTCTATTGAGAGGGAGGGCCACCTCAGACCGCAGAACTAAATTACATCTCTGTAGTATCTAATGTCTGTTTCCTTAGACATTGCTGATCATGTTGAAAAGATTCAGGTTATTTGAACAGCTTTGTAAAACAGGGAACATGACTGTTGCTTTTAATGGGTTTTCTGTCTTTCTAGCCCCAAAATATTTTCTGACGACGACTCAGAGGTGAAATCAGAAGATCAGTATTTTCCCTTTTAACACAACTTATTTATTTAGTAGTAAAGATAAGAGTAGGGCCTTAATAGCTAGAATATTTGATTACATTTAAATTTCAATTTGTAATTAGATGGCATAAAAAATAAGATTCAGAAAGAAATTAATATTTTCCTCCTCTAGATTTTTTATTTATTTTTAAATAACCACAACAGATGACTGCTGCCATCTGGACAAACAAAACGGCTACCATCCTTCTTGAAAGCATATTCTGCTTTATCATTTTTTTACTCTAAATGGGACCATTATTTACTAAGTTAACATTGTGGCGTTGTGAGGAATATTTAAACTAATACTTGAAATAAATGTTATGCCATGTTTATCTTTTATGTAGCGCCTAAAGAGTGTTAATGATAATGATGGCAATAAATGTCAGTGGTGCCACTTCTGCATGTGAGGGCAGAAACATGAGCAATCAGTAAATATCTTTCTTGTTGTTACAGGTAAGATATGCAAGCAGCCAGGAGCCCATTAACAGACTTAATTAAATAATATGTGGAGATCTGTTCATAAACTTCCATCTGAAATAGTTAGAAATTCATTTCATTACTAAGAGACAGGTAATCTGAGAACTGCATACAAACACAGCAAGAAATGTAGAGACAACAGTTGTAGAGATATAATATGGTCAGGGACGCCCTAGTTCCTGAGGTGCGTGGCTGGAACACTGAGGTGGGTGCTGGCCCACGCCGGGTGGTTGTCTGGGGTGGGCCTAGTCCTCCTGGGTGTGTTGTAGGCCCTCTGCGTTGGGGGGGTTGCCTCTGGGCTCTTGGGGCTCTGGGCACGCTCTGTCTGCCCTGGATGGCTGGTGCCTGGTGGGGTTGGCGGCTGCCAATCTTGGCCCTCCTGGGCCTGTGCCCCATGACCGTGAGGGGGCTCTGGATGGGGCCTTCCTCTGCCACCCTCTGGGTAGGTCTGGGGGGTCTTTAGTGGTTAGGTGGCTTGGGTTTGTGCTCCGGGATTGCAAATTTGCTTTTATATACAGTCTATGGGCATAACAGAGCAGCCAGACATCATTCTGCTGCTACCATGCTGGACACGACAAGTTAGAGGGGAAAAAAAAAGTGTTATAATTTTGCTTTTGCAAGCATGAAATGTAAATAAACCAATAAATAAAAAGGATTAAGATTTGTGGCAATTCCAGAAACTTCCACTTAAGGTGTGTTCACACTTTTAGCTCATTTTTCTGCTCAAACAAAATAAATTATTCATGGTTTGCTTTGCTGTTCACCCAGACATTCATGATATCCTATCAGACAAAAATATGCTTAGTAAAAGATAAATGAGTAAGGTCACACACTGATCAGACTTCAGGGTTCTCAAAATTAATTGACTGAACTTACAAATTTAAAAAGCAATGTTTTATATGTCAGGATATATCTTATTTTTGGATTTGAAAAAGCTATAATGGGTAATTTCTTTTTTAACCTGGAGAGACGTCATAACGAACTTTTAACATGTATAAAAGAGTAAAAATAGCTTCTAGTTGAATTTACTGAAGACATATTTAATTACGAACGGCAGAAAGATGAGGCCCAAACAAGAAGATTGTCTTCCACCATCCTCCTTCACTCACTCACACATACAGCTGAGGCAGTTGAGAAAGTTTGTCAAGGAAACAAAGAAATGCTGCAACATAACAGTAGTTCATTTTAATCAAACTAAACTTGTCATGTGTTAAAATACCCTTATTTACCCTTTTACAATATACTAATATTTTCACCTCTTCGAGAGTAAAAGCTTTTCCCATGTTTTTTCTTTCTAACCAGTGATTGCATTCTTTAAAAGCATACGAAAACAGCTGGAGAGAAACGCAGCTAGTGTTGTTACTCTTCACAAAAGAAGGCTTCCTTGTTTACATGTAATTTCTTTGCCGTCTTCATGCATGCAGACAGAGTTAAGAAAGCACCATTTATTATTGATCAGGCTCTTTCCAAATGTCCTTACTGAGTAATAAACAGTCATTCACTGACAGTCAGTGCATTAGTGTCAGCAGGAGGCGGACAGGAGAGGTCTATCAGTCACCATCACTCTCAAAGTGACGAGACTGATTATAGGTTATTATTAAGCTGTATTGATTACTGCCAGGATTGGCTAAGAGAACAGAAGAGATTGTTGAACCATACAGGGAGAGACTTTTATGGCTCCCTGCACTAAAACACACTGTGCTGCAGTAATGTGCAGTTTAAAGCAGTTTACAGTGTTTGACAATAAACACTGTATTTACTAACTTGTTTCTTTAGCCTTGCAATAGAGTTATTAAAAACATGTCTCTAACTAAATTTTATCAGTGGATTTTAGCTTTTATCATCACATTAATCATAGCTGTCTATTTGTTGAGTAAACTTTTGAAGTGGTAGCACATTTGGATACTAGAGCCAACCCAAACACACCACTATAGAGGCAGAAGAAGCATCGAACAGGTTGTGGAAGCCATGAGGGTAACCTCTTGTGTACAACTTTGTCCACACACACATACACAAACATTCACTATTCTGTCAAGCCAATCATTATACCCATCGTGCCCACAGCTTGAAAGTCCTCCGGTCTACAGAACACACTTAGTTGTGGTTGAAGGAGCACTTACACCCACTCAAGCAGGCAGTCATTCCCTCCTCAAGATGCTGCCATTTTGGTGGGGGAGATCTTCTTTTACGAACTTCCTGCAATCATCCATCAGCCGGCTAAAAAGAAGTGGGTGGGCATGGTGGCCACAGTCTCTAACATCAAGAAAAGCCTAATGCAAGCTGCTTCTTTGGACCAGCTTCTCAGCCACTGTTGCATAAGAAGCGATGCTATCAATTATTAATGCTCCACTGGGTTTAATATTTAATGGTGGCGACGTGTAATTTACACTTGCACTCGAGAAATCATGGGGTGCAGACTAAAATAAACAAGTGTATTTGTTCCATTTGTTCCAGGGGGTGTTACATGAATCCTGTTCAATGGGCTCTGATTTCACTGAGAATCTGCTCTGTGAGGCTGCAGATGTGTGAGTGTTTGATTCATATAAAAGAAAAAAAAAGACAAATCCTGGAAGCAGAAGATTTTAAAGCACAATTTATCAACAGGCTCTTTTAGGTTTTGCAGTGGTGGAATTTTAATCTTTATACAATACAGCTTTTGATGAAATTCTTATGTACAGGCTGCTTTTTAACACCACATAGCTCAAAGCAACATGTGTCTTGCTTCTGATCTAAAAATACTGTTTAAAATATCAACTAGTAGCATGTGGCACAACACCACACCGACTACAATTTCATTTTCAGGTCCAACATATCTGCATTGACTGCATTACAACTCAGAGTATTCCTCTGTTGCATGGCAGCGTAATACCAAACATCCTTTGTTTAATATCCAGTCAGGCAGAGGACCTATTTAACAGAACCACAGAAAAGCAGTGGTCTGTCACAGGCGGCATAACTTCTCCTCACTGCTGTTACTGCTCTGCGTCCATCTTGGATCAAATCATCTGTGTTTGTCAGAGACTCAGCCAGACTGAGCCGTGGCAGCAACCAGGAGTGTTAAAGGAGGTGGCGAACTTTGAGTTCACACCTTTCAGGGTTACAGATGATGTGAACATGTGTTGTGAATTTAAGCCTGCACTCTGCTTCCAGAGCTGTGCAGTGACCTCTGACACGTGTAACACCTCCTAATTTGTCCTGAGTAGAAGTTAACAAGGCCTGCTGGGGAGATGGTCATTAATGCAAAGGGTGCCGGAGGTTTTGTTGACAGAGGCTAGGAGGCTGTGTGTATATATGATGAGTCGGTGGAGTTAAGAGTGTTTTTAAAGGGATATTCATGTGTAATTTATGTTTTGTTAAATGGTGGCTAATCATGTCAGGAAAGTGTGATGTACACTTAAGTGTTAGAGAATGAAAACGCAGGGATGAAACGAGGACTCAGGTTTGAAATGTACTCAATGTCTGAATAAAAACCTTTGCATATTTTGTAATGTCAAAACATGCAGGTTTTTTTTTCATGTCAAGCTTTCTAATACATTTGCTGGTCTACAGTTTGGTCTCCTGAAAGAGCAAATGAGTCATTTGTCAAGTCATACCATGAAAATCTTGTATCTTGTGGTTTTTGTAAATTTGCATCCTATGGTCTAAAGGGCTAAGAACTTGCAGCTTATTATTTATAACATTTATTATAACTTCTTTATATTTATTTATAAGATTCTGGGATATGAGTTATGACACATATTTTTTTTTAATGTTTTTCTGTAATTACACTCTTGAGACACTTTTACCCATCTGTATATGAAAAGCAAAATAAATAAATTAATTAATTAAAATAAAAACAATATCAGTTAAAGCACAATTAACAAAAGTGTTTTCCATCAAGGAGAATTAACTCTGAAATACAATAAAAACAGACTAAAATATTTTAATTGGTCAAACTGTCTGGAAATACGGTATATGGTCTCTTTTCAATTTTTGGGGCCACATCTTAATCATATAACCATAATTAATGAGATAATCCCTGACAATGTAACCATAGAAATTTGATCAAATGCAAAAGGATTTAATTCAAGTTTTAATTTTATTGGAAAATACTACTTTTGTTTAATTTACCCAGAAACACAGCAGCTTTCATACGTGTCTGTCACTGATAACAACCCAAACTGGTTGAAAACTGATGATTTATGATGATTTTAATGTCGGTTAGACTTCCTGCCTCTATGAACATGCAAAACAGATGCAGATGCTCTGCATCAACTGCCAGATAAGTAAGGAACAACATGCAGACTGGTTAAAACAATGAGCATGCTTTCTTTTACTGAGCAGTAGAAGAAAAATGTATGTCTGATACATTATTTGCTTCTCATTAGTCTACAAACTATGGGTGTACTGAAGCTGAGCTGCCTCTCGCAAAGTTACACAGAGTATGTGCCAGTGTGTGTAATAATGATGGAGAATGGACAAAAAATTAGGTGTGATTCGGGTCTTTGACACAACCCAATATAACAAAGTACAACAAAAGGAAAATCGGAATAAACAATAATGTAAACATTATAATTTTAAAAATATGTTTTTGTCCTGCAAGTGTAAAACCAAATCTGCTAAACTGAAACATCAGTGTATAAAGTTGATTGAGATGGAGATAATTTTAGATAATAATTATACCTTTTGGTAGCTAATCCTGCAAAAATATATCAAAATGATTAAACTCAGTATACATTTTAACTGTCCAGTCAGGACACAAAAATAGTGTAGGTAAATATTTAAGTAAGTAAGAAAACTGGGGTTAAAGAACTTATTGACTTTCCACAGGAAATGCTATACAAAAATAAAAAAAAAAATAAAATTCTGACACTTTATTATCTCATTATGGATCCTTTCAAAAACATAATAATAATAAAAAACAACAACAACAACAAAATGAGGTCAAATATCAGAAGGGATGTGAAGGTCTGTTGCTGGTGTTCATTTTGCAGTTTTATACATTCATTCATTTGTGTATTAAGTCATTAGTTTGAAGAATATTGTAGTTATAAAAGACAAAAGGGCAAAAAGAAAAAAAAAAAACACTGCCCCTTCTTTATATATAATTTTAGGAAATAATTAGGGCAAGACAGAGCAGAAATTACTACTAGAAACTCACATGTTCAACCATCCTATGATCATACGACTTTTCCTGAAGTTCACCTCTCGTGCACCCAAAGCATTGAAACCACACCATATGCTTCCAGGGCAGTGTGCTTACCACTGATAAACATTCCTCAGACTGTGGTGGAAACAGTTTTTTTCTTTTTTTTTAAGAGGCGGTGTGTGTCTTTGTCAGCCAGGAGCTCTTGACTAGGGCCGAGGACGAATGCATGTAAGGTTGTGTGGCTGTGAAGGGTCTTTTCTTTAAGCTGCTACACCACTGGAGGGCACTGCTCCGTCTGCCTTCACACACAGGGTTCTTTGTTGGCAGACGGTTTGGCCACAGATATGGGAGAGAATTAATAGGGACAAATTGTGGGCTATATTAAATATTTGCCACAGTTTGCATGTGCAATGCAAGCTTCAAATCTTAGAATTTTTCTTAAAACTTTTGGAAATTGAGTGTGATGTTAAATAAGATCACTAAAAGAAGGATGCTAGGTTGAAGTCCAAATATCCACATCTTGTGTATAAGAGCAACAAAATGCACCCATGTGAGCAGTGTATGTTGTTGTCAGCGTTAAAAAGTGTAAAGGAGTTTGCTCGGCCAAGATGAAAAACAACATACAAATGCCACACAGCATGAAGGCCTCTGTACCGCAAACCTCGCAACCATGTTTTTCTATTTCCTCTTTTCTCCCCTCTCTCTCTCCTTTTTGGGCAAACTTCAGGAGAGTTGCCTGCATTGGAATGGTGCAGATTTTGAGTTATTTCAAATGTAATATTTTAGCCTCAACACCTCTGCCTCCTCACGTCCCCAGCCACAATGTCACAAACACTTACATCCTTGATGGTGAGGAGAAAAAAGCACAGTGTGCAATGATGGTTGGCAGCGATAAAGTGCAGAAAAAAATGAAGCAACAGCAGATTCTTGCACATCTGCTGACTCTGCTGTTTTGGACAGCTAGCAGTAAAGCTAGAAGTGCAACTGCAGGATTTGGGTTTCTTTGCTGAAAAAGGATTAATTGGGGAGAATTGGTGGTTAATAATAACAGAAAACTGACAGGATATATGTGGAAATTAATTCAAAATATGTAAAAGAGAGACATAGAGTTGATATGCAGGGTGGTGGGCAGAATGATAAGAAAAGAGAGTTAGAAAATCCAACTCTGCGTGACTGACAGCCCTTAATCAGAGGATATGATAAAATGAGGAAGATCCAAACCACTGTCAGCCCCGCGCCTGGCCGTGTGCGGCGCTGGAACTGACGCCTGCAGAAGCTCCGGCTTTATTGGAGGTGGGCAGATGTTCAAGTTTTTCCTTTGACGCTCCACCCCTAAAGCCGCTTTTATGGGCCTGTTTACTAGCATGGGCTTCCAGAGATCTTTATCCAGAGCGCCTTTGATTTGCCAGAACTCTCATCCCACATCCCATATGCAGTGGCAGAGACATAGGCCTTTTAAGATGCACAAATAGCAATCTGGCAGTCATTTTGCAGTCAGAACATTTTTTTTTGTCTCCTCACCCCCTCATTTTATTCCTTTATAGCCCCCCTTCTCTTTCTTCACATCTTCAGATATAATTATGAAAGCTCTTTGCAGATGTTCCCCCTCTTCTCTTCTTCCAAACTTCCAGATTTGAGGAGATGAGCAGAGATGTGACGCTACATTAATTCTAAACTGCAGCTCCACTGTTAAAATGACAAATCTTCCTACAAACGACATCAAAACAAATTATAATTATTAAATAAACTAAACGTAGGAAGCAACAGGATACAGCATATTTGTGTTAATTGCATTTATTTAAGTGCTGCACAAGAAAGACTGCAGCATAATATAGCAGCTGGAATGACTTCTGGGGCTTCTGCTGAACATTGTAGGTGGTCAGGACCTTACTGTAAACTGTACAAAAGACAATACACTCAGGAGACAGTTATTGATCATTCTGCAATAATGACAGCTGTGTACATTAAACTTTAAACAGGAAGGAAATAACATATAAATGTGGAAAAAGTCAAATAAAAAGAAAAAATCCCCCCCGAACAGGACAAGAAAGTAAATTTAGTACATTGCATATAATGTTCTGGTCCAAGGATGACCACTGGACAGGGTGCAATTATCCTGCACTGACACAAAAACACACTCGCTCTAACATTCACCCATTGTTAACACCAATCTCTGCGGGCAGGCTAGTAGAGCCAGGCCAAGCACAGATCCTCTCACATGAGGAGAGAAACCAGGCCTGACCAGGGGAGGCCGGAACACCCAATAACGACTGGCTACAGCCATCTCTGTCACATGATCAAGGTCCAGAAGTTTAAGACGGGGAGAAATAGCACGGGTTTGGGACAGCACTGAGTCTTCCTCTCCTGTTTTTGCTCTTATATTTTGCTTGCCATTCATCAAAGTGCCAGAAGCAGTAGCTACATCCCTGATTGTCAGACATGCAGACTTCAGGTGTGCCTATTCAGACAGCCAACCTAAAAGTTGCCAGTTTTCAGCAGTGAGTGGAGACAATTGTGGCGCCCAGCTGTAAGTAGGAGACAAGGAAGTGAGTCTAGGCAAGAAAACCTCTCTGCAGAGCAAATTATGAACTGCCACAGCCATGGCTGAGAAGTGTGATTTGACTCAAAGCGGGTGAGGGTTTTCTGCATGGTAGATACAGACAGGAAGCTCTCACTGAGGTAGAGGGTCAGCAAGTCTATATAACGGTTCCTGAGAGAGAGAAAGGTTTAACTGAAACACAGAGCCCCTCGCTTGTAATCCTCCTGTGGTTTCCTTCCTCAGCTCCACAGGCCGAAACCCCCACGCAGGCAGGCTCTCTTTTACTGCTGCCCTCTAAACCGTCCTTGCCCCCCCCCCTTACTGCCTTTCACTCTATTTTTCCTTCTTTTTCTTTTGTGGCCCTGGCTCAGCTCCATGGGAGGAGATGTGGTTTCTCCAGCTGCTGTGAATCCTACAATGAAGGTTCACGCTTCAAGCTAAGCTTAATTTGTAGGGTTGGAACTACGATTCACCCCCCCCCTCCACCAACACCATCAACGTATATTATCATTTTACTTTTGTGATCACTTCTTACCCAAGTTCAGTCTCTCCTTTACCTTCATTTCTCTGTTTTCTAAGCCAACTCATCATTACTGAAGAGGGAACATATGACTATATAGATCTCAAACAACCTTGTATTTTTTTCTTCTGGATATTACATTTACAAAAAAAGTACAAAACACTGACTAATTCACAGAAATGAAGGCTTGCTACAAAAGATGTGCTACTCACTATCTGCAACTGTGCAATGTTACGAATTATTTAATCTTTCAACTATTTATTGTGCATATAGGCATACTTTTTTTTTGTCTTTTTTATTGTTGGAACAGACTCAATCTTCAGTCTCCCCATAGATAGCAACGTACCTTGCATTGTTAATAAAGCAGTGCTTTATTAAGTGCAGTGAACAAAAATGTGTGCAACTGTGTTGCTGGCCAGGAAAAACAAATTGTGTTTGCTTGTCCAGGATTGCAGGGTCTCCAGCGAAGCTGACAAGAGCAACCCGCTCTTTCAACCAAATACATATTTTTTGGAGACTTCTCTGAAACAAAACCATACTCTGAAAAGTTCTAAAATGGTTGCAATGAATGTCGTTCAATACTGAAGTAGCTAATAAATAATACTTCCACAAGATCAGGAGGCAGAACACCAAATAACAAACTTATGTGATCATTTTATTTAAAAATATTTCATGTAAACAATTACTTTAAAGTCTCTAATAAGAGTGATTTCAGTTGGATTGAAAAAATACTAGTCCAGGTAACCACAGCTACACGCAGCTTAGACCAAGACTGAAGATCAATGCATGGCTAAGCTAACAAATCCAATGACTGCATCTCTAAAAGTCACAACTTAACCTGCTTTATCTTGTCTAATTATCTAAAGAAAAACCAGCTGCTGTCAGGTAACTTTTGAAGACTAAAAAAGTTTATTGTACCAACGTATATGATCAGCTAAGTTCAGCAGTAAAACTAAATCTTTCACCAAAACAGCAAAAAATTATTTGTGTCCCCCCGAAAAAAACAAAAAAAATAAGAAACCCCAAAAAGATCAGGAACTCATAAATCTTTCTAACCGCACTCAAGAACCTGACTGAAGATTTGTGAGTGTGTGACTGGCAGACAGGATGAATTATCCACAGAAACGTGGGGCTTCCATAAGGTTTTAATTTCTAAATTTAATAAGAAGAAACAATCTCAGCATGGATGGTCTGCTGATAAAAGTATTGGGGTGTAACCATACAGAAAAGGTGGATTATATTTTTGATTGTCAGAGTAAAGTCTCTGTGCAGCTTAGCTCAAATGAAGGTAAAGTCTCAGTGCCAAAAGAACATGCATGAGCTATTAGTGAGGAAAAACTGCCAGCATATGAAGCCACTGTCATGTCCAAATATAAGACCTATTTACATCTTCCATACTAAACACTGCCTACTGCACTGATCAAAACATTACATAAGACTGGTGTTATGTTAGGTTGGGAAGTCTGGCTGGAATCCAGTAGCTTTCGAAAGGCCCTGGCTTCTCTCTGTACATTAGCCAGGATATTAAAGGAAATGCAAGCTGCCACAGGCTCCACTGCTGTGGTTTCATCATCAGCCGGAGCAAATCTGTGTTCTAGTCGCACACACTGCCCAGTTTTGACATGAGGACTGTGTGTGAGTGTGTTGTGGGAAGAGAAGGGGAGTCTGTAGGACAACTGTGTGACCACTGCTTTCTGTTTTGTGTGGCCTGTCAGCAGCTGGTCGCTATAGTAATACTCACTACACATAATAGTCATAAAGACAAAGAGGCAAGCAGATGTAAAGGACCAATACACACTGTCATGAGCAGACATTCTACGTGGGCCCCTGTGTGTTCATGGACCATTAGCATGACTGCAGTGTGCACTAACCGGCTGTGGCAGTGTTTTGCCAGGGACCGACTGGGTGGGACAGGTAACATTTAATTACAGCCCTGCCTGGCCAGCTTGGAGATGACAAAAAGACGGCAGTGTTGCGTTGCTAACCAAACACATGGCACGCTCTGCAGAAGGACTGGAAACTGATTTTCCTTTGGAGTCTGCACACAAGCGCTTCCCACCTCATCACTGTGCTGCTACACTTCAATAAGAACCACCCAGCATCTGTGTATGCGTGAAAAACGTCTGTGTATGGATGCTCATGGACATTCAAGCATGACTCAACATCTTCTATGTGTGTGTTCACATTTAAAATATAAATGTGTGGGCTCTATGTGTGTGTGCGTGTCTGAGGGGGATTGTCTCTTAATATAGTTAAGCTGTGAAAAACCCCAAAGTCTTTGGCGAGGTCTCACACACACTTTTTCTCCTTCCTTCCTCTCACCAGAGCCATTTATCAGAGCAGAACAGGGGCAGCTTGCGTGTCGTAAGCCTCTTTGGAGCCACAAACAAATCAAGCAGGGCTCTCCATCAAATGAACTCCCCACTCGACTGGCGGTTACATAAAGGTTTACTCACTTGCTGTGTAAGAGCATGTTTCAGTGGGAATGGCTTCTGATTGAATACATCCATACTCAGAAGTGCAGGGGAAGAAAAATGTCTTAAACTTATGGAGAAAGGGGGCTGATTGTCAAACTTTTTTCACTTCTCCATGTGTCACCATATTCAGAGGTTTTATGGATACAGCTGATTCCTCTATTCCAGCGCTATTCTCCCTGCAATATTTGATGTTGCAATTTTGTGATAAACACAGAGACTCTTTTGATGCCCAAATCAAAACTTTTGCATGCATTCACCTCACTGTAGGAGACTTGTTCTTTTCATTAAGTCTTGCACATTATTTTTTTCAAGGATCAGTTGCACTGCAGGAAAAAAAAATCTAGTTCAGCTTCGTTAGTCCATGTCTAATGCTAAATTTTGTGTTGAGGGTGCAGGGAACTTTTTGTTCTGGCAAAATTTGAATACTTGTGGCTGCAGAGACTTTTTCATCTTCTTAAAGGTAATTTGCAATGAGAAAAACTTGCCTCTTTAGCAACTCTACACACAGTTTTCAAAAAATTTACTTAGATTTTCCGGCTGTCCACTGTTCTTGTTAACTGCCATTTCTTAATAATATTATAAACTAAGAGCAGTGGTCCTTCGCCATATCACGGTTCATCTTTGCAGATTTTTTTTGTATGCAGCACTGCATATTTAAGTATATGTAAATCCAATTTCAACCATTCTATGTCCAAATTTTACTATAGGAATCAGCCCACTGTGCTTTGTTTCTTGATTAGGTCGGTAAACATCAATGCCCTGTGTTTTCTGTCTTGATTGGCCAAAGGACTCTGTCCAGAGTCAGTATACTTTGTGTCCTGCTGTCTTTTTCTGTGAAAAACAACGTTACAGACGAGGGTGGGGACGCAGCGCCAGCAGAGAAGCTGTAATATATTTTATGGCATGAGTAATTATTAAGAAATTCACGTTGTTAAATAAATGTAGGTTTTTCAGAGTGTATAAAGTGTGTGACAATGTTGAAAATTCATGTTCATTATAGTTTGGGAAAGGTCTATAAACACTCCGAGGAGGAATTATTAGGCCTTAACATGCATTTGAATTGTGAAAAATGAATAAGGTCGTCATTTCGTTATATTCCTTCTCCTTTCTGCTGATTTGGGGTTGTCAGTTATTTAAATCTTCATAGTGGTGGCCTGCTGATTACAGAATCCAATATCTTCTGTTTGTGTGTTTAAAAAGCTTTTAAATTTGCAGAATGTAGTCTTTGCTAATGATAACTGTAAGCAAGCAAAAGCCCTCAATTCTTTAGTCACTTAACTATTTACATTCACTGGGAATTTTGAAAGGAACATTCAGAATGAGTCATAAATAAAGGGTCATTACTGGTATAATATGGAGATAAAATATTAACATTTTGGCACCTCTTTCCAGTTTCATAATTTTGGGCTTTCACACTTCATCTACAAGTTGACAATATTTTGAGGTGTTAATTAAATGACTGACATGCTACAATAATACCTCACAGATAAAGCACAGCTTCATTTTCAACCCTGTTTTTACACCTCCCTGCAGTGGACTGGCTGCTTGTCCAGGGTGTACCGTGTCTGAATTAGAATAGGTGGTATAAAAAATGGATGGATAGATGGTTTTTGCATCTTTTTTCACAGCAGCTGGCTTTGGTAGTTTCTCTGTTTGTATGGGCATAGCTTCACAGATGCTGTTTTTTTCTTTAATAATAATCATATCTAGTTATGCTTTGCCAATTTTGGCATACATACTGTTCACGACAAGTAAGGAGTGTAAGTTTGATGTTTATTCCATGAGTCATCATTCCTGTGTTTGCTGTAATGTGTCTGGGAACAGACAGAAACAAACACAGACACCACCATGGCGACACAACAATAATACAGACAGTGTACACAATAGCACTGAGGCTGAAGAACAACTGGGATGAAACTAAGGAATGTTTTCATCCCCACTCATTTGTGTTTGCATTTTTTTTCACTAGAAGAAAACAAAATCAAGTCAAATTAATTTTCACTTGTCAGTCTAAATGAGAAAAGCCTTGGGTAAAAAATTAAAATGATCACTTACTGCCCAGATACAGTAGGGCTAATGGTTTTAACACAGAAGCCTGTGAAGAAGTCTATTTCTTTCCAACAAGATGATAACTAATCAATACCATCCATTCAACCTGCCCTCTTGTCAGCCATCAGCACCCCTCTCCCTAACAGAAGCTAACAGAAGAGGTCTTTGTTGTGCTCAACTCTCCACTCTGTCCAACACCATAGTCTTTGCCAAGCATGACCACAAGGACCTCAACAAGGAGCCATCAATCTGGGAGTCTACACCCTTGACAAAAGCTCAGGTCAGGGCAAACTGCACAAGCAGACGGAGCACAACTTTGAGCCTTCTGCTCTGTGGTCGAGATACAGCTGGAAGAGTCACTCTGACAACTTGACCTTCACCTCTGGACCTGACAGTAGCTTCGGATGGTAGAGAGGGGCCATGCCCTGCACTGACTCCTGTGACCGTACTGGTAATGGCATTGATTATTTTTCTTGGACTGGACTGTGAGTGTGTTTGAGATTGTGTGTGGGTATGTGTGTGTATTAGCTCAGTCATGATGAAACAAACTGATAGCTTTGAATTATAGAGACAAGACGGATGCTGTATGGCTCTGGTGAGTATTTTGAATGATTCATGGTGATGAAAAACACTTGCGTGAAATAAAAAGTATACAATCCCTTTGGTGCCTATACCCTCTAAGCTCCATCTCACACCTTTCCCTTGAGGAGGACAAACTGAGCATTTAGGGCCCTGATAAGGTTGCGGTTGGAGTCATGGGGTATTTTTTTTACTTTTATCCCAGTTATTGCTGTCATTAAAGCACATATAAGTTGGCTATGTGTCTGAATAACCAACAATCCAAACAATATCAAATATACTGAAGTAGATGAAGCCCAGGGATTCATCAACACAGAATGGCATGACTTCAAAACAGTGATGAGTATGCATCTGTCTAAGTGACAGGCTGTAATTTGAAATGAAGTGTATACTCATCTGTAGAAGGCTTGGTCTCATAGGGCCACTAGTGAACATTAGAGAGAGGCCTGCAACTCACACTAAGCATCAATATTTAAGAACACACTGGGACACTTCCATTTGACATCCTGGAGGGGAAGCAGGTCCATATACCCTTGCTCCCACCTCTGACCTCTGTCACATTTTTTAGACTTTCTTTTCTTCTCTTTCCTTATTTTTACATCCGTATATATATATATATATATATATATTCTGGTTTTCCTTGTGCTTACATCTCTTGTTTGCCCACAATCTTTTCTTTGTTTGTGATTCCTCAGAGCTCAGAAGCCGCTGCGGCAGATGAAGGGATGAGGACTTGTCTTTCCCCCTTTTCCCTCCTCTCTGCCCAGCCAGCAGGCTGCCAGCACTTCGAGGAGATTGAGATGCGGCTGACGATGCAGCAGCTGGTTCTTCTTTGGCTTTAATCACTCCCAGAGAACCAACCATGGTTTGATTTGGTTTTTTACAGCCTGGCCTTATTTTTCACATCAGCGATGTGAATGCCCCTTCAAACCCTCCCCCTTACACTTTTGATGAAATTTGCACCATATGCCTTTTGAAGGGAGATGAACCGACTGGCGGGCATGCTTTTCTTTAACTCTCCTTCCCTGTGCGAGTGGTTTGATCAGGCCCCAGCCCTGATGGGGCAAGCTCTCCAATCCTGAGTCAGTATTATGTTCCCAAAATTGCTTGACTTGAGATAATAAAGGCCTATGATTTTTTGTAGTAGCGATCACATCCAGAAAGAGGAGGAGACTTGACTAAGGCTGTGCTCACTAGACCGTTACTACCAAATCAGTTTTCAGAGGTAGAAATGTGCTGTTTTGGGCATCAAAGGTAAGTCCAAATACATCTAATCACCTCTAGCTTGATATCTGCCCATTTATGCTTTCTGATTCTATTTAACTATTGCATCCGATGGGATTAAAAGAGTTTTATTTCAACTTGAATTACCACTGTGCGTACCATGCAATGTAATCCATATTGAAAGACTTCTGGGAAGAGTTTGGTCAAACGGAGAAAGGAAAGGAAAGGAGGGAGGATGGTGGCTTGATTGCTGAAATGAATGCCGTGTTGCCCCCATATCTTTGTCCCAATGAAATCCTTCCCTCCTTCAGATGGCAAGCCAATCAATGCCCTTATCAACTGTCTCATCAGGCCGAGTGGGCAAATTGGGCTCTGGCAATTCACTGAATGACGCATAGTTTGGATAATCCGGGAAAAATCAACATGTAAAAAATGAGGACATCCACTGGAAAAAACAGAGAGCCGAACAGTCAATTAAGGCCAGCAACAGGAACTGATGAGGATGATGATGAAATATCAATAAATCACGTTTTACAGGTAGAAAGTTACCAAAGGACGTCTTAAAAGTATGAATCTCCTTACTTGACAAAGTGTAATATGAAAAAAAAAGCATTTGTTGATGAGTTTGAACAGATTGCTTTGACAGAACCTGCAGACAGCTGATCCAACAAACTTTTTAAAAATGCTAGACTGTCTGCTATTTTGTCTCCAGCACAGTTAGATCAACATGACATGCACTGGGACACATTCATGCATTTGCATGAGTTTGCCAATAAAACAATTTACTGCAGCAGACATTTCATTTATGCTAATGCTGAAAACATTTAAAAGGTCAGCTGTAAAGGCACGTCTGTCATGCTCCTCTGCTGCTCTGCTGGCTGTCACAGAAGTTTCCAAACAGCTGTGAAGGTTTAATGAGCTGGAAAACAACAAAAGCTTATGTCTTCTCCTTAGCTCACCGGCACAAGTGTCTTTTAAATTGAGTTGCGGCAAAAATAAGTGTCAACCACAATAAGCTGGTCAAGAAGATGAAAATAAAGTTAGTTTTCCATGTGTTGCCAGAGTTGATATCAATACAGTAGGTGTTGTTTGCAACTCCTTTCTATACTGAAATAAAATGCCCTACAGATTCATGTTGAAGCATACTTAAACATCAGCTAATGTGCTAGTTGGCGTTTCTGACAACAGCAGGGCTGGGAATC
The DNA here is from genome assembly GCF_017639745.1 of Melanotaenia boesemani. NCBI lineage: Eukaryota > Metazoa > Chordata > Actinopteri > Atheriniformes > Melanotaeniidae > Melanotaenia > Melanotaenia boesemani. Next base: position 8,848,434 of record NC_055701.1, read on the forward strand.
ATTAATGAGCAGCATAACAGACGAGTGTTTGTATGTGTGTAAATGCATGTGTGCAGAAAGCATCTTCAACATACTGTATGCAGCGTGCCTATCTGCAGGCCATCACTATTGATTTATTAATGCTAGAGAATGCAGCTTCGCTAATTGAATTGAGATCCAGGAAGTCAGTTAATGTAGCTGACAGCGATACAGGAATTTAATCTCCCCAGTGCACAGAATTATGACTCTTCCCTATCTGCGCTGTCAGAGGGATAAATAGTAAATCAATCTTTTCTAGAATGGGCTCCACTCAGAGTTTGTACAGGATGGATTGTAACAACCTTTCTATGTCTTAAACCATCAACAACTCAAGCTGTTCAATTGGTTCCCTGTGTCATCCTTTCAAAAATGAATCAAAGTTCTGGAAAAGGCTGTAGCCTGAGGCAGATGGGAGTATTCAAACCCCATAATCATAAAACGTATCATTATGAAAAGACAATGTGCTCACGATCGCCAAATTACTTGTAACCCAATATTTCATAGGCACTTAACACTGTCCACGTCAGGGCATTCACACTTATGCTACACACTTCAAAATCCACTTCCTGAGGTCCAGCCCAGTCCAGCTGGTCCTGTGCCATCACTCCCCACAAGTTTGTGCCCTTCAAATAGTCAGTCAATGTCAGCGTTTCTACGCCTAAGACCACCACCACTACAACGACCCGTACAACTTTGAATATCAGAACTGCTGTTTCAGAAAGGCTCCAACATAAAGTCATTAATACAACCGTGCTTTAATGTATATGTGTTTGTACAGCTGCTATTTAGCTGAAGGTAGAAGAAGGCTGTAAAGCCGGGTCTGCAAGGCGGACTGTCCAGAGGACACAAGCCAGACAGAGGCTCAGGGCCAAACCTCGACACTGTACTCAAATGCACCACCACCCAGGCTGGCCAAGGTGTGTGGGCCCGCTGGCTGAGACTGGATGGACAGGCAGACTGTAAAAGTGCACGCTCTGTATATTGTGGATGTACACAATCATATAGTTTCTGATCATATAGTGCATGCATCACAGAAATTCATAACCCTAAAAGGACACATCTAGCAATAAGAAGGGAGTGGAGGAATATATTTTACATTTATTATATAGACTGAATGCCAAGGCAACAGTAGAGAAGAAAAACAATACTTTTGCTCTTTCTGTTTCTCTTCTCAGTGGTTAATGGACACATGAGTTATATACAGTACTTTTTTAGTCTCTTTAATCATGAGTTTTTATTGTATGTTCTGCCAAAACCTTCCACCAGTTGCTGGTCCAGCCTGCCAAGAGAAATGAATGAAAATGTAGAGAAACCAAATACTGTGGAGCCATGGCTCAGAAGTCAAAACCCATCTTTTTCTTTCCTTTGAAGAGCAAAGCTGTAAAAGAAACACCTAAGTGTAACCAGGTATTGTGCTCACAGAGTGTGCAGATGACAGATGAGGAAAACAATCTACTCGGGTTTTGTGTAAAAAGAGGAGTTTAAGTGGTTAACATCACCAGATGTCTTGTCCAGTTTAAGCTCTTTGGACAAATGCAACACGCTATGCAGCATTTCCTTATTCCAGTGGCTTAAGAACAGCAGAGACAACATCATTAGTGCTTTTTTTTTCAACATCCGTTGACATGCAAGACAAAAAAAAAACAGCAGAGGTAATTATTGTCACACGGCAACAGATCAACATTAAAATAAAAAAAGGAAAAAAAAAAAAAAAAAGAGCGAAAACTCAGTTCTAACAGCAAAACTCCCCAGAGATAAAAACCCCTGCAACAGTCAGAGATTATCTTGGTGTGCTCTTAATGGATGGAAAGCCTGAAGAGTCAATGAGAGTCTTCAGTGAGGTCTGATCTGTGAGCCGCTGCATTAGATGGGGCTAAGGCTGTGGCCAGTGGAGCTCTTAGGCCTGAAGAGTAGTGCTTAATGCTTGGGTGGAGTGGAGGACCTTCCTGCCCACAACGTTCTACCCCATGCCCCCTGAAAAACCACAGCTGACCACGGGGGCACAGGGAGATGTAACCGAGGAAACCACGGGCCAGGCGAGAGCAGCACGGCGGCGGACACTAAGGCGGAAAAAACAAAGAGTCCAGCCTTTTGGCGGCTTGGTGGTTGGCGCTGATGGAGGTATTAAGATATTAATTGCTTTTTGACATGATTTTGTTAAGGGAAGAGGGCAAGCCTGCGGCTTCTCATACAATGGCTACTATAATAGTGGAGAGGCCTGACGGGGCAGAAAAGGTCCAGCTTGGAGCTCCATGCTGGAAGGGAGAAATGGTTATAAAAGACCACAACAATACTGATTGATTAGGAGTTCTAAGCTTTCACAAATGATCTAATTTTCAATAATTCAAGAAATGAAAGAAGAACAAAAAGGCAAAGCACTAGTGAAATACGGATGTGAGGCAAATTCAAACCCATTTAGGGAGAACAGGAGTTCAGCGTTTGCATTAATGAGCCATCTTACTTCTTTATGTCATTCATGTTTCTGTACAAACACAATTACAATGCACTATCTTTAAGTCAGATAATAGTTGATAAAGTCACAGTATAGATTGTGCACTGAATGCTTGCTCTGTGAGCCACTATAAACTTGGTAAACCCCGGTGGAGCGTCAGCGCGTCGGCAGGGGGTGCAGCTTGCGTACACGACAGCAGACATAAACAGCAGCGCGGCAGCCCTGACACAAGGCCACAGACTCACACACCGTCTAAGAGAGGCTAAGGCTGAACTGGGAGAAGTGAATCACAAACCGGAGTGATTCAGGACACACAACCTATACTTATGGGCTGCTGTGTTCGTGAAACTGTACTCCACTGCATGTGTACGTGGGAGTGGCGTTTGTCCAATTGAGATGCGTATAAGGCGCAGGCAGCTGCCAGGGGATGGGCTGGGAGCATTACCATCAGCATCTCTGTGGATCAAGAAGAAGCCCCTAGTAATCCTAGCCTCTCTTCAAGCTCCCACACATCGCAATTAGGATTAATCTTCCCCTCCTCCCTCCAAGCAGTAGAACAACTGAGAACACTGTTGTGTGTGCTTGTGTGCCTCTAAATGGGTGTGTGTTGTGGCTGTGGGGGGCAATTAGCCAACTTTGTACTTGGGGTGGAGATTTTCCCCCTAAAACCACCAGACAACCACGAGGCTGTGGGGCTGTGGCATTGTGCACCACCACATACAACACACACACACATGCAGCTAAAATATTGAGGGAGGGTAACAAATCAAGGCAATATAAACAACTGTTTGACCAGTGGTCACATAATTAAATTCAAAGCACGAAATCTCACTATCTGTAGGGAGTTTTCTTTGTTCTTTTACCACCACATTTGTCCCTTTGAGCAAATATGGTTGAATTTACTAATGATCATTTTCTTTCATAAATTTAAACAGTCCACAGCTTAATGTTAAAATCTATTATCCATTTAGGGTAAAGTAGGCCAGAGCGGATGGTGTGAGATCTGACTAGATGTTTGGAAACCTTTCTTAAATAAATTATACCTTGTCTTGATTTCATAGATTATCAGCAAATAACTAAGTTGCTGCTGCTTGAGTGCAGCTCCAACATCTGCAGAGCAAGCAACACACATAATCCCTGTCAAGAGGCTAAGCACCAACAGAAATTATGCATAGGTGTGTTAGATGGGCTTTTCAGCTAGAATTCTGAAAAACACAAGGCCACAAAAGTGAATCCAAAACTGTTAAAAAAACAAGCTGGAGAGCCATAATTTTATGAGGCTGTTTAATATTTGTTATTGTCCTTAATCAATTCCGATTTGAGGATTTATTTATAACAAAAAAGTTTCCAAAAAACCCCCGATGATTTTCTGCAAAACTTGCCATAAAAATTCATTCTCAACTTTTAAAGAAACTAGAAGTATGTTATAAAAACATTTGAGAGATTAAACTTTTGACTTTTCTTGGAAATTACTGACTTGTTCTCATATCTATCAATGGATTAAAAAGAAGAAGCAGAAAAACTGAAACAATGCAAATGTTGCATTATGTCTGGATGGGTTAAAAAAAAATAACTACTAATTGAAAGTGATTTAAACAATTACACAACCTGGTCCTTTAAAAAACCTCTCCTCTATCCTCCTGTTTTTTTTTTTTTTTTTCATTTATCAAACCACTGCATGAGTTCAGCTGGTTTAACACCTCCTCATTCAAAAATGGTGTTTTTCTCATTGTCCCTCTTCTTGCCGTGCAGGCACAAATCTCCTTTTAGGGGGAAAGTCTCTTTTACCTAAAGTAGAAGTTTAAAGGTTAATTATTTATTACATTCTTGTAGTAAAAAAGACGCCCACAAGCAGAGGGATGAAACCAAACTGAACACTGGTTTGACATACAAGCTGCTGAAGGCTTGTTAGATTTTATATTTCGCGAAGTTTGATCTTTTTCTTGAAAATAATATCTTGAATCATATGTTGCTGCTTCAACATTTCTTTTAACCATAAACAACCAAGCTTCCCCATCATCTAGTTTTACTGAGCAGTCAACATTATTTTATCTGACATTTAAGGTTAGGTGTTTTCTAGAAATAAAATATTTGAATTTTATGTTTCTAGAAACTTTTCTCTGTCCAAAAGAACCCATGCCACATCCATCGACGAGTGATTCTACATTAGTTTTCATAACATGAGGAAACAGTGTTTAGTCTTTGATTTGCAACACAGCTTATGTCACAATTTGGGAGGAACATGTAGGGCTGGATGCTAAACAATCAGTTCCTCAGCTGAAGCAAGATGTTCTGTGAATGAAAACAACAACTAAGCAGTGCCCGGTTAAGATTTACAAGTCTACTACCAGAAAGAACAAGAACAAAACAATTACGTGAAGTAAGATATTACAAACATGCATGTTGCTGGAGTATTAATAATCAAATGTTGAAACTAAATGCATCTGTTACCTGAAAATTGAACAGTTTTACATTATTTACTTTTTCCAAGGTGTAGCAAGGGTGTGTAATGATTGAAGTTGGAAAGAGATACAACAATTAGCATTAATAACATACTGTTTACTTAATAAAGGAAATATTAATCACCCCAAAGTCCTCTATAAGAGGTGTACCAACATGCCTGTCATCACAATGGCCTTTTCACACAGAGATCACACTATAAACACACACACAAAAAATTCCTTTCGCTCATTATTACACCCCCAGAAATGCTCAAACAAAGGTGGAGTAAGGCTTTACCAGTGTGTGCAGTGAAATAGATGCAGAATCCAAGGCATAACAAAAGCATCAGTGTCTCCCTTACACAATGACCGTGATCTTTTGATTGTGGTGGATCGATTCAAATGCAGACTTATCAGATGTAAAAATGAATAACATAAAACAAGGAAATCCACACAATCGTACAGGATAGTAGGCATGTTACAATTCACAGTTTGCAATTTTTAGGCCATGTTTAGATGTGGAGGACCTACATGCAGGACTCACAGAAGTCAGGTGGATGAAAAATAAAATAAACCTTTCTTAGAAAAGAGAAAAACAGAAAGCTAAAAGTACAAGCAAGGAAGTAAGAAAACAGAATACACATGACAAGACAGTTTGAAAATAAAGCAAGGAAAGAAGCTAAAACCATGTAAATACTAAGGTCAAAACTAGGACAAAAAGAACACTTGAAGCAAGTTTACATGATATAAAAAACTTTTGAAATGTGTGCTAAAGTGTTAATCCTTCTAAAACCATGTATTCAAAGCTCTCCAAACCAGCATAACCAGTACCACATAGCCTGTGTGCACAACATGATGTAATTTCACAAATAAATATGTATTTTATTCAGTCTTCCTTCTAGTTATGTTATACACCATTGGAAAGCTAAGATTCCTGAGATTTGAATGATATATATCACTCCTGCCAACAATCATGACTGTAGATTCAGCAAACACTTATTTCAGACCAGTTGCAAATGGAAAATTATATGCAATGTACCTTTTAAGCCATACTTTCCCCCAGTAACAGTTGATTCTGCAACAAAAACAGTGCTGTTACATCAGCAATGGTCCAGTTAAAGTAGTCCAGTAAAATAATTGCTCCACTTTTATCCTTAAAAACCTGTTTTAGGTTAAAATGACAGGATTTTAATGGGTTAATTAAAATCTTGATTTTTATAATGGCAGCATCATTTGGAAAAAAAAAATCACTCTTCGAATAACATGTTGGTAAATAAGACAACTGCGAATTTCATTATATTTACTCCCAATGAAAAAAAAGCTGCACAATGTCTCAAAGGTTTTCTCATGCTGTCCACACACATTGTGGCATCAAACACAAATTAGTAAATACATTTAATGTAAATGTAGACATTTTATGATTGTAAAAAGCATTTCTACTTCTTTTTTTCTCAGGATCAACAAGCTTGTGTTGGGAGATGTTTTGTGTGGTACTTCAGTGCATCACACGCAAACAGTTTAACAAAATGATGTCAGAGCTGTGCAAATCTATATCTGCCCTGTGGTTGCAACTCCCCCCCCCCCCCCTTTTTTTTAAACTTAAGAAGTGATTTGCCTGGTCAGCTGAATGTAACGTGGGGGTCAGTGGTTATTTTTGTCAAAGTGACAGCAGGAGATGAGCAGGGTGGGGAGAGGTGTTAGGGTGGAGGCCCTATAGCGCAAAGCCCTCTTAGATCACACCCTCACAGCTACCTTAACTGACCACATCCTCTGCATACAAAAAGCAACATTATACATTTATGCAGTGAGCTTTGAAGATGTTTTCTCATGGACCCACTCGCTGATTATATAACCAATTAAGATAAACAAGCAGAACAAAATTCCTCTGCTAACAGCTATTAAAAAGCAGTTCTTAAAATCTGTACAAACTTTGCAATTTTCTATTAAATCATCTTTCCCTCACAAGCTATTACAGTATTTACCATGAAATAAAAAGTCAAGGAGTGCAAAATGTCCCCAGTAGGCAGCTGCACGCTACAGCTTAAGCGTCAAAATCATTTCCAGACTGCTCTGCTATGGATCAAGGAGAAAGGAGAGGCGAGGGGGAAAGGAAACCAAGGCAAAATAAATTAATTGCAAATGTATCATAGAGGGAGGCAAAGGGGAAAGATTGGGGCAATTTATCTGTGCTGATGGACGGAGAACGGGATCAGGGAGATGATGGCGAGACAACTGAAAACAGCATGAGGCAAATGAATAGCAAGGTAGGTGACGAGTTTTTACAGACTAAACCAGGTGAAAGAAGGGCTGGGGATGAGCATAGGAGTGCTAGGTGTTACACAGAGAGCTATGTTTGAGGGCACCTGAAAGCCAGAGCAGTCTGTTAATCTTTAAGAATGCCGACTGGGGGCTGAAGGGAAAAAGTCTGTACCGGGCTGTGGCTGTGACAGTGATAAACGGCCTGGGGATCAAGCTATGGAGATCAGTCAAACACCTGCTTTACCCTGCATGAGCTCCACTCAACTCAAACAAGATGTGGGATCAGGAAGTGCAGTGTGCCAGATCAGGATGCATAAATGCCAGTTTGTTCTTTGCTGTGTATAGTTAAGTATGAACATGACTGTCAATGACAAAAGTTAAGCAGGATTTATGGATTAAAAAAAAAGCAACTGTACACCAAAACTGCCCCAAGGAAATAACTTTATGTTTATAGTTTCATGTATAACAGAAGCTTCAGTCTATTTCAGTTTTATTTGTTACAATTGATTTGTGAGCCATATTAACAGAAGCAAAGTTTTATGTACTGCAGATGATAACTAATATGTAATTTGCCAGTTTTTATTTCAGTGCTCCTTAAACAAGAGATCATGGGACTGAGAGTCATCTGAGTCATTATTTAGAAAAAAAAACATACAGAAAAGCCAAAAGAAGCAGAGCAAATGCTGTCCGGCCTTTTCTAAATAGTCAAATAGAAACTTGTCCTGTATCAGCGTCTTGTTTAGATAAAATCATCAGAATTTAAGCTGAATACGGTGAGAGATGCTTAAAATTTTTCACTTCTCGACTAATATTTCACTGCAGCTTTGATGAGTGGTATAAGGTGTACTTGTCCTACAAATGATCCCTAAAGGCTGGACATGGTAGCAATATGTTACAAATAAGAAGAAACAAGTTTAAAGCCTAAATATGATTTTAAACTTGTCTTTCTCTGTGCTGCAAGGGTTCACCAGCCATGTTTGAAACAAGTCAGAATAATAGGATTTCAAAAAAGACAGAGAACATGTAAATTTCCACAGTTGTCGCAGATTAGTTGAGGAGAAAGATTATATTATCTAGATTTCTTTTCATTGTTTACAGTATAATGTTTTGATAAGATTATGAAGTAAATTATTTTCAGTAAATAGTTGCACCTATGTCCATACTTTCTGTGTCCAGAAAGGTGCACCATGATCAAAATAAATGTATTGTATCATCCTAAGATGTGATCTTGTATAATTATTGTATTGTTAAGTATTCAATTTTGAATATTACACAGTAAAAACCTGTAACATATACAAAGCCTGATTCGTCACCTTTACAAGGACGTGTAGCTTGCAAGGATCATGAATAAGCAACACAGTTAAATGTACAGGTAGTCCCTAAAACAAGAGTGAATACCAACAGGAGAATATTACAATACATTTTGGCACATTTTTGGGGGCACTACCTACACATTTACCTAAGCTGCTTATTCCACATAAGAATGACTTTTACATGTTATACCTCATTGTAAGGCTTTCCAAAATGGTGTAATACAGCAAAAGTTGCTATTACCAAAGAAGAAAAATGATCAACCAAACATAAATCTTATCACGTTTTATATTCCTTCAAAATCTTGTTTAAATTTTTATTTGAATTGAAGGATTACACTTGTCTTATTTACTTGTGAACATTTTAACCACACAATATATCTTTTTTTCTCATGAAACTTGACTGCGTTAACTAAATTCTTGTGAAATCATGCTTCATATCACAGTTGTCTAGTTCTTTGTTGCACTTCCTGTCAACAAAAACATGCAAATGTGCAATAACATCTGCTGTAATAAAAAAAAAGAAAGAAAGAAAGAAAAAGAAGCTTATTTAAATATGTCTGCTTCATGTCATGCAGACTGTTGAAATATGACAAATTAACACAATTTAAGTCACCAAAATGTTGAAAAATTACATATATTTAATATGAATCCACAGGAAATTGACTTTAATAAATCAAAAGGATAAAAGCTGGTATTGATGAAAAGCTAAAGCGCAGTGATTTGCAAGCATGGCTATGGTTACATTAATCTCAGAGGAACAACACTTATGAGAGTGTTGCTCAAAGACACAAATGAATCTTGTAAACTTTGATCCATCCTTCTAGAGCCGGCTCATCCTTCTCTGCTTTTCCCCTTGCTGATATAATTCAATAACGGCTTGACAGCAAATATTATTCTGTGTAAGATAAAGTTTTATAGGATTTAAATGGAATCAGGCCTGGGAGTTATACACACTGGTTCTCTCATGGGAATGAGACAGGAAGAGAAAAGGAGAGGATGAAGCTCATCGACTCGACAACAGCAACACTTACTGTTTGTTTGTTTGTAGGTCCCAAAAATTCCAGGAAACCCTAAACACATGATGTGACTGACATTTTTTTCACGCTTGGTTCTGTAAAATGCCAAGCAAGGTGTTTAAAGTTCAAACAGGATCCCCTCTCCTCTGACATCCCGTTCTGCAGACAGACCCAACAGACCAGCCAAAGTGAATTTACCTAGTAAAGTGAATTACAGGGTGATAAACTATACTTTGGCACCAAGGCAGTAAACTGCTGAAAGAAGCTAAATACTAATGTGATTTGTCAAGGAGTTTATAAGCTGTAAGTACTGCGATGAAATGACTGGCCCCACTGGAAGAGATAAAGATGAGGAGAAAGGCTTTGTTTGCAACTGCCAGCAGAGAGAAACTGACTAACGTTTACTGAATATCTGCACAAAGGGACGAGGGGATGTGGGTTCCTATGTGGCAAAGTACTGTACCAGTATGTGCTGTTCAGCACAGCAAGAACATCTTAAGATAGATGCTGCTGATGCATGGACTTCTCATGAATAAACATGTTCTGGTTCAACCTCATAACTTCCATATGGGAGTTCTTTAAAATGTGAGGAAACTAAATCCTAAAAATATCTCCCTCAATTTTCCCCAAACTCTTCCCGACCTACATGGATGGACACACACACACACACACACACACACACACACACACACACACACACACACACACACACACACACACACACACACACACACACACACACACACTCCCTATCACTGTGGCTCTGCTGTTATGCTGTGGGAGGCTGAAGTGGCCTTTGTGGGCTAAGCTGAATATCTCTGTCCACCCTGGCAGGGCCTCAGAGTGCCTGCTGCCGCCTGCTGCCTCAGCCCAGGGCACGGGCTGCCAGCCGGCCCGCCGACCAACTTCCCTGAATCCATGCCAAGCTCCTGACGCCACCCTGGGTGGTCCTGCTTCATGCAGCTTTGGCAGGGCCCAGCTCAAATTGCCCCCACCTCCTCTTCTCTCTGGCTCTCCTCCCTAGCAGCCGCAAACAACCTCACTGTGTTCCCAATCTGGAGCTCCACTGAGAGTCAGTCAATGTTATAAGTTGTATTTTTGTCACAGGGGAGTGGATATACTGTATTTTTGAGGGTTTTTGAGAAGTGAAAAGTGAGAAAAGAATGTCTGTAGGCAGGAGACATTTATATTTAGTCTGCATTTGAATATGTGTTTACCTATTTGCATGCCTTTTTGGGGTTTTGGCGTTAGTGACGGTTCATGCAAGCTGAAGGGAAGCAAAGATGTCGTCTTGTTAAGTTGAGTCTTATATCCCCCTCCAGATCTCTGTCGCTTCCTGCTTCTACTTCCTTAGTCAGTGAACCATGATCCAAAGTTAAAATCATCAAGAGGGAGTGCTGAAATCATCTGCTTGGACGGTCGCCGCACAGCGCCACAGTGATGAATTGGAAACTGACTGCCAAATTACATGATGAAGACTTAAGATTCTCCTGTTACAGATAACAGGCAGCCAACAAATCAAGCATGCTTGAGCCAGAACAGCACTCCCATTCCTTGTCAGGAGGTAATTGTGCCAGGCTTGTACACTTCATGTGACCAACCCTCTGCTGTTTGACTGTCTCACTACAGAAAACATACCTACTATTTGTCTCTGTCTTGTCTCTGCTACTCTGTTCCAGAGATTCATGACTCCAGTGCCTGATTGCAGATGATTAAAATCATTAGAGGGTGAATTACTTACTGCTGCTGTGAAGGATTGAAGGAAAAGGAGGAGGGGCGTTAGAGGTGGTTTTGTGGGAGTTCATATGAGTGGGTAAGGGTTGGGTGTCGAAGAAGAGACGAGCACCACTCCATCCTCTGACATAAACGAAAGCATTACGAGCTGCCAGACCTCAAGCACAAAAATCCATCTGCTCCACCTCCAACAGTCACACATACACAAAAACCACCCAAGCGGCCACTGATACCATCAGTAAAAAGTCTCCGAAGAAAAGTGCCAATGTGTGTATTAGCAATGTGTGTAATCACAAGGCCTTTGGGGACACTAATGGATTAGTACACTAACACACTGTCAAATCTGGTCCAAGCTGGACCTACATTTACACAAAAGACTGCTAACATTGTCAAATGACACAACTGCTGTGCTGGAAACATCCTAATTGCCCCTGTTAGATGTCAACAGAGGACTTCATAATACTCAAATGACTCATTTTTGTGCCCAATGTTTTGAGCCAGTTGATTAGAAAAAGGCAACAGTACAAACAGAGTATTTACAACAAATGATCATCATCAGCTTTATAGAAATCTACTCACTGTCGTGTGTATGGCTGCCTAATTTTGAACACAGATGCAACACAGATGTGTTTATCACAGTCAGTTGGAGTGATAACTAAAGCTCACTGAAGCCACCATATATTAGCTCATATGTAGATGCTGCCGCTGGACAAATTATGTCTGTCAGTGAATGGCTGGACAGCTGTTGTAGCCAGTGCGTGATGTGAGTGGATCACAGGGTTGAAGACATGAATAATAGATGCTGTTTATGAGTGTATGTTTTCCATCTGACCCCTGGGTCTACAGTGAAAACTGTAGCCGGCCTCTTAAGGGGCTACAGGAGAGTGAGTGTGGAACAGATGAAGCTCGCCCTGTAAGGCAATGGGTCATTTACTACCCAGGGAGCCCCCATCAGCCATCAGTGACATGTTCAATCAGGGATTATAATGTTATAAACAGAAAAACACACACTTCCCTGTTGCTCATATAGAACAGTGAGTGCTACTGTAACACAGACAGCACTGTAAAGTGACAATGCAGGGTTACTGCAGTGAGCAGCAGCATCAAAGGGACCTTTTATAAAAGTCTGATGTCTACACTCAAGGCTATTCCACACTTATTAAACAACAAGATATGTAATGAGTTTAAATATGTCTGTGACAAACATCAAGCAGCCAAACAGTGGGTGTACTCAGCTCTGAGTGAGAAGCAAGAACTCTAGGTAATGTGAAAATTTGGTTATTAAAATCTGTGCGCAGGTCCCTTCAGTGAGCACAGCAGATAAAAAGACCTGAGAGCTCACTGTGGTCTGACTAATGAAGGTCAGGCCTCTGGTGCAGGTTGTAAGGCACAGACAGCGTGTCCCTACTGGAGGCAATTAGCTAAAGCTGCTTTAGAGGCTGCTAACCTTTCTGTAAAACTCACACAGCTGGCCTGAGTGGAAGCTTCTCTCCAACATTGTTAGTAATGAACCAGGGGTCAGAGAACGTGTGTGCTTTACAAGGGCGGTTATGGTCTGTGGGCCCTTCCAGTATTTTCATATACAGAAATGTTTTGGCTAAAGGAAAAAACAGAGGAGTCATCACAGTCTCAGATTGTAAACTTCAGTCAAGACCCGAAGCCACATATCAACTTTTCAGCTTGGTTTTATCTTCATTTTTACTGAAGTAAACATGACTTTGTTGTGCTGCTTAATAGGGAAGATGCTGTAAGCACAGACCTCTGGCTGGATTACCACTAGGTGGCATGGTCACTTTGAAGACACACAAAGAAAATCAACAAAAAGTAGGGGAAAAAAAACAAGAAAAACACAGATGTTCACAGCATTGTTATCGTTTTTGACATCTTGATGAGTAAGATGTTTGCAACATACTGAACAACATACTGATTCACAGGCAGACAACAGCTGATATGCAGGAGATTTACAAAAACATTAACACAGAAGCTGAAGTTCTTGAGCATCGTGTGAAGAGTAACTGCTGATCAACAACAAATTTAAAAAATGTGCAAAGATAAGCACCCTGGATATCTTCATCCTTTGTAAAGCAACATGATGTTGTCATCAAAGGATGTTATGTCTTAAAACACACTCACTGTGTGATAGTAACCTGCTCATTCAGCAAAGGCAGCAGCTCTCGGAAGAACACTGCAGATGTTATTTTGAAGTAGATCACTAAGTAGGTGAGTTGCAAATTTAAAAAAAAAGTCCTCAGTGTGAAAATTTAACATAATGTATATTTGTGTGTGTGTGTCTTAAAGAGAACATGCAAAAGGATGTGTGCGTGTGTGTGTGTGTGTGTATGCGTGTAGGGATTATATATCTATGAGCATGTCTGTGTGTGATCACAGTTTTAGCCTGCTGAATAATTCAGTGTCCCCCCAGTGCGAACACTAACACTAACAGAGGGGAGCCATTAAAGATCCATGAGGAGATCATTACAGGCTGCTGCCCAGCGTTCTCCTCCACAGCTGCCCCATCCACTTCCCTGGGGCAACTCCCTCTCTGAACAGCGGGGCCTAACCCCAAAACATGAGCTCACACTCAGCCCAGAGCTGCTGCAGGGGCTGGAGGTCAGAGGTTAGCCAAGCAAAGGCGTGACCCAAAGCACTAATGCACTTGTAACACTTTTAAAACACTTTGGCGAGAGTTAAACAGAACAAGACCACACAGAAGGCCCTACTCGTCCTTTTCCCCCCCTTTCCCTTCGCTACTGGGGCTGCTCTTGCTGTTTCTTTGGCAGCTCTACAGAGGGAACATGTAGTCACTGTCTTTCTTACATTTCCCTTTTCCTGCTTTATTTCCTGGAAAACTGAACACTTTTGCTGATTCCATTTCATGTCTTAGAAAAGGAATAAAACAGCATAAGTGATGTTTTTACATTTGTTTTTATGATTCATAGACATTTTAGGGTCATTCTATACAATGATGAAACAAAAAGAGGTCACACAAGAGTTCCCTCATATTCTGCTGGAAATGTCATCTTCACCACAACCTGACATTCTGAGCGCTCTGAAAATTGTTTCATTCTGCATCAACTGGTCTGACAGTCCGAGTCACAGAAAACACCGCCACAGAATGATGCTCTTACCACCGTGTTTGACTGCGGGAAATGCATCAATGAGGGGACACTCACGCCCCATTTTCCCCCCACACATGCATTCAGATCATCAGATTCCATCTCTAATGGTTTGAAACTAATTTAAATGCCTTTTGGCAAACTCCCAACAGATATTTAGTAAAGTACAACTTCTGTCAGACCAGAAGACAAAGACCTGATTGTCCTTAAGTTATAGTATTCCCATTTCCACGAAGGAACTCTGGATTGTCTGTCTGTTCAAAGCCCTTCCTTGCTGGATTGCCAGATTTAAGAAACCTCTTCTATGTTAGAATGACGGAAGCTGCTGTGCTTTAAACACTTCAAATGCAGAAAAAATTCTTGAATTCTTCCTCAAATCTGTGGATTGAAACAGTGCAGACATGCAGGCTACAGACAAATCTCTCAAAGTGAACGTCATGGGTTGGTCTTCATGCTGACATGAGTAGGGTGGCCAAGAAACAACAGGCAGCGTATGCGTAGAGCGGTTTTATCCCTCCTGTATTGTGTTGAATCCCACACTGTTCCTGATATGCTCATCAGAGTATAACTGTAACCTGGTCTAAAAAACTAGACAAGGAGAAAAAGATGCATGACAATGACAATATAAAACGCAAAATCCCTTTTAAAGAGAGCCTGAGGTTTATTTTAAATTAGTTTTAAACTAAATGTTTTCATAAAGATAAACTTGAAGGGTCTAAAACTGCATCCATGTAAAGCAATGTGCATTCAAACCTCACAGATGCCTTGACAGTTGGTTCGCTCACAGCAAAACACTGGATGATAAGCATCACTCCACATGTTCACTTAGCTGGCCACACCCTGGCCCCACCCCAGAGTCCCTCGGCTGTTATCCTGCCATGTGAAACCATGTAAGAGTGAGCTGCCAGTCAACAATTAACACACATTGGAGGTTCTCCTGGGAAGAAAATCCAATAAGATAAACGTTATCACACCAACTCTCATGTATCCGCCCATCATCACACAGACCAGCACTGTATCTTTTGAAACATACTTGAGGCAGATCTGATTTGCCTTCAGTTTAATCATGTTTGCCTAAAAAGTACAGAGTGCATTTGATGCTGTTGTGAAAAGCACATCTGACTTCATCAGCAAATCAAAATGAGTTGACTAGAATCAGAGATTTTTAACATTTAACATGAGCATCTGGAGTACCTTACATTATCTAATCAAACATATTAAAGTAACCCCATAATTTTTTTATTCTTCCTCCACTTCCCTGAATGCAGTTGTGGTTTTCTCTTGTTAGTGTAAAAAGCTTCTCAAGCTGGTCAGGTCGGTGTCATCCTGTACTGATGGCTGGGGTCAGAGGGTCAGTCAATCACCAGAGTGGCAGCTGTCATTTCACTCAGTCCCCTTTGCTATAGGTGTGTGTGTGTGTGTTGGATGCTGTGGAGTGTGTGGTTAGCTGGCAGGTCAGTGGTGGGTGTAGAGTGGTCTGGCTCCAGCCACCATGAAGCTCTCAGGCAGCAGTGGCAGCCCAGAGCACTAACAGATAGTGGGCACTATCATTTGTTAAGTGCCCCTTTGCCTCTGGTCAGGAACACTTAACATTGCCTGTGGTCACTAAATGCTGCTGGACTGCCGGTAGCAAGGTAAAATATTCATTGTCGTGAAGTGGTGGTTTTCCTTTGCACCAACCGTAAAAGCCTGGCTTGGTTTTGTGTTTTTAACCAAGGCCCTAAAACTAGTAGCCTTTTACTGGACAGTGTAATGGACCTCAGCAGGATCTGCTTACCTTACCACAAAATCACAGGCAGTGAGGAGATTCAGCCACAATGTGAAGGAAGATTTCTAGAATATAGGATGAATATGCAAATAACTGTAATTAAGTGACATTTCTGAAATAAATTTTAAGTTTAGTAGATTTTACATGACCAGCGACATTCTTGCTGAGTTTGATGGTTTTCTACACTAAACTGTGGCATATAAAATGCATGTAAGTCTGTACTTTTTGAGGGTTTTTTTTTAAACTCCAACAGCCCAATAAAAATTTATGTCCTAACTAGGTCAGCACCCTTTGGTTTTCCCTTTACAATGAACAAGTGAATCACCAGCTTTGGTAGATACCTGTATCCAGGAAGATGTTACCACCAACAACCTTCAGGGGTTAACATCTCTGATAGCTGGGGACTTCCAAAAGACCCTAGCAGCATGTCTCTCTCCCCCCCAAACTAAACCACATGGCATTTACAAGTGTGTCAACACACTGGAAAAAAGATAAGTGTGTTTTCTTATTGCTGAGCTGTTGCCCTGTGTCTGCTGTGACCACTAGCTGCAGGATTGCTGAATGTCAAGTCGCAGAGTGTTTGTGCAGACCCTCCATTTTACTTGTTTTAATGGAGTCGACAGAGGAGCTCCCACCTGTGGTGAGTCTGGCATTTAGCAGCCCATAAACATCTCCCCCTCTTTCTTCTCTGTTTCACTTTCTCTTAGTATCAGGTGCTTGTTTCCATGTGATCTCTTCAGGTCTTATCCCAGTTCAACACTCTGCCCCTGATGTCTAAGCACCACAGAACCAAATTAGAGGCCAGGGTGGTTTCTTCCCCAGTCGCCTCAGACAGACTCCATCTTTGGGTTTCAGGTTGTGGGGTTCTGGCTGACGGAGCCCTTCCCCTGAGGGTGCTTGGTGGCATGCTTGGTCAACCTTGATGCAGCTTGCAAGTGGTTGAGGCCAAGTGGAAGCCAGGCTGTGGCAGGTGTGGCTGTGGGATATGGGAGGAAAGAGCCACATATACAGCCACACATTGTTTCTGCAAAATGAAATGCTTCCTGTGCTCTACAGTTTAATATGGTTTTTACATTAAAATTATTAGGCATTTAGGGAAACATTTTGGTATGCAGATATATCTTTTTGTTTAAACTTCCCCAGAGTGATAACCTCAAATTTGAATGCATTACACGAAATATTTTAGGCTTACACAGCTCAGGAATGGAAATTACTGTGATTAAATGTGTCACAGAATTCCTGCATGCTAAAGAGACAGGTGTAAAGGATGACTGGTCTGCAGTGTCCTATGTAAATCAGAGAAGGACAAACAGAATCTGTATTCATTCATTGCCTGCAGAAGATGAGATGAACCAAAACAAAGTCTCTTAATATCTATAGAAGAATAATAAAGAAATGTAAATCTTGAGATTAAATTTCATCTGTGTTATAAGATACTCCATCTTGGAGACACAGAGCATGAGCCAGACAACCACAAGAATTCAAGAGCTTGCAGCAATGAGTTTGCAGTTATTCTGAGCATATTTACTCAATCTTTGATGATGATTCCTCAGCAGGAAACCAAAGGACAAAAAAGAGAAAACTGACCATTAAAACCTCACTGAGGGTCTGACTAACAAGAAGTCAACTCAAGGCCTCAGAGGCGGCACTAAAAACTAGAGTTTATTTTTCCCAGAAATATTTCTGATGAATTTCTGTGGTTAGAGATGTGTAAATGTCCCCCACATCTCTAACTTAACAGGCACAGCAAACATTCATCAACAGAAGAAGAATGAGTGTATGAGATTGTTACAGTCTGTTAGGACCATTACACACGTTTCCATGGCAGCAGATGAACACAGTGATGGCAGAAGAGGTGGCTGACCCTCTCCGTGTTAGCTTATGTCACAAGAAAAATGTCAGACAGTGCAGGACTGCTATGCAGTTTGCAGAAAACCTGTTTCTCAGGTGCAGGGTGTGCTGCAGATCACAGACATGGTAAGAGTTTATTAACCAGCATCTCTTTGCTCCCCACCAACTGACCTATTTTAAACTTCTGTGACATCTATTTTGTGATGTAAATACTATGTTCTAATTCACATGTTTGAGGATCTGCTAAACAGATGGGATATTTGGTCATAGGTGTCACCACAGTCATCACTGTGCAGCTTACTTTCCCACACAGTCTGACCGTCGGTGCAACAAAGGGCCGCGTCACAGTCTTTCTCATGAAACCACGTCGATGGCCATCAAAAAACCAATAACTTCCTCTGCATGTCGGCTCACTTCCGCCTTCTGCATATGGGGACCTGCTGTTGCTATGGTTCCCGGGCCAGCTTTTGCGTGCGAGCAACTTAGACAGCCGTCTGGGGTTTCACGCACACATAACAGGAAGACACTGGTCATACTTCTCAACCGTTTCTCACTTCTGCGTTCTTGTTTTAGGGAAGGTTGGGGAGATACACAGACACAACACACAATGACTGTGAGCAGCCGATCTTCCCACAGTGACACTCTTATACAGCGTCTACAAAAATATGATATTAAAGCTGATACAGCGAGTAGGTTGTGCAATTGAGATGATTCATCGTCCTCAGCATTTCTGATCAAACTGAAAGCGATTGTTGTCATACAAGAATGTGCACATACAAGAATTTTACAATTTGAAAATTAAAGTAATTGTAAATGGCATCAATTGTTTTATCAGTATGTAAGCCATGACCTTGTATATCACTAAAACTGCTCCTTAAATAATCATGCAGGTCTGCTCAGGTTGATTTGACCACACATGCGGGTTTGGAAGCAACTACACCTTGCTAATTAGTATAACGAAAACATCCAGCTAACAAATGAAACAGTGAAAACCACAAGACTTGGATAAGGTGATTCATATTTGCCGCTCATTTCTAGCTTTGACCGTTGGCTTTGACTTTGCCTATAGTCACTCCACTGCACTTTCCTAAAAAAACAACATAAAACTAAGATTAGGACTTAAAAAAACTATCTAATATATATTCTAAGTGCAGTGTATGCCTTAAACTTAAATGTAAAACAGCAGCTGAAAGAGTGCAATCACATAAAAACATAGTCAGACGCTGCATCAAAGAAGTTTGAAAACAAGACAAGACAACCGCAACTCATAGTTTTGCTTTATATATGCAACAAGGTTTGCGCTTCTCTTAAGAGGAAGGAAAAAAGAATAAGCTTCTGCAATATCAGAGTGCCATGTAGGTAGCAAAGTGTTGATGTTAAGCAACCATTAGAGTGGCCTTAGCTGCTCAGCGGCTGTGGGAAAGTGCATAGCAAGTCTGTCGCATAGTTAAGAGCACAGAGTTGACAAGCCACAGAGAGGCAAACTATACAGTAAACTCATACCGGAACCAGTCTGCGGCCTGAGCTGTGCCAAGGCAAGTCTTGCCAACCTGTCTCTGATTTCTGATTTCACATGACTGCAGCCGGTAGGTCTGCTCTCTTCACATTACAAACAAATTAAAAGCACATTCACACACACTGAATCCTTTCAGAAACTTTAAAATCACTTTGGAAAAGAAAGCATATCCATCAACATATTCCTGACATTCCTGCATGCATATTTTCTATTATGGCTTATTTTTAAAAGAGGACTTGGGTTTCAAATAAATATTTTAGCCAAAGTGAAATCTTCAATGCACATTTCTTTATTTTCTTATATTTCTTATTTTCATCCTTTGCTGGGTCCTTTTTTTGTTTCATTTTTAAGCCGTGGTTACATGAGGGAGCTGTATTACTGACGTGGCAACCACTGAGGACAGAGCGACAGAAGGGAAATTAGCTTTAAGAGCAACTTTCCAGCCATGATGTTTCCGTTTTTACTACTTGTACACATCTTGTCCAACATATCTGCTTGACTGAAACACTAGCAAGTCAAAGAAGAAAAGAAAAATACACTTCTTGTAATTTTTTCCATTTAATTTTGGATTCAATTTTAAAATATATCAGAATTAGTTTCTCTGTAGCCTCTGACAGTTCCTAGAACTACAAAGCACTGCTGCTTCATTTTATGTGGCAACACAAAATCTCACACATAAAAACGAACTTGAAACAGATGGAATGAACGTGGTGCTCCAACATTTATATGACATATTAGCGATATCATTCATTTTCTGCACTGCTTAATCCAATTAAGGGTCGTGGGGAAGCTGGAGCCTATCCCAGCAATTAACAGGTGGGAGGCAGGGTACACCTGGACAGGTCGCCCGTCCATTGCAGGGCCAACATAGAAAGACAAACAACCACTCAGGCTCACACTCACTCCTAGGGAGAATTTAAAGTGACCAATTAACAATTAACATGTATGTCTTAGACGGTGGGAAGAAGCTGGAGTACCCAGAAAGAACCCACGGATACTCGAGGAGAACATGCAAACTCCACACAGAAAGGCCAATGTTCGAACCTCCCCCCAGCCGAGGCTCAGACCGGTGACCTTCCTGCTGTGAGGCCTACCAGCACACCACCGTGCCACCCCCATATTAGCAATATGTTGGATAAATCTATCTATAGAAAAAATAGCTAAAAACTACAATCTATGTGCCGTATGACCATTTAACTGGCCATAAAAATGGCTTAAAATCAGTTTTACTGGCAATGATACAAATGTTCTCAAACTAAATGTTGCCTGAATGGAAATATATACTTTTCTTGTGGAACATTGTGGCAAATGGACAAGTCATTCCTATACATACATTCATCACAACAGCAATTGCTCACCGAAATATCAGGTGATGCAGAATTGGTTGACGTTGCAATGGAAAAGCGTGTCTGTGTGGGTTTGCAGAAACCACTTTTTAGCTTTTTGCTAGATTGTGCGATACATCTGAACAGCAGATGTGGGTTGTTTTATGCACAGATATATTTTTCTCAACTGACCTAAAGGGAAATTAATATTTCCAATAACCCGATCAATAAATCCACATGGGCATAACTTTAAATTGAGAAATTAACAATGGCTAAATCTCTGCATATAATGTGTATGTGTAAAAGTTTAAGCTCTTCATCTCTGTGAGTCAGATAGTAAGTAGTGGTTTATGTGTGGGTGAAGCCTTTAGCTGTGTTGAGATGACTCAACTTAGCAGAACCAAGCCAAGACTTCTGGGTAAAGAGGTTTGGCTAACCAACACCGTGAGAATGTGGCAACTTATGTCCTGTTCTGTGGCAACGTCAGCCTCGATCCTGCTCTTTCTATGTAAAAGCAACTGTTGTGTTTTACTGCTTTAGAAAGTTTGAACAAAAACACAAATATCAATATCCGTTGTTTTTGCCATATTATAAATAATCTCACTTGTATTTAATGGGGGGAAAAAAGGAGTAAGATGTAATTAGATGTTATCTTGGGTGTGGCGGTGCATCTTTCATTAGCAGCAGGCCTAAATTTACTGAAGGACAAGAAGAAGGGGATTCAAATCCCAAGCAGAGCCACTCATCAGACACACGTGATGCAAAATCACTCCTGATTAGTAGCTGATGTATCATTACGGCCTGAAAATAGTTACAATCACTATAATCTAATTGAATCTAATTAACTAATCTTCTGTTTTACCACATTTTAAAAGCAACCTTTTACGTGGCCATGTTTAGCAAAGGC
The DNA here is from genome assembly GCF_017639745.1 of Melanotaenia boesemani. Taxonomy (NCBI): domain Eukaryota; kingdom Metazoa; phylum Chordata; class Actinopteri; order Atheriniformes; family Melanotaeniidae; genus Melanotaenia; species Melanotaenia boesemani. The sequence continues at coordinate 8,870,150 of NC_055701.1, forward strand.
TTACTCAGTTGTATTTACCCCGGGCATCATATGATACAGTGCCACCACAACTCCTGAGCCAAGGCTGCGGGAATGGCAGAGTGCTATCTACTCCCACTACAACCATTGTTTCCCTTTGTAGTGAGCCCGCAATAAACTATACATGTGGGTTGGAGCGGGGCCTTTGATACAGCCAATGTTACTATATCCTCTGATCTAACACCTCTAAAAGTGCCTGCTGGTATGTTTATACAGTGCAGATACATTTTGAAAATGACTAACGTGGAGCCTCACCGTGGAGGCGGTAGAAAGGAAAACAGGATGGATGTTACTACAGTTTGTTGTGTCTGCAGCATGCCTCTTCACACAAGACTTTTTTCTTCTCAAAAACATATAAAAGAGACTGTAGAATAGAGAAAAATGGTGACATAACTACAAATGCACACCCAAACAGGCAGACTCCAGCAAAGACAAGCAGCTTTGTATGCACTGAAGTAGCACAGCAGCGGAAACCATACCCCCCTAGTCTTGTCACGAACAGTCTATGAACAACATAGAAAAGAATCTATATTGATGGTACAATCACACACACACACATACACACACATAGGCAGATAGAAATACTGAAAAAAATAGACAGTTCCTTCTCAGTTGTCTGCAGAGCAAGCAAGCCACCAACCACAACCACAAGCCCCAGTATGTTAGCAAGCACCTGGCTATACACTCGCTCCCAGACAGACAGCAGGCACACACATATGCACGTGCACACACACACATATGCATGCAACAACCTGCGTATGAGCACATAAAGATGCATACTCTGGTTTTTTTAATGCCTTCGAAGGAAGAAGTTACAAAAAACACCTGCTTCTTTCAAAGACGTTCCATATAATATATATAGGTGAAGCTATGCATGTATCACAATGGAAGTCATGAGTTTGTATGTGCGTGCATGTGTGTGTGCATGTGTGTGTGCATGCCTGTGTGTTTACAGATTAACCCAGATGTCTCTAGACCTATTTAAAGTGATGAGCGTGGGAAACTACATCAGAGGTGTTGTCTTCAAAACTGAGATACTATACTAAAGATCGCCGTGTGCAACATATACAGTATATGAGCCACTAACACCAGCACTCCCAATGTAGATAGAAATCAGTCTATATCTCCTAAATATATGATGATTGCATACTTTCAAAGCATAAATTTTACATGCGTGTGCATCCTACTAACTGCATCTTTAATGCATTTGGAAAAATACACTATCAAAAAAACAAAACAAATAAAGTACTTGTTACCAAGGAATGGAATTATTCATAAACATACATGCAAATGTGTGTAAGCTACATACCCACAAATACAGCCAGCCACACAGACAAGCTGGTAGGAAATAGCTCAGAATATTTGCATATGTATTTTTATAACAAACTGTATTGATGTAATAGATTTCCAGCTCCTTACACTAATATTCACCATCATATGGGTTTCAGAGTGGTTACAGAGATGGGTCTGGGTCTAGAGGACCTCTGTTCAAGTCTCTGGTGTGCCAGTAGAGGTGAACCTCTGTGGGCCTTTGAGCAAGGTCCTTAACCCCTCCCAAATGCTCCCCGGGCACTGAAAATAGCAGCCCAATGTTCTTCAGTACATCTAGAGATGTAGAGCCAAATTTCCCAAATGGGAATAATAAAGCAAAACTTAAACTAAATCAAAATTAACATCAAACTGTCTAACCTCAAGTGTGTCCTAAGCTGAACCTCATGCTAACCTTAAATCCAAAACCATGTCTTAACTATCAAACAGCCATTTTAAAGGGTGTGAAAAAAAATATAAGGACCAGACAAAATGCCATCAGTTAAGTTTATGCAACTATCTTCTTCAGACATATAGCTGCATAAATGTATGCACACACACAAGCACACACACTCACATGAGCACACCCACACACCTACACACACTTAAACCAGCACATTACATGTACACTATCATTATAGTTTTTAAATTATCAAAAATAAACAAAAATAAACAAAAAACATCTTAATTTGATTCAACAGCCTCCGTAGATTTACTCCATCATTGTATTGGTCTTTAACACTGTGTACAGTTTAATTTCTGGTCCAAGGTGTTAAAAGTACACAACTGGCGTAAATACATTATCACAACTTTCTCATTTCCGATTTAGTCTATGCCAGTTAGGTACTGAAACCCAGCTAACCTGCCATCATCATAATCTCAGTAGTCAACATGTAAAGTCAATCTTCCTGCAAAACAGATTTACCACTTTTTCAGTAATAATACTAAAACTGGTAAAGGCAACAGTACTGCCCACGATCATCTAAGATTATTGGGGCCAGGGACCCCCACACTGGTAGAAGTGCCTCCAACAGATACCTAGAGGAATATCTGACATCTCAGTCGAGAAGAGTGTAAACAGCTAAGATATTGCGCAGGACCCTCGTGCTCAACAGCAGGATGGTGAATGCAGGATTTGTTTAGAAGCAATTACAGTATGTATTTTCATTGTAAGACAGGAAAATGGATCTCATTGCAGCATTGTTTCTAGTACATGTGGATGAAAAGCTTTTGGAAATCTGCTCTTCTCTGCTTAGTAGAAGCTTGATTTTACATACGTAAGCACCCTGCTTTCAAAAGTGTCATCAGCAATAGTTTGTAGAAGTTCTTTACAAGAGACTGAACACAAAATACATGTTTAAAGAGATTTAAGAAGCAACAAGCTGGAGAATTATGCTAAATATCCCGGTCCTTAAATATAAGGCAGGCAAATGCATAAGGACGTGTTACCTTGATATACTGTATGAGCAGTGAAAATAACTGCAGTAAGAGAAACCTTAGTTGTAGAAGAGAATGTAAGACTGGTTTGTTTTGCTATTAAGTGGGATTTTTTTTTTTACGACAAGCAGATTTCATAAACCACATTCGGTTTGACAAGAAAATTAGAAACACTGGCATCTGTTAAATATGGTTATATGTGATAAGCTAACACACAAAAAACATTGAAAGCATCTTGATATGTTAAAATGTGATTTTTAAACTGGCAATCTCAAGTTTCACAATACATGTTATTCATGATCTGAACATTTTTTTCAAAAATAGTTTGTGCCACAAGAAAATACTCAGAAAAACACAGGTTGTCACTAAAAACTGATAAGCAATACATGATTGTAAATATAAAAAAAAATAAACTTACATAAACATAAACTCAAGATTCATCAGATTACTGCATAACACAGAAAATATTTAATAATAAAACTACTCAAATACAATAATTCAATTATTTTTATAATTATAAATGACCTTTAGATAAATTCTCACACTTGGGGATCATGATAATGAAATTCAGTACATGACTCAGTACCTCCACATATCAGAAGTCATCACTTTTTAAATTGCTCTTGTTTAGTATCCATTACTATTTTCTTTTTTTATGCCACTGTGTCATTTCTTCAATATAAATATTTAGGCAAGTGGTACCTTTACTTATCCCCAACACATCTGTATGTGCGATCAATTCACCCACATTATCATCATTTTATAGATTTTTTTAAAACTAGAAATAAAAAGAATATTACTTTTTAAAAACATTTTTCACTATTGCTCTGTCAATATCTGTGATAACAAATAAAAAAAAACAAAAAACAAAACAAAAAAAACTCCCAAAATAGAATATTTTATTTCCGATCTTCAGCTTGAAAGTCAGGAGTACACGCTTCTTGCTACTTTTAGGGGGAAGCGTGTGACATTCAAAGGGTATGGTGAGATTATTTTTTCACATAAATCACAACCACAATGCTCTTCTGGTTTCAAATGTATGGAATCATACAGACGTCCATACAGATGCATTGAAACAGTGTACAATCACTGCTTTTGCAGCCTCTGTATCGAATGTCAGTCTGAGCAGTAGATTCATTAGATGCCCTGTTTGTGTTGTTTAACACTACAAATGATATGCATTGCATTGCATAGGTCTTAGAGGTGGAGAAAAGAAGTTCATGAGGTGGAGGAGGTAAGGCAGGCTTGAGAAATACATCTTTGCTGTTGTGTACCCTAAAGCCCTACCAATCTTTCAGCCTGCCAACCAGTCTGGGGGGCCTGGAACACATTAGAGGCAAGGAGAGAGGCCGGCCTCCCTCATTAGGACTCCTCTTTTTTATCCACACATACACCCACACACACACACACACACGGACACACTCCCCGCCCACAAAGGAAACACTAATTTTCCCTCGGAATAAAAGCCAGCCCTGGATCATACATCAGACATGTGTTGTCCCTGGTTCTCAACTAGTGAGGAGGGCTACTGGCAGGAGATTCAGCCACGCACACACATAAACACACAAGAAGACAGTGTAAGGATGCATTGCAATGGATGACAGAGATCAATGAGCTTTGATATTAAAGAGCACAAAGGATGAACGAGGAGAAAGAGGAAGTCAAAGAGACTTGAGTGTGTGCGTGTTTGGGGAGTTGAGACAGTGTTATGGGGCCGTCAGAGTGCCCTGTGTCACCATCACCTCATAAAGCATCCTAATGGACGTCAGTCCTATTTGTCAAAATAAGAGAGAAATGAAAGAGAGGCAGCGTGAGGGAGGGGTGAGAGAGAAAGTGAGAACGACATTTTGGAGAAAAATGGTGTGCCCTATTATGTTACTGGCTTTCAAAAGACCATAAAAGGCTTATGCACATATGCATACATTTACAGTTACACAGACTTGCAGAGATACAAGCACACACACGAACACAGTTGTGGGTTTCCTGAGCCCCCTTCCCTTGTTCTAGGTCAGTAAAAGCAACCAACTTTGTGAAATGCGTGGGCGGCAATATGAAAGGAGGTCACTGCTACACACACGTAAACACACGTGTTTATGTGCACATTGAATGGTACAGTTTTGATTTTGCCCACTAAACTGAGTCAAAATTCTTGGTAAGACAAAGCTGATCTTTTCAAGTACATTCTCCTGCTATTAAAGGAACTACTGTAAAAATAAGTTATTGATGTATAAACTAAGTGTCATCCTTCACATAATGCACATGGATATTCGAGAAAATATAATTCTTATGGAAGATCTTCATTGTTTCTATGAAATGTGCTAATTTTAACTAATTTGATGACATTTTAAGTTTCAGTGTTTAACAGACTAATCAATAAATGCCCAGTGTAACAGAAAAGAATTTGAATATCAAACATGCTTAAACACTTTATAGTCCACAGATGTTTAGAATATGCTTCCAATTTAGATGACAGGCAGAAACAGACGCTAATTAAAAGCTGCAAGTGAAAACAATGAGTTGAAACTGTGGAAGACACAGTTGTCTTCTTTGCTTATAAAGAGGGCAACTATACGGGTGTACAAAGACTGAATGGTGTGTGTGCATCGCTGAGACGAAACACAAAATTGATCTTGTAAAACACAAATGGAGATTATATTTTGTGGGAGTTACATAATCAAACAGAAACTCTCTTTGTCATGTTTGCTTGGCGTAAACAAAAGAAAACTTCAGAAACTGGAGCAAAGCGAGAGAAATGCTTTTCTGTGACGGGTGGGTAGGGTTTGGTAAGGTTGTATAAGGCAATCTAGCTTTAACTATTAAGAATTTCCTTCTGGTCATAGCAGCCAAAATGTAAAAAACATTTTCTTGGATGTTTGATATTGTAGTTGCCATGTTTTAAGTATACTGCTTAAACATGTACGCAAAGTTTTTCTTACTAGGAATTTGCATTGGCCTCCATCTACTGTGCACAGTCTAAGCAAACCCTAACCAGGCCCCCAGAAATTATGCTTCATTAAGCTTCATGAAAACTAGTTTTTAGTCCTCATGATTGCAACAGCTTTCAACAAAATCTGGTTTTATATTAGACAAGATCCCAAATAGACAACATTAATGGATATACAAAAACAAATATGGATTCTTGCCTTTATTGTTCATATATACACATATGTCCATATCTGAAAATGTCTGGCATTATAGCCTTCCTCAAAACATGACTAATTATTTACAGCCAGGATAATTTTTCCACAACAAAACGTTCCGCACTAAAAATTCTTTTAAAGTCTCTTTAAAATGTGAACATCCATCATTTTGCACAGCAAACATTAAACGTAGAAGAGTTTAAATGGACCAAAGCACATTCTGGAGCCAGTAAATAACCCCACAAAAATGGTGCTTTAAAGACTAAAGATGACTTGTTGTTAGCTTCATGTGTGGGAAATAATAAATCACACTTATTTGGTTAAACCATCGCAGACAGTCACGTGTTATCATGCAGCAAACTCATGTTACTGTTCACATGCTCCACTTAAATTACACCGAATAACAATAACTCCATCAGGTGCAAGCTATCCAACTCTTTCATCTAAATATTAAAAACAAGACATTAAGTTAATGTTTTCTTATGTTTCTTTTTCTGATGTAAAAAAAATTATTTCACTAAGTCTTTTCTCAAGCTGACACGTGAAATACTTCTTATGTAATTTTGAGGTAAATTAAATATAGCTGCCACTGAACTACTTTGACATTTTATGTGTACACTGGTCATCTTTTTGAGATACTTTCTTAAATAAGTTGTAGTTTTAAGTGACTGTTTTGCAGCAGACATGCACACAGTGTCTAAGTAAACCACTGTGCATCTGCTCTAGAGGAACATCCTGCCCAACTTAGACTAGCATGCTTGCAGCCTTGTCTGTCACATCCAAAACCCAAGTCTGAACCACAGGAAATACGTTTGAGTGCACACATACACACAAACACAAGTATACATTGCTCACACTCACAGGTAATAAAACATGGTGAGAGCATTCTGACATGCTAACTGCAGGTCTGCACAGCAAAAGCCTCAACTATGTGGAAAATGTACATTTCCATAGGAGGCATATCTCAATGGTAACAACTGAACGGTGATATGAAAACAAGCTAAAAGGAGGCATTGCAATATTGCAGTATTCCACCTGTGTTTGCTCTGCAGTTCCTGACAATGCATCGAGGTCGATGGGATGAGTTAGGTTTGTGGCAAAATGCTTCGCTCTATTCTGGTCTGGCTGGGGCTAAGACATTTGTGTGTGTGCTGAATGTTGGGGCATTTGGGGTAACTGAGGTCTCGGGTTAACGGGCGCTTTTAATGTGAGGCGGTAGCCTTTAACCCCTTCAACTGCTCTGAGCGATGATGTGGTGCTTCTGTGTACCTCAAAACCGAGTGTAAATTTACCACTCTGGTAAAGACGAATGGTTCACAAAACACACAAGCACGATGTGATAAGCACTGTGAACCAAAACATAATAAAACTGGAAGATGATCAGTGGGGTGTTTTGTTGGTTTTAATCCTTTTCTTCCTGAACAATCAACATGTATGACATGAAAGCAAAATTATATCTAAAAATAAACGCAAGAAAAAAAAGTATTTTCAATACATTTATGTAACTAATATATGGTTGCTTAAAAAGACCTTCAAGTGGGAAAACGATTTATGTGAATCCTTTCATAACTGTGTGACTTTCTCACCTTAAACATATGAATGTCTGACTTGTTTTGATGGCTCAGTGACATTTGCTATGTACATTCCTGGAGCTGTTGTTGCCCAGCAGTATCTTGAGGCTGAGAAACCGCACTTCGCAACTTCTTCATCTGGGACACTCCATCACTTTGCAGCTTAGTTTCGCTTTGCAAACTGTAACACACACACACACACACACACACACATATCAACACACTGGCTATTTTAAATGCACATCTAGGCTGATTCACAAAAAAACACAAGAGGACATTATCAGGGGAACAGAAGAAGGAAAGAAAGAAAGAGTCAACATCGGGCTGACTTTTACTGGTACAGGTAGGATGAAATATGGATGTTGAATTAGCCATTGATTGAGGGCACCTCATTGAGAAAGTTGTGTTGTTCTTCTTTAAGCAACAATTCAAATTTTCTCCATTTAATTTGTTTGCTGTTTCATTTGCAGTTACTTTAAATTAATAAACAGACATGGTTTTGTTACTGAGCTGCTTCAACTTCTACTTTTGAATTCTTTAAAAACTAAAATAACATTTTAAATTGATAGAATTGCTGTTTCAGCCACGTCACCATCAACCATAAAATATATGAAAGTATGGACAATTGGGACACTATGTAAAAAGTAAATAACAGAAGGCAATGATTTGCAAATCTCATAAACTATAAAATATAAAATATTGTTTTATTTTTAATTTAATGGCAGCAACAAATCTCTAAAAAGTTGGAACAGGGTGGTGTTTAGCATTGTGTAGCATCTCTTCTTCTTTTAACTGTCTGTAAACATCTGGAAAGGACGGAGACCAGTTACTGGAGCTTTAAAAGAGTAATATTGACTCATTCTGGTCTGATGGAGGATTCTGGCTACTCAACTAACCTAGACCTTTGTTGCTGAATTTCTTTTTATTTTCTTGCATAATACTCCATGTGTTTCTATTGGTGAAAGGGCTGGACATCTGGGAGGCCACTTTAGCACCCAAACTCTCCTGTGCAGCCGTGCTGCAATGATGATGCCGTATGTAGCTTAACATTGTTTTGCTGAAACATGCAGGGCCTTTCCTTAAAGAAAGGTTGTCTGGATGGGAGCAGATGTTGCTATAAAACCTCTATGCACTTTCAGCATTGATGGTGCCTTCCCAGATGTGTAAGCTTCCCACGCCATTGCAACCTTATACCATCAGAGATGCAAGCTTTCGAACTGTCTGCTGATAACAAGCTGGATGGTCCCTCTCCTCTTTAGTCTGCATGATACAGTCTCCATGGTTCCCAAAAATAATTCCACATTTTGATTAACCTGTCTAATTATCTCATTAAACCACATATGGCTGCTTATCTGCATGATCGTGTCACGATAGGTGGAATGTGAGGACCCAGCAGGATGAAGAGTCAGGAGGCAGACGGGTGCAGGAACAAGGTTTAATGATAAACACCCAGTATTGGACTAATCTGCACAGAAAATGGATGGATGAATACACAAGGGGAATCCTACAAAAAAAGATGAGGATCTCAGAATGACACATGACAAGACTACAAAAACCTAAACCAAAACCCAGAGACCATGACAGATAGAGCTTTTGTCAGTGGTGGAGAAGAAGTGGACCCAAAACCGGACTGAAGAGGCAGGTTAGTACAATAATCCAGGGTTTAATGGAGACTACTGGTAATACACTAAGACAAACACAGGGGAGAAAACAGCAGTGAGCCAAGAGTAAAAGAAACCAAGGGGTATATATATTGAGGTTAACTAACAGTAAACAGGTAAAGTGAATGAGATAATTAAACCAGGTGAGCTGAATCAGGAAGCAACAAGCACAGAACAAACCAGGGGTGTGGCTCTACATTATTAGGACAAGAAACCAAAAAACAGAAAACCTCAGGACAATAGAAATCAAGGAACAGAAAAGGACAATAGAAACTGAGAAACAGAAAACACCAAAGCAAACAGCCATTAACTGTTACAGTTTTAACCTGCACAGTGAGCTGTGTGTGAGTGATTTCTGGAAGTGTTCCTGTGTCCATGCAGCGATTTCCAGTAAAAAAATAAATAAATAAAAAAAATCATGTCTGTTTTAATGCAGTGTCACCTCAGGGTCCAAAGATAATGAGAATCCAGTTTTGACCTTCAATCTTGTATCCCGCGCACAGAGATTCCTCCTGATACTTTCAATTTTGATGATTTTTTACAGTGTACAAAAGTCTGTGATTTTTCACAGCTATATTTTTCTGAAATTCAAATTGTCACAATATTTTCCATGAAGGGATAAAACATCTCAAATTTAGCATCTGACATGTTTGATCTACTGAAAATAAAAAAATGGTTTGATGAGTTTTGCAAATAATTGCATTCTGTGTTTTATTTACATTTTACACATTTTCCCAACTTTTTGGAAATTCTGGTGATATATTTGAGCATACTAGTTTAATTCTACTTTAAAAGGAATTTTAAGTTTTTAATATATTTAGGATATGACAAATTGTAGTAACCTAAAAAATCTCCACTTTTAACAAATATGTAGTAAAGTTATTCTAAAGTAGATCTTCCTACAATTACATCACTGGAGAATATAAATTCTAATCAAAACAACAGTTTCTAACTTCAAGTTGTAATTGTGTTTATTAGAAGAGCATTAAAATCATGTCTGAGAACTGATTAAACAAATTTATTTTGTACTTTGTTTCTATAAATACACAAAAGGAACTGTCTGACAAAGACACCAATGAGACTCAACAGCTTGGTGCCAGGGGCTATATGGGGGTTCAAATCAACTACCTGTAAAGAAAGCTGGATTCTGTGTCTTTTTGTTGGTACAGTTTCTGAAAAACAGGAAGAGCTTTGGTAAAGGTGGTTGGATGGAAAGTTTACAACCTGTAAACATTTGTCTTAAAGAGACACAGCAGGTGCCATAACTACAAATCTGTACTGAAGGAGTACAGCTATCCTTCAACTACCAGTCATGATGTCTAATTTTATCTGTCCTCACCCAGCTTATCTCAGCGATCATTGCTGAATATAGTGATGTGTGTCAGCTTTCTCCATAAATATCTATGCATAACAGTGACAGAGTTCATCTGCTATTGCTACAGGTTACTGAGCACATGTCATGCTGCTCAGGATCTCTAGGATACAGCCTGTGTGTGTGTGGTGACATGAAACCCACACTCCCCTCCTCTCAGTGTGGTTACCACAGTCTCCATGTCTGCTGGAGCCAATAAATAAATAATAGGCCCAGTGATCACTTCCAACGGTGATACTGCACGCTAAAACCACTGCATCTGGGAGTGCCTCGCTGACAATAAAAACAAAAACATGGGCACATATATAGTCACACAAACACACCAAAGAGATTAATGCTGAGCTGGTAACAACACATACAACTACAGTTCTTATTTCTCTTTTGAATAATGTTTTTTACTGCTCAGCTGTCGTGTTTCAGCAGCAGCTTATTTCAAATGTAACAAACAAGAAATTTTTGCATGTTTAATATTTCTGTTCTTTACACCGTTGTGGTAACTTCCTCTTTGGGGTGAAAAGAACTTCCATGAGAAACCAGACTGTCTGCAGTATCTTGTATTAATATGTGAAGCTTGCATGTAAGGTTTGAGTCTTGTAGCACATCAAATCTGAGCAAATGAACAAATTATAAACATGAAATGCAGCTCTGCACGAAAAGTAGACAAGAAAATTATTCAGTGGGTCAGTAATTAGAAGAAAATCTCCAGAATGACGTGTGGGTGAGAAGTTAGGACATTGGAGCTGCCTTGTGTGTAGCCTGAATCTGGGCTCCCATGGCCTATCCTAGAAGCAGGAGAGACCATGGTGTTTGATGCAATGACGGCCACTTCATTATAAAAACCTCCTCAAGTCCCACGCTGCATTCCACGTTTATGGGGAACATATGGGGAAGCCTGCAATTTTTAGACCACAAAATAAGCCCCTTTGCAGCTGGACGCACGACCGCACTGGGTCCTTTTTGCCTTGCGAGCCACACCCGAGAGGCGTAGGACCACTGACAGTGATTAAACCACCACAGTTTTCTCAGCAAAACAGGAGTTATATTAAGCTTAAATACAGGGGCTTGATAAACAAGGTCTGGGCAGGGGAAAAAAAGAATTGAGTGAAAGACAGCCACAATGATCTTCAGACTATTTTCCCCTCACGGTCATGGCCAGTGCAAAGCTATGAGATACATTTCAAAACATGAAGCAGATGTTTACCTAGACAAAGGGGGAAAAAATTCCCAAAAAACGCACACTGAGGAAAAGAACTCGACTCCAGTGCTTTCTTCAAATGTCAAGCTTGGACTACACTACAATAGAGCCAGTTCTCAGACTTGCACAACACAGTGGGATGGTCCTATATTTATTTAGCTTTCCTTTATTCTTTATTGACAATCCAGATGTGATGCATTTGTTTCCACAAAAGGGCAAAAATAAGGAAATTGGCAATAATCCGAAAAGGCCTGCCCTTGTGAAAACAACTAGAAGGAAAATACATTTCTCACTTTAATGAAATATGAAAAACAAGACAACACAACTTATTACCGGCAACATGTCTTAGTTGCACAAATCCATGAACATAAAATGATTATAAACGGAAACAACCACAAAGCCCTGCACTGTGAAACCAGAACATTCTCAAGCATCTCCTTCTCAAAACAAACACAGACGTGACCAGAACCCAGACAGCATCCGCTCCAATAGTACCCAACCTGAAGAAAAATACCAACTACAGAGTTACAGATGTTTACAGCTTTATTTTTTTTTTTTTTTATATATATATAAAACTGAAAACTCTAAAACATATTCCGGCAAAAAGGTTAAATCACCGTGTGTCGGGCCTTGCAGGGTGCAGTGTTTCCCTCTGGGCCTGTGTGAGCTGTAATCTGTCCCTGGGCTGGCAGGCCGGGGCCGAGGCCATGTCGAGAGGCAGCAGAGGTGTTAGAAGAGGAAGCCTTGCTGTGTGTGAGGTTAAGTCAAAGGCCTGTAGTGGCCGTGTGGACGGACTGATAAAAGCCCTGGGGCCGTGGCTGTGGCCTCAGCATTCGGCCACACTCGCTGACACGCCGTGTCATTTAGCCCGCGCTGCCGCCTAACTCAACGGCAACTGCTCATTTACAGGGCAGTGCGGGCTACCAGGAAGAGCGGCAAGCACTTTCCCTCTCTCACACACACACACACACACACTTAAAACATGGCACTGTATATACACATACAAACCATACAGCACTTAAGTCCAGCATTGAGTACAATGTGCAATGTGGGCTGACAGTGTATCCATACACAAATCTGTGTGAAACAAAAACAACAGAAACATGTGCAGGGACACACAGGTTTCTATTGGGTCACATGAGTGACCAGACAGTGGTTTAGGTCTGTCGTCCCATAGCCAGACACGATTAGAGCGTCACTAAGAAACAGGAGAAAGGAGAGAGGAAGTGCAGATACCACAGGTTTGCAAATGCCAGTGATTTATGGATTCACACAGACATGAAAACAGACACACACGTGTAGAACTGTGAGGTTGTCAGTTTCACACAGCAAGTCTGTCAGACAGCACGTTTGTCTCCCTGTTCATCTGAATTTTCTGTGTGAATCACTTCCTGTTCCCTCGCAGCAGCTGAATAAAAGTCAATGTAAAAAGCACTGTTGCAAAAAGTACTATTACTTCCCATGTGGAAGCACAAGTGCTTGCTGGTCCACTACAGAAAGTGGACCATAATGTGCGGGGTTGGGGATTAGGGATTTGGTTAATGATAGGGGTTACAGTTCTCATTTTGCCTAAATAGTAGCCTATTTGTCACTCTTAATGTGTATCTATGTGTGTAGGCAAATTAAATATTAAGAATTTTTCAGATTATTTTCAAATCAAAATTCACCTTACCCGATTAAGTCATTTTTGATTAATCATGCTTAAAATCACTGAATGGGAACAGAGGTTGGAGGAGTTCCAGGCTTCTCGTAGCACAGATAATGCTTGTGTTTTCCTAATTTATTGTTCTTGAACTTTGTTTAAAGTTGGGCTGCATATGGCTTGATTTATTTACCATCACATTACATGAACAAAGTTGTGAGTTGCTCAAACCCTGTGTCTGCATAACCCTTTTAGGGGGGACTTTAACCTGCTACCTGATTTCTGACATGAATGAACCACTGCTCACAACTATATTTTATAAGTACAGTTAAACTGATCACTATACAACCATTCCTTCCCAAGCATTTCTATGTAACTCATTTTTATAAGGTAACAGTTGTATAACAAGGCAGACACATTTCTTATGTTATCTGTTAAAATTACATACTCTGTACCCAAAACAAGAAGTTGAAATGTATGTATATATATATATATATTTTTCCCAATCTATCTTATCTGATGACACTGTTCAAGTAGTAATAGAAGCCACACTAGTGGCAGTTTTTCTGTACTTAAAATTCAACCCAGAAAAGTGTGAAAACCACATTCAGGTTAAATCACTTTGCAGTTTCATTAGGGGAGAAACTAGGCCACAAATACTTTTTTAAAAATAAAACTTTCATGCCAAATAAGGATGTTTAGTTAAGAAATCTGGCTCCAATTATATACGTATATACCACTTTTCAATCCATGTGAACATGAAGAGGTATGTTTGCATTGTTAGACTTTTATTAAAATGTGATGGGATGAATACAGGCAGAATTGAAAAAGATTAAAAGAAAAAAGGAGGATATGCATCACTTAAGAGAAAAAGTGGGGGACTGGTAGCATTGCTTCTGATGAAACTAAGATCATGATACTATCAAGTGACAAGTGAGGGTGGAGGTTTTGCGGGCCCAAACCACTGGTTACTAACACAGATGTGCTGTGAGTCAAATAAACATAAAACTAGCTCAGGAAGATGCATTCACAGTCAACAGCACAAAGCTCGGTGCTACCCAGTTACAGACAATGCTTTCCTGTTTCCAAAAGCCACATCTATCTTTTATCTTTCTTTCACTTCATTTGATTCATTCCTGTCTTTTTCTCTGCCTAGTGTTTGTTTTGGGCTTAATACATTTTAATGTTTCTCCAGCTTCTCTACAGTGGTTTCAGAGCTCTCTGCAAACCTCAGTGAGCCACGGTGGTGCGGGCCGCTGCCTGGTTTGAACTCAAAAAGAAAATAAAATGTTTCCAAAACTTGGGCAACCAATGAAAAGTGAGACTGAAGAGCAAAAGTCAGAGAAGAAGCATGGAAAGTACAACCCGAAAGAGAGAAACCAGAAAAAAGGCAAAGACGATAGGAGAAGATGGGAGGGAGAGGAAGGGGGGGTGGGAGGGAGAGGCCCGGTGACCTCATGTGACATGTGACGTGGGCTCCACCACTCACGGAGGGGAGTGTGAGTTTCTCTCTGTGTGGAGGATGGCGAGGAGGATGCAGAGAGACTCTGCTTTTAGCCTTTTACTAGCACTGAAGCTCCAGTCAGGCCACCACCACCGAGGAAGAGAGAAAAAGGCAGACCACGCTATCAGGCTAGTGGGCTAACCTCAGACCATCAGTCTGCTGCGTAACAGAGCATCACAAACCCAGCACTCCCCATCAGCACACTTTCATCACCCGGGCTCTGCTAAGTGGGCCCCCTCTCATCTCCAGCCCTGGTGAGTCCACCTCCACACCTGGAGACATGAAAAGTGTCGCTGCCTCTGTTTAAACTGCTTCTCTTTCACGTACATTCACACTTTCTTCTGTTCTCTTCGTCTGACTCTCTTCTCTCCACTCTTCTGTGAAACGTTTTCTGGTGCTGGTGCTACACATGCTGCTGCTCTCTCTGCAAGCTTGTGGCTTGGGATTCCTGTGGTAGTCACAAAACCTAGATTCTTGGTTGCAAACAGTCTCAGAGCTCCAGGAGTTTTTGTCCTCTCATTCTCTCCTTCCTTCTCTTGGTCGTCTCTTCAAGGTGCTTTTTCATTTCTGACTTTCAATTCTGCTTGTTTTCTCTCTGAGGTCGGTGAAGACCGACTGCAGCGAGGGCTCCACGCTCATCCTGTCCTCCTTGTCATGGCATCCAACAGCATCTTTGACTCCTTCTCCAGCTACAGCAACAGTCTACTAAGAGGTGAGTGCAGATCCTCCCCTCTCCACCCCACTCACCCCTTCTCCCTCCCAACACAATTCCACCCTCACTGTCCAATTGTTTTGAATGTGCAGCTTAGTCAGTTTAACAACTTATTGTGAGGATGCTTCATGTAGTGTTTCAATGCATTCATCAGTCTGTCCACACACTCATTTACACACACATGTTGAGGCAGATTCATAAAATAGGATCTGGTTTGCACAGTAGCCCCCATCTAGTTGACTGATAGGGCCCATAAAGGCCTCTGCCTCTCTGCTCGTGTGTTTTCTGTAGGCTTGATGGAATAGCGGCATAATGGGATTCTCACCACAGACATTCATTATCAAGTGAAACTCTGTGAATACAAGCTCAGAGGCTCCATGTGACCGGGTGCTTTACTGGAACACGGCAATACAATAAAAGAGCAAGGAAGAAAAAAAAAAAAAAACATATTAGGCTTTCTTACTGCTTTACTTCCAGGAGGTACTTTTGGTCTGTGTGGTGAGGTGAGTGCACTTGGCTAACTGTAGACTCAATGAAGAAACCATTTGTTACCATAGCAATCCCAATCAGAGAGCTTTTACTAGCAAACACTTCAACTCTCTTGTTTGTGAGAAGAAGAGAAAGATTGAAAGTTTTACTAGCTTTTAATAGGAATACCTGTTGAGTTTACTGCTGTAGGTGATGGCAAACACAGAGATGAAGTAGGCAGTGCTGACAGTCAAGTTGTTAATCTAAGCTGGGGGATTCAGTTGTTTCCATTGTTCTTCACACAACCTCTGAGGCAGCTGCTGAAAGGCAGCAGAAAAAAACAAAACCCTCTTCCCAATTAAGGCCTTGTAGCAGTGTTAATTAGAGACAGCCACAGGAGAAGCAGTACCACTTCATAATTGTTTGCAGGGTTTATCTTAAAATCTCTGGAGCCTCACATACACAGTCAGACGTAGACTCTACATCTGTGCCTCACATGAGAACAATCCTATGATATCCTCGCTGGAACCGCAGTGACAGGAGATGATGTTCCAGTGTTCTCTCTGCTTCTTCAGACATTCAGGCATTTATAGTTTCCTCATGACAAGGCTCAGGCCCCACTTTTCACCCCTATAACCGCTGAATCTGTATCTCTTTTTTTCCTCGCTGTATACAGATCAGTGTGCCGCTAACGTCAGATTTCATGCATGCCGTCTACCACGCTTTGCTTGCAGGGTCCTGATTTTAATTTTGAACTCTAACAGAGCAGCGAGGCGGGATGGAAGAGAGAGAATAGGTCAAGAGGGGAAACAAGAGACAAGCATTTAAAACTGTAACCAAAATCATTATTGTATGTGCATAACCTTTAAAATTCATTCTGTCAGAAGACTGAAACCAAAATGCAAGAGAACAAAGGCCAAGAGTCATTAAATCCTCTCGTTCAGTCTGAGAGCACTTCAAATTGGGACTACTTCATGTAAGCAAAATACCCCAGCGGTTAGTTTAACAACATGCATTACACATGCAAAGCAATTATGCCAAGGTTCACTTTTTAGACTCAAATCAAACTGAAATTAAGAGGAACGATTGCAGAGCATCAAGGAGACTGTTAAATGTCTGCCTTCCACAGCTCTGACTTTAAAGCAGTATGACGTGAAGCTTATGGAGACATTGATTTCAGTTCTTCAGAAGTCAGGATATACTACGTTGAACAACATCTTGATCTTGAGTTTTAAAATAATTTTGATCTTTAACATCCTCTTTATCATGCTTTTTCCTTTGTGTCACCCTATCTTCTAACTTCATTCAAGCTGAGGGGGAAAAAAGGCATCAACACAACACAAGCGATATCAGTCTGTCAGTGTTGTAACGATAATTTTTATATATTCTGTCTGATCTCAGTGCAGACAGAGAATACATCGAAGCATGTGATGTGCAACTTCAGATGCACTTCGCGTGAGAAGCGAGAGGACGCTTCACCTCAGAAACCTCAGTCCTCTGCTGAAGCTCAGACGAACACTCAAACACAAACATACATACACACTCACCCACACACACACACACAAAACTTACAAAGCACAAAAGGTGCAAACAGTGTTTTCTCATGGTGTTTAACTCGGTATAGATAAGAAAAAAGCAAAAAGTCTGACATGAAAGTTGTGAGAAACAGAAAGAGACATAAGGATTTTTGCATCAATGAGCTGTTAATCTGACACAGACTCAGAGCTGCTGCAGTTCACTGATAATAACCACAATAAGGCAACACCTGCCAGCCAACACTCACACCGGAGCGCCACTATTTAATCAGAGAGCAGCTTTTTTTTAAACATTATAATGATAAAAACAAACAAACAAACAAAAAAAAAAAAGCAAAGAAAAAATGAGCATGCAGTCTCCAGAAGAACCTCCGGACTTTCCCTCTTTGAAGCAGAATTGTATAAACAGTTTTCCGCTCCTGTCATATTGGCAGTGTTTGCATCAGGTGAGGTACCTGGTTTATAGCAGCTGTGATTGGGCCTGTGTGGTGGCTTATATCCTTGGCTTGATTTCTGTCACCACATTTCTTATTGCTTGGAAGGACTGGTGTGTTCCCTGCAAGCTGTTTTATATTCAAGGGTCCTTTTTTTCTTTTATTTAGAGTGCTACGCTCTCGGGAGCCAGCTCCCTTTGTGGCAGAGAAAAAGGCCCTGGTTTATTAGGGTGGGAATGGTTTTATATGCTTGGCTTATGGCGCTGCATGAATGGAAGTGAGGGCTTGTGTGTGAGAAATGCGCCATGCCTCACCACAGTTGTAGCAAGGTTATTTTTGAGGATTCTGGGAGGTGGTCTGGTTTGTTCTACAAGTGTTAGTGAGGGAAAAAAGCCTGAGAGAAATTTGCACAGTTTGAGAGAAAGATGATCAACATGAATCTCTCGCAAGGCACAACACATATAGTTCAATATTTAACCCTACAACTACTGACAAATAAAAAAGGCCTCATACAGCAGCTCAAAAAAGAAAGGCTATAAATTTAACAGAGCACATGTCTGGCCTCTGCTGAAATTATTAATAACAATTCATATGGTGAAGATTGTTTTTTCTTCCTCTTTTAAATTAACATGCTTGGTGTGAGCCTATTCAAAATCCTGCTGTGTGTGAGGACTCCGAGTGACGCCAAAACATAAGGGCTGCCTGAGCAAACTGAAATCTGTAACCAGATATTAAGAGTTTCAATATTTTAAAGTGAAAGCAAATAATAGAAAACGCATGACAGCCGCAGAGCAGCGAATCCCTGTCTCCAATTTAGCCGAATACAATATCTATTTATAAAACTCTGAAGGCATATTGGATAGGAGGGTTCTGGACTTGATTAGGGCTGTAAACGTTTTTGGAGGTACTTATTTACTTTTTGGTCCGTCTCGCAGCTTTTACTGTCTGTCAACACGACTTTGTGGGGAACACTTTCAGGGGGTTGCCAGTGTGATGGCCTCCAGGTAGAGTAACGCAGAGGGGCGGGCTGATTATCTGGTCCACTGATCCTAAACCTACCTCTGCTCTTGCACAATTTTGGCATCAAACATCATGCTCAACCCTGCTTTGGTCAAGGTTAAAGTGTAGCTGTAAATACAATTTTCTGGTGGTCGACAAGCAACCACAGAGTCCAAATTTTTTGCAGCCAATCTGATAATGTGAATTTATTTTATAAGGTTTCTCTGGCTTAAAAAAAGTGCCCTGAAAGGTTGAGCAACTTCTTTCAACAAACATTCATGGAGGGAGGGATAATTCTCCTGGAAAGTAAACTGGAGCTGCGTTGACGCTGAAGCAGTATCTAGTGAGGAGTGAATGTGATCAGAAGCTGATGTTGCGCCAAGCTGGAAGAAAGAACGCCTTACTCCTCAGCCCCTTCAGTCCAGGTCATCTGGAGTTAAAACCACAAGTTAAACTCTGATCTGAATGCTTGCAATCAGAAAAATAGTAAAATATGTATTATTAAAATATTATTACTTTCTGTAAAAAAAAAAAAAAAAGTGACAGAAAAAATGCCCTGGTATGATGCAAGTGATCTCAGAGAAATTTATAATGTCTAGACCAGCTTGTTTAACTGGGACCTTCAGGAACAAACTGCAGGTCTGCAGGAAAGAAAGCAGACTTAAAAGCTTGTATAATTGAATAACGAGGTGGAAATTATCACAATATAAATTACTTTAGCCTCATTTTTTAAATTTAATGCTCATACCGGATAAAACTCTTCAATTTCTATGAGTCATTTCTTTATGGTTAATTTGCCTCACTTACAAGCTGATAATATTTCATATAATGCCTTACGTTATAATGATTAAACCCACATCACTGTTATTGGACTCCTCATGATCTCATTCATGCTGTATAGTCGATGGCTAAATATAGGATAAGCCTCTTTTGGAATTTTCTGATTCTTAATTTTGTTTTAAATCTACGCCCTAAACCACAGTCCAGCCTCATAGCTTATTATATGGTAAGGCTGGGTTGTAGAAAAAACACAAGTATTATTGCAAGCTAATTTATGTATTATTAACCTAAATTAATGCAGTGACCAGGATGACACAGAATCTGCCAGCAATCTTCTGCGAAGCTGAAAATATAGTAAGGTATTTCAAGGTTTCATCACAGTTTTTGTTTGTTTTCAGAAGCTCTAACTACAATTAGAAAGCTGTGACCTGAGCTTGACTCAAACGAAAAAGGCTTTTTTGTTTAGACCCCTCCCTGTATCGTTAACGTCTTTTGTGTTGTTAGGAGAAAAAGAAAAATCACTGCCTGTGACTAAGCACAGCCTCGATTGCTGTGCACTTTTGTTTTTAACATTACAGTTGCATCCTAACCCACAAATTACTTTAATGGGCAGGCATGGGTCGGGTCCTCAGCACATAAAATGACTCAAACTTATAGAGATCCCACATGTTCTGAAAAGATAGAAGTGCAAAGAAACTTTGATTATTTTTCTTTCCAAAGAGATTGGCGACAAGGGGGTTTTACTTGTTCTTGTGAAGTTTAGCAAAGATTTAAGAAGTTGTTTATTCAAACAATAAAAATGAATCTTTTCCACAAATATCCATCCTCCAAACTGAATCTTTACTTCATTATGACTAACTTTAATCATGCTTAAAACATCCTTATAGCCTATCCTCTTTCCCATAAGCAATAAAGAAAAAAAACTTAATTATGGAAGAGGAAAAATGCAGATAATGATAGGATGTGAAGCGCTGCAGGCTATGAGATGTTTTCTGGTTCTCTATTTTCCCAGAATTTTTTTCCTCACTTGTTTACATACAGCTAATTGTCGTTGCTGCAATAAAACATGTTTTTGGGTTGCTTCTTCCCTCTCTTCAAACATGATCTTGACCACAAGGAATTGATTTTTGTGGAGGCAGCATTTCAAAAATGGGATTTTAGGTTTCTCTTCAACTACACACAGGAGGGTACAAATTATTGTTAGAGGTACTAACTGTAACAGTAATGGGCCATCTAATTGTGCTTTTGTAATTGGTGATTTTCTCATTATCATTGATTTTTTTCACAAAAAGATGAGCAAATATTATTTTGATGTTGTAGGAAATATTTAGGTTCTTGTTGAGAGTCAGATAGAAAGACAAATATCCCACTCGTAGTGTATCTATAGTATGTCAAAGTCTGTTACATTTGAAACACCAGATGCAAATGTAGGCATACTGCTAGCCTCTCGTAGCCCCCCCCCCCCAAAAACGAAAAATAAAAAAAATTGGCCTAACATTTAGAGCATCATTTAATAAGTTGTGTCAAAATTGCCCAATACATACATACTGTGTGAAAATGACAGATTGTACTTTTATGGAAGATTAGGAGTCAGACAAGTGGCCAGAAGAAGCATCTTAAATGCACAATTACAGGAAGGACACCCATCCCCCCCACCCCCCCCCACCACCACCACCTCTCCCACCCACACACACACACACACACACACTTAAAGCTGCTTTTATTAGACTTGTATAATTCAAATCTACTTTCTCTTCAAATGATCATTCTGTGCAAGTCTGTTTCCCAACTATTTTATATCCTAAATCTGCAAGTGCAATTCACAGAAAGAATTACCCCCGCACTGCAGCAGGTTTTGTCCTAAAGTAAACTTCAGAGAGCTCGTACTTTCTGTGCAGCTGCTCACTTCTGTATTGGCTCAGTAGGAAACACCATGCCAGGGATTCCCCCTCAGCTGTGCAGCAGAAGTGGCCCCTCCGCTTCTTCTCCATAGTCTGTCTGCAGCGAGGCCACTCTGTCTGCTGCTCTCACGGTTGCAGACATCACGAGCTCAAACATACAGGGAACTTTATGGTATATACACATAGACACGGAGTGCCACTGCCACATATAGGTAGCACGCGCATACACAAGAGTCCAGCACCTGACTTTTTCACATGCTGAGTCATAGACAAGCAGTACATGTCAACATGACGACAGAGACGTTTTCCCCCTCTAAATGCTATCTGACCTCATCATAATAGCTGGTCAGGACTAACATACGGTCTCCCAACGCCTTAATCCAGCAGAATGACCCAAGTGCTGAGTAATAAGCAGAGAACATCAATGAAAAATATCTGCAAATGGTGTCTTGTGCTTAGAAAAATATTTAACCAATTGCTGTGTATGTGGTTGCTCCTGTGCTGACAGGATTGAGAGTTTCAAGCAAGATGCTCACAAATCTTTTGGAGGTCACTGCACATCAATTTCCTTAAATGACCTTGATATTCAGTGGTTAGATATAAGCTATGGAAGGATTATGAAGCTTGGGAGGATGGTACCCTTACACATTTTGTCCAATTAAATATTAGTATTTAAACCTCAACTAATTCAGTCTATAATATGACAGCTAGCTGTACTGCCAGACTACCAGAAAGATGTTTGTTTCAGATGGAAGTGAACACAATGTTCACCTCTTTAATCAGTGTGATGACATAAGAGTCAGACAGCAAGCCACTCATTCAGTCTGTACAGAGTTTGATTAACCTAATCACCAGGCAGCCAGAGTGTAGGTTACTGATTGGGTTTACAAACCCTCCTTGTCATCGTTGTGTCATTAGCTCGTCGTTAGCTGCGGCAAGCCTTGACGTGGAGCAGCGACATGCAGGCCCTAAACATGGCAATCAGGGGATTAGAGTCTGAGCCTCAATGGACGCCTCAGGCTCTGAGTCAAAGAAGGGAAAGTCCTGCCTTACTATGCAAGTTCCACGTGGCCATGGTGCTAACTGTACATGGGCAACGCCACTGCTGATTAGCGATGGAGATGATGAGAGGAAACATTCAGTCACTTTAGACACACATGAGGTTTCCTGAATTACAATTAAGCCAAGTCTTTGACTGAGGCAATTATTTGAATGGAGGGACATTTCAGCCAATTTGGTTTGCTAAATCTTGAAGTGGGAATCAAGCCCAAACGCAATGCAGGGTTGCATGCAACACAGTGACATTGTGCAGCCACTGCAAAAGAGCTGACAGACATCTGGAGATATTTAATTTCTTTTGATTTAATTTGTAATCAATTTAAATGATTGACATAATCACTTACTGAGAAAAAGTGTAGATTTATAAGGTATGACAATATTATGCATCTGAGTGTTTTCAGGGCTCCTTGGCTTGTATTTGGAGAGCCACCACACCCTTGTTTCCTCACAATGAGAAGCCCAGAAGACTGGTCGAGTTCTTTCCAAGAGTTGTCTCACGTCTGTAGAGGAAAGTGGCATGGACACTTGTCAGGAAACCAGCACTGGGCTCCCATTCAAATCTGGTTGAGTTTTGCAGTGAGTCATGGCACTCTGGAGGCTGACCCTCTGACGAGAGAAATGCAAATTCAATATTTGAGAGCTCTTTGAAGTCCTTTTGCACTTGAATTAGACAGACATAAACCGAAATG
The DNA here is from genome assembly GCF_017639745.1 of Melanotaenia boesemani. NCBI lineage: Eukaryota > Metazoa > Chordata > Actinopteri > Atheriniformes > Melanotaeniidae > Melanotaenia > Melanotaenia boesemani. The sequence continues at coordinate 8,893,575 of NC_055701.1, forward strand.
ACCCTATTGAAAGTGTGCCTTAGCAGCAATGAAAAAAGTTAAAAAGGACTGATGACAAAAGTTAAAAAGTTGGAAATATGTTTTCTGCATTTCTGTGTGCTCGTGTGAGGTTATACTTAAATGTGTGTGCAATGCTATCATGCATGCATAGAAAGGAGTGATGACTGAGGTGACTTGCCTATTAAAACCATTTGAATACACAGTACAGCCAAGAAAAATACATTTGGCCCTTGCCATTGTTGGCAGAGTCCTCTCTGACTTGTATTTTGCTGGTTTAGCATTCATGTCATTCATGTCATATGTTGCATACCTCACCATGTTCCTTCACAGTTCAAAGTAACAGGGACTAGTCCCAAAAAGTAAAAACATGTGGCTTTTGTTGCAGAGGGGAATGAACAACAGCATTCCATGTGTAACCACATCAAAGATCTCCCTCACTGTGGGGCTAAATGAGGGCAGACTGTCCTGTTTGCTCCTCCTAACATGGCTGTCATTAATTAACCAGATTTTAAAAGTGACACTTCCTCCTCATCAATTTTAATCAAATAAAACTTCTTAAACATGTTAAGTTTCCATCAAGTTGGGACAGCCACACAACACGCACAAAGAGCCATTGTGTGCTGGTGAAAATGTGGTTTACAGGCTTGGCTATAATGGCCTGGTGGTTGCTGGAAGCCATGCGTACTTCCTAATATTCGGCTCACATGCGATTTCATTTTGAGCAAAGACTGAGCTACGGGGCTTTGCCTTTGTGTGAGAGAGACGCTTCACAACTTATTTTCTGAGTTGACAGGCTCAGGCTCCTTTACCCCCTCCCTGCTCTTTACCCCCTCTTCCCTCTCTCTGGTGGCGCTACTATATTTGTGTGAGATCTCAAGCGATGGAAGAGTAGACACAGGCTGCATTGCCAGTCAAACGTGTTCAGGCTGTCAGACTGAACGGCTTCCAGCTCTGCGATCTGTCTCCTCTCCTCGTCAGTGGGAGCTGTTTGATCTGACAGAGAGACTCCATTAGAGACACAGGGAAGTTCAACTGCTGGGAGGTTGGATGGCTTCAGCAGTCAGACTAGCAGCCCAGAGAGGAAAAGGTTTGCACACAGTCTGGTTGCAATCTTGGTGTCTGTGCTGTGTATCTATAAATGTCTCTGAGCATTACTTGTCCTTTTAGTAGGTGTGTGTGGTTACACAGCCCAACTGGGCTGACATATTTTGGGGACGCTGTTAGGCAAAGGGGTGATGACGCAGAAGGTAATGATTTCACTGCTCAGCTGCAATGATTGAAGGCAGGAAAGGTTATTTGCTGAGGTGGTGAGATGTGACACGTACTGTCTTCTTTATCTAACACCATAGTTTGCACTCAGTCACTCGATGGTGATGACCTCATAAACCCACCCCACAGTCCAATGGAGCTAAGCAGTTGCTGGTGTGACAGTAATGAAATTGCAGATGATGGTTTGATAAGTATGCATCAATGGTTCAGCCACAGACCGTCACTACACTCCCTACATTTAATGTGGCTGCAACTTCTAATAATCAGGAAGAACTCTGACATTAAACCCAAATCAGAGACAACTTTATCATGAGAGAATTAGAATTAGAATCAGGTTGGTATCATCACCTGGTTGAAGCGTCGTAGCAGTTAAAAAGCTGGAGAGGGAAATGAATTGATGTGGCTGCTGTGAAAGATTCAACTACTGATCTGTGTGTGGCAGCTGGGCTCTAGCAGGGCTCTGGCACCGGGGCAGCATGGCAGTTAAACTGTCACTGACAGGAACTGTAAATCTCTTTCAGAAGGTGAATGTAGCCTGACAGCTGCACAGGTGCTTGTATGAGTGTTTGATTACTAGTCACTATGCTACATTTTGTTTGTCACACTGTCTTTCTCTCTTCAGGAGCAGTCAATAAAAATTCAGGACACATTTTGTAAAAGTTAGATTGAGACAGGATAGTCTGTGTCTTTGTATGTATATGTGTGTGTGTGTGTGTCTGTAGGGGGTGGGGGTGCTGTCACTTTGGCAACGCCACTGCACATATTGCAGCGATTACCACAGCGGAAAAATGTTTTTCTGCAACATGCAATTACTACAGATTACAGATTGCCGTCCTTGCATCAGAAGCTCTCGCCAGAAAAGGAGAAACACTGTGCATTCGTATGTGTATATGTGTCGATACACACAAACAGGCAGAGACGCAGAGACAAAGAAAGATGAGAAATGATTATAGCTCACACTAAAAACCACAACTGAAAAAAAATGTGGGAGTTGACATATTTATGGGACTCATTTAGATTTAAAAGTTATACTGACTTTCAGGGGTAAATAAAGGAAGAAAAAATACAATCTGTCCTTCAGTTACATGAAGACAAGCAGAGGATTGGTACATTTTGTAGTCCTTTGTCCATCATCATCCACATTATGAAGAGTGTACACTGATGTTCTCATGGAATATACAAACCTAAATGCCACACGATATATTAATTTTGGACTTTATGTTTTGTTCCAGAATACAAATTTCCATGAATATCAAAAAGCTCCCTTCAGGTCATGCTAAACAATATAGCCCAAAAGTGGTGCCCCGCAGCAAGTCAAGGCCCTATTTACAAACCCACCAGATCAAAACTCAACCCAAAGTGCTCCTATAATAGCACTGGGGCCTTTTGGTGAGCTTACCATCCAGTTCTACTTTTAGTGGGTTTCCAAAGAATAAACAGGCCTGCGAACCACATCACAGGCTGCTGACTGTCATTGTAGGGTGAGTGTACCCGACGGATGATGTGAGGGCGGAGCAACCGTGACACTGAGGTTTACGGCGAGTCCCCCCACCCTAACGCTTGCCTGCCTCTGGTGTGGGGTGTGCCATTGAGCTGCCACTGAAAGGACATAGAGGAGGCCTGACCACGTTCAAGCCCCCAGTCCCAGTAAAACCATCAATGTTTCGCAGCACCTTCTATAACTTTTACACTGAACTAGATATCAATGAGTGGATATTTTGTTATTAAAAAGGGAGGGCTGCTGGGTCCTGCAATCACATTTAGTACACACAGCTAGAACAGTCTAGAAAGTAGTTTGTTAAAAAGAAAAACATCCTGGGTAATATTTACAAAAGTTCTATTAAGTCTGAGCCAAATGTGAACAGTGGTCTCTGTAAAGTAGCGTTTAAATGATCAAGTGATTTCATGTGAGGCTTTGTAAGGACATCCATTTGCAGCTACAACACCAAATGTCACTAACTCCACATAGGCTGTAAAACCAAAATTAATACTGATGTTAAAAACAGTCTGTGAAGACCTTTGTTGCCAGCTTCATCTGTACAACTAATAGGAAAAAAGAGAATCAAATGAGCAATAATTTGTGGAAGGAAACTACCACGACTTTGGAAAAAGACAACACTTCCTATTAAAGCAGATTTAATGCCCATGTATGAAAGACATCTTCAAGACTAGAAAGTATTATATTAAGCACATGTATCTGTGTACACATTAACAGGAAAATGTAACTAAGTCCTTAACTAACATTTGAAATATTCCTAGTGCCACTGGCTGCCAGGCAAACCCAAGGCATTATGAATCCCCCCTCATGCTTAAAATCTGAAGAAACTCAACACCCCTTTTCCTCCAAACATACTGTCTGCCACCTCGTTAAAAGCATTTGCGACCAAATAAACAGTATCAAAGGTGAACATCATCACATAGTAAGACACTGAGCGATGACATCAAAGATTTATGTTGTGACATCGAGAAGAGGTTGCATGTAAGCTACGTCTCTATTATGAAAAGAGTGACAAAAATGATTAGCCTCATTATTAGCTTTTTCTGCTAAACTACTGAGCATCAGGCTTGTTCAGACCTCCACTGCAAACATTTACAGTGAGGACTTATTCTGTTAGCATTACGTGCCATCTCCAGAATCTTATTTCACTCCCAGGCTCTCACTCCCTGCTCAGCACATACTAACATTTGGTCAGGTGTCCACATACTTCACCTCTAAGCATCATGTGCAGGGTTTCCTGAACTTGTGACATAACATTATGTTTAACCTCTTTAACGTTTTAACCAAACACCTTCTGTTATATACACTGTTTTCCATTGTTTATACTGTTGCACAGGTGTGCAAGATACACTAAACGTTACTGTTGTTGTCTGTTGAAGTGTAGAAATATTAAACAACTAAATAAATAGATACCCCTGAATGTCACATAATAAATTTGTGGGTCAAGTGCAAGTTTTTTAGGACTACAAGATAAAACTTGTGAGATTTGTTAAGTGTAATTATCAGTATGTTTTAACGGTGAAGAATAAATCAATATGGCGCAAATGAAAAAGGTTTCAGGCTTGAATTAAAAAAAACTGTTTCAGGATTAATATTCTTTTGGAATGATGAAGCTGTAGCTCCAAACCTCTATCAAATCATAGTAAACTATGTAAACATCATCTCTGCTATGGTCAGTTCTGATGAAGTGAAGCAGAACAAAATTCAGTACAGTTCAGACAAGGTCTCTAAAACGGCCACTTCGGCATAGTTTGGCACATTTTGGCACCATCTGTTCTTAAAGGCCCCCAATTATGTGACTTTTGGTTTTGAAAGGTTAATTCATTTCATATTTAGAAATTTGTACTCATTGTTGTACACTGATTTTATATATTTCATTTTTGGTAAAAAAAAAAAAAAAATCAATTCTCCTTATTGTTGCACTGGTGGATTCAGGAAGTGTCAGAGAACTACTGTCCACTCCTAACAGCTACTACTACAAACCTTCGACTCCGCTCTGAACCTTTCAGAGAATATAAGCAGAGTAATAAAGATGCATGGGATAAATATGCTCTTTGTCTCCTCTGGCGACCACTGCATCTCAGCTCAATATGCTCACATAGTAATTAGGCGCTGGGTTTGGAAATGTCACAGTCCTCTTAATCTTAGTTGGGATAAAATATACTCTGAAAGCCTTCAAGGATCTGAAATTGGGGCCTGACGCTCTAATGAGTTACTGGATGTATAAAGTAAAGCAAAGGGAAAGGAAAACTATGGAAATGTAAATGAACAAAGAATTTCAGTCATTAACAGCTAAAGCAAGGTTTTAATACACAAATGCATACCAGCCATCATTTAAACTAACACAGACGACCTCGTGGAGGAAAAGTAACATACAAATTTATATGATCAAAATTGCTCAATGTGTTTCCTATTTTCTTGTCTGAACATCAAAATGGACAAAAATGACCGCCAATTGTGATGTGCTGACACTTCTTGTAATCAAAATTTGAGAAAGAATCAGCCATCAGAGCAGCAAGAGCCCAAAACCCAAACAGTCTGTACCCACTCACTGTTGTTTAAAAGTTTCTCCATATACTTGTGTATATAAACACTCTGACGCTAGAATATGATTTGGCTTTGAGGGGACTGGCACAAATGGCTTTGGTGACTTACATCATGCTTGGGAGTCTAATCACAGACACTCTTGTCATATCAAGGAGAAAAAGTCCATTTCATAGCAAGCTACATTTCAACAAAAAGGGGGAAAAAAGGAGGGAAGAGTAAACAAGTTCGGCGTTCCACAGCCACCGCAGAATTCATCATTCATACAAAAAAATACCCCAAGCCCCAAAGTAGAGCTAATTTAATCCGAGAGGAATAAAACTCCATTTCATAGAAGTCGTCCATTCAGAACACTCATATTTCCACTGAGCAGAAAGCCCCGGCTGAAATTTGAGCAGACACTTTTCGGAAGGAATGCATTCGGTGGGTTGAGGGCCAAAGCTTGCCCTGTAATTTGTGAATGTACAGAAATGTGTGACCGCCACAGTTCCTCTAAAGATAGAAATCTTTGTCTTATGTCATTGCCGAACCTCAAAACTATTTCTAATTGCCCCCAGAGCCCCCTTTTCCAAATGAATAGCTACCCATCCAAAGGCTTATATGTGCCATGTCTGAAAATAGCCTGGGAGTTTACACAGGCTAATAGATCAAATTTAGGGGAAAAAAGAAAAAAGAAGAAGAACTTTAAAGGCAGCTCCACGTATCTGAAGACTGTCCTGTTCTTCAAAGTGACTTTAAGTGGCATTGAAAGCTGTGTGGGTGGCATTTAGAAACAGGTATACATTTACAGACCCCAAAGGCTCCCACTGTTTTCTCTGCTACTGAGGATCATACTCATATTAGTCTTTACAGTCTGACTCATTATACTTGAAAACTAAAGTAAGTGGAATTTCCTTTGGCTTAAAATGCACCAACAAGGATGTGTTTCTGTGTAAAGACTCAAAATAATCTTCTAATTAGTTCAATTCATTTGTTTATGTCTTGTTTAAGTGTGCAGGTGTGATGCTTTAGAAGATTTACTTTGGGATGTTTTTCTGGCAATTTAAGACATCCCAAAGTCTTTCTGGTTTTCATGATTGAACATTATGATTCAGTTCTGGAAAGCTTAGATGAAGACAAGTTCTCAGTCACACGTTTTCATAGAATGAACCACCAGTAAACAATGATGAGGTCTCTTGATTTGTATCTGCAGGATCCGTTTTCTCTTTTATCCTTGAAAGAAACATATATGCTGAGGCCTTTTTGAGGTGGCTCCTGGTTTCACATGTCCTCCAGGAGTTCTGTCTTGATTTCAGGCTCAGCCCACTCAGATCATTAAAAATCGTTCAGGGGCACGGCGGGCTCTGTCCTCAATGCCTGTGCGGCTGAAACTGTAGAAACTGCGTGTTGAAATGCGGAGCTCTAAATGTGACAGGCGCCCGGAGCGTGCATTATGGCTGAGTGGGCTGTGTGGTCACATATTAATAATGAACTAGGGCAGGGGGACGACTAAAATATCACCTGCAATGTCACTGCTCTAGTCCAGCTGTACTTGAAATAGAGGCTATGATAGGTGATCAGATTCAATGTTTATTTAATTATTTATTTTTACAGTTATGGTTGCTACAGCTATGAATAAATAAAGTTAATTTAGCAGAACTGAAGAAAAGATGATTATCTGATTTGGTACTTTCAAGCAAAAATAAAAAAAACAAACAAAAAAAACAAAACAAATGAAAAAACACTTTTTATATGAAGGCAGTTTGTTTTACTGGTTAACTAATGAAAGATTTATGTTGTTTTCTGCAATTTTATAAAGAAGAGATATTTTCTTTTCAGGTATGATATCATTTGAAGGGGAAAAGAGGTAGCCCACTGATTCAGAACATCCCTCTGTTCTACACCAAGCCAGCACAAAATACAGTGTTAAAAAGGATTTTAGGTTTATAAGTACAAAATGCCAAATAGACTCTAAAAATTAATTAATTAATAAAAATTTTAAAATATAAAAAAGAAGAAGAAATGGTAATAAAAATAAAAGAAAGACAGAAAAGATGTACAAGTGATAATTTAAGTTTACAGATTGATATTAAACAAAAGATACTGAGACTGGTGGCGGATGTGTTTCTCTCTCAACACTGATAACAAACGTCTCAGGCCATTTACAACTTAATTAAAGTAAACATTTAAGGTTAAAATTCTGAATTTCCTCATTTGCATTTCTAATTTTTCATCTCTTTCTGCATCCTTCTGTCAGACTGCAGCTGTCAAAGGGAAAATCTGAAGCCACGCGCCACTTAAAAGCACTTTTTTTCTCGTGCAGGTAAACACGGTAAAAACCACCCCCCCACACGCAGGCTCGCGAGCACGCAAATAAAATAACATGTACCGTGCTTAAATTTACTTTCATTATATATATATATATATATATATATATATATATATATATATATATATATATATATATATATATATGTCGGTTAATAAATTAATTTAAATTATTTTTACGACGTTTTCCAACATTTTTTTACAAAGCTAAAAGTAAATTTATTGCTTCCTTCTGCACTCATCAAAGCTCCAAAAGTTTTTTATTTTTTACAACCGACTCAATAATAAGCTTCATCAGCGGTAAATGAACCCAACAATGTAAATATATGTGTTTTATGCATTTAACGGGATTTTTACCTTTGATTTAACGCACAATAGGCTAATTGTATAACTAATCAAAGAAAGAAAGAAAGAAAGAAAGAAAGAAAGAAAGAAAGAAAGAAAGAAAGAAAGAAAGAAAAATCTGTTGTTGAAGGTGAAAATGTTGCCGCTGCTTCTTCCAACAACAAAAACTCCCCAGAAACGGAATTAATTTAATTGATTGAACTCAACCGAAATTAATTCAGATTACCAACTGTCTCGAATCTCAGACAAAAGTTTCTTTCTCTCTCTCTCTCTCTACAGATGTGAATCGTCTTTCTTAGACTACAAGGACTGACAGCGATAGAAAAGACAAACGCGCCAACTAGTGTCGGAAAGCCGCATGACGCACAGCTCGCAGGGTGTGCCGTCATTTGATGTAACCCTCAACTTTTCAAAGTTTCTAATGAATTCAGCCTCTGGCAAACATATTTATTACTCATTTGTTTGTTTGATGTGGAGAAAAGAAAAAAGCAACATTTGCACGCTTGCTTTCATTTTAATATTATTTCAAGTGAGTTAATTAAGGTGATAAGGATCTGTCTTAAACCCCTAATTTCACTTTATGAAAATTTTATTTACTTGGGGGTATGCAGCCGCCAGATTTAATGGCTTTTCAAAATTAATGAATTAGATTGAAACTACAGGCCTGAACGTTTGAGTCCTTTTTAGTAGAAAGATTATAAACAACTCAAATAAAAAGAGGTTAGAGAAGGTGATGTGTGATTAAACACTTTTATAGCATAGATTATGATCTCTCGTCTTCTATATATTTTATTGAACTAATGCACTTAGGTTCAACTATCTACAAAAAAGAACGCTTGTTTAAATACATGGTTGATTTAATCACGTTAAAGTCCATTAAATCTGATGTACACATGTTCAGAGTTGCTTTATCTCACCAGTTGCGCTTGATGATTATTGTCCATAATGCAAAACAAAACACATTCAAGTTCTTATAATTCATGTTTATGTCTCTCTGCCTCTGATTATTTCCTTTTAACTCACAACGAGTCCTGATACTCTCTGCAGCTTTTAAACGTCTGTGTGGCACACAAAAGCACAAGTTACAGAGAAGCGCACAGATATGTATCAATAATTCAGCTCATGTGTGACAACAGCGCCGAGTTGCAGAAAGAGAAGCGGAAAGTTTGATTGGTCTGTGAAAGCCCAACCCAGCCGATTCATTGGTGGATATCATCTCCACACTCCCAACCACTAAACGCTAAAATGACTAGGGTAAAATAATATCGCGGCACTCTGCAGTCAGTTCAGCCTCGCGGCTCCTTCTTGCGCTCCATAACTCTGCGCTTAAAGGATAACGTTTTGTTTTTGTTTTTTTGGTTTTTGTTGCTTTTTTTCACAAAGGAAATCCAGCTGGAGCGACTGGACTTTTATACCAGAATCTCTCTTTGTATGTGTGTGTGTGTGTGTTTGTGTGTGTGTGCTAGAGAGAGAGAGAGAGAGAGAAGATCAAACCGGGATAAGATCGCATGAACTTTTTACGCACACAAGAGCAGTGACTTTTTATATTCGAGTTTGAGATTTTTTTTCTCAGCGGTGAAAGCGGTTTTATGATGACATCGAGGGAGGCATCCTTTTATTTTTAATTGACAGAATTGTTTTTTTTCCTTTTATTATTATTACTATTATCATTTAAGTTGAGTCGCGACAACCAGTGGGCTGGATTGTCACACTTTTTCATCGCGACTGGATTACCTGTTACCTGTTTCCAATACAGCAGATTATCCCTATTCTGCAATACATTATTTAGTACACTGATCCGCTGATTTGTGACTCCGAGGGAGATCTCGAGTAGTTTGTGGTATTGACATAGACTATTGTTTATGCGCGGTTGAAAGTATTCAAGTCTGCGGTAGATAAGAACTCCGATTTACAAGTACTGTACAGACTTTGGAGAGATATTATTTGTGCATATTGGCTGCAGTTTGAGAAAAATACATCAACCTTTTGGTTCTTCAAGCTGACAAATCGTGCAGATGATTTAACGCGACAGTCAAGAGTTCAGAGTTTCTGTTAAAGTGCCGAGGCTCTTTCCACTGCGCTCTCGCCTCCATCCTTTGCGCTGGTGGACTCTTGAAACCGGCGGCGTCTGGAGGAGACACAAAAACTCCAAAGCAAACCAACAAAAAACTGTTTTTCCTCCAAAGAGTTTGGCTCTTCTGATACGACCCAGTCAGGTGGCACTGACCCAAGTTGTTGTGATGCATATTCCCGTAGAGCCGCCCACTACCAGACGGTTCACACCGCCCTCAACGTCCTTCCCCTGCAGTAAGATTGGAGACGGCAACGGGGCCATGGCCACCCCGGGGCCCCTTAGGTCAAGACCGGACCCCAGGAACGTGGTGGACGTCTTGGCGGACCACGCTGGCGAGCTGGTTCGAACAGACAGCCCCAACTTCCTCTGCTCCGTCCTTCCGTCTCACTGGCGGTGCAACAAGACGCTCCCCGTGGCTTTTAAGGCAAGAGACACGACTTCTAATTATAATTTATTTGACATTTAGTGATGCACGATGTTGTTTTCTAATTCTGTGTCATGCATGAGTAAAGATAACGTTGGAAAACAAAAGGATGAAGCATTAACGGAAAATCTCACATGAATAGATTACAGAGAATTTTGACAGTTGTCTTTTTACTTTTTCCATTTGTGGAGAAAATGAAATGAAACGCAAACAATGATTCGACATTATGTGACTGACATTACTGCATTAAAACATAAGATCAAAAATTGAAGCAGGAATTGCTGCAGTTTAAAGATCTGAATATACAAGCTTCAAATAAAACGGATCTAGTTTTTTGTTTGATTGTTTTGTGTTGGGTTTTTTTCTCCATTGGGCTATATTTATCAGCATTTTGTTTAAAGCTGAAGTAACCTGTGGGTATTTTTTTTTTAACAAACTATGGTTTATCACGTGTTTAGATTTTACATTAATGAGAACGCTAGAAATAAATGTAACATAGTGGAAAATAAAACGCAATTCATTATTTTTTTATCTAAATGTAAAAAGTCAACAAGGAGACGTTATTTTTAAAGTATGTCTCCCATTTATTTTCACTTATGCGACAAATATACACTAGTTTATTGTTGACATTGAGGTGAAACTATACATTTATTCGCGCTTTATATTTAGAGAGCCGGATGCGGTTGTACCCAAGGTGTGTGTACATATGGTTTGTGACCCAAAGTGACCGCCGACTTTCTCTTGCGCACAGGTTGTGGCTCTCGGTGATGTTCCCGACGGGACCCTGGTCACCGTTATGGCTGGGAACGATGAGAACTATTCGGCCGAGTTGAGAAACGCCTCTGCCGTAATGAAGAACCAGGTGGCTCGCTTTAACGACCTTCGCTTCGTGGGCAGGAGCGGACGAGGTGAGCTAAACTTATGAAACTCTCGCTCTCACACAAATGCTTTCAGGCCCTGCACACAGTTATAGGATGGCACAGTCTTTGCTGCTGTGATGCGATTTGCAGCAACGCTTGGAGACCTTACTTTAATAATAATAATTATATTTGTGTTTCTATAAAAGGACATAGCTGACAGCATTTTGTCAGTTTTGAGCAAAATGAAACGTTGACAGAGAACTCGGATCCTCAGATATTTAAAAAATGCTGCTTTTAAACTATTTTTGTTTTGTTTGGTCAATTTTGAGTTCATTTCTGCTGTCAGTTACCACATAAGATCTGTAAAACATTTAGACATGGGCACGGAGAGTGCCCTCACTTTGCCAGCTGACGTCCAAGGGTGTCATCTGAAACATCTGGCCTGCGTCACCATGCGCAGATGCAACGTGTCTGTATAATTTTCTTTATCCAGGGGATACAAATAATTATCCTCGTGGTGAAGATCATACCGGGTGCATTATAAAACCAACTCACAATTTTAAGTCCTGAGGTAATTTGTCGAATAAGCCCTGTCACCATGTAGGACGCATATATTGCTTTCAGTCTAGCAGGGGTATCGCGTTTATTTCTTTTATAATTCACAAACCAACAGGCCCGTTTCCAGGATATTGTGATTAAAGCGCAGGCCTGCTGACTTACATTTATGTGCTATATCGAGTAAATCAAAACCCTTTTATGTTAAGACATAAATACCGATTATCCTCAACTAAAAATAATTTAAGAGTCCGATTGTTCACCAAAATCATCGAGTGGAGGAGACATTTCTCCAATTCTCTACGCAGCCTTTCCTGGCCTTTGTTTCCATTTAATGTCAAATGCTCTGTAATTTGATCATTGAAAAATGATCTCCGATTTATTTATTCAATTTTTAAAAAGCAGCTCACCCTTTATAGCAGCATAAAAAGATTTCTTTTAAAATGTCCGCCCACGCAAGATCTTTAATAAGAGAGGCATTTTTCTCAGAGCCCGAGATGAGCAGCAGAGCCTTCCTCCCTCTGCGTGGACTTTGATGCAGATGGGAGGGAAAGCTTGCCTTGTTGAACAATAAAGCATTGGTGTAAACTCTGTGGCGCAATCTGGAAGAAATTCACCCAATAATCTAAATCATACCTGACCCTCAAAAGAGTTGCTCATTGTCTTCTTTTCTTTCTATTTTAATTCGGCGGAATAAAACAACAATGTATTGTTGTAAACAAAAGGAAGAAAATGGTTTTGCTCATAATTTAAAAAAGGATATTTATACCGGTAAATGTCTCCGATTATCATGGTGTTTTGTTTGTGCTGCAGGAAAGAGCTTCACTCTGACCATCACCGTGTTCACCGGACCGCCACAAGTGGCCACCTACCACCGCGCGATCAAAGTCACCGTGGATGGACCCCGGGAACCACGCAGTGAGTACACACACATTCACACACTCACACAATACATTATTGTTGTTGTTAAAGTTCATTTTGAATTATGCGTGCTGCGATGCCACCCCAGCTATTCCTTCATCTGAGAGCGTGGGTGCAGCATCTCGACATACAGGATGAGTCATGCAGGTGAAAAGTGAAAAATCCTACATAGAGCAATGTTTGATACGTGTACATGTGTGGGTGTAAGATGTGCATTTACCTCAACGTGGAGAAAAAAGGAAAGAAAAAGAAAAATCAGTTCACACGATCACGTGTAAAAAGCCTATTTTCACAATATCTATATGGGGGTTAAGACTTGGTTTTTGGGGTTAACATATATATGAAGTTTTGGTTAAAGTTGGGGTAAGCAATGTCGTGGCTATGGTAAGCCTCAAGAAAATGAATCTTTTGCAGTTTATTGTCCTCACTAGAGCAGCAGTGCAGGTTTTGTGTGTTTGTTTGTGTAGCAAGGGCAAAGAGAAAGACCCAGTCAGAGGAAACTGTAAAGCATATTAAGGCATTACCCAAGACCACTAAGAGGAGCTGAGTGAGTCTCCAAGCCGCAGGTGGCTCAGTTCAGAGGGCCTCTCCTCCTCCTCACACCCAACCTTCCTCGGTCAGAGGGGTCTTACCTGCCTGACCACATAAGTGGCTCGTTGATTTAACACAAGACAGACTCCGGTCACTGTTAACCCTGGCAGGGAGGCTCGGTTTGCAAAAGCTGTTAGCGCCATCGCTCAGCCGCAGCTGCATTCTCGTGTGGATTAACTGCTGGTGTGAGGGATGGTAGCGAGTAATGTTACTCAGATGAGTCAGTTGCTTATGAGTCAAACTGTACTACACCTCTTTTTTGTGACCTCACATTGGGATAAACAAGATAAGTACTTTTCTATTTATTATGATGGAGGGATTGTGTACATAACGGTTCCAGAGCGTAGGGTTTTTTGGAAGTTTCTGAAAGGGTGGATAGCTGTGGCTTGTGTGAAGGTGGATATCTGGGACAGGGTGGATTAAAACCAGTCAAAACAGAGCACAAGAGGAAAAGACAGTGATAGCAAGTGCTCCATGAGAGGGGATGGAGGAAGTGAAGGGGCATCACACTCCTGCCAAGCTGGATGCTATTTGCAGAGGTATAAAAGAGAACAGAGACTGCAAAGGTGGGAAGGACTAGATAATAATAAACACTGTGTGTATGTGTGTGTAGATGGTTTCAATTTGATCCTCTTTTGTTTAACAAAAAAAAAAAAAAAAAGAAAAGCGGAATGTGCATGTTTGTGCATAAATACATTCTCGTGTGCATCTGCAAGTGTCTCAGTTTGAGCTAAATGTGCATTAAAGTCGTCTCCTGTCTGTCTGTCAACACGTTACGACTCTTGCTGAGGCGTCAGTAGCCGTGCTACTTTTACACTGGCGCTGGGTGTTATAAAATGACACTGTTTAATATAGGTCAGGGGGGATTTTAAGGCTCCATTAAAACTCTGTTGCACTGTGCTGAGAGAGAATTCACAGAAAAACTGAAAATAAACTCATGCAAAAGCTTTTTTTTTTATTTCTTTTTTTTATTATTATTAGAAAAATGCATCTGAATCCCTGGAAACATACGAGAACCATGAAATTAGATTTGTGGAAAGTTAAAACGTGAACTGGAATAACAAATCCATTCACTTTGCAGTGAAAATAAATCCAATATCAACAAAGAAATTCAAACATCTAACAGAACAAACATTTTGCAATTAGCATATTTATTTTGTTCACTATATTGGTTAGAATGAGCCATAAAACCTGATTCTGAGGTGATATTTCAGCCCAGTTTAGTGTATTGAATAACTTGAAGCCTCAAAATAGAAATCACACAAAATGATATAAAGTCCCTCTCATATTTAAACAAGAAGCACATTCTTCTTCAGAGTGTAATATCAGCCATGTCCCGTTACAGTCAAAGAACAGAAACACAAACTACCATTTACACACGATTAAGAACATAAATGTAATCAGTCTCCTCTAACCACAAGGCACCACATTATATCATCTTTACAAAACATCAAGCCAAAGAAGAATCTCATCCTCAGAGACAGCTATATATTTCCAAACTGCTTTGATCCTGTTTTTTTTTTTCATTTTTTGTTATATACTGCCACACAATGTGGCCTGTGCATCTCGGTACAGACATCCTGAAGCTAAACTTGGCTGGCGTTTTGCTCACCTGTCTACGGGCTGGCAAGCTGGAGGGCCTGCTAGGGGCTTTATGGGCTGTTTGTGTAGGAGCCTGCATTTGCATGAGTGCCAGCCGAGCCACGGCAGGAGCTGGCACCGAGGGGGAGGAGGTTTTAATAATGTTTGCTGATCCAGTTGAGAGAACCTGATGGACAGGACTGCAACAGTGACTCGCCTGCGGCAATGTAACAAAGACTGCCATGCCTTATGAAAACGCTTGTGCAGTAAGTTAGGCACACAGACTCTATGGACACAGTTGTGTACACTAATACTTTTCCACATGCCCAGACACATACAGACATTTAAATGGCTATAAACACAGAGACAGTGATCTGCTCCTGAACAGAAATTATGTTCAGCTGAGTATTTTAGTCTCCCTTGCTGCTGATTTCCACATCACACATCCGACATTTGTCATCATTACACCCCCCGATAACTCCTCCTCCCCCATATCTATCTGTCATGCTTTATTATCCAACCTCTACTGAACTCAAACTGGAAACACAACTGTTGTAACTGCTGATGGCAGCTCTCCCTCCACTTCTATCCAAGGAGCAGCTTTGACATTATATCCCAGCCAAAAACAAGATGACATACCACCCTTGAAAAAGGAAATGCATGGGAAAAAAAAGATGACAAAAGTGTCGCAGCTTCTTGTTTGCTGCTGCGCCACTGAACAGGAGAAGTTCTCAGCATTTAATCACTCAGTTATATTTTTGTTGATCTTCTCACAGCTTTGCTTAAACATGACATCAGCTGTCACCTATTTACCCACAGGGGATGGGATGCATTGCGTCTCTTGACCTTAAAAGAACTGAACATGAGAACAACTTACAATGGGCCAGGCAAAGAGATAAAAAAGGATAGGAAATATTTGTGTGTGTGTGTATGGATGGTGGGGTTGGTGGTGGTGGTGGTGGTGTGTGTGTGTGTGTGTGTGGGGGGGGGGGGGGGGGGGGGGGGGGGGGGGGGTCTCTATTTTAGAACCTAAAATAATAAAATGTGTGATATTATCTCATTGCATGAACATGTCATTAAAACATTCTCACACAGAGTCAAAGTTGTAGGCATGTGTCTGAGTGTGACGCTCATGTTGCTTTTAGAAAACAGTCCTGGATCTGGGTGGGTGGGGGGGTGGGGTTTAAGATCAGATCATAAACTCGGGTTTAAGATCAGAAAGAAACCATTCTGCTGTTTTTCCAATATTAGGAGAAAGGAGGGCTAGTTGAGATTTAAAGTGTTTGTTTAGGTAACTGAAGGAGCTTGCAATATTATACAGAGGATGTAATAACTATATAAATTAAAGATGACGATGAAAGGTGGTGCACCTCACTACCCAAAGGCCCCTGTATTTATTTAAAAAAAAATTTTTTTTAAAAGTTCCCGAGCACTGTCATGTTTTGTTGCCTCATTCATCTGGGTGTGTTCACACAGCTCCAGGAGAATGGCGAGCTATGGGAGGGAGGCAGAGCTGGGGGGTAAAGGGGGGGTGCTCTACTTGGCAGGTTGATTTTATTTGCATTTGGCACACAGACTGTACAAAGTATGCAAATAGACAAACAATGACATTTGCTGTGTTATTTTTCTTGTGATATTGCAGTCTCTCAGCAAAGTAAACAAAAAGACAGCATGCATGTTGTTGCATTTGCGTGTGCGGGTGCTCAGCTCATGCACCTGCCAGGTGCATCTCTTTAAAAGTCAGCCACGCCCATGCTCCACAAATCACATGAAAGGCTCAGCCTTGGTGCGAATTGCTCTCTCAAAGGCAACTTTGATGTTTGTAAATGGAGACGGGTGTCTTTGAAAAAAAAAAAAGAAAGAAAAAAAAAGGCCTACAGGTGTATCAGTGCGAGAAGAAGGAAAAAACAGTGGCATGTGTGAATCTAGGTGCTTTTCTGAATTACTAATGGCTCACCATCAATAACCTGGAGACATAGTGAACTACACATGGGTAAAGTTGCACAAACACAACTCAGTTTTAACAATGAAACTCATGACCACCTAATTTATGATCTGGTTATGATTCTCTGCCTCAACGCCGCCTACAAATAGATGAGAACAGATAAAGGGTATATTTGATGACTGACTGTCTGCAGTGACTGGAGGCTGTGGCATTCTTCCTCCACTGGGTCACTCCAGACACATCACACGCAGCCTCAGTGATTAGAAAAAGAGCAAATATTGGCAAACTGATAAATCTACTGGAATGCAGCGGTGCATGTTGAATAGTTTTGGACTTGTGTTGGAGCAAACATTTACCACATTCTGAGGTTTGAGGCTTGTGATGGGTGCCGGATGATGAACTTATCCTCCAGCAGTGATGCAAGATATCTACAGTCTGTTAATTATTTTGTATTTTTCTCTTGTCAACAAATATGGGACTGTTGCTATCAGTCATCAAGGAGTGACAAAACACAAAAATAAGCATCTGTAATATATTTTTTGTGGAAGGTAAAGAAGACTGAGATGGCAGCTTTTTGACCACTGTTTCCACCTTAACCACATCTAGAGGCTTTGAGGCCAACTCTCTTTGCAGGCTCTACACACACACACATTCACACACAGATGTTGGTAATCCTACTTAAGCTTTTGTACTAAGGCTTTCCTGTGAAAGCAGAGCTAATTAGTCTAAACACCTCAAACAGACTGTGGCATAAACAAAGAAATTACAGCTGTTAGTCAATTAGTGACACATCTCTTCTGCTGTTGCTGGCAGTGTTTGCTGCCCTGTCAATGCACAAGTTTTTGCTAAAAACAGGGAAAAAGAAGAACATTGTCTAACATTTGCCTCCTCCTCAGGCCAGCTGACGACTGTTAGACACACGCACAATAGCTGCAGGGTAAAATGGCCTTTTTTCCAGTCAGAGAAAAATTTCCAGCCCATATTTGCTGACGCCAGTTAGAAAAACAGGACATATTCAAAATGACAAAATTATTAACAGAGGCTTTAGACGTGGCTTTTCATTCACTCTGATGATGCAACAAGAAACATTCTGAGAATCTGAAGAGGAGTTTTCTCAGGCTTTGCTCAGCTTTCTCCCCCCTCTCTGCATCTCCACCTACCCACTCCCCTGTAAACTCATAAGCCAAGCATCTTTCCTGTTTACTTACCTATGAAGGGAAATAAAATGCCCACTCTGTGTATGCTCACTCTTCCTTATTTACACTGACCCATACAGGAGGGGGCCATTACAACCTTTCAGCTGTAATTCAATAAAAGTTCCGATCTGCATTTAGAAAAAATAAATGACCCATGAGTGCAGGAATATTTTTCTCCCCTGCTGCATTATGACAATAAACCATTTTCTGTGTTGGGACCGTGGGTACAGGGGTGGACTGGGGGGCGGATTGTGGGAGGAAGGCACCTGCTGGTTACTGGAAAAGACGCAGTGTACCACCACCCTGCGGTTTGGATATTTATTTCTTCAGGCCTTAATGGTTAGGAACAGCGAGCAAATAATAGGTGTAGCAAGGTCTTTCTTTTGCTTCCAGGAGCAGAGAAGGTTGTAATCCTCAGGGTAAACACAGAGAGCAGCCTTGGCTCTCCAAAACAGACTGGAATCATCACAGAAAAGGAGAGTTCAATCTTGTACCCTTAACACTCCTGTAGAAGTACAATAACAGCACTCAGAGAAAGTACTGAAAGTGAAAATATGTGCATACCCACACAGTGGAAAATTCACACATTTCACACATTGACCCTCCTGGATTAATAATTGTCATTCTGTGGAACTCTTCAGTGCGTGTGTGATTGTGTGTGTGTCTCAAGGGGAAAATGCATGCTTGTTGCACATTATTGTGTGCAGGCTAGTATGCACGGAGGTGTGAACGCGAAGCCGTTTGACACATCTGCTGCCGTTGCATTGATGTTTGTGACAGCAGCAGCTTGCTTTATTTTCTCACAGCTCTGCGACAGAAAGCCCCCCCCCCCCCCCCCCCCCCCCCCCCCCGGCAAGCATCTCACTGCTTAAAGCAACCTGACTACATGCAAACATGAATACACACATACACACACAAACATGCACAACAACCCCATTCACCATTAGAGCTAAAATAACACGCTGAAAGCAGCTTATTGCTTTAATATGATCTGTCACCAGAGCCAAATGGGCCTTCTTTGCTTGACAAGGCCAAAGCAGCAGCAGCAGCAGCAGCAGCAGCAATGGGAAATCTGTAAAGTCTGCACGCAAGCCGCCAAAAGGCCTGAAAAAAGCCCTCCTTATATCACCCCCCCCCAACACATCCCGGCTCCAGTAGACGACTGACACACACACAAAGTACAGAATGGCTACACAAAAGAGGGATGATTGCTCTCAACTTGCTACGGGCCGTGCTGTATTGTTAAAGAATCCGGGTGCACTGGGCCTTATTTTGGCACCTCTTTCACCCCCCCCCCCCAGCCTGCCTCAACCTGCCTTGCTGTAAAGCTGTCCTTGTGCGGCACTGCCTGTGTCTCACTTACACACAAATACACAGACATACTCAGAGCACTTTATCCCCTTATCAGAAAGGAAGGCTGCGCTCTTTGCTCAGTCTCATGTAGCAACTTCCGCTCTGAGCAGCTTGTTTTCAGGCCTGCGAGGGGGATTTTCACACTGCTGATGTCCCCAGAGAGACGTTTATGCATCTGCCTGAGGGCCCAGACAACCCCCCCAGCTGTGGCCATACAGGGTGAACTACAGATAAAAGCATGCCAAGACTTTTGTTGACCTCCTCCAGAAAGCCCAAATAATGTTTCCACAAAAACCACTTGCTGCTTCTTTCAGAGCTGACATGTTTACGATAGAGTCTTCCACTTACACTTTTTTGACATTCGGAGAAATAAATAGTGTGTGCATTCCATCCATGATAATTATATAGTGGTAAAACCTAATGCAGTCATACTGAAAGTGTTGCACGGGTATTATGTAAATTAATTTAAGGCTGTGTAATGTCTGCGTGTGGCTAGCGTCAACTCATTTAGGCCCAGACGAGACAGCCACAATCACCAGCCAAGGGTAAAACCCACATCCCTCAGGGTCATCCTCAAAACAAGAACTTTGATTTGCCCCACTGTAAATACTCAATGGTATGATTGGTAGCCTTGAAAAGCGCAGTGCCAAACACACTGCTGCAGAGATACATTCTGAGCTGGGGCCCTTAATAGAACAAAAAAGGAAGTATAAGAAAAGGTGGCGGAAAGAGGGGTGGGAACGAATATGTGAGGAGTTCAGGTCCGCTAGTGAGGAGGAAGAGGGAGACAGGTGTATAAGACTTTGCTCAACAGATGTTGAAACATCCTTAGTGTCTGTTGAGGGCAAACGGAAGTTTGCTCGCAGGCAAGTACGCCCCACAGCAGCATGTGTTCAACTGTCGCCCTACATCACACTGTCAGGTTTCAAAAGCCAGATAAGAATGCAGTTATTGTGTTTAGAAGCTTTCAACACTTAACTTTCGGTACATCAACACATCCAGTGAGAGCTTTCTAGACCTATAAAGAAGGATAAATGCATTCTTAATTTGCAGAAATATTGAAACAGTTCATTTATGCAACAAGAAAAATTAATGCTAGAAAAAAACATTGATTTTCACTGCCATTTCTAGTCTCTAATTAGACTCAGGAATACTTTACACTTCCCTCACATTTTTGTCTGTAATCATATACCATGCATACCAAAAGACAGTCCAGACATAGTTTTCTGAGTGTGATACACACAATCCACATTAATTCTAGTCTGTTATCAGGGGCCTATCAAGTCCATTTATACGTGGAATACAAATATTTACCCTTCAAATATATTCAGAGTAGACTTGGTTTAGGGCCAAAGCACGTACTGCCCTTTGCCGTTCAGATAGAGTTTCATTTTACCCCTTAAAAAAGCACCCGGCCCTTCACTAAAAAGAGCTTGTGTTTAATGTGTCTCCCTCTGGACGGGAACATATGTTTCTTTATTTCAATGGAGATGGAGTAACAGACGGAAAGAGTGGAGAAGTTGAAAACAGTGGGGGATGAAGGAAGGAAACGGGTCGTATTGGGTGATCATTCAGCTGTGGCATCGTATTTAAGTCCTGGCAGTCACCTCGCTGAGCAAACACTGTCTCTGTGTAGAGCTGATATGGGCTTTGTGAAGGGAAGGCTGGGCAAGTGTCAGTGAATTTTGTTGTTCATGTGGTCTGGTCTACTCTTGGAGCACCATGTACAAGCTCATGAAAAACAAGTTCACACCATTTACACCTCACCTACCTCTGTGCACTTCAAAGCACAGGCTTAAAAGAGCAAAGCAACATGTCAAGTTATTCTGCAGAGATCATAAAACACTGCGAGGAAATAAAGACACACACACATATATACACACACAAAACAAAGTAGGGCTGGGAATGGCACACCCATTTCTTCAAAATGCAGCCATCGTCTTTCAATACATCGTTAATACCAGACATTTTATATCAAGCTTTTTATTTATTCTTCAGACTTCCATAATGCTTTCAGATGATGTGACTACTACCCTGAGAGGAGGTTAGTAAATCCACAACCTTTAGCATTCATTTTCAAGTCTGGATGCATATTGAGCGCTTCTGTTTAGGCCTCATGTGTGCATTGGCTCCCATCTCCCAGCTCTATCTTGTGGTTATGATATCATAGAGAGAAAACAAGGGCATTCTCTCCTAAGTGCACCCTGACACATTAAATATTCATCTGACCACAGAAACCCCTCTGAAATGGGGCTGGTGTGGAACACCAGCACCCCTCTGGCCGTCAGCCCTGCAGAGTAGAAGTCAAATGTTGGCGGTCGAATCCAAAACACTGTGGTTGCAGCCAGGGTCAGCTGGCCAAAGAGAGTGTGTATTAACGAAAGGTTTAACTCAAGAATACAGGCCGAGCATCCGGATGATTTAGGTAGTTTCAACTTTTCAGCAGGGAATAATGCTGTTTTCTTTCTACAAGGGTACAAGAGTAATTGTGCAGCAGAGAAATAAACAAGGAAGCATGAGTAATCTGAAACAGCATATAAATTTGACTCAATACTTACTCAATAGGGCCCCAAAATACGTAAACAGCTGCAGTTACAAATCTAAGTCTGTTTGAAATGTGACAAAAAGCATGTTTAATCTGCAAACTTTATCAACGAAACAAAGACCAAAAAGGGGAGGAAAACAGTGAAGAAGAGGAAAGAGAAAGTTTCAAGCAGCCTTCCAGTTGATTAGTGGTGTTAACAGCAACTGTGGGCTCCAGGCCTTGTTCTAATGATGCTCCTACTCCCCGCTCAAAAAGAAAGAAAGAAAATAAAAAAAAGTCACCCTCTTGCAACCCACTAAACCCCCCACTGGAAGCTGTGAACAATGTGTTGCAATATGCAGCTGGAACTGGGCCACAGGATCTGCAAATCAAGTGTGTACGTGTGTGTTTGTGGGCAGCAGAATGATCACTTTCATCCCTAAAGAGCCAGCCAATTCATCTTAGACCACCATTGGCCACAGAAAAACTGACCAATTATAATTTTTTTCCCAATGCTGTCTGTCTTTTTTTCCAACCAGTGAGCAGTGGGATGTATCATTTCCCTGACCTCAGCCGTTTGAGGTGGTGTAAATCTCTTAATAACTACACAAGGACACATATAGGGGCTATATTTGGAGGGGCTGCTACTCCTGGCCGGCCCTGCTCTGGCCTGAAACAGACAGTAGCCACAGTGTCTATGTGGGTGTTTGGAGCCTGGTGCAGGCGCTGTTGGAGTGTGTGTGTGAGAGACGGAGAACGCTGGCCTCCATTCCTTCCATCACGGTTTAAAGACAAGTCAGGCTGAATAAAAGAGATATTACAGAGTGTGCAAGGAGGTGTTACACCGCCCAGGATACGTTCCTGAGTAATGGCACAGAGCAAACTGGTCAATTCACGCAGTCATACTCACAGACTGTCCCTTACGTTGGCATCCTAATTTTTAGGAAAACAAACAACTTCAGGGTAGCAACAAAAGTGCTGTCTCTGCTCAGACAGATTAGTCATGACTGAGTCTCTCTTCTCACACATGTACAGTTCAAGGTTACGGTTGATCCTGATGTATTCTGTGCTACTCAGCAATGATTCTGGACAGTGTACCGTTTAACCTTTAAGTGTGTTTGGGGGTGTCAAAGTTTGATATTTCTATATAGTTCATAAAGAGAAAATGGAGGGGAGGCAGTGGGCACAAATAAATGGACAGAGCGGTAAACGAGAGGAAACTTTACCCATGGGTCAGCCTCAAAGGAAAGATATATTGCCCATGGGTCAGTGGAGAGAAAGGACGGGCAAAATCCATATTGGTCCGTCTGTCTTGCCCCCTTTATATAGTGATAAAATATTCAAATCCAGCCATTACTTCACATTAGGCTACTCTGTAGAGATGCCAGGGAGAAAACCACAGAATGTATACATGCGGGTTCACACACACAGTTTTGGTGCATTGATAGTTGCATTAAAATCTCTTCCTCCCATTAGAGGCATCCGGACTCACGTCTGACATTTAAGGTGTGTTCACATGTAAAGTACACATGTGTATTTGTACATGAGTGTGTCTACATAAAAGGCATAATCAGAGATCTTTTTTTTTTCTTACCATTTCCCTGAACGAGACCTCAGAGTGATAGGAGCACTAAGTGTTGGTTAGTATTCTAGATGCAGCAGAAATGCGTCATTTCTCAGAGTTAGAGTCACCTCCTTCACACAAACACACACAAGCGCACACAGACACACACATACAACTTTTCTTTGTCTGTTTTTTCTCCATTATGTTCAACAGTGATGACTATAAAGTCTGGTAGCTTTGCTTGGGTGTTTCTCTCTGACTAACTGCTGTGTCAGTCAGACCAAATTTATGTGTGCAGGGGTGTGTGTGAGAGAGGGGTGGTTGTTGGGGACAGATAGACTCACTATTTCTTGTTCTTTTTTTGGGGGGGGGGGGGGGGGGGGTTCCCATGCGAGGCAACAAGATAAAGATCACTTAACCTCATCACTTCACAGAGAGGCCCAAATGCAGTTATTCACACTTTATTAGACTTCAGGATCAGGGAAAAACAACATTTTTCAAGCAATTATTTTCATCCACTTACGCTATCGTTATCTGTGGGTGACGTGGCAGCAGGTGCAGCTTGGGCAACATTTAGTGTCTAGCCCATGTATTTCAAGGTCTGCTGACATTCTAATAATATTTTTGTGTTTGGAAGCTGAAAACATGGTGACAGGGGTCATCTTTTTATATAAGTTTATCTGGTGTATGTGGGTGTGAGTTAAAATGCAGGCTAATGATGGTCTTTCCAGTCCAAGTGAAGTTTTTTTCATTAATTACAGTTTACACAGTCAAAAAAAAAAAAAAAAAAAATTACAGGACTTTTCTGAAAATAGAAAACAGCCTTGTGTACCATTGCAGGTAGGAGATAAAATTAGCATGTCCTTGACCTCTCCTTATATTTTGCTCTTTTAGGGCACAGAGTGAAGCTAGAAGACCCTCAGAAGATGCAGTTCTCCGACAGGCTGTCAGAGATTGAGCGCTACCAGCGGACTATGCGGATAGGCCCAGTGAACAATAATCCACGCCCCATTCACCAACCTCATCTCAGCACCACACAAGGTGAGGACCACATCCAAAATCACAAAACCGTGAAATCGGCTCTCTTTAACTGCCATTCCTCTGAGGTAAATAGCTCCTCTTTTAAGACAAACATATTTGGTTTTATTTGGCCAGAGGGTAAGTAATCTGTACAGCAAATTTGTTAGCACATGCAGTTCACTCTGCTGCTTTAAGCAAAGCCAAGTGCCCCTAATGTGTGCTTTCTCCACGAGGGCTCTGAGGGGTGCTATATGTGTTGGCTCTGTGAGGGGAAGCTCGTGTCGGCTCTGTCCCCGGATAGCCTGCGTTGGTGGGTCTGAGCCCCACAGCTTTAAGAGCAGAATCTGCAGCCAGGTGGCATTGTGAGTGCTGCCAGCCGTATTTGGCCAGGATGCTGAAGCTGGCCTCTGTGCACCACACATTACAGCCTCAGGAATGTAACAGCCGTCCGCTACCTTGGCAATCACGTCACTCTCAGACTGGTCGAATGTGCGGAGGTGGTAGAAGGGGAGAAAGGGGTTGTGACTTAGACTGAGGTGGTGCGATGGAAGGGAGGGGGTTGCTTCAACACGTGTGTATGTGTGTGCTGGGGACAGCTGCGTGGGTGACTGCTGGGCTGAGGATGAGTCTTCACTTGTCATGTGTCAGAGTGTCTAACAGGATATCTTGAAGCATCCACAGTGAAGACGCACCCACACACTCCCCTTCCACCCACTCTCCAGTTCTCATGATGGCTAATGAAGCTCATTAGCTTTGTATCAGCGTGTTGCTGTGTACAGGAGGACTTATTTGGGAGAGCTGAGCCGTGCGTGGGTCCAACCCTATCAGACTGTATCACAGCCATACAGTGTTTGGCCTTGTGCTTAGCTTAGCCAGCGCTGAGTCACCAGTATGGCCATATCTAACAGCTGACTGCAGGGAACACAGGGTCTTTTACCCTACTCCCCCATGTCCTTACTTTCTGTTGATATTGATTTTGCACCCTCGTACAGCCTGTACCAAACTGAAAGCATGTCAGCCATTTTAGAAACACTAACTATCAGTAATACTGAAAATAAACAGCGCGGAGCTTCAACACAATACCGCCACTGTGATGATAATTTTCTGATGGCTCAGAGGCTGGCGGGAGCTCTGGACCTTGTCTGCCAATAAAAAGCCCCCTGCAGCTAAGCTTATACTGGGGGCTTTGAGTTTCTGAGGCTTGCCTTGAATTTGGGGTGTGTGTGTGGAAGGAGGGGGTGCACTCTGATCGGCAGGGAGAGGTGTACAGACATGGTCCAGACAGCTCTGCTCTTTTCTGCCTCGTACAGGATTAAGGCAGGAATTAGAGCATCATAGGCTTGCGAGGCTTCAAAGAGATGCAATGTTGCAACACACACATGTATGGAGCATAAATGGAGAGCCGACATAACACGTTAACATCAGATGGAAGTGTCAGAGACATTAAAGGCCTTGAGCTTCACGTTACAGCTGCCAGTGACTGCAGGCTGTCTATAAGAAGTGTGTGTGAGAGACAGAGGAGGGAAGGACTGTATAAACCACACACCTTAATCTGTGGTATTACCATCATGACGGCTTACCGCAGGGCAAGAGTAGTAAAATAATTAAATAACAGAGCACAGGGCCCTTCTCCCTCCCACTTTTAGTCTATCTGTTGGAGCGTCTGAGCAGCAGCCTGTATGTGTCGGATTCATGCACAGACAACAAGAGCGTAGTATTAGAAGAAAAGCTCAAACAAAAATAGACTTATTGTAATAAACCCCATTCAAAGACACAAGGAAGTGTTTACATATCAACAGCACACACGTCTGTCTGCTTTTCAAAGTTCTGCCAGACGCTGTTGTACTTCAGAGATACTTTAAATCCGGGGACCTGTTTGTTTGAGCATTGCCTGGTGATAGATCGCCCATCAACACATTATAATTAAATGGATTCCCGTCTTGCTGTTACAAAAGATGTTTTCCATTATCTTAGGCTGGAACTTTGAATTCTCCCCCTGAGAACAGCTTAAAAATATATATATATAGTGTCACCTCCTCCTAAAGCCTCCTTGCTTCATTTTGCTGTCTGAACCATGAAATACTGTCTCAGCCTTGTTGTCAACAGGACACGTCTCCAGACATCGGCTTGACGCTGAATTCTTAAATCTCTCACTCTCACATACACACACAAGATTGCACCATAGGCACATTGAAAACAAATAAGCACACGCACATGCAGATGTGTGCTAGTGTTGCAGGTTTTCTGCTAGCGCCCCAGACAGACAGGGTAATTAAGAGCTCATTACAGAGCATGCAGTGACAGGAATCCTGCACGCTGGCAGACTCTACATTCGCTGCTTGTTTTTGTTCTTCGGTGGCCACAGGTAAGCCTGCTAGACATGTGGAGTGATTCTCAGCCAGGGTGGAGGGGAGTGTGTGTGTTTGAAAATGCGTGGTTCACCTAGCTCAATCAAGCAAATCTGACACTCAGACAATCAAGTACTAAATTGTTATTCTGGTTTTCAAAACCTCAAGTGAGATACATGTGTTTACTATGTGTATCTGTGGGTGGCAGATTTTTTTTTCCCTCTGATACAGATTGTACTTCATCATTTAACTTCTAACTTTGACAGCTTTTAGAGTGTATACACAAGAATTTCCAGTCTTAAGGAGAGTAAGAGCCTGGTAGAAGAGATAATTTATGTCAAAGTAAAAAGTGGAAAACAGATTCCAGTTGTACCTTAATCCAACTTAACACTTACAAAATTCAATGAGCTCCTGGCACGGCCTCTAACGCAATGACAGCAAGAAAGAAGCTCTTTTAACTAAATGTGTTTAACAGTGAAGGAGGGGGAAAAAAAGAAATATAGTACCAATTTAATCATCCAAAAAGAAAGTCTTGGCACTTCTAGGTGATATCATTTGACGTTATTTATTCCAACACCTGTGTGTTCCCCTCTGATGCTTACATCATAAATCTGATCAGATACTGACAAAATGTTCCACCATCGAAAGTTCGTTGCTTTGATTAAACTGTGTATGCATGTGTGTCTTTGCGTGTCAGGATCGGTGGGTGATGTTATTAACAACAATATCCGAATCTTGCAGTGTCAATATATCCTGCACTTCATTTTTTCAAACTTTGCTTTGATGTAAAGTAAAAGGAGCTGATTTTTTCCATTTTTAACAGTCTCATTCAGTCTCATTCAGTACGTGCACGTTGTGGCCTTTCAGTTTGAAACAACTTCAGAAAGTCCTAAAGCGGCCGTGCCCCTCCCTCCTCTTCCACAGTGACCACACTGTTTACTCCGCATAAACAAGTTGGCCGGCCCCCCAGGTTTGAGGAGACGCTCTGCTGCTGCTGCAGCTGAGAGGCGCACACTAATTCGTAATTCGCACATCCAGAGTGACATGATCAGCCAATTAGACGCAAGAGTGAGACAGGAAATTAGCACCGTCAGGTAGCAGTGGTGTGGACTTCTGAGAGTAGCCGTCACACCAGTTGGGTTTCATGCTGATTTCTGCCAAACCCAAGCAGGAAGCTGTGAGGAAAATACAAGCAAAAGAAGCAGGAATTTGGACCAGTCTTTTAGACACTCTGTTTTACTTCTTCACTCCCCTATTTACATAATATGTCAATGGCTGCCACAGAGTTTATTTGTTATGGTGCCTGAAAGCTTCACTTGTGGTTAGTCTTATTTTGTGACCATGGGATGAATAATTTAAACTGAAAATGTTTTTGTTCTTCAAAAAAAAAAAAAAAAGAAATCTTTTGAAGCTGCCTCCTTGGTGAAAAACAAGGAAAAAGAGAAGTGTGACCAAGATGTTACTTTACCAGACCCAACTGTTTGTGTAAGTTATAATTTCACATCAGAGTCAGGCTGAGTTTTACATTTCAGCAATTACAGAAACTTCATGTGTGCCATGAACAGTCTCTATTGAGTCTGAGGAGAGGGAAAGGGCGGGCGGACGGTGCTCTCAAAGAGAACATAGGATTTTTCAGCCCATGTGTTTGTTTTTGTTCACGTTATAAGTGAGGGCTCAAAAGACATATCAAATGTCCCACATAGCTGAGCCAAGGCCGTGTTCCTCCCCTCTCTAACACGCTCTCTTTCTCTCTCCCTTCCCTCGCTGGCGTCTTTCTTTCTGTCCTGCTTGCTCTCTCACATTCTCTCCCCGTTGAGACGCCTAAGGCCTAAGCGAAACAGGAAGCCAGCACAAGGACCAGCATTCACTATGTCTCAATGACATGCTTCATTACGGCAAGCGCATTACATGTCTCAGAGGCGTTGCTAGATCCGGAGTCACGAGGATGGACACCATTTTGGCTCAAACATCATCTCAGCCATCCCTTTCATCTGCACATGCACTTCAAAAGCAGGGCACGTTTATTTTTGTCCTTCCCCAAAACTACGCTGGAACCACCCCAAAGCTGCTTATTAGTGATGCCATCACCATTTCTTCCTATTTCCAGTCCCTGCCTTCCCCATTCCTCAGCTCCGCCCAGGGGGCTGGTCGTCTTATTAACAGGGTTAATCTGTGCCTCTGGTATTGATGTTGTCTGCTAGCCAATCAAAATATTTGAAGGAAATGTTTATTTTCTTGAGCGAATCGCACCAGCTGCTTGCAAGCTTTTCTGAATAAGACCATTTATGTGTAAGAATTTGCCATTGTGAGGTGTAGTGTAGGACCTCTCAGTGACTGAGTGCTGATTTGGGCATTTGCAGAGGAAGTGGAGGAGCTCCAGGGGAAGCACAGATCTTACACATGCTGAGCCCAGAGTGGCTGTACTGTAGGTGAACAACCCAGTACAACCCCCATATCTGCTATTTGCATCAGTCTGTGTCCTGATTACCACAACAGAAGGCTGGGAGTTCGATATATTATTGCTTCCCAAAGGACAAAGCCTGAGTCATGATGAGGCTACAAAGCTAATCACAGTAACAAGAGAAAAAACACAAGAAAATGTACCTCTTTAATATATGATAAAAAAATATTTATACGTTTAAAGTTAAACAAAATGTAACACTAATCTAAGACATGCAGACTACATTTCTGTACAACACATGTGCTTGAACTGCCCATGTCCACAGAGCGCCGTGCAGGTTGTCTTGTAGCAAATGCACCATCTCAGACCTTGAGCAAACAGCCAACTGTTTGTGTCAAGCCTGCTGCGGTGTGACCGTTGAGTGTGAAGCAGGGTCCCACGCGTTGGGCCAGCCGGTCCTCGACCCTCCATTGCTTCCTGACAGCTTGGCTGGACAGGCTAGCGAGCATCCTACGCTTCACAGATCTCACCTCTTCCCGTGTCTCGCCTGAAAGGCCCAAAAATACCTCGTATGCACCCATCAAGCATGTTTTTCCAAGCCTGGTCTCACTGTGGTGAGAAAAACCACCCCTCCTCTTCCCAGTCTTCACTGCTCAGTCAGCAGAGGCCAACCTGTGACAGGAACACACATCTCCAAACTGCTAGATGTCAAGACAGTTTTGAGCAGTCTGTCATGAAGAGGTTATTAGGACTACGTTTTAGATCTCTAATGCAAATCCACAGATTTCCTTACAATAAACACATAAACTGCACAACCTATGTATAATTTTAGCTCCTGCTTAAACAAAGTTGCCATATAATGACCATGTTCTTTTCCCTTTGTTTTTTATTTAGCCCTGTGGCAGGAGCAGATGGAAACCCCTGCTCTGAAGACCTGCAAGGTGGAGGAGGACCTCAGACCATGGGCGGGTGAGAATCTACAGTGTCTGCCTTTAAAGTAGTGGGGCTAAATTAAAGAGTTCTCTGTTACTCTACTTTTGGTGACTTGTCTTACCAGATTTAACACCAAATATGTCTATTCTTGTAAATTACAAAATTATTTTTAAGGATTTTTATTTTTTACTGTTATATGATTAGTGTGTGAAGGCCAATTAATCAGCAGCATGAGAGGCGAGTTCACTAGTTAGCAATAAAACTAGTCAGAAGGTATGAATGCCTTCCTCTTCCCTCTCTTTCATTTGTCTCTCAGAGATTTTGCTGTTTGCTGCTGCCATAACAGCCTCCCTCAGTCTCCCATCTGTCCCCTACACAGAAACCACCCAACAGCAGACATGCTGAGTCATCCACTCACACTGTGATGAAGACCCACATTCAGACAGAGAAATACTTTCAAATTAGGCTGAATGGGTTCTTTTTACTTTATCACAACAGAGTGGACCGTTCAATCTAAATATGGCTGTTTTAACACAGAGACAATAGAATTACAAATTTTAGTTTTGTATTATTTATGCAAGGCATTCCTAAAAGTGTGAAAAACTAAAGAGAGGTTATTGTTTGCAGTACCAGTTTAAATAGCCCAAAAATCACCAAATACACACCACATATGTGACTTTATGAGTGGGTGTCACGGCTCTCAGAAAAAGATTTACTTAACAAATAAACATAGTAATCATGTCACCTTGGTTGTTGATGCAGTTTTTTATGTTTTTTTTTCCAATCACAAATTTCCTTCTCCCTTGCTCGTATCGCATGTCACAAGTTGAGAACATGCAAAATCCCCCACGCTCACATGATTAAGTGCTATCATGGATGGGGCTTTGGAGCTGTTGACCATGGTGTCACAGTACGAGGTGATTATCATTTGCATTCGACATGATGCTCTAGCTCCAAAGGCTTGGTGCTTACATAAACACCTGGAAATCATTTGTGTTTGTTTGGGTCTCCTATTCATTGCCATATGCAGTGGTGGCTCTGCCCTGGTGTTATGTTGCCTTGTCATCTTTGCTCTGTTATCAACAGTGGCTGCTCATCCCCATGGCATCCACTCTTCAAACCATCCAAACTAGTTAATAAATAAAGCAGACACACTAAAACCTTTTTCAATAAATCCATGCAGAAGTGATGCAATTTCTCTTTTTTTTGGGGGGGGGGGGGGGGGGGGGGGGGGGGTATGATTAGGAAACAATTTCACTGCAGAGCATTGTGGGCCTTTCCAGATAGCTGCACCAGTCTGGTGTTTTCCTTTTTCCCTTTTCCTTCCCTTCACTTATTTGCCTGAGACACCATTCCCTGGGTCCAGGCCGTCACAGTTTGCATCAAGCTTGAGTAAACATTTCACAGGTGAGCGCCTAGATTTGCATCTTCCCATCGCCAGCCACCACATTCGGACACACATGCATACACACCCATGCACACAATTACAAACACAGATTTGATCGCCTCAAACCTGCCCTTATGTTAACAACCATATCAGTTTCTCCCATAAGCAAATGAGACAAACCTCCTGCTATATCTGGGTTACACGCTTGAGTGTGGACTAGTGGACTTGAGCTAAGTAGGAAGGAGGTTGACCCCACCCTTAGTCTTGCAGGAATTTTTTAAAGCATTGTGCTATGTTTCTGAACTAAAGAAGAAAAGAAGGAGCACTGGAACGCAATGTTCTCTATAAAATCCCTGATGCCCAGCTACTCGCTATATAGAGTGGGAACATCACAGACAGCAGACTGTGCCAGCTAGCCCTCTGGGGTCCATCCCTTCTACTGTCCTTGCAATTTAGTCAACACGTTTCAGATGAGCCTAATGGAGATCATGTGTGGCTTTGAGCTGCTGAAGTTACAGGCAACTACAGTGAGGCTTAGTCAAGAAGACCCTCTTGGCCAAAGATACACCACTGTTACCACAGCCACAGCAAAGCAGCAAAGCCTGTACTTACAGTGGGTGGGGGAGGGTGGGGATGTAGTAAGGTATGCAACATAGTTAAGAGGGAGAAAAAGCAGACTGGTTCTCAATTACAGAACAGTTTGTTTAGCCCTCTCCTCCAGAGGGAGCTACTGTACTTTGTGGAGACTTTTAGGTGGAAACAGACACCTAGTGGCTCTCAGCCAAGAGACTGAGACTGAACAAGCCCATTAAGGTGTTGTGATAAGTGTCCAGTCTAGTTTCCCGTGACAGAGCACAGGGAGTAAATCCCCACCGCAGTTTAGCCAACACATTTCCACTAACTCCAATCAAGAGGAGATCGTCTGCATGGTGGGCTGCAACAGTCAGAGCCCCAATGTCCCCCACGCCACATGCCCCCCACCCCGCCCAGCTCCACCCCGAAACCCTAAATTTAGCACAGGCAGGGAGAGATGAAGGGACGCACACACACACGCAGAGGGAGCAAAGGCTTTCTGGGAGTCCAGTAGGAAATAGTAGGCTGACTCCACTTCACCCGAATCAACAGCAGCTGTAGGCTTGGATTTTCCTTGCGTGAAATCAGATATGGAGCCAGACTGCAGTGCCTGGTAGACTCTGGAAAAAGAAACAACCCCCCCCCCCCCAAAATTCATCACCAACCATATCATCCCAAAAAGAAGAGGAAATTCAGCTGCAGAAGTGTGAATGAGAGTATAGCAGGGGACATGGAAATTGCAAAGGAGCATTTTTCTTTTTTGTTGTTGCTGAAAATGAACAGAGTTCTCCAGACACAAGAGTTTTCAACAACACTGTGGCACGCAAGTTTGGCATTCTCCCCCCTCAGGGCTGTGGCATGCAAGTGCTTGCTTTTTCACAAATACAAGCTCTCTTTTCTCTTCCATCCAAATCCACATTTTACACTTGAAGTCATGTGGACACATCGGACACATGAAAGCCACATGCAGACAAACAAATAGCCATGATCAAGGTGTGTGTGAGTGTATGAATGTCTGTTCAAATGGCAGGTGTAGAATCAGGTATGGAGAACTTTCCCGACTCACTGCAGGCTACAGGGTTGTTTACAACTCCAGAGTATTTTGGCTTGGCTCTTGGCCACCAAATTTTCTTCCAAAATATCTGAGTGTCATGAGTAGAAAGGCTCAGCATGTTAAACTTGCCAGTCACACATCTGCATCATAATCATAAGTTAGGGTTTGTGATGTACGAATAAGATACAAACTCAAAAATCAAGAGGATACATATATAAAAAAGAGGTTTACCAAGCTTAAATTAGTTATTTTCAGAAGAAATGTGGAAGATAACTGTCAGATACAATGATGAACAGGATCATATTTTAAAATCAGTGTAAGATTAGCCAATAATATTCCTCAGTTTAAGTAAGAGAGGAAATATGGTGTTTAAATTAAGAAACTTAGCCGGTGACAGTAGCTGCCTCAAACCTTGGAGAGGCAAACTGCCAAGTCAAACCCTCAAAGCAGTATTTCTATTTCACTTTTGTCAGCTGAATAAATTTGAAAGTTCCAGTTGCTACCTGTGAGATTACACTTCAGTTTACTCTGACAGCTCCTGGACTACAATACACTTCAGTTTAGATACTCAGAAACTCACTTTTTTTTTTTTTTTACTTCCCTTTGTTGTCTTTCAGTCTCCATCTGACTGTGTTTCTCATTGTAATTGTCTGCCTATGTCGCCTAAGTATGATTTATGGTGAGTTGCACAACAGTGCAACGAGCTTTCGGTGTTTATACAAAGCACCCCTCAGCTCTGACAATGCCTCTTTTCATTGCTCAGAGAAAGACAGAAAGCTGTACGTTGATCTCCTTTGAAGGACTAGTAGGATGGCTGTGGCAAGGGGGCCTTTTCATAACTTCAGTTTTGTGCATGAGGCTGTGGGATGATATGCTGTCAGCGCTTGATGACTGTTATTAAGCCAAAAAATGTCTCAGTTCATTACTTTAAGCAAACATTTCCATAGAGTGGTGTATAGCAAGAAATCTGAGCCCAGAAATTGGGGTTTTGGGAGGTTTGCTGTTCTGGAAATGTGGGCAATTTTTTAGAATAATAGAAAATGAGAAATCTCTGAGCCCCTTGTTTCATAACTGCAGTGGCAATTTTCATTCATGGCCAAATGTTAATTGACTCTCTCCAACTTTTGTTTCTTTGTGACTCTAACAGGGACTACAGATCTGTTCCAACAGAGGACCACCTTCCCGTCTCTGTCACCGCTGACTGACCCTCGCTTCTCAGACCCCCGAATGCACTACCCGGGGGCTTTCCCTTACTCTGCCAACACGTCCAGCACGGGCATCAGCGGCCTTAGCATGTCTGCCTCTTCTCGATACCACACCTACCTGCCACCACCATACTCAAACAACCAGTCCCAAAACTTCCAGTCCAACTCTTACCTGTATTATGGCACAGGCTCTGGATCCTATCAGTTCTCCATGGTGGCACCGGGGAACACAGGGGGTGAACGCTCCCCCACCCGCCTGCTGTCCTGCTCGGGGGCCACGGGAGCTGGAGGGACCAACAGCCTGATGAACCCAGGCCTGAACACCCAGAGTGATGGAGTGGAGGCCGACGGCAGCCACAGCAACTCACCAACAGCCATCGGTGCTTCTGGTCGCTTGGATGAGTCCGTCTGGAGGCCATACTGACTGGCAGAGAGCTAGAAAAAAGAGAGATCAGTAGAAAAGAGAGGGGGGGACAAGTGAAGAGAATATTGAACAAAAAAGCTGAACACTGAAAAAAAAAGAAAAAAAGAGAAATGTTGCATGTTTGTTTTTTTTTTTTTTTTATTTCTCTAGGATTCGCTTTAAAGACTTTTTGCTTTTACAAACTTCGAAGACTTTTACGCATTTTTGTCATTTTTGAATGAACTCTGCACTGCGCTGAAACACGTGCTCTGAAAATCCTTTAAAAGCCATAAGAGTTAAGGAGATGTTCAGCGGAGACTGTAAATAGAGGTGAGAAGCCATAGCAGCGCTTCAGGATCATCTGTCTGGTGTAGTGAGGTATGCATCTAAGACAAATGAACAGTACTGAGTAGAAGTATGATCAGTTAGTGCAGTTTATGAAACAGACATTTATCAAATACTGTTCAGACTGATCACTTGGCTGGTGAAGAGGAGAAGTCAGACTGGATGTTTGCTCCATGAGTGACTCTTTGCAAGGCTTGGCTTGACTGCTGTAGCAATCGGTCCTTTTAAGCTTTCATTTCTGTAAAATTTGAATACTGCAATGATGCTGCATCAGCTGTGGAAACATCACCATCTGCATCCAAGACTGTTTCATATTAAAAAAATGCAGTTCCTCATTGTCTAATTTATTATCCAAATGGACACAGTAGCCTTTGATGCTACATTATGCAGTGAATGTCTCAATTAAATTGCTGCATTATTACAAAAAAAAAAAAAAGAAAAAAACAGAAGACAAACATTGTAGCTGTAATGAAATTTCCTCTGCTGTGTCATCAGTCTATCATGTTTCAACAGGATAATGGCAGATATTTTAAGGAATGTACAAGACAAAAACAGGGGTTATTGGTGTTTTTTTTTTTCTTTGTTTGTTTTTTTTTAGGGGCGGTATGTTGGCATCCTGTTGTCTTTACTCTTTGCTTTTTCCTTAATTTCCTATTCAAGCCCTTTTCTAAAGAAGAAAAGTAATAGTTTGGTATTTTTGAACTGGATGACATGGTTTACTTTTGATATTTATTTGAGCCAAATTTTGAGGAAATGTATGCATTTACCCCTGATCCTTAAGCATTTCTCTCTACTTTTTTCTTTTTTTTACATAAATATATTTACAATATATATATGCCATGTTTTATTGTTAAGTATAAATCTGGATTTTGTGTAATATATTGCTACTAAATTATGAAAAACAAAACGTTTAATGTAATTATTTTGCCTTCAAATGTAGCTTTGATGCACTAAAACTTTTATTCCAAATCAACGATCCCAAGCAGATTCTGTACATCAAGAGCTGTAGTCGTTTCAAAATTGCCTTTCTCTGCTAAAAGCCATTTTCTACATTTTTGCACTATTTTTTTTATTATTTCTATTTGCTCAGATATTGCTTGGTTTTGATATCTGAGAGTGTGCTGATAAAAATATTAAATATCCCTGTGCATGTTTTTAACACACTTGAAGTGTCCTTTTAACAAATCTTTCACAAAGTAAATTTTATGATTAGACAGACACACACACACATTCCTGCACCACAGGTGTGTGTGCACATTCCCCCTGTCCTAAGGGCTTCTCCCATATATCCACTGTCCCTGGAAGGAGGAAGAGTGTAAGGATGAAGGGGCAAAGAGAAGATTGGGGTCAGAGTGGTATCTTCTTACCAACACCAAGGGCAATTGTGCAAAACAAAACAAAAAAATCTTCTCATGTTGTTCACAGGTTCCTTTGTTCTGAGTAATCAGCAAGTGCTTTGAAGCCTTTGTAGCCATGATTATGTTTCTCCTGCTCTAATTTACCAATCATGCCCTGACAGTAGCTCACATATCATCACTGATCATCTTATGAGCTGTGCTAAGATAGTAATAGTGTGAGATTTAATTTCCAAATTAGCATTTGTAGCTCAGGTAGAAAATAAAATATGCAAATATGTTTGCAGACCCTCTGCCTTATTCCTCTTTTTCTTACAAGCTCTCATTCCTATTGCCCTTTGGTTTAAATGAAAAGCATGTTAAGTGTCCCTGGTACCTCTTCTGAAGCTTGTACATGGTTAAAAAAAACAGACTTTATTATGGGCAAATATCATGCAGCTAGAGCAACCACATGTGTACAGACAGTCGTGTGGTTGCTTCCAAAAAAAACCAAAGATTTTCACAACTGCCTGTAATACTGTTTGGATGTTCATAAGATGTGGCGCGTCTTGAGTGATCTTTCCCATTGTGTATGCAAATCTAGAAAGCCAAAGTGTAAAAGTGAATTGTATTTTGTGTATTTTATTAAAGAGCACAATGAAACATTATTTTTGTTTAGTTTGAAAAGAATCCCTTTCTTATTTTACCAAAATGCTTGGTCATTTTGCTATCTTCGGTTCTCTCAGTGCTTAAAGCATGTACATCTGAAACTGATGTGTTAATTTAAAAAACCTTTCCTTATGTATGTAATGATGCCATTAATGCTTCCATATTGAGTGCTTGTAAAGTTTGCAGATTATGTAGTTTTTAACCATTTTAATTAAAAAACAAAAAACATGTTTAACATCTGTCTTCAAAACTGTTTTGTCTACACTACATGATATAAATCCTTAGACTCGAAAAGTCAGCATTTTAAACTTTAAAAAAAAAAATCAATAACTGCCTCTTGCCTCATGGCAGGTGGGGTAGCATCCTTGTAACCCTGAATAGGATACAGTGCGTATTAAAAAATTAATTAAAGGGATTGGTTTCTAAACATAGTTTAAGTTTTCCTAGTTGCACCTGAACATGCAAACATTTTACAAAGATGGTGGCATTCAGGAAAATCTTCGTCTTGGATTTGTTTTTAGGTAACTACAAAAATTTCAATGCTGATATTTAAACAAAGACAGTGTTTGTGTTGATTTCTGTTTTTCAGCTCATCAGAATAAAATAATAAAATGACATGTTTTTGTCAAAATTTTACATCAACTTTTTCTAATTTACAAAGGATTTTGTTATTCTAAAGTAAATAGCAAGATCATGTCCTGACATAAATTTACTTACAAGAAAAATAAATGATCAACGCTGGATTTAATTCTTTAATTCTTTTGCTCGTCTTCCTCACACCTCACATCAGATCTGTTCCCTCAGGAATGACACTACAGTATAAATGTCCAAGTCACCTGTGACCCAAAGACCACCTGCTGAATGTGGTCTTTAATAATCAAAATTTACTGCGACAGTGGTTTTTATTATAATGATTAGTTTTATTAAGACATGGAGGTTATGTCATGGTTTTACTGGTTAATAACACCACTGACTAACCTCACCTGGGGGTTTTATTTAATCAGGTGCACCGCATCTTAAAAAGGATGCTGAATGTGTTTTGGACTCAGAAACGTGGTAATCTGCTTAACAAACTGTAGAAGGTTCAATATGTAGAGATGAAAATGTATTCTAGAGTGTACCACTTTCTTTTTAGCCTATACCACGAAGATAGCACTGCAAGTTTACTGTGCAAATTTAAAAAGTAATTAAGAGCGCATTTATTAAGCTGCTTTATATGATTTGAATCTCAATATATGACAATTTATGACCAAGTGCATCACTTTAAACATGGAGGACAAAAAGGATTCAGTGCACATCTTTATTATTGTTAATTATTTTCAATAATTGGTTTGGCATTCTGCTTGTTTCTCCTTGTCTCTGTCTCGCCTCTGTCTGCTGCTGCACACGGCCTGTAAGGATCATGACTTTTTATGGGCATTTTCAGGCGGTTACCTGCAAAGTAGAGCCAGCTGGCACATGCTTTTAACTTGCAGTGAGACTGGTATTCACCAATCTAAGAGAAATGATACAAAGAATTTTGTAGTCTACAAACATGTTCATGAAACCGAACAAGTACGACTTTAGAAGAATTTAAGAGGATTCACAAGAAGATATATGTGAATGAGTTCCAATGTTGTTTGGATGGACAAGATAAAAATTAAGGTGTCTGACCAAAATGCCCAAAAACCATATTTGTTCAAATATCTGCAAACTAGTGGCGGGCGGATCGATCCAAATGTCAATTTCAACTTTGGTATCAATATTTATTAATAATAATGCAGCAACATCAATACCTTAGTTTCACTTTCTTCCCTTGATGCAGTATGTGCTGCTGCCTTTCATCAAAGTGATCTGGCTGCAGTGTTTTTCATGAACACCTTCAAAATAAGTTGAAAATGTTCATTTTTCTGTGACCACTGAACTCAACGCATTTGTAAATAAAGAGCTTCAGTATGAATTTGTTTGGACTATTTATTATACTTATCGACTATTATTATTGAGGTCCTTTAACAATCACTGCCTAAATTTTCACCAGCGCTACATCTAGCTTTATACTACGTTACCCACCATGCATTGCACACTAGCACAAACCGGCTCCTCCGCAACAACTGTGCAGTCCTGCTCTGAAATGGTAAGTGGAGGTGAAAGGAAAGAAGCTGCAGGACACACATTACATGCCTAATGTGCTTATGATTACTTACAGGAATATTATGATTCTGCAGTAAATTTCGACTTACAATTTGAAGAGACGTGGAACTGAAGCATCCATCCAGTTTGAGAGGATATCTCCAAGTCCTCACCATTAAAAAAGTCATTAGGAAAGGGCAAGCCTCCCTCCCAACAACCCCAAATGACCCAGATTACACTGCATGCAGCCTTGACTTCCCAGCAAAAGATTAGTCACCAGTTCTAACTTATAACAACTGAAATTTACTGAACTGAGAGCTAGTTCAAAATTATAATTGTAAACTATGAACGTTATTATTCATTTTAAACTGAATGGACTGAACTTTGAACTAGCTGATGAGAAGTATAAACTTGCACGACACTACCTGGATGTCTGTCTAAAAGGCCTCCCTGTCCGAAAGCGGAGCAGTCACACGGTGCTTCTCCTCCAACCTCATGTGTTTAGATGTTGTACCATCATGTGACTCAGCTGTGCAGGTAAACAAGCAAGCAAACAGGTACCAGCCAGCAGCTCACACCACCAACTGATGTGAAGTGTGTACCAGAATGTAAGATGCATTGACAGTGATTGTGTGATACATTGTGAAAAAAATAATCATAAAAACTGGATCATGTACAGAGGCTGAAGCTCCATGAGCCATAGATAATTTTGGCTTAGTTTTTGTTATATAAATGTTGGGACAGTGTAAAATGTTTACTTAAGTTTTTCATCTGAAGTTGTATGTAACTACTTATTAAAACTGATAATAACTTTCTTTGTCCTGATATGTAAAGAAAACCTTAGAGAAGAAAAAGTGTGTACTATTTCTTCCCCAATGGTATTTTTCATTTAATACAACATTAGAACACTTATGAAACCTTATTTTTCTTTTGACTGATACGGTCCCGCCAGCTTTGTTTAGGGAAGTCATACCCAGGTTTTATTTGCTATTTATTTTTTCTGCAGGCAGAACTTTGCTCAGCAGTCCGCATGTATACTGAGGCTGTTTTTATATGGAAGACTGACTGAGAAACCCAGACACATTTTCAACTGAATCATACACACTGGAAACTCCCATTATAACCACTATTCACCTGGCTTGAGTAACAAGC
Source organism: Melanotaenia boesemani (assembly GCF_017639745.1). Classification (NCBI taxonomy): domain Eukaryota; kingdom Metazoa; phylum Chordata; class Actinopteri; order Atheriniformes; family Melanotaeniidae; genus Melanotaenia; species Melanotaenia boesemani. The sequence continues at coordinate 8,934,059 of NC_055701.1, forward strand.
ACTTCCAGCAACATTCCAATTACATTTCAAACGGTCATACCAGTTTCATTCAATTGAGAGCAAATCATGACATATATGTTAGCAGTATTTACAGCCAAGACTTCTGTGGCATTTTTGCTTCACAGGGGAAAAAATAAAAAATACCGCGGTAGTCTTATTTTGAATGTTTTCTTATTTTGGATATGAGCTCTTTTCTAGTTTTATAACAGTAGAAGGTGTCAAGACTGAAAATGTCAAATATGGATGCACAATGAATACCATCACAACTCACCTTCACAAAGAAAGCTTGAGAGAAAAAATAAAAATGAAAAAAAAAAAAAAACACATTCATAGGACCAGATTTCATGCCAGCACTTTTTTAGCCTCATACAGAAAATACCACACATGCCACTATCTCTATCTCATAACTGTAGACGTTCATTGGTAGTTTGCTCCCAATAACCCCCACATAATGAGCCTCCTCTCCACCATTAGTGAGAGTCTTGCTGGCAATTATCCACACCTCTCAGACATTTGAAAATCCCTCAGCTGTCAACATAGTGGTACCCAGAACGTACATAAAGCATAGCTCAGGAATCCAACACCGCCTTGGCATCGCCCATGATGGAGCACGTCTGCAAGCCGTCACTTGTTAAAAACAATACACGAGAAGTGTGGAATGTTAGCTAGTTTTTTTTTTTTTTTGTTTTGTTTTTGTTTTTTTTGTAAACCAGCTATGCGGTTGTTAATTTATGCCATGATTATAGCAGCTGTTATTTCGCCCCGTTGAATCTGAGCCACAAGATTAAACACTTGAGATGTTACTATGTGGGGTGGTCTGATTTCAGATGTGGTTAACCTGAAACACAATACCCACCGCTCCTCACTTTTAAACTAATCCCACCTGTTGATGTACCATGAAAGGGCTTTACTTTCTAAATACTTTGTTTTTTGCACATTTTTCACTCTTATATTCCATGTTTATACAGGCTTGTATTGACAACCCTTTCATCCCTTCCCCCTCTGCCTTCACCAACTCGGCTCTCTTTTCTTTCTTTCTGTGGCTTCTGTGTTCATAAGTCCATCAGACCTTCTATGGGGTTAGAATTGGCAAAACAACAAAGCCTAAGGACACACACGTGCAGCCTTGATACACACTGTATTCAATTAACTTTGTACACTCAAAGCATTTCTTCACACACATACAATCTTATGATGACAGATCTCACACCAGCCTCCACCCAGACAGTCTGAGCACCACTTTACACTGCAAGTATATGACAGTATTACCTCCAGGTCTCATCAGAGTTGCTTTGCATTGCTCCACCACTCAGGAAGCACAAAGAGAAGATGATAAGCTTTCAATTAGGCCATGCTCAGGGGAATTTTCCAGATGTCTTCACACACTCAACTCTCTTGTCCACATGTGGGGAACAGAGGAGCTCTCATCTGGCTCAGTCTTTGTCAAGGAAGTATACAAGCAGAGCTGCTTTGTTTTTTAAAATATTGTCTCTGTTCTTGCTGTGCTGTTCCTCTTCCAGAAACTAACTATCTGGGAAAGAAGGAAAACATTTGCCTGCATGAAGCTGCTTGTCTGGATGCAATTGTCAAATAGATTAAATGATTGGCCTCATTGTGAGCTACTTTCTTGGGGGGTGAAATATTTTTTTAAAAGTACAAGAGGTCATATAAAAAGAATAGAGATGATTCAGTTGAATAAAGAGCACATTTTTTTTATTTCTAACAAAAATGTGATAAGTCCTTAACAGTGCATCTTTAATAAAAAAGAACGATGAGAAATGGAAGGAGATTAGAAAGACAAAAGCAGAGAAAGCAGGACTACGGGCAGCAAAAGAAAGAAGGCGTACTTTGGAAAGAGCACAAATCATTAAAAAGCTTCTAATTTCTCATGAGCATGTTATCCCATGTCTCTTTTGTGGTACCTGCATAAGAAAGTCATTAAGGCCCCCTTCTGCAGCCGGTGACCTCTTATCCATCCAACCCCGTGAGAGAGAGCATGCTAGAACCGGCTCGGTTGGAGTGCCTGGTACACGAACAGAAGTCTATTTTCTAACCAGACTGGTGGTGGGAACAGAGGCTACCGTCCAAAATCAGGGTTCCCACAGATTGACTGAGAAACACAGGGGCCAGGGGGCTAAGAAACCACGAGAGCTGTGATGCAACCATTCTCACACAGATGACTAGAACTGCCTTGCTGGCACTGAGTGGGATATGGGGGGATAGATGCAGAAAGAGAGGGGTCTCTTCCACTTCAGATGGATCCCAGTGAAGGTAGTTTCTCATCCGTGGTGGGTCTACAGAGACTGCTCAGTGTTACAATAAACCAGGCAGCTCCCAGTTCACACAGTGGTGCACCTCTCCATGGGGCTTTGAGTGGGTTCCCACTAAAGCCCACAGGGGCAGACACACTCAAAGCAAAAACTGAAGGTCACAGTCGTTTGATTTAGACTTACTGTGTGATCTCTGTGTGATCAGATATCAGGTGATCCTTTCAGCCTTTTTCCAGAACTAAATGGTGCATTGCTCTTAAATGTCAAATTAAAAAGCTGGTCGAATAAATAAAAATATGAACTGATTTAATAACGTGACCTTTCCAGCAAAAATGCAAAACTCTGTACTTTTATCATCTTAGTTGCAAGTGGTAAATATTCCATTATGGGTTAGTAAATTAAATATCTTTGAACTATTTGGGTTTTGATTTGATTCATTCTTTTATTAATATTATTGACTTATATGCTAAATAAACTCAGCACTGAATTTTACAGTCATAATACTATGGAAGTGATTTCTAAGTATTGACATTTTAAAACCACAAACCTAAAAGATATCAATTTCCTCTCTTTTTGTTGCAGTAGTTTAAAGAATTCTTATGCAATTTCTTTTACTAGGTAATGCTCAAGCACAAAGGACTGTCTTGATGATGCAGATAAGAGAGGAACAATCTTATGACTAAACCCCATCTGAGTCAAACTTCCGCACTCATCTCATCATAGGAAACCATGTAAATGTGTCAAAACCAGAAGACCTTTCTAGAAACCTAACAGGCCACTTTTTGGTGAACCTGTGGTCCAGACCACGGTTAGAGGGTATTCTGGCTAAGACCACAGAAACTAACTTTTATAGATGTCCAAATGGCTTCGATTTGGATTTCTCATTGTGTAAAGACCACAGCTGTGTGTGTGTAACCAATCTGGTCTTAATGTGATTAGTTTATTGGGGAGAGCAGTAGTATGTTTGATATGAAAGGATAATAGCTTCCAAGTGTGTGAAGATTTGTTTGATCATTGCGATGACATAACATGCTTTGCAAAGTTTGATAATGACATTGCATTTGCACTTTCCTAGTATACCAAAGTATGTTTTTACTGAGAATGTAGGTCAATTCCCCAGAAACAATGCTAGTTGTTTCCCATACAGATTCATGAGAATTGACACAAATCTTTTTTCTGTCCTTTTTTCTCACAGAGGAAATCTGAATAACGATCTGTACATGCGAACACTGCTTCCTCTATAAAACAGGAAATTAAGATACGCAGACACACACTGTAGCTCGCTGCTAGGCACTCCCTTCTACATGGTGGGGTACTGGGAGGGTGGATGGGGGAAGCATGAAGGCGAGAAGGGGAAACGGGGTTCCCTGTGGACCAGGTCTCTGTTCACTTGAGCAGGGGAACTGCCTAAATTGGCAGTTCACATACACACTTTCTATCTTTCTGTCTCCCTTACTTTTTTCATCCATGTGCGCAAGCAGTGGGTTAAATGAGGATGATTGCTCAAGTCTGTTTTGGATCACGTGGGAATGTGGACGGTCATTAAAAGCTATATTGTGCTTTCCTTTCTTTTTTTCCCACTGTCTACTTTGGAAGCAGCAAAGTCAGATAAATGTTCCTACAATTGTTTGCCTCTAATTTTTTTTCTCACCCTGGAAAAGTGAATGCCTTTTTGGGACTGACCACTAACCTGCATGACTAATACCTTCTCTCCAGTAAGGGCTCACTGGATGTAAAGAAAACATAAAAAACCACTGGATCACCACAAACCTGCAGATTCTCTAAGCTGCTAAAGTGACATTAAAAAAAACTTTTTGCTCATCTTTTCAAGTCACTGAAAACATCAGCCTCACAAAAACAAGTCACCAGATTTCTTGAATCATCACTGTTTCCAAAACAATTAACTTTATTGCTTTTGCTTTAATAGACATCATTAACATAATCAAAGCCAGCTCAGAACAAATCAAGCTGCTGCTGGCACCTAGTGAAGTGTGAGCTATTGTTACTGCAAGGCAAGTGAGATGACTCAAAAGTAATGCTGTGGTGTTTATGTCCCATGTGTGCAGTGTGTGTGGCAGTGATACACACCCCCGTGTCTGTCCACTACTGCCCCGTAGGCCTCTGTTAACAGTTCCCATGGTTCCACAGTTCCACTAGAACAACTGTGGACTTCCTCAGGGGACACCCCCCACATGCTGGTTTGTTTTCTTCTTTAAAGGGGGATCATCTTACTTGGTCTTCATAGCGTGTGCACATGGAATAAACTATTTTTAAGTATATTTCTTATTTTCTATGTGTTTACCTGCTGATAAAAGCCTATCAAAGGTTATGAGGGGGAAGGCTGGTTTACACAAAATTATACAAGAAAATGATACCTGCAAAGACAAAACACCTCGATTTCTGCTCCTTTTTGTTTTTGCCCAGAGGGCAGAGATGAAGATGAATAAAGAAAAATATCTTTCAAAGTATCTGGGAAATCTGTTAGAGAGCATTTAGATTTAGGAATAATTGCTGAGATATAAGAGTGAAATGGGCCGTGGAACAAAGAGGGATTGTGGGGTGATGGAAAATGAAGCATTTACATTTGAGGCTTGGTAATGAGGGGGTTTTCCTGAGAGATGACAGTAAGAAGGAGGATCAGAGAGACAGAGAGGGAGAAAGAGGTAAAACAGGGAGAATGCATCAGATCGGGAGGTGGCAATTACACAACTGATTCCAGACAAGGTTTTGGCTGTAAAGACAACTCCACGCACACATATAGACATGCTTTATTCTTGAAGTCTACAGGTGTTTGCATTTTATGAGAGACTTGACAGGGGCTCCAGCAGCAAAAAGAGCCAAGAAGTATTTTGGCTTTGGGATGTCTTGCCACATTCATTCACGTTATGAAGTGTGGCCTTCTGGCAGGCCACTCACAGCAGGGCACAGCAGATCTGAACATAAACACAGTCACTACTTAAAAACCATCCACCCAATAAATCCACCAGGCCATAAACTCCATCAATCTCTTTTACTCAGATGGACACAGAAATACATTACTAAAGACAAAAAAGAATTGCAAGTTTTTTTTTGTTCATGTTTGTTAAGGCAAATGGTCTGAATATTTAAAGTGTAAAGCATCAAACAATATCTTTCTCCTGAAGCTTTAAGCTCAAGCCATCAAAAAAGTGCCCTGCAGTTTTTTTGTTTTTTTTTTTGGAAATGCCCCCACTTTTCCGGCCCTGTTCCAATTTTCTTTAAATGCAATCGTAATTGGTTTGATTTCCTACCTCCGGCCTGGCTGTGAGGAGATGGGAGTGACAAGCTGTGGCGGGTGTTAGTGAGGGCCAAAGTAAAGGGAACCAAACCTACAGGAGGCGAGCCACACGCTTGGGTGGCAATACTATTTGACCAGCAATGCTATTCCCTCGTTTAAGGGCTGTTTATGGGCAGATCCTGGAAGCCCATTAGTGGAAACCGTCATAAATCAGCACAGTCAAATATTCTAACACACAGCCCCATACAATACTCAGAAATTTCCAACACCTGAATGTGTCTGAATCGTGAACATACACACATCGTAACTCAGCAACTTTTCCCTTTTTGTCTCTTTTACACACACACACACACACACACCCACACACATACATTACATGCCTGCCAACAAATCTTGCAACATTATCACAAAGGCATTCCAACCTCCAAATCAAAACCAGTCCCCTACAAAAAGCCTTTTCTTTGTGATTTCTCTCATAGGCAGCCAGACGGAGGAGTGGGAGTGTGGCACTCATCATGCAAGCGTGAGTAATCAAAAAGGAAATAAGACGTAGCGTCTGTAGGAGACCAAGAGGGCCCCTACTGATCTGCAGCCAACTCATTGTTTTGGCTTTCTATTGTTTCCTTGCTTGGCTGGCAGACCAGGCCAACAAGAAAACAGCCAGGTCCCTGTCATGGAGATACGTCCTGGGTAGCACTTACTGTAAAATCTTATAAAAATCACTGTAAGCAAATAAGGACAGTATATAGATAAAAACAAGGGGGGTGTGACAATGTTTAGCAAGCATCAAAACTTAATGACATTTATGTTATTGTGGAATATTAAACCTCATATATACTTTCCAACTACAGACCATGGTTAAAGATTTCAAGCTGACTGACTACCCTTAAAGCTAAAGTTAAAGGCTCTTATCAGCACTCACACCTTCTGATGACTGAGCAGGCAAAGTGCACGTAGGTGAAACTGGATCTGCACATTGAAAAGTCTCAGCCTGGGGTAGAGGAGGTGTTGATTTTTACTGTAACCAACAGCAACAGAGAGACGACCTGTTATGGTGAGTCCACGGCCAAACACAGCATGTTAATATAGGATTGGGAGACAGTGGGCGAAATTGTCTTCTTTATGATGGCTGGAAAAAACAACAGACGAACTTCCAACCAAAGCAGGATTCTGGGGTATGTGGTCCAGCCGCAGAAGAAATGGACCCAGGAGGCTTCCGTAGCTGAAGCACTGGTGCAGAGAGAACACAGGGACTTGTCCAAAAATGGCACAAGTGCGGGCATGCACATACACATAACGTGCAGCTTTCCCGGCAAGCGACAGTCGTCTTGTTGGAAAAATATGGTAAGCGATGCATTAAAGCACAGGACTTTGAGGGATTGCAGGAACTCAGTGGCATTAAAGACACACAGACCAGGAGCAACACACCACGCAATATCCAGAAAGCAGAGGAGTTTGTTGGAACTGATTGTGTCAGTAAAGATGCACACACCCAGGACTGCGGAAAAAGAAAGTTTGAGTGTATGTGCTTGTATTAAATTTTATTTGGGAATGTCATCATACCAGTGTCTGTACTATCACAGCCAGACTCACATGGTAATTACACCGATGGAAACTGTGCACAACACCATTCTCTGAAAATTTAAGGATCTTATTCCTAATAAATTATTTTAATAAAAAATAATTTAAAAAATAGCTAAACTGAAGGGAAAAAAAACTCTCCGAACACAAACAACCCATCCTTGCTGGATGAGGCCAGCTGGTCTGTTGCCATATAACACCAAACCCTGCACTTCTAACTCTAGTCCTACTGAGCTTCCTTTCCACTATCAGGCCATAGTTCTCTCCTCATTAAGTGAACCATAGAAATGTTTAGAGCTCCTGGCACTTCTTTACAGTCACTAGTGTGAGACAAGAGTTTTGCAGAAGTCCAGGACACTGCACGTTTTACGGGGTGAATGAGCCATAGCTTTCACTGCTCAATTGAACAAATTCCCAAAAGTCTCAAAGTTAATCCAGCTCAGGGTTTACCAGGAGCAGCACGGCCAAAGAAATGCTCAAGACGACAACAGTAAACAAGCCTTTCAGCTATGTGATCTCTACTTGTACGTTCCTGATGAGCTGGCAGAGTGGAGGAGTAACACGGTCTTATTAATGCTTAAAGCATTTTGACAGCGCCTTTTGTTACTTACTTAAACCACGCTGCCTGCAACGACCTAATGGAAGTCTAAAAGCCATTAGGCTAGAGAGCTTAGCCAACACAAACCATTGCTTGAAAGAGCAGCTAAGGGCAATCAATATATCTGCCATCATCTTCCTCCTCTTGCTGGTCTTTTTCCCCCTCCAGTGTTAAAGCTAGATATCATAGCCTTTGTGGCTGCTAGTGAGTAAAGTAGACACTGGTTCAGAGCAGAAAAAGTAGAGACAAAAGGGGCCAGCACCTGTAGAGTAAAGAACTGAGGTTAAGATTAGCTGCAAGTTAATGTATTTTTGCTCTGAGCATCTCTTCTCAGTTGTTTCTATTCTGTTTAGCATCTTTGTTTGTACGTGAGCCAAATTAAAAAAAAGAGGAGTTTTACTGTCAGTAGAAGCACGTGAGTGTAGTCTGTAGTCATTTTACCGTGGCGACAAGGCAAGGAGGCACATGCTGGGGAATTTCTCTTTAACAGGCCTTGCCTCTGCTGAGGCTGGCATGAAAAGAAAGCAAGAGGGCTGGAGACGGATGGCAAAACCAAAACTTCAAAGACCTCTTTAGATGTGCTCTACTGTATAACACTGAAAGGGAACCTGCTAGTTCACTTTAGTACAAAGACACTCACACGAACACAAGGTCTGTTACACGCACACACCTGTGTTTATCAAGTCAGACATTTCCTGATTCCTTTTAAACAGGACCACAGGAGTATGGTGCATTAAGACACTGCAGTCCTAGTATAAACACATAGTATTACACACTTGCATAACCGCAAAGACATAGCAATAATTCGCCACATACCAGACAGATATTGGCTGCAGGCTGTGACACACTAACATAGCTTAAACTGTAAGGTAAATTTGCTCTGCAAGGAGCTATGGCTGGGGTGTGTCTGCTGGCAGGGCTAAGTCTTTTATGTCTAATAGTTTTTCCGTAACAGACAAAATAAAACAGGCCACTATTGTATTTTTATAAAGAGACTAAACAGCCTGGACAAAGACAGCTGGAGGGATGAAAGCTGACGTCACAAGTTGTCTTTCAAGTACAAAGCTAATGACGGCTCTTTACCCCCCTTTTCTCCCCCTTTCAAAGTACTCACCCATATTTCTCTTTATCCCCCACTCTCAACCTCTTTCTCTCTCTCACACACACACACCTCAAGCTTCTTGCAAAAAAAAAAAAAAAAAAAAAAAAAAAGTGCTGACCGTGTACAGGAGATAAGAACAACACCCCAGGAGAAGAGGCACTTCCAGCTTTGAGTGTCCCCCCTCTTTTTGGCTTACTGTGACTGACTACCCTCTAGTGGCGTTATAGTGAATGAGACTATAAAACGCGAATCCTTGAACTCTCACTGTGCCTCTTTACCAGCCAACAGCTGCAGTTAACCGCAGCTCTGCCACAGGGTGTGACTGCAAGAATTAGATGGAGTGAGTGGCAAGCAGGGGAGAGGGGTGAGGCGGCTTTTTGTGGGCCGCCCAAGGGGGTCTGCCACAGTCCCCTATCTTCCCACCACAGTAGCCACTGAGCCCTGGAGAGAGAAAGCCAAACTACCACATTTTAACAAGGGATAAAATAAACAATGTGAGCACACAAAATACACCCTCACTGGTTGACCGCAGGCACTGGAGCGGAGCAGATAAGCTGGTGCTGTTGTTCGGTGGTCTTGGAGTTGAATGGGTGGTGGATGCCACAATGAACTACACTTTGATCTCCACTTGTGTGGAAACGCTAGACTTTTAGGATTTCCCAACAATGAGGGACATACTGAGCAAACAACAAGCCAAGATAAATAAATCTATTTCACATACCTGCAGTGGGCTCTTTCCATGCAAACAGTTTGTGGCATGATTTGAGGTATCTATCCGTTTCTATCAAAAAACAAAGGAAGTAAGTGGGACAAGTTCTACAAATTACATGCAAACCAATAAAAAGAGGATTTCTTTTTTTTTTAAATAAACTCAGATTTTATAAGCAAATATTCACAATAGATGTTAACATAGAATAGAATAGATATACAATGAGATTAAGCCATCACCAATGTCAGTGCAAAGAGAGCAGTATAGAAGATAAATAAATAAAAGATCTAAGGTATAAAATATTTACAAAAATAAACAGATGTGCACACTCCTTGAGTTATTTGCAGATATAAGTACGATGTATATACCTGTATACTATACATGTATATAGTGTTCGAGCTGAAAATATATAAATTACACTGAAACATATTCAAGTCAGAAAACATATTGCACATTCAAAGTATTCTTGCACGTATTATGATGCAATATATGATTAGACAGATAAGAGTAGATAGAATAAGGAACTTGTTTTAGGCTGATTATTCTTCTCCTCTTGTTAGACCAGAATTACATTTCTGGAGCCAGTATTGATCTCATATGGGACCTAACTCCATCTTCCCAGATGGTCATGCTAATCCCCACAGAATCAGCATTATCCCAGAGTACCCTCCAGAATATGGGGATAGAGAGGATGGAATGACCTGCCATAAGTCCAACTCAACTGAACAATTGTAGGATCAGCTTGGGCATCCTATACCCGCTAAAGCGACCAACATGTTGTGTGTGTGTGTGTGTGTGTGTTTGTGTGTGTGTGTGTGTATATATATATATATATATATATATATATACATATACATATTTTTCCACACTACTGAGGTCCCCAACAGTGTAAACTAATTAAAATGTAAAAATAGTTCATATTTATTATTATTATTAGAATATATTTTGGAGGCCCCACTGTGAAGTAGTAACTCGTGAGATGCATAAACTCAAGAAATTCTGTACTGCAAGCTAAATAAACTTTTTAAATATCTCCACTAACATGATATAATAATTTATTACACATTTAAACAAGCTAAATCACCATAATAATGATATGTACTGCATTTGAAACAAATATAGTGATAAAAAAAAAGAAAAAAGAAAGAAAGAAACATGATTAAGTTGCCACCAGAAAAATAAAACTATCCAGCCACTAAAACAAAGACAGGGCAAAATGAAAGGGTCAGTGGCAGCTTGTAAAACTAGGAGAAGGTTGGCAAGAAAAACACACCTTGTTGGGGGATCATTGCACCGTCGGTGCACGCGCTAACCAGTTACAGACGACGAACTTTTTTGAGTTTTGACGCAAGCTGTTGCCAACACACATTTTCTGAATAAAGCCCAACATTACTGGCGATGTTAGAAGCTGCTAAAGTGCATGAAAGCATTATGTTATTCAGGCTGCGATAGCTACAGTACTCCAGTCTGACAGAAACCCCTGAACCTGACCGCTGTCCAACTACAACACCCCGGTCTGCGCCACACTGGCAGCTGCTGCTCACTCCTGATGTTTGCCTTTGATTGGCTCAGTAATTTACAATAAACTTATTCCGCAAGATTGCGAGGATTAATGAGCTACGTTTCTATGTCTAATGAGCTATATTGATGACAATTAATCATATATTACATTATATAATAATATACATTATTTAAGGCCTGTAGGGTGGTTTCCTATAATCAGAGCTACTTCCGGGAAGGCGCGGGTGAAACTAATTGAGATAATTATGGGCCTGTTCCATTATGTTTGCCAGTATGTCATTTATTACAACTAGGAGGAAGCCATTGGTGTTGTAATTGAAAAGTAAGAAATATAAACTGAGAAAATAATCTCCTTAAATCATTATGTATCAATAAATGAAAAATTATTTTCAATAAAAAGAACAAGTAGCATACTCATCTTTTTTTGTTAAAGACTTGACCATTTACTCTTGAAGGGATCTACATTTATTCATAAGCTTTGAGACAGGTGGTTTCATATTGCCATTCATTTTAATATCCCTCAACAGTGACAAACTGCCCAACCTCTCAAAGACAAAAGCAATCCCAAGCAATGACACAACCACCACCATGCTTTGTTAGCATTTTCCTTTGCATCAGTCTGCTATTTGCCTACATCTGGGGGGGTATCCATTCAAGTACATACGCATGTTGGAATTTTAAATTTATAGCGCTTGTATGAGATTTTCCTTACAGTGGAAAGTTCCTTATAAATTACTTTTTTTTTCCTAGACGCCTTAAAGAGCTCTTGGTATTGTCTTTTAGTTATGAAGAAAATGCTAGGTCCCTGACATCAAAGGTTTAAAACAAGACAGATTCCTTTTATCATTCCCCAAGGAAGCTCAAATCACCAGCACTTAATATGGAACCCTTTAATCTAATTTAATGGATCTGAAAGACTTAATGCAATAAATGTAATTATAGTTGAGATGTAGTTACTTAAATTTACTAGTGTTTTACTTAAATACTTGAAAGGTAGAAGTGACTAAAACAGTTTCCATGGGGTGTGTGTATTTTTTCACGAATGTATTTCTACAACTACATAATTATTTGGCCATAACAAGGTGTCATAAGACAACAAGCACTTTTTTCCTCTAATTTTTTTCAGGTGTTTGTTTTGTTTTGTTTTGTATTTGTTTTTTTTTGGTTGGTTAGTTTTTGTTCTTTTTTTTATAGCTGTTTTTTTCATGGAAAATGACAGGATACGAAATGAAATCAGTCTTTGTTTAATCTGATCACAATCTGTGACTGAATGTGACTGTTGCGTCACAAGTATCTTTCTTATGAGAGGTCACAAGCCGACCTAATTATGGGTATTAGTGTCATCTGCTGTCTGTAGCCTATAATAAAATGTCTTTTTATCTGATTGTAAGGGGCCTAAATCTTGGCTGAGATAAATGGTTATTGAAATAAATGCATTTCTTTTCAACTAAACCGTCATGATAGAGGATATGTGTATGAATGTCATATAATGTGCATGACGTTTATTAACGATATTCTGATATATGATTGCCAACCAGACATTTTACTACCTAAATTTTTCTGTATAAGCCTGTTTATTGTTAGTCAATCTGATAAAATCAAACCCCATAGAGTGTTCAGCTCAGGCCCTCAAGGGCTGCAATCCTGCCGGTTTTAGGTGTCTCCCTGTTCCAGAACACCTAATCCAAATGAAATGGCTCTCTTCGACAGCTTGTTGTCAAGTTCTGCCCGAGTATGTTGATCCATCAATCTGATTGAGGTGGGCTGCAGCAGGAGATATCCAAAACCTGCGGGAGATCGGCCCTCAAACATCCAATTTAGGACACCCCTGCCATAGGACCTACAGCCACATCAAATGTCAGGTGCACCGAGTCCATATGCAAAGGAGGTTTTTCACACATTGTAAGTCCAAAACCCAGATGGGATATCACTGTGTACCCTTGAGTGAGCTACTTTACCAGAGTAAATATTTAGTCAGCTGTACAAATGCGTGTTGAGTAAGACTTGCAAAGTCAACTTGCAGTGCAGGGGAAGAGTTGATGCCAGAGAAAAATGGCTCCACTCAGCTGATTGAATTACCTGTTAAAAAAGAATAAGATGTATATCGAGTGAAATGTGGCACATAGAGAGTTTTTCTTATGGCAGCAAAGACAAATCCATCATAAATCACTGTAAATGTAACTTTTGTCTCTTCGGAGCTTTGCTGACTTGTTGGCTCCCTCTCATGGTGTGGACTTCAACTCTCCTCTTATTACATGCACAGGCACACACTACCGCATCAGTTCACACTAATTTAAAACTCAGGGAAAAAATTTCTTAACTATCAAATCAGTTCTTTCCAAAAGTGTGAACTGGTCTAAATTACTTAAACTTCCCAAAACACTCAGTATGTACATCTGATTCACAGTGTTCCTCACGTACAATCTATCACAGACACACAAACACACACAGTCAACATGTTTGAAAAACAACCCTGGCCTCACCTTCATTACCCAATTACACTAATACACTTGCCTTGCTTGTAATGATTGTGTGGTCTTGCAGATAGCCAGCCTGTTGTGTCACTTCTTACCTCCCACTGACACACAGTCTGTTTGTGTCTGGGTGGATTTCCTCTTCGTAAATTACATGTGAAAATGGTGTCTCTCTGTGCACACTTCAGGGTCTCACTGGGGCTTCTGTTGGACTCAACAAGCTCACTGCTCTAACTAGCAGCGTCAGTGGTATGGGGGCCATGAATGGTGGCCTGGGGTCTACTACCAGCTCCATAGATGCACTGACTCGGGCCTACTCAGCTCTGTCATCCTACTAATACCTGGGGTCGTCCACCATACCCCTCCCAAGCACTGCTAAGATTACCCTCCAGCCAAGGTCACCACAGTAGAGACTCGGTGAGGCAAAGATAAAAGAGCCCACCACAGGAGGGAGACTCCTTAAAAAAAAAACAAGGAGAGAGAGGAAAAAAAATGATGCAATGATCGTTTTACATTTTGCTGTATTTCATTTCTGCAGTTTCATCATATACTTTAAGTCTGACTAAATATTTTAATGTATATGATTATTTATGACTGGAGTCAATGTTCACTGGAGGTATGTTGTGTCACTTTAGTGGAGAGTATCAAATGTTTCCATGCCACCTCATTGCCTTCAGGTCAAGCTAGAAGGGCTGACTTAGGATCAGTTGTAGTGGTGAAAGGCTGAAGCAAAGCTATATGGACCCCTGGCCCTGAGCTTCAGCCTACATTTAGCTTTTCATGTGTAGTCTTTCTTATTTCTGTATTACTGTTAACATGGAAATCTTTTGCAGTCTAGACCTTTCAGTCTTTCATCCCTTCATCTTTGTCTGTGTTCTTTCATGATGTAAGCCATGTTGAGCTAGGCTACCTGTGTTTCTTCAATAAAACCTTCTCCAGTGATTCCTTCTATCGTCCAAGTCTCCCACAAGAGACTAGCTCTAGATGTATCTCTTTGGGTGTCAAGTATACAGTGTGTACAGGTCAGTCTGCCATATGTCCTGGTGGTGTCACTTCCTTAAAACTGTGTATTGTTTTTGTGTGTTGAGAGAGAGGGTGTGTTGACCCCCACTGTGACGACTGGCATTATTTTTGTTGGTTTTTGTGCCTCATGGCTAAATGATTCTTGTGCTCCTCTCTTTTAGTGTTTTTGTTAATATTTTTAGAACAAATCTGTGCCTGTTTGCTCATCATTAGCGTAGCATGTCTTCCTGTTGTTGAAAGCCAATGCAAACCGCTGGCCTCATCATCCCACCATTGTGTGTGATGTCTCTCTAAGCTCACCTGACCAATACCTGGCCACCCACTGACCCTGACCTCAGCTATAGAAATGTGATGGGTAGAAGAAAGGTCAAGCAAATAAATGTGAAAACCTAAAAATAAAATAAATAAATAAATAAAGTGTCTCTGTAAGCAGGGAGTAGAGAACATCTGAAGCTGAAATACAGCACTTTAATCAAGTCTCTATTTTCTTTTATTTCAGACAGATGAATAAATTAAAGTTGGTTTGTTACCTTGATTTAACAGCTGATAAGATGTCACAACAACAACACATGACCCTTAGTAGGACTACATATGTAGTCGAAATATGTCAATGTAACCAAAAAAAAATAAATAAATAAATAAATAAGTAAATAGAGACATGATAATTGAGAAGATGGTATGAGCATAATCGGATTAACCACACTTTAATGATCTGGAGAGCATCCAAAAACTGTACACCCCCATAACTCCCCACCCCCCCCCCCCCCCCCCCTCTCTCTCTTGTGAAAAATTTGGTTGCAATCAGTCCAGAATTATTGATTTATTTGTGCTTCAGAGCAGTAGAGAACTGGCTAAGAAACATCAGCTTACTGTAAGAGGGTGTCTTCGGGCGGAGGTGGAAGCCACAGTGGGTGGACACCCACATGAGACATTCCTTGCACAACGTTGTAAACAGGCACGCCTTTGCCCAGGGGTTCCCAAACTTTCCTTCCAAGTTTATTTACAGGAGAATAAAAACCCAGTATTTTTTATATGTAAAATTACCTTTTTCTTTACTACTCTGTTAAGAGTTTACCTCAAAGAAGCACAAGGAAAAAACAACTTTTTTTATTTTGATGAGGAGCTCAGTAGGATTCCTGTGTGGGCAGGAGTGTTTATGCTACTGGAATTTTTTAATTCCTATTTGTTGAAGATAAGTCCACAAAGTCTTGCCGCTTTTTTACCCATAATTCAAGGTGAAGCTTAAATCATGTTGGATTATGTATTTCAAGGACTGGGACTTTTTTGGCAATGCACATTATAGAAAAATAAACAGTGGTTTGTGCATCAGTTACCATGGTAATGGTCAAAGCATCATGTGCCAGTTTTTAATGCTATTTCTGTTACAAATTTCTCATTTCCCATAAGCCTTCTTCTTCTATCCCATTTTTTTTAAAAAGACTGGAATTACCCTTGCACTTTGAATGTAAGACTAAATTATTTGCAGAACACTAGAAAAAGTCCACAAAAACACAAGTCTGAGTGCTGATAAGAAGTTTATTTAAATTCAGTCAATAGTTAAAAAAGAAAAGCCATGAAATAACTGATATTTTCCTTGTACAACTCCACACTTGTTGCAATGAAATGATCTCTAAAAAAAATCTCTCCTGCAAAACATCTGCAGAGAAAACAAGTAAGGCAAAGAGGAGATGGTTCATTTGGAAATCAGATCCACGCAGGTGAGAAGTTGACCATTTTTTCCTTCAAATTCAGATGAAATGCAGTAAATTTACATATTGAAAATCTGAAATATGAAAAAAAATATTTACAATTCCTTTTTCATCAGATTTGCTTCTTAACAAAAGTCTGAAAAAAAAAATGGCAATTTGGAAGAAAACAAAGACAAGCTTTGCTTCATCCACACTAAAGCACTTTTTGGAGCTACTGTATCATAACATACACTTGCTACCTCTGAGATCTCTTTACATTTTGAAGAAAAAGTTCAATTTGATACCAATACATTCTTTACAAATCCTCAATTTGTTTCGTTATAAATGTCTTTAGTGTTGCCTTTCTTGGTGCTTGACCGCACAGTGTCCTTCATTCTGTATATTAACCAAGACTTGTGTGGTTTATTTGACTTTTTTTCCAAGTTCACTAGTTTATAGCCAGTCAATCCACAGTGAGACAAGAACAATGTGCCTCTTTTTGGTTCAAGATAGTCCAAACTACTGCTACAGTTAGCATGAAAGTGAAGACTTTCCTTATTTATGACATGTGAAGTCAGCGTGCTATAGTTTAAATGGACATTGGATGGCAATGCGGTGATTACAAAAGCCCAGCCATAAACATGTCAGCAAGCTACATATGATTGGACATTTCACAGACCTCTGGTTTTATCCTTCTGCAGTTGGTACAGGAAATTTCCTACAATTCTACTGAGCAGAGCTACATGAATTTTGCTAATTTGAGGCAACGAGGAAATCAGAGTGCATATACCAGGTAGTCTTACCTGCAGTTCCAACCGTTTTGTTTTTAATAGCTCAACATTAAAATAAAGCATTCAATGCTCAGGTTTGGATTACCTTCAGCTTCTACTTAACCCTGTCAAACACTGGAGCTTCAACACTGTTTACATTGTTTAATGAGCCTAAAAAAAAAAAAAGCTTTTCAGTGTTCACTTACTAAACAACCCAATAAAGAGCTATTTCAATCTTCAACAGAAAATAACAGCTTGTGACGTTTCATCTGCATGCAGAGTGAAAGTCAGCTGGAAGGTCACTTATCAGGGAGCGTGTTTGGCTCCGCACTTCGATAAGCACAGATATGGGTCTGGCTGCTTCTCCGTCGCATCACCATCTCACACATTCATCGGCAAGTAAAAACCAAAAACAATTAATCGTAAAAGCTGAAAGGAGGGTGACCTCAGCTGATTAAACTAAAGATTCCTTCATAAAACCGGATGGAAAAACAAAATGATGGCAGGTTCATGCATTTGGGGTTTGTTTCTAGATGAAGAGAAGGAAAAGAAGTCCAGAGTTTATTTTTTTTCTTTCTCGAAAATGAGCACGTCGGTTCCATTGCTGAGGAAGCAAAGGTGAACGGAAGGAGGTTACGGAGGTGGGGAATGGATAGAGGCGGTGACAGTGGAGCTTATTTGACCAGCCTCTTGGCCACGTCTGCGTAGGCAATCTCAATCTCCTTGTCACTGGGGCAGGTGTTAGTGAACTCTTCACGTGTGTAAGCATTGTTCAGGTACTTCCAGATGGCCGTCATCTGTTTAGGGATGTCGAAACCTCTGTATTTTTTAGCCACAACCTGCAAAAAAAAGTTAAAGATAAAAAAATTCAAATTAAAAGGATGAAATGCACACCATCTGCTAGAGCTAGATCTTATTACAAACTCAGAGTGCAAGGAGACACGTGTTTTTAGCCATTTTTTTATATTAACTCAGAACTGCTTAAAAAAAAAAAAAAACTTATTTCCTCATTGTGGCTACTATGAAACAATCTCTTTCCAAATCTCTGCACAACCCTTTGGCAGAGTTAGTCTGGAAATGTGTGATTCAGTTATGCCTGGTTGAATCACAGAGCTGCAATTCTTTGATACAGAAGGCTGAGTTGAACTTCGAGACACTTAACTGCTAGATTTTAAAAGAGCACTGACGCCCTATGCACTTATTGGTTTTGAACTCTGCAGCATACCAAAGTTAATCATTGTGTAGTTACAGGAGGATCTTTTTATACCAAAACAGTATGCACTCTACGGGAAGAGCTACAAAGACGCCAAAATCTGAGTTTGAGCTATAATCAGCTGAAATTACTGCAGTATAAAAACAAAGATTGGAGATTTTATTAAATAGTTACATAAATTATGATAAGGTTCCTGCAATCTGACAGCACTTAAAGTGAGACAAAACTCGGGTGTAGCAAGACTTCAAAACTCTGATAAGGTAACCAAAACACTTGCTGTGCTGTCATTCTGAGTCAAGATGTTACATTTAACACAGTTCACTGATCTTTAAACCATTAATTCCTTCACCTTAACTATGTGCAGCTTGGGCAGCAGGTTACAGTCAGCCAGGGTCATTTCATCTCCATCCAAGAATTTGCGGGTGGAGACTTTGACGTCGTCAATGCTGTTGTGGTCGATCTCGTCCGGCAGCGGGGAGTAAAGATACTCATCTAGTTTCTGCAGCGTCTTCAGAAGTCCACGCTCCAGAGCTGTTTAAAAAAAAAAAAAAAGAAGTACAGCTGATTTTACAAAAACTATTACAATAGATAATTAACCTATTTGTTGATCGGCCACATGGGGGCAGCATTTCATTTAAAGAAATGCCTAACATGCTTAACCACAAAACCCAGGCCTTTAAAGCTCATACAATTCCAAGCTAACCTGGTGAACTTATAACAGTCTAATACAATGGACTACATTCCTTCAAGAAGGAATGTATTTGATTGTACAGGTGATAGTTTTCCCTCATGTCATATCATCCATACTTTACTCATGAACAGACCATTTTAAAAAAAAATATGAAATGAATGGGAGGTCAGGATTGATTTAGCAGGTTCAACAACATACTTAACCTGCTACTTTAGAAAGAACTTATCACTGAACCATGAAATTTAGCCTCCAACTGTTGACATAGCCTTGGCATTCACATCCAGCTCACCATGGTTCAATATTTTCCCAAGGCAGAAAACAGTCAACTAAAATAAGATAAAGCCTCCACATTTAAAAAAATCCTTTAGGAAAAACAAATTCCCAATTTTTTTAACTTAGAAAAAAAAAGAACGGATAACACACTGCCTTTTACCATACATCATTGATTATACATTATTGATTCAGTCTTCTTTTGTACGGTTTGGATTGCAAAAAATTGCAAACCAGGAGGTTGCATTGTGAGCAGATTCTCATTCCCATGATAGCTGGTGTGTGGTTTTCAGGAAATTTCCAGGTGAGACAAGGAGCAAAAGGACAGGAGGAGGCAGCAGAACAAAAGGCGCTGTGTTCCTGAGTCAGGCTATAATCCACCAATCAGGGCAGGGCTACCAAAGTTGCCTAGCAACCAGAGAGTGTTCCTTACACAACTGAAAGGTTTGTGTATATCAGCTTTTAAACCAGAGCACCTACCAACCTGTGTTCATGTGTGAGTGCAAGCAATTTACCCTCATTTGCGTCTGGCTTGGAGTTCTTGATGTACGCTGAGAACTTTGCAAAGATGTCCATACCAGTTGTGTTTGACTCGGGGTGTCTTGCACCAAGCTTGATGTACCTAAACATGACACACACACACACACAAAAAAAAAAATCAAAATTAAACAAAGAAAGTGGGAAAAAACATCTGATGACAACCTCCTGCTGTTGTCTGTTTGGCAAACTGTGAAACTTCATCTCTCTTTTGTTCATGATTGTCTGAAGTAACCATGAAGACGGCAGGTGTAGCGCATTTCATAATGTCCTGCACATACAATATTCAATATTGTATATATTACCATCCACTTTGTAAGTCTGTGTCATGCCTCTGTTAAGCCAAGCTTATGGCAATAATGATTTGTATTTGGTGCATTGGCGTGACAAGCTATTAACACATGGATCAGAAAGCACTTACTTGGGTGGGCAGAGGACATCCTCAAGAAACTCCTCAATCTTGTTGACGTCAGTTTTGACCTCTCCGTTGAATGTGATGAAGGGTGGATGTGTGCCAGGGGCCAAGTTCTGGAGATCTGCAGGTTTCCTGTTATAGTAGAAAAATGTCAGCATTCTGATTAATAAACCAATAACACACTGAGTCTAGCACACGTAAGGATCAATTTAAAACAGAATGCTAAGCTAAAACAAGTAACTCACAATCAGTCAGACTAATAGCTTCAATTGAAGTCAAGTATTTAAAAATGTAATGCTTCCATTAAATCATGCAGCACTTTAAAAACTGCTAATCGAGCCATCCAGCCTTCATCCCTCTCCAGCTACAGCTGCTGTGTATCTGTCTCTATGAGTGTGTTTGTGTCTCCTTTTTCCGTGGCCTTCAAACCAGCACATTTATAACCAGATGGCGGGCAGCTGAGACTGACACACAAACAGAAATGAGCATGTGTTGAATGAGTCGAGTGAACACAAATCCACACAAACAGGTTCTTAAATCTTCTTAACACAAAAACAACATAAACATAGCTGATTGGTTTGAGCCAGCAGCAGTGTGATACAATATCGCAAGCAACAATAATCTTCCTCAGAGACTCCAAGTTTTTGTTGTGACGGGCATAGCTTGATTTTGGGACAAGCCATTTAAGGACACAAAACAAGGGGAAATGATTTCATCTCTTTGGCTTGAAAAAGGAAGTGGTACAGTCACCCAGTGTTACTGCTGAGGAGCTAGCAAGTGCCTTGAGACTTCCAGAAACTAAAAACAGATAAACCTAGACCAAAAATGAGATGTAAAAATCAACAGAACCAAAACTGTGATGACACTTGTGGTTATATGAGTTTCCCTTCAATGAGAACAAGTTTAACAACATATAGTCTAGTAAAACAGCTATAAATACAGCAAACACACCCCTTTTTGCATTGCAAACATTTCATGTTGACTCATAATAATAGAAACCATATGGCGTGGAATAAGCAAAGGTATAATCAGATGGGCTTCTACAAATACAAAAATAAAACAAGATTGTAGTTTGGCTGAACAAAAAGGTTGCTGACACAACACGGTTTGTTTCATGCAGAGCATGAAAGGAAAAATATATGCAAATATATCCAAACCTTTGCACTCACTGCAAACACGCAGGAAAATCCAAACACTAGTCAGATCCCTTCTACCACCGAGTTGCGTAATAACTATCAAATAGATCTTTTTCCCCTGTTGGACACATGTTGCAGAGATGGAAACGCCCAGTAATGACCCTGTTGCTGTGTAAAAGAAACATGCTACAGAATGAAGAATCACTAATCTTCAGTTTCTGAGACACACACACAATAAAGACCACAAAACCAGTGTCCATCTGAAAGTCAGACAAGACTAATAATAATGTGGCACTTGCCTAGCTTGAGAAGTGGAAAAACATTAAGATGAATCACACAGACAGAAACAAAGTAGGTTTATGGTAAGGAGCTCATGTGAAAACATTTCTTTGCAGCTGGGTGGAAAAATAAAATCCCAGTCAATTGCAGAGAATCAGAGATTTTTTTTTTATCACAGTGGTTAAAAGATGTGCCTATCAAATATCAAGGCAGGACGTAAGTGAAGTTAAGAACCCTAACATAGCTTCTCAAGAGTCAGTATGTTTATTTTTCTCCAATTTTCTCCAGCTTGGGAAGGGGTCATGGGAAAACCAAATAAGCAGTGGGGATGCAGTGAGAGTGTTAGAGGTGGGGCTGGATCAAAGTACCACAGTGCAGCTGAAATCTTTGTGGAAACGCCCAGGAAAGCTGTAGGAAGCCTTTCCAAAAGGAGAGGAAAATGTGCGTCGAAAAAGAACAGCAACAGAGTTAAAAAAAAATGATGAAGTAAAGAGAGAGGATGTAGACTCACCTCTTAAGATCCACTGTGGTGACATTGAAGACAACTCCTTTAAGCCAAAGTATCATGAAGAGCCTCTGAGAGAAGGGGCAGTTCCCGATGCTTTCGCCATCGCTTCCCGCCTTGAACAAATAGACAGTTGGTTAGGAAAGAAGATTAACCATCAAAAATATGTTACAGGTGATAACTGAGGGCTAATTACACAAGTAATGGGTGGAACCAAGGGCAGAGTTAATCACTGCAAGCATTAAAAAAATCTATAAATCTAGGAGATAAAGTTCTTAATCACTGATGGCAGACAGTTTGGGAAGAAACTAAGAAAAAGGCCTGCTCATCACATCTCAGTTATGCAGCCTTTATGGCCCAGGGAGTTTTATTACTTCTGACTTTCAGGCTGCATTTGAAGTCTCAAGTAGGAAGGAAAGCATAAAGAGCAAACCCTCTTGTCACAAAGACTTTGGCAAACTTTCCTCTTCACCAAACTGCAGAATTACTTCCTAAGAGTAACAGGAAACTTAAGAGATTCAAACTCAGGTGTTTTCTTCCCTCTTATGAGATGCAGAAACAAGGCTAAACAATGGTGGAAATGAGATAAATCAAAGTGCCACTGATGTGTGGCAACACTCAAAAGACAGCTGTGAGAATTGACAAAATCTCGGGATTAAATCAAGAAAAGGTTAATAGCTGTGGTTTTCTCTCTCCCTCTCACAACAAGCAGAAATCACAAATGTGAAGCGAGGGGGCCACAAACTGTCAGTGATATCTCCTGCTCTCCCTGCAGCCATTCATCTCTTTGTTTTCAGCTTTCCCTTGTTTTTCTAGCCGTTTAAATTATACCGTGATCCAGCTTGATCAGCTTGTAGCCATGTACGGACAAATGCTTCTTAATCTTGATTCCACATCAGAAAGTAGAGTAAGCATTTCCTTTGATTAAATAAGCTTTGTGGGATTATCTTGATGAAATCTGTCGACGGGTGCATGGATACATCGTCTTCGGAAGAGCCTGTATAATTTCACATAAGCCAAATAATAAAACTGAAAACCATCACTGTGAAATTGACTGGATGCTGTCCCCATATGGACTTAAAAATGGTGGCGCACAGACTTTTCATGCACACAAAACCAGGCATGGGTCCAAACTTTATTGTCAGTTTGGAGCATAAGGAGTGCTGTTCGTTCTGGATACTATCTGCAAGGACAAGCATGGAGGTCAATCAAGTAGTGGCGCTCTGGAATGTGCTTCTCCATTCAGCACATTAGTGTAGCAGAGCCTCTAAGAAACTGAATGTCATTTTTTTTTTGTTTGCTTCTTAAGTCCTCAATTGATGCAGATTCATAATACGCTGCAGATCTCACTCCTACATTAATCGATTTTAAACCTTTTCGGATATAATGACATGTGGGATATCAACTGTGTTTTTACACAAACATGGTTGAGTTGCACTCAGATCTGCAGTGAGCACTGAATAAAAATGAAAATAATTAGCTTAAATATCTTAAATAAGCATTTGTGTAATGTCAGATGTTGATTCAGATCAATCCTCAATAGAGGACTTTGTTTCAGAGAGCGATGTCAGTCCAGGAGCCTGTTGCTCGCTGCTGTTGTCCTCTGTGCGACGCCCAGTGGGATGGCTATGTTTGATTTGTCTTGTAGCTCCCATTGTACTGCAACCGTCCTCTCCCTTTCCCTTTCTTTTGAATTCAGTATCTGCAATGCCTGGATTAGATCCCACTATCATTGTTAAGAAAAGGAAAGTCCACATTTCATTTCACATTTATTCAATTCCAGAATCAAGTGTTGGACCTGAAATCTTGGGGTTATTATGGGTTGCGACCAACATTAGACTGGACTAGCATTAGCAGATTCTTACAGGATCAGAAAGACATCAATGGGACGATTAGCCTGCAGCGCAACACCTACAGAGCACCATTCAGGTCTGAATCAAGGGTGGTAAAGCAGCACAGCAACTGTTCCCATGGCAATAGTCAGAACATATGACATGGAAAGGAGAGCTTGAAGCGTGAAGGGCATTATTAACACAGGTGAACTGTGTGATTAAAAATATGAAAAGCATGTGATGAAATGTCTTTCTGCATTTCTACAAGGTGAGTAGCTTTTAAGCTGAGTTCATCTTTGTATCTCAAGTGACAAAGAAGAAGGCTGCAGCAGAGAAAGACATTTCACACTTTTCTTCCTCTCACAGTCTGTTCTCAGAGCCATGGCAGGACTGCTACCCTCTGGAGTCTGCAGCAGAGCAGACTGCAGATCTCTGCCAAAAAGACACTAACAGCAGACATCTGCAGAACACGGAGAGGCAGCACAAGAAGTAGAGATACGACAGGAAACGGGGAGGATATTAGGGATCATATGTACTGCTAACCAACACAGATGAGAAGAGGTAATAGATGCTGGAAAGTGGGAGGAAGGGGAAAGACAGCAAGCATTAGAGGCAATGTGCTCTTTGGCACGCTGCTTGTTTCTTCCTCCTCCCTCTCCCCTTATCCTGGGCCCCTCTGTAGAGTCAGGGGGGGTTGGGCATTTGGAGGGGAGGGAGAAACTATTCCAGAAATGTCCTGTTACTCCCGCCGAAGAGGGTGCTTTGTTTGGTTTAAGAGATGATGCTGGTAGAGCCGCATTTCCGCTGTACACTTAATGAAGAACTATGCAGAGGCCATGCTTAGCTTAAATGTATGCTAAATTATATTTCTAGTAGTATAAACCAGCATTGTTAGATTGACAAAGTCATTTATGGGATAGGAAATGGGTTAAATCCAGCTATTTTATCATTATCCATGGCTCACAAAAAGTGAGTTTCAGACACTCTTGTAAACTATGTCCTTTTCCTCAAAAAGAATTACTCTGACTGCCACTACTACAGTGTGACATTCAGAAAAGAGCTTCTGGATAACCTCCAATAAAACCACAGGGTGCTTTTTGTAAGTAGTTTCGGGTACTTTATTAGTTCGAAAGTAGAGGGCGGGGGGGGACAAACAAACGGCCAAAATCCATCAGAAAAAAAAAAATTGTTAGTAAAGAATTTAAGCTCTAAAGAATTCAGAATTTCCAAGAAGTGAGCCAACCAGCATCACTTAGCAATGCTAAATGTCTCTCCATGTTAAAATGACTCCCATTTCGGTTACACCATCTTTTACACAACTCCATAAAGAGATGTGAATGGGTTATAATAACATATGAGAAGCAGCAACAGCTGACTATTGCTAGCAGACTCAAACTTTATTTAGGCTCAGTGGATGGTAAGTCAACAGATGTCAAGCACACACAGCTGTAAAAGGGAGGATGTGAGTCATGGTCAAAGTCAGATGTCAGTGTCCAGGACAGTAATGCACAATAACAATCCAACAAGACTTAAATAAACACACTGCCATCTCTTGGTCAATACAGTGAGGTCAGACCTGTTATTACTTCCTCTATGACTTTGCTCACCAAGTCACTGATGTAAAGACCAACATATCTCAGTTGTAATAAGAATGAGTCAAAGCCTTGAATGAATATTATATAGGTAAGCACAAATATGAAATATTCAAAACTTATCCCCCTCTCAAGTCCAGTCCTTTTTACAGGCAGGGGCATAAAATTCAAAAGCCATTAAACATTTCTCATAACTTTCCAAGAACAAGATTTCTTTTCTAGCCCGGCAAGGTGACATTACAGTTACCACAGCCAGCCATCGGGGACAATGGCTCCTATTCGTGCAGGGTAAGGTCCTCCCAGTCACTGCTCATCGCCTAATTTTAGTAACATGGGGGCCCATGCCTACCCCGCCCTCAACACTTCATATTCTAAATCGGTTGGATTGCTCAGAAAGTTCAAGCTACACTTGACCGAATAAGGAACTGACAGTCTAACAAGCACACCAGCTTTCCTCCTCCTGCTCTGACACAAAGCAGGAATGTCCGTTTGAGAGCAGGGAGCCATGGTAACATCATGGCAACGCCTCAAACTGTTTGCAGGGAAAAGTCTAAAGTCTACAAGGTGGGTTGGATTTAAAACTATGACCCAAGTGAAGTGTTAGACCATAAAACTATCCACGTTTTTACATGGCATTTCTTGTGCATTACTGGGATTCATATTGACCAAATATATTTCTGGTGTCCTTTTCTGCAATTCTTGTCAAATAAAAGTTGAAAGTGTAAAGACCCTTCCTGATTCTGAAACAAACTGGCATGGGAAAAATTAATTTTTAAAGGGCAATGATTATTTTTATTTTAGATTTACTGTGCATGTTTGAATAAATGATAAACCAGTTCTGATTTGAGAGCTCAGTGTGTTAGAGGAGAAATCTGAAAAACAAAAAATTTTATTGTATTTCTGCTTTTAAGCAGACAGTGCTTTGCTTTTAAAAACCACAATAGATAATTTTTTTTTATGTTTGTAAAACAAAATGTTTTTACCTCATGACAGTGTGTGACAATGATTGGCTGAACTAGTTAGGTGATGAGAACCCTGACCAGGCAGAAAGGAGTGTACAAAGGAGTCATATTCTGCTGGAACATGGAAAACCATGGTGATATCCGTGATGTGGCTGACTCAGGATGACATCATTCAGTGGAAAGCTTAAAACCTCCTGTCAGACACAGGCCTACTGTGCTGGACGGATTTTGTGGAAAGTTTGAGTTCAATGTCCAAAAGCAGTTTACTGTAAAACCATGCTACAGCGATGCTGTGAAATCCAGCCAGTGTAGGAGACATCAGAGAGACTTCAGCTTTCTGTTTAACAATGAAGTGATGCTGGTGATGAATAACGCAGATCCTAAATGAAAGCAGTCTAACACAAGCAACAACCTGCAAACTAATGTCAGTCCTATCTCCACGAACTTGCACATTCATAAACCCGAGAAGTGCACATTCACTCATATACCCAAAACATTTGCTTTATTCAGGCCTGCTTTCCCTATCATTTTATAAATATCTTAAACTGGCAGACAGTTTATGAAAAATATTTTTCAAAAGTCAGATTTTCACTTTGCCAAGTTTTAATAATTCAATTTAACCAAGAATCCTGTGGCAACCGATCATTTGACACCAGGTTCAGGATGCTGGTAGAGTACATACCACACAAACACTGACATCCTTCTGGTTAGACATAATTTGCCTTTCAGTGATCAACTGATATATAGTGCTTTGAATAGCACATCATAAAAATAAAACATGTAAAAATAAACATAAAGCATAAAAATAACCTCACCATAATGTTAATAACATCCTAAGTTAATAATGACAGAACGTTGGGCCTAAACATTAACATGTTGTGTGTTCTGTAAGCTTTCTTCTGCCAGGATATCTGACATCCCGGATGTTTAACGCAGAGATGACAAGCCATACACCATACAGGTATAGCCCATACAACTTAATGCACTCTGACATGAAGCGTACAGTATGGGAAACACAAGTAGCGAGGATGAAGAAAGGAAATTCTCCTCTGTTAAAAGGTCTCGCTTCACTTGTAACTGTGAAAATGATAATACAGCGTTAAAACTATATTTTGCTGCTTGCTTTTTCCTCCGTTTCTTGATCTAGTTGTTTAGAAATGTTCCAGTAACCTTTAAAAATCTACTGATCAATGACTAAAAGTCACATATCCATTAACCAAGACTCTAGAAGGAACATTCATTAACTAAGACTCCTTGAGTTAATCAGATTTTTTTTTATTAGAAATCAGCTTCAAATCCAGAGGTAGTATGTAAATAAAACCAATATCAGCTTTGTATCCCATCAGCTTCTTAAATGATACAAATAAGACTTTTGCTTGTCCTAATATGCTAAGTTAAGATTCTAAGATAGGCGCATCAGACAACAAGATTTTATGTCAAAGGCATTTATTCAGGCACACCCAAGACTGTTTATATTCTACTAATAAAGACACAAATTAACTTCCATCTCATGAAAATTAAAAAGACTTGTTCTAAAGACCCTAGTCAAATTGGTGCAATAACACACTGCCAGATCGATTAGGCCAATGGCCAGAGAGTCACTCAACCAGACTGTTTACAAAGAGGCAGCAGTGACAGAGACGGTGCTGCAGAGGCAAATTCATGGAGCAGGACTAACAACATGCAGCAAAAGCTCTTCTTTCTAACAGAGAAACAAGTAATTAATCTTTGTCCCCTAACTCATGATGCCGACTACAGCGTTGCTATAAACTGAGGTAAACTGCTCTATTGATTTTTCAATTTAAAAAAAAGAAAGCAAGAAAACAGCACCAGTCAGTTGCTTAAAATACCACCCAGGGGGTAGAGAGTAGTTTATCTTAAGACAGAAATGAACAAACAATAGACAAATTGTACGTATAATATAAGGAGTTTAAAGACTTGGTATGGATGTACCCAAGGGAGTCACACCTTTAGTTTAAATGTGCAGGGTTTAAATCTATACAAGCCACACTTGCATGGTCTAAACTATGGCAAAATAACTGCTGAAAAAGGGCATTCTGTTTCCATAAAAAATGGAAAATCACAAGGCATAATCTGACCGTCACATGCCGTTAACTGATAGCACAATACGACATGAGCAGCTCTCCCTGAGGCCTTCTGGATGAATATTAAAGAACAGAGTCCTCTTGCCATTTGAGGCTTACCATGTCACACTTGAATCATGACAATAAATTGAAATTTGAGGGGGCATTGTGATGCATGTTAAGCAGCAATTGCTTATATAAAGCGGACTGACACCGTTCTATCCTCAGCTACAGAAGTGCTCTATTGTTGGCGACACTTGCTGGTACATCCCATGCTTCCATCGCCACGGTTCCCATGGGACTGCCACAAAAGACGTACACAAACACAGATGGGCTCTTGTGCCATCCAGACTTAAAAGCACTTCTTAAAACATGTTTACTGGCTTTGTTGTCACTGCTGGCAGGAGTTTGGAAGTCTGGAGGCAGCTGAAGGCTTTGCAACCCCTTGTGAGACCCTGGCAGAGTCTCAGCCAACTGATTACATGAGTCGAGATAGAGCCTTTCTGTTTTCTCTTGACTCATCTGCATTCTGTTCACTGCCATACAGTTAGGTCATTTGCTGGTGGAGAATGACTCACGAGCATGTCTGCCTCAAATAATTCAGGAGTTTTGGGAAACCAAAAAAAAGAAAAAGAAAAAGAAAACCGTGAATGAAAAACATAAGAAATTGCAATATTGTACAAAAAAAATTATATATATAAATATGTCACATTGGTATAAAAAACTTAATTAGAATGGCTTTTAAAATAGTCAGCAAGATACACTTAAGCAGAATTTAATCACAAGATGATTTTGGTTTACAATGAGGGGGTCAATTGTTCACCTTATGCTTCTCATGTTTCTATCAACTTCAAAGCAATACATCAAATTTGGGGTACCTGCTTGAGTCAGCTAAAACGGACATGAATGAATGCTGACTGCCATTCACAGCACACCAGCAGAGACAACACCTCAGACCAGACTATCTAATCTACAGTGATATGGTCAAGGTTCAAACCTCCCTCTTACAAAGTCATTATACCACATTCATATGCGACCGAGTGCTATAAACAAAAGCAATGATGAGTACAAGTGTTGTCATGGCAATGTAACAACTGTCATCATAAAAACTGCAGGTAGAAAGACTGCAAGATCATCAGTGTCTTGAAACTGGTACAGTCAGCAACTTTAATGGGTTAACAGAGCTGTACAGAAAGTCACTGTGGAAAGTCACTCATATTCTGGAAGCATATTCATCAGCTTTGATATGTGACAGTCCACTAACAGAAATAACACCACTCTGTGTGAAGAGCACACACATTTGGTTATCAGCTGTTCACAGAGGGCCAACTCACAGCAATGTGCCTATGGCAACCTGCAAGCCTGCTATTGTCTACCAGGACGGTGTTTAAAGCAGCACAGTGAGAATAATGGTCATCAATAATAGATGTGGACATGTCTCTGGTACATAACACAAAGAGCCACTGAGAGGAAGATCGAACCGAAAGGA
Source organism: Melanotaenia boesemani (assembly GCF_017639745.1). NCBI lineage: Eukaryota > Metazoa > Chordata > Actinopteri > Atheriniformes > Melanotaeniidae > Melanotaenia > Melanotaenia boesemani. Next base: position 8,964,056 of record NC_055701.1, read on the forward strand.
AAAGGAAAAGAAAGAAAAAGGAAGAAAAAAAACACACTGAAGAAACTTCTGACTGCAGAGGGCACAGAGAAAGGGTTTGAAAATGAAGAACTGACCATACATGTAAACCTCTGGATGATGTAACCTTACCTGTAAACCATCAATGGTAGTTAAAGAAATAGTGTTAGCTAGTATGTTCCAATCTGTTCTACCGCCATGCTGAGAAGCTTGTTGGTCAGCCTCGTCAACAAAGGCTCTATAAAGACTACAAAACAAAGCACTTCCTTACATTTTAATCAAACTTAAATGAGGAATATGCTTTTTACACAGCTTCCCTAAAATGATTAGTCTCATATACAGTACCTAATGTTTTCTTTAAAAAAAAAAAACAAAAAAAAAACATGACCATTACTCAAGTATTTGCTGTTCTGGTCCATGACAATCCCTTTACTCTGCCACACACAAATTCTCATAGGACCCCATAGCCTCCTCCCACTACCCCCTTCTTTTTTTCCCTTTTTCCCAGTCTGTCCCCCCCTCTTTTCTTTCCTATAGCCATTTTCCCGCCCTAGGAGGGAACACATGCTGGGGAAAGAAAACAGCCATTCACAACCTTCCACCATCATCATGGTCACTACTGAGGGGGAGAGGCACAGTTACAGTTTGCAGGTTTTAACCAAGACAGCAGTGCTGTAAATTTAATTTTGTAAAAATATATGATCATCCATCATTTACCTCCTTTGTTATCTTAAATAAATGTGATTAACCTTCCAGAAAACCCTGACAGTTGTGCAGCAGTATTTTAAAAATATATCTAGGCAGAAATATATTAAGTGCTGTAAAAGGCACATATACTGTAAGACTGTAAACCTATATTTTTATATACTTCTGTTATTAGAAATGGAAAACTGTACATCATAACAGCATTTAAGTTTTATTTCCTTCATAGCAGACTGAATAATAGCAAGATAACCCAAAACAACTACGTTTATTTTCACATGACTGACATGAGCTTGTTCATATACCCATTTAGGCATGATCAATTTCAAACATAACTTATTCATTTGGGACTCTGTATATTTTATCAATTAATTTAAAAGCATGAAAACACAACTTCAGCCTATGTTATATTGTCGAGTCAGCTCAGATGGAGCACAACTAGCGAGCTTTTGTTAACGAATTAGCGCCCAGTTTTCAGCATGGCAGGCTGGTGTGTCCCCACGGTAAGTGGAAAAGCTGCATCCGCCCAGTTTGTCACACTGCAGGCTCCACATGGCCCAAATTGTTAAAAAAAGGTTTGAGAATCTAAAACATGAACTCAAAACAGAAACAAGTCTTTCTAAACGTTTTTATCCATCCGAACACACGCTACGTGAAACATCGACTGATCGCTAATAGTTTATTTAAGCTACAAATACAAAATTGATTTGTCTAAAGAACAGTGGGAATTGTTTACTTTTCAAGCCAGACTTTTTAAAGGTACATAATCAAAGATTACATTGATATAAATTAACCCAAGCATCGTCAAAAAGTAAAACTTAAATAAAACATCTAGCGCTGCGGTCTTACCTTAACAAAAAGCTCGATAACGGGCTCGCTATCCCCCTTTACTCCGTTCTGTGGTACGGAAAGCGACATTCTGTATGCTACCCTGAAGATTTTATGACAAAAGATGATTTTTTTTTCCTTTCTACCACGCCTGACTTTGCTCAGTTCTTTTCTCCACCACCTCTTCCTTTTTTCCCCTTGCACTGAGACCCAGCTGGTAGTTTCTCTTCCCAGTATAGCCGGGTGTTTAGAGGCAGACAAGGAGGCAACGGGTTTGAAAATACAACCGTCCCAACGTTTCTCTTTCACAAAGCTAGCTAAGCTACAAAACCATCCGCGCGAGGATCTTTCTGCCCGTCGCGGAGCGAGGATAACTGATGACGTTGGGAAGAAGCAACGGGAATATTTAAGACCGTGATGTCATCAGCAGCGCAAACCTTGTGAAATGTGGGAGGAGGGATGATGAGGATGATGATCTCTCGAGCCGCTTGGTGGCTGCAGACAAACTGCGAGGGGATTGTGGGATACGCCTTTCTATCACTGCATTCTTCAGTTCATTAATGAAACTGTCCCCGAAAAACAAACAAGAGCCTTAATTCTGTTCTTTAAGATTCACTTAATGGGAGAAAATTGTTTAGCGTAGGTTTAAGTCTTTCTTAAAAAGTTGTAGTGAGTGCCATCGAGGTCCATGGTTGCCTCATTAGTATTTAAAGAATCATGATCAGCTGGCTATTTCAATACCTCGTGACGTTGATTACACAGCGAATCTCAAATTAAAGCATTTCTTTCAAGTATTTAGGTTCTTGGGTTTTATTTATATTTATCGCCCTTGCAAAATAAGATACTGCACACTGTACAATCGTAATTTTCCTTTAAGGGACCAAATGTCAATGAGCACCATAAATTCCTGTCAGAGACCTCAGTCACCCGTGGAAGATCCATACACAGCCACAACAGCTCCTCCTCATGCTGGTCACATTTTGCTGAGGAATGGGTCGACACATCCCATTCCTCAACCAGAGTTGCTGCAGGTCAACCAGCAGCAGGTTGTGTTGGTCACTCTAGCACGCCATTTCAAAGCTCATCCCATAAATGTCCAATTAGGTAGAGGTCATATGGCAGGCCATTCCAACCTATCCATTTTCAAATGGTGGAGGTACTCCATAATCAGGCCTGCTCCCAGCTCATCCACCCAGCCACAAGAAAGCTCATCATTGTGCAATATCTGGTCATATCAGTACATATTTATATTTATAATGATTTATGTGGTCAATAACTGTCACCTTGCTCTGCTTTTTTACACAGCATTTTTCTTTTGCACTGTATTTATAACTGCTCTTTTTCTCCGTTGCACTTTTATCTTTAGTTTGTTTAGATGCAAATATAGGTGTGTTTTTCTGCTTTGGTTCGGTGTATACTATACAGGTGGGGGAAAAAAAGAATATTGCACAAAACTTAATTAATTTAAAATTAGAATATTACATTAAATAACAAAAAAAAAAAAAAAATTAATTGAAAACTGAAATGTTGACCATCTGAAGACTATAGTCATGCATGTGAACTCAGTATTTGGTTTGAGCCCTTTTTGCATGAATTACTGCCTCAGTGCTACGTGGTATGAAAGTTATCAGCCGGTGGCCCTGCTGGGGTGTAATGGAAGACCAGGGATGCTTCTATAGTGGCCTTCAACTCTCCTGCATTGCTTGGTCTCATGTGTCTCCTCTTTCTCGTGGCAATGCCCCAGAGATTTTCTATGGGGTTCAGTTCAGGAGAGTTTGGTGTCCAGTCAAGCACAGTAATCCCTTGGTCACTGAACCAGGTTCTGGTTCTTTTGGCAATGTGGGCAGGTGCCAAGTCCTGCCAGAAAATTAAGTCTCCAAAAAGCTTTCTGCTGAAGGAAGCATGACGTGCTCTAAAGTCTCCATGTGGATGGCTGCATTGACTCTGGACTTAATAAATCACAGTGGACCAACACCAGCAGATGACATGGCTCTCCAAATCAACACAAACTGGAAACTTCATACTGGACTTTGAAGTGACTTGGATTGTTGCCTCTCCATTCTTCCTCCAGACTCTAGGACTTTGATTTCCAAATGAGATTCAAAATTTGCTTTCATCTTAAAAAAAGTAGTTTGGACCACTCCTCAACAGACCAATTTTTTTCTTTAGCCCAGGTAAGATGCTTCTGATGTTTTGTTCAGGAACGGCATGAGAAAAGTAAGACATTTGCATCCCATGTCCAGGATCTGTCTCCGTGTGTTGGCTGTCGAAGCACCAACTCCAGCCTCAGTCCTGTGAAGCTCCCCCACTTTTTGAATGGTCTTCTCCTGAAGATTCTCTCCAGGCTGTGGTCATGCCTGCAGGTTGTTCACCTTTTTCCTTTCACACTTTTCCCTTGCACTCAACGTTTTATTGATGTGCTTTAATGCAGCACTTTGAAAGCATTTTGGAGGGTGTCAGTATTGGTTTTCTGCACAACTGTCAGGTCAGCAACTTTCCCCATGGTTGCAAATTCTACTGAAATAGACTGAGAACATTTAAATGCTCAGGAGTCCTTTGCTGGTGTTTTGGGTTGATTAGAGTGTGGCACTTAGAGGCTACAAAATTAAACCTTTTCACACTATTCTAATTTTCTGAGATTATTTTTGGGTTTTTATAAGCTGTAAGCCATAATGATTAAATTATAACAAATAAATACTTGAAATATCTCACTTTGCATGAGTCTCTATATTAGTTTCCCCTTTTGAGTGGAAATACTGAAAGTTTTTTGTGATATTCTAATTTTCACATTTCCCCTTAGGAGGGATGAATAAATGTCTATCTAATCCAATCTATAACTGGCTCTGTGGGGTAGTGTTGTCAAACAAAAGGACGGATTAGGGTCCAAGCCACATGCTCCAGAATCTCATTCTGATAACTATGAATACTTCTTCTACATCTGTTACTACCACACACCTGACAGCACCTGAATCTGAAAAGTACAATAAATGCCAACAGAATACTGCAGGGGATTTTGGCACATTTAACTGTGTTGCTCATTTAACAAATGTACAATCCTTACAAGTTACACATTGTTAGAAAAAGTAACTAATCAAGACTTTCAATGTGTAATACAAGGCCAACTGGTATTATTAAAGGGAAAAAGAAATAAACCAAACCCAAATTTCTGTGCTTTTTCTGCTAATTTATCAACCATGCAAATAACAAATCTTAGTGGGCTTAGAATAAACAAAAAAAAAACATATCCTAAAAAAAAGAAATTTTAATTCCAAAAGGATGACAAGTTGACAAGATCCAAGGTTACTAATTACAAATCATATACTATAGCATTCCACAGAGATTAGCTAAGTACAAGGGTATTAACATAAATTGCATATCAATCCATTTAGAAAAAAAATTAAAGCATTTATCACATCAAATTGCTTTAATCGTAAAACAAGACAATTTCAAAGTCAGAAAGAAGCAGGTTAAATGATGCCAAACACCTCAATTAAGATATAACATGGGACAAGACATTCTGTTAAGAGTGCACACAGCTGTGTCAGTTTCAGCTACTCAAAGGCATTAGTAACAATACGTTACTGTATGGTGGCATTTCCCTACACTCTTCAAAAGGTCAGCGCTCCACGCTCAGAGAAAGTCACTGCACATGCAACTATTTCTCTATCAAATCTACTATACACTGTGGAACAAATCATTAACCTGCCCAACTCAAACCTCTGAAATTAAACTGTTTCCTGCTGAACAATTTTAAAAGTGTGGACAACACAAGCTCCTTTACAGTTTAGATAAACTATCGAACAAATCAAACTCCAAAAGAAACACTCTCCAGGATGTACCAAACCAGTGAAAAGAAAGACTCAAGATTGAACAATTTTTACATTCTAAAGCTGAACCAGGTTGATGACAACACGGAAAGTGACAGGAAAACTCCGTTTTCATGACGTCGGTGACGGAGACACCTGGGCCTTCCTCATGGAGCGCAGGGCCTTCTCTCGAAGGTGTTTTTCCAGGTCATCCAAACTGTCGTCAACTTCGCTCTCTGACTCCTAAGCAAATAAATAAATAAAAGATAGCTCTCTTACACACACAGATAAAATATTAGGACAATAATACTGATACCAAAATTTCTTAAGAGAAATTACAGTGTCTTGTTAGGTTAGAATAAAAATAAACCTTTCTTGAATCTCCATCCTCTCCTGCGCCCTGGTTCTCTTGACTGTCTCCAGTCACAGTACCGCCACTTTTCTCCTTCTTATGTTTCTTGTGCTTTTTATGTTTCTTGTCTTTCTTGTGTTTCTTGTCCTTCTTCTTCTTCTTTTTCTTTCCACCACCATCAACATCCGAATTCTGCAATCAGATTTTTGTAAGGACCAAAATAAATAATAAAAACACTAAACATTACAAAAATAACTGGTAGCCCCTTATCATCATGCCTTTCATTTCAGGTTATAAAACACGAACAAGAGATTCAACAATGTTGCACAGTAACTGGTCAGAAGAAAGAACTAAACAGACTCCAAGATAAATACTGGTTTTCATAATGCTGACTAAATATTTTCTGTACTTCCCATCTTTTATCCAACAACATGTAGCTAATTTTTGCTAACAAGCTCAGACCTTGCTTGGAGATCGACTGCCAGACCCACTACTGGCCTTTTTTGCTGGTGGTGGTGGAGGAGATCCAGTGGCAGAGCGAGATGGTGATGGAGAGGCGGAGGCTGGACGTTTTGGAGCAGCTGGATGAGGGGACACTGATCTGGATGATGCTCTCCTTATAGGCTTCGGGCTTGGAGAAGGTCTGTGAAGGTTTCATAGGTTACAACAACCGAACACTAAAATAGCGACAGGGTATGCAAAAGAAAAAAACAAAAAAAACGAAACCATTTGCAAGAATAAAAAGGCTTTTTTTCTTTTTACCTCTGGCTGTTACGTGGCTCAGGAGTGCGAGAAACCCTGCGGATAAGTTTACTACTATGTGGAGGGGAATGGTGTCTCCGCTGGTTAGATGGAGATGTACTGGAGGTTTCAAAGCGTCTCTGGGGACTGGCAGAACCCCTCACAGCACGACCGCGGTTTGCAGGTGAAGGAGAGAGGCGTCTAGCTGCTCCAGCAGGGGATCGTGCATCTCTGCTTGGCCTAGCAGAAGGCAACATCGGGCTCCTTCTGTGTCTGGGTGGAGACACAGAGGATGGAGGTGAACGTCTCCTTGGGGCAGGAGAGCTTCTGCGCTTAGGTGACCTAGAGAGGCGTCGCTTTGCACCCGGTGAAGAGCGTTTTGCAGGTGAATTGGACTGCTTCCTTTTCTGTGGAGGCAATGGTGAAGGGCTGTAGCGACGCTGAATAGGAGGTGAATATCGTCTTGGAGACAGAGATCGACGACGGGGTGGAGGGGAAGGAGACCTGAGAAGTAAAAAATAAAATATTCAAAAATCAAATTAACTGTACTGATTTTCATTTGGTAATATTAAGATCATATATTACCAGGAATGAAAAACATGCATATACCTGCGCCTAGGTGGAGAGGGAGACCTACGACGGCGTGGTGGAGAAGGGGAGCGACGTCTGCGTCCAGGAGATGGAGAACGTCTTCTCCTGAAGGTGTACAAATACACAAAATATACGAGAATGTACACAAATGAAATTTTGGTTAAAAAGTTCAGAAAGTAATGTGCAAATACAAGGCTTGGTATCTGACCTTGGTGAGGCATCCCTATGTCGCCTACGAGGGGAGGGTGTACGGCTGCGTCGCCTCCTAACTTCTCCATTTCTGGCACCAAGCCCTGCTGTTGACCTTTTAGGCCCCTCATCTTCTGAGGAGGAAGATCCTGTATCTGAAATCACAACACAGAAAATATCAACAACTCCTCTTTTAAATTATTATTTAGGACACAGCTTCTTATGTCCATGAGATGACATGAACAGAAACTTGGTTGAGAGAGAGAGAGAACGAGAGAGAAAGAGAGGAGGGGGTACGTGAGGGGGTGGGGGTAGGAATAAGAAGTAACAGGGACAAAAACAGTTTTAACCTGAGGATGATTGTTGATTCTGCCTGCGATACTGACGTCGCTGCTGCACCGAATCTGCTGTTGCCCCTTTCTCATTTTTATCCTCTTCTGAAACGTAAAGCATTGAGTTTCTCATCAGTGAGTAAAACCGTGAAACAGCGAAAACAGGTAAAAGGGTTTTTACTGTTTTTTTTTTTTAGCTTTTAATAGCACAATTTGACATTATATAAAGTACAATTATTGCATTAGTATGGAGTATATTTCATTGTGCTTTTGCTCACTTTGACTCCATAGCTAAGATAAAATTATACAAGCTTTTAAAAGTAGGCCAGCACAATGAAAACACTGTAAAGTGATTCTTAGCATAGTTCTGATCACTGCATGGCTGTCTATTTGCCATTTACTAAAATATTTGTTTTATTTTTTTTCCCTCTGAGGCTGAAACAGGGTTGCCAAGCTGGCAAAAAAAAACAAACAAAACAAAAACCAAACAAAAAAAAAAGTATTATTTCTTCTTTTGAGAAAAAAAATGAACTGCAAAATATATAATTCCACAAACTTTGCTTGTGGAATTATATATTTTTTACATAGTTATATTCCCTACACATACATAATAAACATTTTATACAAGATATTACTTCACAAAATAAATATGGTAAGAAAGTAAAAGCAGTGTGTGCCAATTTCTGACAAACAGTTGCTGAGAACATCATATAGTCGGTTATCACAACTGTGATCTGCAAAGTGAAAGGCCAGCATAGTTATTTCAGGACAAAATATAATACTGACCTGACTCAGACCCCTCGGAGGGTCTAGCTTTATCAGATGGAGAATCACCCCTTCCTCCTTGTGTTCGTCTAAAACCTGAGAACAGAGCACGGAAAGATTTACTTATATTTATCATGGTCATAATACTTTGCCATTTTCATAATTGTAGAGAATTTTAACCATCCATATTTTACATGCACAAGCATTGTTTTCTCTATTGCCTTGCTCAAGTAATTTAAGCATCATACGAACTAAAGAAAAAATATATATATTCAGGCAGAGCCATGCAGCTGAAAGCACCTTGAGGTTTTAAGGATAATTTAACAATATCCCAATTAAAGCATCATACCTGATGATCTTGGTGGAGAACCAGAGCCTCTGACCCGTCTGGATCGCGGAGATGGTGATCGTTTAACTTTTCCTGCAGGGCTTATAGAAGCATCAGGGCGATGGACTTGTTTTCGCGGGGGTGTGGTAGATATTCTTTTCACAGGTTTTTTAGGAGAGCGAGAGCCCGAGGAGCTGCTACCAGAAGATGAAGCAGAACGAGAGCGCCTCCTACAGTCCCAAAGGAGATTCATTTCAATATAGGAAAAATAAACTACAGGCCAGTCCTCCACATGGAATGCACAGTGCCCACAACAGCAGAAGCATTGCTATTGTAGTCTGAACCATCTTAAACTTAAGCTGCCCACCATCTCACTGACCTGCGCACAGGGGAGCGCCTGTGTCTGTGTCTGGAACTAGTGGGGCCTCGCCTGGGTGGACTCCTTCGACGAGGGGACATTCTTCTTCTGGGACTTTGTCTTCTCCGAGGGGAGAAAGATCTGATGTGGTGAAGAGGTAAAGTTAGAAACTTTTAAAATCACTTGTAAACTTTTTGAACTTTTAAATTCATATGATACGACACTATGGTGAGTTACTGAGTGTCAAGAATTAACCTAGAACGGGAACGTCGTCTGCGGGAGCGGGAAAGAGAACGGGAACGGGAGCGGTGATGAGGTCTCTCCCTCTTCAGGTCCTTTTCCCTTTCACGAGATCTCGGTCTCTCCTCTTTTTTATGAGTTTTCTCTGGAGAGGTTTCCTTGCCTTCAGCCACTGAGTCTGCATTTACCGCCTCCACAAGTGAATCACTACAAAAAACAGACATATACTCGAAGAGTAAATGTGAAGTACTGTCGGTAGGAGGGGGGGGAGCAATAAAAGGATTACACTAACCCAGCAGAAGAAGATTCTTGAATGACCGGTTCTGGTATGGCTCTTTCTGATGCATCTGGCTCCACAAGCTGCTCTGCAGGTTTTGTGGGCAACTGCATAAGAGGTGGAGGGGGTGAGCTGCCACCTGCAGGACTGGGTTTGCGTCTCGGGGATGGTGACGGGCTGCGTTTTCTTTCCCGCTTTACTGGTGACCTTCGGCGTGGTGATGGTGACCGCGTCTTCCGCCTGGTCAAGGAAGCAGATAAGCATACGTTTCAATGTTCTGCAAAAATTCAATTAGGCCTCTTATAATTATATCTTTAGTTGGGAAATTATTGCCCCCAAAACAACCCTGATAACAAATATTAATGTAATATGAGACCATTTTAATGGCACTAATAATATAATAGTAATTTCCTATAATAGTCATGCACTTATTTAATAATAATCATGCAATTTTCTCCTGCAATTGCTTTGATGAAAATGTGGCATTCTTGTGTACACATGCAAGTCAACAACAGGCAATGGTGGTGAAAACAAAAAATAGTTTATATTATGTCTTTTCTTTGCTGAATCACTTAAGTATATCATAAAAAATTAAACAATACCTTCTAGGGCTCTTTGACTGAGCCCTCTCTCTGATGTCCTTGTCCTTCTTATCCTCATCCACCTTCCTTAAGGAAGCAAGCTTCTCCTGTTCAATCTACCAGATATAAATGGTATAGTCATGTAAGAAAATCATCTGCTTTGCTGACACTTTTATGATATCAATGTCAAATTCTTCTTTAAAAGGTTTTATTCACCTATTACTTCAGTAGTTTTACAAACAAGCATTTTCTTGGTTCTAAATTAGGACTTAGGCCTACATACAACACTGTCTTTTCCCATATAAGCCCTTTTTACACAAAAACTACACATCTACAAACTACTTTGTTAGGAAGCTCACCTGTCTCTGCCTTATTTCCTCCTTCTTCTGTTCCAGAAAAGCAGATGGGATGCCAGCAATATTCTCCTGGGCACTTAAGAGCAGGGGCCACAGGTCCTTCATGAACTCTCGGGCATTCTTGCCATTCAGGAACCCTGTCAGGTTGATCTGCATCATCTTGCTATCCGGGTGCTGTAACACACACACGAAGGGGGAGAGAAAAAAAACATATGGCCATTGAAATAATTGATAATAAAACATCAGAAGGAGGCAGGGTCCCCCAAAATGGGGTTCCTACCTTCTATCCCTCTCTAGCCTAAATATAGGACAATTTAGATAACCATATTAAAAACATTAACTATACTGACTAGAATAAACATTCCTTGCTGCACTATTGAACTCAGTAACCTAAAAATGTAAAATTTACTTAAAATGTACTGTACTCACAAACTGAGAATGCGAGATAGCTGAAGGGAGTAATGTAAAAACTGCATGCAATGATGCTGTTTTAAATACTTAAACAATGTACCATACAAACTCATATAAAACACAAAATTCTTGTGTCCCAATTTGATGTAGTCAGTGCTACTCCCACTACTTCTCATTTTCTGTTTCGCTGCCCACCCCATGTTTCAGTCTCCCCACAGACTACACTTCAGGGGTTAAACAAATGACCACAATACAGAGTGCATTAAAACCCAACACAGCAAGTACAGTTCCGGTGTCTTCAGTGAGTCCCGTGGGATCAGTGGGCACGGAGCTCCCTTGGCTTGCTTCCGCCTCCCTACTGCTTGAGACTCAACCACCTTGAGCTTAATGTTATATCATTTATCTAAATTGCAAGAGACGAACAAGCAATAATGAGTACACAGTCACACAAAAACTTTTATTTTTTTTATTTCAACAATTTAAAAAATTATTGAGACATACTGTAATGCCAATTCTATTACTGTACCATCTTTTTAATATGCAGAAGTACCATTTAAACTTAGCTTTCACAGTCCGCCCCACCCATCAACAGCAAGGGCAAACAAAAGGCAGAACGAATAATATTAAATTATATTTATATCATGCTAGTGTCACATTTATAAGGTCATAAAATTATGTGGATCTTTAGCCTTTTTAATAATCTGTTTAATTAATAAGAACAGTTTGCTATATGTAAAAAGAACAAATCAAAACAAAAAACACCAACTTGTATTTGGGCATATTATTGGAATTAAAAGACATTGTGATTAAAGTGACTTGGGTTATTTGGACCACGTTAAAAATAAGTCTGCAATGGTAATTACCCATTATCCAGACATCCGAAGTGGTTTGATGTACCAGTGGAGAACAGTGGGTTTCAAAAAAGATAAATAAATAAAAAAAAATAAAAAGGCTAATGGGTAAAATTGTTAAACTGCCTTGTAAGGAAGAACATGCACAAATGAATCTTCTAAACTGATAACTTTCACAACATTAGAGTTACAATTTATATACTTAATACTAAGCTGAAAAGTATTGTTTCTTGTACTTTGAAATCTTATTTTTGCTGACCTCCAGTGGTTGAAGTTCTCAACTTGCAACAGCAATGCACTTGAGTCGGTTTCTTTTGACACAAAAGGTTGATTAAAACATTTTTCCCTCTTTAAAAGAATCAATATGCATAGGGAAAGATAACAGTGGGTCAGATGAATAGTCATCCGTTTCCACCTATTGTGACATGAAAGAGTAATCACAATATTCACAACTTAAAACAAATCCTAAAACCTGTTTTTTTCTTTCTGTCATGTATGATCAAGATAACTTTTTGTCACTTCTTTAGGGGACTGTTTCTGGTTGCCAACCGTTGCCTTTGGTTGTGCAAACATTTTGCTTAGCATTTTTTCAAGGACATGGAGACAAGTAGGGCTGCACAATATTTATATAAAAAATTTACCTTCATTGTCATATTGGCCTTCGCAATATACATATTGCAACAACAGCATTAACTTTGATAAATAGTAGTCCCTATTAGAATATTTCAAGGAAGTGATGTGACTCTGTTCCAAATGCTGCTGATGTTCATGTGTATATCAAAGACGAATCAAATGGACTCTTACTCTCCTTGATACTCTCAATGTAGATGCTAATGGCTACGGCACTAGAGCACATGGAGTGAGCATTTTTTTATGGTGGAAGGTAACAGGACAAGCGAGGAAAATGTGGATGCAGAACTTGTGGCTAAAAAAAAAACGCTATTTTGAATTATGTTGGTTAGAAAAGAGATGACACACCTACAAACCCAGGTACTCTGTAATACATGAGAAATACTAGTGCAAAACACCAGGGAATACATGTGTAGTCTTGGTTGCCACCTACAGTACAATCACAAGGAGATATAGATAAATCTAGCCGACGTTTCGGTGCTTCCTTTACTGCAAGTCCTAATTATCTCATCTCACCCGTCAAGGACAGCGCTATGGATATCTGGACTGATGACGTTAGACAGCGGTTAACCATTACTGATGAGGGCATCATATCTGGCATAATCAAGTTATTCTGATTTCATGTTAGCCATCAGTCCAATAACCTGACATGAAAACAAATCAGGGGTGAAAAAGGTGAGAAGGATACAACCCCTCTAGGGGGTCCAGACGCATGCTTCCTCAGAAGATAATTTTGGGCATTTTATTTTTAAAAGCATCAATCTGGTGCACTAACACATTGGACAGATGAAATGATAGCTCTTATCCTTTCACTGTGACTTTGCCTTCTAACTTGAGCCAAGACCAGTTCCAGCTGCATTTGATACCCGCATCCAGATGTTTGACCACCACAGCATCATTCTGTCTTAACACACTCATTCTGGAAATACAATGTAGTTTTAGGGTTAACTTACAGCTTAATTGATAGAACAGTAGTTGTTCACACTTAGTTCTGATGTTATTTTACACAGATCTGTTTACTTGGAGAAAAAATAAAAACAAAAACAAACAAACAAAAAAAGAAAACCCACGCATTTATGCCCTCGCATCAGCTCACCAACCCTCTGGTCAGCACAAAGCAATCAGGTAGCAGTATTCTTCCCCTCATTCACAGTAATATTCCAATACTGTAGCTGTAGTATGGGGAAGGTCTTGTTGAATGAAAGGCGACTTTCATGCATGCGCACATGTTCGCAGCTCACCATGGCTCCACGCTGCTCTCATGTATAAAACAAAAGCCCTAAAAAAAAAAAAATAAAAAAAAAATAAAAACTATTTCTGGTATAACTCCTCCTGGTATAAATAAATTTTCCATCAGACCTACACGACTTATGTAGGTCACCAATTTTGTATTCAAAACGGCAAATTTCGCAGAAAGGTGAGGGATTTTCATGTCAGATTAATTTAAACACTGCCTCATCTGACAGAAACTGTTTTTGTCTGTGCACGAATGTTTTGCAAGTGGAACTCTAAGAGAAAACATTAAAGCATCAGCTTTATTTTATTTTTATCACAGATCATATCGTCATTGCAACTTTCAACAGTTATTGCATAGCGGATTTTTTGCTGATATTGTGCAGCCCTAGAGACAGTACTATAAAGTGTGGTTACAAGTGCAAGAGACAACACTTTAGGCCACATCCAACACAGGTGCAAAATATGTGAAACTTACAATCAGGGGCGGTCAGTGAGACAATACTTTTCAGACAAATAGATTGTTTATTGTAATATATTGAAAAAAATTAACTAGCTTTAGAAAATTCTTAAACCTTGCCTGTTTTTATCCAATCATTCCGCTCAAATCGAAAGGGGTCTTAGTGGTCTAATTATACACTATAAATGCCTAGGGAGAATATGATTAAGACATTGTTCACTTGTGTCTTTCACTAACATGATATAGGTGATCCCTGTATATAACTCACCTCAAACCACACACTGCATCATGAAGGGAGAGTTGGGCTCTGTGACTTTGGGCTCAGGAGAGAGCTAATTAGATGTTGGTGCTATACTTCTGATGCAAGGTATAACATCCATATTGGTTCAGGCCTTTTAAATCATAAATCACATCATCATTAGAAGGCTGCTGAATAAAGGCACTTCGTCACATAACAGCAAAACATGTTAATGTCATTGTATAAAATCAGCTATAAACCAATTTTTATTTACCCAATCAATTTCAGTTTGACTAGGATTGGTAGTTATTTGCTCATATGCCTTCTGACTACACAATGCCCTCAAATTCTTAACAGTTCTGACAAAGCAAAAGAATAAAACAAAATAAAAACAAATCCAATTTTAGACATTACCTTCTCCTCAAGTTGGTTGAATATGAACTCTATGACCACATCATCCTCAAACCCCAGAATCTCTGTCACACGCTGGGTAATCCAAGGTTTGATGACTTCTAGGTTCACTTTGGTCATGTCCACCTAAAAGCAAAACAACCAAGAATTGCAGTTTAGTAAGGATTATCAACAACTAAACTGAAGCCACAATATTTTCAAGTACTTAACATTTTAATGCAATCAGATGCAAATTTCCACCGCCAACATTAGTCGATAAGTCATGACAAATTAAACTGAAATTTATTTTCAGGCATTATACCTTCTTGTCCAGACATTCTGCAAATTTCAGCTGCTTCAGTAGTTTTTTCTGCTTGTTGCTGAAGCGGTTGTCTTGCTCCGCACTCGTGCCCTGAAGGAATACAAGCATGAAAAACTCTAGATGGATTGTTGGAAGTTAAAACGACAATCACACAACCCCAATAATACGTACAAAAGTTTGAATCGATACGCAATTTACTCAACATAGCTCCAAGACTATGTTTGGGCAACTGCTGGTTTGCAGTAATATCGAAATCAAAACACTTTAGTCAATCTGGGTCACATAAGACATTGACAAGCTAGCATTAGCCAAGCTAACCGCCTACTAAATCTCCAAAGGGAACCCGAAGCATTGATATCAACCACGCACTTGAAACAGTTTATCCAGGGATAGCAGTAAAGTTAACAGACAACTCAATAGCACAATAACGATTTTATTCCACAACTCCACCTGGCAATGTAGCGTTAGCAAAGCAGTGGTCGTGACTGACTCGCTGAGGCAGAAGCGGCACAGTAGCCGGGCGCCATCTTTACCCGAGGCCAACAGGTTAGCCGCAGTTAGCTAGCTAAACTGGCTCGTCTATTTCCTGCTTCCATGTCCCCAAAATAACATAAAAAAGACGAAGATGTCTTATCGGTCTAACAATAAACGGGGTTATAAGATGAAAAGCACCCATTTTACAAGAAGTTTAAGTAGCTCAATTTAAAAAGGACCGACAACAACATCGCAAATTATTTTCAATCAGTTGATAGACGAAGCCCTGGCCGTACTCTGTCTAGCTGTATGGCCCTGCGCAGGAATACATATGGTACATTGGTTTAATAAACGGACATCATATTGACGTAAAACTTGGCAAGAACACACAATATACTTAGACACAAGATTCTGGGTCTTACGCGGAAAAATCCCGCGTCCATAATCGGTGAAAATTGGTTGTTTCAGGCGCAGTGAAGAAAGACGTGTATGATCCGGTGAAATTGTCAGTGGTGACCCGGATGAAGGATTAGAGGGTGCGCCCCCACAGGAAAAAACGAAAATTGCACCTCCTGTAATCGACAAGAAGAAAAAATAAAAAAATAAAATAATAAAGAAAGACTAACTCTCTCTCTCTCTCTATATATATATGTGTGTGTGCGTGTGTGTGTTGTCCCCTCTGGCCCACTACGGACATTTTGTATGGTTTGAAATGAAATACATAGCCAATGGAGGCCCCTAAAGAACAAATATCAGTGAAATCCCAGTTATAACAATTACTATGTTATCTTTATACTATTTCCAAATATATTTTGGATTTAAGTGGTTTGAAAAATCATTTCCCTTTCTGATTGTTTTAATTTTACACAACATACCAAATCAGGGTTGTAGGGAAGCTGGATCTCCTGAGTTGGAATAAACAGTATAGCAAATGAATGATTTAAGGGCAACATACAAATTATCTAGGTAAACACACATTTCTTCAAAATATGATAACCAGTATAGTTTGGCTAAATAACATTTTTTATTATTATTCAAGTACTGATTAAATCAACACAGCATTTTTTATTAATTATTTTCCAAAGCTAATAATCCTGGATTTGATATTGGTACTCATTCATAACCAAAGGCACACTGCTGGCAAAAAAAGTCAAATAAAGGTTCTCTGTTATATGCCACAGCAGGGGTAGTGGAGATATATAAAATATGTAATTGTCATGTGATAGACTATATTATAAAAACTGCTTGAAGATAGTCCAGAGTTAAGTGAGCCAGCTACTCCAGATGATCCTGGAATTGAGATGTGCAACAGTTTTGCCACTCAAAGTGTTCAGTTGTTCTATACTGTAGACACTGTAAAAGACATTGTAAAAGAACGTGTTCATGCATGCAATTATCATGACATTTGGAAATATCTTAGGCTTAAGTATTTTTCTGTTTCATTTGAAGTGACATTCCCATGTGTAAAGTGATGCTTAAAACAATTAAAAACAACAATGATGAAGAGAAGATTTAACAGTATGATTCCCTGAAGAAGACTGAAATGTGTAAGTTTGTGTACAATGTGTATGACAATGTCACTTTCCACTGTATATTGACAGGTAAGAATTCCTGTTTTACATTCTGTCCCTGGTGCATTGCTGTTTTTCCCCAGAGAAATACACAGGATACTGGTTCACAGTATGAAATGAAAGAAAACTGTTGGTAAATGCAGGCTAAAGAAAAGCCAGTGGTAGGGCATTGGTCAATCTTTGGGGAGAAGGTTTTGCTAGCTGACTGAAAAGCCTTCGTTGGTCCTCTTGTCTCGAACGGAGCGCAGCATATCTGAGACCAGCTCCTCAATCCCAAAGGCTGGTGCCCAGCCCCAGTCTCTCCTGGCGTTGGAGTCATCAAATCTCACAGGCCAGCTGTCTGCTGCAAATCAAAACAGAAAATGACCACATTACTACCACCATATTAGTTTTTAACAAGATTTCAACATCATAGCACCATTTTCTAAATAAAACTGGAAATTTCACACACTTTTACAAATTAATGTGTCATATGAAATGACATATGCAATGAAATATTACCACCCATGGTAGTTAGAGTAATATCTGTACCACTGGTGTTAAGACGTACCAATTGTCTGGCGGACAGAGTCTGGATTGTAGGTGACCGTCAGGTGAGGAAGATGCTTGCGGATTTCTTGGGCCACCTCCTCTGGAGTGAAGCTCATGGCAGCTATGTTATAGGTACGCAGTGACAGCTGGCACTCTGGAGTCTGCATAAACTCTACTGTGGCACGGTGGCAGTCAGAGATATGCATCATGGGGAGCCGGGTGTCAGGTCGCAAATAACACTCATGGTGACCTGTGTTGAGAGCGTCGTGGAAGATTTGAACTGCATAGTCTGTGAAGACAGAGGTTTAGAGATCTTAGTCTGTATAGTGATGTCAAACTAATTGTAGTCTATTTGCATAATACGTGAACATATCAGGTGTAGAAATACCTGTTGTTCCTCCACCAGGAGGTGTGTTGACAGATATCACACCAGGGTAACGAAGGCAGCGGAAGTCTAAACCATATTTATGATGGAGATACTAAAAAAAAACAAAAAAACAAAAGGCCTATTAGTACGGACATGTGGGACTTTATATACCTATATATATAGCTATATATCTATATAGATATATAGATATATATATTTGTGTGTGTGTGTGTGTGTGTGTGTGTGTGTGTGTGTGTGTGTGTGTGTGTGTGTGTGTGTGTGTGTGTCACTGAGTCTTACCTCCCCCATCAGTTCACCATGCACTTTAGACACACCATAGATTGTTCGAGGGCGTTGAACACAGAGGTCAGGGGCCGGGTCACGTGGAGAAGATGGACCAAATGCTCCTATGGTGCTGGGCACAAAGAGGCGAAGGCAGTTCTCAAGAGCCAAGTCCAGAACATTGTGCAGGCCTGGATAGGAAGCAGAAGCTCAGACAGAAGCATCTCCAAACATGGATGGTACTTAAAAAGGTGGAACATGTAAACTCTTCAAGCAGACCTGTGATGTTGATCTTTCGTGCCAAAGCCACATTAGCTTCACCTACGGCACTCAGCAGAGCGCTGTAGTGGACCAACCAAGTAATACGATTATTTACAATCAGTTCTCTGAGGTGTTTGTAATCCAAAACATCAGCGTATACAAATGGGCCTAAAGGGAAATAAGTGTGATGTCATGAAGGTAAATAAAAAGCAAAATGTGTGCATTCAAGTGTAAAATGAAGAAAAAAAATATAGACTGCAAAAGTAGATCACAAAAATGTCCAAAAACTTGAGTCAGATCTTGCATACCACTGGCGACAACATGAGGTGGAGGCTTCTTGATGTCTGACAGGATTACATTCTCTCTTCCATACTGTTTTCTAGACATGAATATTAGCTATGATGAGAGTCATATTTCAAACATTTTTACAAACTAGGAGGTGTCAGGAATTTCTAGATGTCTCACCTCAACATCTGTGCAAGTCCCACACCTAACTGCCCCAGGCCACCTGCACAGAGCAAAAAAAATCCTAATTTAATCTGTCTCAAGAAAACAACAAAAACATTTACATTTTTAAATGAGCAAACTTTTCGTGCACCATGTCCAGGCCAAAGAAACATAAAAGCTTTTTGTTTGTCCTCAAGCATTATTCCAGAACAAAAAGTGACTGCAGGCTATTATTCTCCTCCCCTTTATGTCCTCAACACTGTCTGTACGCGTGCTGTTGTGATGAATCAAAATGAGGTCCTGCTGCAAGGGCACATTGAAAACAACATGAAAAAAAGGCAGAATACTAAATGTCTGTAGTATTCTGCTCATGGTGGTGAATTCTTCATCCTATAAGGCAAGAATTTGCTTGGAAATGATCAAAGTAAGTCTCAATCCAGTATTTGTTTAGAGTTTGTCCATGAGCGTGTCACTCAATTTTTAATGTGACTGCTCTTAGGTCAACAATACAAAGCGATGGATGGTCAGTGAAAGTGGTGGAAAACAATGGCAGCTTCATGGGCTCCGTTTTCAGGCAAGTGTGGAGAAGTTGGTCAACTACAAGCAAATGTTATGAGCTAATTACGGCTGGAAACTGGTATCACCTGTGATGAGGACACGTGGGCTTTCTTGAGGATTTTGGGAGTTGGAGCTTTCTTGGCTGTTCCACCTGCTCATCTGCTTGGGGGCAGAACTGAAGCTGCGACTGGGCCAACTCTGCGTCCTGCTGAGACAGCCTCGGCAAAACAGGCCCAGGAACGCTGCAGTGGGCACACACACCTGAAAACCTGGTGGCATCTCCAGAAGCAGTCCTGAAGAGAGTTACCATAACAAACTGATTACACTGAACTTCTTCTGCTTAATGGTGAAAAGTCAGGCACAAATATGTTGTGACCTATCAGATAGAACAGAAAAAATATATTACCTGTGTGCAGACAAATTTGGAAACCTCAGACAGTTGATTTATGACAGAAAGCCAACAGACTCAAGTCAGTAAATCCAGAGCTATTTCTCAAAACAAAATGATGAAATCAGAGCATATAAGAAGTGTCAAAAATAAAAGATTACCATCCGACTGGTCACCGTCTCAGCTCACCCAGTAAGCACTGGATATATACGTAGGTGTAGAAAGTCTTCCTGGACTTTGTGGTCCTTGTCCAATTAGTGCAGCCACTATGGCCTGTAGCTCTTGAATGAAAAGGACTACAGTCTCCAGCTTGCAAAGCTCCGTGTGTGCAAACATGCTGACTTGCTGTGCACAGGGATTTGTATTGTGAAGAGTGTTTAGCTGAGCTTAACAGGACTGGGAGGTGTGTTTGTTATACAACCCTTCTCTATTGATAATATTTATATGGGAATATATATCATAAAGTAACCACCCTGTAATTACTAAATGAACAAGCTATAATTAGAGGGTTTGGTGGTTTCAACACTAGAAATGTGGTAAGATAGAAGGCTAAACAATGGCCTGAATGACACATTTTGTAAATTTTTTTATTTACAGTTATTTTAAATATGAATGGGTGAAGCCACAAAGTGAAGCCTGGAGAAACCTTATTTTTTTAATGAGCACAAAGCTGGTCAAAAAACTAATGAAAGTGAACTAAGTCATAAAAAATAAATTCTGTTAATCATAATGTTCAATTCGTATTTATTTGTATTTATTTAAAGTAATAGTTGTGTCAAAATGTCACTTCGAAAACAATAATTAGGGGATTGAGTAACTATTTCTTCTGTAAACTATAGGTCTTCCCAAAATGTTCCTTTAAATAATGCCAACATTCCAGTTTTCTTTTCAGTATGAAAATGTTTATAAAAAAGATTTAAAAACCATACTGTACATTGAAAAATATTAGGTACACAACAATTTGTGAACATTTCTCCTTCGAATATTTTTGACTAACTCAATTATACACACTGTAGAGCCATCAGCTGAAGGCTAACCTCCCCCACTCATTGACCATGTTCCTTACTTCCTCCTGAACCTCCTCAAGGTGACGAGCCTCCTGGGTCCACCTCAGGAAAAATCCTGGGGATCAAATGAAAACTATTTTACAACTTGGCGTTTATGTTGGAGACTACAGAGTGTACATCACTACGGCAGTGATCACCGGTCAAAAAGAGTAGTTTTGAACATATACGCTCACCTCTCCAGAGCTGCAGGGACTGAGGGTGAACTGAGGGCCAAATTGCCAACTCAGTGGGTTCATAAAGTGGGTTTGAGTAGAAATCTCTCTCAATGGGCCTCAGCAGGGCTTGGAACAAACAGTGAGTCTTGTCCTTAACTCCTAAAGCACACCTGAATGAGAGAGTTTTCAAAGTAAGACCAAGGAGATTTATATTATAGTCTATGTTAAGTCAAAAACTGTGACTGAGAACCATTAAGCTGACCTCTCCTGATCATTGTTACATAGAAAGGTTCCAAAATCAGAGGCGTAGGCTTCAGTGGCCAGTCTCAGGAGCAGTGCCTCAGAGAAACCCAGCGCAAGAGGAAACTGACGCCACAGCTGCCACACACAGTCCAGCATCAGCAAGAAGACCGGGGACTCCTGCTGGAGACGAGTGTGGGAGTAAGCTGAGTGGGCACATCGCTGCTGGAACGGGTGTCCGGCCTGCAAAGAAGACCATTCAGACAAAGAAGTGCTCATATAGCATACACAGGTACTTTTTTTAAAAGCCAAACGTAGCTTTGTATTCTTCGGTTGGACTGTTGTTATTAAAATAAGTTCATGCTGAAACCCACACAAAAAGATTCTCTAGATTCTTTACCAGTTTAATTTATATAATGGGGTTTTGCCAACACTGCAATATTTAACTGCCAAAATATAATATTTAAAATACACAGAGAAAAAGGGAAAAGAAATCAAAAGACTTTGGGATTTTTAAATGTACAACAATTTAACCAACACTGAACAAAATACTGCAGAAAACTGAAGTGTGTTTTACTAAATCTGTGAACACACTAAGTATGATTACTGGCATTTCCTGTTAGTGGTGGACTATGGAGCAACATCCTTTTAACCACATGTGCTTTGTGGTTAGCTCTGCAGCAATCCTGAAAATGTTAAACTTAATATTGCACTTTAATTTCACATTTGATATAACGTATAACTTATCTAAATGGAAAAAAAATAGTTCTTTGAGTTTTGTGTTGCTTTGCACCCCAAATATGATTTGGGAGATTTGCATGCAGCAAATGCCAGAAATCAGCTGTAGTAAGAACTCGGCCCATGCAAATGGGGTGCATGCACACAGGTGTTAGAGGCGGGAAGGCTTTATTGCCATCACTTTGGTCACTTTATTACCACAGATTCTGGAGGCACTTCTGATCTCTCTTAACAGCAGAGACAAACCTTGTGTAATGGAGTGTCTACTTTGAGAATCAGGTGCAAAAGTAATTCTTTTAGATGACTTTCGAGGTCCTTGAACACTAGACAATCTTTAAAAAAATAACTATATAAAAAGTCTGTGAGAAAATATCAAGCATTCTGCATAAGCGAAACTGAAATACTGAAATTGAAACTGGAGTCTGAAGGCCAAAGGAAAATAAAATTGCTGCAGTGTATTATATAGTGTACTACAAGAAAATCAAAAATACAAACAGATAAGTTAGATCATGGGTCCCCTCTCCAGGCATAGAAAGTCATTGTTAATAACTTTTTCAGGTGGGCAGGAATGACTTCCTGTACTTATTATTATTGAAGCAGAGCTGATAAAGCCTCTGTCTGAAGACACTCCATTGTTTGGTTGGTATATTGTGTCCATGGTGTGCAGTGTTGTCCAATATTTTCAGCAAACGTGCAACATTTGTCCTACAATCAGTTCCAGGGGCTTCAGAGTTGAAAAGATCAGAAACGTACTACCAATGCAGTCAAGTAATAGTCAAAAAGTAACTATATCAAAGTTCTGAGGAGGCCCAAGCAGAGTCCAGATCTTAATGCCATCTAGAATCGGTTTTATTTATTTATTTAACCTTTATTTTACCAGGAGGTCCCATTGAGATTCAAAATGTCCTTTTCAAGAGAGACCTGGCCAAGGCAGCAGCCAAATCACAGAGTGAATGCAGGATACAGATTATAACAATTTACATTTTTACAATAAGACAACAAGTAAATAGTCATAAAAACATCTAAAAAAACAAGCACATGTCTCCATCACCACATTCTTTATGAAAGCTTTAAATTCATTTATGGACATACGTGTTTCTAGTTTAAACTCTTTCTGTAGATTATTCCATCCCCAAGGTGCTGAATAGGAGAATGCAGTTTTTCCAAATTCTGTTGCAACTCTGGGAACATTAAAAAGTAATCACTTTGAGGCACGTAACTGATAGTTATTAGGGCAAACAGAGAGGAGGTTACAGAGGTATAGTGGAAGTTTGCCAAGTATTGCTTTGTAAATGAAAATATACCAATGCTGTTGTCTACAAATTCTCTGAGATGTCCAACCAACTAAATCATAAAGAATGCAGTGATGAGTGAGGGACTTGGAGTTTGTAATGAATCGTAGTGAAGCATGGTACACTGAATCAACATGACGTAAGATTGAGGATGCAGCATGCATGTACAATATATCACCATAATCAATCACAGACAGAAAAGTAGTTTCCACAAGTTTCCTTTAGAGCTAAAAGAAAAGCAAGATATGTTTTTAAAATAAAAGACAAGCTTTACTTTAAGCTTCTTGACTGAAGTTGTAATATGTAGAGCAAGAACAGTCAGGGTGATGGAAAAGAAGGATGGAGATTGTTGCAGAAAAGAAGCCCAAAATCCCGGTGGGGAAAGTTTGTTAGGACTTATATAGATTTGTCTGCTTTGATGGCAAAGACTTTACATTTAATTATTAAAGACAGGCACAATATCATTTTAGATATACTATTCTTTTGTAAAACACTAAATGAAAAATTATCATTTAATTTGAACAAACTAATCTATAAAAATGTTTTACCATTTTCCATATTTGAAACACATTGGTTAGATATAAATGGGCCTAACTTTGTATGATGAAAGGATATATTTGGGGGAAATAAGGATGAAAAGTACAGCAATTTTTTTAGTTTCCAATGTCAGAGAACAGTCCAAAGCCCCCTTATTATTATGAAACATATAGTATTTGAAGCTATTTGTAAAATTGCTCTTTTGTAATAATATATATCATCATCTTGTCACAAAAATCTAACTCTCACCTGTACCCACTCTCTCTCCAGCAGGGCCAAGAATCCCTCAAGTGTTCGGCAGCATGGGTCCATGATGAGCTGAGCTAGAGTGCTGATGAGCAAAGAACAGTCTGTCCCATCAGATCCATGAACCAGAACCGAATGGCCGTCTCTGAACAAAAACAATAATCATTCTACAAGTCTGCTGTAGTACTCACACATTTATCCCACTACAGGCTCAAGCTGTGTGTTCTTCCTACCTTTCCACACACTCCGCTAGCAGGCCAGCAGTTGACAGAGCAGTCTGGACGTGAGACAGCCACTTTGAATTCTCAAGTTTACTGAGCCAGCGATCCATGTTGTGGGACTCATCTCCGCAAGCCTCCACCAGTTTAATGAGACTCTCCTGGAGTGCTTTACCCCTGCACAAACATGTGAAAAAGTGTATGCAGCTGGTTTAACAGGAAGGATTGTAATGTTTAATGGAAATTTTATGTTCAAATACACACTTTTCCATCTGTCTGTGCAGCCTCTTCCAGCGCTCATAGCACGCTTTGGACTCAAACCCTCCACCCGTCATCCGGGCCTGTTGAACCTGCTGACTAGAGCGGGTGTCAATAATGTAACCTTTATCTGACCCATCAATCACAGCCTGGAGGAGAAGCTCATCTTCACTACAGCGCTTCTTGTTGGCTCCGGTCAGTGGCTGACTACTGCGCATGATCACCTAAAAGGTCGTTGTCCAGTTAGCAATGACCAGTTACATTTGTAGCCACAATGAGGATTAAAACACCTCACCATGCCATTCTTCCTGTGGTAATAGCATAAGACAGGGAAGCGTCCACCCTGTCTGAATTTGGCCACCTTCTTCAGCGTGTCATCATCCACAGTGTTTGGAACAATGACTGCTGGGGGATAGGAGGGACACACCAAGTAGTCTCTGTTGACGCTGCTCAATCTCCACCTTTTATGCTGAAAACACACACAGAGAATGATTAAGGTCACAAATCATTAAAGTAAAAGGAGCTAGGCCTATCTGGAAATCCTAGCAAGCTGTTACAGTTGTTTTAAATCTGTTTGCTAAGCTAAACATATTGATGTTTTCTAGTCAGAAAGCCTGATTAGTCATCTTTATAAGGGAGTGGAACTTCTAAGGATCATGTTTCTGTGGAATAAACAAAATAGCTGTATGTGTGGGTAGTGTACCAAAAAATGTACCAAAATTCACTGCAATACTCTCTTGCTGATTTTCACTTCTGTTTTGATATTCAAGAGCAGCCAGGTGTGTTCCAGTCTCATTAGCTCCCACAGCAAAATGTGACCAAGCTGGTGACCAGTATGAGGAAAAGGTGCCAAGCTGTTGTGGCTGTGCATGGACCTTCCACATGTTAATGAGGTCCTTACAGTGTAAAATGAATAAAGTGTAAACACAATCAATGTGTTTTTCTTATTACTGTGGGACAATGTAATCATCTCTCTCTCTCTCAGTATGTTTAGTAAGTTTAATCCCTCTTTCGTAATTATTTTTTTCTGTTTATTATCAATATCTACATCATCATGCAACGCACTCACATAATAAATGCTTAGTAACTAGTTTATCATTAAAAAAAAGATTCAGCTCTCTAGCAGTATAATTAATATTTCTGAACTGACTGAAATACTGAGATTTGGGGGGAGACAGAAGCTAAAACTGAACATTTTTGACGAAGGCAACAAAAGGTGGAGCAGGAGTCTACAGTATTTTTTTATTATTGATTTATCTCTTTGAAACCTCTTTTACCTGCTTCTACAGGTTCTTTGAGAACCGATAAGTCACACTTTGTGATACTGTAGTCATAATTTGTAGCTGCACACACCAAAACTTCACCACTACCTTGAAAGCAGCAGGAATCAGCAGAACAGAAATGTGTAGCCATGCAACTTCTAGTCAGTCTCTTCTTGGTGAAGCATGGTAACCAGGCCACTCATATGGCAAATACAGCCATCCCATCTATTTTGAGAAAACTGTGCCCATAAAACACAGACAACAATGCTTTTCTCAGGACCTAACCCCTCACCATAGCAACCTTGCCCATTCCAGAGGAAGACATTCTAGTGTTTAGCATGAATTCAAGTTGTGTGCAGCACATTCTGACTTTATCAGAAAACAAATGAAAGCTAAGCAACAGGGATATCCTGAATGGTGACCCCCTACATTCAGCCTCCCTGGCATTTTCCTGTCATATGGTAGTTGGATCATTGTTGGAAAAGGTTGCATTTGAGGCTTTTCTAACAATAGATGTTACTACACAGACTCTATTCCTGTGCAGTAGAAACAATTACGAGAGGTTTATATGTTACTTACAAGTTCTTTCATTTGACTGAAGTGTATTTCAGGAGTTGAAAGACCCCACTGGCTCTCCAGGCTGAGGTCGGTAGGTCTGTGAAAGAAAGGATACATCTCTGGCACATTGTCCAGACAGGAGAGGGTCTACAAAAAAAGTAGAGAAGTTGTTGTAAGTCATAAAAAGAGATTACACTCTGATAAAAACAGAGAAAAGAACAATTTCAGGGGAAACACTATTGTTGTGTATACTTTGCTTCAGGGCTAGTTTGCTTTTGGTTTAATTTCTGTATACCTCAATAGAGTGGGCAATGTTTAAACACTGTTCCATGCCTGGTATGTCAAGCTGGAGAATACGCAGATCTTTGCACTTGATGGTGATTGTTCCTGATGATCCAGACATCCTACATACAAACAAATATAAACACTCATCATGTCTTATGTAAACCTTTCCGACTCAAAGTCCCATGTATGGAATATAGTTTTGACTAGCAGTGCAGGAGGCTTGGCTTGCAGCAGAGGAGGAAGGCAAACCCAGTCAGCTGGAATGTCCCTAGGAAGAGGATTTCGCTTCTTGATGAATGAGTGTACAGTTGTTCTGTTACCAACCAAAAAGTGTATCAAGTGGTTTCAACAATGCTTCACAAGGCTTAGAAAAAAAGGTTAGTAGCAAGCAACACAGAAAGTGAGCTTGTGGAAGGTAAAAAGACAAACAACCGCTGCAGTCATGTTGGCAAATTTCCTTCTTCAGCACTGTGTGCAAAGAGGGTGGCACAAACACAGCAGGCATATGGCAACAGCAACAATGTCCAACCTTTCACTTTGACTTGCATTAGAGAAGAAACCGGAATAGCCCACAAGGTTTTCCACACTGGTTAAAAAGATTTAACAAAGAAATTACACATTAGAACACTCAAGGCTAGTTTGAAGGCATTTTTTTGGTTTGACCATGGAGAAGTCAGTGAAATCCTCAAAATAAATGGATAGTTTAAGGGTTTCTAATCAATTAAATCTGTCATTAGTATTTTAAAAGTAGTTAAACACAAGATACGAGCTGTGCTATGTGATGTTATGGCAAAAGGAAAACAAAAATAAGTCATAAATGCAGCTTAATCATGTGTTTTCGGATGTAGCTTTATTTTAGGACTCTTAACACCACTATGCTATAAAATTAAGGCTGTTTTTCAACCAACGGCCTCACCTTTTCTCAGTGGCATCGATGTTTCTGAGGAGCAGCAAAACCTGCCTGGAGCCCTCCTCCCTGTCCGAGAAGAGCAGGTGGTGGCCGGTGATGCACAGGGTCCCTCTGATGGGCGGCTGAAGCGGCTGCTGGAGCAAAACATCCTCCACATTGGCCGTTTTGATGTGCTCCGAAAACTCCATCAACCTCCTCCCACTTCAAACACCCCCAAACTGAACGTTTCTTTTTAACTCAACAAGTGACTCTCCACTCCAAATCACTTCCTCGCCTCTTTTAAGAAAATGAAAGCACGCTTCCTCTTCTGTACACAGAGCTGGTCGGGTAGCTCTGCTATTGCGCTCTGCTTGTTCGGCGATAAGGAGTCTATAAATAGTGTCATATTTGTCTGAACACAGCCGTCCCCATATGTGACTACACCTTTTAGAAAACTGCTTGCAGAACGAGACACTGCTGTGGAAATGGAAAATGAGTGGCTTGAGGTGACAAAAGACGGAAGTGCGCGTTTCCTGAGGAAAAAAAAAGCAAGATAGCCCACATTTAACGACAAAAAGTTCTGTGTGCACTGTGAAGGGGGTAGTGAGAGACGAACAGTGATGTTTCTGCAATATATTAAATGGCCGCTAGATGGCATTACACTCAAAGGCAGAGAAGCTGGACTGACAACCTTTTCTAAGATTGTTGGATTTGGCAGTGATTAAAGTATGAACAGTGTTTTAAACACTTTATTTATTGATTCTTTTTCAGAGGCTAAGTGGTAAATAATTTCTACCTGACAAACAAATAGCAAGGAATAGAAAGATGCAAGAAAGAGTACAAAAGAATAACAAATAGCAATGGTTTACCTTTTAAATTACAATTGAGTAGCCTGCAGAGCGGGAATAAGACCAAGTGCATTTATTGAAGTAACTGCTGTCCAGTAGCCTATAACGTGGAGGTTATCACAGTTCACATTACTAGCATTTTCCCATTTTTTTCCTTTTTACTCTTCAGAAGGAATATAATCTTTAATCTGCCACAGGGAGCTTATGAACAACTTCTAGTGATTTAGGTTTAAAATACAAAACACACTGGTGGTTTGATCAGTTTAGGTCATACGTTTAGATTAAACTTCCAAGGAAGTTCAAGAAAAAACTAAAAATGACAGCAACAGTATTAAAAATCCTTATCTGGTATCTGTCTGTGTGGACAAGATGTTTTATGTTCTGTAATGTTAGAAATACATCCTCACTCCATAAAACAAGTCAACCCACATTTCTTTATATGTTAAGGATCCAGACTTTAATGTAATCACTTAAGCGAATAGTTCACCAGGCTTTCAAAGTTGTTCCTTGGATATTGGTTGCTTTTTCACTTGTTTTCCACTAGAAAGATTTCAGAGGAATTTCCCTTTTTGTTTAGTTAAGCATGAATCTGCAAGCATCTAAAAGCCACATAACTCAAGGGAGGAAACAGTGTTGTGTTTATGTATAATAGACAAATATAACAGACAAATTGGGCATTAGATATGACAAATATAATATCATTTACCTAGCAAAAGATAATATTTTTGCACCAATGAAGTGAAACCCAAAGAGTTATTAGCTGAAAACCTGGCACATTGGTGCGGTCCAATTAGTGGAAAGTGGACAAAAAACGTGTCGTCTGAGCGTTCAGTTGCTATCAACTCATTCTCAACTTTATTAAACCAGCGTGGGATCATACTGACAAAGAGCAGAACAAAAAGAGCCAACATCCAAAGAAAGGCTTTGAAATATCCTTGAAGAAGCCTGGAGAACTATTCCTGAAAGCCTCCTTGAGAAATTACAACAAAGTTTGTGTAAGAGGGCTCATGTTTTGTTGAAAAATAAATATGGTCTTCAAATGTTTGCTTTAATTGTAGAATTTTACCAAATCCCTGCACCTATTTATGGTTTTCCTGGCAAAACATAAAGAAATCAGGGTTGACTCTTTTACACATTGTAGCCTTTTACAGGTCATTGTGACCTTAAATTTCTTTGAAGTTTAATAGATGAATTTCTAAAACAAATGAATAATTATTTCTCTGAATCGTGCATAGTCAATTATATTATGTATTTTTTTTATAAGAACTACAAGGCACAAGGCTGTAAGGTCTTAAGGTCCGACTTCCACCCTAATAAATTATCCACCCCTCCCGTCCTCTGCGGGATGGGCGGTCACTGTTTCTCTTCTCCCTATAAAGGAGGTAAAGACCTGTTGCATTCTGAGCTAAGCTGCCACTCCACTCCAGAAAGCGGCACCAACGCGAATCCAAAAAAGTCTTCCCTCTTGCGTCAATGGATTTCAAAGAGTTTGGAGAGGAGTCTTCAGAGGGAGACACGGAGGATCTGGACAACGTCAAAGCGCTAACGGAGAAGCTGAAGTTGCAGACACGCAGACCATCCTATCTGGAGTGGCAGGAACGGGTGCAGAGTCGCCCGTGGAAGGAAATGAATACAGCA
Source organism: Melanotaenia boesemani (assembly GCF_017639745.1). Lineage (NCBI taxonomy): Eukaryota > Metazoa > Chordata > Actinopteri > Atheriniformes > Melanotaeniidae > Melanotaenia > Melanotaenia boesemani. Next base: position 8,994,144 of record NC_055701.1, read on the forward strand.
GACAGTCCGGAATCTGGTGGACAAGACGTTTCCATACCCGCAATACTAAGAAATGAGAACTCAGAGCTAGTAGTGCGCAATATATGTGGCTTTGATACAATTGATGATGCTTTGGAGTTTCTAAGAAAAGAGCTGGTGAGTTGCTCCTGACCATTTTACTGTATTTAACATAACTTTTAATAGGATTGTAGTCTTTTATTTTTCTATTTCTAAAAAATTCAGAGTCACAATCCTTGACAACACAACCTCAGTCCATCAAATCAAAATAAGGAAGTCCCTAAACATTCATTAGAGATACAGGTCTATCTTCTTTCTTTTTAGAGATAGTCATCTCCTCAGGTGTCAGTAATCTCCTCTGCATGAGTGCTTGACTTCATTCAAGGATAACATGAGTGAGGACATGCAGTCCTCACTGTTCAAACAAATAGTTTGTAGTTTGTGAAACAATATGATGCCTGTTTTCTCACAGCCTTAGCCTGCAGCCCGTACAGTCCACATGCCAATGATTTACACCCTTTGATAAGCTGATAAGAAAAAAAGCATCATCATAGAAATCTTTATTTTTGCTTATCTTATTTACACTCACTTTTCCCCTCTTCTCCACCACCCTCACCCTTCACCCTCTGCTCTGATCCTAGAGGGAGATGCAAGTCCAGGACAACCACCTGGCCCGTCAACTGATCCGTCTGCGTGGAGAGATCCACCGGCTGAAAGTGGAGCAGGTGTGCGATCGTCACAAGGAGATGCTGGATGATGCAACATACGAGCTAGAGGAATGCGGAGAGGAGTCGGACCTGTTGTGTGACATCCCCATGAAGGCAGCTTTCGCTCTGTCCACCCCTCTGAAACACCTGGGTCTCACCAAGATGAACATCAACTCCAGACGTTTCTCACTGTGTTAAAATAGCAGTCACTTAATGAGGATGTTTCCATCTTCTCTGTGTTTGTTAAGGCATTTTATGAAAGTTTCTTCCTCCTCAGTGAGGTGTTGTGGAGTCAGAGCAAGGAGTGGCTGCTAGTCACTGCTACCAGGAACGACAATGAAAATTATATGTGCCTTGACTTGACATGAATGAGGAAACCTCTGTGTGCAGACCTGTGGAGGCACACACCTTTCCTACAGTCAGTTTCCGGCTGGACTGCTCCGCTCCTGACTGTTTGCACAGTGCAGAGTGATAAATTATGACTGAAATGTAAAGTAGAATGAAATTTATGTTAAATATCTTAAAGATGATTTTATCTGGTGATGCAAAAACATACCGAAAATGTTGACTTCAGGACACAAGCAGTGCCTTGGGGAACTTAATGGCCCCAGTATAAATAGGAAACTTTCAGACAGGACACTTACTACTTACCAAACCATGACCACAGTCTGGAATGCATTTATTTGAATAGAAATTAAAAAAAAAAGAAAGAAAACTAACTTGTAATAGCAAATAATCTATTTAACATTAAAGCCACCAAATAAAATAAAATAAACACAAAGGTCACACATTTTTTCTGAAGGGGTACATGCAGTGATGTGGGGCCACTAGTAGACATTGCTTTTTTTTCCAAGTCATCACATGCTTTAATGACATCAAACAGTTTTCAGGCAGTGCATCTGGTTGTGCATGGAGGGATCAGATAAAGAAAACATCTACAAAGAGAACAAAGTCTCATAATATAGCAATGAGCTCGAGCGCCTGAATGCTTCAGTATCCTCACAGGAAGCAGGAGGTCACACACAGCATTTTTTTACACCTCTTCTTCACAACCCAAAAATATCTTTACAGAGTCTCCACTGCGGTTACAGGACCCAGGAGGCTGTTTTGTTTCCCAGTAGCATGTCCAGATGCTGCAGAGTACTGACTGTGTAAGGCTGGAAAGAGACCAAATGCATTGTGTTGCACAGTGGACAGTAGCTGGCATGATTTTTTTGATGGTTTAATCACAAATGAATTTTTTTCCTCCCTTTTAGATTTGATTGTATTTGTATCAAATGTAAATTCTTAAATGAAGACATTGTATAAATATATTTACTTGGAGTATAACTGAAAAAATACCTGTAAAATGTACATTTTTCTCTCTTGCACATAAGAAACTCATAAACCTACTGATAAATTACATTATTTTAGCTTGTAGATGTTCAGAAATGTACAATCCTGATCATTATATGACTTAAAAAGACACTATGGTGCAGTTAATCTGTCTGTGTACTAGGATAAATGTCACCACGTGCTTCACCATCATCTACCCTCTATCCTAAAGCCTCCAAAGCACAATGGTGTCTTCTTTCCTTCTACTAGACATTCATGACCTGGTGTAACATCCAACCATAAGAATGGCGCCCTGGAGGGATGTGCGGTCATTGTCAGACATAATTTGTTAAACAAGAAACCAAATATGCCTTAGCAGAGGACAGCCACTGTGTGAAACGAGAGCACAGTCAGGGCTGCTGAACTGATGAGCATGTGGAATGCTACAGGACACATGACCTCATGTGTGACTTGAGACCTCAACAGTGAGAAATGTAGAAGTGTATCAAATAGAAAATGCAAAGAATCTTAAGTAGTGCACTTTTATTCCCCCCTCTAATGCCTTTACAACAAAGAAATGCAGAGTTGTTCTCATGTCACTCAGCTTTGCCTTTGGGATAGTTTCCCTTGACCCTCGTTTTTTCTTTCTCTGTGTCATACATACCACTTGTCATATGGCCAGAAGCTGATATTACAGTGTAAATAAAGCATGCACATCTATCAGTTTATTGTGAACCTAAACAAATTCACATGACGCATGTCAGTAAGCATTGGCAGCAAAACAATAGCTGCTCTCACTGTCGTGAAAGAGGCCAGCACCTGCAACACAGAGCAGGCGGTATGAAGGCTGGAAAACTTTTTGCATATTGATAGCATCTACATGTGATTGCGTAACAGAATGTGATTTCCAACCACATTTGGAAGTAGTGACAAATAGAGTGGAGAAGGGATACCCTTAAAGCTTACTACGGCATGCAGACCTTCAAAGATGGCGGGGCTCTCTGGTGATCTCTCTGTGATTAGATTTTTCAGTAATTCATGCATGCTTATTTCATGTAGTTTATCAGCCCACTAACAGGTTAATTTAACATATCAAAAAGGCAAAAAGTGAAACACCCTCACACATCCTCTTAAAATTTTCACAAACGGAAAGAGTGAACTCAGGTGGTTTCATCGCGAGTGAGCCTTAATCTATGCTATGAAAGTCTTTTAAGCACATATTTCTGTGCACTCTGTGATGTTTGGACTGACTTCCTGCCAGTGCAAGCTCTCTACGCAGCAGCTGTTCACCACAAGAGAAGAGATGCGGTCCGCAAATGAAGAAAATGCAAGAGCACAAGCTCACAGTGTGTTAACAATCTGACTTAAGCCTCCTCTCTATGTGATCATGATGTGGCTCGTTCAGCAAAATACAGCTAAAATGATGATTTGGTTTGATTAATTAACATGTCTTTGTCTGTAGTTGGGATGCTTGTTGCCAGTTCTGTCTGGATTTTGTTGCAGATTTGACCTAACGTGAGAAAACCAAGGCCAAAGTCTATTTTGAGTGGCCGCTTTCAAAGCTGGCCACAGACAGAACAGGAACAAACCACATGTTTGAACCTTGTAGTCAAATTTACTTGACATTAAACCTGGGTCTTAAACCACTAGACAGGAAATGCAAATGTAACAAATTATAAAAATAGTTTCTCATGTGGGTCAATATGAAAAATCAGAACAAAGTTATTTTTCATAAATGGTATTTTGATGTGATCTGAAATCCTCATTTAAATTTCTTTTGAACAATAAAAAAACGACAGCTACATATTGGTGGTGTAAGCTGTGTTAAAGGTCACTGAGTCATACGTCATATATTGCTCAGCAACGCAAACAATGTACAAATTTAACCTCACTGCTGTCTCAGCCCACCCAGACATCCTTTTTTTGTAGTTGTACTGGAACATTAATTTGGGAAAGGTGTTGTCCTGACCCCTTTGCCATAGAAGCTATAACGTTCCCCTCAGCTTACACACAGCTGCACAGTAAGCACCTGTGAAAAGCCTGCAGAGCAACCCTCAACGTTTCAACGACAGGAAACTCTCTGGGCTGCTCCTCCACAAGTGTGTGTGTGTGTGTATGTGTGTGACACATCAGCACTCCTTGCACTGTTACATATAATAAGAGAAGCGGATGATGACATCTTCATACCCAAGCTGCACTGCTGAAAAATTCACTTCTTGTCAAATTGCTCTTAAGAAGAAATAAATGTTCAATGAAGAATGTCTTAATGGCGGCTCCTGAAATCTCATATTAAACTTGAGGAGACATTAGATTTTTCAAGAGGTAAGTTTCAAATTTTCTGCTTTTCGGCTTTAAAGGTTTAACTCTGGAACATTTTAAGATTAAAAGGGAAATATAGTGTAGTGATAAACATTTTCCTTCCTCTTTTATTGGACTGTCTTCTAGCAAAAATGCTAAATTTAGTAAATCTGAAGGGTTGTTCGGATGTTTTGTCTTCTGTTTTAAACTTTTTCAACATAGAAACCTGACATTAGAAGATAAATAGACAGCAGCATCTCAAGATAATTTCCAGATAGCCAAAAATCCATTTTGTTTGTATTTGTGTTATATATTTTATATAAAAGCAATATAGAAAGCCTGTACTGCTTGTGGGATTATCACTATCAGTACAAAAATATGCCAAAGAAGACACCACAACAAAAAGCAAAAATATGTTTTTTTTAATTAATTTATTTATTTTTTAATGAAATAAATCAGCTCATGTCTTATGAGTCCAATTCATACATTTCATATGATAACAAACTAGATTTTTTTTTTTTGTAAATTCAGTTTGGGCATCAACAAGTCTCGTCGATGCCACATCAGTTTCTGTAAAAAGGGAGTTTTTCTTTGTGGAAATATACCTTTTGGTTTTGGCTTCAAATTCAGCAGACAATAGGAGAAGCAAGCAAAATGTCTTCCCTCACTTATGTTTACTTATCATCTACAAATCCACAGTACTTTGCAAACAATAACAGTCAACAGTATGCAGTTAGGAAGGCCGTCAGCTGCTAATAATAAAAAGAAGGGTAGCCCCTCAATGGAAAATGCTGACTTGTGAGTATTTGCCAGTAAGCGTAGGAGATGTGATTATTCAAGAACTTCTGTGATTTCTTTTTGGGGTCTCTCTGTAGCAGAGGTGGATTTTTAGTCCCGGGTCAAGCCTCATCAGAGTTTTCTCACGGCTTTGAGCCTTTGGGGCGGACCACTGCTGCGATTAGCCCACTGACCCTTTTCCATGAGTGGTCCAATGGGAGTTAAGCAAGCTTGAGAAAGATGGTGATGGTATAAAACACAATGCAGAGCACGTGCAAACGACGGATTGCACGAGATTAACATTGCTCTGGTTTTGAGAGCCAACTATTCAAGTCTGAACGAGAATTAGAACACAATGCTGAAAATCACAGCAAAACTTTGTCATATCTGATTTGACGGTCATGTGCATGCTTACATGTAATACAAAGTGGGTTTAAAACAAAAACTTACACTTGTAAGATTCTTCGTTTTCAGTCTGAGCCTTCATTTGAGTCAAGGCCCTCAGTCATGATTGACTGAAGCAGCTTTTGGAAAAACAATTTTTGTTGTTTGTCAGAAAACAAGGTCAGGTCTTTTTTGTTTGTTTGTTTGTTTTTTAACTTCTTTTCAGACAGATTTTAAAGTGCTTTGTGCAAAATGCAGAACATAATGTAACAGTAATGGATTGGCTTGCCAGTTAAAAAGAAAATACCTTCATTTAATCATTTTTACCATTAAACAGCAGCAGTCATAACTTATGACGTATGATGTCCATTTTACAGTTTCTAAAATAACTTTTCTGCTAAAACTTCAGGAAAGATGGGATGTGCCTGCAGTTCGGACTCTGACAGTGAATGGATTGAGAATTTAGATGAAATCTGTGAGCACTGCAACTGCCCCATACCCCCGCCATCAAGCAATCCAGTAAGTGCACATTTTTGGACATGCAGTATGTATTGAATGAGTGTCTGTTTATAAGTGAGCCTTTTGGTTGTTTGTATGCCGAATGGCCACTTAGATGACACACATAAGAGCTAACTTTAAAACAAGTGAGAGGGTGGGAACATTAAATGAGCTCCCATTATTCACAGTTACATTCAGTAAATTTCATAAATCAGCTGTTTGCAGTTTAATAGCTTATGTAACTGCCAGGGAAGTTGCCCTTTGTTTGTATGATTAAATAGGAGTGCAACTGTTAGCTCAGTGTTGTTTTTTCCTCTCTGGGACTTAGATGTCCCATTAGATTATAATAAAGGAGAAAACCACCTGCATATGACACATTTTATCTTGAAAATAAACGATTTACCGTCAATAGATGGTTATCATAACCAGAAATAAATGAGTTGGTTTTGTGGCTGACGTGCAGATGTCTGTGTTTTATCGCATAAATATTATATTCTTTGGAACGCTACAAAATTCAAGTCCTTGTTTTTTGTCTTTCTAGTACACAGATCAGCTGATTCCATATTCATCACAATATTCCCCTCCTACATCACCTTTACCAGGTATGCTTTCCGTGTTTCTGTGTTAGACAATAGCTAAATACATGAAAATGTATTTATTTTCTTTTTCGTTTGAAGAGGTTCAGTTCACATTCAGTGCCTTTCTTTTAAAGAGGGAAGTGCTAAATAACAATTTATAAGTGGAACATTTCAAAAGTAAAACTGGAAATCTAATCAAAGTGAATATGCAATGATATAATATTTCTTTTTCCTCTTAGAGGGTTACTCTGCACTTTCCTCTGTTGGGTCACCTGTTAAGTCAGTTGGAGTAACTTTTCCACTTTGCGCCTTGCTCGCATAACAGTTTCCATTTTCTTCAGATTATCGATTTTCCATGCAAATTTCTGTTTTTGTTTTCCACACAAATGATGTTGAAAATGCTGCAGTACTTTATCGGCTGCTCCAGTACCACGCTGCCAATTGGTTTGTCCGGTTGTAGGGTCTTCAAAGGTGCGAAGTCTGATTTGAGACCTGGATGTTCTTCGTCAGTGTCCGTTGAAGGCATTGGTGCAATGACCGTGCACAAAAAAATCATTAATTTTGTGAAAATAAAACCCACTTTTAAATGATCTTTCAGGAGTTCACAACCCAAATGTTTCATATCAACTCCCTGTTTTTGCAATATAAAATTAACATTTGGAAAATTCCATTTTTTTTATTTTTATTTATTTTTTTGTTGGATTTTTTGGTACATTTTTCTATGGTTGGAGTCTCTTACAAACAAAATATGGCTCACAAAAGAATGTGCCCTACAGTACACAGTGTAAAAGTATGGAATAAACTTCAGGAAGAACTCAAGCAACATCCTAACACAATCCAGTTTAAGAGCAAATTCAAAGAAATGGTATTCAAAAACTAATGTAAACACATCCAGTTACCAATGTGTATGTGTATACAGGTATATATGTATATGTATATGTTTATGTATATGTAGCTATGAAGTAATACGCACACATACGGTATATTTGTGCATATGCAAGAACTACATATACAGAGGTATATATGTAATTTAAGGCTACATATTGTCTTGTTTTCTGGAAAGAGAGGGGCAGGAATAAACCATAATTACTTCATTTTTCTCCTTTTCAGATTTTAATTTGTTGATATAGATTGCTTAAACAAATCTATGCATTTGATTTATCGTTTTTTCTCTTTTAAACTATGCCTATGTTTGAATTGAAATATACTTTTCTTTACATGCTTGAAGTAACAAAAAATACAAAAAAAGATAATAAAAAAAACAAAAAAAGAAAATATTTCTATTCAAACATAAAGAAATTTTTCATTGATTCAACTGGAATATTTCTGTTTGAGAAAAGAAGCGCGACCCTTCATTTTGCTTCAGGGGCGGTAACAAAATCCTCCTTCAGCTTTGCCATGAAGTTTTTAGTTACCGTCATTTGTTAAAAAACATCAAGTTGATTCCAAATCCCACTGAAAATCCTTCTCTATTAACTGTCCTTTCTGTCATTTAAAATTTCGTAAGTCTGGGTGTAACTAAATCTAGTCATCTCTTTCTTACAGACAACATCGGGGTGGCCACATACAGCTATGAACCCAAACATGAAGGCGACCTGGGCTTTGAGAAAGGAGACAAGCTTAAGATCATCAACAAGTGAGCTGTTTATTGAACACATATTAAAAAGGAGTGTTTCAATCTAAAATATCAATGTATTCTCAACAATTGTGTATTTATATATTTCTACAATTTGCGCATATATATATATATATATATATATATATATATATATATATATATATATATATATATATATATATATATATGATTGTTTTTAGTAAAAAATATAGACAGAAATTTTCAAATTGGGTCTTTTTTTAGGTTGTTGATATTGTGATTCAGCTCACTTATTATACCTTACAATGTACATTGATGGTACACTTTCCAGCGGAGGAGGTTATGAGCACATGATCTCACCCAAAGTTTCCTGCTTCCCTTAAATGTCGACAATTAAATAAATGCATAAAGTAAAAAAAGAAAAAAAACCCACATGATCATGTTGTGGGTTTGAAAGAGGAAACCAAAACTTCTATAAGGACAGAGGAATTTGGAAAGTTAAAGGTACTTGTAACATCTGGAGCACATTCGCTACATTACATGAACAGTAAAACTTATTTTTTAAGAAAGAGTATGTGCAACTATGTTTGGTTTGTGCAGATATGTATACATCCTTGTGGCTGCATGGTTTCACCTTGTTCTTCTGACATAAAACTGGTGCAGATAGTGAGGATAAATTTCTTGACGAAGAAATTCTTGAGAATCTTCTAACATTTTAATGGAAGTTGCAACAACTTAAAATCTAAAGGCAAAAATTAAATAATTCTATACTTTAAGTACGGGAGCTTATACATTCATTACTTCTTTTAACTTAGTTTTAGTTGTAATGATAAATACTTTTAAATAATTGAGAACTGCTCACTGTTTTCCACAACAATATAATCCAATCTTTTTCAGTGACTCAAAGTTCAATTTAAATATTTAATGTAAAGGTAATTTGCATTTGATAACAGTAAATGTTAATGACAGGACGATGCTGAAGTGTGGGAAAATTTAGCACTATCATTATTTGCATTGGTAATTATTTTGTCTTTTGCAAAGAACTGATGCAATTCTTTAAAATTTAATACTCATGCAATTAATATCGATAAAAAATTGAATTGGAATGATCCTTTATACCCATAAAGCACAATTCACCAATTCACCATTTTTCCTAGTGCAAGCTGTATTTGGCGTACAGCAATCTTAAATTGGGTTTCAAGCAACATTGGGATTGTAGCACCACTGAGGATGCTGCCGTCATGTCTTCTGTGGTATATTTTCAAAAAATCTGGATGTACTGAGACATAAAAAGTGTACCTTTTAAAGGCAAATCTTAAACAAATTGTAAATAACATAAACTTGTTATACACACATGATATTAATTAAAAGCTAGATTAATAACCAAATTGAAACACACAGAGATGCCTTTCTGAGTGTAAACTAACAGAAATATAATATATTATTTCATTTTGACTAGAGGAATAGCCTTTTTTATTGCTTTAAAGGTTTAACAAGTTGAACATAATGTAAACAAGATTAAAAATTCAGTAGTAAGCATATCCTGTATCTGTGCTTTACGCTGACATACAAAACAAGACATTTCTCTGCTTTCTCAACATGATATGGTTCTATTGATCATTTATACTGCAAGCAATGTGATTGTCTGGGGAAGCTAAATTAAACTGTTTGTTCTGAAGCTGAATCCATTAATTCCATAACAGCTGAAGCTGCTGTGAGGCATCACAGAAAAGTAAACTAACTCGTGGTATTGTTCCTGTCTCTTCTAACACCCAGGGATGACCCAGAGTGGTATTTGGCAGAGTCTCTTACCACGGGCCAGAGGGGCTTCATCCCATACAACTTCATTGCAATGACCACAGTGGAGACTGAAGCGTATGTCACACAGGAAACTCAGCTCTCAACACTGTCTCATCTCACACAGTGCATGCTCTGAGGGAAGGGAAGTGGTTTGCTCAAAGCCTGAAGTATGCTGTGCCTTTTGTTCTGCAGGTGGTTCTTCAAGAACATTTCTAGAAACGATGCTATGAGGCTCCTCTTTGCTCCTGGGAATACACTGGGCTCCTTCCTGATTCGAGAAAGCGAGACAGCTAAAGGTGAAATGATCTTTTTAGCCTCTGGTGACTATAGTGATAAAATATGTAAATATTGCAAAGAAACAAATAAGATACATAGAGCAGAATATACAACCCCTTTTAATTCAAAGCTTTTATCTATGAGAACATAGTAAATAAATACATTGGTTCAAGGTTTTAAAATTATGTAAATCTCACCATATATGAACAACAATACAGGACATATTAAAACCTCTCATTATTTAAACCAAAACTAAGCCAAACTATTGAAGCGGTATGTGGAAAACTACCTTTACTGCTCCAGTGGGAATAAGGAGGATAAATTGCAGCCAGGTGCTGTTAATCAATTTCATTTGATTAACTGATCATCAACAAGTGTGAGCAGCTCTTAAGATGCAGAGGTTTTGGCAATGTGTTGGTCTGGGTAGGGATCACTAACTCTGGTCTTCAAGGGCCGGTGTCCTGCACCAGATTAAAATAAAATGGATCTCCAACAGCTTCTTGTCAAATTCTGCAGAAGTCTGTGGATGACTCATTCATTTGAATCAGGTGTGTTGCTGCAGGGACACATCCGATACCTGCATGATCCTGGCCCTCACGTGGCCAGTGTTGATGATCCCTGGTCTAGAGCACAGGTATCCAGCTTAGGTCCTCAAGGGTCACTATCCTGCAGGTTTTTGTTGTTTCCCTGCTCCAACGCCTCTGACTGAAATTAATTGGTCACTGTGAAGAATTTTACAAGAAGCCATTGGATCCATTTATTGTGAATAAGAGGTGTTGAGCAGGGAAACAACAAAAACCTACAGGATAGCGGCCCTTAAGGACCGGAGTTTGACACCCCTGGTCTAGAGCATTCAGGTGTGCATAATATAATGCCAAGCAGGAAAGACATCAGCAAGCAGCTTTTGCAACTCATTCTGAAAAGGGCTGTATAAGACATTTTTTTTAAATAATCTGGAGTCCATCATTCTCTAGTGAGAAAGACAGATGCTAATCTTCCCAGAAATGAACGCCACAACAAGTTCAGCCCAAGGTCAGAGAAACCGCAAAAAAAAATCCAAGAGTCACATTTCATGTTAAATCTTACAGGTCATGTCAGTAGAACTGAATAAGTCTTCTTCTCCCTAAAAAAGACAAGGCAACAAGAAATAGATTCACAAAGTTGCTTTTGAACAAACTAAGACTTTTGGAAGATTGTTTTTTTGTACAGATGAGACTAAAGGTGACCTAGCAACAATGAACGTGTGATTATAACATTGCTTACCAACTGCCCATAAAGGCCAGAAGAACAAGAACAAAACTGCACAATTTCATATTTCTGTAGTTATCTACTAGGTAAATGGCTACACTCAAACAAACACTGTGGTCCAATGAAGGGATGCAGACCTTTCTCTGCTTGTTGGCTGATGACAAAATCTATTGTAAGCAAGATAGAGAGATTCATAAAGAGAATATGTTCCAGGAGGTCACCAAGCTGATGGCAACTCTCTGGTACCAGTGGAGCTCAAAACAGTATTGAGAGATACTAAAAAGGTCTTTTAAAGTGTCATTAATGATTACACAGCTGCACTGGGTCTCACAGAAAGAACTGGAAATGGTTCAGTCAAATGAACATTTACACGTACCAGCCAACAGGAAGTGGAAGGGAGAGTGCCACAAATTTGGAAACCATGATAAAAGATTGTTTTGTATCATGTTACTCATCCCATTGGGCATAAAATCACTTGAGTAAACAAGTATATTTTGAGATGGAACACCATTGTCTACTGCATGCAAAAAATCAAAAAGAAAGAAAAGTGTTGGATTCTGACATTATAAACATCATTGTCTATATCTGGCACTAGCTGCATCTGCTACACAGCAAAATGCAATCACAGGTAATTAACATTTCACAAGTTTCACACCAATAGCTGTTAACTCAGAGTGTATTTCCCTGATATATTTTTAAGCTTCCTGTGATTAACAAATCCCATTTGTGCTTTTCATCTGGGCAAAAGAAAAGGGAGCAACACAAAATCAGACCTTGCAACTGTATTATTGCATGTGCATACTGATGATGTGATGAAGTGTGACCAGCACATCCAGTTGCCTCTCAGTGGCCCACGTCAGGCAAGGAAGGAAGAAACTGCCTTGCAAAGGGAGCAGATGGTAGAGATTGTTGTCTTCAACCAAGCGTTCATAATTGTGCTAGGCAAGCTTGTGAAGGCCAAGGCAGAAGGGCATGTGTGACCCATTCCCATTTTAGTATTTTGTAATAATGCTTCTGAGTGTAATAAAAAATGTGAATGTTATGCAACTGTGTTATAATTTTATATTTTGTCAGTTCAGACTGACTAGAAAAGAGTCACTCCTCAATTATACAAAACTCTAGACACCCTCGTGGTAAAACAGGAATCATTTCTAATTACTATGGTGTTAATTTAGAAATTATTTCATGCACAAAAATAAAATAAAATCACAAAGCTATAACAAGGTAGTACGAGGCACTTATAAACAAAGCAAACTAGCTTTAACTACCATTAGCTTACCATCTTACATCATCTTTTCGTACCCTGTAGTCTTTGGTGCAGTGCCGCTCTATGGCTTTCTAAACTCCTTTTTCAGATTGTGTTGTCTTGTTGTAAACAATGTAAACAAAAAGCCACTGACTGAGCAGCAGACCATCGTCTTGATGTCCTCCATTGTTTAGTTGTGTTTGTGTTGCAAACCTTTCATGCAACACAAACACAAAACTTTCAAGGGGGTACTTGATTGTAATGAAAAACTATGGTATATAAACTGAGTTGAGTTTAGTCGAGCCGAGTAGGTACTAGGGTTAAAGGGGCTCAGTAGCATTTCTGCTCAAACACGTCATACAAACTGTCAAAGACAGTAGTGGAAGGCTAATGATTTGGGTTTGTTTTGCTACCTCAGGACACCTTGCAGTCACTGAGATGACCATGAACGTCTCAGAATGCTTAAAAAGAAAAGAAACAACTTGTTTCATTGGTCCATTCAAACTAGTCCAGATCCCAACTTGTTTAAAATGCTTTGGTGTGACCACATCACAACTAATTCAACAAACTGAATCAATGTAGTGAAGAACAGTGGGTCAAAATTCCTCTCAAATGACGTGAGAAACTGAAAATATCTTACAGAAAACAATTATTTTAAGTTATAGGTAGAAATTTACATTATTGTATCATGAGGTATACTATACATGTTCAACACATCTTGCGTGGTTGTTTATGTGATGCATTCACATTGTTTTAAGGCTTGAAATGCCCCAGTGCATGAAACCTAAGAAGTGAAAGAAGGTGTACTTTCTTTTTTTCACTCGACTCTCTATGACTGGTGTCTTTTGTTTTCCTTATTCCTGTTATTACTTGAAACATTTCTAAAATAAGATCCATCACCCACAGGCCTCCTTCCTGTTTCCTATTCTGTTTCATTTGATTTCAGTTTTGTTTTTTTGGTAAAGATGAAAATACCTGTCTGTTCATGAATGTTTCGTTAATTTCCCTGTTTACATAAGGCATGGAGCTCGAACTGTGGAATGCACCCAAAGTATATATCAGTATCTTTAACAATACCTTTAGATAACACTGTGGTTAACATTATCATGATGATAATGCTGGCATGAAATCACAGATGAAAAACTTTCTTCACGTATCAAAGGCATCTGTTAATCATTCTCCGTCCTTACACAAACAGAAACTGCAAACACTGTTACATATTTGTCATTCTAAGGTCCAGTTTTAGACTTTATGAATCTGTGGACATTTTTCATCAAATCTCTGTACTCTGCATTTTCTCTTCACTCTAGGGTCTTTTGCACTATCAATCCGGGATTTGGACCAGGTCACAGGTGAAGGAGTGAAGCACTACAAGATCCGTAACCTGGATGATGGTGGCTTCTACATCACAACCAAGATATCATTTAGCTCGCTGAAGGAGCTTGTCCAGCATTACTCACGTGCGTACTGCCTCTTGGCGGCATCATTTAAATTTGTTGATTGCTGAGAGGGTTTTACTTTAATAATTTTATACTTTATGCTCTTCTATCATCCTAGGTGATGCAGATGGGTTGTGCACCAACCTGGTGAAGCCATGCCAGTCGAGAATGCCGCAGAAGCCCTGGTGGCAGGATGAGTGGGAGATTCCCAGAGAGTCCCTGAAGTTGGAGCGCAAGCTTGGAGCTGGACAGTTTGGAGAAGTTTGGATGGGTGAGTTGTTGTGAGTTTTAACTCAGAAGTAAAAAAAAAACAGCTGCCCAGTCTGGATGTGGGCTTGACTATGTGTCTGCCAGAAACCAGGACTTTTCTGCAGTGTATGCAGAAGATATTTCCTCAGTGCAGCCTTAATTGTAGGCTTGTCTGAGCTGGTTCACAAAAGAATGATGTGCGGTATTAACCCCGATACACAGCATTGCTCAAACTACATGAATAAAATTTTTTGATAAGCTTATGGATCTCAGGAATTGTCTCCTAACAATACTTCCATGAATGTTTATAAGGCTTGTTGAGTATTGAGTTAAACAAACGTTTTGATCACAGGGATAAAAGTTAAGCCACAAGTCCATTATCATTCAACTGAAGGGGTAATT